>NC_089581.1:162086053-163435493 GCF_019320115.1 Miscanthus floridulus
AAAACCCCTTGCATGCCTCCAGGTATCAACATGTGGTAGGCGTCGACGTCTACCATACCCAAGAAGACAACACAACCGCCCACGTGCATCTGACATCCAACGTATTGTGGACGCCTATCATCATCTTATACCCGCCGGCGTGGAAGCAAGACTTAGCATCAAACGTACTCCTTCCTCTCACTTGTAAGGCCATCCCCTTCATCATAAAAGGGATGTGGCTCTCTTTTAACAGACAGATTCATTAGATCGATCAATTCACTAGGACCACAACCACAGAACTGCCAGGTTGGAACCACAAGCCACGCTTGAACACTTAGCTCATAGCGGGGCTCCTCATCACTCTCGGACCCCTCGATCGGACCTCTTGTACCCCCATCTTTCTTCCTCTGATTTGTAACCCCACTGCAAACTTCGAGCAACCTTGGCTCAGGAATAAAGTCAACCGACCGACTCAAACTGACGTAGGGCACGTTGCCTGAACGCAGTATAAACCGATGTGTCATTGAGTACTAGGCCACCTCTGATCACAACGTACGCAAAACTACAAATATTTACTTGTTGGTCACTTTCTGCACCGACACATGGTGTGCTGACATTTGGAGCGGCGACTAGCTCCGGCTTTTGTTTCTATATGAAAACAGATGTAAAGTGACCCACACCACATCGTAAGCTATTATGTTTTTGGGATAATACCAAAAACTTCCTTCTTAGTTAATTATCACTGTATGCAAGTGTTCTATTTTTGTAACAGACTAAAACGCACATTTCTATTTTTGTAGTTAGCTTTCTCATCACCAGATCATATGGCACCGTGGATGTCCACTAAACAAATTTAATACATTCTTAAAAATAATTTAATTAAGGATGACAATTGAACCCTCGTAATTATATGTTTCCGTGTCAAATCTCCTCTAAAAGAGCAAAAAAGGAGCATCAAGACGAAATCAAAGAATGTTTTTTGTGCTGCTAGGTGTCGTTTTTTTAAATGGTGCCCCTGATCACTTTGATTGCCCTGTGCCAACAGCATGTACAAAACACTCCAGAGATACCGCAGCTCCCAACTACAGTTCACAGGAAGTAAAAGCTCCACTGGACAGTGAAGTAAGCGTAATGAATCCTTAACATCCTTCTCTACATGATAATGCATTGTAAATTTATTTTGTGAGGGCAACATCATTTGTAATTTTGTTTTATAAACAAGAATAATATAATAAGCCAACAATCTGTTGATTGCTTTCAGTTTCATGACACAACTAACCAGATTTCTGCTTTTTTATCGTCGGTCAATGATTATATATGTCCATGTATTTTTTCCAAGCTAACTGATATCATATATACTTTTGCTTAAATTCCGTGTTTTAATACACAAGGTAGATTTTTTTTTTTTCATCATAAAGCTTCCTAAACATTCCAAATGTGCAGACATTCTTGCTCAGCATTGTCTGCAAGGGATAGATGTATAGGATTGGCCTAGGGTTTGAATTACAATTAAAGAATAGAATACTATATATGATGTTGTCCTAACTGTGAACCCAAATATTGTTGTGAATTGAATTTAGTATAACAAGACATCTGGATGGCATTGAAGAATCTTGTCCTATCCAAGTTAAGTTTTTAGATAGACTTATGCGGGTGCTCGTACCTCCCTCGTTTGTAAGACACACACATATATATATGTAGTGCCGGATACAGACCGGTGCTGGTAAGTTAAAGACAAGTACTCTCTCCTCCATGCTCGTAAAGGAAGACGTTTTAGGATATGATTGTTTTACCAAGGAGTGATTAATTAGGGAGTATTTTCCCCTGTCTGCCCCTATTTAAAAATGGTTGCGGGTGCATTCCATACGAGAAACAACGATAGTTCAGACAGCCAGTGTAGCGAGGCGTTGGCCCTGAGGAACCCAGTTCGATACCTTGCGGGCGCCTTTTTTTGTTACGATTTTTCATGGCACTGTTTTGGCCCTGCGTGTTGCGTGCGCTGTGGCTGCATGGCGCGCGGATTGAATCTTTGGGCGCGCCTGGCCGCTTGAGCGCGTTTGCTCACTTGACAGCGTTCTGGACGTGTTGGTGCCATGTTTTCGTTGTTTTTCACGTGCAAACGATTTTTGCGGTGCCGCCACGGGATTCTAATTTTTGCGCTCGATAGCTCCGATGTTTTGGTTCCAGCCACCACCGTGCCTATTTTAACTAACAGAGTCTTTCCCCCAGCCTCTTCTCTTCCATTACCGTGCTTCATCTCCTCACTTTCCCTCTCTTCCTTCACACTACCGCATGCAATGGCTAATCCTAGAGTGCTGCCTTGATCTGAACGTTCGCTTAGAAGAAGATGACAATGGCAATCTTGCCTTCGATCTCAACGAGCCAATATTGGAGTCCGACAACGACAATGGTAATCACCCTCTCTTGTTTGAGTTTGTTGTTTCCCTCAAGCGCCATCTTTCTGATTTTTTTGTTTCATTTTTGGACATGATTGATTTGAACTTGCCATTAGATGAATATGGTGCGGTTGACCTTAATTACATACAAACGTCGCTGGTATTTTTTTCAGTTTGTTCTTTCCTTTTTTTTATTATTTTTATGTATCCTGGCTAACAAGAAGAATGTTCTTTTTTTTTAATAGAACAGGATGTTAGGTTCCGTTGAAGTACGCCATGAGAGGGAGGACATGATAGAAGTCACAAGATAAGTGTATCAAGCCATTTTTGGCTAGAAGCAGAATGGACACTAGGCAGAAGGATACAAGAATTGTTGCTGATCAATTTGGAGTGCACATTCGGTCAGGTTCAACGCTTATGGAAGCGAGGTAACACCACACTTGCTCATAACATTCCTGTTGTGGTTGCAAGTAAAAAGAAGGGTAGATGTGGCCGCAAGGCGATCCCTCTTGATTTGGAACAATTGACACATCTCTCAAACAAAGATGATCATAGAAGATATGCCTAGACTGGTATGAGCAAAGCTAGGACACAAAGGTATTTGAAAAAAGTTTGCTTAGGTCACTCTAGTAGCATCAAACCATACCTCACAGATGCTAACAAGAAGACTAGGTTGAAATGGTGTGTTGACATGATTGAGCCGGGTTTGCTTGGTGATCCAAGATTTAAGGATTTTTTTGATTTTGTGCTCATCGATGAAAATGGTTCTACCTCTCTCAAAAATCTAAAAAATATTACTTGCTACCCTAGAAATGAACCACATCGCACTTTAAAAATAAGAATTACATCCCTAGCTAATGTTCTGTGTGTTTGTGCTCGGCCAAGGTTTAGATGGAGAAGTGTGTTCATGAAAAATGGTTGTTTTCCACTTGTCACTTGTGACATGCTGTTAAAGAAGTCACAATCGTCTACGTGGAGAACAAGTAATTAAGTCAATTACTTCATCACGAGAGGGTAAATTCTCCCGGATTTTAACATTTAGACTTGGGGTTTTTCGAGCTATTCAAGCTATCAATACAAGAAGGTGCAAAAAACAATAAAGATCTAGTTCCAGCAGTCCAACAGGTAAATTGATCAATTGTTCACTTGTTCCATTGTTTCTGCAACAACTAGTATACTCATTGATTGAATTTTTGAACACTGTTTTATAGGCATTCTAGAGTACTCTCCATGAAAGCAAACATGATTTTTATATATAACACTTCAGAGTGTTTTTGAGGGAAGCCTGAAAGTTAAAGGGTGCAACAGTTCAAGATTCCTCACATGCAAAAGAAAAACTAGAGAAAGGAAGATCGGCTGCCATTGCAAATCTCTTGTGAATCTTCCTTGCTAGCCAAACAATTGCTAGCCTTCCTGCAGCAATTAGAAGAAAAAATATTAGAAGATGCCGCATGTTAGTCTTTGCAGCATGCTAGCCAAAGCAATTGCTAGCCGAACAAGAATATTACTAGCAACATTAGAATGAGACGTACATGTACCTTACTGTTCTTTCTTTTGCATCTGGCTTCATCTTTGTATCTTCCAACTTCTTCATATTGTAGATCTCCTCGAAAGGATCAAGATGCCCAAGAGGGGGGGGTGAATTGGGCTAATTCTAAATTCTCTTGCAATAATCAAATCCTACGGATAGCCCAATTAACCCCTTGTGCCTAGAAAGGTGTTTATATCAAACTAATGCACAACAACCTCTCAACCTAAGTTCCAAACTTACTCTAGCAAGCAATTCTTATGGATGTAAAAACAAGTATTGAATTGCTCAAAGTAAATAGAGAGAGAAAGGAACGCGGCGATGTTTTGCCGAGGTATCGGAGAGTCGCCACTCCCCACTAGTCCTCGTTGGAGCACCCGCGCAAGGGTGTAGCTCCCCCTTGATCCGCGCAAGGATCAAGTGCTCTCTACGGGTTGATTCTTCGACACTCCATCACGGCGAATCACCCAAAGCCGCTCACAACTTGAGTTGGGTCACCCACAAGCTCCGCCGGGTGAACACCAAACTCCCAATCACCACCAAGCCGTCTAGGTGATGGCGATCACCAAGAGTAACAAGCACGAACTCTCACTTGACCACGCGAAGCCTAATGAGAAGATGGATGCACACTTTGCTACTCTTGATTTGCTAGTGAGGCTACTCTCTTGGATTCTCAAATCACAAACACCTCACTAGGACCTTGCTCTTCTTGGCACTCACAAACGTGTTTCTCAGCTGTTGGAATGAGCAAAAGATGCTACACTCATGAGTGGAGCTTCTATTTATAAGGCAGCCTGAAAAACAAACCGTTATGAGCTTCTGCGGGATGACCGGACGCTCCGATCGTTTTGACCGGACGCTCCGGTCAGTTCAACCCGCGAACAGTTTTCAAGTGATGACCGGACGTTGTCAGGGTCCGGTCAGTACCGACCGGACGCGTCCGGTCGCTCTTGGATGCTTACTGTAAACGACCGAACGCTGGATACACAGGGTCCGGTCACACTGACCGGACGCGTCCGGTCACTCTTTCCCAAGTCTGGACCCTTACTGGAGTCGACCGGACGCTGGCCCTCAGCGTCCGGTCACATGACCTTCCAGCGTCCGGTCACACCAGACTTGATCCCCTTGGTCAAATGAACTGACCGGACCCTGCGGCCAGCGTCCGGTCGCACCGGAGCCAGCGTCCGGTCAGTGTTTGACCCTCCATTCACTTCCAACTTCCGAACATATGTGAATGAAGTTTGCTCCAAAAGATCTTAGGCATTCATAGGAGCTACCTAGAGCTAGTTTTAACAAGTGTGCACCACACCTAACTCACTAGACTTAACTAGGTCAAGCTATCCGTTCATACCCCCCTTCATAGTACGGCCAAAGGAAAAACAAAGTCCTAAACTACTCTAAGTGTCTTTCCAACTCCAATTGACACTTAGAACTAGTTATCCTTAACCTTGTCGTCCAACCTTTGAAAACCGAAACGATTTTCATCGTAGGGGCATGACAACCTCGATTGCCCAATCGATCTCCATTACCATGACCTAACTTAATTGTCTCTGCAAAACACATGTTAGTCATAGTAATCTTGTATTGACATTAATCACCGAAATCCAATTAGGGGCCTAGATGCTTTCAATCTCCCCCTTTTTGGTGATTGATGACAATACCACCTCGAGTATGTTATGGAGTGAGGTTTTTGACGGGCTTGGTTCATATAAGCTTTTGTCAATAAGACCAAAAGAGTTAGTTACGCTTATATGACCCAAGCCAACACAATGTACTCAAAGAATATGAATTAAGCATGAGTACAAATAACAAAGCTCATTTGCTTCGAAGTGTAAACGCGGAAGCAAAAACAAATGAGCATTACACAGGTGATATGACATATAGATAAAGCAAAGTAGAAGTCACACATGTCAAATATCACAACCACGTAGATAGCACTATCACATATATATAAAAGTATGCGTGAAAGTAAACACACGAATGCATAAGTAATAGTGTATCACACAAATAAAACTCCAAATGTATATAATAAGCTAATACTAGATAACTAACTCCCCCTAAAACTCGCTCCCCCTAAGTCTACATACTCAAACCCTCTCCCCCTTTGGCGTCAAACACCAAAACCTAGGGGTCGGACGGTGGGGCTACAGCGGACGAGTCGGGCGCTGAAGTACGTGGAGCAAGATGGAACTGGGCGCCATCATCATCTGACCCTGAGCTCTGAACTGACTGACCCTCTGAAGCAGGAAGTGTCGCTGAAGCGATCTGGGTCTGAGCTGGGGCTGGTGCTGCCTGTGAAGCTACAAGTATGTCTGTCGTAGGATCTGACGAGGTGACAGACGAGGGGAGCCTCTGAGTAGTCATGATAGCTGGAGCTGCTGTAGACGGACCGACAGTATGCATGTGAGGCGGAGTAGGCATGCCGGTCAACTCGCTGAATGATGCTCCAAGACTCCTGGAGACTGACGACTCAGGCACGAATAGTGAGGAAGTCTGCTCTGGTGAGAAACCCGTGTGATAAGGAGTGAACTGCGGGGCTACACCAGGTGAGGCTAACCACTGGGACACCTGTACAGGAGGTGACGGAAACTGAGCTGGAGGCTGTCCCTGACTCTGAAGCCCGATGGGCTGTACTGCTGGAGTCGTCGAAGTGGTAGGAGGCTGTGCAAGCTGGGGCGAAGTCTATGGCAGTGGGATCCCAATGGCTGTCACTACATGCTGCATGAATCCCATGAGCTGCTGCTGCATAAGTAACTACTGGTGCTGAAGGAGCTGCTGCTGCCGCTGAAATTCGTCCTGACGAGCCTAAAACTGTGCGAAGTTTGTAGCTGTCTCCTATGCCTGTCGTGTCTGATCCTGCTGCATCCGCTCAAGAATAGCAATGAGAGCGGGGTCTGTTTGTGGAGCAGGTGGAGCAGAACTGGAGCTACCTGCCTCTGCATCGTGTCTGTGTGGAGGCATCTGAGGTATAGGCTGGTAGTCGTCGTCGGAGCTGTCACTGTACTCACTCACCTCCTGCTGTGCCTCTAGCTCCTCCTCCTCAGTGGCTGCAATCCCTCTGATGATCTCATCCTGCTGAGCTGCGGACTCTAGCACGTCGGGACGACGGCTAGGCTGTCTGGGTGCCGGAGGAGTGGCGTGTCTGATCCTCTGTGATAGGTTGTAAGCTAGGAACTCTGTAGTGGCACCTGTATACTCATCCATCATGCCAGGGGGCTTATCAATCACAACTCTGCGGATGAGGAACGTGATCCAATGAGCATAGGGAAGCTGCCTGCGACCCTTGAATCCCTCAGCTATAGTATCCTCCATCTCTGAAAGAAGGAGGTCCCAGATGTCAAACACTGTCATCTGCATGATGGCATTGAGAAGCCAGAGCTGTAAGCGAGTCAGGCCTTCCCTGTATCCCAACCTGGGAAGCAGTGTCCTCCTGATGATGGCCTCTAGTATCCTCGCTGTAGGAGTCAAGTCACTGGGGTTCCTGCTCGACCCCTCACCAAAAGGCTCCTTGAAGCAATGCCGCACTAAATCTGTAGGGGGCACCTGCCCTCCATGAGGATGCCTAGGAGGCCCCTGCTATCCATAGCAAACCTCATGCATCTTTACAGGCTGCTCCTGTAGTCTCAGTATCTCCCTGGCTCTGCCACTAGTCACTCTGTAGTCTTTGCCGTTGAAGGCAAAGTGAATGAATCTGTGATGAGGATCGATGTAGAGCGAGGCATAAAACTGATGGACCCAAGAAGGTACATATATCCCTATCCGTCCAATTAGATCTGACAGTCCTGGCAAATATGACAAGTATTGCCGAATGCCCTCTCCGGCTGCTGCCACAATGGACTCTATCTGACAGACCCTTTGTGATCTGAACACTGCCCCACTGTTAAGATATGCATTGTAGAAATCCTCTTGCAGTGGCGTGTAGAACCCCTCAGCTGCTCTCTCATCCCTCCTCGGAGGAAACCAAACCTCAAACTCAACAAATCACAGCTACTGAACCTGCCTGGCTATAGCGGCCCTCAAGTCAAGGTGAACCACTGGAGGCGGACCCTGTGGTCTGGGCGGAGGGCGTGAGCCCCTGCGCTGTGTCACTGGCCTCGGTGGAACTGCAGCACTGGTACGACTCAAGCGGCGTAGCTAAGGTGCCGGCTCGGTCTCCTGACTCTCCTGAGTCTCCTGGGCTGGCTGAGGCTCTGCTGGTGGGGGCTGCTGCTGTGCTGACGGACCCTCCTCAATGGCAACCCGTCGTCCTACAAGCGTGGCAGTCCCAGCTGGACTACCGTGACGACGCTCAACCTCCTCAATTGCAGCTCTAACTGCGAGTGAAACTAGCTGATCTGCAATGACAACTCCGCTGCGGGTACCACCTCTCTCGGCACGCTCTACGGCCTCTGCAACTGCTGCTGCTCTCGCTGTCTCTGCGTCGGGGGTACTTCCGCTTCTTGGATGTTACCTGCTTGGTTGACTTGCCTTTAGATCCGGCTGGCTGGCGAGGCGGGGGCCTCCTATCATCATCACCTGGGCCACCACCAACATTCTTGGTGCGAGCCATCTGAACTGACAAGATGGTGAACTGCCGCTGATGAAGATCAACTGTCAAACTACCGCTTTCGAGGCTTGGCCTCGATCCTTACTCGTGAGCTTGGCTCCGAGTTGACTGCCAACTGCCAGATGAAACACAACGGAACCGACTTGCTGCATGATAGAATAGATGGATATACAAATAAATACCATATGTCTAATAGATGCGAAACCCTAGCAGAGAAAGCAATGTAGATGCGAAATTGAATCGAATGGCTTTCTACCTGACGATCAGCGAACCGAGAAGAGATAAGATGTCACGTGGGGGATCCTCGGAACCGGGCTAGGGTAAAAGTCCTGAATTTAATGGAGAATCAGAGACTGCAAATCGATCTAGGTCACCATTAGGATCAAGATTGAGAGAAAAAAAATTCCTTACCAAACAAGGAGATAGTAGGGCTGGGGCACACAAATTGATGACCAACAGATCGGCGCAAGAGGCAACGGCGGAGCGGCGAGCTACGGCGCGAGGTGGCCGACGTGGTGCTGAGTAGGCGCAGTGGCACGCGGGACGGCGGTGCTGCGAGATGAGCAGGCGCGGGGCTCGGTGGCGTGCGAAGCCGGGGCGTGTAGCGCGGCTGCGGGCTCGGCTGGAGCGCTGGCGGCGTGTGGCTGGCGAGGAGGCCGGGAGCGGTGGCGCGTGGCTGGCGAGGAGGCAGGGAGCGGTGGCGCGCGACTAGGCTACGGCGGCGTGTGGCTGGCGGCTGCTCGGGCTAGGGCACGGCGGCGGCTTGGGTTAGGTCAACGAAGAAGAACACGAAGGCTTGAGTATATAATCCCCCAAACGCGACAGAAAAGGAAACTGAAAAGAGTCCTGAAGTCGCGCGAGATCCACTGACCGGACGCTCCGGTGGTAGCGACCGGACGCTACCACCCAGCGTCCGGTCGATTCCAGAGAGGTCCAAATCCTCTGGAATCGCGACCGGACGCGTCCGGTGGTCCATGACCGGACGTAGGCAGGGTCCGGTCAGTACAACTTGATCTTCCTCCGATCGACCGGACGCTGAACCCTTTCTGACCGGACGCACAGACGCAGCGTCTGGTCACTCCTTCAACAGCAGTTCACCTCCTGTGAACTGACCGGACGCTGGACAGCAGCGTCCGGTGCAGCGTCCGGTGCACCTTTTCCAGCAAATCTTCAAACTTCCTTCGCGCTGCCTGTTCCCAATCAAGTCCCAACTTGAAAAAGATCCAAATAAACACCAATTGGGACAGATGTGAGTGACCTCTCTCAAACCCTCATATTTTTCAAAATATTTTGCCTTAGGCTATGATTCTTTTTAAGAAAATAGGCAATAAGAGAGCAAATGGAACAAAACGACAAAACAACATTCATGCATATGTAATACTTGAAAGTAAATCTAGTTGCTTGTCAAGTTTGATCCAAGGTTAAGCTTCTTCACACGCTTTTCGGCGGTTATCTTAACCATGTTAGACAAGCCCTATATGCATTTCCACAAATTAAACATGTTGTATATTACAATGAATGCAAGGGACAACACAAGCTCAATTTTTAGTGAAGTTACTAAAATCAAGTACATTGAGCTCGTTCCACAATCTACAAAATGTAGCCTCATCTAGCGGTTTAGTGAAGATATCCACTAATTGATCTTCGGATCTTACACCTTCTAGTGATATATCATTTTTAGCTACATGATCTCTTAGAAAGTGATGGCGGATATCTATATGCTTGGTGCGAGAGTGTTGAACCGGATTATTAGCAAGTTTTACCATACTTTCATTGTCGCACAAAAGAGGTACTTTCTCTAGAACTACTCCATAGTCTAGTAAAGTTTGTTTCATGTATAATATTTGTGCACAACAAGCACCCACGGCAATGTATTCCACTTCGGCAGTGGACAAAGCCACACTATTTTGTTTCTTGGAGGACCAAGACACAAGTGATCTACCAAGCAAATGGCACCCTCCGGATGTGCTCTTTCTATCAACTTTGCATCCGGCGTAATCCGAATCGGAATAGCCAATTAATTCAAATAAAGCTCCTTTGGGATACCAAAGGCCAATGCTTGGTGTGTGCTTAAGATACCTAAGGATTCTTTTTATGGCAATTAAATGTGTTTCCTTAGGACTAGCTTGAAATCTAGCACACATACACACACTAAACATGATGTCGGGCCTAGATGCGGTTAAATATAACAAGCTACCAATCATAGAACGGTAGAGAGTTTGATCAACCGAGTTACCTCCCTCATCTAGGTCAAGATGTCCATTGGTAGGCATTGGGGTCTTGATTGGCTTACATTCATCCATCTTGAATCTCTTGAGAAGATCTTTTGTGTATTTCTCTTGAGAGATGAAGATGCCTTCTTTCATTTGCTTGACTTGAAAACCAAGAAAGAATGTAAGCTCACCAATCATTGACATCTCGAACTCCTTAGACATCAATTCACCAAATTCTTTGCATGAGTCTTCATTTGATGATCCAAAGATAATATCATCAACATATACTTGACAAATGAAGATATGCCCATCAAGCTTCTTGGTGAATAGTGTGGTGTCGACCTTCCCAATGGTGAAGCCCTTCTCAATAAGGAAATCCCGAAGGCGCTCATACCAAGCTCTTGGGGCTTGCTTAAGCCCATATAGTGCCTTGGACAACCTATAAACATGATTAGGATATCTAGGGTCTTCAAACCCGGGAGGTTGATCAACATAGACTAGTTCATTAATAAAGCCATTTAAGAATGCACTTTTCACATCCATTTGATATAGTTTCATTTCATGATGTGATGCATATGCAAGAAGGATACGGATGGCTTCTAATCTTGCAACCGGTGCAAAGGTTTCTCCAAAATCTAAACCTTCAACTTGGGAGAACCCCTTTGCCACTAGTCTTGCCTTGTTCCTCACAACAACACCTTGATCATCTTGCTTGTTGTGGAACACCCACTTCATTCCAATCACTCTTGCACCTTTTGGTCGCTCTTCAAGATTCCAAACTTCATTGCGAGTGAAGTTGTTCAACTCTTCATACATGGCATTGATCCAATCCGGATCTTTTAGAGCTTCTTCTACCTTGGTAGGCTCATAGCAAGAGACAAAAGAGTGATGAGCAATAAATGAGGTAAGTTTTTGAGATCTAGTCATCACCCCCTTTGTTGGACTCCCTATGATGAGATCTTGTGGATGATCTTATAGGAGAGGTGTATTTCTTTTATTGACCACTTGAGGAGAAGGTTGTGGAGCATCAACATCTTGTGCTTGTACCACCATTTGCTCATGGGAGATATGAGTATCTTCATTTTCTACTCTCCCAACTTTATCACCATCTTGTGGTACATTTGATGAAGAAGGTTGGTTAATGACTTGTACATCATCTTCATCATCTTTTGGCTTGATGTCTCCCACTGGAATATTCTTCATAGCCTCCCTCAATGGTTCATCACCTACATCATCAAGATTCTCATGTGCTCCTTGGGAGCCGTTAGATTCATCAAATTCCACATCATATGTTTCTTCAACCAAGCTGGTGGCATGATTAAATACTCTATATGCTTTGGACTTCAATGAGTAACCAACAAGAAAACCTATATCACAACGCCTTTGAAACTTCCCTAGGTGTTGCCGCTTCTTGTAGATGTAGCACTTGCAACCAAACACCCTAAAGAAGGAGATGTCCGGCTTCTTCCCATTGAGCAACTCATATGGTGTCTTGACAAGGAACTTTTGAATAAATAGGTGGTTGGATGCATAACATGCGGTGTTGATTGCTTCCGCCCATAGAGCTTCGGGGGTGTTGTATTCATCTAGCATTGTCCTTGCAAGAGTGATCAAAGTCCGGTTCTTCCTCTCAACTACACCATTTTGTTGAGGAGTATAGGTTGCGGAGACTTCATGTTTGATTCCAACTTCATCACAATAAGCTTCTATGTTTGTGTTGTCAAACTCTTTGCCATTGTCACTTCTTATCTTCTTGAGCTTCACTTCAAATTCATTTTGTGCTCTCTTGGCAAACTTCTTGAAACAAGATGCAACTTCGGATTTGTCATGAAGGAAGAACACCCATGTATATCTTGAATAGTCATCCACAATCACAAGACAATAGAGATTTCCTCCCAAACTCTTGTATGTTGTTGGTCCGAATAAATCCATGTGTAGGAGTTCTAGCACTCTTGTGGTTGACATGAAAGCTTTGGTTGGATGAGTGTTTGCAACTTGCTTGCCGGCTTGACATGCACTACAAAGCTTGTCCTTCTCAAACTTCACATCCTTCAACCCTCTCACCAAATCATTCTTCATAAGCTTCTTGAGTGAGCTCATCCCAACATGAGCAAGTCTTCTATGCCATAGCCACCCAAGTGTTGTTTTGGTGAATAGGCAAGTCTTCAAGTTTGCATCTTCAGAGATGAAGTCAACTAGATATAAGTTGTTGTATCTAAATCCATTGAATATCACTTGATTGTCATCTACCTTAGATACAACTACCTCCTTCTCGGTGAACAAGCATTGGAAGCCAAGATCACACAATTGTCCAACGGATAGCAAATTGAAACTTAATGAAGCAACATAGAGCACATTGGAGATGGAATGATCATTTGATATTGCTACTTTGCCCAATCCTTTAACCTTGCCCTTTGAATTATCTCCAAATATTATTTTCTCTTGTCCATCTACCTTTTCATCTAGTGAGGTGAACATACGAGGATCACCGGTCATATGTTGAGTGCAATCACTGTCAATAACCCAATGACTTCCACCGGTCTTGTAGTTCACCTACACACAATAGATTCAAGCTTTAGGGATCCAAGCTTGTTGAGGGCCCTTCACCTTCTCAACAAGTGACTTAGCCACCCAAATTTTCTTAGGCCTACTCTTGTTGGGGGGACCTAAGAACATGACTTTCATCTTTCCACTCGAATCTTTTCTAAGCATGTAGTGAGCATTGAAAGCAAAGGGTCTAGCATGCTTGGGCAAGGGTTGTGGTGGTGGAGTTTGACACTCATGAGCAAAGTGGCCTTCTTGTCCACACTCAAAACATCTCTTTGGCTTTAGCTTTGGCTTTGATTGTTGGTGTTGAGCTTGAGCCTTCTTCTTCTCTACACTTGCCATATATCCAATGCCACTTCTATCCATCTTCATGACGGTATTCATGAGTAGCTCACTTTGGAGATGCTTGCCTCTAGCAAACTTGCTCAATCCCACCTTGAGATGCTCTTTCTCCATCTTGAGCTTCTTGTTTTCTTCCTTGAGAATATCATTGTTCTTCTCCTCCTTAAGTTTCTTGATTTCTTCTTTTAACTTCTCATTCTCAAGGATCACCTCTTTGTCATGATCAAGAGTTTCTAGCACAATGGTGTTGTGACTTTTCATTTCTTCAAGATCTTTCATGAGCTTCTCATTTTCACTCTTGAGCTTGACATACTCATCATAGTCATTGCACTCAACCACTTGCTTGCCCTTGCTACTAGATCCATGCTCAACGCTTTCATCAATTAAATCATCACATGAGGTAGCTATATCAATCTTAACAACATGGTTAGTAGCATCATGTGGCTCATTTGGTAAGAATTCTTGAGCAATGATAAGGGTATCATAATTGATCTTTAGAGTTGCATATTCATCTTTTAGCTTATTGTGACTAGTGATAAGCTCATTGTGCACCCACTCAAGTTTATCATTTTTATCTTTAAGCTCTTTCTTAGAAGATTTGAGCTCCTTGAGTTTGGATGATATAGAATCATTTGTTTCCTTGAGCTCATCATTAGCCTTTTCTAATGTATCACACTTAGCTAAGAGAGAATCATTTTTAGCATCAAGTTTTTCATTTGTAGCTCTACTCTTTCTAATGATCTTAGTATATTTTCTTAGTATTTTGACAAGATCATCATAAGTAGGTGAGTCATCATCATCGCTATCACTATCATCATCACTAGCATGTTCATCATCACTACTATCATCACTCTTAGTTACCTTGCGTTCACCTTTGGCCATAAGGCATAGGTGTGTAGAGGATGATGGCGATGGTGGTGGTGAAGATGCAAGATCAATAGCAATGGCGGCCACTTTTTCATCGTCACTATCATCATCGGATGATCCACTTGATGAATCAATGTCCGTGAGCCAATCACCGACAATGTAGGCCTTGCCACTCTTCTTCTTCTTGTAGAAGTCCCTCTTTTTGCCATCTCTCTTCTTGTATGGCTTGTTCTTTTTCTTTTCATCTTCATCGCTTGACTCATCTTTCTTGCCCTTGTTCTTGAACTTGTCTTTCTTGGGCTTAGTGCATTGATGAGCTAGGTGGCCAAGTTCGCCACAATTGTAGCAATCCATCTCGGAGATTGGCTTTCTTCTTGAGCTAGTGAAGATCTTCTTCTTTTTCCCATCAAACTTGATGCCACTCTTGTTTAGCCTTTTTAGCATCTTGGTGGTCTTCTTCACCATGAGGGCAAGGCTTTCTTCATCATCTTCATCACTTGAGCTCTCATACTCAAGTCTTGCTTTGTCATTGTCTTGGCTAGCTTTGAATGCTAAGTCCTTCTCTTTCTTCTTTGTAGAGGATGAGCCATCTTGTGGTGTGATGTGCATGTACATCTCATGAGCATTGATCTTTCCCAAGATTTGTGTCGGTGTAGCGACGAAAAGATCACCTTGATGTAGCACGGTCACAATGTGCCCATATTTGTCAATGGGGAGGACACTCAAGATTTTTCTCACAACGTCGGATGGTGACATTTGAGTGAGTCCAAGCCCATTGACTTCCTCTACAAGAACATTTAATCGAGAATACATCTCATTAGCACTTTCTTTGGGAAACATCTCAAAAGAATTTAGCTTTTTAATCACAAGATGATAGCGTTCCTCACGCTCACTCTTGGTTCCCTCATGGAGTGCACAAACATCCGACCATAGTGCATGGGCGTCTTTGTGGTTCCTCACACGATTAAACATATCTTTGCAAAGGCCTCTAAAGATGGTGTTGCGAGCCTTTGCATTCTATTTTTCATAATTCACTTCATCGCCTTGAAGTTGTGCGGCATTCCTAGGTGCTGGGAACCCTTGAGAGGCGGCTTTAAGAATTCCAACATCTAGAGCTTCTAAGTAAGCCTCCATGCGGATTTTCCAATATGGAAAATCATCTCCCTCAAAGATAGGAGGAGGTCCATCCCCGTGAGACATCTTGCTCTAAGCGATTAAGCTTAAAAACGTGAGCACGAGGCTCTGATACCAATTGAAAGGATCAAGATGCCCAAGAGGGGGGGGGTGAATTGGGCTAATTCTAAATTCTCTTGCAATAATCAAATCCTACGGATAGCCCAATTAACCCCTTATGCCTAGAAAGGTGTTTATATCAAACTAATGCACAACAACCTCTCAACCTAAGTTCCAAACTTACTCTAGCAAGCAATTCTTATGGATGTAAAAACAAGTATTGAATTGCTCAAAGTAAATGCTCAAAGTAAGTGCTCAAAGTAAATAGAGAGAGAAAGGAACGCGGCGATGTTTTGCCGAGGTATCGGAGAGTCGCCACTCCCCACTAGTCCTCATTGGAGCACCCGCACAAGGGTGTAGCTCCCCCTTGATCCGCGCAAGGATCAAGTGCTCTCTACGGGTTGATTCTTCGACACTCCGTCGCGGCGAATCACCCAAAGCCGCTCACAACTTGAGTTGGGTCACCCACAAGCTCCGCCGGGTGAACACCAAACTCCCAATCACCACCAAGCCATCTAGGTGATGGCGATCACCAAGAGTAACAAGCACGAACTCTCACTTGACCACGTGAAGCCTAATGAGAAGATGGATGCACACTTTGCTACTCTTGATTTGCTAGTGAGGCTACTCTCTTGGATTCTCAAATCACAAACACCTCACTAGGACCTTGCTCTTCTTGGCACTCACAAACGTGTTTCTCAGCTGTTGGAATGAGCAAAAGATGCTACACTCACGAGTGGAGCTTCTATTTATAAGGCAGCCTGAAAAACGAACCGTTATGAGCTTCTGCGGGATGACCGGATGCTCCGATCGTTTTGACCGGACGCTCCGGTCAGTTCAACCCGCGAACAGTTTTCAAGTGATGACCGGACGCTGTCAGGGTCCGGTCAGTACCGACCGGACGCGTCCGGTCGCTCTTGGATGCTTACTGTAAACGACCGGACGCTGGATACACAGGGTTCGGTCACACTGACCGGACGCGTCCGGTCACTCTTTCCCAAGTCTGGACCCTTACTGGAGTCGACCGGACGCTGGCCCTCAGCGTTCGGTCACATGACCTTCCAGCGTCCGGTCACACCAGACTTGATCCCCTTGGTCAAATGAACTGACCGGACCCTGCGGCCAGCGTTCGGTCGCATCGGAGCCAGCGTCCGGTCAGTGTTTGACCCTCCATTCACTTCCAACTTCCGAACATATGTGAATGAAGTTTGCTCCAAAAGATCTTAGGCATTCATAGGAGCTACCTAGAGCTAGTTTTAACAAGTGTGCACCACACCTAACTCACTAGACTTAACTAGGTCAAGCTACCCGTTCATACCCCCCTTCATAGTACGGCCAAAGGAAAAACAAAGTCCTAAACTACTATAAGTGTCTTTCCAACTCCAATTGACACTTAGAACTAGTTATCCTTAACCTTGTTGTCCAACCTTTGAAAACCGAAACGATTTCCATCGTAGGGGCATGACAACCTCGATTGCCCAATCGATCTCCATTACCATGACCTAACTTAATTGTCTCTGCAAAACACACGTTAGTCATAGTAATCTTGTATTGACATTAATCACCGAAATCCAATTAGGGGCCTAGATGCTTTCATCCTCCAACTTCTTGATAACGTGTTCAGGAAGAAGTATTATGTCACCATCTATTTGAAGCTTCTCCACATCAGGAATGTAGAGCTCACAATCAAATTTTTCTATGCCACCAAGTATCCATGTTGTGAGATTGTAGTCTCTGTGTACAGTACCGCAATGTGCACACCTGCTAGCTTCGCGGCGAGCTTGGTAGCAGCCTTCGTCGTTGTTGTCGGCGTGGAACGTACCGCAGCGAGCACACAGAGACTCTAGCATCACCTCGACGGAGTCCGTCACCACGTCGACGGAGTCCGGTGCCATCTCGACGGAGTCCGGCACCACGTTGACCGAGTCCGGCGCCATCTCGACCGAGTCCAGCGCCATCTCCGAGGCCAGCGTCATCTCCGAGTCTGGCATCATCTCTGAGTCCAGCGCCTCCTCCATGGCGCGAGCGACCTCCATGGCATGAGGAAGGAAGGGAGTAGACCGGCGCGAGGGCGACGAAGACGTGCGGCGAGCGGCGAGGAAGGAAGGCGCGCGGCGAAGAAGGAAAGCGAGCGTGCGGCGCGAGGAAGGAAATTGAAGCGACCGTGCAGTGGCGAGTGAAACGAAGAGGCGAGATCAATGCAGTGGATTGCGAGCGCGTGATTACTGCGGACAGAAGCCGAAACACAGGGGCAATCGCATCCAACTCCTTCCCTCCGAGCGTGCGACGACATCCTTTGAGAAAACGGGCCAAGAGTTCAGAACGTCTTCCTTTACGAGTACGGAGGGAGTACAGTAATCTCACTTAATTTCATGTGACGTAAGTTAAAGACAAGTCTAATAATGTTTAGTAGTCAGATACTTGTTTAGTATTTGCAACTATAATAGCACTGGGCGCAAGATCTGTTTGGCTCCACCCCTGCACATATATATGTGCTTTCTTGTTAGACATGTGCTAGTTTATGGGTGCATGTCATTGTCTAAAAAAAATGTTCATGGATGCATGTGGGCACATATACTTGTGATGTGTGTACGTGAATGTAAGCTAGCACGAATTGTGCTATCGGAAAAGAAACTATTCCTTCTGTTACCAAACGTAACATGTTTTAGTTTTAAACCGTAAGTTAATTATTCTCTAACTTTGATTACGTTTATAGAAAATGCACCAACTACAGCAACAAATTAGTTTCCTAAAATTCAAAAGAAGTATGTCCTGATAGTGCATTTAATTTTTGAATCATAGATGTTAATATTTTTCTAAATTTGGTTAAAATTAGAGAAGTTTAATTTAGGACAAAATTAAAATGCCTCACATTTTGGAAAGGTGGAAGTATATTACCAGTGCTGTGTAGAGATTCAGTTAGTTGAGCGTTCGTTCTTAGTTTGGTTTTCATCAACGGGTAAAAGAAGGAGCAAACGTCAACATTTTTTGGCATCTCAGCTTAGAGTTTTTCTCCCTATAATAAGAACAAAATAACTTGCAGGGAAGATGAGAGCTCAAATTAGCCACCATTAGCGGCCCTGATATCAAGCTGACGGGCACAGCCTTTATATTGGATTTGGATGTAAGATTGGGCTAGGGGCTGGACAGCTGGGCCAGATGCAAACATACCTATCTTCCTCTCGCGGGGCCCGTCATATACAATTCCGGCCCATCTCTCTTACGAAATTAATGGATGCGTGCTTCTGATTTTGTGATAATTTTCTAAGATTTATTTATATATTTTTTTGTAGCAGCTTTGTTGAAGGTCTTAATAAATTAGTAAAATTAAGATTCACTCAGCAAAAAAAATATAGAACTTGTAAATAGGCATGTACTGTGAACCCTATCTACATCCTGCTTGCTCATTTGATAAGCCGTCACATCTGTTTCTACTGATTTCTAAAGTCGGTCAGTGGGACAGGATTTTTTTTTTCTTTAGAACTGGACGCTACTTTCTTTTTTCTTTCGAACTAGGTTTGTCTGTTTGTTTGGCAAAAATATTCTATGTACTGACCTGAACTTTGTGTGTTCCCTTTTTCCAACCAGGATCTCACGTTGACTTAATCTGTTTCATTGCGCTCTTTATTTCTTGTTAAAACTAGATTAACTACCAGGATTATCTGAAGTTTAGGACAAGAGTTGAATTTCTTCAAACTACACAAAGGTAGTATTCAAAATGGTACTGAAATACTGATTGCTTGTTTCAGGTGCAAAAAAGTTGTTAATGGGCGTATGATGTATGACATGTACTACTAATTCATTTTTGTAGAAATATTCTTGGTGAGGATCTGGGTCCACTTAGCATGAAGGAGCTTGAGCAGCTGGAGAACCAAATAGAGACATCCCTGAAGCATATCAGGTCAAGAGAGGTAGAGAACTGACTGCGTGGTTTATATTTTTCTACAGTACACTGTTTTCGCTTGCATTTGACAAGCGTTGATATGTTTGCAGAATCAAATGTTACTTGATCAGCTCTTTGATCTCAAAAGTAAGGTAATAACGATGAGCTCCGGCTGCCTTTTGCCTAATTTTATTTCTGTTCCATGCATTCGTACCAAACCTTTTTTATTGCCGAGCTACCAATTATGTTGCAGGAACAAGAATTGCAGGATCTTAATAAAGACCTAAGGAAAAAGGTAACATCAATGACCTTATTAAAACATCTCTCTGTGTGTATATATGTATGTACCTTGATGTTAAGGGCATGTTTGGATCTCCTCCTCTAAACTTTAGAGCTCTAAAAACTTTAGAGAACTTTAGCTCACTTTTGAGGTTTAAAGCTCTAATGTGACGTGGGCTAAAGTTTAAAGCTAACTTTAGATCATTTGTTTGGAGTTTTAGCTCTAAAGTTGTTTACACGCATACATTTCTTACTGTGTTGTCGATGAGAACTGAAACAACTTTCAAACTAAAAATGCTATATGTGTCTCTGTTCCGATATGCCTACTTGACATAAACCTACTGCTCCGTTACTGATGCCTTTCAAGCGCCAGCTGCAAGAAACAATTCCAGAGAATGTGCCCCATGTTTGTGTTAGTCGCTGAATTCTCACTCTTGGTAGTAGGAGAATTCTTACTCTCATCGAGAGAGGATGACACTAGGAGTTGGGGCAATTTTCTTGTCTATTTCTCACACAAGCTCACACAAATGCCATGCCAACCCAAGGGGTTGGGGTTACATATTTATAGGCTGCTAGCCAGCCAAGCATATGCCAAGATGCTAGTCTAAGATGCTAGTCTAAGATGCTAATATGCTGTCCTAGCTAAGATGCTGTCCTCTAGTCTAAGATGCTGTCCTCTAAGATGCTGTCCTCTAGTCTAAGATGCTGTCCTAAAAACAGAAAAACAGCTACAAGGACCATGACCATGTGAGCATCATAGCCCCACAAAGACCAGCCACACATGAGACTTATCCATCATTCTCCCCCTAAGTCTTGTGCGTCGTCTTGTGGGAGAGTTGAACCATCCCGGTCCTGCAGCAGAGCTCAAGGAACTTGATCCTCCCAAGGGGCTTGGTGAGCAGGTCCGCAAGCTGGTCCTTGGTGTTGATGTAGCTCGCCTTGATGCTCCCTTCCTCCAAACAGCTTCGGATGAAGTGGTACCTCACCCGGATGTGCTTGCTGCGTTCGTGGAACACGGGGTTCTTTGCCAGGGCCAGAGCGGACTTGCTGTCCACCCTGAGCTCCACCGCTCTAGTGTCTCTGCCGAGGAGATCACCAAGCAGTCGAGCAAGCCAGAGCGCCTGAGTCGAAGCGGTGGAGGCCGCTATGTACTCGGCCTCGCAGCTGGACAGGGCCACCACCTGCTGCTTGACCGACTGCCAGCTAACGAGGCACTTGCCGAGGAAGAAGAGGATCCCGCTCGTGCTCTTGCTGGTGTCGATGTCGCCGGCGTGGTCGCTGTCGCTGTACCCGACGAAGTGTGCCGCCCCAGGGCACCTCGGGTAGTAGAGGCCGTGGTCGAGAGTCCCCGCAACATAGCGGATGATCCTCTTCACAGCCTGCTGGTGCTCCGTCGTCGGTCGCTGCATGAACCGACTAACGTAGCCGACGGAGAATGCCAAGTCCGGCCGTGTGTGGGCGAGGTAGCGAAGGCTCCCCACAAGACGCCGGTACTGCGTAGCGTCCACCTCCTCCGTCGTGCTGTCGCGGCTCAGCTTCAGCCTCTCCTCCATCGGAGTGATAGCTGGGTTGCAGTCGGTGAGCCCAGCTAGCTCAACGACGCGCTTGGCGTAGGCGGTCTGTCGAAGCGTGATCCCAGAGTCATCCTGGTGTACCTCGATTCCCAGGTAGAAGGAGAGAGGCCCCAGGTCACTCATCTGAAAGGTGGCCTTCATCTCTTCCTTGAATGCCGCCACCTCCGCATCCTTGGTGCCGGTGATCACCAAGTCGTCGACGTAGACACCCACCAACAGGGCATTACCTCCATTGCCCCGTCGGTAGATGGCCGCCTCGTGCGGGCTTTGCTCGAAGCCCATCCCCTTTAGCGTGGAATCCAGCTTGGCATTCCACGCCCTCGGTGCCTGCCGCAAGCCATAGAGGGCCTTGCGCAGGCGGAGCACCTTGCCCTCCTTGCCGGGGATCGCAAATCCCGGCGACTGGTGCACGTAGACCTCCTCCTTCAAGTCGCCGTTAAGGAACGCCGACTTGACGTCCATGTGATGAACACGCCAGCCCTCCTGGGCAGCTAGCGCAAGGAGGAGTCGTACGGACTCCATCCGTGCCACGGGAGCAAAAGCGTCGTCGAAGTCGACCCCCTCCTGCTGCACGAAACCTCGTGCCACCAAGCGAGCCTTGTGCTTGACGATGGCACCGGCTTCATCCCTCTTCAGCTTGTACACCCACTTAAGGGTGATCGCGCGATGACCACGAGGAAGGTCAGCAAGCTCCCAGGTGCGGTTCTTCTCAACCGCATCCATCTCCAACTGCATCGCGGCGCGCCATGCCGCGTGTCTCTCGGCCTCTGCGAACGACCAAGGCTCGCCGTCGTCACACGCAAGGTGCAACTGCGCCTCCAGGTCCTCCAGGTCATGAGGCACCAGTCCCGGCACCAACTGGTCGCCGAGAAGGTTCTCCATCGTACGGTACCGCAACGGCTCGCCGTCGTGGTACGCGTCGATGCGCTCCTCGTCGTGAGAGAGCGGAGTAGCGAGCTCAACCGGGCTATGCTCGACACGAGCTGGTGTTGGAGTAGACGTGCCCGGAGAGGTGCCTGTCGGTGCTGGAGTGCGTGGCGTTGCCGGCTGTGGTGAAGCCGGCGAAGAACTCATCGCAGCCGAGGTCCTGGCTGGAGAGCGTGGAGCTGTCGGAGTAGCAGGCGCCGGGGTCGGTGGAGGCTCGGGGACTGGGGTAGACGCGCTCGCCGAAGAAGAGCTGCCTACTCCCCCAGCTCCCTCGAAGTGGACGTACTCGACAGTGAAGTCGTCATAAGTCGGAGCCGAGCCATCGTCCACCGCCTTGTCCCACGCCCATCCTCGCCCTTCGTCGAACACAACGTCACGCGCCGTGCGCACACGCTGTGTCTTCGGGTCGAGGATGCGGTAGGCCTTCGAGCCCTCCGCGTAGCCGATGAACACTCCCGGAGTGCTCCTGTCGTCGAGCTTGCTGATGTGGCCAAGCTCCTTGGCGAACGCGAGGCAGCCGAAGACCCGCAAGTGGGAGACCGCCGGCTTGCGCCCATGCCAAGCCTCGTACGGCGTCCTGCCGTCGAGCGCCTTGGTAGGCGAGCGGTTGAGGATGTAGACGGCCGTCACCACCGCCTCTCCCTAGAAGACAGCCGGCATCCCCCTCTGCTTGAGGAGGGCCCGAGCCATCCCCACAACCGTCTGGTTGCGCCGCTCGACGACGCCGTTCTGCTGCGGGCTGTACGGCGCGGAGTAGTGGCGCTGAATGCCCTCATCAGCGCAGTACGACGCGAATTCAGCCGCCGTTGTCGGTGCGCAGCACGCGCAGCTTGCGGCCGCACTCCGCCTCCGCAGAAGCCTGCGCGCGTCTGATGGCGTCCGCAGCCTCTCCCTTGCTGCCGAGGACCATCACCCACATGTAGCGGGAGAGGTCGTCGACGAGCAGCAGGAAGTAGCGTCGTCCTCCCGGTGTGGCCGGTGTCACCGGGCCACACAAGTCCCCGTGCACGAGCTCGAGCCTCTCCTTGGCTCGAAAGCTCGCCTGCTGGGGAAAGGGGAGTCGCCTCTGCTTCGTCAACACGCAGACGTCGCAGAGCTGCTCCACATGGTCGAGGCACGGCAGGCCTCGCACCATCTCCGTGGCACTGAGCCGCTTCAGGGCCTCAAAGTGAAGGTGCCCGAAACGCTCGTGCCACTGCCACGCCTCGTCGTCCCGACGAGCAGCGAGACAGAGGGGTTGTGCCACCTGCACGTTAAGGACGTAGAGTCGATTTGCGCTTCTGGATACCTTGGCAAGAAGGCGACGACGACGATCCCAAATCCTCATGACTCCGTCCTCAACCACCACGCGCGAACCGTTCTCATCCAGCTGTCCCAAGCTGATGATGGAGTTCCTCAACGCAGGGATGTAGTAGACTCCGGTGAGCAGCCTGTGCTCACCAGACACGGAGGTGAAGATGATGGAGCCGACGCCCTTGATCTCCACGCCGGAGGCATCCCTAAACTTGACGGAGCCTCGGACGCTAGAGTCAAGCTCGGTGAAGAACTCCCGTCGACCGGTCATGTGATGGGTGGCGCCGGTGTCGAGGCACCACCCATCAGTCTTGTCGTTGCCGGAGCTGTCGCCGAGGAGGGCGTGTGCTTTTGGCTCGTCAAGGTGGAGGAGAGCCGCTACGGCCGGTGCCGCTGGAGGTAGCTCGATGCTGGCATGTGCCATGAACAGAGCCGGCTCCTCCTCCTCCGCCTGTGCGACGTGGGCCTGGCCGCGTCGTGGTTGTCGACAGTCCTTGGCCCAATGGCCAAGCTGGCCGCAGTTGCGGCAGGCGTCGTCTCGTGCCAGCTTGTGCCTGCCGGCGGCGCCGCCCTGGGCGCCTCCGCGGGCATCACCCTCGGCACGTCCTTGCGCCCCGGCCTGGGCGTCTCTGCGCGCCTTGCGTGGCTTGCCACGCTTGCGGCCGCCTGTCGCGGAAGAAGGCTCCCCCTTCCTCCGGTCACCCTGGCTGGCAAGCCACTGCTCCCGAGTGAGAAGGAGCTTCCCGCCAGTGGTGATGGGCCCTGAGAGGGACTGTGGCTCATCACTATCGACGACCTTGAGGCGACCTATCGCCTCCTCGATCGACATCGTGGAGAGATCCAGCAGCGACTCGATCGAGCGAGCCATCTGCTTGTACTTCTCGGGGACGCAGCGGAAGAGCTTTTCGACAGCTCTCTCCTCGCCGTAGGTGTCGTCGCCGAACTGCACCATCTTCTGCAACAGAGTATTGAGACGGAGAGCAAAGTCATCAACGTCCTCACCTGGCTTGAAGGCCAGGTTCTCCCACTCCTTGCGAAGTGCCTGCAGTGTGGACTTGCGGGCGCGGTCGCTGCCGATGCGTGCCGCAGCGATGGCGTCCCAAGCCTCCTTGGCAGTCCGCTTGCTGGTAAGCGAGAACTGCATCTCGGGCGGGACTGCAGCGATGAGAGCATCCAGCGCCCGTCGATCTAGGTCGTAGTCGACGTCGCCGTACCGGACTGCCTCCCACATGTGCCGCACCTGGAGCTTTACCCTCATCACCGCAGCCCACTCGACGTAGTTGGTCTTGGTGAGGGTAGGCCACCCACCGCCGGGACCGACGTCCCTGACAACAGCTTGGAGCCCGTGGTGACCACGGTACCGATCCGGGGAGAGAGAGCCACGCTGCCTGTGAAGGCCGCGCTCTCCATCGACCCGTCGGTACCGATCCGGGGAGAGAGAGCCACGCTGCCAGTGAAGGCCGCGCTCTCCATCGACCCGTCCGCCACCGTTGCCGTGCGCGCCTCCTCCAGGAGCGCCGCCGCCGTGCGCGCCTCCTCCAGGAGCGCCACCGGCGCGTCCGCGCCTGTCTGGGCTGCCGCCGCGCTCGTGGGCGTGCGCGGCTGCCCCAGGAGCGCCACCGCCGTGCGCGCCTCCTCCAGGAGCGCCGCCAGCGCGTCCGCGCCTGTCTGGGCTGCCGCCACGCTCGTGGACGTGCGCGGCTGTCCACTGCGCCGCCCGCGCTCGCGCTGCCTCCCTCTCTAGCAGCTCGAGGTCCGCGTCGGCGGTGTCGTCAGCGGAAATGGAGCTGCCGATGCTGCCGCGCAGAGCCTCGACCTCCGCCGCCGCCGCACGCGCTGCATTCGCCGCCGCCGCTGCTTCCGCCTCCGCTCTGGCTGCTGCCAGCTCCGCCGCTGCTAGCCTCGACGCCCTTGCCGCCGCCGCAGCGGTCTCTGCCGCCGCTCGCTCGCGTTCCTCTGCCGCGGCAAGTTCGGCCTCCTGCCGACGCCGCGTGCTCGAGGCGACCGAGCGCTGAGACTGCCCTGCGGACATGACGCGCTACCGGGGGGCTGCTGCGTGGGGAGAGGGCTGCTTCAGACGAGCTGGGAGAGGAGTGAACAGGAGCGGCCGGAGGAGCTGCTGCTGCCAACAGCTGGGGCTGTTGTGGGGCTGGGAGAGAAGATGAGCAAGAGATGCTCGGGCTACAGGATAATACGGCTCTGATACCACTTGTTAGTCGCTGAATTCTCACTCTTGGTAGTAGGAGAATTCTTACTCTCATCGAGAGAGGATGACACTAGGAGTTGGGGCAATTTTCTTGTCTATTTCTCACACAAGCTCACACAAATGCCATGCCAACCCAAGGGGTTGGGGTTACATATTTATAGGCTGCTAGCCAGCCAAGCATATGCCAAGATGCTAGTCTAAGATGCTAGTCTAAGATGCTAATATGCTGTCCTAGCTAAGATGCTGTCCTCTAGTCTAAGATGCTGTCCTCTAAGATGCTGTCCTCTAGTCTAAGATGCTGTCCTAAAAACAGAAAAACAGCTACAAGGACCATGACCATGTGAGCATCATAGCCCCACAAAGACCAGCCACACATGAGACTTATCCATCAGTTTGCAGCTGGGAGGAAGGTGGGCACAGTGGCGCAAGTGGGAATGTTCTTGATCCTTATCAGGGACTCCTTCAGCACCCAGAGAATGATCCTTCCCTGCAGATTGGGTAAGTTTTCTTCAGGCGATAATGGCTAAGATAGATAAAACAAAATGTGCAATGATGAAAAATTGAGATAGAGAAAAAAAAGACAAAAATATATATAAACATATCCATGAAGCCACACACTACTGTTATCTGAACTTGTGCACTCACAAGTCACAATCGCATCAAAGTTAGCCTCGCATGGATGAGGCCTTGACAGTATGACACATCATCACAATTCCTGTAGTGAAATAGAATCCTACCACTGCACATTCCGCATTTTAATTTTAGCATGCTTTGCTTTCATCATACCTTAATTGCGTTAATGAGTGTGTGTGTTCGTCCTGGGCAAAGGTACCATCAACAAGCCTACATGGACCAGCTGAACAACGAGGACATGGCGGACCCAAATGAGCACGGTCGATCTGGATGGATATGAAATGCTCTGATGACCCAAATGAAGTTGATGCATAGCAGGAATTCACCCTGCACGAAACTATGTATTGAAGCACTGCCCTTAAGCTCCCCCAAACGATTAAGTAAACAGGGGAATAATTCGAGCGCGTGTTGTACTGGTAAACTGCAGCGTGGTGTTCCCGTAGCATGCGGCTGGACGCACTGTGTGTGTGTGGGATTGTAATGGTTATCTGTAGACCTCGTGTGTCTTGTGTTGTGTGCGAAGCTTGGAACTTTATATATGTATGTATGGTATTTGTGTGGCAATTGTGCCATGCCGATGGCTTTCTATTTCTTTTCTGGGAGCTGCGCAAAACCGTCGCCATTTCTGGGCTTCAGTTCAGTTCAGACTTTGGAGATCTCAAACCCATCCTTGCCGAGTTAACCTCGGGGCGTCAGATCTCCGGGTCCCACCGTTCAGTTCTCCAAGGCCCTCGCGACGGACGCCTCGCCCGTCGCTCGTGTTGGCCACTGCGAGTGACTTGCCGAGTTGCCTGTCGCGGACGCGGGAAGAGGGGACCAAAAACTCTGTTCCGCACTTCTGCTCTTATCCAGGCTTCAGCATCCGCGCCGAAGCGAAGGCGCGGCCCAACTCCCAAGTGACCAAGTCCGAACCCGCGTGCGCGTGGTCCCTGGGCCGAATTATTAGGAGATCCCTGGGCCGTCTCCCTCCCTCTGGTCAGCAGCCTGCATCACCGTGCTCATGGCCCGTGGGCCGCGTCATCATCTTCACACGGCGCACTACTCGACTATACGTGCCGACGCGAGTAGAAGTCATTGTGAATCTTCGGAACCAAAATTGCTTACTCCTCGACTCTAAGGGATATTAAAACTAGGAGTATTTTGTTTGAGGATGTAATTTTCAAGCATGAAGGTAGGTGTTCCAATAATGAGGCTCATGCTATTGCTAAAAGCGTATCTAATATGTCGTCACTCGTCAGGAAGATATGTTTGGCTCCTTCAGCAGCCAAAAATATTGCATGTACCTCAAAAAATTATGACTATTAATAAATAATATGCCTGTATTCCTCTAAAAAAAAAGTAGTCGTGATTCGTGAACACGTGACTGTGAAGTGTGAACTCCGATCGTCTGATCCTCTCGCTGACGGCATGGAGGCCACCACTCGGCATGCCCCTGGCCCAAGAAGGAGTGAGCGAGCACGCCAGCTCAATACCAACTCCACCGGCCCACAATGGACTTAGCTGGCACACTGGCAGTTGCATGCGCGAGTTCTGCCTGCGTGCGTGCGTCGTCTATACCAACCAGATGTCAGAGACTCACAGGAGTAGGTGCGGAAAACAGATGGATTAATTTATTTTTAGCCCCTTAACTTTCGCCTTATCTAATTTTCACTATCAACTATAAAATCATTTAGTTTTGGCAGCTCAACTATTTAAACCGTTCAATTTTGACCCTGAGCCGATTTTGAGCGGTTTTTAGATAGCTCTAGGTGAAAATTGAACGGTTTTATAATAGCTAAGGTGCCAAAGTGATCGGGTATTGTAGTTAAGGTCAAAATTAGACAATGGAAAGAGTTGAGAGGCCACAAATAAACACAATACATAATTAAGACTTATATATCATTAATTAATATGATTAGCCATATTAAAGCTCATTAAGCTTAGCCTTTATATATTATTGATTATAACATTAAAATTATCAATAATACAAGATTTTAATAGTTTTAAATTTTCATAAATTAAAAATAACCTTTATGCCATAAATATGATTAGCCATATAGATACAGATATCTTTTAAGTATTATAAACTATGCATATCATCTGTTATATTAAAATAATTATCATTTACATCATTACTTTTTTACAGGGTACCTCGTTCTTCACGTATATGAATAATGTTGAATCTTTCATATTTTTATAAAATATGGATCTTTCAAATATTTAAACATCTGGGATCCATCCCTATACTACATTACATAGCTTGCAACATACTAGTATGAACTAGCATCATCGTCAGCATGAACCACGACGACAGTGACATAACATTGCCAGCTAGAGACAAGAACCGGAAATGATATTCTAAGGCTGGTCATGACTTGAATATTTGATATATTAATAAATATTTAATAATCAAATAGATATTAATAAAAGTGTAGATAAATATTTCAATACATATAAACATTTAATAACAAGAAAATTTAAATATGTGAAATTTCATAAATATATAAATAACTAAAGTACTTGATTAAGTTTATTTTTGGCCCCGCAACTCTTGCCTTTGTCTAACTCTGACACATCAACTATCAAAACTGTTCAATTTTGATCCTCGAGGCTATATTGAATGGTTTTTTCATATAGCTCAGTTTTGATAGTTGAGGTGCCAAAATTAGACCAATTTGTAGTTTGTGGGTCAAAATTAGACAAAGTCAAGAGTTGAGGGACAAAAACACTTAATTCAAAAGAGATTGGCTTGTAAAGAACAAAACTATCGTTCCCTACTGAGATTCGTCTGAACCCTATTCCTACTACTCTTCCCCAATTCCCTCTAATTTCTAACATCTAGCTAGTATCAGAGATAGTTTTTTTATCATGGAATCAACACCACATTGATCAATCTAGCAACGAGTCGGGTTGGTGAATTTGATCGAAACAAGTGAGCTGTTGGGTTCGATCTGAATTTTCAGTAATTCCTCCTCAGCCAGATCTCGCTACGTGGAGTTAGTCGTGTCATGTATCCTTTTCCCCACCATAATCACTATATTCGGCTTCAGAAGCCGCTCAGTGCCATGAATCTAGAGATGAAGATCCTTTTCGATGAACTCCAGCACCAGTTCGCTGAGTAGAAGGCCGTCCTCGAGAATCGCTTCAACCTCTATGACAACAAATGGGTGTAGCGTGTTGCCGACTTCGAGACCCACAGCCGCAGCGACGCTCGTGTTCTGAGGTGGAGATATTCGCTACATGGAGTATGTCATGCAATGTAATAACGTGGAGTATTGGGTGTTTTCACTTGTCTTGTAGTATTGAGACTATCATATGTAATTATGTTTGTTTGGAGTTTGGTTAGTAATGACTTCATCTCTACCTATATTAGATATGATTTTCTAATTATGGAATCATGTGAAATGTATGATGACAATGAGATATATGTGATGTATTAATAATACCAAATATAAAATATTATATAGTAACCTTTATTTAAATGTAACAATAAAGAATGTAAAACAATTAGGAACATAAAGGTCAATGCCAGTTCAATCCACTGAATAGACAATGAGTATGGCAATATTAGTCGTCGATCCTAACAGTGATGCTGGGTTTGGTCCTGGCAGTGATCCATGGATCCAAAGTAGTGTACATCCTCGACCATGGCTATTCCGCTCTTATGCTTTGGCTACCTCGACATCGACACATAAAGGGATACTACCGCCTTGCATGAGCTCTTGTCGGTCTGCACTCTAGTCACGACATTCACGACACATCAACCGTATGACTACGGAGGATATATCAGGCAGCTCGTTGGCTTACAACTTTTAGCTTTTTCTCCAATCTCATGGTCTGCAATATTTAAGGAAGCTACTAATCATTGCAATGGTCCTCAGTCTAATATTTGCCATAGCTCCCTGTGCATGAAAGACTAGAGTTCTCCTAATCATGTTGTCATATTTGTTTTGGGACCAATGTACTACCAACATTATTATTTACATGCCGAGTTTCCTTATGGAATTCAATTATAATGTCACTGCATTATTATTCCGACATGCAATATTGCATGCATGCACATATATAGATCAAACGGTACTTATTCTACCAAGCTCATCACAAATAATCTAGTGTCTTTTTTCTCATAAAATTTGTCTACTGAACATGATTAAGATCATAACCTATATTGTGATATATTTTAAAATTAAACCTAAAAACATTTTTATGAGGTTAGCCAAACAACTAGTAGAAATATTAATAATATGTTTAACATCATATGAATAATGTCCCCCTGTTTTTAGTGGAGAGTTCATGCAATATAGAAAACAAGAAAATTAATATCTTAGAACCTACACATGTGATCTAAGAAGGACCATATATAAGGAACAATAAGATGGCAAATACTATATAGGGTAGCAGCTGTTCATAATTAAAGGGTGCGTACAATCCAACCAACAATAAGAATAATAGCAACAGTAACACGGGGTAAAAGTACATCCGGTGGGGATAGAGATGCATGCTTGCGTACGCGGCGATACGGTATAGATTGGTACTCGGTCCTGCTGGGCTACCGCACCATCGATCGACCTCTAGATGCTGCGCTCAATCTGCTTGAAGATGTCGAAGCTCTCGATGACTTGCTCCTTGGCCCTATCCTGCAAGAGCAGCATGCATGCATGTACGTAAGAAATAGCATACCATATTGGACTCTTGCTCTGTTTCTGTATAAATGTATAGAGAAGAGAGGCAGCTTTAATTTGCAGTACCTACCTCCAGATCAAAGCGTGCCTCAGTTACCTGAGGAGTGGGCACTACTCTAGGTTCTGGAGCGCTGTTGGAAGTGGCAGTAGAGGCAGTCGTCGTCGAGCAGCGCGGGTCGCACTTCGCCCACTGCATATATGCAGCACGTACGTCATAGAGAAAACGTGTAAAAAAGTTTTAAGAATTAATTATGATTAACCAGCAATCTTACATTCTTGGCAGCCATGCTGAAGGCCTCCCTGTGAGGGATATCTGGCTTCGCAGCTTTGATGCGTTGAATCTCCTCCCTGCCACATGTAATGTAAAGGGTAATATATATCTAGTCAAATTTTCTCTCTAATATAATGAAACACAGCTCTCCTGCGTTTTCAAAAAATTATATATATCTAGTCAAAGAAAATTAAGCCTCTTATTTTTTTTTCTTTACAGAAGAGAGGTATGGTTCTTAAAATGCTATATATAAGACATCTAAGAAACATGGAAAATAATTTGTATTGTACATATATTTTATTTTGTGTAATCCTAGACTGCACAATAATGTAATAGTTTCACTTTAAAAATGACTCCTGCCTCTTCAAAAAGTAGGGAGGTTTGACCCATACAATTTCTAAGGCCACACTCTAGAGACATTAATTCCTCTCAAATTATGTTCTTGACCAACAAATAATACCAAACAAAAGCATTATCAAATACGAGTCCAACGGTACAAAAGTAGTACACTATACTCTACAAATTCTTAGGCTAATTGGTTTAATGAGAGGTTAAAAGCTTGAAGTGTGTGTGCGCCTAATAACAAAACAAACAGAGGGACCATCAAATTAGACAATTAATAATTGTGTCAATAAAATTATTAAATTGGAAAATTAATTGCATGTCGAGCAATTAGTAGAGCGGTGAGTGTATAGGAACTTAGGTCCAATGTGTCGTCATTAAGTCCATTCTTTTCAAAATGGTTGTCGTCATGAGTGTATCATATGTATGGGGCTGTTCTTTTTTGGTGTATGCTATTGGCCGGTTTTGTGAGAAGTATTTTGCATTGTTTCTATTTTGTAAAATTATCAATCTACTTCCCATATATTTGAAGGGAAAATATAGAAATTCAAGACCCAAAATGTATGTTTACAATACAATGAAGATTGCATAGTATCACCTTCATTTCATCCTTTTATATATTCAACAAAAGCTAAATATATGGAATGAAGGTTACATGGTGTGCTTTTGTTAAAAGAATAAAATTGTTGTGAAGGAACAAATTCAACAAAAGCACTATATATGCACCTTCCATTCCATTCCTGTATGTTTGCTTGCATGGCATGAGTGTATAGATTGTTCTAGAATTCTGTTTAAATACATTGCATACCCAGTAACCAGTATGGAATCACTATCCACACATTTGTTTTCTAAACCCAACTGTTGTGACCTTGAAAATGGTTGGATAGAGTATCGGGCTAGACTACTATATATTTATCTCAAAAATTATCTGGAAAATATATAGCAATGGAATGTTAGATTTACTAAAAACTACATTAATGTCCACACAGGTAATTACTTATGGAGCTCAACAAAAAAAAATAACATGGTTTGATGCAAAGTAATAAAACCCAGAGTGAACCTTTTTTTAATGAAATAAGATCTCTTTGTCAAATGTTTGCACTGCACAGTTCCTCCAGATTTTTTTTTTGAGAAGGGAGATTTATTGCCGACCTAATGATGCATTGGATATAGCCAAAACAATGTGTGAACTGTGAACTATATATATGCACGGCACGATCTAGCTAGTTATTGCGCTCGGAACTCCTAGCTACTTGAGTATTTGTAAACTTGGCTGACCGACGGATCCAGCAGACCCCTACACAGCAAGTTCGTCTCACATTTTTAAGCAGTGTCTTCAGCTACTGTGTAAATACTCAGGTTTATATAGTACGGATTTGCAAGCCAAGCTTGCTACTAGACGGTTACTTGCGTAGTTGCGTTGGGGAAAGTGGAAGGGGAGAGCGAGGCCGGTATCCCATATCCATATATATATAGTGGATGCAAATCCATTTAGTTCAAGTTGAACTATAGTTCAAAGTTTGAGCAGACAGTACAAAATCAACTTTATATATAAATAAACAGAGAGATACGAATTGAACTTGACCCCAAGCAGCAAGGTCATGTATAAATGATATCATCACATGTAACTGTTTGAGAGACATGTATTTGAAAAACTATATTATCCAAAAAAATGTATTTGAAAAACTTAAAAATTAAAGAAAAAAATGTTTCCTCACCTCATGAAGCGATTGTAAGCAGATGGGAGGCGGTGTTTCTTCTCCGGGGCTGCAATGAAACAAAACAAATGCATTGAGTACAAGAACAACCTTAACTGTATTTAATCAATCACATCAACTAATAACAGGAGGATAGAGTTTGAGAAGAAAGTAAAAAAAAAAAATCACGTAAGAACAGAAAGAAACCAAGCAAGGAACAAGGGGTAGTCAATGATGGTGCTTCTTGCTGCTAGCTGCTACTTACGCTTGACAACGAAGGGCATTCTCGGGCTGAGCTCAGTTGATGTCGGCGGGGCCAGCGGCAGCGGTTGGTTCCTCCTGCACTCATTACAGGGTCCCTGACACTGTGAAATGGCAGCATAGCAATCAAAGATAGGTCCCAGCGCGCTTCAAAGATCTCACAACATTAGCGATGCATCATGATGTTACTAGGCCATCAAAATCTGGCTATGGATATCTAGATCTTTGTTTCCAAAAGAAAATGTGTTTTAGGAGAACCATGCATGTATGAATGCCACAGCAGAGCAGCTGCTGCTGCTGCTGCCGCCGCCTCAAAAAAGCTCAACACTGCCTTTTGCAGCAACGAGCGAGGGCTTTCCCAGGCCGCGCGCAGAGATGAGCAAAAAGAAATCTTTTGTAGTCCAGCGTTGTTTAATCTTGCCTTGCAAACAGTGCTTTGAGTAGTTCAATAAAGCAGAGAGAGAGAGAGAGAGAGAGAGAGAGAGGGGAGAGAGAGCAAAGTAGCAGCACGCAGATGCAACTGAAAGTAAAGCAAAACCATGGCCATATTTCATGAGAAAACCCCATTGATCTAGCTATTTCTCACACCGTCTATATTCGTTTTTTCCTATCCTCCAAAAAAGCTAGCATATTCAACAAAGAAGACGAACGCGGTTAGCTGAAGATATGTTGAGGTAACTAACTAAAGAGCGAGCTGTATTGATCCACACCGTACCTGGAATGGCCCCAAGGGGTGATCAGTCGGCGAGAGCGGCTGCACCATGGAGGGCCGTGGACTGAGGTAGGAGAGGTTGTTGCAGTGGCCGCACTTGACAGTCACCGTGTCCATCAGCCTCTTGCATGGAACCCCAACCTGCAGCTACCCAAGAAGCACAAAATCAATCAATCGCAGCATGCAATCAGATCAAGGACCTGCTACTACATCAACTTCATTCTTCCTTTGCATGGCACTGTCGATCCAAGCAGTAGCAGCTATAGAATATAATCTCAAGGAGAAAGAAATTGAGGGATGGGAGGTGGATAAAGGCAGAGGAGAGTAAACAGAAGATTCTTGTCCAATCTGAACTTCAGTATGCATGTAACAACAAAGAAGAGAAGATATGGAAGCTTTCGAAACACCAAACATATAGAAGTGAAAGCTCGGAACATGGTACTAACAGGAGAAGAAGCAGCGAGCGGAATATTCCACAAAGAATCAGCATGTGTGGCACATCAGTCATGTCCCATGTGCAATTCTAGTGCATGTATATATTTCCTCCTCCAATCTTTAGAAAGGCTGGATTTAATTGGTTGCCATGTGAATGAGTTAGTAGTAGCACTGGCTAGCACCATCATATAAAGCAAGGATATACATATGCAGAAAAGAAAAAGGAAAGAAAAGAAAAGAAAAATGGGTACCAGCAGAAAACTTGTCTGAGTTTAGCAAAGAAATAACGAGCGGAAGAAATGCCATATCTGGTGCTCGCTAGCTAGCTAGCCGTATCTCATGATCTTCGCCATGATAGATGTTTCTTTATTCGGATCCGATTTCTCGAGGAGTTTACCGCGAGCACGGTGTTGCAGTAGGTGCAGCGGACGTAGCACAGGTGCTCGGACTGCGAAACCATATCCATGCTTGCTTGGTGGTGGCCGGCCGGCGTGGAGGTGGCGGCGGCGTGGCGGGCGGTGGTATATATGTTCGAACTTCGGAGGAGCCTCGCTCGGGGGAGAGAGCAAGCAGCGTGTGTCTGGCTGTCTGCTAGATGTGTGGTGAGGCGAGATACTAATAAGGCAGCAGGCAATGAAGAAGGGGAAGAGGAAGGGAGGTAGAAGAAGAAGCAGTGGAGCACGCTACGGGCAGAGAGAAAGAGTTGGGTTCCAAGAGAAGATGTGTAACGCCTGGGCCTGGCACAGGCCCACTCTACCGAAGGTGAACCCAACCTACGTAGCAACTTGTTTATATTTTTATCCTCGCTTCATGCAAAATAATTAATCGAAGATTACTACGTGTCTTTGACCTGACTATTTAAGTCGATCCGGCCATAGTAAGATTCACAGTTTGGGACTAAAGTCTGATGCACAGTGTTTTCGCGAGGCTACAGCAACTCATGTGAACAGTGCCCCAAATTTTGGCCAAGCCCACCTCGGCGCTGCAGTGCCCCCACAGCTACAGCCTCGGACCACGGCCCACGCTCGCAGTTACAGAGCCTCAGTCCAACCGGAATTCGGCCTATTTAGACGGAGATGTTATAATCACCCCCTTAGGATTTGACGCCCTCGTCAAATGCCAGACTGGCTTACCCTATTCAGGACAAATGCTCAGGATCGACTCTCTTGGCTCACGTCTATATTCTCAGCTTCCCGGCCCAAGTGCCATGCTCTTGCAGAGCCATGCGCAACCTGTCCGAGCTCCCGAACCATATGTCCGTGAAACCGCAAGCGTTGGCTCTGATACCATTTGTAATGCCCCAAGCCCGGCACACGGCACAGGCCCACTCTACCGAGGGGTGGACCCCACCTACGTAGCAACCCGCTTATGCTTTCGTCGTCGCTTCACGCAAAACGGTTAACTGAAGATTACTATGCATCCTCGGCCTGGCTATTTAAGTCGGTCTGGCCATCCTAGAATGCACGGTCTGGGACTAAAGTTTAGGTGCACAGTGTTTTCGAGATGCTACAGTACTCACGCGACCATTGACTGAACAACAGTGCAGCGCCGCTACGGTATCCGATTTTGGCCCATCCCGCCTCGTGGCTACAGCCTCGGACCACATCCCACGCGCGCAGTTACAGTGCCTCCATCCAACCGGAATTTAGCCCATTTAGACATGGATGTTACAAGATGGTGGTAGGGTTTCTGTTCCTGCAATAATGCCTGGGCCCCACGCACACATGGGTTCGTACGAACGAGGCCAACCACGCAGCGATCGGGCGATGGAGCGGAGCTGGCCGCACCACCATAAATCTTTTCAGAGACATAGCAACAAGCAAGACGCACACACACGGCCGGCGGCCTAACCCCTGCATAGTGATCCGTCTCTACTCTCTCGCTCATGCAAGTGTACATCTCAAGGGAAAGGAACAGTCACCCTGCTCATAGCATCTCGGGGCGCGCATAGTGCATGGTTGGAGTGGCGCGTGCATCCAATTACGCGCCTCTCATCGATATGATCCACCACCACTGCTGCTAGTTCCCCTGTGCAGTGGTAGCGTACTAGTGCCTACGTGCGTGTGTGATTGAGGAACAGATGTGTATGATCCACTGCGATCGCTCCAATAAAGGGCGGCGATCGATCCATCAATTTGATGACTCGAAGTCCTTTAATCCAGTTTGGACGTATACATGCATAGGGGGCTGTTTGTGGCACAACTAAAGCTCCAAGAATTTTTGGAACTGCTCGTCTCTGAATACTACAAATTCTTGGACCTGAAGTTCTGGGGTTCGGTATACTGAAGGTATTTCGGTTCGTATTATTAGTGGGTATCTCGCATTTCAAGAAGTCAACAAATGTTATACATCCAAATGGGTTTACTATGATCTAGTGATGCTCATTTTATATCATGAATATTAGTACTCATTATATATTGGTCAAATTTGTGATTGGTCGACTCCTTGAAATTCGAGATGTGTACTTATTTTTTGGGATCGAGGAAGTATGTTTAAACCACTTATTTTATCCTGCAAACCTTAAAATCCTTACAATATATCATATTCGGCTTACCCCATATTCGGCTTATTCGGCTTCTTTTTTTCAGCCAGAACAGTGTTTTTTTCAGCCTGTTTCAGTCAAGTTTCAGACCAACGAACGGAGGTTCTTAGAGCTATAGTTGGGCTAAACATGGACTATATATACCTGATGTTTTTTTGCCTAACAAAGATGTCATGGCATTTAACACAAGGATGAAAGTGGGTCGGTCCACAGCCCTGCAAATAGTAGGCCATTTTAATACAAATCCGAAGTGTATCTACCCTAGCACGTTGGTCATTGATGCAGGGCAAGGCGTGTATGCATTGTTTGTATATATGTACGTGAAGTATTGTCTTATACACTACCGGAGAGCTTCTTCGTCGAGTGTCCCAAACTTTACCGAGTGCTTTTTATTGTCAAGTGCCAGAGAGAAAGCACTCGGCAAACAACTGGCACTCGGCAAAGAGGTGGTTTGCCAAGTGCCGAGCACTCGACAAACAATAACACTCGGCAAAGGGGTGGTTTGCCGAGTGTCAGGACGGCTCGGCACTCGGTAAACTAGAACACTCGGCAAAGGGCCGCCTCTGTTAACGGCCGGCAAGCACGGATAATCCTTTGTCGAGTGTCTTATCCTGACACTAGACAAAGAGGCTCCTTTGCCGAGTGTCATTTTTTGACACTCGGCAAACCATTTTTTTTCATTTTTAACCTCTAAACTTTTTCTGCAGTCCTCATATAATACCCGATACTCCATGTTCCAATGTGGTACATTTCTCGGACTTTTTCTATATTTCTTTAATTTATTTCATTTAATTGAATTTTCTTGGATAATTCAAATTATAACTGTTAGTCATTCGAATAATGAAAAAATGATATTAATGTTATTTAGGATAATGTGAGGCTGTATCCAGGAACAGACCACCACTTTCGAACATCTTGTTCACAAAACATGACCACGAACTTGCGGTCGAGTTGTTTTTAAATTCTATAAAAAGCAAACGAAGTCCGAAAATCATGAAACTTGTCAAGATGTCATGATATCATATGTGGAGGCTGTGATAAAAAATTGAGAAGGTTTCGCGCAAGTTGTGACGTACGATGCTTGCAAACCGAAGAATCTCCGAAGAAGTTTCATAATTTCGTGAAGAGGCCGACGAGGTGGTAAGCATCGTACATGACAAACTTACGCGAAATCTCCTCAATTTTTTATCACAGCCTCCACATATGATATCTTGACATCTTGACAAGTTTCATGAATTTCGGACTTCGTTTGTTTTTTATAGAATTTAAAAATAACTCGACCGCGAGTTCGTGGTCATGTTTCGTGAACAAAATATTCGAAATTGGTGGTCTGTTCCTGGATACGGCATCACATTATACTAAATAACATGAATATCATTTTCCATCCATTTTTTTCATTATTCGAATGACTAGCAGTTATAATTTGAATTATCCAAGAAAATTCAATTAAATGAAATAAATTAAAGAAATATAGAAAAAGTCTGAAAAATGTGTCACATTGGAATATGGAGTACCAGGTATTGTATGAGGACTGTAGAAAAAGTTTGGAGGTCAAAAGTAAAAAAAATATGGTTTCTCAAAAAAATAACACTCAGTAAAGGAGACTCTTTGCCGAGTGTCGGGACGGCTGGCACTTGGCAAAGATTTTTTTAATTTTTTTTAAAACCTCTCTTTGCCGAGTGCCAGCCCGGTTGGTACTCGATAAAGAATTTTAAAAAATTAAAAAATACTTTGCCGAGTACAAGATTGGGACCACTCGGCAAAGAATTTTTTTTAAGAAAAACCCTCTTTGCGGAGTGCTAGGTCAGGTGGCACTCGGCAAAGAAGTAAAATAAATAAAAAAACACCTTTGCCGAGTGCCAGATCGGGGGCACTCTACAAAGGGGGATTTAACCCCGCCGGCTAGGCCGGCCCGCACACACGCACACATGCACGCGCCAGCGCCACCACCGCCCCTGCCTACGCCCACGTCGCCCGCACCAACACCGCCGCTGCCCACGCGCATGCGCCCACGTCGCCGGAGGAGGAGAAAGAGAGGAGGAGGAGGAGAGGAGGAGAGGAGGAAGAGAAGGAGGCCGCCAAAGCAACGGTGCCTTCGCCCTCGTGCGCTCCTACAGCGGTGCCACTGCAATGCCACCGGGGTACGGCGCGGCCCCGCAGCAGTGGCGACCCGCATCTAGCCATCTCGGTCGCCATTTTGTAGTGGTGAGCCCCTATGCCGTCTTCGCCTGATGGATGTGGATGCATGAATAGATTAAGATGTCCTGGTTAATTAGGGTGCTTTCGTGGACGCTGGTTATGGTGCATAGTTGCAAATCTAAAGTTTAGCATGGATGGATTGTGGATGCATGGATTGATGTTTGTCATAAATTAATATAGCTTATGGAATATATTAGTAATGGGATACAGATCCTGAATTTGTAATCCCTGATCCTTGCTTATCCTAATTACGTTGCTAGGTGTTCCTTACATAATCTTGTGCATGTCGGCCATCGTGCCATTCATATATATGTGCATGTCAGCCATCGTGCCGTTGGTTTTCTTGTAGGTTTTGGAATCCTCACTGTGCAGGGGAGGTACTGCCAAAATTTTGTATTAACAGTTTTATGTTTCTTTTTTTGCAAAGAAGAGCCCGTCGGAGCGAAGACGGAGTACCTCGGCGACCCGATCGCCTTCCTCACCGCTATAGGTATGCCTGCACCGCGTCGCCTCGTCACTGTACCGACCCGCCATGGCCCCGCTAGCCTGACTCCATCGCCACCCTAGGTATAACCCCTCTTTTCGTATCATGGTCGTAGATCACGTAACCCAGTTAGGCGTCTCCCGTTCGAAAGAGATACGGTTGGAAATATGCAGATATTTCCATATCTAAAACCGTATCTGTTTCGAATTGTCCATGTTTTTTGGACAACCCGCGGATGTGTAGGTGGGGTTAGTTTCCATGGTCTGCTCCAATCCGAGACAGAGTTTTGGCATCATCTTCCTTTTATTCTCCGAATACACACTCTCCCTAGCAGGATGTGTATTTAGAGAACAGCGGGGAGGTGCTGCCAAAATTCTATCTCGGATAGAAGTAGAGCATGGAAACTAACCTCATCTATGGATCCTCGCATGGGATTAGGACCTATCCTCACCTATTAGATAGTAGGAACATCGTGTAGATGCAATTGATGTTTATATTACTCGTCGCTATATATGTTAGAGGATAGAGGACCATGAGTGGATGTACATGGGCCGCGCAAGTCAGGGTTAGGTCACCAATGAATGGATCGACGAGACCGATGCTTTCTTAGAACGGGCATTTGGCGTGGCTGCTAAAGGAACGAGTAAAATTTGTTGTCCCTACAGCAAATGTGCAAACAGGAAAAGACAAATAAAGAAGGTCATGGGGGAACATCTTTGGAAGAATGGATTTACGGCAGACTATACCCGGTGGGTCTACCATGGTGAAGCCGATCGTATGAGAGAGGAGGTGGTGAGACCACACGTCGAGGATTATGATGCTGATGTCGGGGTAGCAGACATGTTAAATGACTATCACGAGGCACAATTCGCTGAAGGACATATGGAGGAGGAGCCAGAGGCAACCACAAAGGCGTTTTATGACATATTTGCTGCAGCACAGAACCCCCTTTATGGCCGGACAAAGGTATCTTAAGGGTTGGGATATTGTGCATAGGGTATTGCCACACGGTAAAGTGCCAGTCCCAAACGATGAAGATTACAACTTAGACCCAAACACATATGACGGAGAGTTCTTTCAAGAAGAGGGACTAAAAGGGAGGTTTGAGATTGACTTAATCAAAGCGATCGGAATGATAGTAGACAATGAAACAGTTATTAAAGAGGACGCTGGAGATGAGGTGCAAAATGTGAAGGACTTACAAATGCTTGAGCGATTACATTTAGACAATGACAATGGCAACATTGCTCATTCAGATAGTGTTGATTATTTTGACATGATTGATAGTGATGATGAGACTTATGATGCAGCTAATCCCGATCATGAAGATTATTTCTAATACATGTAATACTTTTTTATTTTGTAATTATATTTTGTTTATTTTGCATCTCTTTCTAAGTACTTCTGGTTTATCTGTGTTTATTGGTTTACTCTTTTTAATTACAGGTGATTGAACAAAGATGGTGGGCGGTGGGATGAGGAAGCTAACGTCCTTGTACCGAAGGACAAGCACCGCTGCACCAGGGGAGAGTAGGAGCAGCCGTAGGAGGGAGCCATCGCCTGCCACCCCGTTGCATGAGGTGGAGGAGGAGCAAGTGCCCTAGGAGGAGGTCGAGGAGGAGCAGGAGGACACGCAGGAGGATGAGGAGGAGGAGGCAACAGCAGGGGGTTTCGCTTCCTCTAGTTCGCCGAGCATCTACTTGTGAGGTCCCGCGAGCCTCCCTCGGTGACCGATACCTCGTGAGAGATGCCCGCTGATTCGACCCAAGGGGGAAAAGTAAGTAACTTTAGATGTTATCACTACTTTATATGATATGTTGAAAATCAAAATAGAAACTAATAATTTTTCTTAATCGCTTGGGCAGGAACTGGATGATGTGGCGAGTGGAGGTGCTCACACACGCCAAGTCAATGGCATCCTCGGTCTTCTGTGCAAGGAGCACTTCCCTGGCCTGGTTGAGTACGCCGGAGTGACGGGGCCGGCCTACTCGTTTGACCACTACGCCGCCGCCCCCGATGCTACAGATTAGGCCCACAGGGTATTCAACAACAAGGCGGTGCGGGTGAAGCAAGAGATGTGGGTAAGTCCTCCTTGCACTACATTACTCAATACATCGCATTCATTGGACATTCTTCAAATAATGAATGGATATATCGTGTTTGTATGTAGGATTTCTTTAGATGCCAGGACGGACATGAGGCCAGGGTAGATGCGGTGGCTACCAAATGCTGCAAAAAACTCATCGTGGACATGCATTATGAGGCGCGCATCCAGGCCGTCGTAACTTACCACGGGACTGTCCTTGGAACAAAGGTCACCAAAAGGGACACAAGGAGCATGACACTGACCCAGGACCAGTACCTGCAGGTAAATACAGAACATTAATACTGATTCCTTTTGAGATTAAGTAGGTTTAATTTCATCTTCTGATATGTCATGTACTTGATGGCCTATAGATGATTCCTTATTGGTGCGCCGCGCATCCCTAGTGCTAGGAACAGATGGTGGACAAGTGGTGCTCACGCGAGTGGGAGGAGACACACAACTTGTGCCGGGAGCGGCGTTTGATGATTCCAGGTGTAGCACACCATCAAGACAGCCGCAGCCGTAGCGGATACGTAGAAACATGGGTACACGAATTCATTTATTTATTCTAACGCTCAATTCTGCATGATTTCTAATCATCTTGCTGTTTTTCTCATAGTCGACGTCACATGGTGGCCAGCCTTGCTCCATCTTCAAGGCATTTGCTATGGCCCACAAGGGCAAGGTGACGTCCGATGTCGACTACAACTCGAAGGATGGGCCCGAGGCGTACAACAATGCGACCGTCCACAACCGCCACAGTGAGTACACATCGATGGCAAGGGAGGTCCATGGGCCACAGTACGATCCAAGCACCGAGGACCTTGATGGAGAAGTCATCATGAGGGTGAGAGGAGGCAAGAAGCATGGGTGGTACTAGATTGGTGACGGCGCAATCGACTCGGCCGCTACTCCCAGTCTCTCCCAGATTCGAGCAAGCAGCACGAGCAGGAGCCCGGCCATACGACCTCGGTAGGACACTTCACACCACTAGGTGGAGGCACTCGAGGTTATTCCTGGTTTATTCGTCGTTCATTGGTTTTTTCATACCTTTCCTTTGCATTATTGTAACATTGGGGTGAATATATTGTAGGCCCAGCTGGAACAAGAGAGGAGGATACGAGAGCAGATGCTGGCGAAGATGGAGAGGGTGGAGGCCGAGCAGCGGAGGATGGCGGAGATTCTTCAGTACATGCAAAGTCTTGGCGCCGCTACGGGTGTAGTTCCGCCACCTTCGCTATTCGCTCCACCTCCACCTCCTCAATATTCTACTCCTGTGAGTATAAATGTTTTAGTTTGTATGTTCATGCTTACGGTCAAACCTAGTGGAGTATGAAAGTTTTATTCATGTATGGTATATATTTATCTTGTCTCACGCATGCAATCTCTTCTTCTTTGTGCAGAATCAATCGGCGGCATCGAACGATCCTCATGCTTCAGTGAATCCTTCACCAAATCAGTGATGGTACTTGTGGTTGTTAATGGTACTTCTATTTGCAATTGTGGTTGAAGATGATGGAGCGCTTGGATTACTTGTGAACTTATTTGTGATATATTGTGAGACATGTGACGTTTGTGATATATATGTGAGATTTGTGATATATATGTGGTGTTGGTGATATATATGTATTGTTGATGATATATATGTGATGTTGGTGATGTTTATTATATATATCTTCTTTTTGTTTGGATGGGATGTAAAAAACAAATAAAAATGTTGTTTTCAGTCACTTTGCCGAGTGCAATGGCCATTGCACTCGGCAAACATCACAGATTTGCCGAGTGCCACGGGCCAGGCACTCGGCAAAGGTCACCCGTTTGCCGAGTGTCTTATCGGCGGTGTAGGTGACCGTGATGCCTAAGAGGGGGGGGGGTGAATTAGGCAACTTATAAAATCTAACTCTAAACTATGGCCTCTTTTTCTACCTCTAGCAAAACCTATGCAAAAGATAATCTATCTAGATGTGCAACTATGGTTTTGCTAGTGTGTTGCTATCTCTACCGCAAATGATGATAATATGATCAATGTAAATGCGGAAGCTTAAAGAGCAAGGTAGAGATATGCAAACTCTTGTCGATGACTCCGGTATTTTTACCGAGGTATCGAGAGGCGCGCAAGCTTCCCCCTAGTCCTCGTTGGAGCCCCTCGCAAGGAATCCCTCGCAAGGGCCAAGCTCCCGGTCGGATAACTCCATGGATAGCCTCGGGCCTTCCCCACGCGCAAGTGGGTCTCCAATGTGCCTCTCGGCAAGCCTCTCCCAGATGCTCCCCACCGACTTCACTATCAAGCTTCCGGCCGAAACGCCGCGGGCCTTGTTCCCTCCTGTACACGGTGGCGGCCACACCACAAGCGCGGTTGGTGTGATCTCGCAAGACTTCAAGCCCCTCCGATGTACAACACTTGTGCTCACAAGCACGGGGTGGCAAGAGGTATGCAAACCTCACTTAAACACTAGGCAAACACCTAGAGCAAGCGCATGAGCGGTAGTCTAATCAACCTAAGCACTTCGCAAAGCACTTATGCTAATCACCTAATAAAACACTAAGCACTATGTATGTGGAGATCACTAAAATGGTGTATCAACACCCTTGGTATGTTTCCTCAGCTCCACTCCCTTCAAATGGCCGGTTGGGGGTTGTATTTATAAGCCCCACTGAGAAAGTAGCCATTGGGGTCGAACTCCCGCAATTCTGCTACTGACCGGACGCTAAGATCGCCCTGACCGGACGTGTCCGGTCATCCTGACCGTTGCAGCCATGAACTACCGATCGGACGCTGCCAACGTCCGGTCGCCTGCCACCGGACGCGTCCGGTCGCAATTTCGCGCGCCTGGAACCCCTCTGTACTCGATCGAACGCTGTGTTTCTGCATCTGGTCGGTTGCCGCTAGCGTCCGGTCCTCGTGTCTGGTCGCCTGTCTGCCGAGCCACCGGTCCAACGTCCGGTCCAGCGTCCGGTCGCCTCTGCGAGCTCGTTTCTTCGTGATCTTACGTACGGCTTGGTTCCTATCTTCGTGCTTGGACTTTGCTTGATATCTTGGGTCTTCACTTGTGCTTCTAATGTCTTGCTTGAGGTGTTGATCATCGGATCATCACGTCGCCTTCGTCCAAGTCACGTCTTGCACCCTATTGGACTACAAAACAGACACTTGCAAATTCATTAGTCCAATTTGGTTGTGTTGGTCATCAAACACCAAAATCCAAAGTAAATGGGCCAAGGGTCCATTTTCCTTACAATCTCCCCCTTTTTGGTGATTGATGCCAACACGACCAAAGCAAGTAAATAATAAAAATTTTAAATTTAACAACTACCTACTTGCTAGGATGCAATGCAAAGGGCAAGTTTATGATGCTAAGAGATACTACATGAAAGACTATGATACCAATTGAAGACCTAGCTTGCCCTTGCAAATGTCCCCATGTGGCATTATGGATTAAAGTTTTGCTTCTTATAAATTCTCCCCATTACTTAAACTAATCCATAATCCACTATCCTCCCTTTCTTAGACCATTACCATTTGTGAACATTAACTTAATGCTTGCCTTTGGTCCTCCAAATTCTCCCCCTTTGGCATCAAACACCGAAAAGGAAGACATTAGTAGCACAAGGGAGGGTCAAATTTCATGATCCTTTGTGTATAGAGTGAAATGGATCACAAAATTTGACTCTCGCATTATATAGACTAAGCTCCCCCTAAATATATGCATACATATGGTAGAAAGCAAAGCATATGCATAATTAGCAATTTGTTGCATAAGAGAGTTTTAATCTATATAATGCATGGAGAAAGCATATAAATATGAAATGAAATCAACATGATGATGCCAATTGAAGAATGATGCTTAACTCCAGGGACTCCAATTTCCTTACAATGAGACTACTACACATGTGATAGGTTTGAAAGATTGATACCATTTGTAAAAGTGTTAGTCTCAAAGCATCCAAGTTGTAGAATTACTCCCCTTAAATATGTGCACACAAAAGTAGAATACTTTGGAGAAATCATGCACATTGATTTTGGAAAAAAAATACCACTTGAAAGATGACATCTCATGAATGTGAGAATCATTTTTAAAATAGATATTCGGGAGAGATTATCTACAATATGAATATTGTCACATATTAGATGAACAATAGTAAAACAAGCTATGTGCCGTGCTCTTAAACAATTGTGAACCATGTAGGTTTGCTCCAAGGGTTAAGAATGAAACTGAGCACGCCTACCATATGATATACCTAGTGTATGCATGACAAAAGATATAAGAATTCAAATGCAAACATAGGCATGAAGAGTAACTAGATGCTAAAAGATACCAATTGTAGGAAAAATTTTAAGTCTAATACCAATTGAAATAAATTGAATCTAGTTACCTGTCATGGGAAGGGGAATTTGGGTCCATAGTATTCACTAACCTACTTGGCAATAACTTTGTCCAACATGATGCACCGCATGAAATGCACCCATACTTTGCCAAGTCTCCAAATTCCCCCAAAGTCCATTGGACTTCTCACTTCCCTCTCGGGATCCAAACCTTCTTGGTGCTTTTCATATTGTAAATGATTTTCTTTGGCACCCAAAAGCGTTTGACCCCATTGTTAGCTTGCTTGTTCACCTTGATGGCCACCACCTTGTCATTTTTCCTCTTCTTCAAGAGATAAGGTGTGGAGGCCTTCTTGTCCACCTTGTTGGTGTAGGTGTTGGAGAGCTTGCTTGTTTGCTTTTTCTCCTTCTTCTTTGCTCCTCCCTCATTCTTCACCTTGCACTCATAGGACTTGTGACCTTCCTTGTGGCACACATAACAAACCACGGTTTGTCCTTCATCAAGCTTCTTCACTCCCTTGATGGTGTTATCTTGATGAAGTTAGGTTTGCTTCGCCTTGCCTTTCACTTGAGTCAAGTCCTTGGTGAGGCGAGCTACTTCTTGCTTGAGTTGCTCATTCTCCTTTGCAACTACTTGTGTGCATGTATCTACAATAACTTTCTCAATACAAACTTGGTTGCACAAAGGTGAGTCTAAACATAAATCAATGCAAGAAGTAGAGGCATCCTTTTTAATGATAGAACTTTTCTTTTTAGATGCCTTGGCGGGGGTATTTTTGATGGCCTCAAGATTAGCAACTTTATTTGTTAGCTCATCACAATGTTTGCACATTATTTCCATTTTAGCAAGCAAACTTTGATAATCATTTTGTGAGCTAGCTAACTTTTCTTTTAATTTTTCATTTTTCTTTAAAAGTTGCTCATCATTGATTGTGCATGCATTTGTTGTTGCACTAGCCTCAAGTTGCTCAATTTTAGTAGATAGTTCAACATTGAGATTTGCAAAGTTTTCATATTGTTCAAGCAAATTTTTGTATGCTTCTTGTGAACTACCTAGCTCTTCTTTTAAATTTTTGAGCTTCTTTTGTTGACTAGTGCAAACTTTAGCATATTTAAGATTTTGTTGCACAATTGTATTATAAGAAGGCAAATCATCATCACTATCACTCTCACTAGAGGATGAGCTTTCGTTACCTCGTGCCATAAGGCACACATGAGAAGAGCTTGATGATGAGTGCTTGTGACCTCGCCTCTTGTGATGGTTTTCTTCTTCACTTGAAGAATCATCCCATGACCTTATTGTTGTGAGGGCTTTGTTCTTGCACGCCTTCTTCTTTGTCTTGGGTGTGGGCTTGTTTGGACAAACTTCCACAAAGTGCCCCAACTCGCCACATCCATAGCATCCTTTCTTTCTTTGCTCATTTCTTTGATTGGTGAAAATGAGATCTTGAATTTGGATGAGCACACCCTTGACATTGAGCCTTTGGATCATCTTCTCCACCTTGTTGATTAAATTGATTGATTCTTCATCAAAATCGGAGGTGGAGGAGGAAGATTGATCATCATTACTTGAATCTTCATCATCATTATCATCCTCATCTTCTTCTTCTTCACTTGAGGAGCTTGAGCTTGAGCTTGACTCAACTTTCTTGCCCTTCATCTTTTTCTTCTCGCTACAAGCGAGAGCTTTGCCTTTGCTTGATGAAGAAGCTTCTTCTTGCCCCATCTTACATGACATTTCAAATACCACTAACTTGCCAATGACAATGCCCGGGGTCATGGTGCTCAAGTTCTCCATGTTGTGAAGGATGGTGATGATGCTTGCATATTTCTTTTGTGGTAGAACGGAGATGATCTTCCTCACTATGTCGGCATCATCTAGCTTTAATAATCCTATTGAATGGAGCTCATTGATAATTAGATTCAATCGAGAATGCATATCACGAACAAGCTCATCATCATTCATAGCAAAGGAATCATAATTTTGCTTAGCTAGACAATGTTTTTGCTCACGGACATTACTTGTACCGTCATGGAGCTCTTGGAGTTTTAACCAAATTTCATGCGCCGTATTTAAGGTGAACACTTGGTTAAACACATCCATGCTAAAAGATTCAAACAAGCAATTCTTAGCTCTAGCATTAAAATGCATTTCTTTTTCGTCACTCTTTGTGGGTTTTTCAGGATTCTTGATGGATTTCATCCCATCACGAGTAACTCTTCATACACCCAAATCAACCGCCTCAAGGTGGCAAGCCATTCTAGCTTTATAGTATGGGAAGTTAGTGCCGTCAAATTGTGGAGGCCTAGCGGTATCCATCCCAACCACTCTACAATAGCGTCGGCACAACGGCGGTTAAGCCAAAGGTCCAAATATGAGCCAACCGGCTCTGATACCAATTGTAGGTGACCGTGACGCCTAAGAGGGGGGGGGGTGAATTAGGCAACTTATAAAATCTAACTCTAAACTATGGCCTCTTTTTCTACCTCTAGCAAAACCTATGCAAAAGATAATCTATCTAGATGTGCAACTATGGTTATTCTGTACCCACCTCTATTTACGATAATTTTATATACTAATTTACGATATTGTCAATATATATTTACGATAGTTGGGTTACTATAACACATGAGAATATTTACCATAACGTTGTATTAAACCACTTAGTAAGAAGTTACTATAATCTCCTAAATTAACATAGTAATTATCGTAACTCAAAGTGGCTACATAATAAGTTATTTTGTAGCCAGTTACATGTATTAGTTATATATATATACTTCTGAAGCTTTTGGGGATATGAAACTGTAGCACAAATCCAGATTGCTGCTGGGACACTTGCAGTTGCATTCCTTTTTGTTGTGCCTGGTACTTTCAGTTTGATGTATATACACTTCCATATATATATATATATATATACACACACGGAAACACTATTCTACACTGCAAGTGTGTTCAGTATCAGTCAGTACTACACCTAGTACTTCAAAATACTAAAACGCGACTACTGAACAGTACTGAATTTTGTTCAGTATAACAGCTTGGTGTAGAATAGAGAATAGCGTGTGTGTGTGTGTGTGTGTGTGTGTGTATATATATATATATATATATATATATATATATATATATATATATATATATATATATATATATATAGGGAGAGGCTATTCAGTAGCCGGCTACAAAATAAGTTATTCTGTAGCCACCTCCATTTACTATAATTTTATATACTAATTTACCATAATATAAATACATATTTACGATAGTTGGGTTACTATAACACATGGGGATATTTACCATAACGTTATATTAAACCACTTAGTAAGGAGTTACTATAATCTCGTAAAATAACATAGTAATTATCGTAGCTCAAAGTGGCTACAGAATAAGTTATTCTGTAGCTAGTATATATATATATATATATATATATATATATATATATATATATATATATATATATATATATATATATATATATAGGTCTTTGGTCCAGTTAACGTACTTCCATGTCGTCCCTAGCCAGTGGCAAGTGAGGTTAGGCAGGCCTTTTGACGGGTTTTGTTGCACAAGGACACGTACCAGTTAGCGGCAGCTTTTGTGCCTTAGCTTCTCAGAGACCTGTCACTACTGGAATCACGCGATTTGCCTAGTGCCGCAGGCACTAGGCAAAGGCCTAGAAACACTAGGCAAACAGTTTGCCTAGTGTCACACTAGGCAAAGAGGGTCGGCAGAGGCGGACTAGGCAAAGAGCACTTTGCCGAGTGTCAAACCTCGGACACTCGGCAAAGTGTTTGCCTAGTGTCGAGGACACCACTCGGCAAAAGTATTCCACTGACGGTGGAAATCGTAACGGACGTTTTGCCTAGTGTCGGAGGTCTGACACTCGGCAAAGTATGCAAGGTTTGCCTAGTGCCAGGCGTCCGACACTAGGCAAATATGTCGCTTTGCCTAGTGTCAGGCCGCCTACACTAGGCAAATATGCCAAGCTTTGCCTAGTGTCAGGCCTCCGACACTAGGCAAACTGCCTACTTTGCCTAGTGTCAGTTCCTGACACTAGGCAAAGCCTGTTCCCAGGTGTGCCACGTGTGGCTCCTTTGCCTAGTGTCAGACCCCTGACACTAGGCAAAGTAACCAGAAGCTGATTTTTTTTTATTATTCCATTTGCGACACAAATATAAATCATATTCAAACACCACAAATATATCACATGAATCATAAATAAGAACCACATGTTCACATATATCACATGTTCATACCAAAAGTCCAAATGTGCCACAAGTTCATAAGTGCACAACCAAATTTCTTAACAAAGTTCACAACAAGCTGATCACGACGATTGTCAAGGGTGAAGAGACCCGTGGTTTGATGCTCCAGGCGACCCTTCCACCGGCGACGCTCCAATCTGTGAAGCCGGCGACCCTTCCACTTGATTCGGCTCAAGCTGTGGTGCCGGCGACGCTCCAATCTGTGAAGCCGGCGACCCTCCAATTTGATTCGATGCCACGCCTGATTGATGCTGAAAAAATGAAAAGGATACCGTCAATAAAAAATTTCGGCAGAACCTCCCCTGCACGGAGAGGTTTCCAAACCCTGCAAGAAAACAAACGGCACGATGACCGTCAAGAACATACATATCAATACACCGCCACCAACACCACCACCACCCGAACACCATAACTGCCACCACCATACCACAACAACAACCGCCGTCACCACCAACACCATATTGTATGTTTGAGATTGCATATATTTTTCTAGTGTGCCCTATGTCAGGTTGGAACATAATAAGTAATATATTGGTACTCACAGGAGTAGCTGCTTGAGGAAGTGGCAAGACTAGGCTAGCTGGCATGGTCCGCCCCAAAGCGGCACCAAGAGTGGACACGAACCCCACCAGCTCCTCTATCCTCTGTCGTTGGGCCTCCCGCTCTTCCACCGCCCTCGCTTCCATCTCCTCGCGAAGCCTCCTTTCTTCTAGCAGTTGGGCCTACAACATTTGACCCCCAATGTTAAAGTAAGGCAAAGGTATGTAAAAATCAATAAGCAACGAATAAAACAGAAATTACCTGGAGTTCGTTGACAAGGTGCGAAGCAGTGGTTGGCCGTGGACGTATGGCCGGGCTTGCGCTCGTGCTCCGTGCTCGGATCTGGGAGAGGGTGGGAGTAGAGGACGTGTCGATGACACCATCACCCATCCAATACCGCCCATGCTTCTTGCCACCTCCCACCCTCATGACGATCTCTCCGTCAAAGTCATGGGCGCTCGGATCATACTCTGGCCCATGGACCGCCCTTGCCATCTCAGTATACTGACTGAGACGGCTATGAACGGTCGTGTTGCTGTATGCCGAAGGAGGGTCATCCGGGTTGTAGGAGACATCGGATTTCGCCTTACCCTTATGGGCCATGGCATATGCCATGAACTGGGTAACCGGCTGCCCACCATGCGACGATGACTGCGAGAAAAACAGCAAGATGATTAGAAATCATGCAACATACAACGTTATAATAAAAAATGGATTCTCGTACCCAAGTTTGCGCGTATCCGTTGAGGCTGCGGTTGCCTTGATGGTGTGGTACACCTATCATCTGCAAACGGCGCTCCCGACAAGCTTTGTGCTGGGCAATCCATTCGGGGTCCAACCACTTGTCCACCATCATCTCCCAGCATCGGGGATCCCCGGAGCACCAGCACGGAACCACCTACAAGCCATGAAGTATATGACATATAAGAAGTTAAATTAAAGCTATCAGCACTACATTATTAATGTTCGAATACATTTACCTTCATGAACTCTTCCTTGGTCAGTGCCATATCTCTTGCTTCTTTCTTCGTGACCTTCGTTGCAAGGTAGGACCCGTGGTATGTTATGATGGCCTGGACGCGTGCCTCATAATGCAGCTGCTTCACGAGTCTTTTACATGCTTTGGTTACCACCACATCCGCCGTGTCCTCAAAGCCTTCCTGAAGTCTGAAGAAATCCTGCATATACACACGAAGTATTCATTCATTATTTCAAAAAATGTCCAATGAATGCGATGTATTGAACAATGTAGTGCGAGGAAGACTTACCCACAGCTCAGCCTTCACCCGCTCCGCCTTGTTGGGGAATGTCCTGCCAAGCAGATCTGTAGCATTGGGGGCGTTGGCGTAGTGGGCAAATGTGTAGGCCGGCTCCTCTCTCCCGGCGAACTGGACCAAGCCAGGGAAGTGTTCCTTGACCAGAAGGCCAAGGATGCCACTGACCTTGCGTGTGTGACATCCTGCAGACTCTACAACCGTCCAGCCCCTGCACAAGTTATTAAGAATAATAGTTAGCTTCTAGTGTGATTTTTTAACATATCATTTGAAGTAGTGAAAACATGTTAATTTACTTACGTTTCTCCGTCGGGTGCAATCTTCGGGCGTCTGTAAGAAGGTATCGGCCGCGTAGGGAGGCTCGCGGTACCTCGCAAGTACACACTCGGCGTACCAGAGGAAGCCGAACCCGCTATTTGTACCACTACTTCTCGTACACCATGTATCGAATACAAAAGTGGTCAACGAACCTCGTGCGTGCTAGTCGTCGATCAAAGAGACGGCGCGGTGTCGGACGGGGCTGCAGGCCGGCAGGAGGCGCACCGGAACAAGGCGCTGGCTTATGGGGCGGGGCACCAGAGCAAGACGTCGGTGGACGGAATGTCAAGCAAAAGCCTAGCAGCTAACAAGGCATACCTGGCACATTTTTTGTCAATGTAAATATGATGAAAAATGCTACAATTCTTTTTGTCCTCAAATTACAAATTCAGATAGACCTCTTGTCAAAATCGACAACAAAATACATGTATTCTATAGCTTAGCAATGCAGAACTACCAAGTACATATATGCAACTGCACCTATTTTCAGTTCAACTATCCACATATCAATCACTAGACTAGATCTGTTTTAAAATTGGTGCCAACGCAATCAGACTTGACATACAAATGTTCAGTTACTAAACATACAAATGTTACTACTGGTAGTTACAGTTAGGATATGAAAGGTATGACCATCAAACCTAATATCATTGTGCTAATATCCTGCTCAACTCAGATCTCGCACTGCACCAAAGATACGAGCAAACATCACTTACCCATGAAGCGAATCGGAAGCCACAGATTGCGAATCGGAGGCCACAGATCGCGAATCGGACGTATCCCTCCCGCCTGCGCCTTCAGAGAGGGGGCCAGCCCTCGGATGCGGATGGTCTCTTGGCCGTCTGACCAGCTGTTGCCAGCCCCAGGCTGGCTTGGGCGCTGCCTGCGGCCGGGCCCAGCTGCCGCCTGCGCCCTACGACGCCTGCCCACCGGAGCCCGGAGCCGGCCTGCGCGCCGCCCTGCTCAGCTGCTGCGTCATGGCCTCCGCTGCTCCGCCCGCCGCCACGCGGCCCCGCGCCACCGCCGCTCGCCCGCCCCTAAGGCCCTAACCCTAGCAGGAACAGCGCGCTGGTGCGGACTGGGGAGCGGGAGATAACCGGAGAAGAAAGAAAGAAAAAGTTCGTATGGGGAAGAGGGGCTCGGTGGCTGATAGAGTTTCTGGAGGGCGTTATATTCCAACGCCCAATGCATCTTGATCGTTCCTTCCGATCTAACGGCTGAGGCAGTGTTTGATTTGGGCTGTAGTGGCCGCCATTACCATTTTGCCGAGTGTCTTTCGTTAACACTCGGCAAAATTAGAACTTTGCCTAGTGTCTCCGGACGACACTAGGCAAACTGGCCAGTTTGCCTAGTGTCTTACAGAGACACTAGGCAAAATATTTTTTCTTTTTTTGATTTTAGCTTCTCATTTTTTTCTGTAGCTTTCCTACTATACCTTGATCAACATGTTGAAAGTTGGCACAATTTTATGAAATTTTGCTATATTTCTTTAGTTTATTTAATTTCTTTGAATTTTTTCGACAAATGCAAATTTGAACTGCAAGTGTGACGAATAATGGCAATTCATGAATGCAAAAATGATATTCATGTTAGTAAGTGTTAGTTGAGGCCGTATCCAGAAATAGACCAAAAATTTCACACATCTTCACGTCGAGACATGACCACGAACTTGCGAGCAAATAGTTTTTAAATTCTATTAAATGAAAACGGAGTCTGAAATTCATAAAACTTGTCGACAAGTCAAGATATCGCATGCGGGTGCCATGATAAAAATTTAAAAAGATTTCGAGCACATCGTCACGTATGATGCTTAGAAACCCTAACATCTCCACATGACCGTGGAGATGTTAGGGTTTCTAAGCATCATACGTGACGATGTGCTCGAAATCTTTTCAAAATTTTTTATCATGGCACCCGCATGCGATATCTTGACTTGTCGACAAGTTTCATGAATTTCAGACTCCGTTTTCATTTAATAGAATTTAAAAACTATTTGCTCGCAAGTTCGTGGTCATGTCTCGACGTGAAGATGTGTGAAATTTTTGGTCTGTTTCTGGATACGGCCTCAACTAACACTTACTAACATGAATATTATTTTTGCATTCATGAATTGCCATTATTCGTCACACTTGCAGTTCAAATTTGCATTTGTCGAAAAAATTCAAAGAAATTAAATAAACTAAAGAAATATAGCAAAATTTCATAAAACTGTGCCAACTTTCAACATGTTGGTCAAGGTATAGTAGGAAAGCTACAGAAAAAAAATTGGAAGCTAAAATCAAAAAAAGAAAAAATATTTTGCCTAGTGTCTCTGTAAGACACTAGGCAAACTGGCCAGTTTGCCTAGTGTCGTCCGGAGACACTAGGCAAAGTTCTAATTTTGCCGAGTGTTAACGGAAGACACTCGGCAAAATGGTAACGGCGGTTGCCCTCTGTCAGCCTTTGCCGAGTGTGATGGTATGCCTAGTATTGACACTAGGCAAAATGGTCATTTACCGAGTGGATTTCTTTGCCTAGTGTCGACACTCGGCAAATCGTTATTTTGCCTAGTGCCTTTATTTTGCCGAGTGCTCCGGGGTCTAACACTCGGCAAACAAGCTCTTTGCCTAGTGTCCGACGATTGGCACTAGGCAAACCATTAAACACTAGGCAAATCTCAGTTTTCCAGTAGTGTGTCTTTTTATGTTTTTAATAACGAAGAAAGAAAGTATCAGAGAAAATGAGAGGAGAGCAAGCGTATACGTTGTTACTATCATATGATTGAGGATGCGTGGGCACGATATGATCGATGGGATTATTAATTAGGTGCAACTATTCATGACACAAACAAGACGAAGACGGACGAACGATTTTTCTTTCTAGGCACGCAGCGCTAGAAAAAGACGACACACACGCTTGCCTACAGATGGCCCCGATGATATACTTTCCGCGATCCCTGATTAATTTGCCCTCGCAGTAAATTTGCCCTAGTTTAGTGTTTTGGGTTCATTATTTTTAGGATCATAATATCTTATATGTATATATATGGACCTTGTAATTTATATATAGACAAATTAAATTCAAAAAAAAATATACATCCTCAATTGTATAAGAGCCTAGAGCTCCTGCTCCGGATTTTTTTATGAAAACATTTTTTTTTCTAGAGAAGTGATTCTCTAACTAAAAACTTTCTCTGTGATTCTTTAGAATAAATTCTGTGCATATATATAGAGTGAAGTAGGAGAAGCTATTTTTTCCAGCTTCCAGTCTTCTAGTTCTTCAATTCAGAGAATCACTTCAAGTCAACATAAAATCACTTCTCAGTAAAATCCTGTTTGCTAAACTCCTCCTGAATTTAGCCTGAAAGCTGCTCTAAAAGCTCTGTCAAAAAAAACGATAAAGTGAAACCTTCTGCCAAAAATAAATAAAATAAATAACTAAAATAAAATGCAGCGATGCAATTTGTTGAGATTTTCCCTAATTGGTAACTAAATTAATGTGAGATCTTCACGAATGTTCATGGTCATTACCAGTAAGTAAGGCATGAACCTTGTACTGTTTCCTTGTTTATATATACAGTCACGGGCCGGCCAGCACAACCTTGTACTGTTTCCTTGATTCAGGCAGCTGCTGAAGCCGTCGACCGTTATTGTTCCAAGACAGTGATTGCATAACACAAGGGTATCAGTGTATCACCAACTTATTTCTGCCGACAGCATATCTCTATGATACGAAGGAAGCGAGGTTCATTCCTTGAATCTATGCGACATATGATAAAGAAAGTAGGTTGTTCACCGGCGGCCGGTAGGCATATATCCATGCATTCTTGCAGCGTTTGTTTTCTGTTGCCATGCATAGGATGGACGATGGATCGATTTGATATGGAAGTCGGGCGGGCATGCATGAGCGCGGATTGTGTTGCATGAACTTAACCATGCTGCTCTATCGCTGCTAGAAATCTCGTATCATGCCAGCACAAAATGGGGCCGCCGCCGGACGCGCGTTTCGTGCCATCATATCATAGTCGATGGATGGATGGATCAATCGAATCGATCACTTGGATGCGGCTCTCATGCCATGCATGCAGCAGGGTCTGCGTCGCCGGCCCGCGGCGCAGCGAGATGCCCAGCAGTCCGTCGTCGAAGTGGCTCAGATCGATCACTAGTTTGAACTGAACCAGGCCCGGCAGCTTGATTAATTGAGTGGACAGGACTCACTACTAGCACATCATAGAGGGAACCAGGGATCGAGGGGACGGCCGAGTGGGCGGGCCATATGGGAATGCATGCATGCGCAGGCCGGGGCAGGCAGGGGCGGTCAGCACAGCACGCAGCTTGACTACTGATGGGCATGCAGCTATCAGGGGGAGGGTGCTGCGCGTGCATACGCGCGTGATCTGATGCGCAACACAAGCAAGGGCCTGCGCGCACGGCGTTATTAGTGAAAGAATCTGCCTCTGTGATCGCTCGGTGCCATAGCTGCCATTTATGCCGCGAAAGCATGAGCCGGCCGGGTGGCGACACCCAGTGCGCGACGACAGCCACCGCGGCTGCTCCCCGCTCCCGCTCCGCTCATCAGTAGCAGTCACTCAGTCAGTCAGTACCAGCCGTGCGCGCCCAGGCGGTGAATGCGCATCCTGCCGCTATGGACCCAAGTGTTTGACGCACAAACGCATTCAATCAGAGAGTATGTGTGTGTGTGTGTGTGTGTGTGTGTGTGTGTGTGTGTGTGTGTGTGTGTGTGTGTGTGTGTGTGTGAGAGAGAGAGAGAGAGAGAGAGAGAGACGCAAGAGCTGGCTGCTGCTTGGATCACGGCAGAGAGAGACTGTGAGAGAGATGTATACTGTGTACTACTGTTGAACCGACACTGTTAATTGGAAGGAGGGAGATAGCTAGCTAGGGTAAAGGCGACCACCAATTGTGATCGTACGTGCTGGGTGGGAGTGAGAAATCTCAGATCACAAGGCTAGCTAGGTCATTTTTTCCCCGGCTTCAAGTGCGAGAGAAACAGACGCGCGCCTGGACAGATCTAGAGAGAGGGATCGGAGACAGATGGCCGGCCGGCCGGACGGACGGATGATGAGGCCATAAAGGGGGCCCTTCGTCTAGGTCGCTGTCGATCCGGTGGAGGTTGGCGACTGCGACCTCGCGTGGTGATGTGACGAATCCTCAGTTTCCTTTCCAGGAAAAAGCGCCCACCCTCCACCCCTCGTCCCAGCTTACTCCCGTGGTATAAGCCACCGGGCACCACCGCAGCAGTCAGCAGCAGAGGCATCCATCCGATTCTAGCCGTCACTTTTACTCTCGCTCCGCCGATCACCACCGTACCGTACCCTCCACCCCGTTTAGCTAGCTGCTACGGCGAGCAATTACAATTACATACCTGCCTCAAACAAAGCCATGCATGCATGCACTACTCCTAGTCCTAGTATAGTAGGCATGCAGCAGCTAGCCTAGCCCCGTCGTACCCCCGCTGGTGGCCATAGCCCATAGCGAGTGCACTGATCATACTACTACCCCAGCCCTATCATGCATATATCCCAGCAGCACGCAGCTGCGTGTGCTGGCCGGGCTTTAAAGCGATCGCATGCATGCCGGTTTAGGGTAGGAGAGGAGGAAGATTCTAGGATATCTTGTCACTTCACACTCCACCTTTGGTTTGGTCGCTAGCTGCGTGCTCTGCCCCTCTCGCTGCGCCCGCGCGCGCCATCCTATGCACGCAGCTGGGGTGTGTGGGTGTGTGGGTGCATGCCCCGCCGGCCGCGGCCAGGGCATGTTTTTTTCCGGGATGTGTACCCATCCCCGTGTCTGAAACTGCCCGGTGGATGGACGCAGCATGCCCTAGCTAGCACCCTATAGCCTTGCTCCGCCACCCTGCGGCAGCAGCAGCTCGCTCACGCAGCCGGTACTCGCCCAGCAGTGGCGACACTGTTATTGGGGGCATGTCGATTGGATCGCTCGTCGTCAGCCGCCCCGCCGGCCGGCCGGCCGCATGTGTCAATGTGTAGTGTGTACAGGCCATCGATTTGGATGCCAAGGATCACACGCCCTCCCTCGGTCCCCGTAGCTTCACACATCACGGATTCACAGATTCAGTGATCCCCACGCTAAACGGTACGGTGTCAGTCGCAAACCGTGCATAGTGATTGATCAATCAAGTCGCTTGGATCCTTGGAACAATCGGATTGCATGACAGTATGGTCCAAGCGGGGACAAGGTACTCACTAGTCACTATATCTGTTTGCTTCGAATTAGCTAGCACTGCATACATTAATAGCTGTATGGCGGCCAATATGGCTAAACAAAAGTACAGAATGTGGGCCCAGGCCTGAGGCAGCGTGACCCGCAGCTGGGTCGACGCTGCTGACGCCAGTGACCCTACATGTCGTGGGTTCAGAACCACGACAAGCATCGAGTGTTAGTCGGAGGTAGAGGTGTGGATCTCCGACAGCTCGAACACTCAAAACACTCGGCGACACAAACGATTTTACCTAGGTTTGGACCTCTGAGCCCAGCGTACAGCAGTATAGTGGTCTTCGTGTTAGGAATGCTCAATAATCAGGGGTTTCTTACAACAATTGAGTAGAGAGAGATTGGCAGGGGATTGCACGGCGTGCTATCCTAAGGTTCTTAGGTTCGGTTTCTACCTCGGGTTGATCGATCTCTTGATCATCCGATCCTTTCTACAGGAGCTCATGCCTCCCCTTATATACCGACGACGGCATGGTATACAAAACAATCGGGGTTTTAACCTAGGGCTTCTCGACCTGGTGCTTCTGTTTCCTTCATCTTTGCGCCGCCGGGTACTCTGTTGTGTAGGAGGGGGCCAACAAAGTCGCAACCACTCCATGAAGACTCCGCTATAGTGTGGCTCTTGACCGTTAGGTGCTGTCTGCTACGACGTGGCCTTCCTCGGTTGAGCCTTCCCAAGGCTTCCTTGGTACGAAAGGATTCTCCCCTGCCTAGAGGGGCTGACGAGTGGGCCCAAAGACCTCCGCTTCGTGGGCTTAGGGAGTTTCTCGTCCTGATGGCCCTACGCCCATTGTGTGGCATTATCGAGGACGTGGTTGACAGTGCCTCGTGATTATGGAACGGTAAGGCGGTGTAGTACTTCTACGTCTGTCATGCTCAGAGCATCTGACAGATTCTAGGGGTGCCTTCTGGTCTTGGCTCGGTACATTTGTTGGTCCCGAGCCAAGGATGGGATGGTCACTAGGGTAGGAGCTCATCGGTCGGGAATCCTGGCGTTGTGGCCGAGCACCCAAGCCCCGAGCGATGGATGCCTGGCTCACTCGGGCTTACTCTTCTGACATCGTGGGCCCTCTTGGGCGAGGGTGATCTATGGGACACTAGGCCATCCCTTTTTTCACAGGGTATGCGCGAGCACAACCGATGGGTATAGCCCGTGAGCCCCCGACTGATTTGGAGACAGTCAGTCAGGGGTCACTCAGATCGTCTTCTTCTTCTAGGGGACATAGCATACCCCTATGTTAGACTCTCATCACTACCCTCCTTGACTCCTTCCTCGTCCACCCATCTGCCCTTGTTAGCACTTACTTGTTTAGATCCGACCCCTCCACAACCGACCTCTCTGATCCACTTGCACTGAAGTCTAGGTCGACGACTGATGCGAGGAGCCCCCTGCCCTGGGGCCTACGTCCTTGGGATGATGGTTTGGCTACCTCCGGCATTGGGGAGGGCGAGCCCTGCCCGATGCGACAGGCCACCATGTGCGTCCCAGCCCCGAGCCCACCGTCCTCGCTACCCATTCGCTCAGGGTGGGCGTTCGGTTGTCAGTTTGGTTTTGTTTTAGTTCCCTCAGTTATTGATGAAATTTGGTTTCTAGAAAATGGGAACTGACCAGTTCTAAAATTTTGTAGGAACCGAGCATTTCAGTTCTCGGTTATTTCGGTTCGGTTTTGGTTCTAACCGAACTAACCGAATTTGTTCAGAAGACCTCAAGACAACAATAAATATACATATTCTAAGGCAAATTTATGCAACACTATATTTATTTTTAATAATAATAATGTATAAGAAAACAATAGCAATATAGTAACACAAATATATAGAAGTCAAATATAAAACACTACACATAAACCAAACATAATCTTACAAAATACAAGTAAGTGAAGTATAATTCATGTAATTCGGTTCTTTTGGTTAATTCGGTTAACCGAGAGTAGGAACTAAACTTTCTTCGGTTATTTCGGTTCCTCAATATCAGGAACCGAATAAGGAACCAAAATTTTTTGTTCCGGTTCTTTCGGTTTTGGTTCTAGTTCTTTCAGTTCGGTTTTTGGTTCTCGGTTAAATTTGCCCAGGGCTACCTTCGCCTCATCCTTGCAGCCAGAGAGGAGCTTACTGGGACATTCCAAGGCTTGTTGTTGGGTGAAGAATGGTGTACTTGACGTCTCAGATGAGGATCGGTCGCCGACTACATCCCCATGCCCCTACCTCGACATGGTTCATTATGGGTAGCAGTTGCGGGCGATATCATCGATGCCTGAGAGGGCCGAGGAGTGATGGCCCCATGGTTGTGCCGACCGAGGCCTATGCCTCTACTATAGTCAGGGCCCATCACGGCGAGCCAACCACCGAGCCCGGCCATGAATAATGCCCCTCTGAACTAGATTCGTTGATGCTAACATCATGGCCGAATGACACACATGTTGGTCGCGACGTTGTGGAGGACCCAATGTTTGAGAAGTTTGTAGCCTCACTTATTGTCAGCCAGACCGTGAGTTGGCCTTCAATGGAGTGTGTAACTGACCCTCCAACATCTTCTTCTACAGATGAAGCCCCATCGGAGGCCTTCTGCACGTGCACCTACACACCTCCAACCCCAACTCCCTATCCCACTCAACAGGCAATGGATTTGCCACCATCGTTGCTCGAGCTAGAGCAGTCGTAGGGCATGCCACCGTGGTGTCATAGCCCACCTCCTTAGGTGTTGTTGCACCTGTAGAGGATGAGGAGGACTATCCACCAGGCTTTGGTCCGACCATGCCCATGATGGATGCTAGCCTGCACAATACGCCGCTACGGGATGACCATCTGGTATTGGCCAGTGACACCACCGCTGCCCACCACCTCAACAACTTAACCAAGAGAGTGTAAAAGAAGGTGTGCTCACACCTAATTCATCAGCCTCCTAAGCTACTATCACCTGCTAAGCTGATGCCACTGCTTCGGAGCAAGCGATTGGCGGCTTAGAGTCTCTCTCGAGTGCCTCTACTTCCAAACGAGGCTAGATCCTAATCATGCATCGTATGGGCTTTACCACGGGTCTTTCAACACCAAGTGCATCAGGAAGGAAGGACTACGACAAACTCTTTGAGGCTGGGCCAAATGCGTCAAACGACGAAGTACTGCTTGCGCTCTTCCCAGATGGAAATGGGTCGCACATGCAGCAGCAGAGATGCAAGGCCACTTCTTCGGTCGCATCACTACCCTGATCTCGTTTTCTATCTTGTATATGTAATACCAAAACTTGAGTCTCCGTGTGTGCTAGGACGGTCCAGCCATCGACTAGTATCCTGTAGACCTCCTAGGACGCTTACTAGAAGCATGTCGTTTGTATGGTTAAACTCTTCTACCTTAATTCTAATGATGCACAAACCTTTTGCGTATTTGAGGAAAAACAAAAGTTCAAAATATAATGGCCATTTTGATAGTATCTTATGCATCCTAATTAACCTCGACCGCTATGCATTATATTTAGGAAATGAAGAGTGTAATTTGTTTTGTTCAACATAAGTGTACACACATTTCATGCATGTACATTTATCTTGTTTCACACATCCAACAGCATTTCACACATTTTTCCATTTAATGAGAATACCGCAAGTACAATGGCATTTTGACCAGTTTCCTTTACATTCATTCCAATAACCAAAAGCATATCATCTAATTTGACAATCACCCAGCCAAACTTTCTACAATTATTTGATGATGGATAATATTTAGGTTGCGAGCGTGATGATCATCTTGTTCAAGAAGACATAATAATCCTAATTATGTAGGGTTATCTTGAAAACTACATTCAAATGTTGTAATTATTAGTGGTTGGTGTTGTGTTTTCAAAATCATGAGAAGTTAGCCAATCATTAAATATTACTGACCAGAGGAAGCAAACACATTCATATACTTGAGCTTACCTTTCTATTACTATTGCTTCCTTAAAAGCACTGTGGCAATTCTCGGATTTGATCATGTGGTGTTCCCTAAAGGTAATTGCTTGTCGTTTCGTCAATTGTAACTTACTGTGAATTCATGTTGCTCCTATCTAACTTACAATGAAGACAATAGAAGAAACAATGCCTATGGAAAAGAAATATGGCTCATGTTCTTCTTTCACATATTTTGTAGTTGTCTTAGTTGTTGCCATCTTAATTGGTTAGATCATGCAAGGAAGTAGATCGAGTTGTGTTGATCTAGTGCTTTTGATATTTGTAGGACCTGGTTTAAATAAAATAGGTTTGTAATCAATTCTGTTACGAACCACATGCTACATTCACATTGCATGCTAATTATCATCAAATTAACTATTAGTTGCCCAAGCTCTAACCAGCAGCAGCATTAATTAAACGCTCCCATCTATTATTCTACAGCGATCTGCACCCCGGTTATCTCAATATGTGCCCTCTATTCTATCCCATCCACTCCCCTTTCTCCCTCCCGCACATCACTGGTGGTGGACTAAAGTGTTAGTGCGTCTTAGAAAAATCACTATTAACAGAGGCAATTGTTCTAAGCGTACATCTCTAAAAATTATTTTTTAGAGGTAGAGATTTTAAGATGTCTGACTCTATAAATAGTTGTATTAAAAAAATCATAATTTTTTCATATAAATTCTAATGAACACAAACTTTATATCAAAATTATAGTCCATGTTGTGATGTACAACTTTTTAGCTGATTTTTTTATTCGAACCGGTTTAGAGTCCCAAAATATTGTTTTAAGTTCAAGGATTTTGAATTTATAATTTATAATTTTAAAACAACCTCGAATGTTGACATAGTCTATACCAAAGTCGTAGTTCTCAATATAATCTATAACTATGTTGTTGAAAATGTTGGGAAATTAGGATCCCAAGAGAGAGAGAGGGGGGGGGGGGGGGGAGCTCGCTGCAGCTTGACACTGGGTGTCGAAAGCTCCGCTCTCGGGCGGAGGCCTTCGACTAGTGGAGGCACGAATACAAAAATAGAGTTCATGCAATTACCGAGGCAATAGTTAGGGCTTCGAATTACATGCCATCCTCTCTAGGGGATGACTACTTTCCCCCTTTATAGAGAATGGTTACATCATTTGTCAAGTACAGAAATGTCCCTAGCGCAACTAAGGCATATTCTGGTATATTCCTGTATACTGTGCTCATGTCTCTGGGGCATTAGAATTTTTTTTTTCTTTCGCAACCGCCTCTGTTGATGGGCCATTGTTGAGCGTGGGCCTTCAACCCATTATTTGTCGCACCACTGCCTTCGACTGACCTTCACATTCCTCTGGCCTCTGATTTTGCACCACAGCCTTTGACTGATCTTCATAGTGCCCTGGCCTCTGATTTTGCATCACGGCCTTCGACTGTTCTTCATAGCGCCCCGGCCTCTGATTTTGCACCATGGCCTTAGGCTGATCTCAAGCTACTACATTAAATTCCACTGGTCCTCTTTAAGGGGGAGTTGGCTCATATGCCATATGGGCTCCCCAATAGTAGCCCTTTAGCTACTAGGTTATGGCCAGTACTACATGACCCAGTAGATGTTCATACAAGAAGAGGCACAATATAACTCAAACACTGGTTGTGAGGATCGCCCTCCGCAACTTGTACGTGCATGCCTCGCTAAAAACTCCATCCCAAAAACCCTGTGGAAAAAAAGGTCATGAAGAAAAGAGCACACGCACGACACTAACCTATACATGCTCTAATTTCCAAGGCTTTTAGCTCCAAGTGCCTTGATCTTCTGCATTTTTGTATTTTTGGCCTTTGGTTGTTTCTACTACTTTCATCGGCTTCGCTCAGTGCTCAGGTATTCATCTCTAGGACCTTCTTGATGCACAGGTATGTCTCCAAGGCTTTCTTGATGCGTGAGCCTTGTCTCTGGGTCTTTTTGGCGGGCATGTCTTCATCTTCGGTTCTTCCTTGGCGCGTAGGTCTTCATCTTCAGGTCTTCTTGGCATGGAGGTCTTTGTCTCTAGGTGTTCTTATCATGGAGGTCTTCGTCCCTAGGTCTTCTTGGAGTAGAGGTCTTCATCTCTAAGGCCTTCAAATATTCACTCTCGGCTAGAATGAAGTGTTGATTTTGGTGGTGGCTCACAAAACTCTCTCTTTGAAGCAGAAAGGTTTTTGAAATTGTGATGGCTTCATGATGAAAAAGATAAAAGAAAACGATTTTGTTTTATAAAAAATAAAGGATACAAATACAAGGACGAACTAGGTTCAAAGAAAATAGCAACCATTCTCCGGTAATGGCGCCAGAAATTCTTGGTGGTATTTCTTAATGCATACAGAAATAATCCGCAAGCGCATAGAATTACCATTGTAGCATTTCACTCATAAGTATTCAGGGTATCATATTTTTCATAAGAAACGGAGGTACTCTTCTATCTAGTTCATCTAAGAACTCCACAAGGGTAGAGTTGGAAGGGGTTGAGATGAATTCCTATGGTTTTAGAGTCTAAGGATAGATAAACTATACTTCTACTTGCTTACTTCAGGCACCGGCTTACACCAGGCCAGCCAAGCGATACCGGTCTACGGCTCTACGTCGAACATGCACATGGGGGATTACAAGGGATAGACAGGGTTGTCATCACCTACCCCTCAACCTTGGGGCACAAGGCAAACGAATGTAGCCTTTAGCCTAGACACCATGTCTACGCTATCGACTACTACTCTAGCGTTGTGCAGGGTTATTCGTCTTTATTTGGGCCCTCTACTAGAGTATTCATTACAAGAACAGATGACAAACGTGCAAACAAGTATATGAGTAAAGCTTAACTAAACAAAGAGTTAATAACATAAGAATCATGAACACTCACTTAACGGGATAACCCGTTAAGGTATAGGTGTTCATTGAGGTACAAGTTTGGAGAGACACTGACAAGTCCGGCGCTTCCCCGTACTCTCCCTCACATCTCTCCCAATCCATGTCTACTAGCTAGCTAGGACCTCAGCCCCTTTGGAGTGATGTTCTTGTAGTGTAGCTCTTTGCCTTCAGGAGTTATTGAAATGAGGAGGGGATGGTCTCCTTTTATAGGTGGAGAGTAGGGGGGTCTTTGAAAAGTGCTTCCTGCCCTCATGGAAAGTACAAACCGATGTTCTAGGTACATTGAACCTAGCCATCATCCTATGAGCCGTCCGTGGTGAAGAGGTGGTATGAACCGACCTGGCAAGGTTGGACCCAAGGTAGGCCACCATGGGTGTGGCCACACCCTAGGTGGGCTACCTTGAGTCCAATTTTGTTGGGCTACCTCCTGTGATCTCCTAGACTTGGCCCATGGTGGTGTTGCATAGATTTGAGTTGGTTTGGATGGATTTTGGGCTTGTTCTCCACTTGTTCTGGGCCCTGATTTGCTTGGTTGTGGGCCTCCATCCCCTTTGGCTCATGTCGGATATTTGTATCATTGTATTTCTTGTATATTTTAGGTATATTTCTTGTGTAATTCTAACATGTCCTTCTACAAAAGATCAAACACCAAAAGTTATGGAAAGTGTTAGTTCTAAAGCCCTATTTCCTAGTTTGGTGTCTATATGCTAGGATTTTATGCAAAGATTGGTGGTTGAAAATATGAGTTAAGGACCACCAACATTGGCAGAGGCAAGTCATCATGGTTTTGCCAAAGGCCCTCCTAAGATGATGGTGAAGGCCCTCCTAAAAATAAATGTGTTTTGGCGGAGGCAATGTTAGTGAAGTCAACGTGAAAAGGTCACGTGAAGCCGATGTTGGCGGTGAAGCTCCTTATGCCGAAGAGCTTGGCAAAGGTGGATGTGAAGCCAATGTAGACGCCAACGTCACGTGCCGAAGGCCATAAAAGTCACGTGAAAAAGTGCCTGAGTTGATAGGGTGCATTTTCTAGGGACTTAGGTTAAGCATTGTAACTTCGTCGAATATCAACTTGCTTGATGAGTTTTTTGACGCTCGAAAAGACACTGACTTTCTACTTGCTGCAAAAGATGGTTAGTCATTTCATATAATATGTGAGGGGTGAAGGTTTTTTTGAAGCTTCTGAAAGAGCGAAGGTCTCAATGGCTGATTATGGACATGACTTTTTCGGGAGAAGCTTTTGAGAGTCTCTCAAGCTTTTTGAAACTTTTGAGAGTGACGGCCCCGATGCCTAATTACGAACAGTTCTTTGTCGGTTACCGCCGTGGAATGCATTTATGTAACGCATGTTTGCATGTGATGATGCAAGTGAATGCATTTGTATGAAAATATTAATGGGGTAAACATGTCATCCACTCTAAAAAATGATGATTATGTTTGAACAAAAGATAATCTCTACATATAAGAAATAATGCCCTCGAATGAGAGGGTTGTAGTTTTGGATGGCTAGTGTTGATATTTCTTAGCATCGCTCTTTACTAAGTTGTCATCCCTAGCATGGTGCCAGAAATGCGTTATTGGTAATTATAAATGACACTTGAAAACTTAGAGGAAAATTATATATATATATATATATATATATATATATATATATATATATATATATATATATATATATATTAAAGTATCCGCAAGCGCACAGATAATATACCATTGTAGCATTTCATCCGGGAGTATACCGGGTATCGTTATTTATATTTTATCTATAGGGAGGAGCTATGGAGTTGTGTTGGCATAGAGATATTGACAAATATATATACTTATGATAAAATCACTCTCATGCTATGACAGGGGTAAGTCAAGAGATAAATAAATGATAAGTGTATGGTAATAATGGTATTCCAGAGATAGAAATAGAGACTCATAAAATGTAGTATGGCTAAACAAGAGATTTGTTAAGAGCAAAAGATTTGTTAAGAGCAAAAGATTCCTAAGTTATTCTTTATTTACTAAGTCTTTTGTACACCCAAGTATATACACTATCATCTATAGTATAAGTAACTTTGGATCTATACATAAGGAACATTACTAAGGAAGATCAAGAACAGAGCTTGTCTCTCTTTGCAACCGCGTTCTACTTGCTCTACAAATGGAGAGTGGACTACAAAGGACTCAACGGGAGTGTCACATCGGTGATCTACCACATGACCTAGATGCAAAATGCATCCACAGGGAAACAATATCTAAGCACCATGCTTACATAATGTCAACCACTTAACTCACTCGAGTACTAAGCTAAGAGCTTTTGCGAATATATGCATAAATTCATCTTCAATCATCATTATATCAAGCATATAACTAGACCAAACTAGGAACATAATAAATAGCAACATAGTATTGAAGTAGCACAAAGTCATAAATTTAGAAATACAATGGCTATACCAGTCTTCAGATAGGAGATCAGGAATCCTAAGCAATAGCCCACACTCTACTCGAACCTTGCTAGCTAGCCTATACTTGAACTTTGAAGAATTGGAGCTCTATTCTCTTCTCGCTGGAAACCCGAATTTCTAGTCTAATCTTGACTTATGGCAGTGTGCTCTGGAGGGGGAGGCAGGGGTCGATTATATAGGTCAGAGCATCAATCCTGAGCCCTCGGATCAAACTAACTTGAATAAACGGCGTAGATGCAATCCTTAAGGCGGTGGAGAACTGACGTACGAAGGAGGGACTACTAGGTGGGCCTAGGGCGCCGGGTGCCTGACCCCACCTGGCAGCCTCCTGCCCTCTGCTTTGGTGACATGGCTTGTGGAATCCTCTAAAACCTTCTGGAGTAGTTTTCACCGTAGATAAGCGCAATTTACTTTGATGTTTTGATTCCCTTGACGGTTTTCTAAAATAACCCTGCTGAAAACACAGATTCACCAAAACTCGTGGAAATTATCAGTTTAAACCCCTAAGTCTATGTTGGTGATTATTTTCATGCATTATTTTAAGTTATATTGAAGTTTATAATGAATGATAACTACCGTCAACAAACTCCCCCAAGCTTAACCTTTGTTAGTCCCTGAGCAAAGCTAAACTTATCAATGGATCAAGAGTTTAGGATCTTTGAAAACATTGTAGCAACTCCTCAAACGTACACAAGCATTCAAACAAGAATTCTCCTCTGGATTAGAACAAACTGATCTATCTTTCAAACTTACCCATATTACCTTCAACTATGGGGCTTGTAGCCTTCACTTGGGTCTTGAGTAATTGAAAGACAGAACAATCAAGTCAAGCACTGTGTCTTATGTTCTTTGTTCAACCATTATTCTAGAGTTTTTGCAAGTTTTCAAAATAAAACTTAGAGATTCCATTGTATGACACTCTCAAATCTCTTAATTATGTGGTATTTGTGGATCCTCACCAAGGCAATAAATGATGATATGCCTTTCTTTTCCTACAACTAATGCTTATGTGGAGCTCATAGGAATGGAAATTGCATGAAAGAGCATACTTGCAATACATATATTGTAAAGTCAAACCTCAGATCCAAAGAGAGTTGGGTCATACAGTTAAATCAAGATGTGCATGTGTGTGGAATATGGTGGATATATAGTGTTTAACCTAATTCTACTATGCTCCCTGCAAACATATCTCTCTTTTGATACTTGGAAATATCTGCTAGAAAACATGGGCTATCTTATTTATCTCTTCCTTTTTTTATGCGGGCATCTAAGTATCCATTGTTTTAAATATCTCGGACACTTGTCTATTTTTTCTCAACTCTTTTTTTCTTTTTTTATGAATAACTTTTGCATAGCCCATGCTTCTTTTCTGCATAGCGATTGTTGTAGAGATAGTAACAAGAACTTGGAGCATTTATGTGGTGGAAACCTATGAAGCATATTTTTGGTGTTTTCTTCCAGTGTAGGAGTAAAACATTTTTGGGTGGATCTAGATGAAAAGCATGTTTTTGCGCCTATCCCCAGTGTAGGAATAGTGCATATGTGGGTGGTGTGTACATGATCTTGATTTTGAGAGCATGACAAACCTCTCATAAGGGTCAACAAAGCTTGACTAAACTCAATGTAAAACAAGTAGCATATGAGTGAAAGTTTTCTTAGCCTAAATATAAACATGTTTGGCTCTGGAAGGAATTCAAGCTTTGTCATACAGGATCTCATCATGTGGAATTTTTATATTTTTCAAAAGATAAATCTCCAAAACTTTAGTATCAGTTGGAACAAGATAAATAGCAGCTCAGGCCTTTTTATATCATATCCGATAATTACCGAGACTTAGATCAAACATTGCTACCCACAAGTTTCAAGTTTAGAACAAATTCTCATGTCAAATCAATTTTTATCCAAAACTCAAGAGAATTTAAGGTTGAAAACTAGGTACTTGAAAGAAATTATAACAGAGCATCTATTCATCATTTCTATCATGTGAGATCATCTTCAAGTTCTTTTTATTCATTTGGCTCTTAAAAACAAGACAAAAAACTAAAGCTATCATAAGCAAATTAAACTTAAAGCAAATTATACACACTTTTTGTTTGGGTTTTTAGATCACTCCACAGTAATATATATATAAGATAAAGGCAAATTTGTATTTTGTTTTCTTAGTTATGCATTTTTTATAATATAAATTCAAAAATTAACTAAAGAAAATAATAAAATACAAGAAAGAAAACTTACCTGAAGTAATGGGGGCTCCTCCCCCAAGCTGGTTGTTGCTGCGGTCTCTCAGAAGGGCGGGTCTATGTTGAGACCCTAGAATAAGTACTATCAATTTTGGTTCTCCTTCTCATGGTGCTGCTGGATGGCGGCAAGGCGTTGTCCTGCTTCTTCGTTCTTGCCACTAGGAATGTTGGTGCAGACTATTCTAATCTCTTGCTGGTTCTCCTCAATGGTGGTGAGCTTGGTGTCGAAGCGAGAGTGTTTCATCTGCTGCTCATGGTAACCCATGGATGGCAGATGGTGGCCCATGTGCTGGTCATGATAGCCCATGTGATGGTCATGGAAGCCACGAGCAGCGAAGGACATGTGTCCTCGCGAGTAGCTGCTGGAGACCACATCATAAGACTATTGCTGGTAGTAGTCAAAATTGTCGTACTACCATTGCCCACTTGGGCCCTGTTGCCAGGAACTCTCTAAATGATGCGGAGAAGGCTACTGCCACCCAGCATGTTTAGGTTGGTTCATACAGGAAGATCCTAGCTGGTCCCAACCTGCATTCACATGATGGTGCACCTGGGAAGGTCCTGCTTGATCAAAGCCTATGTAGCTGGTGAAGATAGGGCCTTCTAGAATGGGGTCGTCTCCATGGAACCGAGGCTGTGGGTTGGGAGTGATCCTCGTGGAGGCACTCCTATGAGGTGCTTCCTTCTTTCTCAACAAATCAAAGACAAATGAATCCACTGCATACAGACCGAGGGGCCGGTCTAGTAACGAGAACTCGATTGTATAATACACATACATCATGACAAGTTTCCCATCTCTTCCCTTTTTTAACATATGTGCATGGTTAAAATAGTCATAATCAATAAGCCAGCGAGGAACATCAATGTAAGTAACATAAGCATTTTCTAGCAAGCCCAAATGTTTAGCCATGCGGGTGAACAAAGAAGTGCACCCAATATCTCCCTTAAGACTAGGAATTTCTGTCCAATGATTCATCATGAATTTTACAGGTGAGAACTTTTTCCGTTTAATCATGGCATAAAGCAGTTTTAGTTCATCATTCCTAATAGTGCGGCAATCACTTCTAGGAAATAAGGAAAAGCCTAACCATTTATGCATGAAACGCAAAGTAGGGTGCTGGATTTCATTAGTTCGAGGACGGTAGCAAACAATTTCTTTTGAAATCTCCCTCCAAAACTTATTCCTATCAAAGTCTTGTATAGCAGAGTCTACATCAATTATGCACTGAGAGTGAAATCCAAGAAGTTCACTAAAATTTTTCCAGGGAATAGAAAATTCTTTCCTAAAAAGTCTAAATAAAACTTCTAAATCGGTGGATTGCAGACTGCACAAGAATTCAATAGTCAAAAGCTTACACCCCGGCTCATCAATTTTCCAAGCATCCTCCCATCCTATGGGCCTAAAAATAAGTTTGAATTCAGCGATCATACCTATGGCTTGTAGTAGAGCTAGATCGTAGGCAGGAGTGAGCACAAAATCCTAGGTCATTAGCTTCTTGTATATGTTCTTCTCCCTATCTCCCCAGAGCTTAAGCTGCTTCCCTTGCAGAAGAACATTCCTTTCTACGGGGGCTGATCGAGATGGTGCTCCAATAGCGGGAGATGGTAGATCGACCTCCATGTCGGTGCTTGCTCGGGATGAAGAACTCCTCATTGAATGGAACGACATCGCCCGCACGAGTTTGTCGACGATCTCGCTCATTTTCCTACAAAATAGACTAAAACAACACAACTCATGGAACAGGATTAGAAGATGAAAATGTTAGTGGTTAGCCATCCAGAGTCAGTAGTCCGAGGGTTAGCCATCCAAAATTGCCTAATAAATATTCTAATCAAGATTTTGGCATGACTTCCATCTTAATTCTTTTTAATTCCCTCTCTTAATTTGGACAGCACTACCAAACTTAAACTCTATTTTTCTTTCTCAAATTTCAGCAGGACCTCTCTATCTCTTTCTCAAGATTTTAGCACTACTTTCACACCCAAACTTCCTCTCACTTTTTCTTACTCCAACACTACTTCTTCTTAAAAGAAATCAACTACGAAATTTTGAAATAGAATTCCAAACTCAAGAGCTAGAATGGTGTTGTGTTAGAGGCCAAGAGGAGTAAGGAAGGAGTGGGATTTATAGAGGGGGAGGTAGCAGGCCGGTTGGCCAAGTAGTGGGGCTGACTGGCCCCACATCATGGCCAAATGGCCTCTCCATTTTTCTGGTGGATCTTTACTTCACCCTTAAGCAAAATATCAGCTCTGTCAGTGCTTCTTTCGGTGGATATATGATGGAATGGAGGTGAATAATGGAGGTTGAGTGGAGATAGAGGTGATGGGTGGTGGTTGAGTGGGTCCCATGTGTCTCCCATATTTCTACCGTATATATGTATAAAAATGCAATGCAAAAATATTTTATGATACCATGTAATATAACAAGATGAATGATGGTATTTTAAAAAAAATTATGTCTCCACGATAAATATTTCTTACGGGTTTTTACTCCGTTAAAATTATTTACATGGGGCTTAAGTTTTTCTAATGCCATGATGAGAATTTTTGTTTTATGATGTAGGTGGTGAAAAGTAAATATGCTAAGATAAAATAATTCATGCAGTATGAAAAAGTAAATATGGATAACTACCGAGTTACCTCCTAGTGAGGGTTCGGAATTTTAAGTCCACCAAACCGGACTTCTCTATTCGGGCTTATTCTTCAGGTGCATTAGTAGGTCCCGAAGATACAGACCTTGATACTCGCTTCTCATGGCACTCTAGATTGGAGCATTGTTTCGATCTTGGCTTGAAAGCGAACTGCTCTTCCTTCCCATTGATATGGAATTTAATTTCTCTGGCTCCAACATCATTGTGAGCATTTGTAGTGCTCGGGAAGGGTCTCCCAAGAATGAGGGGTGTCTTCATGTCCTCTTGCATGTCAAGTACTACAAAATCTATAGGAACAAAGAAATTTTGTATTTTTACCTAAATATTCTCAGCGATTCCTGTAGGGTAGCGGACCGATTGGTCGACCAGTTGCAAACACATCGATGTTGGTGTGAGTGTTCAATAGTTGAGCTTGTCGAAGACCTTTTTGGGCATGACACTGACACTTGCTTCAAGATCGCATAACACATTCTCAAAGTTTTGTCTCCTGATCGAACAATCGATAGTGGGACATCCTAGATCCTTCTTCTTGATAGGTGAAGTGTTTAGGACGGCTACACTACACTCCTCCATTAACTTGATTACCTTAGCGGAAGGCAGTGGTCTTTTGTTGTTGAGGATGTGAAAGTGCATTTGCCCCCGATGTGGGTTTTGGTGTATTGATGACATCCAAATTAGGGACTAATATGATCTTAACAAGATATGTCGTAGCTATTATTCCCATGAAAGACTCAAAGAATTGATAAAGATGAAATAGTATCCCTCAATTCTTGAAGTTGCAAAGGCGGACGAACTCAAAGCGCTCTCCAAGGATTTTATATTTTGTTTTGAGTTTTGGATCCACTGCACTATAAAGAGGGATGCAAACTTAGTTGGTATGAGGAAGATAGAGTGCTCAAGCATAAAAATAAAATTAAAAGAGAGACACTCTAGCACTTCATGAACACGTAGAATATCTTTTCGAGACTTTTAGTGTCAGAAGTCCCGATGAAAGCCGAAACTCCTGATGGTCAGAAATCCTGACTTAGGTCAAAAGTCCCGACGCTCAGTCACTTAGCCTACGCGGTGACTATGGCAGTCAAAAGTCCCGACGTGAGTTGGAACTCCTGATGGTCGGAAGTCCCGATTCAGGTTAGGAGTCCCAACATCTGGACCTTGGCTGGCTCGCTGAGTGCTCTTATCGAAAGTCCCAACGTACGTCGACAGTTCTGATGTTGACCTGCTCGTTGTGACTTTGACCTTGCTATGAACAGTGTTTTCTTTATAGGTCTAAAGTCCCAAGATCCGCATCAGAACTTCTAACATAGATCTGAACAGTTGGATTTCTTCTTTGAATATAAATAGCTCTCTCCTCTCTTCTAACCGTCACTCACTCATTCATTGCAATTTACTCACAGCCAAAACAACTCTCAAGCATTCAAGGCTCTCCTCTCCTCTCCCCTTTGCTCCTAACTTTGATTACCCCAAGGATTTGAGTGATAGGAGAGTGGATTGAGTGAGAAAATCACTTTGGCAAGCTTGAGCACTTGATTTCTTTGTCAAGTCGGTTGGATTTGCATCTGTTACTCTTGGGTTCTTAGAACCCTAGCTAGCTAGATGTCACCCAAGAGCTTCCATCTTCTGGAAGAGCCTTGTGAAGTTTGTATTACCCTTGATTTCTTAGTGGAAACCTCGAGTGACCTTTGTGGTTGCTTTGAGAGAGGCAAGGAGGTGAAAGAGACTCCAACCTTTGTGGTCACCTCAACAACAAGGATGTAGGAGCTCCTTTGTGGGGTTGCCAAACCTCAGGATAAATCCTTGTGTCCCGCGTGCTTGTTGTTGTTGAGACTTGTGCTATCACTTTTGTTTTTGTTTGTCTCTTTCTCTTCCAAACTTCATTTTAGGGTTTGAACTTGATCTACAATTTGGAGGCATTTTGGCATCAAGGGAGTGAACCAACATCTTCATCAAACCACTAGGAAGTGGGGTTGTAAGATTATTTATCCGCTAAGTTAAATTTGGCACTGCTTATGTAGTTCACATAGGCATCAGGACTTCTGATAGTTTGTGCCGGAACTTCTAGTGATGTTGGGAGTTCTGACCCAAACTGTCAGGACTTCCGACATTGACTGACAAATTTGAAGTTAGCATTTGCAATTGATTTTTAGATACACCTATTCACCCTCTCTAGGCATTGTTAGATCCTTTCAATTGGTATCAGTGCAAGGTCTTCTTTTAATGCTTCACCACGTGAGAAGAAATAATGTTGAAGTCCGACAAGACACAAGCCGATGTCACCGAGATGGACAAGAAGATAGCTGAAGAGTTGATGGTTGCTTAAGTCAAGTTTTTCCAAGATGACATGAAGAAGATGCAAGATGAGATGAGCAAGATGATGGAAGAATTAAGCAAGAAGGTTGATGATGCAATAAGTGGCAAGAATGATGCAACAAGTGGCAAGAATGAAGCAAACAAAGATGCTGCTAGTGATGTTGGAGCCGGTGAGCATGCTCATGGAAAGGGAATATATTCAAATGTGAACTTTGACTATGGACAATTCATCAAAGGTTCATCCCTACATACTCCTTCCATCAACATTGCAAGCCACCTCACTTTGATGGAACAAGATACACCGATTGGTCTTACAAGATGAAGATGCATCTCATTGCCGTAAGACTTTGGGAAGTTATGGATGTTGGTGTGATGATTCCTACCAATGAAGATAGAGAGATAACTCCAGAAGAAGTGCACAATCTCCATCAAAATGCACAAGCCGTAGCATTGCTTGTGTCAAGCCTAGGTCCGAATGAGTTTAGAAAGGTGAATGGAATGAAAAGTGCAAAGCAAATTTGGGATACTTTAAAAGTGTCATTTGAAGGAGATAAGAGTGTGAGAAAAGGCAATATTGAGTTACTTCATGGTGAATTGGAAAGATTTGTGTTCTTGCAAAATAAAACAACACAATCCTTGTTTGATAGGCTTATGGCATTGGTCAACCACATAAGAGCTCCTAGAAGCACCGAATGGGAAAACAACAAGGTTGCTAGAAAGATTTTGAGAACCTATAGAGCCAAGAACAACATGCTAGCATCTATGATCATGGAAAGGCTCAGTTACAATGAGATGGCACCACAAGTAGTTCTTTCAAAACTCAAACATCATGAGTGTCCAGATGAAGATGCAATCAATGCTCACAATCAAAATCCTAATGCAATGGGATACGACAAGAATGTAGCCCTAAAGGCAACTCAAGCTCATGAAGGCAAATCTTCTAGTCAAGAGAGGAATAAGAAAGTGAAGAATGATTCCTCAAGTGAAGAAGAAGAGTCCGATGAAGAAGTTGCACTCATCATTAAAAACTTTAGAAAGTTCATAAAGAAGAGGAGCAACCGAAAGACTTACAGTGATGGGAAGAGAAGGAGCAAGAAGAGGTTTTGCTATGGTTGTGGTCAAACCAGTCACTTCATAGCCGATTGTCCTAATGAGAAGAAGAAGCACAAGCGCGACAAGGATGAAGACAAGAACAACAAAGGCAAGAAGAGAGGTGAAGCTCATCTTGGTGAAGAGTGGGAGTCAAATGATAATGACTCAAGTGATGATGAGAAGAAGAAGAAGGGAGCCACAAACATCGCCATCCACCTCTTCGCCACCGACCATGATCTTCCCCGACTTGACTTCACCACCAAAACACTTTCTCAACTTATCTTCATCACCAAGGCTCTTCTCCAACCTCATCGACAATGACTACTACACTCCAACTTGCCTCATGGCTAAGAGGGAGAAGGTACATGTCTCATTCGATCCCTCTAGTGATGAGTATGATAGTTGTGATGAAAACATAGAAGAACTTGAAGCAACCATAATAAAGAAATTTTATAAAAAGGCCTACACTAAAATAATAATGCTAATGAAGAAATTAGAGAAGAGGGATAGATGCTTGGAGATGCAAGGAGAAATAATCACTCAAGAGAGAGACAAGAACCTTGCACTTGAAGCATCTATCGCTGAGGAAAAGTTGAAGGTTGAAAAGTTAACCATTGAATTATCTTTAGCCTATGATTCAATTGGGAAATTGACTAAAGAACATTCCTCGGTTAATGATCTAGTTGCTAGCCTCAAGAATGAGAAGAGTATAGCTCAAGAAAGCCTCACAAGCTTAGAAGAAAAATACCAAAATCTTGAGCTAAACTATAGTACTCTTTGGGCTAGCACTTCAACATCTCCTAAGACAACCGAAGACTCTAATGTCTCCACTAGTAATGGTTGTAAAAGATGCTATAAAATTGATGTAAATGCAAATGCAACTAACCTTATTGAGCTAGAGAAGAAAGATAAGGAGATTCATAGGTTGAAGATGATTTTGAAGAATGGGTGCAAGTGTCAAGAGCAATCCAACAAGACTATATACAAGTCATCAAGGCACCCATCAATCAAGGAAGGCATTGGCTACAATAGATATGATGGAAAGGCCAATGGAAGGAACATGATCAATGGGGTGCCTTGTGTGAACTTCAACAAGGGCGTTGCTCTTGATGAGCTTATATGCAAGGCCAACAACAAGGTCTACATTCTCAAGATTCAACCTACAAGTAATAAAACAATCAAGACAAAGCAATTCGAGGCACCCAAGCCACAAGCACCACTTTCACGGTGCTATGCTAGTGATTACATGTGTTGTTGGGGCAAGGATGGGAAGATCATGGTGAAGTATGTTGGTGCCCAAAAGAGGAAGGAGATTATAAGGAGTGTTTGGGTGCCCAAGTTTTATGTGACTAACCCCCTACGGCCCAAATCCTTTAGGGTACCTAAAATAAAAGCTTGAATTGTTTTTGTAGGAATATTCCTCCAATGGAACAAGTTGGGTGGTGGATAATCGATGCACCAATCATATGACCGGAGAGAAGGACGTCTTCACATCATTTCAACCTAGTCATGACCAAACTGGAAACATTGTGTTTGGTGACAATGGAAAAGAAGTTCTCGGTTTGGGTAAAATTGCTATCTCAAATGATAATTCAATTTCCAATGTTTTACTTGTGAATTCATTGAGATACAATTTGTTATCAATTTCGCAACTTTGTGAGATGGGTTATAATTGTTTGTTTATGGATAAGGGTGTGGAAGTCTATAGAAGGGAGGATTCCTTTATTGCATTTATGGGTCATTTAAAAAGAAAACTCTATCTAGTTGATTTCACATCAAATAGAGTAAATCCTGAGACTTGTTTAATGGCAAAATCTAGCATGGGTTGGTTATGTTATCGCCAACTTGCCCATGTTGGGTTGAGAAAGTTGGCCAAACTTAGAAAAGGCAAACACATCCTTGAACTAACAAATGTTTTTTTAGAAAGATAGGATTTGTAGCGCATGCCAAGAGGGAAAACTAGTTGGAGCTAAACATCCCATCAAGAATGTTGCAACTATCGAAAGGCCATTGGAGTTGCTTCACATGGACATATTTAGACCCATCGCTTATATAAGCCTTGGTGGTAACAAATAGGGTTTCATAATTGTTGATGATTATTCTTGTTTCACTTGGGTATTCATTTTGTGTGACAAGAGTGAAGTACATGGCATCTTCAAGAAGTTTGCAAAAAGAGTCCAAAATGAGTTTGATGTCAAGACCAAGAGAGTTAGAAGTGACAATGGGACGGAATTCAAGAACACTAACATTGAAGAGTTCCTTGATGAAGAAGGAATCAAGCATGAGTTTTTGGTTCCATACAATCCACAACAAAATGGTGTTGTGGAGAGGAAGAATCAAATGCTTATTGAAGCCACAAGAGCAATGTTGGATGAATACAAGACTCCAACCAACTATTGGGCAAAAGCGGTTAGCATAGCATGTCATGCTATCAACCACTTATATCTTCACAAGAAAAGGGACAAGACCGCCTATGAACTTCTAACCAGTAAAAAGCCTAAGGTGCACTATTTTAGAGTTTTTGGATCCAAGTGTTTCATACTTAACAAGAAGTCCAAAAGCTCAAAGTTTGCACCAAAGGTTGATGAAGGCTTCATGCTTGGTTATGGTACTAATAAACATAGATATCATGTTTTTTATAAAACCACCGGTTTGATTGAAATCATGATAGATGTGAATTTTGATGAAACCAACGGCTCTCAAAAGGAGCAAGTCAATATTGAGATTGTAGGTAATGAAGAAGCTCCACATAAAGCCATCAAGAAGCTTGCAATTTGTGAAGTAAAGCCCATCAAAGATGAAGATGATGACAATATTGTGCATGTTGATCTTGATCCAACCACTCCTCATATTTCATCCAATGAACATGGTGAAGCTTTTGCAATAAAAAATAATCAAGATGGGAGATCAAATAAAGCACAAGGTCATTCTCATGAAGATGTTGTCAACAATCAGCAAGCTCAACCTCAACTCAACAATGAAGAAAGAAGTGAAGTCAACCCTTCACAAGCTCATGGTTATGATCCTCTGTAACACCCCTAGTGTTACGAGCTTGTTTAGCACCGCGATTTAGGCCTAAGAGAAATTTCTAAAATGAGTTTCTTGGATTTTTTATTTAAAATGTACTCGACGTGATGCATGAATCATGTGTGACCTAATTTTGTGGACTCGAATCAACACCCAAGTTAAATTACTTAGTGCGTAAAGATATTTAGGAATGTCGAACAACGATGCTAGCGAACGGTTTGTTCTATTAGATTAAGCATGAAAAGCAACTTTTATAAATAAAATAAAATCCATTAATAAATATAATGGTATATATATATACTCAAGGGTTTATTTAGATAAGGATGAACTGACGAGAGAGTGAGCGCAGCAGCTTTGTTTAATTTTTCTGGCTTACAACGTACTCGTTGCATGGCAATTATTCCCTGTCTCGTTCTCGTCGTGGCTCTGCATTTCTCTGCATTGCAAAGCCTCCCATCCAATCGCATCTGAACTAGTCCACCGCGCTGGGCATCTAAAATTGGTGCACGTGGTTCTAGCCCTGCTCTGCCCACGCCATATCTTTTCCTTCCTGTGCTCACCGCTATCGATCACGCTGTGCTGTCCCTTCCTGCTCCTTTCTTCATACTTGAAATGGGTGGCAAGCCTGCATGCGTCTCCTTCCTTTTCCTCTATCTGTGTTTGCCTCCGCCGCTGCCTTGTCTGTTTTGCCTCTCTCTGTCGTGCACCGCTGAGTAACCACTACCTCAGTTGTCCCATCAAACTGATAACCATGTCGTGATGCCTCTGCTGCCTTGACTTGTCTCTGTCTGCCTCCGTCTCTGATTTCTCTTCTAAGCTGAGTAGCATCCATTGTTGTCAGTTCCCCAATGCTACTCCTCCTCCCTTTTCTTTTCTGCTGTCACCTACCCTCGGTTTCTTGAGGATGTCAAGCCACTGCTCGCCTGGCTCACCCCCTCATGGTCTCTCCCTCTCTGTGTGTTTTTGCTCCCTGCCTCATGCGAGCACCTGCACAGGGTCGTGGCCGCCGATGCTGTTGCCTGGCATGCCCATAGCCACCGCGCCCTAGAGCGCCACCGCTCTCCTTCCTCTCATCGAGTTTGTGTGCGGCTCTGCACCTCTACGTTGCTCCTCCCAAGCCATTGCGCCCGTGGCCCGCTACTCTAGGGGGCCTCCGGTAGCACCTGTGGCTGCTCCCATCGCTGGTTCCTTCCCCCTCGTGCATGCATGCCTATGCCTACGGTGCCTCACCATGCCATGCCTCGGGTTTGCCGTTGTCTTGCCGAGCCTACCGCCGCTGTCACCAGACACCACACACGAGCACGCCCGCGCCTCCAGTCTTGCGCTGGACCCATGGCTCCTCAGTGCTCTTGCCCTGTGCCATCTTTACCCACCACGCACGTGAGACCTATGGCATTGTTCCCCTCCCAAGCACCTCCTCCGCACCTCTGCTGCCATGAGCTCTGCCTCCCCAAGCCCACTTGGCCACAGCACCACCATGCCGTGCCCGCTCGGTACTCCGACGTCTGCCTCGCCAGCCGTCAACCGCGCCAGACCCACCGCTCCATGGCGCTGCCCTTCTAGGCACCTCCTCCATAGTGTCGTCCTCTTCCCTGCCCCTTCACCGCTGATCTGGGTGCCCTCCTACTACACCTATGGCTGCAGTAGCCGGCGCCCCCACCACTTCCTCCCAGCGTCGTTCCGTCGTTCACCCTGGGAGCGCTGTTGCTGTGACTTCCACCGTCCATCGGTCGTTCGTGGTCTGGTCCCACATGAGCATGCGTGCACCCCCCCTTAGCCCCACGCTAGAGCTATAGAACCTATGCCTTTCCCCCACACGGTCACATCACCTCTCCACCTCCTACCGCGTTCCGCCGTCGCCCGTGGTTGACCGCGCGCATGCATGGCCAGGGTGCTGTGGGCCGTCTTTGGCTGTGTCGTAGATGCCCGTGCGCATGGCCGTCTCTGAGGCTGCCCCTATGCCGCCTGATCGCCATTCCACCAGCGGGATTCGGCCGGAGTTGGTCCTCCTCTGTTGCTCTGCTCCGTGCTCTGCATTTGGGATGGAAGAAAATGATACAGGGTTCTTAGTGCAAAGTATGTGACTCACATGAACAGTAGAATACGAAACAGATCGAATCGTAGGGTTGTTTTTATATAACCGGTAGGTCGAATGGGTAGGCCATGCATGGGTCAGTTTGCTAGGCCGTTCGCGCCATTGCTGATTGCCACGCTGGGCTGGCCTTTGGGCCGACACGCCTGGGCCGCTTGCGCCACGCGCCGCGTCCCGCCTAGGTCGGCCTGCTCTCACGTTGCTGGGCTGGCCGGTCATTGCCGCGCCTAGGGCGCTGCTGCACGCCCACTGGGCTGGCCTGGTACCGTCGTTCTCCACTGGGCCAATTTGGGCTGCTGGTTCCTTCAGTTTTCTAAAATGATTAACTAAATTTGTTTCAAGAATGGACTTGTGAAATCAATATAAATTTGTGTAGTTGTCCAAAAATAATGAAACTAATTTTGTTAAGTTCCTAAAATCAAGCTCTATCTAATAGTATATTTGTTCGCATAGATTCGTATGTTTTGAGGGTTGCTTTAATTATGTTAACATGCTTAATATTATTAAAATGTGAACTTGTAGGAATTCCCGTGATAAATTGGTAATAGGGTTGGATCTGAAATTTTTATACTAAGCTTCTAGCAATATTAGGTACTCACTGTAATTTTTGTAGCTTCCAAATAACTAGTTGCTAAATAGATAATCATATCCTATTGCGAATAAAGATTAAATTGATGGAATAGGATAAAGAAACAACTTGGGTTTAATAACGCCTTATTCGATAATATGGATATGTAGCCTAAGAACAGTCGTCGTTAGAACTAGCTCGTTAACTTAAGAGGCCTAAATCATATTTTACAAGTCACGATTGCAGTCGATTAATTACGTCTTTGAATTGGATCGCATTGCATATCATATAGGTATGAAGATGGATCAACGTATCAAGTGAAGGATGAGTGGGAATCTGCATATGGTGTGATGGTATTCTCTCCAGGAGATGATGTGATGGGCTTTCTATTCCGATGATGTGGATGATCGGAAGATGCAAATACTAACTTTTGAATATATTTAACCCAGGCAAGCCCCGGTGCATAACCCCTACTTTTCTGCTGTTTAAATTATATTTGTGCATTAAGCTTTAAGGAATTGAATGAAACTCACTTGCATATATATATATATCCTATGAGTCTTACTAGTATGACAGGATCATGTAGATTGCTATGCTACAGGACTCTGGTAGAAGTCGAGTGATGGCTATCACTCGCGAGAGATAGGAAATATATTATTGGATTATTATCACTTGGAAAATATTCAGCCTATTCGGTTGGTTGGTTTGTATCGTTGCTGGTTCATGAAGATGTACTGCTGGCTGGTTTGTGTGAGAGAAAAATACTATTCTGGCTAAAAATTTACGATTGTTTATGACAAGCCACAGCTAAACGAACAGGCTGATAAATGGTGGAAAGGAAAAATGGTGATCGGGCAGAGATATGATTTGGGTATTGGTGGGTGTAAGAGGTTGTGTCACCGTAGACATGGGGCATGGCTTGGTTACACTGCTTTCCATGTATGTGTCGGTTAAGGACCGATCGTTGCATAAGCCATCGAGGCAAGTCACAGATTTATTATCCTGAGCACATACTTGTGTATGGGCACTTGGAAGACTTATTGCTCTCTTGTCGTAGATCTAGCTCTTTCTAGACCGACTGTCAGGGTGATTTTTGGGTTAGGAGGTCCTTGCACCGCACTGAATCCGGGACTCAGGGGCAGGGGCTTAGAGTCCCAGTTTGGATGGGGACCTGAACACCTAGGACAGGAGGGTAATGGGTTGGTCCTGCTTGTATCTTAGTTACAAGCGGGGCGTGTGTTTTTAGGGTACTCAACTGGGGACATTGATTCGTGAATCACCGCTGAGTTGGTACGGCTTGTTTCATGTCTAGCACCATAGTAAGAATTAAAAGATGGAAGATGGAATGGAAAAAGGAAATTCTGATTGCTTACCACATGCTTGAAAGTAGTATAGGTGCTTACATAGAATGGTTAGCTAATGAACCAATGTGGCTTACTAATAAAAATCCAATATAAAGACGCACGTTTAGTAATGCTTCCTGCAGATACGACAAACCCACAAGCCAGATAGCCTTACATATCCTTGGAGTCTTTTCTTTCCTCCTATCAGGTAAATCTTGCTGAATACAATTGAGTACTCAAGGTTTTATTTCCCCTGTTGTAGGTGACAGGTGGAGGCTACAGCTGACCTTTATGTGTGGATTCCTCCTGGTGGGCTCAGAGAGGATTTTCTTTACGCTGCGATCATAGTTTTTATTTATAACTTCACCAAATATTTTTATAAACAGAAGTTTTTTTATAATATGTTGTCATAGTTCATTTATCAATATTTCATCATGCCATGAATAGATATTTATTTCTACTATAATCCTGACCACATGTGTTATAATTAGCTGTTAATTTAAATTGATAGATATTTATTTCTACTGTAATCCTGATCACACGTTTATAATCTGATGTTAATTTAAATTGTTCATAACTCTGATAACATGTTCATATTCCACAATTATAAATAATAAATATTATACTCTAATATTACATGTAAAGTGATGTAAGAAATGGTTAAATGATATAAGCTTTATTCTCTCATTCGTGGTCCTGATGTAAAAATGTGAATTTTTGGGTTCTCCCCTAGGGTGTGCCCGATGAAACTGTGTAATTTAGTATTCTCCCTTGAGTTCTTAGTGTCTAATGGAAGATGAGCACTTCTAGGAGGTATTATATTAGGCGATTCTGCCATAGGTGGTATCAGAGAATAAATGTGGAAATAAAGCTTCAAAAACCTTTTCTAAAATAAAATTTAACAACAAATTCTTTTCAAAAGAATAGGACGTTTACATGCGAAATTATATAAGTAGCCCTATTACTAGGATAGATGACAGTCTGCTAACTTTGGTAGGTTTAATCAAGTTTTCTGTAGGTACACTGACTCGAGCATAGTCCGATAGTATCGATTAGTTACAGGGAGAGAATGATGTGCCAAAAATCTGAGAACGGTGCCCTATATGTTGTCCATAAGGGAAAGACATATAGGACGTGCATCCATGCATATCCTGTTTGTGCATTGTAGCGCTCGTATTGCTGGCAGATACGCCGTCGATAGGTGTCACGCATGTCGAATTATGCTTGACTGACTCGTTCCTGTTCCAGACTTAGGTCTGCACTGTGGCTTCATGCTCCGCGTTCGCCCATGATTCATGCCTATCGTGACCCACGTCTCCCCGTACCCCTTTTTCTGCGCTCTTATCCGACCCTTGCCCTGCAGTCGTACTAATCAGTAATGGCCTCGGACATCGCTCGCCTCGAACGTGTGGAATTTTTTGATGATTCGTTCGTAGTGACCCCGCGCAGGAACCCCGGTGGACCGCATCAGAATGCTTAGCCTTTAAGTGGAGCCTAGCTTAGCCATTGGTATCACCACTTGGCGCACTTTAGCTAGTCCAACTTTTCCCTTTGAGCAAGCTTTTCGCTCAGCCATCCTCACAACCCCACTAGAAATGGCAGGAGCCTGGGTTAGTAGTTACTGCTTGAACGTTGAGGGTTTTTCCAGAATCCTGCATGTCACCCTGCAAAAGCTCAGAGTCAAAGATCATCCTGAGTATGAGGGCCATGAGTATGACGAGCGTGGCACCGAGCGGTGTGAGGTTACCATCTACATCCGAAAGAGTGAAGAGTTCCCCAACCTCACTGAAGCCTAGAGTATGACCGCAACTAGGTTTAGCTTCATCAACACCTACCAGGTTATGGCCCGCAAAGCCTTACAGTACCTCTGCTAGATCTATGAAGAGCCCATTGCCCATACCCCCATGAGATTCTTTCCCCTTTGGACAAGAATCAGCGGGCATGGAGGGCTCGTATGGAGGCCTTATAAGGGCATGAGGCACAAGAGGATAGTCCAACCATGGTGTACTTGATCACATACCTACTTGCTTTGGATGAGCAGTATGACCAACAAGCCTTGGAACTGAGGATCTACCTCCGGCGAGCGGAGGAAGCCGAGATCTTCACCCGGATGCTCTAGGTGCAGCTCGCCGAAGCACATGCCAGTGCTGCAGCTGCTGAGAGCTGGGAGACTGCCATGTTAGAAGCTCTAAAAGGAGGTTGAAGATCTGTACGTCCATCAGCTGTGAGAGGCCTATCTTGTCACCAGGGCTAAGTAGAGGATGCTGGCTACTGAAAGGCAGGATGCCCTGATCTTGGAAGGGATTCCTATCCACCCGCTAGAAAGAAGGAGAACGGGTGTTGCAGTGCCACCGGCACCTCTACCCTTAGAAGTGTCAAAAGTAGAGCCCTTGATTCCTCTCACTCAGTCATTACCCTGAGAAGATGCAGTTCCATAGCCAGGGCGGTAGAAGAATCCGCTGAGCCAAGAATGAAGATGTGTGGCCCTGAGTAGGTTAGTCACCTTGGGATGTTGTACCCATAGTAGTAGTGCTTGTTGTCGATGTTCTCTGGTATTGTACTCTTGTCGTTGTTGTCGTCCGTAGTTATTGAGACCGTCCAACAGAAGGTGAATGTTATGTCATGAATGGGAGACTGGATGCCTGTATGATGTACCCATATAAGACCGTTGGAATGTGCATTTTGTTTGTTTCACTATGTTTATTGTGTTCATCTACCTTAAGTTTCGTTAGATGTGCCTAAAGTTTTTAAGGGCAATATTAAGCGGGTTACAAGAGAAGTTCCATTCAAATACCAGCAGATTAGCCATGATTGGATAACATAGGACACTATATTGACTAATTGTGGGTGTCCCAGTAGAACACTTGAATCTCCTTAAATCAAATCTGTCGTTGGATTTGAATTTCCTTGTCACTTGTTGTGAAGGGAACCATTGTTGTTTAAATCTTCCTTTGCAATACCCCTCTTACTCTGTGGTCTATGACCCCACCGCCTTCATGGCGTGTAAGTTGGTAATAGTTGCCTGGTTAAAAGCTTATGGTGCCACGACGAAACCGAGGGCTCCCTATGGAATAGCTGCCACATGTGATGTTGCTCGGCACACACTGGAATCGAGGTTGTTAACCAAGTACCTTTACCAAGTTATACCATCGTACCGCTTTTGCTACAAATAATTTCCTTGGAAATGTTTAGGTGTTCAAACGGGAAATCCACAATGGGTTGATAAACTAGTGTTCTCTCAAAGTGAACAAGAGGAGGTGGCTTTGGAGGAAGCGTGTATGTCATGATTTCAGTTCATACAACAGTTGGTACATATTGTGGTCAAGGAAGAGAAAGAAAAAGAAGGGTAGTAAGGAAAGATAGTCTCGGGTAGTAGGGAGTGCTTAGAAAATCCTGAGTGGACGTCATGTCCCAAGCCCTGTGTGAGTTGACCGCACAACGTATGCCGGGTTATTTCGCTGCGTGCCCTGCGAATGCCATCTATGTTGGGTCCTTTAGCACCCATTCTCTCATGGCCGCGGCATCATGCCACACTCACCATCTTTGTGCACTATGCGTTTCTCCTTTTTCTAGCATCCGGTCAGCTCTCGACCCTCATACCTCGTCACTCATACCGGACCCCCCCCCTTCCCTCTCCTTCCTTTCTTCTTTTGGTGACATGACCGCCCACACGCCTCCCTCGTTGAGCGCACCCTCTTATCTCCTCTTCTTTATTTCCCATCCGCTTGCTTGTGCAGGGAGCGCACCATGGTCATGATTATCTCTACAGCATGAACCGTCTGTGTATTCCATTCACGCCGCCTCCACTTCCGATGTGTTGCGCCCCACCTTTGTTCGCCACTATAAGATACCCTTGGTCCTCGCTCTTCTTCTTCATCCCCATTTGTCTCGCATTCAAAGTAGAACTAAGAGATTCAGTCGTCATCTGAGGAACTAGGTTCATCAGTCTGAGGTGATGGTGTGATCTGAGAAGAAGAAAGATCTGGTTTTCGAAGAAGTTCAAGTTTCCTTTGATTAGTTGGTCTTAGGATTCATGATGTTTGACTTCTCAGTCGATTGTTTCTGGATCTATTGGGCCTACACCATGTTTTGGATACTCATTATCTTGTTGTTTCTCCATTGTCCTTGTCTATCTCGACTTCTGAATTAAGTCTCGATTGTATGGGGTTGCTCTTAACCATGTATTCCTAATCTCCATGTGGTCAGTATTCGAAGTCGTGTAATCCTTCGTATAATCCCTGATCTACGAAATGTAATCGTGTTTTTCCCCTTTTCTGGTTCTAGCTTTGAATCTCGGGACGAGATTCTTTTTAAGGGGGGTTGGTTGTAACACTCTTGGTGTTACGAGCTTGTTTAGCACCGCGATTTAGGCCTAAGAGAATTTTCCAAAACAAGTTTCTCGGATTTTTTATTTAAAACGTACTCGACATGATGAATGAATCTTGTGTGACTTAATTTTGTGGACTCGAATCAACGCCCAAGTTAAATTACTCAGTGCGTAAAGATATTTAGGAATGTCGAACGACGATGCTAGCGAATAGTTTGTTCTGTTAGATTAAGCAAGAAAAGCAACTTTTATAAATAAAATAAAATCCATTAATAAATAGAATGATATATATATACTCATGGGTCTTTTCTTTTCTCCTGTCGTGTAAGTCTTGCTGAGTATAATTGAGTACTCAGGGTTTTATTCCCCCTGTTGCAGGTGACAGGTGGAGGCTAGAGCTGACTTTGTGTGTGGATTTCTCCTGGTGGGCTCAGAAAGGATTTCCTTTGCGCTGCGATCATAGTTTTTATTTATAACTCTCATCAAATGTTTTTATAAATAGAATTTTTTTTATAATTTATTGTCATAGTTCATTTATCAATGTTTCATCATGCCATGAATAGATATTTATTTCCGCTGTAATCCTAATCACACGTTTATAATCTACTGTTAATTTAAATTGATACATATTTATTTCTATTGTAATCCTAATCACATGTTTATAATCCGCTGTTAATTTAAATTGTTCATCACTCTAATAACATGTTCATATTCTGCTATTATAAATAATAAATATTATACTCTGATGTTATATGTAAAGTGATATAAGAAATGGTTAAATGATGTAAGCTTTATTCTCTCATTCATGATCCTGATATAAAAATATGGATTTTCGGGTTCTCCCCTGGGGTATGCCCGATGAAACTATGTAATTTAGTGTTCTCCCTTAAGTGCTTAGTGTTTAATGGAAGACGAGCACTCCTGGGAGACATTAGATTAGGCGGTTCTGCCACATCCTCCAATCAATCATGACCATGATGATGACGATGATGGCCACATCCAAATATCAACTCAAGTGCCACATCTTAGAGTCCTGGAAGGCATCAATTTTTTTTAATGGGATCATCCCGTTGATAATATATTGGAGAACATTTGATGAGAGGTAACTACACATTCCTGTTTAGCAAGTTTTTGTGAGCATTACTCGTTTGTTTCTCCTTTGGAACCTCATAGGGTGGAAGAGGCTCTTGATGATCCAGATTGGATGATAGCCATGCAAGAGGAGTTGAACAACTTCACTTGGAATGAACTCTGCTCTTTGGTGGAAAGGCCAAAGCAAAATGTGATTGGAACCAAGTGGGTCTTCCACAACAAGCAAGATAAGCATGGCGTGGTGATAAGGAATAAGACAAGGTTGGTGGCTCAAGGATTCACTCAAATTGAAGGCTTAGATTTTGGGGAGACCTATGCACCGGTGGCTAGGCTAGAATCAATTCGTATTCTACTTGCCTATGTCGCTCATCATGATTTCAAGCTATATCAAATGGACATGAAGAGTACATTTCTCAACGCCCCCTATCCAAGTTGGTGTATGTAGAGCAACCGCCGGGCTTTGAAGACCCAAAGTTTCCCAACCACGTCTACAAGCTTGACAAGGCACTCTATGGGCTCAAACAAGCCCCTAGAGCTTGGTATGATTGCTTGAAGGATTTCCTATTCAAACAAAGGTTTGAAATAGGAAAGCTAATGCTACTTTATTTACTCGCAAAGTCAAGAATGATATCTATGTTTGTCAAATATTTGTCAATGACATAATATTTGGTAGTACTAATGTGGCTTTCTGCGAGCAATTTAGTAGGATTATGATGAATAGGTTCGAGAAGTCCATGATGGGAGAGTTGAAGTTCTTCCTTGGATTTCAAATCAAACAACTCAAGGATGGCACGTTCATAAGTCAAACCAAGTACACCAACGACATGTTGAAGAAGTTTGACATGGACAAGGTCAAGCTCATCAAGACACCTATGCCAACCAATGGACATAAGGACATCGATCAAAAGGTATATTGCTCCATGATTGGATCCATCCTTTACATTTGTGCATCTAGGCCTGATATTATGCTTAGCATGTGCATGTGTGCAAAATTTCAAGGTAATCCAAAAGAATGTCATTTGATGGCCGTTCAGAGAATTTTTTGGTATTTAGTGCACACTCCTAATCTTGGCTTGTGGTATCCTAAGGGCTCCACTTTCGAGTTACTTGGCTATTTTGATTTGGACTACACCGGTTGCAAAGTAAACCGAAAGAGCACTACCTGGACTTGCAAATTTATTGGTCGGTCCTTAGTGTCTTGGAGCTCTAAGAAGCATAACTCTGGTGTTTTGTCCACTGTCGCACCTGGTTTTCCAAAGAATACCAAGCGCTAACTATATGTGTGCCCAAGATGTCCACACGACACATATAGCGACAAATATGAAAAATATCAAGAACAATGCTTTATTATATATTGAAACATAGTTACACCAAGACTTACATCTATTACAAAGCATAACAGAAACTATTATATATCTTCTCTTTGGGGCTCCATACTCCACAGGAACGGTTGACTGGGGGAAACACTCGCCTAGTACTCATGGACTCCACAAGAAACTCTTCACTTGATCCACCATCTGATACCCATCCAGGATTTTTGTTGATTGTAAAGCACGTTTAAGCCCACCATACTCAACAAGTATAACATGAGGGGATGCAAAGCTCAAAAAGGCTAGACTCAGCTAAACTGCGGTAAGCACTTTTAGTTGGTTAAGCACTTTTAGTTGGTTATATTTTATTTATTAAACCTGTGTTGCTAGGTTATGCTTAAGCTCCCAAGGTGAAAGTATAATTAACATCAAGATTAATCATCACCCAAACCATCCATAGAACCAAGTAACTCAAAAAGGATCTAGGTCACTCGTGTACATGAGCACGACTGATATATCAATTTTATACTTTGCAGAGTTTGTACACTTTCACCATGAGCCGTGATTGCCTTTTGCCCGAGGTGATCAGCCTCTTGACTCACTTCCAAGATAAGTCGGCAAGGATCACTACGAAGCTTTTCACCAGTCGTTCTAATAAGTAGCAGCCGCTAAGGAGCCGTCTAGCTGTATGCAGCCCTCCTCTAGGAGTGGCACTCATGGTCGCGGCATTGTACACACCCTAGCAGGAAAAGAAACATACCAACTAGTGCCCCCATCTTACCCTTTCGGTAAGCTGCTGACGAACTAGAACAGATCAAGATACTAGGCTAAGGCCCTATTTGGTTCAGCTTATCTGGGAAGCGCTTCCCACATAAGCTGCACAAATAGAGTAAAAGCGGCAGTCAAAATAAGCTGGTCTGATCTAGCTTCTGCTTTTTAGTATAAATGGGAGCTGTGGGAATAAGCGTGGCTAGAATAAGCTGCTGAAAAATGTGGCGTTTAGCTGTTGATTTCAGCTTATTTTGGCCATAAGCAGCTTATAAGCTGTACCAAACAGGCCCTAAGACCAGAGCCATGTAGTTCTCGTGGTTGTACGGTAAGTCCTGGGTTGCCGCTTTAAGATTTAGTCCTTACAGAGGGCAGACTAGAGCACGCAAAAGGACAAATGCTCTAGCCCCTTCTGTCCATGTTGCTAAAAAGCATCATTTTTAACATTGATTACATAATCCATTAGTCAAGATTAACATTATATAGTTTTGTGATTGTAGACTAAGCAACTATCCATATGCATAAACCCAAAGGTAATCAAGGAATACAGGGTACAATAGTTCTAGGTAAAGTCCTTAAGGGTTCATCAAATTAGACGCATGCACATGAAATGTGAATATATGGTTATTAGATAACAAGGGTACTCATGTTACACTTGCCTTCAAATGTTGCTCGGACTTTCCAACTTTCCTTCTAGATTATCCTCGCATATCTCCTCTTATATAGATCGCAACAACTAGCACAAGCACCATAAAAGAAACCTAAAAACAATACATCAAGCATTATAAAACATGATGTAAAAGTTTTAAACACGTTTGTAAGTATGATCATTGAGCGCAAAAACTACTAAACAGAGCTATGATTTAAAATATTTGAACTTTTGAAGGTTTATGGACTAAAATTGTAAAAGTAGCATTTTTAATAAACTAAACATTTTGGAAATAATTTGAATCATAAAATGAGAATTACGACCGCACACCAAGGGTAGCATGAATAGTGGCACTGATGAACAGTTAGATAAATTTGAGAAAGACATGGCTGAGATGTTGTCGTATAGATATTTATGATAGATAAATTATATTTGAAGAACAGAGAATGGGTATGCAACATTAGCACCGCAGTAATGCTGACATTGGCTTGAATAAGTTAAACGTATTTACTGTGGGGAATTTCTTGTCTTGTGCTAGTTTACAAGTAGCATGTACATGCAGGAAACAAAGGATTAAATAACGTATATTAGACATGCATGCGTCAGGTATGCGCATTGTGATTACTGGATGAATTGCATCTGGTAGAGGGAACCTATGACGCTAGTAGTGACCCAGAAATCTTGCCGGTAAAGAGGGGTGTGCAGCGAGATGCTAAACAAAAATAACGAGAGATGCACAGATGCTTCTCACCCTGCTCATGATGGCAAACAGGGAGCTGCGTAGTGGATTTTAGAAAATTGTCCGAGCGATGCTTGCGGCCACGAACTAGCGCCAAGGATCAAACGACTGGACATGGGATGTTCCTGTGATGAAGAGAAATGAAAGAACTAAGAAGCCAATAGCCTCAGGAAAGAACAGCAGAGTCTCCACGAATCTCTTACGTACCGGCACTGAGGAAGGAGAAAGCAGCAGCAGTGGAAAGGCAGTAGCTGGGCACGGAACGGCGCTGGCTTCCTGCCCGTGGCCAGGATCGAGCTCTGGTCGCCGGTGGTTTCCTGCAAGAGGCCGAGGATAGCGAGGTGGACACAGCGAGTCCGCAGTGTAGGGTCTCCATGACGAGGGAAACTTTGAGATAGCCGGCGAACGATAGCAGTGGCAGCGCACCCCGGCGAGGTTCGGGACGATGTCAACAAGAGCACGGATCGGGGCCGAGGAGTGCTGGGTGTGCTCTGTGTGTTCTTGCGATGCCAATGCAACAAACGGTAGAGTGAGAGCTGGTCTGTGGAGGGAGGTTGAGAGCTCAGTTGTGAGCTCGGCAATGGCGATGGCGGCTTCGTGGTGGCGACTGGAGGTGATGGAACAAGCGAGAGGGCACGACTAGGAGTGAGGCAGATGTGTTGCGTGCGAGATGCTCCTGGGCGTCTTACATAGGGCGAGGAGGGGAGCAGAAAGGGCGCCGGTGGAGCTTGACTGCGGCCATTAATGGGGATAATGCCATTGAAGGCACAGAGGAGTGAAGATAGGGATTGAAGAGGAGTGACGGAGGGGAGTGATGGAGGCTGTTACTGCTGCAGGCTTGATGGCGCATTTGGGATGGAGAGGGAACGGCCAGAGCAGCCATGGCCGGGCGTGAGCTGAGGGCTCGGCTTCTGCAGTCCGCACAGAGAGCAAGGCAGGAGCTGGACGTGCAAGATGATGTGTGGGGCCATGTTGGAAGTGAGAGGGACAGAGGACGTCGCATGGGCTGGCCTGCTGGTGGACTAGATTAAAGAAATCGAATATAAAGAAGGTCAGCTTGCTAGTTGAATACGTGATGACTTATGGCATGGATATTCTTTCGTGCATAGATTAAAACACGTGTAAAAAGAAAAAAAAAAAGCCAGCACTACTACAAAAAGTATTTTTAGGGGCGGCTGGTAACCCTTTGTAGGGACGGTTTGGCCAGCCGCCTCTACCAAACCGTATCTACAAATCATACATTTGTAGGGGCGGTTCCTAAGCCGCTCCAACAAATCGATTTGTAGGGGCGGCTGATGATTGAGCCGCCCCTACAGATCGATTTGTAGGGGCGGTTCGTATTACCACTAGCCGCTCCTACAAATCGATTTGTAGAGACGGCTGTAATGCCAGCCGCCTCTATAATACCTGTTTATAGGGGGGCGGTTCAATTTAGAACCGCCCCTACAGTATGTTTTCCCGCAAAAAAAATTAAATTTACAATTCAAATTCGATCAGAACTGTTTGTTTCCGCGTATTCCATCTAGCGTTCGCGTTGCCGAACGCCGCGCGACCAAGATTTCGAACCGCGTTCGCGTTGTCGAACGCCCCGCGACCAACGTTTCGAACGCGACTACAAGGACAATAGTATTATATAAACTACAATTGCAAGTCCAATTCATAAGGATATATACAATCCATCATTAAATATACAAATTCCATACACGTTGTTATCAACGTCCTAGAGCTAGCCTTTCAGTCTCACGAAGGTGTTGGTACTGAGGATTTCTACCTAAGTCAGACTCTCGGTCATGGTAGACGCCTTTGACTTGTACAATCTGGTCCAATATGAAGTTGCAAAGGTCGCCGACGAGCTCTAGAAATTGGTCATCCTTGTATGAGTCTTTTCATTCTTTTCTTTTCTCTTCACTACAAGAGAATAAGTTTCGGTTTAATATTTTATACCATGTACGAAGTTTTTATACTACTGATAAAGAGGTTCAAACTTACCCTTAAGGGGTGTCTCCTATAGGCACTGGTGTTACTCATCATAGAACATATATAGTATCCACAATGTACACTCCCAAGGCTTTGCTTGGGGCACTGTATGTTTTGCATATGAAAATATTAAGTAATGCTTTTGACAGCCATGTAACGGAAGTACTGAAGAAGTAAGTTACACTTACCGCACATAGTGTTTTTATAGCCAGCTTTTCCTTTCTTGCTGGATCATGCCTTCCGTGATGATGAGTGACATAGAACCTAAATGCCCTGTTCGAATTATTTTAGCAAATACAACTTGTTAGTATCCATAAGTGAACGTTATAAGTATGCATACAAACATATAAGCTAATGAGGATTATCAATATGTATACGTCTTGAGAATTGATATGAAGTCTTTGTATGTCGTCGGGTCCTTATCTATTGAATCAAAGACCCATGCCATGCTCCTCCCGACATCGACGGCTATACAAATCTAGTGGTTGCTTCATGGATTTAATCATAGAACTAGATAAGCTCTTTTACATCAAATAAAATATATCGAACAAATCTTTAAGTATATAGTTAAACTTACTCGAAGTTGTATGGTAGCCATATAGTAGAGTGTTGTTGTAGATTATCGAACAAAGCTGGTGATTGAGCCGCCCCTACAAATTAGACCCTATTTGTAGGGGCTGCTCGTAACACCAGTCGCCCCTGCTGTTCCATTTGTAGGGGCGGCTAATGTCTAGGCACTCGAGCATGTCACTGTAGGGGCGGCTCCATCACCAGCCGCCCCTACAAAAAAATTAAACCGTTGCTAAAAATCATTTTTTACGTTGTGTAGGGGAGAAAAGAATGAAATGAGAAATGGCCAAAACATTACTTGTAGAGAAAAGAAAGGAAAAGATTGTGTTGGATTTGATGATCTTAATTAAGTAGAATAAAGATATGAAGAGATTTGATGCAAAACGAAATTTTAAGGTTTTTATATTTATAAATAAATAAATGAGTGTTTTGAAACTTGATTTCACAAAAATAAATTTGAAACATGTTTTGAAATTTTGAAAATAGAACCAAACATATTCGAGGCTAAATCGAATTTTGTAACTCATTTTTCACACAATCAAATTAATGCAGCCAGCATGAATGCGACACCTTTATTAAATTTAACTAGAAAACAATTTAGGGAATCACATTTTCATTGTTTATATTCACAAAACAAATTAAATAAATCTTGACAAAATTTTAGAAAAAATTAAAATCATTTATATTTTTAGTGTTTTCTATTCACAACCAAAAATAGAAATTTTAGGATGTGACATCCACCACCGAAGCTGAGTATGTGGCGGCCGGTGCATGCTGTGCCTAACTACTTTGGATGAAGCAAACTCTCAAAGACTTTGATTATGAGCTAACCAAGATTCTCCTGTTGTGTGACAACGAGAGTGCCATTAAGTTGACAAACAACCCCGTAAACCACTCTCGAATAAAGCACGTAGACATTCGGCATCACTTTTTGAGAGACCATGAAGCCAAAGGAGATATCGCAATTCATTATGTGAGCACCGAAAAGCAGCTAGCCGATATCTTTATAAAGCCCTAGATGAGTCAAGATTTTGTGCTTTGAGTGAGCTAAATATCATTGATTCTCGTAATGTGGTTTGATGTCTTCCACATACTTTGATTGATCTAAATAGAAGAAAACATCTGCCAAATTATTGAGTGATACTTTCCAAATCTACTTTATAGCTTTCATGTGTGACTATTGCTTTGTGGTGGTTGAATGAAAACTAGTCACACCGGAAAATGTTTGTGTCCATCATATTTTTACCCCACATAGCTTGGTAAGTTCAAGTTAGGGAGTTTTTTAGATTTTCTGTGTCAGAAGTCCCCGCTTGCGTCGGAATTCCTGACGTGGATTTGGCCCGCGCTATTTTAACCGTGTTTTGACCGTCCACGTGACTTGACTTAGGGTGAAAACCTCTCCCTTTTACTGTGGCCCAGCATAGTTTTACTCCCACCCACCCCTCCCTCGCCCGTAGTCGCCCTCGTGCCGCCCCCGCGCCTCCCTTGTCTTGCCCCACCGTCGTAGCTCCTGCTCGCTCAGGTCGGCACCTCTGACGGCCAGAGCCCCCGACCCACCTCCGGCGCTCTCCCGGCTGTCTCAGGGTCATTGGACGTCCCGGCTTCTCCACCTCCATTCGTCCTACTAGAAGCCCTACTGCTCCTTTGTCTGTCCTCTTCGCCTTCGGTGCCTTCATTGATGGTTGGACGTCTTCCTATGGTGTCATGGTTGGGGCTTTGCTCGTGATTTGAGGATTTGACATTTATTCTTGGTTCTTAGTTTCGTTTACTCTCTGGCAGCCATGGACGGCGACAATCCCTCGCACCACAAGGAGAAGCGATCCAAGCACAACCAAGACCGCGCCGCTATCCCTAAGCTGGCTGGCCGCACCAAGGCGGCTTATCCCCATGATGGCTCTGGTGGTTCCCATGCCCAAGCCAAGCGTGCATGTGGTCATGGTGCTCAAGGCTCGGCTGCCGTTCCTCCACCTCCTCCAACGCGCGCTTTTGTTGGCGATGATCTGATAGTGGATGTTGAAGAAGAAGCTCTTGAGCGAGTAGGCCACACTATCATCGCTGAGGTTACAGGTAATCCATGTCGTGGCCCTAGTTTTTTAGTGAGCTTGTTATTTTTGATGGTCCTCTATCGGTCATGCGGGAGCCCTAGCTCGCTCCTGATCTTGCTGACAGCTTCACACCTCCTCTGCCAGTTGACTACTGTCACAGGGTTCGAGACATCAGGTCCATGTGAGGCCAGAATCTTTATGCTGTGGATGAGAAGGATCTTCAGCTTGAGTATCGTTTTTGGCACCCTTTTAACTTTGATTTCTATGATTCTATTCTCTATTGTAAGTTTCTAAAGAAGAGGGAGCCACCGATAGTTCAGATGAAGGTTATTGATGCTTATTCATTTGGTCTATTCAAGGAGCCTGAGCTGATGCAGTTGGTTCATGATGTGCATCGAATGGGGCTTTCCTACTCGATGGGATTTAGGAAGAATTGGAACAATGAGATTATCTGTCAGTTTTATGCTTCCTATCACCATGAGAAGGATTCTACCGGTGCCATTGACATCATCCATTGGACCACAGAAGGCAAGCACTATAAGGTGGATTTCATCACCTTCTCTTGCCATTTTGGTTTGATTGAATATGACCACACTTCACCTAAGCTTGTTGAGTATGAGGATGTGGCTTTGGAGGAGTACCAGCACATGTATCTTGATGGTTATGCTGTAGATGGACAGACAGTGTACCTAAATCCCTACTTCTATGTTCTAAACATCCTACGTCAGATCTTGTATCCGAAGCGAGGTGACTCCACTTTCTTCATGATGATTCTCAGAAGGTGCTTCAGCGCTTTGGTGATGATTTTAAAAAGTTCTCCATTAGTCGCTATATTTGGAACAAGATACATAATGCTAGTGAGGATCCTATGAGGCACCTTTCATATGCACCCTACATTATGCATGTGATTGAGCAAGTATCAGGCATCCGGTTCCCCAAAGATTCCTAGCACAAGCTCCTTAAGATATCCAACAAGACTTCTATTACAGCTGCATGGGACCTGAAAAAGAAAGCTAACAAGGGCAAAGGCATAGCTGCTTCAGGCTCTCGCTCTCGCCATGGTGCTTCACCACCCGCTGCTTCATGAGCTTCTAGTGCTGAGCCACTCTCTTCCTCCTCCTCTGGTAAGAAGCCTAGCAAGTTCAAGTTTCTTATGACCTACATGTTTGGATAGTGTTGTGCTAGTGCTCAATGTGAGCATGACATGCAAGAGAGGCTCTATCATTTGGAGCAGCAGGCTGGTATTATGTCTTCACCTCTGCCACCATTTGTGCCTCCCCGTGACCCTCTAGCACTTTATGATGAGGCTTGTGAGGCCCACGAGGATGATGCTGCTTCTCGCCCTTGTGGCAAGAGCAAGGCCACTGCATAAGATGAGGACTACATCAAGGAAGATGATGATGATGACGACGACGATGGTGGTGATGATGGTGACCATTATGCTGATGAGGACTATGAGGACGAGTAGTTGTTTCTTTCATGCAGCCTACCCCTTTTGGCACTTGTTGACAATGGGGGAGTGTTAGGCTTTGATCTATCATGTAATAAGTTAGTTGGTCACTTGGTTTCGAGACTTTAAAACTTTTAGCTTATATGAACTATGTCGTGTGGTGGCTAGTATGTGATGGACAACTATATGTGTTTGTGATGGATGATTGTAGGACAAGTAATGGTTATCTATCTATCTTATTAGCTTGTGCTTGTCTCTACTTGTGATGGTGGATGTTATTTTGGATGGCCATGTGTTGCTTTAAGTTTCTACTTTAAATTCTTGGACATCACATTCTCTTTTACCTACTATGTGAATATAACATGTCATATTGCATCTCTTTTCATGGATATGTGTTTGTTCACACACACTTGTTGCACCACATGAATTACAAAATTTAGGGGGAGTTTTTGTCTTGATGTATGCAAATCATGTATAGATGATTCTAAATGAAGTTCAAATTCATGCATACATCAAGGGGGAGCTCTTCATAAATTTTGGGGTTCAAAAGCTTTAAATTTTTTCATTCTTATAAAAGCCTAAGTTGGTTGTCATCAATTACCAAAAATAGGGAGATTAAAAGTACATTTGCCCCCGATGTGGGTTTTGGTGTATTGATAACATCCAAATTAGGGACTAATATGATCTTAATAAGATATGTCATAGCTGTTAGTCCCATGAAAGACTTAAAGAGTTGATAGAGATAAAATGATATCCCTCAATTCTTAAAGTTGTAAAGGCAGACGAACTCAAAATGCTCTCCAAGGATTTTATATTTTGTTTTGAGTTTAGGATTCACCGCACTATAAAGGGGGATACAACTTAGTTGGTCTGAGGAAGATAGAGTGCTCAAGCATAAAAATAAAATTAAAAGAGAGACACTCTAGCACTTTATGAGCACGTAGAATATCTTTTCAAGACTTTTAGTGTCAGATGTCCCAACGAAAGTTAGAACTCCCGACGGTCAAAAGTCCTGATGCTCAGTCACTTAGCCTACGCGGTGACTATGGTTGTTGGAAGTCTCGACGTGAGTCAGAACTCCCGATGGTCGGAAGTCCTGACTCAGGTCAGGAGTCCCAACATCTGGACCTTGGCTAGCTCGCTGACCGCTCTCATCGGAAGTCCCGACGTACATCGGGAGTCCTGACCATCGAAAGTCTCGACATACATTGGGAGTTCTGATGTTGACCTGCTCGTAGTGACTTTGACCTAGCCATGAACAATGTTTTCTTTATAGGTTGAAAGTCCCAAGATCTATGTCAGAACTTCCGACATAGATCTGAACGGTTAGATTTCTACCTTGAGTATAAATAGCTCTCTCCTCTCTTCTAACCATCACTCACTCATTCATTGCAACTTACTCACAGCCAAAACAGCTCTCAAGCATTCAAGGCTCTCCTCTCCTCTCCCCTTTGCTCCTAACTTCAATTCCCCTAAGGATTTGAGTGATAGGAGAGTGGATTGAGTGAGAAAATCACTTTGGCAAGCTTGAGCACTTGATTTTTTCATCAAGCCGGTTGGATTTATGTCTATTACTCTTAGGTTCTTAGAACCCTAGCTAGCTAGGTATCACCCAAGAGCTTTCATCTTGTGGAAGAGTCTTGTGAAGTTTGTATTACCCTCAATTTCTTAGTGGAAACCTTGAGAGACCTTTTTGGTTGCTTTGATAGAGGCAAGGAGGTGTAAGAGACTCCGACCTTTGTGGTCACCTGAACAACAAGGATGTAGGAGCTCCTTTGTGGGGTTGCTGAACCTCGAGATAAATCCTTGTGTCTCGTGTGCTTCTTGTTGTTGTGACTTCTGCTATCACTTTTGTTTTTGTTTGCCTCTTTCTATTCCAAACCTCATTTTAGGGTTTGGACTTGATCTACGATTTGGAGGCATTTTGGCATCAAGGGAGTGACCCAACATTTTGAATCTCTCGAGGTTGTGAGACTATTTATCTGCTAAGTTAAATTTGGCACTGCTTTATGAGTTCACGTAGGCGTCGGGACTTCTGACAGTTTGTGCCAGAACTTTTGACGATGTCAGGAGTTCCAACCCAAACTATCAAGACTTCTAACATTGACTAACAAATTTGAACTTAGCATTTGTAGTTAATTTTTAGGTATGCCTATTCGCCCCCCTCTAGGCATTGTTGGATCCTTTCAGGATGTCTCTGAGATACTTCGCATAGGTAGGTACCTATATGGCCTCAAGCAATGGAATATTGATATATCACTTTTGAATTACCTCTATGAACTTACTAAACTGCTCATCCATTTTGGCTTTCCGATTTCTGCATGGGAATGGTAGGAGGGTCATGTTATGAAAATCTTATTGTAACTCTTGCTCTTGTGGCCCAACTTCTTCAACTTCATTGGTTCTCTTCTCCTCTTCCTACAATACCACTGGTGTCTTACCTGTCCTTGTCGGATATGGTGGATCACGAGTAGACTTGCCACCTCTTGTGTTTATAGCATTTACCTTCTCAAGATTAGTGGCAAAAGATAGAGCAGCAGCCAACTAGTCTAATTGTGATTCTATCTTTTTATTATAGGTAAGTTGGTCTTTTATGGCAGAAGAAAAACTATCCATTTTTATATTTATATTTTCTAGGACCTTATCATTAAAAGCAAGATTCTTAGAAATATTCTCATTAATCCTAGCTTGTTCTAAGATCAAGTCTCTCAAAGATGGGTATTTAGAATTAGAAGAATTATAGTAATTACCTAGGTACTTACCTTGGTAAGTCGACCATTGTTGTTGATTCCACCCTTGTCTCTATTGTTGTGGAGCAGAATTGTTGATGACGATATTTGCATCCTCTTGATATTCAGGGAATTCAACCCCCAAATATTTTCCACAAGTGGTTTGAGCATTGAATGCATCTTGAATGGCCTGATGATCTCTCTTGTAATTGGCTCGCTGTTCAAGCCAATTCAACAAGACGTCCAACTTTGTTGATAGCGCACACACCTTTTCTAGTACTTCTTCACTCTTATTGCATGCTTGAATATTACATGAGACTAGCCTTGATTAGAGGCTATCTTCTCCATAAGAGTTTTAGCTTTTCCAAGGGTGAGTGACATAAATGATCCTCCGGCAATGGCATCGAGTTGTTCATGAGCTTTTTGAGTTAATCCATGGTAGAAACTTTGCATGAGCAACCAATCTTACATCCCATGATGAGGACAATCTAAAATATATTCTTGGAAATATTCTCATGCTTCTAGAATGGTTTCTATTTTCTGCTGTTAGAAGTTTGAAATATTTCCTCTTAATGTATTGGTCCTATCAACAGGGAAGAACTTTTCTAGAAAGGTCCTCGAACACTTTGCCCATGTGTTGATGTGATCTTTGTTGATGTAGAACCACTGCTTCGCTCATCCCACTAGTGAGAATGGAAACAGGCGGAGTAGTATGATGTCTTGAGCAACTTCCTTGATGACGACTGTGCTGCTAATCTCTAGAAAATTCTAAAGGTGAGCACTAGCATCTTCCTGTGCCTTTTCACTGAATGGGGTAGCTTGCACCATGTTGATAAGGCTTGGCTTGAGTTCAAACTCAAGGTTGTTGGTTTTCAATGTTGATCCAGTGCGAATGTTCTCAGTGCTCAGAGCAGAGAACTCACGCAGAATCTTCTCAGTCATAGCTCAGAAATTGGTGTTGAGCTTCCTCTTAATTAGGTTGATTTTATTCTGATTGGAAGTTGTTAGTGAATCACAACCAAGTCTGCAATATCTTGTATAAGATATGAACAAAGACAAACAAGGGTAAGCCTGCTAAAGCAGAGGCTACGATTTCATCAATAAGTATTTATTTGATCAATTCTCTATAGCCATGTACCCCTCCTCGGCAACGGCACCAGAAATACTTATTGACATTTCTTAGCATCACTCTTTACTAAGTTGTCATCCCTAGCATGATGCCAGAAATGTGTTGTTGGTAATTATAAATGACACTTGAAAACTTAGAGAAAAATTATATATATATATATATTAAAGTATCCGCAAATGCACAGATAATATACCATTGTAGCATTTCACCCGAGAGTATACCAGGTATCGTTATTTATATTTTATCCACATGGAGGAGCTATAGAGTTGTGTTAGCATAGAGATATTGACCAATATATATACTTATGATAAAAATCGCTCTCATGCTATGGCAGGGGTAAGTCAAGGGATAAATAAATGATAAGTGTAAGGTAATAATAGTATTTCAGAGATAGAAATAGAGACTCATAAAATGTAGTACGGCTAAATAGGAGATTCATTAAGAGCAAAAGATTCCTAAGTCATTCCTTATTTACTAAGCCTTTGTACACCCAAGTATATACACTCTCATCTATAGGCTAGAGCGTCAATCCTGAGCCCTTGGATCAAACCGACTTGAATACACTCTCATCTATAGGTGGTGGAGAACCGATGTACAAAGGAGGGACTACCAGGTGGGCCTAAGGGACCGGGCGGCCTGTAGGTGTGGCCTAGCGGCCCCACCTAGCAGCCTCCTGCCCTCTGCTTCGATGATGTGGCTTCTAGAGTCCTCTGGAACCTTCTGGAGTAGTTTTCACCATGGACAAGCGTGATTTAATTTGACATTTTTATCCCCCTTGATGGTTTTCTAAACTAACCCTACTGAAAATACAGATTCACCAATACTTGTGGAAATTGTTAGTTTAAACCTCTAAGTCTATGTTGGTGATCATTTTCATGCATTATTTCAAGTTATATTGAAGTTTATAATGAATGATAACCACTGTCAATAGCTAGCGAAGGATGCCATTCAAGAACCTTCATGGGTATAGATGTGACTTGTAATATTGAACATAAAAAGGATCAGTTCCCTACGAAGGTTAGCTCACATAAAATTTGGTTGATGCATATTATAAAAACCTAAAAAAATAGACAACACAACCTACAAAAAAGAGGAAAACATGTTAGTATTTGTGGGTTCGAAGGCTGGGTGGCTTTTGGAAGTCAATTTCTTATGGAAGCCGCTAACCAGAAGGCTGTTGATAGACGAAGGCTGCTGATAGATAAAGATTGCTGAATGACAAAGGCTGCCAACTAACAAAGACCAATAGGTGACGAATGCTACTGAGAACTAATGATAGATGAAGTCCACTAACATATGATGAAGGCCAATAACTGGCAAAGGTTGTTGTCTGATGATGACCAGATATAGATAAATGTTGTGGACTGATGAAAGTTGTTGACTAATGAAGGCCAATAACTGACTAAGGTTGCTGAGGACCAATGATAGATGAAAGCCACTGACTGATGATGAAGGTTGTTGACTGATGAAGGCTGATGACTAATGAAGTCTGTTCACTAATGAAGGCCAATGACTTGATAAAGGCTGCTGACTAATGATAACTAATGATGGATGAAGGCCACTTACTATCAAAGGTCACCACTGATGAAGCCCGATGTCTGTCGAAGAGCAATAATTGACAAAGGTCGCTGACCGATGAAAGCCAATGACTGATGAAGGGCACTGAATAAAGAAGGGCAGTAACTATGAAGGCCACTGACTGGCAAAGGCCAATAACTGTTGAAGGACACTGACTAATGAAGGCCAATAATTGATGAAGGCCGCTGACTGTCGAAGGCCAATAACTATTGAAGGCCGCTAACTGATGAAGGTCACCAACTGACGAAGACTGCTGATTATCGAAGGCCAATAACTAACAAAGGCACTGTCTGATGAAAAAACACTAACTGATAGAGGATCACTGAGGTATCTAATGATGGTCAAACATTTTATGAAAACTGTTGATTGATGAAGGGTACTAGCTGATGCAAACACAAGAGTTGTTGGACAGATATGTGATGAAGGCTGAACACTTAGCGAGAACCGCTGACTGTTGAAGGTTGAGTTTTGTGGGGACTACTAACTAATGTATACTAATGTATTTTGGGATGGTGGAAACTTGTATACAACAAGATAAATATGTTCTATGGGAGGGTTAGGTTGGAAGGGTAAGACATACTCACAGTAGTGGTGACCTAAATGTTAGTAACAAAAAAGATTCAATAAAAATTGTTGAGTTAGGCTATTAACCCAAGCATATAGAGCCATTTAGACCATACTTATGATGCGGTGAAGGCCGCTTTGTTGGTCATATTGGTGACAAGTTGTATATGGGAAGGTTAAATTTTGAAATTTCCCATAAGGGGCAATGGTTAGTTTTTGAAATTTGCCACAAGAGGCGATGGTCAAATCAAGAATGTGATAAAATAAATCACAAACGCAAAATCATTAGGCATTATAAGCTAGTGAGACTTTAAAACTGGTGAGAAATACTCACTATGTAGGTTTGGTTGGGTCAGATGTGTGGCTTTTTGGAACATTTGGATTCACTACTACAGGAAACTTATCCGAGGTGGGCAAAAATGATTAACCGAGGCGAGCATCCCTTCTGCCTCTATGAAAAGGTCACGGTTAATCCAGCCTTAATAGAGGCGGTTGGTCGCTCGCCTAGGTAAATCAAATAAAAACAAAAAAAATGAAAAACTGTGGACAAGCCTAGCTAGCCCATCCGTGGGCCCCTTGAGCCAATCCATGGGTCGCTGCCGCCGCTGCTCGCCGGACCACTGGGCTTCTTTGATCCACCACCAGGGGAGCTCGATCAGGCCACAACAGGCGCGGATCCGGCCACCACAGTCATGGATCTATCCACCAGCGGCGAATCCGGTCACCATGGTCCCAGATCTAGCAACTAATGGAGGATCCGTCCACCATGGTAGCCCGAAATGGAGATGGGGGAGGAGCCACCACTAGTGGAGGAGCTTAGGGGAGGGCGCGTCGCCAACAATGATGGAGCTCGGGGTAGGAGGGCACACCACCGTCAGTGGAGGAGCTTGCGCTGCCATCGCTAGGGGAGGAACCAGCGTCGCTCGCTGGGGAAGGAGCTCCACGCCAAGAGAGGAAGGAGCACCACTAGGGGAGGAGCTCCGGGGAGGAGGGAGAGGGGCAGGCTCGGGAGGTGGAGAGGATTGCCATTGGTTGGGAGGGAAAGGGGTGGGCTTGAGTGAGGGAGAAGGGGCGTGGGCGTGTGGCTGTGGGGAGGGGCGTGACCGAGAGGCACTAAGGAGAAGAGTGAGGGATAGAAGACTGAGTGGATTTGGAGGCTAGGGTTTCAACCACTTGTATACTATGATCGAGTTTTGGACTGAGTGGGCTTCTAACACGGGCTCAGCCTTGTTAACGCCTCCGAAAATGGCCCTATTTTACTAGGCGAGCCTTTTAAAAGACCCGCCTCTATTAATAGATTTTAGGCCGTAAATCGATTTTGCAAGGCGGTTGATTGTGACCGCCTCGGTTAATAAAAATGACCGCCTTGGTTAATCCCAGACATTAATCGAGGCGGTTCAAATTCTGCACGCCTTCGAGCCCAATGGCCAAACGTCTTAGTTAAGTTTTATTGTAGTTTATATTTAAATCTCGATGTCCATGTATCGCCCAGGTCTTTGCCGAGTTTAGGCGATTTGTGCCATGGAGGTCACTCCGTACCCGTGAGCCTTCGGCTTGGGGTGATGGAGGGACCTCTTTCCACTGAAAAAGCTATGGTCGAATGTCATGGCTCCGTTACTAGCCACTTTCGACTTAGGTTTTGATATCTTTCTCATGGAGGTATTTCCTCTTGGTTTAGTGGGGTGTTCCTCGCCAAGAGAAACATTAAACTAATAGGTCATTAGAACACAACTGCAAAGAGACAAGAATCTTGACCATGGTCAAATGTTAGTTCATAAATGCATATATTATTGATTTTTATGACGAAGGTAAAGGAACTTCGTGTAATCGAATAGAGCTCATAAAATGGTGGGGCAAACCAAGATAAACGCAGCGCATGTTGTTATGTTATGGGTTCATTGTTGAGCATCAAATGAGAAACCCTAGGTTTAAGGTTTAATGTTAATTGTTTTCGGTTCTTAGAATGAAATTGGTTTATGGCTGGATGACTAGAAATGCCTTTGACCCATTGCCTCTACCTAGTGGTGTTCCAGTGCCCATGTGCTTTTACGGCGATCCTTGCAAGGTAGCCAAGTCCGATGAAGAGAACACGTATAGGTAGAGGTATTGGATGTGTTCTAATTTCATGTAATAATTATTTTGTGTCAAATGAAGTCTTGCATGATTTATTTGTTTTATAACAATTGCATTTGTTGTAGACCCCTCCACCGCTCTATGATTTTGAGCAGTGGATCGACACTGAGATCAAGCCTGAAGACAAGGAATTGATGCAGAAACTGTTGTGGTGGGAGGCAGAGGACAAGGAGATGATGGAGAAGAGACGCGGAGAGGAGGCTGCAAAAAAGGAGCACAAGGAAGAGGAGGAAAGGAGGCGTGTTGCTACATACAGGGAGGAGAGTGAGAAGAAGCTTGAGCATGCATGCCGAGCGAAAGCAGCGATGGAGGAGAATCCCGATGCCCCGAGGAAGGGAAAGTGGCCTGGTTGCACTCACTAGTCTCCATGACTTGCTAGTTCTATGGTTTATTCATGAACAATGTTGTTTACTATCGACACATACTTCTAGTATTATTGTGTTGTTTAATGTGGCATAGTATTGGACTTTTTATTATATAGTTGTTTTCATTATTTGTGGTCATAATATTCAGTATAATGTTGCGGATGTAGTGAAATGTGATCATGTGCTGCAAATACACCCTAACAAAGTAGGGCATTATATAATTTAACACACAAAACACATGAAATGGCATGTGAGAACATGTACCGAACTAGGGTACAGAGTTTCTTTGACCAAACCCAACATACCTTAGGTAATTAAACCAAACAACAAACACATGGATGTGCCATGTGAATAAGATAGGGTCGTCCTAGTAGTGTGGCCACATAGCAAATTGTGTTGCACCTTCTCCACAGTAGCCTCCTATTGTTGGTGGTGATGGTGGCTGGGTGACGGCGGAGGACCCTTGTTCTTGTGGTTAGGGCAGGTGCAATATGGATCATTACAGAGTGCCTCCTGTGAATCAACACCATTGTTGTTGTCGTCCTATTTGTTGTTCTTTGTAACCGCTGCTAACTTCCCTTTCTAGATCAAAGATATGGTCCTATAGGTAGTAGATGTACTCTGCATGCAGATAAATAGGTCGAGGGTCGACCCACCTAGTGAACCCATAGTTTTCTTTGGCCAAGGAAGACTGCAATAAGTATGTCATGTAAGTTATATAGAAGAGGAACATATTGAAGAAACAAATAGTAATAGCAATTACCCATGCTTGCGGGCATTTGAAGAAACGACGACCTCTATCTATTCTCTCGGTGAACATCTGCACTAGGCAGTCCTCACCATACATGCATTTTGGCCACTTTTCTTTCCGTTCATCGTATCCTCTCAGTGGTGCCTCTTTGGTGAATCACTTTTGCTCTCAACTGGGAACCTCTCATAAAGAGCTTCCTCAAAGAAATCAAGACCAAGAAAACCCTCCCACATAATGGTAGTTCTCTTCCCCTTTCCTCTCCCTCTAGATAACCTTCCAGATATTGGTACTGCAACAAAAGAAAATACTAGTTGGGAAGTAGCAATGCATCCAGCATTGCGTGTATATAGGCAGAGGCAGGTTTAGTTGTCGTTTCAATGTGTTATAACTGGTCACAAGAAGCCTAAATAGTTTCACTGAAGAGCCTATTTCAATGGACACTGAAAAGTCTAGATTCATTTCCTGAAAAGTCTATTCGTTGTTGACATGATAAATTACTAAAAAGCCTAGATGTTATAGGTGTACTATATAAGTGAAGTGATAAATCGCTGCTGTCATCGTACTCCTCGTCCTTGTAACTAAAAAGTCTATTTTTATTATCTAAAAAGCCTAGATTCGTTCATTGTTACTGAAAAGCCTAGATGCTATAGGTGTACTATATAAGTGAAGTGATAACTCGCTGCTGTCATCATACTCCTCGTCCTTGTAACTGAAAAGGTCTATTTTTATTGTCTAAAAGGCCTAGATTCATTCACTGTTACTGAAAAGCCTAGATTCATCTACAAAGCGTCTGTACGATACGATTATACTATACACGTTCTAATGAATTTATATTTAATCTGTGTACTACATTTGTGCCTTTTTAGTAGTGTAGTATAATTAATGATTCACAGAAAAAATTCGCAAGAGTTTCCCTTGTTTCAGAAGCATCCACAGTTATAAACAGAGACATCATTATATAATCCAAATATTTAATCATCCAAAGAGCACAATACAACCACATCGAACATCACAATCAACATAACATGTCCTGCATAGTCCAAATAATCCACAATGTCCATGCAGTCCCAAATAGTTATAGGAAAGTAACTACGAAAACCATAATAGTACATACTAAAATCTACCACAAACCCTCACTGCCTCCTAGTCTTACCCTTACCCTTGTGACTAAGAGCGCTGGTACCTAGAGTGTAAGGGTCAGGTGGACGGCGTCGCCTAGTGCCTAAAGGCTATGTAGGTTGAGTCGAGGGAGCGTCCTAGAGCTGAGAGGGGCAAGGTCCTCATGCCTCTGGTCCACATTGTCGTCGTCGTCCTCGTCCTCTGTAGGTGTTTGGCTAGAGGAACCTTAGCCTCCTCTGCCTACGGAAGGAACGTACATGTCTTGCGAGGTGGATGTCCTACAACCACAACGAGCAGCCGTATGGCGTAGCCACCATGACAGCCTCTGTTGTACAAACTTATGTTAACTGAAAGAACAAACATATTAATAATATGTTTGAAAGAATATTTTGAATCTTACATCTAGGAAGCTACACGTGTCGTCGTCCTTAACTCTCGGACGAAAGCGCTCAATGTCTTCAACGGAGCATTTGAGGATATTGCCCTGTAACAAAGTTCTCATAATAATACTTCTCAACAGATAGCAACAGGTTTTGTTTTCTTTTGTACAAGAATCTAACGTATTATAAGGATGCTACGGCTCGAAGGTGGCACTAACTAAAATAGATACCTCTAACGCATAATGTATTGGTATGCAACTTAACGTAGAAAAATAAGGCAATTGACTTACCACTCTGTCCAAGATTGGTCCTGCCTCCACCTGCCTTCCTGCACGAGTAGATTGGTCGTACGCCGTGTCTTCATCATCGGAGGACTCGATGTCGGCGTAGTCATCTTCTGTCCATTGTAGCCTCAGCCTGCAATGCGTCGCACGTTGGTACCAAGCTTGGTAGCGCCTGAACTCATGGTTCGTGTGTGGCTCGTTGTTCTCGTCCATATTGTCATGCAACAGCTCCCATTGCTCAATGTAGTACTGGTGGTGCTTCTCCCAGTCAAAAATCTTTCTGTTCTTCTAACGATCCAACCTGCACGTATATCATCATTACTTGAATCCATGTAACGGCGCTCTGCATATGAATGCAAGACCTTATAAGGTCTCTTTCGTATCACTACAAACGTCTACAATCACCTCTTCAATGCAGGGAGGTCCTTGAATACCCTCCTATTATCAATTACCATGTTAGGGCCGACCTCAGGAGCTTCTAGGAGCTCATCATCACGTCCTTCTGTACACGTCTGATCGGAATGAGCAAGATCATTGAACTCTTGAACTATTGGATCACGGCGGCCAGGAAAGATACGTCTCAGCATCTCAACATCACTCTCTGTCAGCTCTCTAATAGGGCGATCATCATTAGAATCAAGAGCCCTTGCCATCTCATATGGCTCTGAATCATTCATAATTTCAATATTATTGGAGCCACGGAATCCATCTCCACAGTGCACTTGCGCAGCAACAGGGGGCACATCCACATTGTCATGAATGTCTCCTGCAATATAAGTAGAGAAATGAGGAAAGAATGAAAGAAATAGATATAAGGAAAGGGGTAAGCTCCCAATAACTATGCGGATAAGACACTTACTCGGATGATTCTATGTCAAAGGAATCTCATAAGGAGGATCTACCATAACATCATGAGTCTGACAAGCATCTCCAACTACCTCATTGGGGCAGATTGAGCATCGGGAACCATAGGTGCAACCTCCACATCCATATCAAGTTCTAGGACGGGAGGGTCGAAGTGTGCCTGCTGACCCATTGGTGGGGAAAACCCATGAGGGATGGGATCAACTAACACCCAACGCACAACCACGTCCAAACATTGCAGCTGGCTCTTCATAACCGATCTCACATAGTTCTCCCACTGATCCGCACACCCAATTGGGATCATTCGCCTAAGGATGTTGGGAGGAGAACCTAGGTGCAGTACACCCTCAACTGCAATGTCATCATCATCATCTCTAAGGCAATTGAGCTCCTCCTGAACCATTGCAACCATCTCACTAAATGAAGGCCTATCAATGAATAGCATAGGCACGCTTTGCATATCAACAAACTTAACATATCCATAGCGATCGCATTCAACGGGGCCTCTATGATATATGGTCACTAGGTTGTCATCTAGTTCAAACTCATAACGAAACACATGTCCTTTAGTCCAAATTAGACGATAGATAGTACCTAACAAGTACTTCTAACTACAAACTAAGTAAATAAGATAATAACTATGTATATATATACAATGTACTCACAAAATAGTTATGTCTATGTACCTATGTATCTATGTTTCTATCTATCTACATATCTAACTATATCTATGTACCTATGTATCTATGTTTCTATCTATCTCACTAGATCACTAACTACATCAACTACCTGAGTCATCACATTAACTAGTAAATAACAAATAATCAAACTACTATATTACAATCAAAGCTAACTAAGTACCTACATTGCATATTCACAATTTTTACCTGGCACGGCCAGGCACTGCAGGGCACGGGGACGGCGCGGCCGTGGGCGTGGATGGCTGCTGAGGGCGCGGGCGCGCGGGCGATGCTGTAGTGGTGACAGCTCGGTAGAGAGAAAGAGAGGAAGAGAGAAAGGAAGGGAGGGCCCATACGTAAGAGAGGGCTTGGTGCCAGGATTGTTTGCGCTGAGCTCGGAGTCAAGATCCATGGCGCCGAGCTGGCTGCCATGTCAGCATCCACGCCGTCAACGTGCCCTGAGCTCGGCGCCAGCAATGGTGATGGCGAGAAGTGTAAGCTCGGCGCCAGCATTGGTGCCGAGCTAAGGATCCAGATTTTGAAATCATACCTTCAGTGACATATTTATGAAATTTTTTCTAAAAATGGCTAAAAAAATAAAAAAAAAATCAGGCCGCTGGTTGAACTGAAAAAACAATGAAACGACAACCTCATAATTTGTTCAGTCCAGCTCATTAAATACCAACCATGTAATTGGGTCGGTGTGAATCGACCGGTCAATGTTTGGACGTCAGTTTGAAACCTTTGACAACAGACTATTGATGGGTTGCTTTGTAACTATTCATCTGTTATGTCATACTCCCTCCGTCCCAATTTAACTGTCGTTTTCGGTGTCTGTGCCACGACTTTGACTCAATTTGTATAAAATATGTGCAATATTTGTGTCTCCAAATAAATTTGTTAAAAAACTAGATTCAAAGATCTTTCCAATGATGCTAATTATGTATCATAAATAATAATATTTTTTAATATATATTTTGTTAAAGTTGTTTCTCGGGAAGCGAGAACGACAGATATTCTGAGACGGAGGGAGTATATCCGTGCTCCCTCCACCCACGAAGAAAAATCTTATAGCTAACATTAAAAAATTATCCCACAAAGAAAGATACTAGCTATGGTACTGTTTGACACTGTATTAATCCTTAGTTTATACTACAAATCCTATAATGTTTTTCTTGTGGGATGGATGGAGTATATGAAAATATTGTATTTGACAAATCTCATTGTGGAGTAGAAACTTGTTAGTTCGTTCAATAGCGCTTGTTTGGAAAATTCATGTATCTATCAAGGAGGTGGATCTCAGGAGGCATGTAGATTAGATGTTTTTTCTTTAATGCGATTGTGTGGCAGGTTCATCTTTTATGTAAAAACAACATTTGTAACCATATCACTTGCTTCTCCTTAAATGATACGCATGGCAATGCTCCTGCTATTTTGTTAAAAAAAATTAATTGCACTAGTAAGTCCTTAAAATTCATGTGGCCATTAGTGTTTCACCCTTTCAAAATCATAATCTGTAGATGCATGAAATATATAATCCAGCACAACAACAAAGCAGCCGGGCTAGGATAATTAAGGTATTTTGGCATGAATCAAGTCAACGTTTTTCACGTCCTAACGATGAAAATAAGGCTTTGTTCAGACCCTCATGCTCTAAAATTTAATTAGCTACTGAACTTTACACTATTTTAGAACACATGTACGGTCTAATGAACTAATGATCGGGCCTGTTCGGCTGGTATTAAAGCCGGCTGAAGCTGTTTTGTTGTGAGAGAAAAATACTGTAGATTCTAGCTGATAAGCCGGCTGATAAGTTCAAGACAGATATTTTTATAAGGTGGGCTAAACTTTAAGAAGTATATTTTACACTATTTGTTTAGAGCCCAAGAGCTAAACCATGGCAGAGCACAAGACAGGGAGCTAGGGCGTGATGGTACGCTTTATTTGTTGTCCAAGGGAACTATGGCGATTACTACTGTAGTACACTTGAAAGCATGCAGGCAATGATGGTGCAATGAGCCACACACTGGTAGTACGAACGGGCGTGCCGGCCCGCGCCCTTCTTCTGCGGCAGTTGGTACACGAACGCCTGCTCCTGCTCCGTTCTAGCTACAGCTAGCCTCCTCTCCCTTTCCGCTCTCGTCTAATCACGCCTCGCCTGCGAGCTGCGCGTCATTTTACCATCTCTCGCCGTCGTTAAGGTGACTGAGTGCGTGGCTGGAGCTGCCCTCCGATCCCGACGCCGCGCCGCCGGCCGGCAGCTGCGGCAGAGGCAGGCAGCCGCGGGCGCGACGCCACCAGCCTGTCTCCATTGCTACACGCCAGCTAATAATTAACCCCTGGCCATGTCAGCTGATAGAGAAAAAAAAAAGCAAAGAAAACCCTGGTATCCAAGAACGGCAGCGGCAGCGGGGGCGGCCGGCCGGCAGGAGCAGGGAAAAGACGGAAAGCATCTCAGGATCGACGCGCATGCTGCCCAACGACACGCATCCATCAGATGATCGACGCGCATGCTGCCCGAAGCCAGACCCAAAAGTACTTGGCTCATTTGTCACGAGAGACAAACAGTGTTACTTTGCTGAAAAAATATAGAAATAAGCCAAGCGAACATGCCAGGGCCTTGTTTAGTTCCCTTCAAAGTTCCAAGTTTTTTCACTCTCTCTCCATCACATCAATTTTTGAACACTTGCATGGAGCATTAAATGTAGGTAAAAAAAATAACTAATTGCACAGTTTAGTTGGAAATCACGAGATGAATCTTTTGAGCTTAGTTAGTCCACGATTGAACAATATTTATCAAATAAGACAAAAGTGCTACTATTCATCGGGTTGAAATTTTCTTCAATCTAAACAAGGCCCAGGATAAGTTATTTCCACCAGCCGAGAGTAGTAGACTAGATCCCGACCGACCGGCCGGGAGCAATGCCAGCTAGCTATCTATAGCTAGATGTTCGGCTCGGCGGATCTCTCCGGTCTCAAGCAAAGCAAGCAGCACTGGGCGATCGCATATCGCTCGGGCCGGGCGACTGACTGGGCGACGCTAGCGCTCGCGCTCGCGCAGGGCGTTTGCTTAAAAAAGCGAAGGGCGGAGATGTGCGGCAGGCGGTAGAGGTAGACATGGGAAGGTGTATTGCGCCTGCGAGTTGCGTGCGTCAACGGGGCAGGCGGGGCGTCAGGGACTTGACGGATTTGGCACAATCATTAGAAACGAGGGCGCACTCACTCCCTGCCATTCTGGGAAAAAAGCTCTACTCCTACTCCATGCATCTATAGCTAGCTAGCCTCGAACCCCATCGGCCGATCCCATCGTCTATTGAATGGAACCTTGTAGTGACAAGCAGCTCCTCCTACCCTTGGTCCCAAAATAACTAGCACACCTAGTAATTACGAGTATTTAACTAACTTTATCAAGAAAATAGTATAAACATTTATAATTCAAAATAAATTTATTTTTAAAACATATATCACGTACGGTTAATCTATCATATCATCACAAATAAATATTATTTGCATTTGCTATATTATATATTTGTAGTGCAATAACGTGCAACGGCCCCGTCTTCCTCTCGCTACGGCCTATCCCCTACCTTCTTTGTCCTACCGCGCCCCTCCTCTGCCGCCCCGCCTCGACACCCCCGCCTTCAGCCCCACCTCGTCGTCCGATGGGAGGCGCCCCCGCCATCTCGGCCGCCTCCACCGCCATGTCACGGACGCCGCCCCCAAAACCCCACTTCTAAGTCCATCGAAGATTCATTCCCGGCTCTAACCTTCGAAACCCTAGCCCCGCCGCCGTCTTCTTCCTCTCTGGTAGGGCGCTAGCGCGGTCGCGGACGTGGGCGGGAGGAAGAGTGCCGCAGAGAAAGGGAGATGCGTGAACAGGAGTCGCACCGTCATGCTGGAGCGTGTCGGTCGCGTAATAGAAATTCCGTTATATATTTGGCTAAACTTAAACAGTTTTAACTTCTTCGGGGAGCAGATAATAGTACTAGCATTACCATGCTAGGCGTAGCGTCCCCGTCCCACCGTACCTCAAGGCTCCAAGCAAGCAGGCTGGCCAGGTTGATCGGTCAGTCAGCGCGGCGCCACGTACGGCCGGCCGGCCGGCCGGTGGACGGACGCGGGTGTCGAGCTACTCCTACGTGCTAGCTCCTCGATCGGCTTTCGCGGATCCCGAGCTATACTCCATATGCAATGCGCCGCTGCGGCTGCGCGCGCGCGCACCCTGCACTACACAGCACCGCGCCCGGGCCGGCCGGCCGGCTTGGCGCACGGCATGCGCTCGCTGCCTAGCTGGGAGGGACTGACGCGGACGGCGGCGTGGGGAGTCGGACCCTGCGGGGTGATAGATGGTGGGGGTTACACGTCTGACCGGCGTCAACTGCTTCGCAAGGACGTACTACTCCTACGTACGATCGATGTGCTTGCAGCCTGTGCTTGCATTGCGTTCTTGACCAGCTGGTGGTCGATCTGCACGCGGGCCGGCCGGCCGCCGGATCGATATGATCGTCGTCTCCTGCGTTCATGCCTGAGTTTGTGCAAAGCTAGCTACTACTACTACTCCTTTGATGTTCCTGGAGCTAGCGCATTTTAATTTGTTCCTAGAGTAGTGTGGTACTGACATCTCCCTCACGTACGTACGAACAATGCCACACTACTCTTTTTCGTTTGAAAAAAAAAAAGAGAGTAGTGCCCTCTATATATACAGCTGGTCTAAGCCAAAGTCATCTGAGTGCAGCTGCCGTACCACGGAGCTCAACCGACAGGCGTTCTATGAGATCGGTTGATCATCAAGATGGAGCTGGAGACTACTCCGTCCTAGTTAATCGGGATTATTTTGAGTTCGACTGGGTCGTACGCTGTCACATGTTCATCAGATGGTGAAGATTCGTCCTGCCTCCGTCCGCATGCATATACTCCCTCGGTTCCAAAGCAATTGCATTTCTAACATTTGAAATTTTTGTCTCAAAATAAGTGAACTGTTAGGGGCCTGCTTGGTTGGGTTCTAATTTTTGCCCAACCAAAATCATAGCAAGCCAAAAAATTTAATCATCAATTGGTTCATTGTCAAAAAATTGGCACATCAATGTTGATGGCCAAAGTTTTGGCAAGTTTCTAGAAACTTCTAAATTACATAAGAGAGCAAAAGTGCTTTCTACCATTGTTATGGCACTCAACCAATTGCAACCTATGTTTTTTGCCATAACTTTGGCAAGGGTTGATTTTAGCAAGCCTAATTTTTGCTTACCATGATTTTGGTTGGGCAAGAATTAGAAGCCAACCAAGTAGGCCCTAGGTATGGTTCACTTAGTTCTAGTAGGTTTTCTACTTTCTCTACTTTCAAATTGTAATCATTACACATTAAATAGCTTTTGGTAGGGGTGAATTATGTAGTTTTTAAGTAACATCGATCTCCTCTAAACATTCTAGAAATATATTTATTTTGAAATGAAGGGAGTATATAATTAGTTGTACAGATGAAGACCCCACTTTTAGATAATATACTATCAAATTAGGTGGAACTCATCACAAGTGCAGCAAGCTTTTCTTAACTAATAAATTGGGATAACAAAGTGAACCTTCTTTGATGCATTGCGGATGTGCCCACTTGTCATCCACGTCTTCCAACCGTGTATCCCCACATACATGGTCCACGCTAGCCCACGCTTTTTGTCCCTCCGCGCCTTTGAGCCAATTGAAACCAGTTGTAGCCACCGGCGGCTGCAACCAAAATCTAGTAGAGATCGACCAACTGAGCTAGTCGCAACCTAATTAGTTGCAAACCGGTGCAAATTAAATGATTTCTTTATGTTTTTTTAATGTCAGAAGTGGATAATTGTTTAGAAAATAAATTTGTCCAATGACCATTATTATCAAGGTTTCTCCTGTGTCGTTTTTAAAGCGACTCGTGAGATTATTTTATTTGGCATGAGTCGATGCAAAGACCACTAGAGCAAACTGATGCATACTGTGTGTCAGGAACCGACCACCAAACATGAGCCGATTCATGTAAAATAAAATAACATTCTTGCGGCAAGAAGAGGAGGAAGGGAATGAAGGTCGTCACCGGAGTGTCCAGCTCAGGAAGTGAGACTTTTTTTTATTTGGTTGGCCCACGGGAAGAGTCATACATACCACTGGAGACTAAATAATGGAATCGACTCAGTTGCATCCTGAATCAACCCACCACTACGCATGCCCTCAATAATGTTCTTTCTAATTTTTATAAGGATTTTTAGGATTGTTTTTAATTTAGTTTGTCTCGTGACGGTTGACGTGTGGAGGCTTCATTAGAGACGACATAGAATTGGTAACAGTCTTTGCATTGTAAAACGTACGTGCCGGTCAGGATTCCCCTGGCAAAACGCCCCACGCAAATTGGTGTGTGATCATCAGTGGGCTGGCAGACCACCAAAACCACGGCGCGCGTATATACGGTGACAACCTAGGTTTTCCGCCACTCCGACGACACATACTGTACATGACATGCATGATGCCGCGCAGCAGCGCGCTAGCGTCGTACTCGCCGTGCACCCGCCTGGCCACCTGGCTCCTGCCGGCCGCTGCCCTCCGGCCGGCTGGCATGCATTATGCCCACCACGATCGTCGTCGCGGCCGATCTCCTCCGCTCGATCCGATCCGCGCACCTGCCCGAGATTCTACGTACGTGTCCGTCCTATCTAGCACGCGCACTACTAGAGAGAGATGCTGACGATACGTGCATTTCTTATCATTAAGCCGGCGAGCATTGGCCAGCTCTCAGGCCGTCCACGTCGCCCCGATTACTTCAGCAGCTGGATTCGTCGATCAACGGTCCTGCTTCCTCCCACCATCTCCTATAGTCACCGCCTGGAAATATCTACGCCCACCGCGTCCGCTGCCTCTCGAAGACTCCCTCGACCTCTCCGCGACGCTCGGCGCTCCCTCTTCCAGCCCTTCCTCTCTCCCTCCCGGTGCGGCGACGCCCTCCTCCTCCTCCTCCTCCTCCTCCTCCTCCCATCGTGTCGCCGCAGGCCAGCCGGGTCAACGCTGCCGGCTGACCGCGCGAGCCCCTGCCGGAGCTACAGCGCGATGCCGCGGCGGTGGCCGCCCCTCTGCGCGCCCGCCGCGCACACTCCTCCTCCTCCTCCTCCTCCTCCAACACCACCACCGCCACGCCGCTTCCTTGTCGCGACGCAAGCCAGCGGGTCGCGCGGCCTAGGGTTTGGCCCCTCCGTCACCGGTCGTCCTCACGGCCGCGCGCGCAGCCAGCTGAGGCCCTGACGCGACGGTCGGCTCTGCCGGCGAAGGGACCTCCGTGCTGCTCGTCGATGACGACGGGGAGATCACGTCAGCAAAGTCGGCGGTCGATCTGAAGCGGGCCCCTCCCCCGTCCCTCGCGCCGGTGGGTCCCGACCTCATCGCCCAACATCGGCCCCAAGGCTTCAGCGCCGTCCAGCACTGGCTCGTGGGCTGCAGCGCCTGCCGCTCCGAGGCTGCCCCATGCGGCCGGGGTCGTCGTCTCTTCGAGCGCCTCCCTGCCATGGGGTATGTCCTTGTCGCTTGCCTCCTCTTCAACTTCCTACTCCTCTTGTAGCCCTCAGCTTCCTATCTCATCTCTTCGTAGATTCGTGATCCTCCCAAGGGAATAGCAAGGGGATGGGGTATACTTGATTGGTTCAAGCCTAAGGGACGGCATGGCCGGTCAACGACAGCGTTGTTGAATTACACTTTTCTCTACTGTAGATGTGGATGAGTTCAAGAATATAAAAAAAAGGGGTGAGTTTTTGTGAAACAAAGATATCAGATTTGCCTCCTGTGATGATTGATAATTTGATGTGAAGAAATAGTTGCTAAGCAAATAACTCTTCCCCATGAATCATAGGTTTAGTTCGCTCGTCGAAAGTGCGGGCATTATTTACAGCATTAGTGTATTGATTTCGTCTTCTGGGAAAAAAGGGTCTCCTTGTTTGATCCACATTGTGGACGTTGATGATCTTTATATATAATTTGCTGCTGCAATGGCACAACCATGATTTCAAATCCAAGCATTGGTACTGCATGTTGATCGATTGGTCAAATTTGAGTGATGTGTACGAATTACCTTTGAAAAATGCACTTGCATGTTGAATTGATAGGAAAGAATTATCATGTTTGTTAGTTCGATTATACTGTTGACTCTAACTGTCTGAAGCAGGTCTCATAATAAGCAATAGTTTTATTTTCTACCTCAACAAAAGTTTTGTACAACCATGTCTAACGGTTCAGGGCAAAGTTGTATAGATTTTTCCAAAAAAAAAAATTGTTCAAAGAACCTATGTCGGTTAATTCAGTGCCTATTTGTTTTGTCTCCACCTCCATCATCTTTGCTTCTCGCTTACAGTATGTACCTCCAACCTTAAAAATTCATAAGATGCTCCCTGTTGCTGCTGAAATCATTGCCACAACTGTTTTGCAGAAATGATGCATGGTATAGCCCTAACATCTGCGGGCTTTGGCAAGTGGAAGGTGGTCACTCAAGTGTTTTTGGTGCCTCTACTGACACATAAGTAAGTTCCATGTACGTTTTCCATCAAGACATGCTTAGGATTTTACCGTTTCAAAGTTACTACAGTATTGAATAGAGCTACTAATGTTAGAACCGTGTCCTGTACAAATTTTAAGCCAGGCAGTACCTTCCATATCAGGCAACATGACATGCAGGTTGATTGGTGGGTTTACAGCTGATATGTTGCTGAATCAGGATATCTATATTATGAATCCAAATGTGTTTAATATATAATTTACTACTACAATGGTGCAACCATGATTTGATTTAGACCATAAAGCATCGGCACTGTGAAAGCCATCTCAGGTGCATTCTTTCCTTGCCTACAATTATCACAACCTTTTTGGATTATTTTTCTATTGTTCTTACATACCATATGACGAGCTATGATGATTGGTATACCAAAAGAAGATCTGCTATACCAACATAGTCAACATCTGTATATTAGAAATTGTCGGCACCACCACCTTAATAGAGTTAGTAATCTATGGTTTTGTCTACGGTTCTATGTTCTCATCCATAATCAAGTTCAGATCATAGTGTTTGGTCATGCCCATTATTTGTTAAATATTTTATACTTCTTCCTCCTTACAGGAATTTTCAGTGGTTGGTTAAAACATGTGTATCCTTGCAAATCCTTCTAGGCAGGATTTTTATTCAATGTGTTCCAAATATTCACTTGACTTCACTTATCTGGAAGCTAACTTCATTTGCAGATTCCAAGGCTCAAGACCTATTATGACTATGCCAAAAAGAGGTTGAGTATTGCAGAGAAAATGGGTTTGATCCCCTCTAGCCCCACATAGGTATGCAAATTTTTACAGCAATCATGTCAGATTACATGATTATTGTTCATGATGAAGATTAGACATGTCCATAGGTTCTAACATAATCTGTATAACCTTCAATTTTATATGATAGACCTATGCGCGTAATTTACCGGCGTGCGCGATGACGTGCGTGATGGACTAGCAGCAGTAATTCGGATGAGGTTTCGCGAAGCTTGTGAACGGCGAAAGCTATAGTCCTATAGCTAGATGGGAGGGGCCGGGGACCTTTTTCAGATCGAGGTCTCGCTAGTAGCTGCGGGCCAGGGTTATCGTACGCGAGCGCGGCATCTGATCAGCTGGTTCTGTTAGCCCTAACGTCTTGACATCGAATCTTGCAATACGTGCATAAAATATTAAATGTAGAGAAAAAAAATTAATTATACAATTTGATTGAAAATCGCGAGACGAACATTTTAAATCTAATCAATCTATAATTAAACATTAATTGTCAAATAAAAAACGAAAATACTATAATAATTAAATTCCTAAATTTCACCAAAGTAAACAAGTCCGGAGTGCCGGGCCTGGCCATGTGTCCATGTTCTCTCATTGTCTTTTCTCTGAGCTGGGCAAAAAGTACGCCACCTGCTAATCCTTTTGCTTGGGTCTCCGGCGCGTGCGTCCACGCACAAGACTACAAGCTCTTGGCGGGAGGGAGAGAGATTTTTTGCGAGAGAAAAAAACATAAAATCTTTTGCTCCCCTGCCCATTTTTTAAGATAATGGTAGATTAAATAACCGGCTTCTTCCTTTAAAAAGGAATCAGGCCACCAGTTCAATACATAAGAACATCAACACACTAGCTGACCAAAACATCCAAGGCAGCACAAAGCCAGTTTTTAACCAAAGACTAAACACTAAGTCTAAGAGCATAAGGCCATCTAAAGAAAGCAGAGCATTGCAGAGCCGCAGTCTCTAGCTTTCGGCACCCTTGGATAATAAACTTCTTCATGTCTTCACTCCTTTGTAACAGCCCCCACTGCCGTAGCCAGTGCGTAGCTCTGAATACGACCTGCAAAATAGATTTTGGATTGCATTTGTCAAATACTAGTTCATTCCTTGTAAACCAAAGCGACCAGCACAATGAAGCAGCTCCTATAAGCAACAAGCTTCTAAATTCACTCCCACTTTGTTTGTGCCAAGCACCAAAAATGTTACTTGTACTCGTTGGCGGTTTTAAACCAAGCGATAGCACGCCACAAGGCTTTGGCCATCACACAGTCGAGAAACAAATGTTGAATACTCTCTAGTTTAGAGCAAAAACAACAATTTGGGTTTCCCCTCTAATTTCATTTAGCTAAATTATCCTTTGTTAGAATTACCCCTCTCCTTAGAAACCACGTAAAGATCTTAACCTTTAATGGAATTCTAAGACGCCAAATGTCCAGAGAGACTTTGACACCATTGTTTATTAGGTACACATACATGGATTTGACCGAGAACATTCCATTAGAATGCAAGTCCTAGCAAAAAGAGTACATGCCATCCTGTAAATTAATACTCACAATTCTACCAATTAGGTCCTGCCAGTCCAGCAACTTGTTTCCCACTAACGCTCTTCTAAAGGTGATGTTTATTGGTACCGACCGTAGAACCTCAGCCACCGTAGATTGTTTCCTACGGGCAACATTGTATAGGGATGGATAGACCTCTTTCGAAGGAACTCCCCCTAGCCAACGATCCTCCCAAAACCTAATCTGTGAGCCATCCGAGACCTTGAATCTTCCTAATCTTAGAAACTGCTCTTTTACCCCCATAAGAACCATCCAGAAGTGAGAATCCCCCGGTTTCTTAGTCACTTGAGATAAAGTCTTATTTTTAATATATTTGTTTCTAATAAGTTCTTGCCAAATACCATCTTCATTCAAAAGCTTGAACAACCATTTACTGAGAAGGCATTTATTTTTGGATTTCCAAGTTTTGGATGCCAAGGCCCCCCTATTCCTTAGGTTGGCAAATAATAGGCCATCTAACTAACCTATATTTTTTCTTGTGTTGATCATTCTGCCAGAAAAAACCGTGATCTAAAATACTCAAGCTTCTTTAAGACCCCCTTAGGAATCTCAAAGAAGGAGAGCAAGAACATAGGAAGACTGGACAAAATAGAGTTGATCAACACTAATCTACCACCAACTGACAGCACCTTCCCCTTCCAACAGCTGAGTTTTTTCTCAAATCTTTCATCTATGTTCTTCCAATCCTTGTTATTCATTTTCTTGTAGTGCATAGGGAGACCAAGGTACACATGGATAAGAACCTAATTCACAACCAAATAATTGTGTATATAGATTTTCCTCATCCTTTGCCTTAGCAAAACAAAAAAAATCACTTTTGTGGAACTTAATCTTAAGGCCAGATAATTGCTCAAACATACATAGAATTAGTTTCATGTTTGTCGCTTGCTCAATATCATGGTCCATGAAGATTATTGTATCATCCGCATATTGTAGAATAGATAACCCATCTTCCATAAGATGCAGAACTACCCCACTAACCTGCCCATTCCCTTTAGCCCTGGCAATCAAAATGGACAACATGTCCACCACTAAGTTAAACAAAACGGGTGACAAAGGGTCACCTTGTCTAAGACCCTTTCGGGTTTGAAAGAAAGGGCCCATCTGATCATTGATTTTTATACCCACATTTCCACCCAAGGTTTTAATCCAATTGCACCACGTTTTGGAAAAACCTTTCATGCACAGCGTTTGTTGCAAAAAAGACCACTTGACTTTATTGTAAGCTTTCTCAAAGTCAATTTTGAATAAAACCCCATTTAGCTTATTCTTATGCAACTCGTGGATTGTCTCATGAAGAATTATTGCCCCTTCCATGATATTCCTACCCGGAAGGAAGGCTGTCTGATAAGGTCGAATGATTTTTTGGGCAACAAGAGCAATTATATTTGAGGCTACTTTTGTAAAATTTTTGAAATTGACATTAAGCAAACAAATAGGTCTGTATTGTTCTATCATGTTTGCTTCACTACCCTTTGGTAGCAGGATTATAGTTCCAAAATTTAAACTATGTAAAGGCAACTCACCCCTATGAAAGTCCTTAAATAACGCCATTAAGTCATCTTTGATCACCTCCCAAAAAAACTTGGTAGAATTCAACTGGAAAACCATCTTGCCCAGGGGCGGTATTATGCTTCATTTGGAAAATGGCCATCCTGACTTCAGCCTCGGTAAAGCTATCAACTAGGATTTCATTTTCCAAATTTGATACTTAAGGCATATCATCAGTCCGTGACTCATCCAAGAACATGGTGGGTACCTCGGGAGGACTGAATAGGTTTTTGTAATAGTTGTTGATTTACTTTTTTAGATTGGAATCACCACTAATTACCCCTTCCTCCTGTTTCAAACGGAATATCCGAGTTTTCCTATGTTTACCGAACGCTACCAAGTGAAAGTATTTGGTATTCGCATCTCCCTCAAGTAAATTCCTAACTTTAGCTCGTTGGTACCATTTGAGTTCTTCTTCTCTTAGAAGATCAGCAAGCCTATCATTTAACACATGTTTAAGATTTACTTCTTCTTCATTGAGATGTATGGATTCTACTTTTTTGTCTAATTCATCTAACTTATCTAGCAACGCTTCTCTTTTTTATATGCCCCACTAGTGTTCTTCGCCCACCCCCTTAAGTATTGTCAAAGCCGCCTAATTTTAGCCTGCCATCTTTCTAAAGGGGTGTTACCCATCTGCACACTAGCCCAAATCTCCTTGACCATGTCCATGAAACCTTCTCTAAGTAACCAACCAAGCTCAAATTTAAAGGAAGGTTGGGAGTTACTGGAAGAAGGATTTCCTGTATCCATAAATAACGGCGTATGGTCCGAGATTTCTCTGGTTAAAGCCTGAACAGATGATTTGGGGAACTTTAATTCCCACTCGGTGGACATTAAAATTATGTCCAACTTTTCAAAAGTCGGGTTCTGTAGGTTGTTTGCCCATGTAAATTTCCTACCCGAGAGGTCTAGCTCCTTAAGATTGAAAGCGTCAATGGTAGCATTGAAAAAAAATGGCCATCTGTCATTGTAATTAGAGTTGCTTTTCTCCCTTGGCCCCCTAATGATGTTAAAGTCACCCCCTAGAATCATAGGCAGTGATTCCTTAGCACAAAGGTGGGCTAATTCCGTCAAAAAACTTTCTTTAAGACTGGGTGAGCAGCACCATACACAGAGACAAGTAGCCATTGGAAGCCATCATCTTTGTTCCTGATTTTAAACTTAACAAAGAATTCTCCTTCTATTTCTCCAATATCAAACGTGGGAAGATTAATCCCCAACAGCCTAATGTATAATGTTCGTGCAGCAAAGTGGACGTACGAACTGCGTGGTACGGTACTATTATTATGCAAATGTTCGCGTCTTGCCACACATGCATGCAGATCATATCATCATATGTATCATCAGTCTCCAACAATTCATCTGTTATATTAGCAAGCATACATATAGCCATATATACTAACCATTTTTTCTACAGAGAAAAGCTAGGGTACCGATGATTGATGGCCAATGAAAAATCAATGCTACCGGCCGACCGGCCGGACGGCCGGGGCCGATGGATGTACCTAGGAATCTAGCTTGTTGCCGAGATCAATGTTGAAAAGTGGAGGGGCGTACTTCTTCTTCCACATGTACATACAACAATATCACAGGACTAGTGTTCTATTAATTGGGGGGTTTTTTAGCAGAATTAATTGGGGGTTATTTATTTGGCTGTGTATATTTTTCGTGGTTATAGAGGCTCGATTAATGGATCCGTTATCTAAAAAATTAATTGGGGGTTATTAGCTAGGGAAGAAGCTTTTCTAGCAAGCTGCAGAGCGTCGTTCAACGATGGCCAGGAATCCAGCAGGATTCAGGAGTCGTATCGTACGTACCTACTACTAGCTTCTAGATATCAGAGAACACTATGTTTCTGTGGCGATCACCTGACCTTTAATTTTACATTAGAGAGTGCGCCCGCAGCTTGTTATTGACACTTAACACAGCATAGCCTTCTTAAAATTAATTAGTAATTATTTGAACACCAAGCTAGCTTTTAATTTATTCAACAACACACATGTTACTCCCCAAAAGTGCCAATACTGCTTTCTGAAATCACAAAGCAGCATGCATACATGCGACCTCGCTTGGGCTCGAAATTTTGAAGGCTAGCTAACATGGCTTCTTCTAGTACGTAGCTATTGGGTAAGATCCCATTGGAGGAGATACAGACGCACGGAAAGCGTCACATTATGTAGGACATGATGTAGTGCGCGAAATTGCCTGCATGATGCATGGTCCTTGAGACAAATCATCAGGTCACGAACTTTTCTTGCTGCTATTGGATTTTTACCAGCAGCTGTACTGCTCGAGGGGAGCAGCCGGCCGGAATCCCACAACAAAATAGCCAGAACGGAACCACCTGAGTGCGATAATACAAGGTGAGATCCGGACCGCCGGCCGGCCAGCAGCAGACCGCCCTCGTGATTTCAAGCACAGCCTCTCATCTCTGCTGTCCATGTCTGACTCTCTGTTGTACTGGATCATCGAATATTATTTGAATTCAATCTTAAGTTTATACTACTAGCATTTCTTCCTGAAACTAGGCTAAATGTACGTACTCCATCCATCCTAAAAAGGTTGATGTTTTATTGTCCAGATTCATTCCTAAAACAACTGTTCTTTTTGGACGGAGAGAGTAGGTCCTCTTAAGAATTATGTCAGAGAAGAATTGCTTGTGTCATACTTTGATTAAGCGCGCGCGACTTTGTTCACACTTCTGCGTTCTAGCAAAATAGAAAAAAAAAGTAAGGAAAGTATTTCTTCATGATCAGTATATAGAGTATCGATTGCTATTGATGAAGTGCCGTACGTTGCCAAATAATAAATCTGTCCTTGTCTAAATGGGTTGGGGATCAATGAGACAAATAAATCAGCTCCGAAAACAACCTTTTGCCATCCTATATATTATATTATTTTTTGAAAGAAAAAAACACATGCAAGACCCCTCCTAGCAGATGGTATTCCGATGAGATAGACTGTATGCAAGTACTAGAGCTAGTAGCTAGGGGACCAAATTTATGATCAACTTGCCACTTAGGGCATGTTTGGTTTCCACAAGTCAGATGACTTATTAAGTCAGGTGACTGAAAACCAGTGACTTATAAGTCATGTCTGTTTGGTTGTAGATGACTTATAAGCTCATTAAAGGTGTGGGTCCCACGCAGAAAAGGGTGACTTATAAGTTTTAAGCAGGGGTGAACCAACTTAAAACTTATAAGCAAGGGTGACTTATAAGTTGGTGGTGTTTGGCAAAATAAGTCACTTATTTCACTTTTTAACTTATAAGTAGGTGACTTATTTAGAACCAAACAGGCCCTTAGGTCTTGTTTAAATCCAGGGTGTAAAGTTTTAGGGTGTCACATGCGGTATTCGGATACTAATAAAAAAACAAATTACAGAATCCATCAGTAATCCGCGAGACGAATTTATTAAGCCTAATTAATCTATCATTAACACATGTGTTACTGTAGCACTTTGTTGTCAAATTATGGACTAATTAGCCTTAAAAGATTTGTCTCGCAAAGTAGTCGTAATATATGCAATTAGTTATTTTTTTAGTCTATATTTAATACTCTGTATATGTCCAAACATTCGATGAGATAGGGTGTAAATTTTTAGGGAGAAACTAAACAACGCCTTTGACCGACTTCCACTTCGAGTAGAAATAATTAACGGTGGATGTACCAGCGAGGGGCCGAGGGCTATATGGGGTCAGCCCGGAACCATGGAAACCAAGCATGCATGGTGGTGGCGGATCGATTTCGATGGATAATTTAACTGGAAATCATGGCTATTGGCTAGACATGGAAAGATCTTATTCGAGCATGAAACACAAGGTCTCCATTTTAAATATACTACTCTGGTCCATTCTGTCCAGGAAATCGATGGGGTTTGGTGGGTTCTCCGCTGTTATCTGCTTCGGATATCTTTACGCTCTTGGCAAGCCTGCTTGATGACAATTAACAACGCAAATGGCATGCCTGTGCGACACGCCATATCATGCATCATCATGGGCAACAACTGCGGTGCATGTGGTTTGCTCCGACGATCGAGTGCCTCAGATGGCAAGGCAGCAGTTGCAACTTGCAAGTGTGCATGCACAGCTGATGATAACCGGAAAAGAAAACAAATGACTTTCACTTGCCTCATGTATCGTCATCATCTTTTACCTTTTTTTAAATTAGTCATCATCTTTTACATTTTTTTCTTCGAAGATTGAACCGGTAAATCCTAAAGATTGACGAAGTTCTTTCATACATCTCGTCTACTATTAAATGCCTTGAAAAATTCGTTCCACAGGGAGTCGGACATGCCCTTTCCTAGTCATCATCTTTTACACGATGGCAGTGCGTCACAGTAAGCTCCACCTCGGCTCGGCCCATCTTGAATAAGCCCGTTGAAAAACTGCGGAGAGCACTGGGCTAAGAACTCAATGGCTCTCACAGGGGATTTGGCCCGCAGTGCACACGCAGCACGGCCCGCTCTCCTCGACACGAACCCAGACCAGGCCCAGCCTTCTCTCTTGAGTGGGGCCCCACCCGCTGACTCCTCTTCCAGGACTCCGGCCGAGGCACCAACGAGCCTCCCCAGGCAAGGGCAGTCTGCTACTGTCTCCAGTCCCAGATCCACCCGTCCGCGCCGCCCCGCCCCGCCGCGCGCACCATGGATCCCCCGCCGCCGCGGCTAGCCGCCCCGCTCCTCCTCCTGCTCATGCTCCTCGCTGAGGCCTCCCCCGCCGCGCGCGCGTGGAAGAAGGACGAGTTCCGCAACTGCAACCAGACGCCCTTCTGCAAGCGCGCTCGGACCCGCGCCCCGCACTCGCTCGACGCGCCGCTCTCCCTCGCCGTCTCCCTGTCAGCAGAAGAAGTCCATCACCAGCTAACGGCGTCCCTGGTCTTCCGCAGCGCTCAAGACTCGCGCCGGCTCGTGCCCAGATCACGCACTCGCCGCGCCCACGATCCGCTGTACGTGCGCTACCGAGTCGCCTGGCGCGCCTGGTCTTCATGCCGCGCCCGCCTCCGCTTAGCCGCTCGCTTGTATAGGAATGGCCTAAGGCCACCGATGTAATCTATATATGTAATACGCCAATGATCAATAGAGCCGTCCAGTTGATCGCTTCCACTCTACATGGTATCAGCCTCCTCTTCGATCCTACACAATCCCTTGCCTCCCCTTCCGCTCCTATGGCTCCTTCCTCTGTCCATTCTGAATCTTCCAGTGATGGCTTCGACGCTGAGCCTGTCCCTGCATCGCAAATTCAGAGCCTCTCCATTCGCCACCACATTCCAGTCATTCTTGATTTGGATGACGGCAATTTCAGCCAGTGGCGTCATTTCTTCGACTCCACGCTTGGCAAGTTCGGCATCAAGAGCCATGTCCGCTCGACGACTCCCGACGACGAGCGCGATGGCGAGTGGCGCATGGTGGACTCGTGCGTCGTCAACTGGATACTCGCCACCGTGTCCAAAGGTGTCTTCGACATCGTCCGTCGTGATCGTCACGATGCCTATACCCTCTGGCATGCCGTGGAGGATCTCTTTCAGGACAATGAGATGTAGCGCGCGGTGTACCTAGAAGCCGAGCTGCGTTCCATGGTGCAAGGCGACATGTGCATCAATGACTACTGCACCAAGCTCAAGCGGATCGCCGATCAACTGCGCGATATCGGCCATCCCGTCTCCGAGCCGAGCCAAGTGATCAATCTCCTCCGCGGCCTCAACCCCAAATTCCGCTACGTCAAGCCGGTGATCACGTCGAAGTCGACGCCGCACACCTTCCAGAGCGCCCGCTCCTTCCTCATTCTCGAGGAGCTCAGTTTCCAGCACGACGCCACCGTCGAGGCGGGTCAGGCACTGACCGCGTACCATGGAGCCACCCATGGCGGCTCATCATCATCCTCCGGCACCAAGGATTCCTCCTCCGGAACTCATGCTCCGCGCTCCAACAATAAGACCGGTAACACCGGGAATGGCAACAGCGGCAGCAACCGCTCCAACAACCGTTACGACCGTCGTCGCGGCAACGGCGGCGGCCGGAACAATGGCGGCGGTGGTTCTCGCTCCAACAACAACGCCAACTCCTCCAGTGCACCGTCCGCGCCGTGGGCCACGGGTTACAACCCATGTACAGGCGTGGCCAATGCCTTTGCGTGCTCCCGGCGCCGGCGTCCTGGGCCCCCGCCCGCCGTTCCAACCTCAACAGGCCATGACCGCCGCGCACATCCACCCGAACATGAACGATGCCGGCAACAACTCCTTCGACACCAGCGCGCTCTACGCGGCTCTTCAGTCGGCCGGCGTTCCACAACAGCCCCAGAGCACATTTGACTGGTACTTCGACACCGGTGCAACCTCTCACTTGTCGTCGTCTCCTGGTACTTTTCCACCCTCCGTCCTTCATCCTTATTCATCCATTATCACAGTCGGTAATGGTGCTCAGATGCCGGTTACACATCGAGCCCATACCTCCATCCCTATTGCCTCTACTCCCTTACTGTTAAACAATGTTCTTGTTTCCCCCTCACTCATCAAGAACCTGGTTTCAGTTCGTCGCTTAACTCGTGATAATAATGTATCTATTGAATTTGACCCCCATGGTTTTTCAATCAAGGATCTTCCTACCAGGGCGGAGATGCTCCGATGTGAGAGCAGCGGCGATCTCTACCCGATTCGTCTCCCACGTCATCAAGCACTCACGGCATCCACGGCGACTACCTTGTGGCATCAGCGGCTGGGCCATCCTGGCCAGCCCGTTACTTCTCAGATTTTGCATAATTTTGATTTCTCTTGTAATAAAGCTGATGCTCACTCTTGTTCGTCTTGTCGTTTGGGCAAGCATGCTCGTTTACCTTTTTCTGATTCTAGCAGCAAGTCTTTTTTCCCTTTCCAAATTGTTCATTCGGATGTATGGACATCACCAGTCCTCAGTCACTCGGGTTATAAATACTATGTGGTCTTTCTTGATGATTTCACTCATTATCTTTGGATAGTTCCACTTAGAAACAAGTCCGATGTCTTTTCCACCATCAAATGCTTCATCGCCTATGTTCATACTCAATTCCGACTGCCTGTCCTAGCCATTCAGAGTGACAATGGCAAGGAGTACGACACCATTGCCATGAGTCTCCTTTCTTCCCTCGGCATCCAGTTTCGGCTCTCATGCCCGTACACTTCCCAACAAAACGGGAAAGCCGAACGGAGTTTACGCACAATTAACGATTGTTTGCGTACCTTACTAATTCACAGTGCAGCTCCCTTGCCATTTTGGGCCGAAGCTCTCGCCACGGTGACCCACCTGATAAACAGAAGGCCCTACCGCACCACTGGGACGCTGACACCACACGAGCTTCTCTTCGGCACACCGCCTGACTACAGCGAGCTTCGCGTGTTCGGCTGCCGTTGCTTCCCCAACTTGATCGCAACCTCACCACACAAGCTCGCCGCCCGATCAACGACGTGTGTCTTCATCGGATATCCAGTGGATCACCGCGGGTACCGCTGCTATGACCTCGCCACCGGCCGCGTCATCACGTCCCGGCACGTCCTCTTCGACGAGGGTGTCTTCCCCTTCCACGACATCTCCCAGCCAGCCACGCGCACGACGTCGCCACCCTCCGACATCGACGATGACGTGCCGCGTCCGCGTCATACAGTGGCGCCACCACCTCGCCTCGTCGATGAGTTGACGCCTCCTCCACAGAAGCCACGGTCCGGGCGCCCAGCACACCCCGCAACATCACCATCTGCACCGAGTTGTGTCTCCTCATCAGGTCGCAGCGCGACGTCGCCCATGTCCACCTCGACGCCTGCTGCTTCAGCCTCGCCGTCCTCAACAAGCACCTCAGCGCCGTCGACTCCACCTGTGTCACCTCCACCAGCACAACCGGCACATCCGATGGTGACAAGGGCAAGGGCTGGGATCCATAAACCCAACCCGAAGTACGCCCTGGTTGCGACGGACCCTATCTCGCCGGTGCCCCGCAGCGTCCGCTCCGCCGTCAAGGACCCCCACTGGTATGCTACAATGAAATCCGAATTTGACACACTACAGGCTAACAAGACGTGGACACTTGTGCCACGACCTCTCCGTGCACGGATCATCACCGGGAAGTGGGTGTTCAAGCACAAAATGAAGCCCAACGGCACACTCGAGCGTTACAAAGCTCGGTGGGTTGTGCGAGGGTTCAACCAACGACCCGGCATTGATTTTGGCGAGACGTTCTCGCCGGTGATCAAGCCGGCGACCATCCGGACAGTCCTCACTCTCGTCGCAACACACAGATGACCGGCTCACCAGCTCGACGTCTCCAACGCCTTTCTACACGGCAACCTTCAAGAGCGCGTCTACAGCCAGCAGCCAACTGGCTTCGTCGACCCCACGCGATTGAACGACGTCTGCCTCCTCTCTAGGTCCCTCTACGGTCTCCGTCAAGCACCTCGAGCATGGTTCAACCGCTTCGTCGAGCATGTGACCGCCCTCGGCTTTGTACAGTCACGGGCTGACACATCCTTGTTCGTCTACAACAAGAACGGCGCCATGGCGTACTTGCTCCTCTACGTCGACGACATGATCTTGTCCGCGTCATCAAGCGATCTTCTCCGACACATCATCAGGCGTCTTCATGATGCGTTCGCCGTCAAGGACATGGGTCCTGTACACCATTTCCTCGGCATTGGCGTTCGTCGCACGAACGGTGGCTTCTTTCTCTCACAGGCACAGTACGCGGAAGAGCTCCTCGACAGAGCTGGCATGGCGGACTGTAAACTAGTTCCCACACCGGCCGATACGAAGCAGAAGGCCTCGGCGTCTGATGGCACTCCCCTCGACGACGTTACTACTTACCGGAGTCTTGCAGGTGCCCTCCAGTATCTGACGATCAGCCGCCCCGACATCGCGTATGCCGTGCAGCAGGTTTGCCTGCACATGCATGCTCCATGGGACGTTCACCTCACGATGCTCAAGCGCATACTACGGTATGTCAAAGGCACCATCGACTACGGTGTTCAGGTGCGCACCATCGACTCACCGACGATCACCTCCTACTCGGACGCCGACTGGGCCGGTTGTCCAGACACACGGCGTTCCACGTCGGGCTTCTGCGTTTTCCTCGGCTCATCCCTCATTTCGTGGTCGTCCAAACGACAAACCACGGTCTCGAGGTCGAGTGCCGAGGCGGAGTACCGCGCCATCGCCAACGCCGTCGCCGAATGCTCCTGGCTACGTCAACTCTTGGGCGAGCTGTTGTACAAGGTGCCATCGGCCACCGTCGCGTTCTGTGACAATATATCTTCAGTATACATGTCACGGAACCCCGTTCATCATCGGCGTACCAAGCACATTGAGCTTGACATACACTTCGTCAGAGAGAAGGTGGCCCTCGGCGAGCTCCGAGTCACTCACGTTCCAAGCGCACGGCAACTCGCGGATATGTTCACCAAAGGGCTTCCTTCAGTGCTCTTCTTCGACTTCAGAGACAGTCTCTCCGTCACGCACGGTGCCGTCGACACTGAGGGGGGTGTCAGCAGAAGAAGTCCATCACCAGCTAACGGCGTCCCTGGTCTTCCGCATCGCTCAAGACTCGCGCCGGCTCGTGCCCAGATCACGCACTCGCCGCGCCCACGATCCGCTGTACGCGCGCTACCGAGTCGCCTGGCGCGCCTGGTCTTCATGCCACGCCCACCTCCGCTTAGCACGCTTAGCCGCTCGCTTGTATAGGAATGGCCTAAGGCCACCGATATAATCTATATATATGTATAATACGCCAATTATCAATAGAGCCGTCCACTTGATCGCTTCCACTCTACACTCCCCCGACGGCTTCATCTCCGCCGAGCAGTCCCACCCGTCCCGCCCGCGGCCCCTCGTGCTCCGCCTCTCCGCGCTGACCCCGCACGCGCTGCGGCTCCAGATCGATGAGGACTACTCTACTCCACCGCCACCCCGCCGCACCGCCGGTTCCACGTCCCCGATGTCCTCCTCCCGGACCTCGAGGCCCGCACGCTCCACCTCCCCGAGCCCAAGACCGCCGCCGGCGTGTCCACCGTCGCTCTCTCCTCTGACCTTGACGTAGTCGTTAAGCACGATCCGTTCGAGCTTACCGTCCGCCGCGCTGGATCGGGCGATCCGGTGCTCTCCTTCAACTCCCACGGCCTCTTCGACTTCGAGCCGATGCGGGAGTCCAAGCCGGAGGACGAGACGTGGGAGGAGCACTTCCGGAGCCACACCGACAAGCGCCCCTGCGGTCCGCAGTCCATCACCTTCGACGTATCGTTCTATGGCGCCGACTTCGTCTACGGTCTCCCGGAGCACGGGTCCACCTCGCTCGCCCTCCGCCCCACCCGCGGTCCGGGGGTCGAGGAGTCCGAGCCCTACCGCCTCTTCAACCTCGATGTCTTCGAGTACCTCCATGAATCGCCCTTCGGTTTGTATGGCTCGATCCCCTTCATGATTGGGCACGGTGATCGGGCGTCGTCTGGCTTCTTCTGGCTCAACGCAGCGGAGATGCAGATCGATGTGCTTGCACCAGGTTGGGATGGGGCCACTGCCCAGGAGAACGGGCGGATCGACACACTGTGGATGGCTGAGGCTGGTGTCGTTGATGCATTCTTCTTTGTTGGTTCTGAGCCAAAGGATGTGATCAAGCAATACATAAGTATGTGAACTGATTGATCATACCACTATGACATGGAAGTCCGAGTTAGTGAAGCGTGTTTTCTATCAAATTGACAGTGAAGCAATTCTTCAGATACCTTTAAGCATGAGAAAACAGAAAGATTGTTGGGCTTGGCATCATGAGAAAAATGGTCTCTTTACTGTACGCTCTGATTATCGAATGTTGATTGAGCTTAAGAAAAGCAGGGAGGATTACTTTGAAGGCCGAGCTAATTGTTCTGATTCTGCAACAAGTCAAAAAGAATGGAAAAAACTATGGGGTATGAAGCTACCATAAAAAATTTAAGTGTTCTGCTGGCGTCTTGCTCTGAATTCAATTCCAACTGCAAGTGTGCTGAAAAGCAGGAACCTGACAGCTACATCTCATTGTGGAGTTGTTGATGATACTTGGAAGCATTCTTTGCTTTTCTGCACAATGTCCAAATGTGTTTGGGCTCTGCTGGATGAGGATATAACAGATTTAGTTGCTCATTTGCGCATCTCTGACCCAAAGCAATGGGTTACCTTTATGTGCTGCAATATTCCTCAAGCTGATGGGATACGAGTCCTTGTTACTTGTTGGGCAATATGGCGGGCAAGAAGGAAGGCAATTCACGCGGGAGTCTTTCAGACCCTTTTCTCCATAATGGTTATGATCAATCGACAGATTGAAGAACTAGAAATGATAAGGGGGAATGGAGCTTAAGAGAGGGAACCAACTTCAATTTAAACAAAAAAAACTCGGCTTTGGAAAGCACCAGATCAAGGTAAATGCAAAATAAATACAGATGTTGCTGTAGACCGAGCAGGATCCAAAGGAACTGTTGGAGTGGTTTGCCGTAATGATCGAGGGGAGTTTATTGCAGCTAGTGCTATGGTTATACCAAATATAACTGAACCTGAGACTCTGAAAGGAATGGCTTGCTTGGAGGCACTAGCTCTTGCTGAAGATTGTGGTATTCGAAGGATTATAGTGGCGTCAGATTGCCAAAACATGTGTTGAGTAACATTAATGAAATGCCTCTTTGTGCTTATGTGATGATCCTCAAGGATATCCAGGAAAGGGCAAAATCCTTTGATTATGTGTGTTTTGCACATGAAGGTAGGGAATGCAATAGGGAGGCTGATTGTTTAGCTAAATATGCATGTTCTCTTGGAGCTGGCCGTCATGTGTGGCTTAGTTCTCCTCCTGTAATTCTGAATGTAAACATTTCAATTGAGCAATAACTAGCAAATATGCCCGGGCATTGCAACGGGAAAGAAAAAGCTAGGAAACATTCATAAAAAAGGCTATCAAACATTCATAGAAAATGAGGGCCAAGATAATACTTACCTATTTATGTTTTATCCTTCTATAAATTTTTAAAGCTATAGTTTATTTTAAGAAGACTATAACATCCATAATACTTAAGCTAATGTTGGCAACACATGATGTCTTATTAAATATGTATCAGATTAAAATACAATCTTGATAGATTTTTTCTTCTATTGCAAAGCACAAACATATTTAGTTTTAAATATATCATAATTTTAATATCATACTATCTATTTGTTGGTACAGTTCAATATTGAGTTCTGATGACTTTCTTTGTGAACCCACAAAATTTTGTAATTCTATTTTTGATGATTATATATATAGTCAGTAAGGAGTTAATTGCTGACGTATCAAGGACGGCCATATCCTTTGATGATTATAATAAAAGAACTCTCCTAATTTTCCACATGGTTGCCCCCGTCATGTCTTTCACCGGTATATGCATAAACTTTAGAGTCACATTTGTCTAGACTAAACTAGACAACAAATTGCTCAAGATTTCAGGTTACGATTTGATTAATTAGACCATTGAGTATATCATATTGTTGTAATAAGATTTTTTTTAATTTAAAACTACATCAATGATTTACCACATCAATAATTTAGTGGTGAAATTATCTATTTTATTAAGAAAGAGGTCTAATTGCTCAAGTACCATAATATTTGTTTATTATTAGTTTTATATTTATGGTGAAAATAAGAAAAAAAAAGGGTAAATAAAAATGGAAAAATAATATAACGGAAGAGGTTTAGTGCTTGATTTTTTCCATCCCCATCGGCCATCGAGCTTCCCTTATTTGCTTGTTAATTTTTCTATGTTAATTAAAGGGTCATTTGGATTGGTGCCATTATAATTTTTGAACTTCTGAAATACGCCACTACAATTCATCTATTTGGAACCATGTCATTATAATTCTTTCATTGTTTGAAATATGCCACTTTGTACACTTTTGATATTGTTGGACCCACCTGCAGACCTATCAATTTTCATATTATCTAAAATGTCCCTGCCCCTCTCTTTCCCCACATCACTGACGCGTGAGCTCCACTGTCTTCTTCCTCCTCTCTTTCCCTCGCTGGCTCTGGTCCGCATGCCGCCAGGCTCGGGTGGGCTCTGTGCCCGCGCCGCAGCCCACCGTCGCCGTAGTCGGCCCCCATGCCCACGGTGGATTAAAGTCCCCCTCGGCCGCGTGCTCGCGCCAGCATCGCGTGACCCCACGATTCCCGCTGCCGATGTCGGGCACCACCGCGCTGCCGTACAGGCCTGTAGCCGCTCGTGCCTCGCCACTCCTACTCGCAAGCCTGGCCGCCCACTGCAGCTGCATGCGCTCGCAAGCCCGGCCTCCCGCACCACTGTCCAACGCCATGGCCGTAGCTCGCAGCTCGCCCCACGCCTCGCTGTAGCCGCTCATGCTCGCGAGTCTGGCCTCTCGCACTACGGTCCAACGCCATGGCCGCAGCTTGTCTCCTGCCTCGCTGCAGCTACTCGCGCTCACGCTCGCGAACCCGGCCTCCCGCATCGATGGCCCGATGCCATGGCCGCAGCTCGCAGCTCGCCTCCCGCCTTGCTGCAGGTCGGTCGCACACTGCATCGAGGAGCTCCCCTGCACGCCATGGCCGACCACATGGTGGAAGGCGCCCTAATCCTCGCACGTGGCACGGACAACGTTGGCCGTGGTGGGGAACGAGAGGTCGACGACTGACACCGAGAGCACAGCGGCGACGGGGGAGGGCAACGGGGAAGGAGGTGCTCTGGCGGCTGGATGTACGGCACCGGGATGTGGGACACGCCAGTCATAGCGAAGGCTTGGATGCGCACTAGCGCGACGGTTTCCATTGGAGCGGCATCTTGCTACGGGCTTGGAGAAGAAAGGAAGGAAGAAGATGACGAGTGGGACCACACGTCAGTCACATGGAGATTGAAAAAGGTAGAGGGTATTTTGGGCAATACTAGAATACAGTTAACTGCACGTGGACCCAACGTCCTGAAAAGCGTTCAAAGTGTCGCATTTCAGGCAATGCAAGAATTATAATGGCATGGTTCCGAATAGATAAATTATAATGACGTATCTCAAAAGTTGCAAAATTATAATGGCAGCGATCTCAATAACCCTTGATTAAAAGCCTGATACACGAAGTGAGGTGGTAGCCGGAGCGCTCTGGTCTATGACGTTTGGGACCAAAACAACAATAGATCAAAACAATAATTGTGGAATTTGAAAACAAAGTATCCACTTTATGTCTGATAGGACAATATTGGTCATGTTTGTTTCTCTTATAATCTGTACTTTTCAGTTTATTTTTTAGTCAGAATAGTATTTTGCTCTCACGACAAATCAGCTGAAACAGTGTTTCAGCTTGTTTTGCCATTAAGTGGAGAGGAACAAACTGAGTCAAGGGTGAGCTTGCCAGGTAAGGAAATACTGCAAATGAGGTGATTTGTTTATGCACGTGATTGGCCAGTTTTTTTTATATATACTTTTGAGTAGGAGAGAGCGTCGTCGGTTCGGTCTCTGTTTCATCACGTATGAAGGAAAATAATACGGCCAGATCTAGTGCAACTGAATATTTAGATTAGGATTCACTCGTAACGTTTTCTTTTTTTTTCCTTTTTTCCTGTTTTTATCTTCCAAGCGTAATGTATCTAAACTCAATCTCATGTCTCTGCGTTCCCTATATAAAACGAATATTCACGATTCACTTACAACGTTTCCTTTTTTGTTTTTGGAATCGGACTTAATATCGTGCTAGATAAGAGCTACTCTAATTCATATGAGCACGTGTTATATATATATATATATATATATATATATATATATATATATATATATATATATATATATATCTATGCGGAAGAAACTCTCTAGTGTCCGGTAGCTTAAGATAGATGGACTAAAAATAGATGGATGAAAAAATAGGTTGAAATTTTGCCTCTTTATTATTACTAGCAAATATACCCGTACGTTGCAACGGAAGAAAAAAAAAACTACTAAATATTCATGCAAAACGATAACGTGAATGGTACATATCTGTTTATATTTTTTTAATTTATTTTATGATGACTGTCACATCCATAATATAAGTTAATGTTGACAATAAATAACAATATTCTATTAAACTTGTATCAAATTAAAATACATCTTAATATATCTTTCCTTCCGTTGCAAAACGTATAATTATTTAGATATAAATATATCATAACTTTGTAGCTTTTTCATACTATCCATGTGTTTTTATCAGCCTGTTCACTGGTTGGTTTCTGACTGATAAGCCCGGCTGGTGCTGGTTTATTGTAAAAGAAAAATATTGTACTATGGCTGATAAGTCTTGGCCGAAACCAACAAACGAACAGACTGTATGACTTAATATCGACCTTTGTAGCTTTTTTAACGCATCATATCAACCTCTGTAACTTTTTTGTTAATGTGTCAGGATTGATCTGTCTGCCAATGATTAAGACGGGAGATCTCTTAATTTTTCATATGACAGCCCTTATCAGAAATCTCTACTATAATGGATCAATCAAAAATATACAAGGTCTTTCCAGAAAAACGTCCCCCCACTAACAGCCTTCAACCATTGTACACCCAGAAAAATACACACAGGAACTCGTCTTTATTAAATTTAAGAACTAATAAAACACCTAAACCAAATCCGATGGCTATGATTCGATACGAATGCCAGGCTTCTCACCCCGCCTTCTCAGTTCTCACCCCCATGCCCTCCATCCCACGCACGGATCGAAGCCGCGCCCCACGCATGTCACAATCACGGAAGCCTACGCCGACCGAAAAAGGATTTTTTATTGATACCATTACAATTTCAAAGTTTGGAGAAATGCCATTACTATTCACCTATTCTGAACCTCACCATTACAATTCTTCTTATGTTTAAAATATGCCACGATATACGTCTAGAGAGGCCTTGGGCCCAGCTGCAAGCGTCCACAACATCATTGTATTTTCGTATGGACAAAACTACCCCTTCCACCTTACTCTCTCTATCTCACTTACGTGTGGACCCCACTAGTCATCTTCTTCCTCCTTCCTTCCATGTCTTTCCATGACAGCTTCTTTACCAACTCCCATGGCGACCAGTGGGTGTCGACCGTCGTCATGCCCCTTGGCCATGGCAGGGAGGAGCTCCCACGTGACCATGGAGGGCCAGAGCTCTTCCGCCTCGAGCTCTCGCGCGGCCATGGTTGGCAGAGCTCCCATGCGCCATGGCTAGCGGAGCTCCTCCTCGCCCATCAGCGTTCCCTTGCCCGCCCCCATATGCACCTCGCTAGAGATGGCCCCTGCCCATCGGCGTGCCCCTATCCGCCCAGAGCCCCTCGCCTTCTCCCTTCATCTCAGTCCACGACATCGGGGCGGACCCCCTTCCACTTGTAGTTAGCGCCTCGGGTCTGGCTTGGCAAGCATAGCCATAGCTTGGGCGAGCCGACGATCATGGCCACGTCGTAGTCCGCCCTACGACAGACGACAGGTGATACTGAGGTGCACCACGAGCTTTGAGCCAGCCAGCAGCGGCAGCATGGTAGGGTCAAGGGCTGCACGTTGGTGAGGACATGGGCGGCGACGTCAACATCGACGGCGGTGATCGTGGTGGCTCGAAGCAGCGTGGGCGGAGCTCTCCTAGGATGGTCGAGGAGCTTGTTCAGCGTGCGAACATGTCGGCCCACCGCAGTTGTGGCAGATCTAGGCGTGCGGTCGGGAGGAACTCGAATCCGCTGCTCCATCGAGCCCTTGGCCAGCTGAAGCGCATGAAGACACGTAGGTGGGAAGTGGTGACCGGTGAGAGGAAGGGGATGACCATGCAGACCCACATGTCATTGAGTGGGGGAAAGGTAGTCAGAGGAGTATGTTTAGCTATACGAACATATGACAGTCTACAAGTGGGTCCGGTGTTGTTCCAAGAGTAGAAAATGGCATGAACCGGGTACGGGAACAATTGTAATGGCAAGTTTCTAAATAGGTGAATTGTAATGGTACATCTCAGAAGAACGAAAATTGTAATGGTGTGAATCCAAATAACCCAAAAAAATCAAACACACCACTCCTGACCCCCAACCACGCCCTGGAGCTCGGCGTGTCTCCAACGATGAGGGATCACGTGCGCAGGCACTAGCACTAGATCTAGTTCTGCGCTGTTGGCTAGGACCTGTCTGCCCTCCACCCATGACTGTGTTGGCCGTCGGCGCCCTCCCATAGCCTTCGGTCCCTCTCGCGCCTCCGCCCTCTACCAAAGTCCGCCCTAGCCTGCTCGCACGCCTGCGTCGCCATGACCACCTCAGGCTCGGACGCTCGGTGGCGCCAGGCTATGGGAAGCCCGATAGGACGCACGGCGGCAGGTCAGCATGCTTGGACGACATCCACGGTGGGTGATCCACGCCTATCACCTCGGCAAACTCCACCAGCCTTCCTAGATCTGGCAGGACGGTGCATCGGCGTGGTCCCTAGCAGATCTGGGCAGGCATTCATTGGATGGGGAGATGCGGCTTCCCTGTGGGCGAGTAGTGCGAGGTCGCCCACTGACTTGGAGCCCTCACCGTGGCCCCTGCCATACGAATTGGAGCAGAAGGCGATCCCTCCCGTGTGGTGGTGGTAGGCTGCCATCGCCTGCGCACTTTAGGACATCGCGTGCCCCTCATGAGGTCTTGCTGCTAACCACCCCCACTCTCAGCCTTTCGCTTGTTGGTTTCAGCCAGGGCTTATTAGCCAATCAACAGTGTTTTTGTCTCACAACAAACCAGCACCAGCCGGGCTTATCAGCCCAAAAACCAACCAGTGAACAGAGCCTGTGACTGCTACTCTCTCTGATTACTCGCTGTAGAGGAGACTCGAGGGTGTTGCTGTGCCATGCTGCTGTTGGTGAGTTTGCATATTATCATCTCATCATCTTTGAAGTATATTTCCTCACTAGTTAAATGCCTATGCATTGCGACGGGTATACATAATATCACGATAACATATGTATGAGCGCGTGTTATACTATATCTAAAATAGATACTGCAATCGTGATGTTTTACAAGTTGCAATACATGGGCATTCACCTTAATCATAATAAGTTTATGTTTTATAATACATGTTTTACAATATATTGTACAATTAAGAATCTAATCTCTCAATATTTCGACCAAGAGAATGTGCTTTGCACGAACACCAAGCTGTAGCTGGTCACCAATCAAAGATAATCCAGAAGATTTTCAAGTCCAACATGCGGCATCTAACTTATTATAGCTGAAGCATGCAAATAGTTCAAGCTGTAGTTAGAAGTATCCTGCACATAAGTTGTTTGTTAATTTTTAAAGTTAAAGTGCTATTGATATATCTTGAAAAAATATGTATTGACGTGTAATGCATTATCTCTTTCATAGAGTTAGAACCTCATTATATATAATATTCTTTGTGAATATATCCTTTATCGGTCTCTTCTTCCCTTCCATTTCCTTTTTCCCTTGTTCACGTCCTTCTCAGCAGCCGGCACAGCCAAGATCCTAATGTTTGATCTTGTTGTAGCTCTTAATAGCGCCACATATAATTGGCCATGCGAGAACACTGGTTCTGGCAAGTATACCCTGACATTAGGGATAGTCTGCCCCTGTGCCTTGTTAATAGTCATTGCGAAGCTAAGCCGAATAGGGAACTGCTTTCGCTTAAATTGGAAAGGGAACATCTCATCGTCCGATGGGCATACGGGTATTCGAGGTAGAAAAACTCGCTTTCTAGCGTGCTGTCCCAACATAATTTCTACGTCTATGGTATTCTTTTAGAATCCCCGTATGATAAGCCTGGTACTATTACAAAGTCCGTTCACAGGGTCAATGTTCCTAAGCAATATGATCGAACAACCAATCTTCAGCTTCAACACATGTGGAGGTAGACCATTGGGTGTCAAAGTGTTAAAGAATTTCTTGGGGTAGTAGTTGTGCGGATCATCCACCACGTAGTCAAAGCTATGGTACACCATCTCATCCCCGTGGAAATGACCTATCATCTTCATATTAATCATATCAACCCATTCATTCCACGTAGATAATATCGCTCGAGAGGTGATATAATCTTTGCTTGACATATTTGCATTGAGGTTAGGAAATATGCAATCAATTAGAGTATCAAGATTAATATCTTCTCCGGTGTGCAGAACACATATATCATGAGGAAGATGGATTTCATCATCAACAGTTGCCTCCTTAGAACCTCCACTGCCATGCAACAAGTATTCTGCAAACCACAGGTCGCTCTTTGCCCTCATGTTGCGCACCAATTTTAGATGTCGCATGGAATCCCAAAGGTACAACATCCGTAGCGAGGCACCAACTACCTGAGCCCTTCACCCTCTCCGAACAATTGGAAGAACCTATCTGAAATCTCCACCGAACACCATGGTCTTCCCCCCAAACGGCAATGAAGTGGACCGTGATGCCTAAGAGCGGGGGTGAATTAGGCAACTTAAAAATCTAACTCCTAGACTATGGCCTCTTTTTCTAACCCTAGCAAAATCTATGCAAAAGATAAACTATCTAAATGTGCAACTACAGTTTTGCTAGTGTGTTGCTATCTCTACCACGAAAGGGGTAATAAAATCAATGTAAATGTGGAAGCTAAAGAGCAAGATCGAGATATGCAATCTCCCGTCGATGACTCCGGTATTTTTACCGAGGTATCAAGAAGCGCGCAAGCTTCCCCCTGGTCCTCGTTAGAGCCGCTCGCAAGGAATCCCTCGCAAGGGCCAAGCACTTGGTCGGGTAACTCTGTAGATAGCCTCAGGCCTTCCCCACGTGCAAGTGAGTCTCCGACGTGCCTTTCGGCAAGCCTCTCCCGGATGCTCCCCGCCGTCTTCACTATCAAGCTTCCGGCCAAAACACCACAGGCCTTGTTCCCTCTGGTACATGGTGGTGGCCACACCACAAACTCGGTTGGTGTTATCTCATAAGACTACAAGCCCCTCCAATGTACAACAATGGTGCTAGCAAGCATCGAGTGGTAAGAGGTATGCAAACCTCACTAAACACTAGGTCTAAACCTAGAGCAAGCGCATAAGCGGTTGTCTAATCAACCTAAGCACTTCGCAAAAGCACCTACGCTAATCACCTAATGAAACACTAAGCATTGTGTAAGTGGATATCACTAAAATGGTGTATCAACACCCTTGATATGTTTCCTCAGCTCCACCCATCTCAAATGGCCGGTTGGGGGTTGTATTTATAAGTCCCACTGAGAAAGTAGCCGTCAGGGACGAAGTCCCACTTTTTGCTACTGACCGGACGCTGATCACGTCCTGATCGGACGTGTCTGGTCGTCCCAACCGTTGGAGCCGCGAATAACTAATCGGACGCTACCAACGTCTGGTCACTTGCCATCGGACACGTCTAGTCGCAAATTCGCCACTCTGGAACCTCTCTATACTCGATCAGACGCTGCTGTCCTGTGTCTAGTTGGTTTGCTGCTAGCGTCCGATCTGGCATCCGGTCGCTGCTGTTGTTGCCGAGCCTCCTAATCGGAGCGTCCGGTCGCTTTTCTCCAGCATCCGGTCACCTCTATGAGCTTGTTTCTTCGTGATCTTGTGTGTGGCTTGGTTCCTATCTTCGTGCTTGGACTTTACTTAATATCTTGGATCTTCTCTTGTGCTCCTAAGGTCTTGCTTGAGGTGTTGATCATCAGATCATCACATTGCCTTCGTCCAAGTCACATCTTGCACCCTATTGAACTACAAAACAATTACTTGCAAATTCATTAGTCTAATTTGGTTGTGTTGGTCATCAAACACCAAAATCCAAAGTAAATGGGCCTAGGGTCTATTTTCCTTACAGTCTCCCCCTTTTTGGTGATTGATGACAACACGACCAAAGCAAGCAAATAATAGAATTTTGAAATTTAAAAACTACCTACTTGCTAGGATGCAATGCAAGGGGCAAGATTATATGATACTAAAAGATACTGCTTGTAGGACTATATAAAAACTTATCTTACCCTTGCAAATGTCCCCATGTGGTATTATGGATTTAAGACTTGCTTCCTATAAATACTCCCCGTCACATAGGCTAATCCATAATCCACTATCCTCCCTTTCTTGGACTATTACCACTTGTAGACACCACTTGTAGACCATAACCACTTGTAAATGATCTAGCTTTTGGTCCTACTTATTAATGCTTGCTTTTGGTCCTCTAAATTCTCCTCCTTTGAAATCAAACACTAAAAAGAAAGACATTAGTAGCACAAGGGAGGGTCAAACTTTGTGATCCTTTGAGTGTAGAGTGAAATAGGTCACAAAATTTGACTCTCACATTATATAGACTAAGCTCCCCCTAAATATATGCATACATATGGTGGAAGACAAAGCATATGCATAATTGGAAAATTTTTGCTCAAGGGAATTTAATCTATATAATGCATGGAGAAAGCATATAAATATCAAAATGAAATCAACATGATGATATCGGTTTAGAAATACCACATGTGGAAACTAATTTGATTTCTACCACTTGCAATAGGTGGTGGATATTTGAAGTACGATGCTTAACTCTGGGGACTCCATTTTTCTTGCAATGAGACTACTACACACATAATAAGCTTAAAAAGGTGTTAGTCTCAAAGCATCCAACTTGTAGAGTAGCCTCCCCCTAAATTTGTGCACACAAGTATAGAATACTTGTAGGAAACATGCACATTGATTTTAGAATAAAAATACCACTTGAAAGATGACATCTCATGAATGTGAGAATCATTTTCGAAGATGATATTCAGGAGAAGTTATCTATAATTTGTACTTTGGCACATATTAGATGAGCAAAACGAAAGACAAGCTATGTGCCATGCTTCTAAGCAATTTTAAACCATGTAGGTTTGCTCCAAGGGTTAAGAATGAAATCGAGCAAGCCTACCATATGATATACCTAGTGTATGTATGACAAAAGATATAAGCATGCAAATGCAAACCTAGGCATGAAGAGTAACTAGATGCTTAAAGATACCAATTTGTAAGAGATACAACTTGTAGGAAATGCAAATTGATACTACTTGAAGAAAATTGAATCTAGTTACCTAACATGGGAAGAGGAATTTAGGTTCATAGTATTCACTAATCCACTTGGCAATCATTTTGTCCATCATGATGCACCCCATGAAATGCATCCATACTTTGCCAAGTCCCCAAATTCCCCGAAGTCCATTGGACTTCTCACTTCCCTTTCGGGATCCAAACCTTCTTGGTGCTCTTCATGTTGGAGATGATTTCCTTTGGCACCCAAAAGCATTTGACCCCATTGTTTGCTTGCTTGTTCACCTTGATAGCCACCACCTTGTCATTTTTTTCTTCTTTGGCAAGTATGGTGTGGAGGCCTTCTTGTCCACCTTATTGGTGTAGGTGTTGGAGAGCTTGCTTGTTTGCTTTTTCTCCTTCTTTGCTCCTCCACCATTCTTCACCTTGCACTCGTAGGACTTGTGGCCTTCCTTGTGGCACACGTAGCAAACCATGGTTTGTCCTTCATCAAGCTTCTTCACTCCCTTGACGGTGTTATCTTGATGAAGTTGGGCTTGCTTCGCCTTGCCTTTCACTTGAGTCAAGTCCTTGGTGAGGCGAGCTACTTCTTGCTTGAGTTGCTCATTCTCCTTTGCAACCTCTTGTATGCATGTATCTACAACAACTTTCTCAACACAAACTTAGTTGCACAAGGATGAGTCTAAACATAAATCATTACAAGAAGTAGAGGCATCCTTTTTAGACATGTTAGAACTTTTCTTTTTAGATGCCTTGGTGGGGATTGTGCTAACGGCTTCAAGATTAGCAACTTTATTAGTTAGCTCATCACAATGTTTGCACATGATTTCCATTTTAGCAAGCAAACTTTTATAAGCATCTTGTGAGCTAACTAACTTTTCTTTTAATTTTTCATTTTTCTTTACAAGTTGCTTGTCATTGATTATGCATGCATTTGTTGTTGCACTAGCCTCAAGTTTCTCAATTTTAGTACATAGTGAACATTAAGAGTAGCAAAATTCTCATATTGTTCAAACAAACTTTTGTATGCTTCTTATGAACTATCTAGCTTTTCTTTAATCTTTCCAAGCTTCTTTTGTTGACTAGTGCAAACTTTAGCATAATTAAGATTTTGTTGCACAATTTCTTCATAAGAAGGCATTTCATCATCACTATCACTCTCACTAGAGGATGAGCTTTCGTTACCTCGTGCCATAAGGCACACACGTGAAGAGCTTGATGATGAGTGCTTGTGCCCTTGCCTCTTGTGATGATGTTCTTTTTCACTTGAAGAATCATCCCATGACCTTATTGATGTGAGGGCTTGGTTCTTGCATGCCTTCTTCTTTGTCTTGGGTGTGGGCTTGTTTGGACAAACTTCCACAAAGTGCCCCAACTCACCGCATCCATAATATCCTCTTTTTCTTTGCTCATTTCTTTGATTGGTGAAGATGATATCTTGAATTTGGATGGGCACACCCTTGACATTGAGCCTTTGGATCATCTTCTCTACCTTGTTGATAAGTTTAATTGATTCTTCATTAAGGTTGGAGGTGGAGGAAAAAGATTGATCATCATCACTTGAATCTTCATCGTCATCATCATCCTCATCTTCTTCTTCTTCTTCACTTGAGGAGCTTGAGCTTGAGCTTGTCTCAACTTGCTTGCCCTTCATCTTCTTCTTGCCACATGCAAGAGCTTTGCCTTTGCTTGATGGAGAGACTTCTTCTTGACCCATCTTGCGTGACATTTCAAATGCCACTATCTTGCCAATGACTATGGCTGGGGTCATGGTGCTCAAGTGCTCCATGTTGTGAAGGATGGTGATGATGCTTGCATATTTCTTTTGTGGTAGCATGCAGATGATCTTCTTCACGATGTCTGCATCATCTAGCTTTGTTAATCCTATAGAATAGAGCTCATTGATAATTAGTTTCAAACGAGAATATAGATCACAAACAAGCTCATTATCATTTATTTCGAAGGAATCATAGTTTTGTTTAGCTAGACAATGTTTTTGCTCACGGACATTACTTGTGCCATTATGGAGCTCTTGAAGTTTTAACCAAATTTCATGTGCCATATTTAAAGTGAACACATGGTTAAACACATCCATGCTAAATGATTCAAACAAATATTTTTTTGCTCTAGTATTGAAATGAATTTCCTTTTCATCACTCTTCGTGGGTTTATCGGGATTCTTAATGGGTTTCATCCCGTCTCGAGTGACTCTCCAAACTCCCAAATCAACCGCCTCAAGGTAGCAAGCCATTCTAGCTCTATAATATGGGAAGTTAATGCCGTCAAAGTGCGGAGCCCTAGAGGTATCCATCCCAACCACTCTAAATAGCGTCGGCTCAACGGTGGTTAAGCCAAAGGTCTAAATTGAGCCAACCAGCTCCAATACCAATTGAAGTGGACCGTGACGCTGTGAATTAGGCAATGTAAAAATCTAACTCCTAAACTATGGCCTCTTTTTCTAACCCTAGCAAAATCTATGCAAAAGATAAACTATCTAAATGTGCAACTACGGTTTTGCTAGTGTGTTGCTATCTCTACCACAAAAGGAGTAATACAATCAATGTAAATGCGGAAGCTAAAGAGCAAGGTAGAGATATGCAAACTCCCATCGACGACTCCAGTATTTTTACTGAGGTATCGAGAAGCACGTAAGCTTCCCCCTAGTCCCTGTTGGAGCCCCTTGGAAGGAATCCCTCGCAAGGGCCAAGCTCCTAGTCGGGTAACTCCATAGATAGCCTCAGGCGTTCTCCACGGGTAAGTGGGTCTCTGACATGCCTTTCGGCAAGCCTCTCCTAGATGCTCCCCGCCGTCTTCACTATCAAGCTTCCGACTGAAACGCCGCGGGCCTTGTTCCCTCCGGTACATGGTGGCGACCACACCACAAACTCGGTTGGTGTGATCTCACAAGAGTACAAGCCCCTTCAATGTACAACAATGGTGCTCACAAGCACCGAGTGGTAAGAGGTATGCAAACCTCACTAAACACTAGGCCTAAACCTAGAGCAAGCGCATAAGCGGTGGTCTAATCAACCTAAGCACTTCGCAAAGCACCTACGCTAATCACCTAATGAAACACTAAGCACTGTGTAAGTGGAGATTACTAAAATGGTATATCAACACCCTTGATATGTTTTCTTAGCTCCACCCATCTCAAATGGCCGGTTGGGGTTGTATTTATAAGCCCCACTGAGAAAGTAGCCGTTGAAGACGAAGTCCCACTTTTCTGCTATTGACCGGGCGCTGATCATGTCCTAACCGGACATGTCTGGTCGTCCCGACCGTTGGAGCCACAAACAACTGATTGGACGCTGCCAGCATCCGATCACTTGCCATCGGACGTGTCTAGTCACAAATTCGCCACTCTAGAACCTCTCTATACTCGATCGGACATTGTTGTCCTACGTCTGGTCGGTTTGCCACCAGTGTCCGATCCAACGTCCGATCGCTGCTGCTATTGCCGAGCCTCCTGATCGGAGCGTCTGGTCCAGCATTCGGTCACCTCTATGAGCTTGTTTCTTTGTGATCTTGCCTATGGCTTGGTTCCTATCTTCGTGCTTGGACTTTGCTTGATATCTTGGATCTTCTCTTGTGCTCCTAAGGTCTTGCTTGAGGTGTTGATCATCGGATCATTATGTCACCTTTATCTAAGTCATGTCTTGCACCCTATTGAACTACAAAACAATCACTTACAAATTCATTAGTCCAATTTGGTTGTGTTGGTCATTAAACACCAAAATCCAAAGTAAATAGGCCTATGGTCTATTTTCCTTATAGGCAACTCTGGTCGGTCCATTATATCATGAAGGCTATTGTCTAGTGCCTCAACACCTTACCTCTTTATCATTGTCAACTCGTCCCAAATAATAAGGGATGTGGCCCAAAGCAGCTTGGTAGTACCACTCTATTTTGTGAAGGTGCAAAAGGTCCCATTATCGATGGTGAGGGGAATCTTGAAGCGCGAGTGGGTGGTTCTGCCACTAGGCATTATTGAGGCCATAACACCAGATGTAGTTGTTGCTGCTGCAATCTTTTTCTGACTGCGTATAGTAGCGAGAAGTGCTCTGTATAGATAAGTCTTTCTGGTCCTACCAGGACCATCCACAAAGAAGAGACCCCCGTCCTCGGTATTAATTGAGGACATGATCTCATCATATGTAGCTTGCTACTCCTTGTTAAGGGTGTCTAACAGAGCCACATCATCCTTGTTAACCTCAATGCTAGCCTCCTCAAAAATCTCTCTAGGAATATCACAAGAGGCATCATATGTGTTGTCGATATCAAGAAGTAGGTACATCTTTATATCCTTCTGCATTGATTGTAGCAATTTTTGAATATCCATGAGGACCATCTGCTCCACCATGAAGGTGGATTGATTATTGTGCCTGTAGTCCTCCGACATTGCCTCCTTATGTTTCTCCCATAGTCCAAACACATCACTAGGCTCACAAAATACCAATATTATTACAAAGAGCCTTCGTAGCGCATATGGCATCATCCACCCAGTTGCCTCAACGAGACTCTCGTTAAGCATGTTGTCCTCTTCGATTAAGCCCCTTCTTTCTACAACTTCATGGAAGGTCGGTAGGATTTTGCCATCCATAGTCCTTAGACACTCAAACGAGGTTGCACCTACCACGTGGTTCAAGAGAACCCTAAGATAGTAACGCTCCCCCTTGGCTAGATTAGCAGACATGATTCTTCCAATCTGTCATAATGTATCATGACGTACCCTATTTTGCCAAACTTTGCCCTATGCTTGCCACATATAGAACTCGGGAAAGTCCTGATACAATATACCTCGAGCTATTTCATCTATCCTGTTCTTCTCGAAGTATGCTGTAAGCATTGACTTGTCAGCACCTAGACGATCAAGCACTCGTCGAATCCCCTAGCGCCGATGAAATGACACCATGTGCATGTCTAGAAGATGTAGCTATAAGGACAAAACAGAAGGGTACCTATCACTCAAACAAACCCGTATATCATCCACAAGTCTTCTAGGGGGTTACCTATCTAGCATCTCTGTACTGCTTGATCTCATTAATGTTCCCTTCACTATCCTCCTTATCAGCCTCTCTCATAGCCACAAACACCTGGTCATGACCCTTGTAAATGTACTTAAATAGATACTTGACTACCTTGATGCTCCCACATGCCTCAACATTGATGTGGCAGTTGAATAAATAGAGGAGATACGGGTTGTAAGGCACAACCCATCTGTTGTCAAGCTTGTGTCCATGAACTTTTTCTTTTCGGCCATCTTCATGTCGTCTGTGAACTAGATATGAATCCTTGCCTTGTACTATGACATCACAGAAAGGTCTAGGGTAATGGTTCTTGTAGGAATCATGGCCCTTTGTGCATGGACAATTGCGATTAAGCAGTCCGCAAGGGGCATGCATCGTATGTTTGGTAACCATCTTGTACAAGACTGGGTACTTCTTCTTGTTCGGGAGCTCAGCTGAGATGAGGTAATCATACTGCTCTGGACACGTGATCTTGTACTTCCTATCCATGATTAGTAAAAAATATGCATGCAACAAACCCCTCTTCTAGAACTCCACAACATAAACATGTGCTCACACCTTTCCAAGGATATCCTTTTTTAGTAGTCTATCCTTCAGCTCTTGTAGTTTTGCTCTAAAGACCCAAACAACGAGATCTGGATGATCCTATGGTGTCTGGCTAGGGTAGAGTTCACGCTTGATCTCATCCCAGTTTAGGTTACATGTCATAGTTAGGAAGATGTCCAGTTTACCAAATCTCCATACCAAAGCCATGGCATCCATGTACCGATGCCTCATGCCACGTGGGCCTCTAATAAATGATGAAGGCATCACTGTCCATTTTCCAACAGCTTCTGCTCTACGTTCACCGGCATGTAGGCTATCAACCAATCCTTGGTAGAGGTTGGCCCTAATATCATCTTGATGGTTGCATATATAATCTAATCAAGAACTCTCGATCTTGATGTACGTGTCGACTGCAAACTGCTGGAATAGATGCTTGTTGTATAGTATGGGGTTAAATATTCCTCAACGCATCAGAAACTTGTAGCAATAGCAGTCATGCATAGACACGCATAGTCTACCAGAGGAGTCTACAAAAAATAGCCATGAATTAGAGTTGTTTGTAGAATAACCACTGAGGTACATGTATGTGAAGTATTTAAATAAGAAGAATAACAAACCTATTTCTTCTCCTGACCCACTATGAGCCTTCTATAGGGCACGATGCTCGATGACTTCTTCCATACTAACTCCTTTCTTCAGAATATCCATGTGCCACCCAAGCTCACCCTTAGGGAAGAATAGAGGGTATGAAAGAGCATCATAACATCTATGATATGAGCAGATGTTGTGTCTGCTTCTATCTTTCCCATGAAGGACAACACTATTCTAAAACTGACCAAGGAGTTCGCTTCCCTCGGTCCAAACAGCAGCCACCTCTAAAGTTGATGGTACATTGTATGTTCTCTGGTCTAGCCTCTGGTCAAGGTTTAGTGTGACATGATAGTCCTCAAGGTGGTGAGCCTGGCCCACACTCCTAAGATGTTGTGAGTATGGGTTGTCACGAAGGATGGCCACAAGCCTCTTAATGACTTCCTTGTCTTTTTGGCACTTCTCTTCATGACATCATCGATAGCGGTGCTCAAGGCTTGGATCATCGTCGTAGAAGTAAAGCTCGAGATGTCTTGGCTCCTTACCCTCTTCTCTGCCAAATGACCTTATGTTGTGATAGATCTGGCCATGTGCATGAAAGGTGTATATGCCACTATTCTTCCAGCTTGCAGTAGCGCTATCGAGGCGACAATATAGAGAAGTGAAAGAGAAATGGCCATTGAAAAAACAAATGTTGTTACGAAATTGCCTAGCATTTGCATCATTACTTGACCAAAGCCTCATAAGCTCATTAGGTACGTTTAGTTTATTGAGCTTGACCTTTTCGTCGTGACAACAGAACCCACGTGGTTCATGCTCAAACCTTTTCGCATCGCAATGCTCGCAATTTGCAACAGGTTTTAACATATGGGTATCTGTAGGCATGTTACTATACACCTCATCGTATCGGTCAGGTACTTCAGGGACAAAAGTCATGTCTTCCTTAAGGTCATTGTCTTGGACATCATCATCATTTTCCTCTTCTAAAATAACATTTAAGCCATAATAGTTTAGATAAAGTAGTGGAAGATTTGATTTATATTCGGTCTTTCATACAAATACCTTGCCCGGCAAATAGGTATCCCTCATCCTCTTCATCATCCTCTTCAAATATATCTCCCTCATCATCATCTATGGTCATCAAAGATACGTGAGTTAGTAGAACTACGTGTAAAAATAAACAAAGGAGTTCAAATAGTTTATAGAATATTACAAAATAGTGTAAATTACTACTATCATTAAATAGTGGTGTCATCGGTGCATCTGATGCAGGCTAAGGGCTGGGTCCTGTCCTTTCTAATAATCATGTAATGACCATGGTTGAGTTAGGTATAATATGGTATACAATATGGGTCACCTAAATGGGGTCATGAGGCATTAGTATTTACCATTGTTGGTCAGGACTGATTGAGGCAAGGGTGTGTTATCATTTGGGTATTCTTTAGTCATGCATTCACAATCATCAAATAGTGGTGCCATCGATGTGGATGATGTAGCCTAAAATTTGGGTCCTGCCCTTTTTGTTAATCATGGAATTACCATGGATCGGTTAGGTATAATATGGTATGTAGGTCTCCTAAATAGGATAATGAGGCATCAGTATATACCATTGTTGGTCACGACTGATTGAGTCAAGGGTGTGTTAGCACCCACTCGGTCTTCAGCCATGTAGTCACCATCTTTATTAGATGCCCTTGTGTTTGAGCCAATGCGATGCTCAAACATCGTGTTACGATGCGTTAACAACACATGTCTTTGTACAGATGGAACATGTGATCTTTGTGTCATATGGCCAGACAACAACTCATCGCATCCTTCATCATCGGCCTCCTCATAAGGTGGAGGAATATAAAGAGGTGTTGCACTGAACTCTAGGATAACCCAATCACTAGATTTTGTCGTAGTTCCATGATTTCTAGATGCGCCCGCAGTGGGCCACACAACCTCAGGAATATATAATGGGTTCTCCACGGTGGTAGACTCTAGGTGCAGGGCGTGCTTTCGCACCTCTGCCTCCTTACGCTTGGGTTCAACATTATGCAACCTTTGATGCTCACGCCTTGCTTCCCTCTATTCAGGCATCATATTTTTGTACCATCCACTCTTGTAGTCACTTCTCGATGTACTTTTTGTACCAATAGTGCTCTCCTTCTCTATAGTTTTTATTTCTGGCTCATCTATCAATGAAATCATATAAATACATTCATTAGCTATATTGGGTCATATTATTGCAATATCATTTTAAAAGACCTAAAATATTTTAGCATATTTAATTACATGATAATTAAGTGAACATGTTCTCATCAACAATATTATTGGTATGATAGGAATCATTCCTATGGAGACAATCATCCGTTTCACTAGGATCAATGTTTTCCTTATTTGATGCAGCTTCGTCATCTACAAAATTGTACACATTACATATATCTGTAAGAAAAAATAAGTGTCAATTCATCACGCCATGGCAATATGTTAGGATTCACGCATTACAATTGGTAGTTACAAGAACATGCTAGTTTTTTCTCTAATGATATTTTTCATGGCGCCTCTTATTAATTGCATCCTTTTGTTGAAGCCATCAAGCTCTATCCCTTTCTCTCTTACGTTCTTTAGCATCGGCTGCAGTTAATTTTAGAGTAATATAAGTTACCATAGTCCATAAACATAGTACATGCCATATAATATTTGACATGATGTTATATTACCTTCTTTAGCATTGTTAGTCTTGTCTCCCAATGGTGCACGAGAAGTATTATCCATTGTATGAATCTATTATAGAAACAGTGAAATAGTTAATATTAATTGCAATTAGCACTTAAGAGCTAGCAGTTAGTAGAAATGGTGCAGGAAAAATAGAAACCGACAACCATTAATCTAGATATATCTGGGAGATGCAAGCCTAACTACATATTGCAAACTACCTTAGCTAAGGTTCCTATATACATACCATTGTTGAGAAAAATGTCAAGGGAAATTATCGCCTGATAAGGGTTTAGACATTGTCATCTTTGTTGCACCTTCTGTGGGGGGTATGACCCTGGATACCCACGATAGACCACATGGGTTGCGCCCTCAGGGGCGACCCAGCCCACAAGACGAAGCCTTGCGGGGCACGACTCTGGTCGACACCTTCCGCAAGACATCTAGAAAATATCCCAAAGATACTACGACATCTGTTAGGATATGTATGATCCCAAGATTCCTAAAAATTAGTTATTACTTTTCGTTTATCTCTTAGATCTAACTGACTTATAACCCTGCTCCTCAGACTATATAAGGCGGGCAGGGACCCCCTCCAAAGACACACAATACCATACAATAGCTAATACAAACCAACAAACCACAGGAGTAGGGTATTATGTCATACTGATAGCCTAAACATGTCTAACGCATGTGTCTCTGTTGCCTTCTTATTTTTGATCTCACGCTCCTCTATCGATCAATCTACCTTCGTGGGATACCCCTTGGAGGACTACCAACAATATTCTATCGACAGTTAGTGTGCTAGGTAGGGGTTGTGCATGTTGTTTCCATGTTGAACAAGATGGCTTTTTCCACATGCTCTTCGTCCCTTTCATAGCCCGACCAGATCTTCATGGTTGGATCCATCTCGTGGGTCATCAACGCTGACGAAGTCGGAGAGCTCCATGAGCCGGTGTAGATCATTTCTACGACGACCACCCCTATGCCTACAACTACAGATCCAATCTTGGAATCACTTCTAAGGTTGCCTTCATCAATGACCCAGCCGCTTCCTCGCTACTAGAGGAGGCGAATCAGCAATGACGATCTGATCGAATCCATCGATCGGGTCGGCCTAAAGCTCGCCGATTGCCTCTCCATCACCGAATCAGCCCTAGATACTTTGGTTCAGCACCGACCTCCCTCAGATCTAGATCTATCAAAGGTTGCTCAAAAAACTCCAAGAGTCACGGCTCTGCCCTTCAGGCTCACCAACATCACTGTTACTTACCAAGATGCCCTAAGGGTGAAATTCGCCGACCAGGTGGAAGATGTCCATCCACTCATTGACCAGCTCGCCATTCAGCCTTCGCTAGCCATCAACATGCTACACATAGGCTGGTGCCCTGGAGCACCCCTCCAGACCACCCTAGAGGAAAATTTGGGCTCTGAGTCTCAGGGCTCTACAGAGACCCTCGCTGAAATCTTCAACGAGCAGCTCCTTTTCCCACCCTTCTAGGGTGGTGCGATCTTCAACATCAGTATCGATAGCCCTCCTCAGAATGGTGAAACTAAGGAGGAATGCGTTGCTTGTGAGAACTAGAACATCAACCACGCATAGCGCAGAGAAAACGAGGTAGCTATCGCTGGGCCAAGGCTGCTTGAAATAATCAGCTCGACTCACAAGGAAGGCCACTTCCACTCCACCGTGACCTCAATGAAGAATTTCTCCGCATTGACGGCCATGACGTCTTGAAGACTCCAAGTGCCAATCTGGTAGTGGCCACCAACAAGCTCGCCCGCCTCCCGCAGATAGGACGCCCGAGCTTGCCAAGGTCACTGCCATGCTTAAAGCGGCACACTGTCAGGTTAATGACATTCATGAGGATTAAAGACCTTCATGCTCCATGAGCATGATTCACCGATCAGCTGCGCCGAGATCCATTCATCGCCCCAGTCAAAGTTGTTTCGCCGACCAATCACTACCTCTCTACGGAGGAGCCAGGGGCCACCACGCCAAACACCATCACCAACATGACTAGGAGGTCGAATAGGACGCTCGAGTGCACCTCAGCAACCTCCAAGATGCACGATGGCGTATCGAGCAACGTTGCTTTGGTCGCCATGAAGATGAAGTATGCCACCGCTAGGAGTACAAATAGGAGTACAAAAATCCAGACTCGGCTCTCGAGCAGATCGACATTGGCAATGCTGTAGTTGATGCTGACCACAACCCCAAAGGGACCCTAGCATTTATGAGGGTGCTCTGAACACTCCAATGGCCTCATGGTTTCAAAATCACTAGGGTCGAGCCCTATGAGGGAAGGATGAATCCAACACAGTGGCTACAGGCTTATGCCACCGCTGTCCGCACCGCTGGAGGAGACACTAGTATCATGGTGAACTATCTCCCCATCATACTCATGTCACTTGCCATGAGCTGGTTTACTAGCCTTGCTTCGGACTCCATCGGGTCCAAGGAAGAGCTAAAAAAGTCTTCACCGACAATTATATGGCTACGTGTACTCGGTCAGGCACCAAGCATGATCTCAACTGCATCAACTAGAAGTCGTCCGAGCTCCTTCGTAGCTACATTCGACGCTTTTCTGAGATGAGGAATTCTATTCCCTACATCACAGAAGCTGAGGTCATCACCGCCTTCACTCGAGGACTCCACCATCGCAAGCTTTGCTTCAAGTTCAACTGCAAGCTGCCCACAGGCATTGGCAAGATGATCACAACTACCAACCAGTACGCCGATGCTGAGGAAGCCAAGGTGTATTTCAATGAGGATGTAGGCACCCATCGCCAACCTCATCGCTACGATGACCGCCCCGACAACTAACACCACAATGACCGCTGCTTCGATGACCACAATTTCCATCATGACAGTGATCGTGATCCAACAGAAGGACCCAAGCCAGGCCAAAATCATCGCCGTTGGCCAGAACACATTATCGCCATCGTCAATCAACCTCACGCCAAGCGCAACTACGATGAGTAGTACCAAAAGATCCTCGATGTCTCGTGCCCTCTTCACAAGAATGCCAAACACAAGATGAAGAACTGCCTCGGCTTGGCTAAGGATTTTTAGGACAAAAAGCTAGAAGACGATGCCAACGACGGAGCTGGAGACCGCCGACCACCTGGGGGTAACAACAATGCCTCCTAGAACCACGACAAGGTGGTTGCCACCATCTTCGGGGGCCTTGCCACCACCAAAAGTAGGAGAGAACAGAAGCTCACAGTACGGCGGGTGTTCTCTGTCACTATGGAAGACGACACTGCCAACCCCAGCTATCGCCCATGGTTTGAGGTACCCATCACCTTCAGTAGGGCTGACCAGTGAGTGGACATCCCCTACATAGGGTGTTTCCCCCTCATCCTCGATGCAACCGTCTAGAAGGTGCTTTTTAAAAAAGTGCTCGTGGATGGTGGGAGCACCCTGAATCTCCTCTTCGCCGGAGCCCTAAAGGAGCCAAGCCTTGGGTGATCAGATCTCACACCCTCCAACTCCTCCTTTTGGGGTGTGGTGCTTGGCAGGGCCTCCAAACCGCTAGGGGTGATCACCCTACCAGTATAGTTCGACACGTCAAGCAACTACCGCATTGAACACATCAACTTCTATGTCGCCTACTTCAACATCGCCTACCTGCCATACTTGGTCGGCCAGCTCTAGCCAAGTTCATGGCTATACTGCACTATGCTTATCTGGTGCTAAAGATGCCTTCACCTGTAGGAGTTCTGGCCCTACGGGCCAACCTCTCCATCGCCTACGCCTACGAGATAGAGAGTCTTGTTCTTGCCGAAGTCACTGACCTCTCCATCTAGATGTCCAGTGTGGTCACTGAAGCCAAGACGTTGCCTGCCAATGACATGGGAATCCCAGAGCCGGAGCCTCCCCGTGCCTCCACCAAGTCCAAGGAAATAAAGGAGGTCGGCCTCGGCCTCAATGACCCTTCCAAGACCATGAAGATTGGGGCTCACCTTGACCCCAAATAGGAAGGCACACTCATCTCCTTCCTACATGCCAACGCTGACGTGTTTGCTTGAAAACCTACAAACATGTCGGGGGTACCACTGGAGAAGATCGAGCACTCCTTAAATGTCTCACCGACCGCCAAACCGATCAAGCAAAAACTCCGCTGATTCATGCCAGATCAGAAGGAGGCTATTAGGGTAGAAATAAAATGGCTTTTAGTAGCTGAATTTATAAAAAAGTATATCATCCTGAGTGGTTAGCAAACCCTGTTCTCGTTGGGAAAAAAAATAAGGAATGGAGAATATGCGTTGATTACACTGATCTTAACAAACACTGCCCTAAAGACCCTTTCTATTTGCCTTGGATAGACAAGGTTATAGACTCCACCGCCGACTGCGAACTGCTCTCCTTCCTTGACTGTTACTTCGGCTATCACCAGATCTCCCTCAAGGAAGAAGACCAGATCAAGACGCCGTTCATCACGCCCTTTGGTGCATACAGCTACACCACCATGTTTTTTGGACTTAAGAACGCCAAGGCAACCTATCAAAGGGCCATTCAGATGTGCTGTGATCAACAGATCAGCCACAACGTCGATGCTTACATCGATGATGTGGTTGTCAAGTCTAGGACCATCGACAATCTTAATGAAACGTTCGCCAACCTAAAAAAGTACTAATAGAAGTTGAACCCTTCAAAGTGTATCTTTGGAGTTCCATCCGGTATACTACTAGGCTACATTATCAATGCTCGTGGCATCGAACCCAACCCTGACAAGGTATCTACCATCACCAACATGAAACGACCAACATGCATCAAGGATATACATAAACTTACAGGCTGCATGGCTGCTTTAAGCCGCTTCATATCGTGCCTTGGCAAAAAAGGGTTACCGTTCTTCAAACTCCTCAAGGCCTCTGAGTGCTTTTACTGGTCGGAAGAGGTAGATATAGCTTTCGAGCAGCTCAAGGTGTTCCTAACAAAGCCTCTGATCATGACAGCGCCATGGCCAGACAAACTCTCCAAATCTACATCGCCGCCACTTCCCGCGTCGTCAGCACAGCCATCGTGGTTGAACATGAGGAGGCTAGGCACGCCTATAAGGTGCAACGTCCGGTATACTTCATCAGTGAGGTCCTTAATGAGCTCAAAACTCATTATCCTCAGGTCCAAAAGCTGCTATACACCATCTTGATTACATAGCGTAAGCTCCGCCACTACTTTGAGTATTACAAGGTTGCCATGGTCTCTGAGTTCCCCCTAGGAGACATCCTCCATAGCAAAGAGGCCAATGGCCGTATCATCAAGTGGGCTGTTGAGCTCGGCACTTACTCCATTGAGTTCAGAAGCAGGCCTATGATCAAGTCTCAGGCGCTCGCTGATTTCATCGCTGAGTGGACCAAAATTCAAGAGCCCATCGCCGCCACTTACCTCGGGCACTAGGTGATGTACTTTGATGGCACCCTTAACATCAACGGTGCTGGTGCGGGCATTCTGTTCATTACGCCCATAAAGGATAAGCTCTGATACGTTCTCTAGATACACTTTCTGGCCTCCAACAACACCGCCGAATATGAAGCATGTCTCCACAGACTATGTATAGCCATTTAGCTCAGCATCAAATGCCTCATGGTATACGGGGACTCTGCGCTGGTCATCAACCAGCTTAACAAAGACTGGTCTTGCTCCAGCGAGAAGATAGATGCATCTTGCGCCGAAGTTAGGAAGCTTGAAGGAAAATTCTATGGCATCGAATACCACCACGTGGTCCACGACCAAAATTAGCTCACCGACCATTTATCCAAGTTGGGCTCTTCTAGCACCATGAGTCCACTGGGGGTCTTCGTTCAAGATCTCTTGGTGCCATCCATTAAGGAAGATAAGGAAGTATAGGAAGTTCCCCCTACCGAGCAGCTGGTACTATCGATACCTTCACCGGTCGTTGATTGGAGGGAACAATTCATCAAGTACCTCACCAACGCCAAAGTACCCACCAACAAGACTGAAACCGAATGCCTAATTCGATGAAGCAAGCATTACGTGCTGGTAGATGGCAACTTGATGAGGAAAAGTGCCAAGGAAGGAATACTGCAGAAATGCATCACCCAAGAAGAGGGAGTGAAGCTACTTCTCAAAATTCACTCTGGTTCCTATAGTAATCACGCGGCTTCGAGAACACTGGTCGGCAAGGCTTTTCGAGCTGGTTTTTACTGGCCCACGGCCATCTCCGATGTAGAAAACCTCATCCGATGTTGTGAAGGGTGCCAATTTTTCGCCAAGCAAATACACATGCTGGCACACAAGCTGCAGACCATTCCAGCTTGCCCTAGGCTCATCGTATACTCCAACTTGGTCGACACAACCCTCACCCTTCACACACCCAAGTCACGCACACAACACTCTCCCCATAGTCTAGTTATCACCCGTTTCCACCACGCATCAATGTAGTATAAGCGTAGTAGAAGTGCAAGCAATGAAATGTAGCAGTAAGTGTGTGTCTAGCCTAATAGCAGGGTATGCAGGGGTAAGGCTGCGTCAAGGTAAAGGCCATCAAATAAGCATTCTACCATGCAAGTCCTATCATAGTATGATTATAACCGTAAAGTAAAGCAATAGCAGTTCTATATTAGCCATGCGTAATAGGTGCTACAAGATTGGGTGAGATGTGGCACCTTCAGTGTAGTCATCTCTGTTCTCCTCACGGTACTCATGGTCCATGTCTATCAGGTTCTCCTCCGAGTCTGCATCGTTCGCATTATAGTCGCGTTAGCGACGTCTATAGAATAGCACAAAGAAGCAATGGAAATTCAAAAGAGCCAAATGCACTCAAACATGGGTTCATTGCATAGAGCTTGATTTTAGATGAATTTTAGTCCTGGTCTCGTATTTTTCTGAGGTCATATGAATTAGTTATGAATTTCCAAAGTTTAAATCATTTCTAAAAATGGAAAAAGGCTGAATTAATCCTGGGCTGACACGTGTCACGCTGTGATTGGTCCATGTGGCATGCTGACGTCAGCATGACATCATTGTCCCGGTTCTGGTACTGATAGGTGGGGTTCAACTGACGTCAGCATGATGTCATCAACGTCGTCAGTTCCGACAGGTGGGTCCAGGGGCTATTGGGTCACCGACATGTGGGTCCGATCAAAGTCAACATCAGTCAACGGCGGGTCAATGGTCAACGGTTTTTGGTCAACGGTCAGGGTTACTGACGTGTGGGTACCGCATGACATCAGCGTCTGACGTGTGGGTCTAGAGTGTTTGTGCCACTGACATGTGGGGCCAGGTCAACAGTCAACGTTGATCAGTCAATGGTCAATACGGGCTGGGTCTTGACTGGGCATGGACAGGGCTGGATCTGGGCCGGGCTTGGCCCGCCACATGGCAAGCTGTGACGCTGCCACGTCGTAGCCATGGGCTTCTACTGGGCTTCGTCCACATTGCTGGCTTATGGTGCGTGGTTCATGGTGGACGCAGGTTCACGGTCCATGGACCTAAGACAGGGTCCATGGTGGACCGAGTCCACTGTCTTTTCTCTCAGCTCAGCTCACATGCACCGAGTGTAGGCGCGGATGGCCGGCGAGGGAAGTCTCCCCTGTTTTCTCCCGTGGCTGCGCTTCCACCGGCGGCGTGCTCGCTAGTGAGCCTCCGTGGCGGTGCTGGTGTGCAATTGACGCGGGTGGAAGCTCCACTGAGCCTCGGCATCTTCATTGGTGGGGTTACCACGGCGTGCAGGGTCCTGTGGTGTGCCGGCCACAGCGGCAGCCTTCTGGGCACGACGGCGGCGCTGGTGAGGTGGCTACGGCCATGGTGAAGCACCCTGATGGGGCATGTAAGCTTCTACGGCTCCATAGGGACATGGCATGGGCGTCTAGGGCTCAAGGCAGGGCTTCGTGCTTCTAGGTGGCCGGTAGGGGCTCCCCGGTAGCCACGTCGACATGGTGACGACGGTGAGGCGCACGGTGAACTACGGGGCTCCAGTGGGGTGGTCACCGTGTGGTCGTGGGTGTTTCTCATGGCTCCGGCGAATAGGGCGGGCGAGTCAGGGAGGCGCTAGGCGCTCCTAGTGGTACTGGCCACGGTGGTCGGTGGCTCTGGCTGGTGGTCTAGTGCTCGGGCCAGTGGTCTGGTGATTGGGCCGGTGGTCTGGTGCTCGGAGGTGGTTGGGTGCTCAGAGGTGGTCTAGTGCTCAGAGGTGGTCGGGTGCGCCAGCGGTGGCCACGCCATGACGGCGGTGTTGCGAGCACGGCGAGCGAGTGCTTTGCTTCAGCGTCCATGGGGCTTGGGGGTCTACAACATCCAAGGGCTCGGAGGTGGTCGCGGTGTGCGCATGAGTGTGCTGTGCTTGTGTGCCTTGAGACCGGAGATGGCCTTGGCCTACGCGCTCATGATATGGAGCACCATGGCCGGAGTAGCAAGGTCCGGCGGCGAGCAGGGGAAGGAACCGGGGGCTCACCGTAGGTGTTGTGGAAGAGGGGATGGTGGTGCAGTGACGTGTTGTGGCCGTGTAGCTCTAGAAGCCGTGTAGTGCTGACCCGTGATCGTGATGACGACGATGGCGTCACCCTCGGCTCCGACGACTTCGGCAGCGCGTGGGGGTTCCGATCCTCTTCTCATGATCTCCTTCTCGGCCCTCTACTCTCGGTACGGTGCGGCTGCTGGGCCACCAAGCGGTGATGGAGGCTAAGGGAGAGGCTAAGGCACCGGGCGTGAGCGGCGTGCGGGCTGGCTTTATAGCCGAGCACCATGCCTCTCATGGTGGCTGGCATCGTGCAGTGGAGGCGTGCGCATCGCATCAGACGGTGGTGCGGGGTTGAGTGGGCGCGGCGCAAGGGGGATAGGGTCATGCCCCAGGCGTGACCCCCTGGCCTGCCCCTACCACCGCGGTCGGCTCTTGGTCGCATGGGCGGTTGAGCGTGGCGTGGAGAAGATGAACAGGAGGGCTGACATGTGGGGCCGCGTGGTAGCGGCAGCAGGCGAGCGGAGGGTGCGCGGGCTTGCTGGGCTGGCTCGTGGGCCGCGCACGTGCTGGAAGATGGAATGGGGTTGGCAGGCCGGTTGGGCTGTCTGGCTGGCATGAGCCGAGCAGGCCGAGCCTGCGAGGCCTTCTTCCCTTTTTCTTTTTCTGTTTTCTTTTTCTTCTTCCTTGATTTGAATTCAAATTTGGTTTTTAAATTTGGATTCCAAATTGGTGCACCATATTCATTAGAGTTTTTAAGCATATCATAACTCAAATGGAAATCCAAATCACATTTTTAATAATCGATGTATGCAACACTTTATTTGTTAGAATTTAAATAAACACAATTAACTAATGACATGCCATGCTTATGTGTTAACTTGGGTTGGGGTTAGACCTAATGCATCTCTTAGGTTGGGTTACTATACATGACACTCATCATCGTATGAGAGTTTTTAAGAAAAATTTTGTAGTTGGTATTTTTAGTTTGTGGATTTTTGGGTTGTTACAGTCCTACCCCCTTAACAGAATCTCGACCCCGAGATTAAAGCGTAACATACTCTTCGAAGAGGTAAGGATATCATAGCCGGAGGTCAGACTCTTTCTCCCATGTTGCTTCTCTATCAGTGTGATTGCTCTATTGGATCTTGCACATAGGAATAGTCTTGCTTCGGGTCTCTTTGGTATCTCTACCCAGAATTCTGATAGGATGTTCTTTATACTCAAGTGTATCTTGAATGTCAAGTGTATCAGTTGGAACTACTTCATCGGGCACTCTCAAACACTTGTGTAGCTGTGAGACATGGAATACGGGATGTACACCTATCAATACCTCGGGTAGCTCAAGTTTGTAGGCCAGCTTTCCAATCCTCTTGCAAATCTTGTATGGGCCAACAAATCTAGGGGCAAGCTTTCCTTTCACATGGAATCTGACAGTTCCACGTAGCGGGGATACCTTGAGATAGATGAAATCTCCCACATTGAACTCAAGTTCTCTTCTCCTTTTGTCAGCATAGCTCTTGTATCGACTTTGAGCAATTCTCAAATTCTCCTTTACTTGCGCAACTCCTTCTTCTGCATCTTGAATCCTAGCGGAGTCAAAGAATGATCTTTCTCCTGGTTGGGACCACATCAAAGGTGTCTTACAAGGTCTGCCATATAGAGCTTCAAATGGTGACATCTTGATACTGGCTTGGTAGCTGTTGTTGTAAGAGAACTCTGCATAGGGTAGGTATTTCTCCCAATCAGAGCTATAATTTAGTACACTAGCGCGAAGCATGTCTTCTAAGATCTAATTTACTTGTTCTATCTGTCCATCTGTCTATGGGTGATAAGCGGTACTGAAATCAAGTTTGGTTCCAATGGACTTGTGCAGAGCTTCCTAGAATTGGGACACAAACTGAGGACCACGATCGGATATAATACTAGAGGGAGCTCCATGCAACCTGAGAATATGCTCAATATATAGATCTGCTAATTTTTCTGCATTGGTCTTGGTCTTAACTGGTACAAAGTGAGCAATCTTGGTCAAACGGTCAATAATCACCCAGATGGAATCATTGCCTTTCTATGATCGGGGCAATCCCACTATGAAATCCATGGATATGCTCTCCCATTTCCACTCGGGAACGTTAAGAGGCTTTAGCAAACCTGCAGGCCTTTGATGTTTAGCCTTAACTCTATTGCAGGTGTCACAACATGCCACATGTCCTGCAATGTCTGTCTTCATGCCTTTCCACCAAAAGTGTTTCTTCAAGTCTTGATACATCTTTGAACCTCCAGGGTGAATACAGTACTTGGAATCATGAGCTTCTAACAGAATTTCCTCTCATAGTGCTGGGTTAGATGGAACACAGATTCTATTCTTGAACCAGATGGTTCCTTGTTCATCTTCTTGGTGGTTGGTCTTGTAGCCTAGTTTCATCAGACCATGAAGATATTCAATTTCTTCACAACTTTTCTGAGCTTGGTGGATGCGATCTATGAGATCATACTGTATGCGGAGCTCATTCAACAAGTCATGCGGTAGTATCTCAAGTTGGAAATCATCAATCTCTTCCTTGAGCTTAGGTGATACGGATTTAGTGATCAAGGCGTGACAGTAACTCTTGCGACTGAGAGCATCTACGACTACATTAGCTTTTCCTAGATGATAGTGAATTTCTAGGTCATAGTCCTTGATCAATTCTAGCCATCGGCATTGCCTCATATTTAGATCTTCCTGAGTGAAAAAGTACTTCAAGCTCTTATGATCAGTGTAGATGTCACACTTGTTGCCTATCAAGTAGTGTCTCTAGATCTTCAAGGTATGCACAACTGCTGCTAACTCAAGATCATGGGTTGGGTAATGGTTCTCATGTTCTTTCAACTATCGAGATGCATATGCTATCACTCTTCCATCTTGCATCAGTACACAACCAAGTCCTTGATGGGATGCATCACAATAGACCACAAAATCTTTGCTGATATCAGGCAATGCTAACACAGGAGTTGTGGCAAGCTTCTGTTTCAATTCCTGGAAGCTTTGTTCGCACTCAGGAGTCCATTCAAACTCCTTAGTCTTCTTCAGAAGGTTGGTCATTGGATGGGCTATCTTGGAGAAGTTCTTAATGAATCAGCGATAATATCCGGCCAATCCTAAGAAACTTTTGATTTCTGTCACATTACGGGGTTGATCCCACTCTTTCATGACTTCAATCTTGGCTGGGTCAACTGCGACACCTTTGGCTGATAGTACATGGCCTAAGAAGGCAACTTTCTGTAGCCAAAACTCACATTTGCTGAACTTTGCGTATAGCTGATGTTGGGCTAGTTTCTCAAGCACCGTTCTTAGATGATGTTCGTGTTCTTCAGCGGTGGATGAATAAACAAGGATGTCATCAATGAATACTACCACAAACTTATCCAGTTCATCTATGAAAACCTTATTCATCATGTTCATGAAGTATGCGAGAGCATTCGTGAGTCCAAAGGACACCACGGTGAACTCAAACTGACCATACCTAGTCACAAAAGCTGTCTTCGGGATGTCACTTTCTTGAATCTTCATCTGATGATAGCCGAATCTGAGATCAATCTTGGAGAAATACTTGGCATCTCAAAGCTGATAAAGTAGATCATCAGTCCTTGGCAAGGGGTACTTGTTCTTGATGGTGACTGCGTTCAAGTTCCGATAGTTAATACACATTCTCATTGAGCCATCCTTCTTCTTAACAAACAGAATAGGGGATCCCCAGGGTGAAGCACTAGGTCATCAAGCTATTTCTTGAGCTCAGCTAGTTCATCAACTGACATGTGATAGGGTCTCTTAGCAATTGGTCCTATTCCTGGCAAGAGATCAATGATGAACTCTACATCATGGTCTGGTGGCATACCCGATAATTCTTTAGGGAATACATCGGGATAGTCTCTGACCACCGGCACATCATGAACTGTCTTCTCCTCTCTCTATGACTCTAAACTAGCTTTTAGGGCACACAAGATAGAGGTGGACTTTCTAGACTGGGGTTCACATCTAATGACTTGGCCTGATGGGTGGGTCACTTGGACATATCTAGGTGAACATGATATGATACCTCGGTGAATGGTTAACCAATCCATGCCTAAGATGACATCTAGGTTAGTGGAAGGTAACAAGGTTAGGTCAGCTTTAAAGGTAAGACCCTCAATGGTAAGACTCGCTCCCTTATAGATGTGGGTGCATTTTAGGTCTCCTAAAGGTGAGCTAGTGATGATAGGCTCCTCACGTGGGGTTACAGGCAGGTCATGCTCTCATGCAAACTTGGATGATATGTAAGAACAAGTTGCTCTAGAGTCAAATAGAACTGATGCAGTATTGCCATTAACTAAAAACATACCGTACACCACATCAGGGGCAGCCTGTGCTTCCTCGGCGTCCAGATGGTTGAGATGTCCATAGGTAGCAGATCACTTGAACTAAGACTTCTGAGCAGCTGAGTTCTGTGGGCACTCAGTGGCTTTATGACCTGGTTGGCCACAAGCGAAGTAGGTGAAAGGTGTACCGCCTGTAGGGGTTGGCGCGGGTGCCTTCTAGTTTCCAGTGCTTGGTGTAGAGCGGTTCTGTGCTGGGCGTTCATTCACAAAGCAAGGACGGTTGAAATGATCCTAAGTGTTGCGGTCCTGAGCATAACGGTCCCAGGTGTAACGATCCTAAGCAGGGCAGGAGTATTTAGCGGTGTAGCCCCCACTACCCCTACTCGATCCAGGGTTGTCATCCCTATTGTAGCGAGAGCGTTCCCTAGATGGTGCATCTCTGTGGAACCTCTTGCGATCACATCCATAGAAGGACTCCTCAGGCTTACACTTCCTCTCCCTGTACTCTTCTCCAGCTTCAGCATGGTCCTTTTCAATCTGGATGCAGTGATCCACCGAAGCACGCAATGTGTTGCTCTCAATACCGCCAAACTTCAACTTGATGTGCGAGTTAAGTCCCTTGCGGTAATAGTATAGCTTCTCCTTCTTAGAGTTCATAACATAGGAAGGTGCATAGCGCAGAAGGTTGGTGAAATGGGTAGTGTACTCAGTCACCTTGTCCTTTCCCATCTTGATGTTGCAGAACTCCTCGGCTTTGGCCTCCATGATACCCTTGGGAATGTGATACTCAGTGAATGCTTTGGTGAACTCTTCCCATGAGATGTTGGTAGGGTCCTCAAGGGAATCACTAAAACTATCCCACCAGGCACGTGCTGCTCCTATGAGCTAGTGTGCAGCTGCTCCAACACACTCATCATCAGTGAAAGTAGTGAGGTCAAGCTTCTTCTCCATCTCCTTATGCCAGTCAATGGCTACAAGCAGGTCAGGGTCGGTGCCATCATAGGTAGGTGGCCTTAGCTTCAGAAATCCTTCTAGCTTCCTTTGGAAGTCATTCTGCTGACCTCCTTGGCGACAGTTTGCTCCTTCAACAAGAGCTACAAGAAGCTGGGTCTGTTGTACCATCACTTCTGCTAGGTTCGGTGGTGGTGGTGGTGGAATGTTCTCCTCAGGTGGTAGAGTATTCTCCAGGTGGAAGGGTATCCCTCCATGTCCATGGCCATGGCCATGGCCACGGTTGTTGCCACCATGTCCCCCATTTGGTTCAACTGGTTCAGGGGTGGGTGCACGTCCATGGTTCATTAGGCGATTAGATCGGCGGTTCAGCATATGCATCATGGATCATAGTGAATTTAGTGCTTGTGCCATAAGTGCTTATAATTTAATATGATTACATGATTTTGACGATTTAAAGAAAAACATTTATACTACCCAACACTCATTACAAAGAAGCAATAAGATCCATAAAATGCAATAAGATCCAAAAACATTCATTATATGGGTTTTATTACATAGCATCATCTCCCGTAGCTACACTAGAAGATGTGCGAGAATCGTACTATGCATAATGTCTCAAAATACATCTCATAAGGGGTACATCATGGGGTACAACTTACGGAAGCTACTAACATGACTCATGACCACGCAGGGTCATTCTACTCTAACTCGTACACCATAGCTGGGATACGACTGTTCTCAATTTCGATCTCCTCATCAGACTTGTGAAGTCGGGACACGTATTTCAAGGCCTCAGCGAGCTCCTTAGTAGGCTTGGCTCCCAGTAAGGTAGGGCAGGCGTCTAGGTTAAGGCGAGTCGGGGCTAATTCAAACTCCTCTATCCTAGGCTTCATCTTGCTGTGAATCACATTGGGTAGTTGATCCCACATACCCTTCATCTCCCTGAGGCGCTTCTTGTCAGACTTCTGCCAAGCCTGCCATGTCCTTTCACACTTGTCCTGTAGGTACTCGGTCTACCTAAGTGCCTCAATCAGGTGACCCTAGTTACAAATGACCTTCTTCTTGAACTCCTCTAGCTCCTAAGTCAGGGTCTTGTTCTAAGATTGGATCTTCAGCATATCAATCCCCTTGGATCTCTCTCTGTCTCCTCTGCGGTTGAACTCGGCCTTCTTGTCATCCAACTCTCTCTACAACTCCAAGACCTTGCTGTTGAGGTAGTAGTTCCTGTTGCAAAGGTTGGCTATTTTGTCCTATAAGTCAGTGACCTTGGCTCTGTGGACTTCCTCACGACGGTTGAGCTCATCCTGTAGCTTGGCAACTGTCTCAAGTAGACTAGCTTGCTCCTATGCTCTCTGTGAGTCTCGCTCCTAGTACTCCCATCGGAGGGCCTGGTCCTAACGTCTCCTCTGCTCTAGCTGGGTCATGTACCTATCCTGCTCTAGTAGGTGGATAGCCAAGACATGAAGGCACCTATCCTCCTCGGTAAGGATAACTCTGCCGGCTATGAAACTTTGCTCACTAGGGGTAAGGCTAAGGTCGAGGACCTAGGGAAGTAGACGGAACTCTATCATCTTCAGGTGCTCGTAGTGGTCCCTCATCACTCTATGAAGTGCCTTGTGTGAGATAGCTCATAGTCCCTCCTCGACTATGTCCTCTATAGTCAACTCAGTGAAAGTTGGGATAGAAGGTACGGTAGTGCTAGCTGGGAACTCGACTGAGGTGACAATCGGTCCTTCAATTCCTCCTTCCTGAGCTGGCTTCCCAGTGCAGGTGACCTTGACAAGCTCGTTGGGGACTCCTAACATGACGAGAACTCGACAGAGGGTCTGTGCAAAACCCCTGAGCTCACGTAGGTCGAAGGTAAGCTTGGCGTGGTCCAGAGGTAGCGGTCCTAGAGGTGGCCAGTCGTCGTTCATTGCCATCTGCATGTTTTAAGGAATTAGGTGTTAGCAGGTCCATATTAGATAAGCCTTGCATAAAAGTAAATGCAGGGTCGGTATATAACCGAAAGAAGGGTTGTCCACGTCCTATTCTATTGTCCATTTCTAAGGGTTTCATCCTATGGTCAAGTATGGCTCTGATACCAACTAAAACGACCCCGAATTCCATGAAGAGAAATCCACAGCATCGAAGTGTAATAAGACCATTGTAGATCATATTACCCAAATTCTAGTCGAATATCACATCCATACAATGATGATATCATAGTACAAATAGTGCAGAATTACATAAATTATTACATCGCCTAATTGGTGGAATCAAAAGTAGCATTCATTCAGAACAGCTTGTAGATAAGATCGCCAAACTCGAGCGTAGGCACGAACCCCTCATCTATCAAACTCCTCGGAGCTATACTCCTCAGCAGAACCTGTGTGCCAAAATTTATCAATACGATTTGTACTAGCCACTCCCAACCCTATGAGCATTGCTTTGTGGAAATTGGATGCAAGTTGGATATATTCAAAGGAATCTATAAGGCTGGGGTTTCCTATGCAGTAGCATATCAAGTATATAATAATAGTTGATCAAGTGTTAACTCCATTCCCATACACGTTCCACCCCATTCCCTTCCTAGAGCCAGGTTTTGATCCTAGGATCGATATACCACTATCTCCACACCATCGCCATACCATAACCATACCCTCGCTCAGTCGATAGGCCAACTCCCTCTTGGCACTGTCTCAAGGCCCGTAGCCCTTGGCTACGACCGACACTCTCTCACGGGGGAAGAAGAGAATGACTCATCTCACTATCTAGTTTAAGCAAAACCCAAGAAAGGTCCATAGCCAACAAGTCGGCACATGTATCGATCGATCAACCATACACTCTATAGAGGTTTTACATAACCATAAGATCTGCCTTCCTTGCTGACCGTCATCAACTAGGCTGATTCCAGCCGCTTGCTCACCTAGGATAATGCCACTCTACCATTCAGCCCTGGTTCACCCCAAGTCTAGTCTGGGGTGGCTGAAACTGAGTCATGAGCCGGGTCCATAAGGTCTCCATGAAGTCTTGGAAGGGTGTGGGGGAAATCCTCTGCGCCTCATACCTCCTTACACTGTCCGCTATCAACCTAGCAGTAGTTGCAATATCCTACCAAGTAGTCTGGCTATCCCGCACCATATAGGGCGAGTGGTACGTAAGGCTTCCCGATGAATCTGAGTACTAGTAAGTCCTTAGGGATGACCAAGCCAGAATGTCTCCATCAGGGTTTCCATTTACCGTGCCACCACAGCACCTCCATCCTGGGCTCCACCCATCATAGGTTCACCCCCAGGTCCACCTTATATACCATTTTACCCACCACAGGTATCCATTCTAGGGGTGCCCAGGTAGCACCCCATGGCAAGACTTGCCCTAGGCTCATCGTATACTCCAACTTGGTTGACACAACCCTCACCCTTCACACACCCAAGTCACGCACGATGTACTCTCCCCACAGTTTAGTTATCACCCGTTTCCACCACGCATCAATGTAGTATAAGCATAGTAGAAGTGCAAGTAATGAAATGTAGCAGTAAGCATGTGTCTAGCCTAATAGCAGGGTATGCAGGGGTAAGGTTGCGTCAAGGTAAAGGCCATCAAATAAGCATTCTACCATGCAAATCCTATCATAGTATGATTATAACCGTAAAGTAAAGCAATAGCAGTTCTATATTAGCCATGCATAATAGGTGCTACGAGATTGGGTGGGATGTGGCACCTTCAGTTAGTCATCTCCGTTCTCCTCACGGTACTCACGGTACTCATCTGTCAGGTTCTCCTCTGAGTCTGCATCGTTCGCATTATAGTCGCGTTAGCGACGTCTATAGAATAGCACAAAGAAGCAATGGAAATTCAAAAGAGCCAAATGCACTGAAACATGGGTTCATTGCATAGAGCTTGATTTTAGATGAATTTTGGTCCTAGTCTCATATTTTTCCGAGGTCGTATGAATTAGTTATGAATTTCCGAAGTTTAAATCATTTCTAAAAATGAAAAAATGCTAAATTAATCCTGGGCTAACACGTGTCACGCTGTGATTGGTCCACGTGGCATGCTAACGTCAGCATGACATCATCGTCCCAAATCTGGTACTGACAGGTGGAGTTCAGCTGACGTCAGCATGACGTCATCAACATCGTCAGTTCCGACAGGTGGGTCCAGGGGCTATTGGGTCACCGACATGTGGGTCCGATCAAAGTCAACATTAGTCAATGGTGGGTCAACGGTCAACAGTTTTCGGTCAACGGTCAGGGTCACTGACGTGTGGGTACCGCGTGACGTCATCATAATGTCAACGTCTGACGTGTGGGTCCAGAGTGCCTGTGCCACTGACATGTGGGGCCAGGTCAACAGTCAACGTTGATCGGTCAATGGTCAATACGGGCCAGGTCTCAACTAGGCTTGGACAGGGCTAGATCTAGGCCGAGCTTGGCCCGCCATGTGGCAAGCTGTGACGCTACCATGTCATAGTCGTGGGCTTCTACTGGGCTTCATCCACATTGCTGGCTTACGGTGCGTGGTTCATGGTGGACGTAGGTTCATGGTCCATGGACCTAAGACAGGGTCCATGGTGGACCGAGTCCACCATCTTTTCTCATGGCTCAGCTCACGTGCACCGAGTGCAGGCGCAGACGGCCGGCGAGGGAAGTCTCCCCTATTTTCTCCTGTAGCTACGCTCCCACCAGCAGCATGCTCGCCGGTGAGCCTCCATGGTGGCACTGGTGTGCAATTGGCGCGGGTGGAAGCTCCACCGTGCCTTGGTGTCTTCATTGGTGGGGTTACCATGGTGTGTGGGGTCCCGTGGTGTGCTAGCCACGACGGCAGCCTTCTAGGCACGACGGCGGCGCTGGTGAGGTGGCTACGGCCACGGTGAAGTGCCCTGATGGGACGTGTAAGCTTCTACGGCTCCACAGGGACACGGCGTGGGTGTCCAGGGCTCAAGGCGGGGCTTCATGCTTCCAGGTGGCCGGTAGTGGCTCCTCGGCGGCCATGGCGACATGGTGACGACGGCGAGGCGCACGGTGAACTACGGGGCTCCAGCGAGGTGGTCACGGTGTGGTCATGGGTGTTTCCCGTGGCTCCGGTGAATAGGGCGGGCGAGTCAGGAAGGCGCCAGGCGCTCCCAGCGGTACTGGCCATGGTGGTCAGCGGCTCTGGCCGGTGGTCTGGTGCTCAGGCTAGTGGTCTGGTGCTCGGGCCGGTGGTCTAGTGCTCGGGCCGGTGGTCTGGTGCTCGGAGGTGGTCGGGTGCTCAAAGGTGGTCCAGTGCTCGGAGGTGGTCGAGTGCACCAGCGGTGGCCACGCCACGATGGTGGTGTTGCGAGCGCGGCGAGTGAGTGCTCTGCTTCAGTGTCCGTGGGGCTTGGGGGTCTACAGCGTCCAAGGGCTTGGAGGTGGTCGCGGTGCGCGCGTGAGTGTGCTGTGCTTGTGTGCCTTGAGACCGGAGATGGTCTTGGCCTACGCGCTCATGGTATGGAGCGCCATGGCCGGAGTAGCAAGGTCCGGCGGCGAGCAGGGGAAGGAACCGGGGGCTCACCGTAGGTGTTGTGGAAGAGGGGATGGTGGTGCAGTGACGTGTTATGGCCATGTAGCTCCAGAAGTCGTGCAGTGCTGACCCGCGACCGTGATGACGACGACAGCATCACCCTCGGCTCCGGCGACTTCGGTAGCGCGCGGGGGTTCCGATCCTCTTCTCATGATCTCCTTCTCGGCCCTCTACTCTCGGTACGGTGCAGCTGCTGGGCCACCAAGCGGCAGTGGAGGCTGAGGGAGAGGCTAAGGCGCCGGGCGTGAGCGGCGTGCGGGCTGGCTTTATAGCCGAGCACCATGCCTCTCATGGCGGCTAGCATCGTGTGGAGGAGGCGTGTGCATCGCATCAGACGGTGGTGTGGGGTTGCGTGGGCGCGGCGCAAGGGGGACAGGGTCATGCCCCGAGTGTGACCCCTAGGCCCGCCCCTGCCACCGCGGTCGGCTCTTGGTCGCGCGAGCGATTGAGCATGGCGTGGAGAAGATGAACAAGAGGGCTGACATGCGGGGCCTGCGTGGCAGTGGCAGCAGGCGAGCGGAGGGCGTGCGGGCTTGCTGGGCCGGCTCGTGGGCCACGCGCGTGTGCTGGAAGACAGAATGGGGTTGGCAGGCCAGTTGGGCTGGCTGGCTGGCGCGAGCCGAGTAGGCCGAGCCTGCGAGGCCTTCTTCTTCCCTTTTTCTTTTTCTATTTTCTTTTTCTTCTTCCTTGATTTGAATTCAAATTTGGTTTTTAAATTTGGATTCCAAATTAGTGCATCATATTCATTGGAGTTGTTAAGCATATCATAACTCAAATGGAAATCCAAATCACATTTTTAATCATCGATGTATGCAACACTTTATTTGTTAGAATTTAAATAAACACAATTAACTAATGACATGCCATGCTTATGTGTTAACTTTGGTTGGGGTTAGACCTAATGCATCTCTTAGGTTGGGTTACTATACATGACACTCATCATCGCATGGGAGTTTATAAGAAAAATTTTGTAGTTGGTATTTTTAGTGTGTGGATTTTTGGGTTGTTACAATTGTCATCCGAGCACCTAGGGTGGAAAACTTTAATGAAGAGCAGGCCGTAGCTGTTCGGATAGAGGCCGTCGATAGGGCTGAGGAGTTACGCCTAATCACCTACATCCACATAGCCAAGTATCTAGAAAGCTTGCGGAGGTACTACAACCGCAATATCAAAGGTCATTCATTTGCTGTCAGCGACCTCGTTCTCCGCCAAAAACAAAAAAACTAAAGGGATGCACAAGCTCTCCTCCCCTTGGGAAGGGCCTTACGTCGTCAAAGAAGTCACCCGACTAGGGTCTTATCGTCTATGTGACTTAGACAGAATCGATGTTCCTAACTCATGGCACATCGAGCACCTTATACGTTTCTATCCTTAAAACGCTCCAGATATGTACTCTCCACTTTATGTTGAACAAAGTTTTGATCTCCATAAATTATCTCCACTTTTTCTCCATTGTGGTTTAACCCCCATTTACGGTCGTTGAGCACTATGCTACACCATAATGAACTCCAATACGAAATAGACATAACTGCACCGACCACGATTCTCCAATGTTAGCGACGAACGGTTTCCTCCAATATCGCTGAATGATTTCTCCAAATTGTCGACACATTTTTGCCAAAAATAGCCAAATAAGTCTTCTCCAAATCGCCGAACACTTTGCTCCAACTCTCCAAGATATTTCGTCGATCAGTAAGCAGCATACTTTCTTTTCTGTTCTCTTTGGAAAAGACCCAGTCTCCGGTCTCTCCCTACACATGCCATGGGCTCTGTGCTCTGTGTTATGGGTGGTCGGCTGTGGTTCCTTGGTCATGCCTATTCATCCTACACATCCATGGGCTCCGCGCTCGATGTTATGGACTATGGGCTAGCCAAGGCCAAGAGTTTAGTACAGAGCTAATTGCTCGGTCGCCGCTTATACTATCTATATCTCCAAGTTATTTCAATAATTGCCAAGCAGCATGTGTTTCGCTCTATTCTCTATGGAGAAAACCCAGTCTCTGATCTCTCCCTACATGTGCTATGGGCTCCGTGCTCTACGTTACGGGTGGTCGGCTGTGGTTCCTTGGTCACGCCTATTCCTCCTACACAAGCATGGGCTCCGCGCTCGATGTTATGGACTATGGGCTAGCTGAGGCCATAGGGGTCAGTATCGAACTAACTGCTCGGACTCTACTTATACTCTGCATAAATACATCATGGTCAACACTACAAGGATTTTTTTTTCATCAAAAATACAAGCAAACTGCATATACATGCACCTCGCAACATTCCTCACATACATAAATGTTTTTGTGCTTTCATGCGTTCTAACTACACTATCAGGATATTACAGATGATGATCTTCGAGCAGATCACTGAGCTCCACCATCACCATTAGTCTCACTAAACATGTCTATGTTGCTGGCCAATTTCTTCGCAGAGTATTCTACCTGATCCTCTAGCTGCTGGGTCTCCGCATCGCTCAGTCCTTCAGTGAACCCACCCCCAATCGCCTGAAGGTTGATAGCCGGGTAATAGGACTGAACCACCGCAAGGATGTGAGTAGCGACAGATAGTATGGCATCGCGATTGAAGCTTTTGAAGTTCTCCCACGTTGTCTTGCACCTCTAGATGACGGTGTCCGATCATTGCTGCCTGTCGTCGAGCTGAATACCTGTTTCCAGGTCGACGCAGTCAAGCACTGGTTTAATTGTGGCGACTATAGCGTCGAAGTTCTCCCTTTGGGTCCTAGCTTCCTACACCAGCACATCAAACTGTGCCTTAGCTTTATGACGGAAGCTTGCAAGCGTTACAATGTTCCATCATACAAGGAAACTAATTCAACAGTAATTCCGACCAGGAGGTATTCACCTTTCAGTTCCTTGGCCAGTTTGTCTGCTCGCTCAGACTCCTTCGCCTTCTCCTGATGAAGTTGTTTGATGGCTTGGCATAGTTGGTTGAGCTCCACATCTTGCTCTACAGGCACAATAGTTACCACTAAAAATATGTCTACTCATCAATACCAAGTGCATTCGCCAATATAATCTACCTGCTTTCTGTTTGGATACACTTTTGAGCTCGGATTTCTGTTCCAACTGCTCAGAGATGCTCCTCAGTTGTCCGAAGACAATAGCCAGCTGCACGGGCTGGCTCTGCATCTATGCAGACTGGCTCCATAGTTGCTCGGACGCAGCCACCAACCGCTCAGATAGGACCCCCTTCTAGTATTCTAGGTCTCGCGCGTTGGACTCTGCAAGGTCTCATTCACGTCGGGTCCTCTAGATGTTTCTCTCCAAGATGTTCACCGCCTCTTTGAGTTTTTTGTTCTCCTCGGCAAGGGGCTCCATCCTCTTTATCAGCTGGCGGCGCTGCTCGGTAGTCCGTGTTATCTCCTACGAATGCATAATGATAATGTCGAAATACGGTTACAAAAGTCAAAGGGGAGCATTTTAGACGTTGTACTAACCTTGATTTGCTTCATCACCCCAGTAAGGGTAGTTTTTAGTCTCCTAAACTCCCTGGTAGTGTCCTCCTCTTTGATAATTACTATGTCATCACCGTGCTTTCGGAGGATTCAGATAGCTTGGGGTCGAGGCTCCTCACACTCAATCTCCTCCACCTCGTCCTCCTCTACTGCTGCTAGAGGCACCACCTAGGGACTCAGTGGTCAGATAGCAGGTCCAACCATTCCCTTCGACACCTTGCGGAGCGTCGTCTGCTCCTTTGGCACCGCAAGATTCTTCGCCCTAGATTCCGATGCGATGTTGGTAACTATAGTTTCTACTCCAGAGGGCCCAGCGGCATCTGCTATTGTTGAGGGCGCTGTCGCCAACTCGTTCACTATCGATGATAACTGTTCGCCGTCATCTAGTCTACCAACGGGGGCAATTGTCTCCCCGTGTGCTGATGAGTACCCAAGGACTCCAAGATGGGATCCATTGGCATTCCCTCCATCCCAGAGCCAGCCTTCGGCTGCTCGTTAGTTTGGATGGGCGGGATTGGATCCATCGTACAGCTTGCCCTGTATCAAGTCAGCTTGTTAGTCACAACAAAAGTTAAGAAACTCTAGCAAAGAAAATCCAATACAAGAATACTTACGGTTTGGTCTGCTAGCTCAATTTCTTGAACCGACGGTGCCTACCTGAGCCCCCAGGTGTAGTCGTGGGGTAGACTCCTATGCTCTATGGGGGAGGTCTCGGCTCCTCCACAGTCGACCTCTTTTCTGTCTGCTGCTCTAGGGCTCTCTCCGCCTGTTGCTCAGGGACTTCCATCACTTGCCCCATAGGGACTCCCATCGTCTACTGTACGAGGACTCCCATCACCTGCTGTATGAGAACTTCCCTTGTCCGCTGCTCGGGGACTTCCCTTATCTGTGGATCAAGGACTTCTTCACCTCCCCTTGATTGACTCCCCATGAGAGTGCTGCATGGAGGCTCCTTCATGCTCGGTGGAGGATCCCTTAGAACTTCGTTGTCATCCGACTAGTCGAACATAGCGGTCCTCCACGTTCGACTAGTCTGATCATCGCCAAGCGAGATGCCGCCTAGTTTGATGGAAGCAGAACCTGCTGTCTTCCCCCTCTTCTAGGCTGGCTCATCTGCCGCTGCCATCTTCCCTTGGGCTTTCTCTGACACCGGGGGAGAACTCTCATCCGACCAACAACCGTGCCTTCAGAGTCCGACGAGATATCGATGGCACTTCCTTCAGGTTAAGTTGGTGGTCATGCATCCACAGTGGGTGGCCAATTGCCCTTTGGCACACTTGAAAAGTACACCGCCATATCCTATGAATGGATCTTTGCATAGGTAAATCAGTCTGCTGCTCGGCAATGAAGAAGGATAAAATGCATTAGGAATACACAACTGAGATATTTACCTGAGGAGGCAGATTTTTGTAGTTGAAGGGCCTCATATACCCTAACATGTTAAAAGAGGAAAACGAAGTGAATAGTTCTATAGCCCGCTCTTCACAAACGTTCCTCGATAGCATCTCCGGCCTCTCCTGGGTACCGTCGGTTTCCCCCTTGAACTTGAATGCTAGATGCGCTCTCTCCTTACAAGGCTGCACGCGGTGTACTATAAAGCTTACCGCTACTAATCCACCATTGGTTCTCATGCCCTTTATCAAGGCAAGAAGCTCCTTCACTTGCTCCATGTCAGCGCTGTTCGGCATTTCTGACCAGCTCCTCTGGTTCTCCGGTCGGCATCGCAGCAGACGGCTAGGTGGCTCTGTTTCATATAGAACCACCTAGCGTTCCACCCATTCAAAGATGTGTTCAGTAGTATAGTAAGGTACTCGCTCGCCATCCCATCGCGCAGCTGAAGGTACACCCCGCCGACCACTTTAGAACCACCGCTGCCTCTCTTTTTCAGCCAAAACAAGTAACGGAAGAGATTGAAATAGGGAGGACACCGAGATATGCCTCACAAAAATGGATGAAGATTGAGATGTGTAGAATGGTATTGGGATGGAGGTTGCACAGACTAACCACCCAAAACTCCAATAGATCCCTCAGGAACGAGTGAACCAGAAATCCCAACCCGCGCTAGAAATAATCCTCGAATACCACCACTTCATTGGTATGCGAGGTTGGGAAGGACTCACCGAGGGCTGGCCACCATCCGACGATAGCACGATCAGGAAGAACGCCAGCCTCGACCAATATGTTAAGCTTCGCCTCTCCCATTCGCGATGGCACCCACTCTTCGTCCCGCCGGGCGCCAGCGCTCGCCTTCTTGGGGCTTGTTTTCTTTGCTTTGGTAGTTCCTTTCTTCGGCACCACCTCTCCGATGTGATTGGGGTTTAGCGGAGGACACAAATGTGGAAGCGAATCTAGAAACACGAGGATTGAGGATGAGGACGGGGTGGCAGAGTGGCAAAGGTATGAATGTGGGCTGCGGCGGCGTAGTTATAAAGCACTTTCCCCACCCTCTCGCATTCAAGGGTTTTTGGAAAACCATTCCCGTAGTTTGCGCCCTTCCAGCTTCTCCAACATAGATTAATGGGCCGCAGCCTAGGCTTTTGCATAACTGCAGCCCACGCTGCTCATTTATCACCGTTGTTGGTTATTACTCGCCGAATAATCGTCGACTTCTCTGCCATTTATTGAGGCTCAGTAACGATTACTGTATAGCCATTACTCTAGTTTTTTCTCCAGGGTGGAGTTTTTCAGAAATCTCCATACATGACTAATGGACTGGTTCCCTGCTCAGTCAATCTTTTTAATATTTTTCTATTTCTGACCCTAGCACCACGTGACTGCGTCACCTACTGTCAGGCTCAAGGACTACATGGGCACACTTCACCTTATGGTGAATATGCTTTATCTCATTTAAGGGTTGCGCTCAAGGACTGTCTGCCTGCTCAGCTAGTCTTTTGCTATTTTTTTACCTTGGACCCTGGCACCATATGACTACGTCATCTACTGTCAGGCTTGGGGACTAAGTGGGCACACTTCACCTTGTGGTGAATGTGCTTGCTTTATTCTGCAAGACTCTGCACCTCTCCATGCTGAGGAAGACTATCTCCCCTCCTTGTGGTCGGACTCTAAGTGGGCACACTTCATCCACTATGAAGAAATTTTCAATTCTGAACTTAAGCTCCTTACACCCTTATGGCAAGCCGTGCTTGGAATATGCTGCTCGGCTATGATTCATGCTGCTCGGAAATAGTACACGCTGATTGGCAACTCATCATGGTGGTTAGACCATGAGTTTGACTGCTCAGCTTTGTTTGCACCTGCTCGGACAAGCTCAAGACAGCATCGCACAACGGGTACAAGGCGCTTGGGGACTAGCTATGGGGGTATGATCCTAGATACCTATGGTAGACCACATGGGCTGCGCCCTCAGGGGTGGCCTAGCCCATAAGATGAAGCCTTGTGGGGGCATGACTCTGGTCGATGCCTTTCGCAAGACATCTAGAAGATATCCCAAAGATACTATAAGATCTATTAGGATATGTATGATCCCAAGATTCCTATAATCAATTATTACTTTCTGGTTATCTCTTAGATCTAACCGACTTATAACCCTGCTCCCTAGACTATATAAGGCGGGCAGGGACCCCCTCTAAAGATATGCAATATCATACGATAGCTAATACAAACCAATAGACCATAGGAGTAGGGTATTACGTTATACTGATGACCTGAACCTGTCTAACTCATGTGTCTCTATTGCCTTCTTGTTTTTGATCTCATGCTCCTCTACTGATCAATCTACCTTCGTGTGATACCCCTCGGAGGACTGCCGACGATATTCTGTCGACACCTTCTTTGCACTCCCTAAACTCGTGCAAGTGTTCTATTCTCACTTCATCTGGAATCGACGTTTACCTAGCTTGACAGGCGACAATAGGTTGTTTGGTATGCTCATCCAGTAGTAGGGATTATATAGGGTCATGTTCTATTAATTGACTGACAACATGAGGTGATTAATGTTGGCAATGGAAAAACTACCATCTCATGTTTAGAAAGTCTAAACGGTGGGCATACAACCAATCGAAAGCTATGTTGATTTAAAAAAAATCAGTGAGCTTCCCATGAGCACCACAGCCACAAACTAAACAGATCAAAATGATACTATGTAACACCTGAATCAACAACCTCAATCTGATAACACAATGCCATGGGTGACCATATGAAATACTACATGATCTAACTATCAAAGAATTAAACTATATTTGCATACACATAGTATTAAATACACTGAGTGTTAAATAATTATAATACAATGCCATGGGTGGTATTAGTTGTAAGAAAATAATCATAATAAGTACTTCCAAGTATTAAATACACATAGTGTTTGTTTTCTGCAAGTAATACAACTCTGCAGTGAAGGAAAAACTGAGGGATCTCGACTGCATTTGCATACAATGAATCAAGATAAAATAGATCAAAAAGCATCGCCCCTAGACGTGGTAAACCAGCACAAATAAATCATAAGAGAAACTAAGATTTTGCATACCTTCTTTTGTACAATAGCTGATGGATGTTTTTTTTAATGCTTGACTTTCAGAGTAAGTTGCTCAACTGTAAACAAAATATGGACATATCAGTTCTACATCTTATTATGGTTGTTAATCAAAGAGGCAAAACAAACTCAGTAAATTCAGCGAGTGCATGATAAAAATAATTACTTGACATCACCTTATGGCGTGGGGAAGGGATGAGAGATGGATGGATAGATAATGTTAAACACAATAAAAAATATCTAATGGTATAAAAGATGACTCCAGACATTTCACAACAACTAAGAAAAGAGAGAAGTATGCTAGAAACAGCCATTCCTGAAATTGGCATCATCTAATGGTATAAAACTATTATAAAAGCATAGTCTACCCCCTCCAGGCTTATGTAAACTCAAGAAAAACTACCGTAAAGAAGACAGAAGTCATGTTATAATACAAGAGATGCGAAAAGACCAAATATTTCATTTTATAAGAATGGTCAAGTATTAACACATGAACTGTGAGCTGTGACATGGATTAAAATCACTAATTAGTAAAATTACTCACTGTATGGCTCACTGTGCAGCAGCAGGGGGCAACCGAGCAAGGGCAGAACCGCAGAAGGGCTAGGCTGCAGCCTGCAGGGGGCACTGCTCGTCCGCTTGGTGGCTGGGCGCCTAACACTTGATGCTCTGGTTGACTGGGTCGCTGCAGGCTTGGTGCCTGACGCCCAAGCCAACTGAGGCACTACGGAGAATGGCGAGGGCAGCCACGGCGTGCGATGCCAAGAATGAGGGTGAGGGCAATGGTGCAGGTGTGATGGCGAGGACAAAGAACAGCGGCGCGCGAGGAGTGAGGCCAGTGGGAGAGAACATCGGAGGAAGACAAGTCCACCGCCCTGGTTGACTGGCTCCCCTCGGCTTGGCGAGAGCGGTCGCGACGCTCGACGGCGACGGCGTGGGTGTGAGGGCAAGTGCGGAGAACAGCGGCGCGCGAGGAGTGAGGCCGGTGGGCAATGGCGGCGCGACCTCTAGCTACCGAAGGGGAGGAGATATTGCGGCACGGGAAGGAAGGTTCTGGAGTGCGCGGAATGGGATTCGGGATTGCTGTGATTGAGGGCTTTCCTTTTCTGCTGGATGACACGGGAGCGAGCGATAGGCCGAGGGGAGCACCGGGCGGTCTCGCGTGCGAGACTGTGAGGGAGCCTGCGAAGCCGGGCGGTCATTCGAGCGAGCGAGTGATCAAGGTTTTGTTTCGCACGAAGGGAGCGGGGGCGAGTGATGATTTGTTTCGCACGCCTGTCAACGATTCTCTTATGAATATTTTAGTTGTAGAGATAAAAATATTATGACTTTTATTTTTTGCTTTTAATGTTTTGCTCTGATAGTGCAACAGCCTGAATCAAAGATTGATAACTAGAGCAATTTATATTCTAAAAGCAAAATAGTAATTTAAATTGACTAGCAATTTCAGTCGTATGGATATGACCATACATGGACATTTTGTAGAAACAAGGAGGGATAATATCGGACGGATTATATGTATATTATATATAAATTTTAAAAGTTACAAAGAGAAATAGTGAGCTCAATCTTGACATGTAGGTGTTGTGTTATCTCGTTAGTTTTATTTGGAACAAGTTAATTTCCATTACTTTCTAAATTGGAGAGCTCGGTTTGTTCTAAAAGAATGCTTTGATTTGAACTGACCAGGGGTTCTGACTTGGCATCTTGTGTGGAGTGGTGGTTTAGATATTCTGTTCGTCAACTGCAACAAAGAAGTAACATAATTTTAGAGCTTCTTCAGTGCATTTGATTAAGTACCTCAGTGAATTTGTGTGCAAATTTTACGCCTCCAGTTATTGGCTGTGTGGCTATGTTTTGTTGGTGAACTGAACAAGCTTTGGAAATATTGCTATTTGCTTCTTCTCAATTATTAATATGGAGAGAAATGGTTTATTGCCCTTGTGATGCATAAGAATTATTTGTTATATTAAATATATGTAGTTATGTACCATGCTCAAGTCACGGTTTATTCTATATATTTCCCTGAAATTAAACTATTTCTTTCCATTTCATTTTTCTAATATATGATAGAATCTATAAAATCAAGGTATTTTGAGATGTAACTTAGATGGTTAATATGAGAAATAATTCTATTATACTTTCTTATGCAAAAGTGTTTCCCGGATTGTATACATGCTCAAATACAATTGTGTAAAAGTTGAACTATGAAAAAAAATATTGATTATTTTCATGTGCATCCCTAAGATAAAACCGTGACGTTAGCACGGGCATTATACTAGTTACATAAATACATTTGTTTAGATTTCATTAGTCAATAATCTGACCAAGATTCTGGTTCAAAAAATAATTAGTTGTACCATTGACTAATCCATATTTTAATAAAAATAAGTTTTGTTTTTTATCAAAACTACATCAGATAGTATAAATCTTTCTCCTCATCAAAACTTAATGCGCAAACAAACATAATAAGTGCTGAAAATTAGGGGTTATGCACCGGGGCTTGCCTTAGGCAGGAACCGGACAGCGGAAAGTTAGTGAAGGCTTTGGAACATCGGCAACGAGGACATCCTCCTCATACTCCTCGGCCACCTCCGCGTATTTTGGGTCTACCTCTAGCACGTTTTCAGTCATCGCCGAACTTATATGCATGCAATATATGCAAGGATGATTTAATACACCTATAGACAAAGCACAATCTAACAAGATTCATAACATCTATGGATAGATCACATTTTTATGAAGCTAACAAAATTGGTTTAGAATTTTTCTATTTTTTCTATGATTTTTTGTGATTTTGGTGAGATCTATCTTTTTATAGAAAAAGAGAAAAATGAAAGAAAAGAAAAAGGCTTGCATGGGCTTGGTCCAGCCCACAACGAAGCCAGCCTATTTGCAAAGATTGGGTCCAAGTCAAAAAAAAAAGAAGCACACTCGAATTTGGACATTTTGCATTAGAAACCTCGATCTATTTCAAAAACTATTAAGACCCTCGTACCTTTCTTTCTCTCTGATATCTTTACATCTAAAACCCTGTATTTCTTTCTATTCTCTTTCCCACTCCTAATCCCTCCTAATCTTCGTTTGCAACCGATGAACCGACGTAGAAACGGATAAAAAATTTGATGGCAGAAATTTTGCATCTTTAGTATAGTCCAACCCACAACAAAGCCAGCCTAACTGTAAGGATTCGGCCCAAGTTAAAAAAGAAGCCCACTCGAATTTAGATATTTTGCATCAGGAATCCCGATCTATTTCAAAAACTATTTGTTTACACCAAAATTTAGAAGAAGATATTACAGGGATCCGAAAGCTTCCAAGATTATGTCACCAAGGAATCAATTACGTGCAGATCAGGACCAGCTGATTCAGATGCAGAAAATGAAATCGGCTTTCCACAGATAGCGCCAGCAGATAACAATAGAGGCTACGTTTGGCGCCAGGACGAAGCATGCCGAACTCTACAAAAAGAGAAAGATTAGAGTCCAAGTTATCTTAAATTAAGAATGTTTTCTCTAGAGTCAAAAATTATAATAAGTCGTGCTTAGACATGAGTCATGCACAGGGCCCGGGTATAAATACCAAACCCTAGCTATTGTAAAAAGGAATCAATCAATCCAAATACAAGTCAATTACTTTTTTCGGCTCTGGCCACCCCTTAGGAGTAGTAGAGTAGATCTCGGCAAGTTTTTCAGCGAGTACGGCTGCATCGATCCGGTCGACCTCCATTGCTTGTCTATAAGTACAGTCATAGTTTATACCTCTATTCGTATGGCTGCATCAATCCGGTTGACCCCCACTGCGGCTCTGGTATAAGCTAGTTATCGACTCTTGTTTAATTCAAGTATGGCCTGTGTGATTCTGCCTCACACCCTACTGCTTGAATTAGATCAAAGTCAAGTTATCGGCTCTACCTTAGAATGGTAGTCTTTGGTAGATTCATTAAGTTACCGATATTGCTTATTGCTTTTATTATTTATCTAATTACATCAATATTATTCTGCCCGATTGAGATTGATTTAGATCGACCTTATATCTTATTTGACCCATCGTTTGCTAACCTAAAACTGATCCAATCTACACCTTAAACGATGAGTTATGTCTTATCGGTTGTTTTACATCAATCTTGATCGTGCATAACGTGCGGTTAAGACATGTTGCGTCTTGAGTAGATCTATTGGCTAGAGAGAACCGTTCCATGTCCTGTTATCATGGTCTGTGTGATTCTGTCTCACACCCCACTGTTAGCACCGTGGAGTGGAGATCGATATTTAGTAGATCTATTCCTGGTAAGGCATGACTTTAACTGTGCGTTATGCCTGAATCGGTTGTTTTGGCCGATATTGAGCACTTTCACGAACAGTTCGCATCACAAGACCATTGAAGTAAAGATAGATTGAAAGATATGTTAGCCCCATGATCTTATTATTGTATTACGGCCTGCATGATTCTGCCTCATGTCCCACTGATATTAGTAATGAGTTAGGGTCATCGAGTCTATTGTTATTTCTACGGCCTGTATGATTCTGCCTCATGCCCCACTAATCATGATGATAGATGAGATCTAACATGTTCATTAGATTTATCTTTATTAAACGGTTAAGTGGTGTTGAATTGTTTCTTTATATAAAAAGGGGTTCGATTAATTATAATCATTGGCTCAGCACAAATCGATCATTATTGATATCTTATTGCCATTGATTAATATATGTTCGATCAATGATATTTATCCTGAGTGATAACCGATTCTTCTTACACAACCCCATGAGCTCTAATTGATTTATTCTCATGAATATACTGGAATCGACTATTTAGTCGATCTTCTTTCATATCGGCTCTCATAGCCGCATATTCGGGACTGTCTGGCAACACCGGCAAGTTTCGCTCTTAATTACTGATGAACTTTCTCTCCTTAACAATTGCAAGATCAAATTGACTGACACGTCTTAGGAGGATCGCGCAGGATCGACCATTCCTGCGCTGAAGCTAGACGAATCTGCTCCATCGAGCGGACCCTTTCGGCTTGCTGCGTGTGTCCTCGGCACGGAGCGAAAATTCTGTGTCGACACTATTAAGGCATTCCCACCTTATCTTTCTCTTTGATATCTTTACATCTAGAACCATGTATTTCTTTCTATTTTTTCGCTCCTAATCCCTCCTAATCTCCGCGGACCGACGTAGAAACGAATACGGGTGGACAGGGCTGGACGGAAAAAAAATGATGGCAGAAATTTTAGCTCTTTAGTATTAGGTATAGATTATTATTATTATTATTAGGTATAGGTATATATAGATTATTATTAGGTATATAGATATAGATACATATAGATATAGAAATCCCTATCTTCCACTAAAAAAAGTTGTAACCGGTGGACCTGTTCCTGGCTTTAATTTAGGGTCTGTTTGGTTCCAAATAAGTCACCTACTTATAAGTTAAAAAATAAAATAAGTGACTTATTTTGTCAAACACCATCAACTTATAAGTCAACCCTGCTTATAAGTTTTAAGTTGGTTCATCCCTGCTTAAAACTTATAAGTCACCCTTTTCTATATGAGGCCCACACCTTTAATAAGCTTATAAGTTATTAATTTTCAGTCACCTGACTTAATAAGTTATCTAACTTATAGAAAGCAAACAGCCCCTCAGGCAAACAAACGGGCCCTCGTGACCCAATCCAATCTCCACCTGCACTGCAGGAGTCGAAGGCCGACCCATCGACCCCTCCCTTCCCTCTCAGGCCTGCTCGCGGCTCTCACGTAGCAGTGTCGCCGCCTCGACGGGGACAACGGATATCGCGGCGCGGCACCCCGTTCCCGTCCTTGTCCGCTTGTCAGATCAGATCCCCATCTGGCCGTTGGTACCCCCCCTCTCACGCAGCCCAGCCGAGCTCGCACGCAGGCAGTGGCTGGGAGAACCGGACAAGTCGGAAATGTCCACGCGCGACCGCGACCGCGACCCGCAAGGCGGGCGAACCCACCGAGGCGGAAGGCGCCTCGAGATCTCCTCCGCGCGGCTCGCGGGTCAGAAGCAGCAAGTCGCATTTGTAAATTCACCATCGTCCCCGCCTGCAAAAAATCTGCCGTGGCCTCCTCGTTTGCCTTCCATGCTCTGAAATCCCAATTCGGCAGTGTCCCCAAATCGCACGCCCCCGCTGCTAGATTCCCCCTTCGCGCGCGCCCCCAGTTAACCCCGTCCGCGTCCGCGGGTTGACTCGCAATCGCAAGCGTCCAGGTCCGGCTTCCCACCTCCGATGACCACCGCGCAGAAAACAATTCCGGCCAAGGCGGAAACCCCGCGATAAAACGCTGTCCCCATCCTTTGCTGTCCCCCACACCACCGAATTCACCGGGGCTGGAGGAAGCGTCTGAAAGGTGAGAGAGTTTCTATCATCTGCTTTCTCTAGGGTTTTCGACCCGTTTCTGCTTCAGTGCAGGTACCAGAAGAACCCTAACTTGAGGCGACGCCACTGGCGCTTTGATGGACACCACTTGGGAGGTTTCTCGGCGACGCCTCCGTGGGTAGATGTGGTGCTAATCAATAATGTCCTGCCATGTTCAGGCTGCGCACGAAACTGCTACTATGCGAAGTGGCTGTCATTGGTCCTGACGGGATGCCCTCACCTAACAATTGACGTTTTCTTTTCTTCTGTCATGGCGGCGTTTAGTTCGTGCAGTGACTTCTTGCGCTAGCATACGACGCATGCTTCGGCGAGGTGGCTAACTAATTCCATTGTTTTTCTTTGTTTTTTTTTTTATAAACAGATTCGGCAACACTTCATGTGCCTGATTGGTTGGTTGCGCCGGCTCGCGAGGCCCTAGCACCGAGTTCAGGGAGCACTTCGTGAGCTTACAGTGACTTGTTCATTCGTCTTGAGGTGCTGGAGCTGTCACGTCGTGGTTGTTGAGAGGGATCTGTCCAATTTGCATAGTTGCGAGGAAAGGTTCCTGAGGTATGCTGTACTTGTTTTCTCATCAGAAACTAGCACACCCCATTATTGTGACCTCGTCCTCCTTGACTTGGACAAGTGCTTAGGTGGTAGAATAGGTCCCGTTGATATTTCTACCATATCCTGTCATCCTAGCAACCTAACATGCTTGTGACGTGCCCCAAGCTTGTTTGACTTCCCTTCCCTGGCTGTCATGGACTAACGCATTATATTCCCACGAGATTAGTTGATAGGGCTAGCTGCTCGGTGGCTGTTGCATACCGGTCTTCCCTCTTTCTCTTGCCACCTCGGGCATCCTCAGCTGCCTTAAAAAGATACATGCTTCATATCTAGATCATTTGGTGTTCAATTTTGGTTTTAAGGCATGGCGAATTCCCGGATTGGACGTTACAAGGTATTTGTGGATCTTTGCTTGGATACTTTAGTTCTTTATAGGTGGCATAGTTTGATCTTCTTCTGATTCTTTGATGAAGTCCTGCTGCCTCATTTTGTGCCTTTGATTTTGTCGTGCGATTTATTTTAAGTACCTGTTGTCTGTCTTTTGCTGTTTGTTTTATCTTGTTTTGTCTTTGTTTGACCTTCTTGATCCTTTACCATGCTTGCTGGTTTTGTATCAGAAAATTTGGATTGGGTATATGCTTGCTACAGAAGATAAACAGGATGGCTTAACACATGAAGCAGAGATTTAATTTCTTTCTATTAAGTTTCTCAGAGTTGTAAAGTTACTCAATATTGGATTATTTGTTAGCACCATTTGATAAACGCTGTTTCTTTTATTCAGTAAATGAGCACCTAGCGCCTACAGCTATAAGCTTCTTAATACTTAGAGTTGATTTCTTATTTGGCATATATGTGTTGGAAGTGCATTCTTAGAAGTTCATACCAATCCCAGCTAGGAGTGCATGAAAATATGCTTTGATCTTTAATATGTGATGGTGATGAACTCTTTATAGCACAAATTAATGAGTAGTACAACTAATTCTGGCAGGCATGAATATATTTGTGAGGAGTGCTGATAATCTCAATTATTACTGTGTGAAATTTGATTGGAAGATGTTGATCTGGGGGCTGGGCCAAATTTGGTGGAGTTACAAAATGTCAAGGCTCTGTATATTTTGTATTGTGCATAGTTTTTGGGCATTCTTCTGGATAGTCCATTACTGCATTAGTATGTTGTCAGATTTACATAGATAGAGGTTTTAAGTTCCAGTTGGTATCATCAGACGTCAAAATATGTGTTACCCTTGGCATTATATGAATGACAAGGTTGGTTAAAGAATTATCTGGGTTGGCAAACAATTGAAATTTCATGGGTGAAAGGTGGGCGATCCTATTTAAAGGACAGCAATTTCTGACCCACCCTCCCCCCCTCGTGCCAATTTGTTTGCTCTATGTTATGGTACAGTTACATATTGTAATGGAATAGAATATGTGAGAGAGTTCACTAGCAATATGGCATGCATATTACTATCTTCATGTGTATTTGTGGTTTTCAAATGCTGTTGACCTACCTGTTCCCTTTACCTTGGTTGCAGCCTTGTTTATTAGGAGTTAAAACTCCTACATAAGCAAGCAATGTGATGAACAATGTCTGTTGTCTAATATTTAAAACCAAATGCAGTTGAAGAATTCAGTGTCTCATAACTAGAGTACTAGGAGTTTTTTTTTTCTCGAATGCACAGGAGAACTACTCATGATTGCGTTAAGAAGGATATAAAATATTTACAAGACAATACGCTGCACTAGCTCAGATTATGAACTGGGATCTCTATTTGTAATGGTCAATAATTCATTTTATTGTATCATATAATATGGTATTATGATATGAACTGATGATACAGTGAACACAGAAACAGATTTGTACCCTCTTATCCTTTTACCCTTCATCAAATTCTTCTAGGATGGTCACATACTTTCTTTACATTCTAGTACATGGAAACCTATCCTTAAAATCTTGACTCTCTGCTGCATTGATTTTAGTGTGTTTTCCTTGAACATGCATGCGCGCCATAGTTTGTTCCATATGCTATAGTAGCTATTCATGAATCTTTTTGAAGCTTTAGTAATTGTAGTTTGCATGTTGCAGATGTCTAATCTCTCAGACCCCTCAAAAGAAGATACTTCTTCACCTGAGGGTTCAGGTACTACCCAGAGAACTGGAGCCTGGAGTAACACATTGAACACTCTTATGCAGCAAGCCTCAGTCTATGGTGTGGCTGCTGGGTATTGTTTATCAGCGTCGCTGCTCTCCATCATCAACAAATGGGCAATCATGAAATTTCCATATCCTGGAGCCCTGACAGCTCTGCAGTACTTCACTAGTGTTGCTGGAGTTCTCCTATGTGGACAGTTCAAGCTCATTGAGCACGACGGCCTTAATTTGAGGACAATGTGGAAGTTCTTACCTGCTGCTGTGATGTTCTATATCTCCATCTTCACAAATAGTGAGCTCCTGCTTCATGCCAATGTGGATACTTTCATTGTGTTCCGCTCTGCTGTGCCCATATTTGTCGCGATCGGAGAGACGCTATATCTTCATCAGCCATGGCCATCACTCAAGACATGGCTTTCACTTTCCACAATACTTGGTGGAAGTGTGATCTATGTTTTCACAGACAACCAATTCACTGTGACTGCTTACACCTGGGCAGTGGCCTACCTAGCAAGCATGTCCATTGATTTTGTGTACATCAAGCATGTCGTAATGACCATTGGGCTGAACACATGGGGCCTTGTGCTATACAACAACCTTGAGGCTTTGATGCTGTTCCCCCTTGAGCTCCTTATAATGGGAGAATTTGATCAGATGAAGGTCGACAGCTCCAAAGTGTCAAACTGGCTTTCATTTGATGTTGTCCTCCCTGTTGCTCTCTCATGCCTGTTTGGACTGTCAATATCCTTCTTTGGATTCTCCTGCAGAAGGGCTATCTCTGCTACTGGGTTCACAGTGCTTGGCATAGTGAACAAGCTCCTGACTGTTGTGATTAATTTGCTTATCTGGGACAAGCATGCTTCTTTTGTGGGTACCATTGGGCTCCTGATATGCATGTCAGGTGGTGTGCTCTACCAGCAATCCACCACTAAACCGAAGGCACCCAAGGTTGAGCCTAAGGAAGAGAACGATGAGGAGCAGCAGAAGTTGTTGCAGATGCGGGGAGTGCAAGAGAGCAATTCAACTCAAAAGTAAAGCTATTCATAAACCTGACAAGGAAGTTCACCTTTAATGCATTCTCTCCTTTGCAACAGCCTTGCTTGAACGTTTTTGTATCGGTTAATACATGGAAAGAAGCATATGGATTAATGTCATCCTGAACTAGGAGCTACAGAATCTCATGTTTTAGATATTAGAAGTCACGGAGGGGGACCTAATTATCACTATCCAATTCTTTATTACTATATTACTACTTTCATTTGTAGCACAATTGTTATGATAGGATACCAGGTACTTGGCAAATATACCTGCATTGAATACTTCCTATACGAAAGCATCCATACAGTTTGGTGACAGTATGATCTGTGTTTAGTCCTCGGCAAATATACCTGCATTGAATACTTCCTATACGAAAGCATCTATCTCATACAGTTTGCTGATAGTATGATCATTTAGTCATTTGTCTGCTGGAGTTTGCCTATTTGTACTTCATTGTTGGTGATGAAGCCATTGGTTCTTGTGCTAAAAAGAGTTTTCTTATAATCGCTGTTGGTGATAAGGGCAGCTCCATTATGTATTCTAAGCCGGTGCAAAGAGCACAGAGGTTTTTGGCCTAACTTTAGTATGTGCATTAAGTTTACACATTGGAGAACTTTTTGCTAACAAAGCACATTTTGACGCCTCAATTTTTGTACCTTGCTTACAAACCTCCCGAAGCTTACCGCACGGGAGCTTCATGGGCGACGCCTAGCTGGTTATTAGGGGCAAAGCCCAAGAGTAACAAACATGAACCACACCAGCTTGACAGAGAAATCTAAGTGCTCAAGGTGAATCACAACTTCTCTCACCAGATTCCTTCCCTTCACTCTAGCAAAATCTCACCAAGGAATCAAAGGGGAGAGAGAGGGATTTGAATGCTCTCTATAGCTCTTGTCTGAAGGTTGGTCGAAGTAAACGAAGTGGTATTTGTTGAGAGGAAGCAGTATCCTGCTAACTACCCATTTTTCTAAGACCTCTCGAAGAATCAGCATCCATGGAGTCAGAATAGCTCTGCCCAACAGGCCCTATAAGCGCGTGTTCAGTTCCACCCCAAAATCTTAAAAAGTGCTACAGTACCTATCACATCGAATGGTTACGGAACGTTTTGAGTCTAATTAGTCCATGTTTAAACACTAATTGCCAAATAAAAACGAAAATATTACTGTAGCCTAAAATTCCAACTTTCTGGAATTAAACACGCTGTAACTACCGGCGCCTCTCCCTCCACCCTCGTCCATAGACCACACCACGACACTGGGATTCTATTGGACCTGGAGCGATAGAGCACGTTTGGTCGCCGCTCGCCGGGGCGGTATATTCCATCCCTGCTCGGTTGGCCGTCATCTTTCTTTATACAAAAACAAAGCCCGCCTGGCTCTGTCGTCCACTCCCATCCGTCCAAACGCTTCGGTGTGGCCCAGATCAACCTACCGCGACACAGACGGTCCGCGGCTTGCCCCCTTTCCCCTCTCTCTCCGCTCTCACCCTAGCCGGTTGCCGCCACCCTCCTCTAGCTGCCGGCGTCGCCGCCAGCCCACTGAAGCCTCTCGCGTGAGGCGCGACCCTTCTAGAACTTGGCCTCGATCTCCCCCTGGTCCGGCCTCTTACCGCCCCGCTTCCTCCTACACCGTAGATTTGGGTTTATTGGTAAGCTCTCGAACCCCCTTGTGTTTCCCCTAATTCTCAGCGGAGGATGGGATTTCCCGCACATGGTCAGTCACTAATTAGCCCGCGGCCGGAATGCTCCGTCCATAGCTCGCTTTTATGCAGCTGATTTCTTTGGCTGCTGCAAATCCGCTTACGCACCTTTCTGTAGGCTGTAGCTCGATAGGAAGGAAATCTATTTGCTCAGCTGGTAATACTCATTCTGTGCTTTGCTTGATTCATTGGTCTGTGATTTACAGACGGAAATGTGCTAGGAGAACAAATTTGGGTGGCACGCGAGTGGTGATCCGTTGACCTCCCTGAGATATATACGCTATGTCGACGAGGAGGCATTTTGCGATATTCACCACCGCAAGCCTCCCATGGATGACGGGAACAGCCATCAACCCTTTGTTCCGGGCTACTTACCTGGCAAAAAATGGTGATAAGGATGTCTCGCTAGTGATCCCCTGGCTTTGTCTAACGGACCAAGAGTTGGTTTACCCTAGCAATATTGTATTTGACTCGCCTTTGGAGCATGAGAACTATGTTCGTCACTGGATCGAGGAGAGGATTGACTTCAGGCCATCCTTCAGCATCAAATTCTACCCAGGGAAGGTATAGTAGTTCTGCACCTTGTAATTTCTATGTCAAACCGAGAGGATATCAACACAAATTAGTGACTTGAATTATCTTGTCTACTCTTCTGTTCCACTTTGCATTTTTTTTTCCCGCTCCAGTATGACCTGAACGGGGTTTGTTTCAAACTGATCGTTTTATCCAATGTGAGCCATGGGGTTATCTAGCACTTCATTCAATTTCTTTGACAAGTTCTGCTCCTTTCCTGTAGCTAACCTAAGCATTTAAGCGAAACTTTGTTCAGTGTCTGATGCATGCAGACCTTGCTTCTGTTAGCTGTTAGCTCCATCCGACAATGTTCATGTCTCGCATCTCATTTTTGTACTTATTGCTTTGCTACTTAAGATAATAAGATAACCTGACTCCTTTTTTATGATGCAGTTTTCTAAAGAAATGAGAAGCATTCTCCCTGTTGGAGATATTACAGAATGCATTCCAGATGAAGTTGCTGACATTGCTGTGTTGGAAGAGCCTGAGCATCTGAATTGGTACCACCATGGGCGAAGATGGAAAAATAAGTTCCGGCGAGTTATAGGAATTGTTCATACAAATTATCTAGCATATGTAAGGAGAGAAAAGAATGGTCAAGTTATTGCTTGTTTCCTCAAGTATGCTAACACTTGGGTAACTCGAATCTATTGCCACAAGGTAATCACATGAGTATGCAACTATGCATATGTACACTGGATCATTTGTTTAAATGAAATTTTCTCTGGTAAACCTTATGTCTAAGATGGCACTTCTTTCTTGAAATAAGTTGACAATCTATAATTTTGTGTTTTGTGATTATAAATAGAAATATGTGAATAAATGTGTTTACTTGCTATTCATAATTATGCATGCTTGCATGCCAAAAGTATATTCTTCATATATAGTATCAATATTCTTTCTAGTCATAACCCTGTCTGTCTCCTGGTCTTATGTTCTGAATACAATAGGTGCCTTTCCCTCAAAAAATAGTTGGTACTGTGTATAACTTATAAGCAAGACAGGTGAATGAGAAAAGCTGCTTAATTTTGGGGCCGTCTACACAGTGTTCAAGTGTTTTTAGGAGAAAAAACATGACTTTTTACCGTAGATCATTTATCCAATGATCATTGCATCTTCTTCTTCCTCAGTATTTATTCTACCTTGGCCAGCTTCACAGCTTGCACAGACGTAAACCCCTTCGCTATCTGCTCACCAGCAAGCTCATCTAGCTCATGATGCCCCCATCCCATACTCCTCCCATCACAAGCAGCTCCTGCTGCCAAATTCGTGACCGCAGCTCGCCACCATGCTAACATCCCTTGGTTTTACGCCACTGCCCCGACCCTGCCCATCGGCTCTCCTCCTCCACCCTGGTGGCGCCCTCGCCGCTTGCTGTCCCACCCATCCACCGCCTCCACCACCGTGCTGGCCTTCCTTCTATTGTCGGGTAACTATGAAATCCCTAGCCTCCAAACCCCCAAATCCCTAACCCAAACCCACAGACTCTCACTGGAGATTGGAGAAGCCTCCTCCTTGAACCCTTAAAGAAAAATCATGTGTTGGGGTCCCATGAAACACTCTGAGTTTAGGATAGAGCTTAGCACAGTGATTATTTTAATGGATTGGTAATTATGGAAGCTCCAAAATGACTGTTTTTAATGACGCCTCCCCAGATTTGATTTGGCTGGTTCATTCTATTCCGGAGGATCTTTGTGGTGTGTTTCTGGGGCTAAAAGCTTCAGAATTTGGTTGTAGGGAAGGCTAGACGTGTTTTAATCTAGTTGCTGTCCTTTCTGGTCGTTTTGCACTCCTGTTTTACGAACTGGTGTTGGGGGTGTTGAACTGTTGATGTATGCAGCGTTGTGTTGCAAATGTGGGTTTCCTTTGTGTTTGTCTTTTTTTTTCTCCTTAAATGAAATGATCCATGGCATATTCGAGAAAAAAAAATCCTTAAAAAAGTATGTAGAGTTGAATTGAGAAATGCAAGTAAAACCATCTAACTAGTTTATTAGACAATTTCTGCAGTAGCGAGAGAATCCAGCACTGCGAAACTTGTCAATGATTTTGTAAGATCTGGTATGCTGCTCTACCACTGGAACTTGAACATTGTGCATTGGTCTTTTGCTTTGTATGAACATATGCAATCAGTATAGATTTGGTTAAGGATGATTTGTTTTAGTTCTAAATACAAAGGGCGAGCAAGAGTGTGGATTTCGACATATGATTTTTTTTTTAATTTCAATCATGATGGGATATGCTAGGAATAGGCATACTTTCTTGTTAAGTAGCTAACCTTACTGTAGAAGTGCAATTAGATACTTATATGTACAACAAACATTCTAGAAGAGTTTTATGGTGGTACCCAGTCACGGTCGCCTCTTGCTTATTTAATGAACTTATAACAATGTTCAGTATTTGCATGCAATGTTATCTTGTATTGCTAAAATGAGATTCAAGAGATATGTCACTTATGTACCTTGTAGTTTTCTCATATGAATGCATTTGCTCATTTTCCTTCTCCTATATAAATTGTTGAATTTGAAAAACTGAACACCCAGTTGTTATCATCTTGATTGAGCCATGTACTAAATTATCCTGATCTTAATGCAGATTATCAGATTGTCAGGTGCCACCCAAGATCTGCCCAGGTCTGTTATATGCAATGTCCATGGCGTTAATCCAAAATTTCTTGAGGTAGGCAAGCTAAAGTTGAGGCAGCTGCAGAATGGGGAGAAAGCCTTCACAAAAGGGGCATACTACATCGGGAAGATGGTATGGAGTAAGGGATACAGGGAGCTTCTTGATCTGCTGTCCAAATATCAGAGCAAGTTGGTTGGTCTTGAAGTGGATTTATATGGCAGCGGAGAAGATTCTGACGAGGTCTGTGAATCTGCCAAACGTTTAAGTTTGTCTGTCAATGTTCGTCCTGGTCGTGATCATGCAGATCCCTTGTTCCATGAGTAAGTTTCTTATGTCTTATTCTGTTAACATTTGTACATGTGTAACATGCCTAACACATCCCTCAGTTCTAAGTTGGTATTGCCATTGTCAAGAGTCAAGACAGTAAAAGCAATTTCTTCTTCAGTTTTTTGTCAACATTATTAGATAAATATGTAAAGTTGTGTGATCTTAGTGAACTGAAACACAGGTTACACAAAGCTATGTAAACGAGATTAGGGAATGAGTGGTAATGTTAGATGACCTGGTAGTTTCGTAATAAGATTTAACATTTCTGATGTACTTAGGATACACCAACTGTTTGTGCTGGACTGAAAGTTTAAAACACTGATTCTCCAACAGGTATAAAGTGTTCATCAATCCCAGCACCACAGATGTGGTCTGTACGACCACCGCTGAAGCCCTGGCAATGGGAAAGATAGTTATATGTGCCAATCACCCGTCAAATGAGTTCTTCAAGCAATTCCCCAACTGCCGTATCTATGACAACGAAGACGAGTTTGTACAACTAACACTGAATGCTCTATCAGAGCAACCTGCTCCATTGACAGACATGCAGAGGTACGAGTTGTCATGGGAGGCTGCGACTGAGAGATTCATTGAGGCTGCTGATATAAATCCTCATGTGCTGGAGTCCAGGACCCATCAAAGCTCGAGGGCTTTGTTGCCTGCTTTTCTGAGAACTCGTAAACTGAAACAGAACTTAGAGGACGCGTCAGTTTACCTGCACCAAGCCCTCTCAGGTCTGGAAGTCACTCGTAGTGCGTTTGGTGCTGTTCCTAAGACGCTGCAGCCTGACGAGCACCTCTGTAAAGACCTTGGTTTGGCTCCTCCGGTAAAGAGGAAAAGGCTGAAATTTAAGATGACGTAATGTTTGTGACTTCTATCAACTAGTACTTCATGTTTGCGTTGCTTCGCTTCATGTACAGCACACTGTAGACTGTAGTAGACATTTACTATTTTTCTTCTCAAAAGGGACATTACCAGACAATCCGGAGGGATTCTTTTTTACTATTAATTACTGGGACGTGTGAACTGGATTAGGACGTTGTAAATTCGTCTGCTAGCTTTGAGGGCCAAGGATTCTTTGAACAGTGCTATAATTCTGTGAGTCTATTAAACTGTGAGGTCTGGTGTACTAGCGCTACCAACCGTACGGTTATTTATGGTTATATAAAGCGCGCTGATCACTTGATTATTCACGTCCGTGTATATTGGTATTTACAGTTGTTGATCATTTAGACCCTTTTTTGAATGCTGGGATTATTTAGTTTCCTGTTTTTTTCTATGAAAATCAGCTGGTTCTTATAAAATTTCTGTAAAATTTCTACAAAATTCCTGCGTTCTAAAGGCCTCAGTTATTTGAGTCTGTCAGCATCAGTATCGAGTGATCAGCAAAAGCAGGCAAGCTTTTTATTTGCCGTCATGTATCAGAAACGTAGGAGTGCCGATACGAGCAGTGAGGTCACATATACTTCCAGTATAATTAGCTAACCATCCCATGAGCCCATGGGCCATGGTAGATCCACAAACAAGCAGCTCATTAAAAACTTAAACTAAGCCCGGACTCATTAATTAGAGAGGCCACTTGTCTTCCCTGAAAAGCGATCATTGCCAGCTTACACAGACCACCTGGTTTAATTAGCCACTGTCACCATCCATCGATGTGGAGACAGCTAGCTCTGAGCTCTCTTTCGGTTCCGGCCGTCCCTTCCTTCGAGCCCGCACGATCCTGGCCGTCCGTCCAATCACGCCGCGGCCCGCGCGGCCGGGGCGTGAGCACCCCCGCCCCACACTTTTGCGAAACAGCGACAGCGCGAACCACGGGCCCACGGCCCGCGTGAGTCGCGTAGCGTATCTCCCGTGCGGAGATCCTGCTGTCCCAGCGGGCCCCACGCCAACAACACCCTTCACGCGCCCGGGCCCGATACGTGTCCGGTGCACCAGCCGCCTGACGTCACTGCGGGCGGGCGACGCGTCCGCTCCCACCGGCCACCGCCCTCGTACGACAGAGGCGCTGACGCGGCAGCGCCCGCGGCCGGGCGACACGTGGTCGCGGCCGGCGGCCCATGTGAGCAAGTTGGGCCACTTGCTGGTGGGGTCACGCCGAGGAAGGACTGCGCCTTTCGTATTTGCGGCGCCCACCGGTGTCGCGGTCAGAGGGCCGCGCTCACGTGGCGCGCGATGCGGCGCGGTCGCGTCCTCGCGATCGCGTCGCGAGAGTGGCGGCCGCTAGGTCGCTAGCGCGCTGCTCCAAAGAGTCCCAAGCCGGCAACGGCGTTAACTCCGTTAGGCAACCTTCCTCTTAAAATGTAGCCAGCGTAGAGATTTTTTCCATGCCGAGTGAAATTAAACAGATATTTTTCAAATATTTCAACAAGATCCTTAAAGATTAGGATTTTAGAGAATAACTTGCTACTCTAATATTGAAATGGAAAATAACTTGAATATGTCAACAATAGCTTTCTTATATAATAAAATTTGAACTTCGTTATTTTGTTTTCGTGACAGTCCACACAATGGCTTTCTTTTTCTTTCTTTTTTTTTTTTGAACATGGAAGGATTTTCCATTACTCATAAACTAACATTAGAAGCGTTTTTACACCCATTCAAAGCCTTACATAATATTTAGTATTTTAGTTAGTTAATTATATATTTCTAAGACAATTTAATAAAAAAATACTTTCATAATATTTAAGTGTTTTAGTTAATTATATATTTTGTCAGATGTCACCGGTCAATAATTTAATACAACAGAGTTTTCTTTTTAGTGAAACTCATATTTATAGTTAGGGGAAATATGGAACAGTTAACTAAAGTAATTTTATTTTCTAGCAAGCATATAACATGTAATTGGTTAAAAGTTTCCAAATATGTAGAAAAAAAACCTTAAGTTATACTTGCGTCTTCAATAAATTAATAGGACAAAAGAAATGTAAATATGGTTTATATGAACAAAAGATACGATAGCTAGTGAATATATTGCACTCAAATAATTTTAGGTTAAAAAATAAAATCTATAATGTACATGAAAGTTTCTCTCCTCTCACATGTGACACGGCTTGACTTTTTCGCCGCAACATCTTCTTCGACTAGTGTTATTCTATCTTAAATCTCTCATATGATACAACATTCTGAGTGTGACGAGTGTGACGTATGACTCTTCTTCTTCTTCCTCCTCCTCCTATTTAGGCAGCTCCCGATGGATATATCGCCTCCCCCCGACATGTTACTCTGTTGGCCGCCACGGACTACGACCGGAGGAGATTATCCCCCTTCCTATCGAGCCCGGACCGGCCGCCAAGCGACAGCCCGAGGCTGAGTTCCACCTCCTCCATCTCCTCCCGCAGCTGCCCCCGCCTCTGCTCCGGTGGCGGCACGTCTCCCTTGCCAATCCCGCACAACAAGTCCCTCAAAAAACCCTCCATCGCACGCAAGCTTGTCTCAGGGAGCCTCAGCATCCAAGAAGCGCTTGCAAGATGTAAACTCACTCCAACAAATTAACGTGGCCCCTTGCTTCTTGTTGGCCGGGAATGGTTACTCCTGGGGCGTCCCTTACCTCTTTCCCATCTTGCAGGCGCTTCTTGGATGCTGAGGCTCCATGAGACAAGCTTGCACGCGCGATGGAGGGCTTTTCCGAGGGACTTGCTGTGCAGATTGGCAAGGGATACGCGTTGTCACCGGAACAGAGATCGGGGCAGCTACGGGAGGAGATGGAGGAGGTGGAGCTCAGCCTCGGGCTCTCGCTTGGCAGCCAGTTCGGGCTCGATAAGAAGGGGGATACTCTCCCCCGGTTGTAGTCCGTGGCAGCCAATAGAGTAACATGGCGGGGGAGGCGATAGATCCATCGGGAGCTGCCTAAATAGGAGGACAAAAAGGAAGAAGAAAGGGAGGAAGAAGAAGAGTCATACGTCACACTTAGAATGATGTATCTTACGAGAGATTTAAGAAAGAATTCCCGGCCAACAAGAGGCGAGGTGCCATATTAATCTGTTGCGGTGAGTTTAACCCCCTCCCACCCACCCCACCCTCTCCTCTCCTCGTCGTCGTCGTCGTCGCCGGCGCCGGCATACCTTAACTTCAACCCTTCCACGGACCATCAACTGTCAGCTTGCCAGCGACATCCTGCGGTTCACTCAACTATCGTCTCAGATACCTTACTAGCATCCTTCCCAACTCCTTTGGTCCTATCTCTAAACCCAAAAACATCTAGAATCAAACAAATCCCAAATATATCGTCAGAACAAAGAAGGGGACCTAGAGTATCTTTTCCACACACAAAAAATTGCCATGATGGCAATAGGAGGTCCTCGGATCTCCTACAATCTACCGAGGGATCGGCCTGCCGCCTAGGCTGTTGGAGTGTTGGCATCCACCGGTCACGGCGCGCGTCCACGACTCGACCGGCTCAGCTCCAACCGAGGCTGGCGAGCCCACCGCATCCCGCTCGGCTCCCGCCGCGGCTGCGCGGTGCCGCGCAAGCTCGCACCACGCGTCGGGCGCCGTATCAACACGCGTCACGCCGGAGGCAAGCCCGCCCGCCCGTCTTCGCCATCCCCAGCGGAACAGCATGCCCCAAAAGCGAAACCAACCAGCCCAAAAAGGAGCAGAAAGATTTGCCTCCTCTCTCTCTCTCTCTTCTCTCCTGTTCCCCGCGAGAGTCGCTCAAGGCCGCGGCGAGGAGAAGCGGCAGCGCCTCACCTCTCCAATGGCGGCCTCCTCCCTCCTCCGTGCAACCTGTGTAAGTCGCCTCTCATCCCGTGTTCTCTGCTCCGGCCCCTCGCCTCTTGTTCTCCGGGAATGGTTGCTCCTGTGGCCTCGCTCAGCTCTTGCCCGTCTTGCAGGCGCTTCTCGTTTGCTGAGGCTCCCTTAGACAAGCTTGCGCGCGCGATGGAGGGTTTTTCGCGGGACTTGCTGTGCGGGATTGGGAAGGGAGACGAGCCGCCACGGCAGCTGCGCGAGCAGATGGAGGAGGTCGAACTCAGCCTCGGGCTGTCGCTCGGCGGCCGGTTCGGGCTAGACAGAAAGGGGGACAAGCTCCCCCGGTCGTCATCCGTGGCGGCCATGCTGACGCCGCCGGTGGAGGTGCCGGCGCCGCGCGCGCTCCCGCGGACGAGCTCGCTGCCGGTCCTGGCCGAGGCGTCGGAGGTTGGGAGGCAGCAGGGGCAGGCTGGATGGGGTTCTTGCCTTGATGGCGGGGGTCTCGGCGTGGAACACGCGGCGAGGCTGCCGGCGAGCGGGAGCCCTTCCTCTGCCTCTTCGGGATGTGATGGGCAGAGATTGCAAGGTGCGTGCGGCTTCTCTTTGTGGGGTTTATACTATCTTTAGTATTTCCTACCCTTGATAGTTAATTTGGCTTTTAGATTCCGTGCTTAGCAGTGCCGATTGTGATCGCTTTGGTAAATGGTGGTAGTTGTGAATTATTTTGCAAAACTGTGTTAAGTAGCCGGCATAATATTTTATTGCATAAAACTCTGTTGATTCAGTCATTCTGTTATAGGTGTGTATTTCTTCATCAGATATCTCTGAGAAAATATCAGTAGTAAACTGCGTGATGTAACAGTTTGAAGTTTAGTATTTGATATTTCCATGAATACTTAAAGAGTGTATGTACAGAAGCAATACACACAGATGTGTGTGTAAAGTACTTTCAAAACATTGTAGTTTTTATAATTGGTTTTTAGTTAATATATAGATTTGTTAAAGCATAATGCCAATGTAAACGAAAGAATACATGTTTTAATGTAACAGTCATATGTTGAGAAATCGAATATCTCAGTGTTTCTTGAAATAAACATCAACAGCTTTCCGCAAATTCACAATATCTGTAAATACTTACTGAATATTGCAGGCACACTCATGAGGACTAGTTCACTCCCTGCTGTCATTGAGGCTGCTGACAATGATGAATGGAAGAAACGTAAGGAAGCACAGAGTCTGAAGAGACTCGAGGTTAAGAAGAAAAGGATTGTGAGGAGGAACTCTCTCACTTGCAACACTTCAAAAGAAGCGGCTGGGCAGATTCCAGAAGAGATGAATGCACACGCTGACAAATTAGTAAGTTCAGATGAAGCTCTTGTGATGAATAACGAAAATCAAAGCAGTGGCAAGCATCTGGTGAAGGGGCTTCCCCCAAAGTACCAGGCTACAATTGCATCGCAAGATAGTTTGTCAGCAGTGGGAAAGAAGCCAAACTCAGCCTTCAAAGGTATCCCCTTTTGTTTGTTAAGTACACTGTTTAGGTATTCTCAGTATCCATTTCCCATGCTTCCAAAAACATGAATCTTGCCAATGCACCACAGGTGTAATACATGAATGAACTGGATTGATATTTGCCCTTAAATTAGGACTTTGGGCCCAAAGATCAATGCTATTTAGTATTTGCGTCTACGATCTTTTAAGTTAAGAACTTACTATATGTCTGATACATCGAGAGTTTTTACATTTGATATTAGTGGTTATTAGCTAAACAAAGGCTATGTTGTGTTACAATCTCTGTTGCGTCCTTTCAATAGTCACAAGACATTTCATGGCAGAAGTGAATCTGGAAGATTCAAAATTCTATAATGTTCAGCTCTTATAGATGGGGACTGGATTCTTATATTGTTCAGTTATTATAGGTGTGAGCTATTTGTTTGTGCATGATTGAACACTTTCTATTCTAGTGGTTCTTCCCTTCAATGGATTTTTTTTTTTTGTTATCATTAAGCTCTATATCATACTCATTCCTGATTTTTTTAGGAACAACCATCACTAAGGAGCACAGCCCGTCATCATCCGTTCCTTCCTCTGATGAAGCTATAAGTAACGTGACGGCAGCAAGTCCACCGCCTTCGTCTTTGCCTCCCAGAACAGCAACCCTTGGTTCCAGGGGAGATCAAAGCATTTTAGGCAGGGCTGCTTCAAGAGCCAACAGCATGGGGGACGTGGAAAGGAGGATAATGCAGGAGATGCCGGGCGTGTTCACCAAGGGGCTGCCCAACGGCAACAGGGTTGAAGGCTTCCTGTATAAATACAAGAAAGGAGAAGATGTGAGAATCGTATGCATCTGCCATGGAAGCTTCCTTACTCCTTCGGAGTTCGTGGAGCATGCTGGAGCCGGCAAGGTGGATAACCCGCTGCGACACATTGTCATCAGCCCTACCCCGAACCTGTGAACCCTTCGCCAGCAGACCGGTGCAAGTGTTCTGTAGAGTCAGCCCTCAGCCTAGCGTCAGGCTAGTCTCATCGTCAGATTGTGTTTGTGGCACAGTGCTTACTTCTGCCCGATTGAATTGGTGGGCGTTATGGTAATATAACCTGTTGATAATGTTCTGATCCTTTCTAAGCGTGATTTAGTCCTGCAACTTCTTTTTTTTCTTGTATAGGTCCAGAAAACGGAGCTCACGATAGCGAGTGTTAGCGGCCACGATTTCACGTAGGCACATAGCTCCCAATCACTTTACTGCCTGAGTAACTTAGATCAGTAGTTAAAAAAGGGTGCACCATCCATATGTATTTGAGCTGTAGAGGCTGGAGCGCGTTAAGCTTATTCCGCTAGCTAAAGAAAGTATGAATCCACGATAAGCTGACACTAGCAATTCCCGGAAACATGTCTGACAAAAGACTGAATAGATGGCACAATGATGTAGAACGCGCACTTTATCATACGACTTGGAGCAGGGAAGGGTTTCTACATCTGATTGCTGACACATACACAACGAACTTGGCCGCAGCGACCTGACATCATCCATTAGTCCTAATAGCTCTCGCTATTTGCTCAAAGTTGCAGAGACGCGGAAATTTGGAACTGCAATTCTGCAAAGGCTTCATGCATCGGGGCTGTTCGGCTGGTGCAAAAATTGCACAAAAATTGTACTGTTCACGGCTGAAAGTTACTGTTTACAGCACAAATTCCTCCAGATTCATGCTTGAACTGTCATAGCATCTGTTTGCTTGACATCAAGGTGAACAAACATCTACATATATCTTACAGAAGTGCTAAAGACCAATGAGAGCAACACAGAACAGTAATAAAGTTACTACAGCTCAAAACCCTTGCGAGGGAAACATCTCGGGGGCCAGTCCTCCTTCACGAACCACCAGAAAGATTGCATCTTCTAGCAAGCAGTGAGCTTCGCGATCTCTTCAAGCAGGTACTTGGATTCAGCTGCGTAGTCGACCGGTGCTTCAGTCCTCACGGTGATCCTCTGCCTTTTCTCGTTCATGTATTCATGCTGTGTGACACTGACGCGGAACAGGTGAGGAACCCAGGTGGCTTCCTTGAGCTTGAGAACGTAACTGTCCTCCCCCTCCTGCAACAATGGCGAACCCACTATCAGGGATAAGACAAACAAGGAAACATCAGAAATTCAATGCTGTCAAGCCAGAGTATTTGCCCTACTCAGATTGCAGAATTTACCTCTACCCTGATCCGATCAAGCTCGTCAGCACTGCAGCCAATGATCTTCTCGGCATGCTCATTGAACACGGACACCCATGCCTCACCAGTGGGATCAGAGACCTTGAGGACCATGATGTATCTGAAGGATACAGGGAAACAATCATATTTGGCACCAAATAGATAACAGTAGCAGGCTTCTGCTAACAAATTTTACCTCAGTGAGCATTCAGAGTCGTTCTTTTGGCATCCCTCACACCAGTATCCAGATCCAAAAGCTTCAGTCACCTTCTTGTTGCAGGTCTTACAAGCACGGTACCACATATTCTGGTCAGGCTTGATGTGGCTTATGATGGCATTCAAACTGAAGAAAACAGGCTGCAAAGCAAAAACAAGTCAAACTGGGCCATAGCAGTGAATAGTATCATATTTCAGTGAATATTCAGGATCATACCTTTTCCTGGCCCATAGCAGGATCACTGGTGATGTGGGACAGAAAAACTCTATCAGAATACATGGACTTCAAGCCACCAGCACGTGCAGCACCCATTTCTGCACCAACTGGTGCCAGTGAAGTATCTTTGCCTTCAGAGTCATACCTATTTGACAAATTATGTACAAGTCTAAGCATACTATACTGATTAAAAACATACAGCAAGCTCACATCATTCAGGAGAGAAGTACATACCATGATTTCAGATACTGAGCCTCAGGTAGGTCTGGATTAATAGCGAGCATACTTTTGCCTATAGTTGAAAGAGACACACCTACAAGACAAATTTCAGCACCACAGTTATCACGACGCACTTTCAGTAACTTACTGATTTCCAGGAAGAAGATTGAACAGAGATTAGATGACATACCTTGGAAATCAGATACTTTTAGGCTCTTTATCGCAACAACAGGAGAACTGTCAACCATGTCCAAAAGCTCTTGGCCAGTCATAGTAGCAAGATCATTCCAGAGAGAAATATTAACAGTTTTGCCACTGCAAAGAAATGAAATGAGTCAATTAGGAACAGATAATTTCTTTATTAGAAATGATATCTATAAAAAAAATAATCTTAAATAGAAAGGATTATAGATTATGAAATTATTATTATTATTTCCATCATTAATCTAGTAGTGCCAATTTTGTTTCATTAATCTATGTTAAATTCAGATCACAAAAATATAAAGTTTAGATAGATATGGCAAAATTGAATAGACTTATATCTGTGATTAGGGAGATTATAAGCAACGTCACTGAATGATTGTATTCTGATCTATTAACAAGGTAAAAGATCAAGTGATACTTACGAGTCATCTGCTACAACAATGTCACGCTTTGGTATTGTCTCATTGTCAATCTTTCTTCTAACGCTGAGTGTTGGAGATACACTCTGAACCACAACAACAATATCTGAAGTAATACATAAAACAGTGAGACACTACATTGAACCTGAAGAAGTAAAACCAACTTAATTCCAATAATTCTGACATACCTACAAGCTCCCTGCCACCAACATATGATCCTAGCTGATCAATCTTGACAAAGTTGTATTGCACTTGCGGAATGAAAGTTTCCCCCTCTGCTTCTTCAATAATAGCATTTTCGTTTAGTGACATCTCATAGTCATTTTGGACAGTCTTGAACTGCTTGTTGGCAATTCTAAGAGATCCTTTTGAGACATAATAGACCTTTCCCAGCTCAAAAATTGGATAGAACTTCTTTGCAGCCTCATTAAACATGGTGGCCTGGATCTGGGTGCCCTGTGCATACACAAATTCAGAGGACATCAGCTCATGAACGCACGACAACTCACAAAAATGCACTTAAACATGAGAAAAATGCCATCAGAGCACTTACATCCTCATCAGTGAGCTCTACATTGAAGACACAGCCTTCTCCACGAGCATTCCTGTAGGTTCTCAGGTTGCCTTTGCTCGTGACCCGCACCTTGATGACCCAGTTACCCTGATAGGGATTCAGAGTGATCAAGGGATGGACCCTCCTTGTCATGGAAAGGCGCGCAGCAGGAGCAGCACTGCACGCACAGAAGTACAATGATGAACTGTAAATCTAAATCCTCGAGAGACTCAACCAGAACATCAAAGGACAGGGACTGCAATTGCAAGCACTTACTTTCCACGCTGCTCATTCACAATCTGGGACGCGGACTTCACCTCCTGCTTGGGCTTCATCACGAGTGGGGGAGCATTTGCTTGCTCAGCCACGACCACGCCTTCGTCCTTAGGCTTCAGCACAATTGGAGGCTCCTCTTTCTTGGCCTCGCCGTTGATCTCGGCGTCGAGCGCTTGGCACACAAGCTGGCATTTGACGACAATCAAGACTCTGGTAAACAAAGCACATGATTCAGGAAACCGAGGGAAACGCTGAATACAGGAACAGTTGCCAACATTAGTCCGCTCATGGTGACGAAAGAAGATGGAGAACACTTACTTGTCATTGTTGCCTTTGACGAGGTTGCAAGTGTAGTCGAGGATGCGGATGAGACCGAGGTTCTTCAGATTGCCGGAGTGGACCTCCGACGCGAAGTTGGTGGGGAGCATCGCCTTGATCTTATCCTTCCCGTCGGTTGCCATGAAACTGCAAGGCAACAACAGATCCCAACAAGGGGAGGCTCGTCAGACCGGCTGAAAAGGTCTATAAGAACTGCGCTAAGAACAGAACAGATCCCCCGCCCCACGGAACGAAAACTAGCAAAGATTATAGATCTAGCGCGGCCAGGGAAGGGAGGAGGTGAGAACTGACCTGAACCGGCTGCCCGTGCCAATGGACTTGAGGTCGAGGACCTGGACGACGAGATCCGGCACGGCGCCGTCGGAGCCCGTCGACGGATGCGCCAGGATGTGGGACACGGCGCCCGGCGTTACCGACTTGGCAGCGTCCATGGCTCCTCTTGCCTTTTTCCCCTCCCTGTCGAATCGTCTCCCGGAGGAAGGAAGGTAGGTTTCGCGTGGATCAGTGGGAGCGTGGTTGAGCCCTGAGCGGCGGCGAAGATGCGTCGAGCTGCCAAGGCTGCGCGCGCTTATAAGGCAGATTTGGGAAGGAAATGGCGGGAGGCGAGCGGCGCTCGGGGTTTTGCGCCTTTTTTAGCCTTGCCGCCGCGGGGTTCGCTGCTAGTTTCGTTTTGGCTCCGGTTTGGCGCTCGCGCGGGAGAAATTTGAGAAGTTTTGGCGCCGGGGAAGCCGGGAAGGAGGCGGGCGCGGGCGCCGTCGCGCGGGTGAGTAAACGGGTGGGCGGTGGGCCGGCTGGGCTGCATGCAGGCCTGTTTGGCATAATGGTGTTTTGTAAAAACAAATATATTTTACCTTCTTTAATTATCATTATGGTCTAATTTTCCTCGTCAAACTCCAAAACCGGATATCTTGCCCATCAACTCTCAAAACCGTTTCCTATAAAAAAAACTCTCAAAACCGTTTAAGTTACCTACCTGTGTGTCGATTAGAGGTAGTTTTCAATGCAATTTTATCTTTTTTAATTCAAAAAATCAATAAATACCCATTAAGGTTTCTAAACCATGAAAATATCTCTAAGTGTCGGTGTTTCGTAAACCGGCTAGTGAATTTATACGTGTGTCGTGCTGCTCTAGGAAGACAATAATAGCAATAAAAAACACAAGGAAATTATACTGGTTCAAGCCAGAGCCCTACGTCTAGTCTTAGAGATAAGTTCGTGTTCCTCGGTTCAAGTGCTATGAAGTCTTACAATGAGGTGTGTAAGCTAAGAGAAATAGGTAAGAGGAGTGAGGTGAACGAATGCCCGAATGAAGTCTTTGAGAGTTCGTCCCCCTAGAAGGGAGGCCTGGCCGCCTTTATATAGAGTTCGGGGGGCCAGATTACATATAGAGAGAGGTTCTCCCGACTGAATGGTCATGAGCCCGAGAGAGGGAGAAAGAAGTAAGCTTGGCCTGCAAGCAAGCCTGTCTTGTCCTAGCATCATCGCTCGTCCAGGTATATCATCGTCGTGGTCTTGCTCCCACGTCACGACGTGGCATGGCGTGATGCTACAGTGTCGGTCGTGCCGCCATTGTTGGCACGATGGTGGTTCACCAACTGTCCTGCACGACGTGGTCTTGCCATGGCCTTTGTCATCATCTCCTATTCTCCTGGTAGCGTCATGGCGACAAGACGGGAGCAGGTAGCCGCTCTCGGGTCGTCGGTCGTCTTTGTTGGTTGTGATGCCGGTGACCTCGACCCTGGATTGCGAGGTCGTGGTTCTTGGTGGCCTGGCCGGTCTTGAAAGTCAAGGTCGGGGTCATGCGCCCCATCCCGTAGCGGGCGAGGCCGTACGACCATCTTGTCGGGCTAGATTTGAACGGTGCGGTGCCGTACCCATCGTCACCGCCTTGTGGTATTGTCTTGTCCGTGCAGGGGCGCGCAGGGATGGTGTCTGCCCCGAGATGGTTGTCCTTTCAATCCTAGAGGAATGAGTGGAGCGTGCCTGTCTTTGTCAGGGCAGGCGTACTTGACCATGCCTGACCTCTCCTTGTCCCTTCCCAGGGGTTGAGACGAGGGAGAGATCGAGTGCGACTGCGTAGCTTGTAGTGGAAGGAGAAGGGAGAGGTCGTGGTGGACCACTTGTCTCGGTGTGTGGCCCAGGACCCATGTGGCTTAAATGGGCTTCTATTAGTTTGGACCGCTCGAGCGGCTAACTAATCAGTATCTTGAGATACCCGGGTATCTTGACCCCGACACAAAGTTTCTACAACTTTTGATAAAAATCCTAGAGATATATTGGTACATGAACAATCCAAATATAATATTTAGAGGTTGTGAAAGTATGTCTAGAAGCTTCCAAAAATTATATTTAACTCTAAGACAATGGAAAAATATTTAGGACAACTTAAAAATTTCTCAAACCATTCTAGCCAATGTCTAAACACGTTTTGAAAAACTGAACAATATAAACATTACATGGAACTAGCACAATTGCACTCAGCATAAAATGTGTGCTGCATTCTTGATGGTTCATCTTGTATTTTTTATGTGTAGAGTTTTTAAAATGCATTTAGACATTAGTAAGAATGTTTTAGGATTTTTTTAGATTTTATGGATATTTTTTTCATTTTTTCCTAGAACTAAATCTATCTTATGGAAACTTGTAGAGGTATTTTCACGAGCTCTAAATACTTTAACTAGATTTGTTGTGTCTTAATATATCTCTAGGATGTTTCTCAAAATTTTCTATCTTAGAGACATTTTTGTGGTTTAAATCCGTGTTTGGTATTTAATGGATTCTTTCAACTATAAAAAATGATGAACCGCCTTAAAAGCACTTCTAGTCCAATGCAGAAAGGTAATTTAAATAGTTTTGAGAGTTGAGGGGTAATGATTCTAGTTTTAAAGTTTGCTTGAAAGTGTTGTAAGGAAAATGGACTCTTGACCCATTTAGTTTGGATTTTGGTGTTTGATGATCAACATGACCGAGTTGAACTAATGTATTTGCAAATGTTTAGTTTTTAGTTTAATAGGTTGCAAAAGTGGCATGGACTTAGGCGATGTGGTGATCCGTATGACAGAAGACATGTTGTAGACATAAAACTCAAGCACAAGTCCAAGACATAAGATGGAACCAAGCAGGACGTCGGACTATCCGACTTAACTAGGTGTAGGCGTCAGACGACATGCCTGCACTGTTCACTCAGTGTCGGACTTAGTGAACAGTCCAAGCATCGGACCAATTTAGGCACGAACCGACGAGCAACACAAAGTGTAAAACCCTTGGTGTTACTCCCTAAACAATTACTAAAACATGTCATAAGCATCATGTCTATGTGATAATGCATGTGGTGGAATGTGTGGATAAAATTTTTAACCTAAGATGATAAGTAAAAACTATTAAATGAGAAGCTATTCAATAATGCATGTATATTAAGTAGGGCTTAAAACCAATTTTTATTGAACAAAAATACTATAGAACATATATGTGGCACTTAAATAAAGTTTGGAATATGAACTTGGTAGATGACAATGAAATCCTTGCTGTTGAAAAATAACATTGCTAGCTAATATTTTTAATAGCCTAGAAATGCAATTTGGAATCAAGTTCAGCTATAAAAACTTAGAATATTTTCAAGTATGTTGACAGCTAGACAATGCTATGTTTGGCAATTTATTTTGTGAAATCGAGTTAAGAAGTGGTGTCGTGTTTTAGCTCGGGTTGGTAGCCTCATATCCCCCCTGGAGCATGGTGAAGATAGTTTAGGTTCCAGAGCAACTGTTTAGTTTTTATAGGTGCTTTAAAATTCATGCAAGACATGATTTCGGGCTAGTTCACCGGGTGACCGCGGTCACCACACCTTGGGGGTGTGACGTCGCCACAGCAGCTCGCTCTGCGTGCGCACGCGTGCTGCCACGCATGTCCATCTGTGACTGCCCTGGCCTGACCGCCACTGGCTCTACCGCGTGGAGCCACCGCTGCTGCTTGCATGGATAGGTGGCGTTGCAGCATGCCTCGCCGTGCTACCGCACCACCGACCTGCCTCGTGCCGCAACACAGCCGCTGCCGGTGTCGTCGCATCACCATCGCGTCCACACCTGTCCCTTGTGCCTATACCCCGCTGCTGGCCCGATTAGATGCCACGTACACGTGGCCAAGCTTGTCGTCGCCTTGCCATTAATGGCACTACGCCCACGCAGGTCATGCGGTCGATGGACGCACGCGCCTGTCCAATTGTGTCTGCACGCATAACACCTAGATCACACCGGCCACGTCCCGCCAAGGCAAGACTGAGATGAGCCCACTTGCCACCTCGTCTCTCTCTCTCCCTCTGCTGCCGTCGTCGAGCTACGCCATCAAATTGGCCACCAAGTGATCACTTCCATTTAATTCAGCACGTCTATGGCTTCACCATCAAGTTCTCTCGCTGCCTGACCCCACCCAGACATGAAGAAGGCACTGCCAAGCTCCAATTTGGCGCTTTTCCCGCCATCGTGCCGATAAGGCCGTGTTTGGACATGGATGAGGGTAGCCATCATACCATCCCTCCTGAGCTAATTCACCTTCACCACTAGCTTCGCCTTGTCTCCCTCTCCACCTTGCGCATGCCAGTGGAACTGCTACCACCTCCTCGTCGCCGTTGACGCGATCGTGCCACCACACGGCTCGACCATATGTGGCCACACCTCCTCCATCATCCTCCACCCCAACCGTCACCTCGGTTAGGTCACAGTAGTCTACTAATGCTCCCTCGCTAGCCAATTATGTTCTTACGTGCTCTGGATCGCTAGGTCAACCGCGCCACGGTCGTGGATGGCCGCACGCTACCGCAGCTGGCTCCAGCGAGTCCTACCGCCCTGTGTTGCCGCTTAGCGTAGCCACTCATGCTGGGGATGGTGACCGACCCGATAGGTGGGCCGACGCATGTCCTAGGTGGTTGGTGCGACCATGCTGCGTCGTCGTCCGCCACGCCGACGTGCACTGAGTCACCGGAGGTGCGCGCGGGTGAATTAGGGAAAGGACAGGGGGTTAAGTGAGAAGGTCTGAGAGAGAGGAAATATTGTTAGCACTTAGTTATGATTTGGGAGAAGTGTGAGGCCTCTTTTGCAAAAGCACCAACATGCGTAGGACTCCCCCATCGTGGGCCGCCTCACGAGCGAGATAGCCACGCCAGCGGGCCGCTGCGCGCGTGCTACGCTGCGTGTACCACGCGGGAGATTGGTTTTTCTTTTTCTAGGAATTAGTGAATAGTTTTCTAATTTAATTTCTGAACTGATCTTTGGTAATTAATATGAAATCATGTAGGTGTCTAAAAATTATGAAACCAATTTTGTTAGGTTCCTAAAATTATGATCTATCCGTTGGTGTATTTAGTTCATATTTATATTTGTTGACACTAGAAGTTATTAAATCATTTGAAAGTGCTTCATATTATTAAGTTAATCATTGTAAGAATTTTTATGGTAAATTGGTGATAGCTTTAGTCCTAAAATATTTATGGTAGTTTCATTGTATTATTATGTGCTCACTGTAATTTTTGTGACCTTAGAATAGACTAAACATTGGGGTAGTTAAATGTTCTTTGTTTCAAAATACATTAAATCTTTAGTAGAAATAAAAATATACCTTGAATTTGCAAAGCTAAGTGTTTGTTTGTGAACCGAACATTTTGCTTGGTGAAGATGATAGTTAGCTTAGTATCTTAGTCATTAGAGCTAGCTTAGTAGCTTGATTGGTGTATTCTTATTTTAAGAGTTGTTGTTGCCTAAATACTAAATAATTGCATTACTATAATCGCATGCATATAATGAATGAGTCGGCGGAGATTGTGACCACCAGCGAGCACGAGTTAGAGGAGATCATCGAGGAGTATGAGGAGGAGGTCCCGGAGCTGCCACTGACTGACTCAGCTGACACCGCGCCTACCCAAGGCAAGCCTCGGTACATAACCTCTATTTTATAATTCATCGTGTATATATATATATATATATATATATATATATATATATATATATATGTGTGTGTGTGTGTGTGTGTGTGTGTGTGTTGTGCATTTATGTTACAAGAATTTTGTGAAAACCACATGCATAGATATACATGTCCTAAGAGTCTTACTAGCGCATGTTCGAGTAGATGCTATGTGTCGGTGTTTCAAGTAAACACCAACGAGTAAATTTGTGTTATTGCATGTCTGACCCGGATGGTGTGCTAGATGGGCACAAGGTTTATACTGGTTCAGGCAGAATGTCCTTATGTCTAGTTCATGGCTGTTGCTCGTGTTATTAGCACCAAAAAGTTCATAGTAGGAGTTATAAACGGACAAGAGAGGGAAAGGTCCTAAGTCTCTGATGGAAAGGTCGAATGGGTGCTGAGAGCTTGGTTGCTGCTCAGCTATATGTGATGTGATGCGTGGTGTGTTGAATCATTCCTCTAGTGGGGTTCCCTACCGTCCCTTTTATAGGCTAAGGGAGAGCAGGAATTACAGATAGGAGAAAGAAGAAAAACCAGTGGCAAAGGAGGTCCTTCAAAGATACCGGGTCTTCCTTTTCCTCTGTGTGAGCCCCGGTGACATGGCAGGCGATGCTAGGGATAGCCCCACGTTGGGAGCACGTCTGCTGATCCTGTCATGTCCTAGCATGGTCAACAAGTTGTCATGTCCTATCCCATCTCGGCATATGGCATGGCAGACCAGGGTGCTGATCCATGGCTATATAGGGAGTAGACAGTGCAGAGACTGTATGTCCGTTACTGTAGGTGATGCGAGTTTCCTTCTAGACCGTAGCGGTTGTCGTGAGCTTCCATCAGGATCCGTGCCCGAGGGTAAATGGTGGCGCCCACAACACTGTAAGACAAATATCGGCGCCTACAACATTGTTTGGGCTCTAACATGCTTGGAAGGGCTTAAAGTGCATGTCTTGTCACATCCTGATGGTACTTTCCTACAAGCGTGCATGGTATGATCCTCAGTATTGTGGTTGACTTGAGTGCTCTGCCTTATCTGCGTGAGTAGTTATGAAGGAGCAGCGCATAGACGTCGACGCGAGGTGGAGCCTACCCTCAGGCATCAGGCGAGGTGGAGCCAGCTCTCCGACGTCAGGCGAGGCAGAGCCAGCCCTCAGATGTCAGGTGAGGCGAAGCCAGCACTCAAGAGTTGGTTGAGACAGAGTTTGCCCTTAGACATTGGGTGAGGCGGAGCCAGCCCTCAGACATCAGGTGAGGTAGAGCCAGGCCTCAAGGGTCGGGCGAGATGGAGTTTGCCCTTAGATGTTGGGTGAGGTGGAGCTAGCCCTCGGGGGTCGAGCGAGACGAAGTTTGCCCTTAGACATTGGGCGAGGCAGAGCCAGTCCTCAGACATCAAGTGAGACGGAGCCAGCCCTCGGGGTTGGGCGAGACGGAGTTTGTCCTCAGACATTGGGTAAGGCAGAGCCAGCCCTCGGATGTCGGACAAAATGGACCCCACAACCTTGGTGGTTTGGACGAGGCAAGACCCATTGGGAAATGTAGTTGCATTCTTGATCGCTCTGATGAATTAGCATTGATGGGTATCAACTCCTCTTCTTTGGGTACGCTACTTTGGTCCCCGATAGTAGCCCCTGAGCCCTCGGGCGATTTGAGTAGAATCGTCTAGAGGATGTTTTGACTTACCAGCGGGTGCGTGCGAGCGCACCCGGTGGGTGTAGCCCCTGAGCCTATGGAGGAGTAGAATACTCCTTCGAAGGTTTTTTCGACTTGCCAGCAGGTGTGCACGAGCGCATCCAGTGGGTGTAGCCCCTGAGCCTGCGGAGGAGTAGAATGCTCCTTTGGAGTTTTTTTTGAAAGGGAGGACTCTACGAGCCTTGGCTTTCTCTTATCGCCCACGGCGTGCCCTAGGGATGGTGATTCCCCTTTTGCCAAGGTCAGACCCTTCATGGGTGTGGTCGTGGTTTTGATGGTTTTTATCTGGATAGTTCGATTGGGGTCCCGAAATCCTGTTCGTGGGGATTCGGCCATGGTAAGCTTTACTAAGACTCAATCATGGGCCGATATGCCCATGGCGCTCGTGCACCTGGACGCTGGCCGTTTGCGGGGCCTAGCTCTTTCCACCCTTTGTAGGGGTGTTTGGAGCGGCTGTTGAACCCGTTGATGGGCCAACCGTCGGACTCCTAGGCCCAGATGGGTCATAGATGCACTTTTGATCTATATTCCTTTTACTCATAATGAGTCCCAGTCCACCCGAGGAGGCGAAACGTCCAGCGATTTTTCATGCAGGAAAGGATAGGGATTGCATACACATATCCCGCAGCGTGACGTTGTGGCAGATCATGGCAGGTATAGAGATCTAGGCAGACAGTTGGTTTCCTCGCATCCGTCACCCCTATAAAACCAAAGGGTTCGCCCCTAGGGTTTCGTACTTTGCCTCCTTACCTTCGCATCTGCAACCTCCACCGCCAATCGCCTAAGCTCCCTACATCCGCATCTTTGCCGCCATTGAGTTTGAATCCTTCCACCCCCATCTTCTAATGGAGCCATGGTGCCGCTCTGACATCACCCTCCAGCACATGGAAGGCCTTGTCCTTCGCTCACTTCCATGAGCAGGGATTCACCACCCCTGCCCACAAGTTCGTTCAGGGGCTGTTGCACTACTACAAGGTAGAGCTACAGCACCTTAAGCCCAACAAAATCCAGCACATTGCAGCATTCGTTGCCCTATGTGAGGGATTCTTAGGGATTAGTCCTCGCTTTTGCGATTGCTTGTTCGCATTACACGGACAACATTGACTTGGAGACGATGAGCCTTGGTTTCGCACCTAGCTACAAAGCCTCTGAGCTAGACAAGATAGAGATAGCGGTGGCTCCTCTTGCATGGGACCTGGCAGACAGAGTTGAAGACATAGTTCTCCCCCTCCGAGGGGCTAGTTAGTCATATAGGTCGAATGAATTTAGATGAACATTATTGTAATTTGTGGACAATTGCTGACCCTTATGCATCATAAAAATAAATTTGTAACTTCATTTTGCTTGATTGAACTTATTTCCTTCCCTTTTTGTATGTGAAAAAGGGGCTCACGTATTCCGACCCTTCTGTTTGTTAAGACCATAGGGCCCGTGGTGTCGGAGGAGAACTTCGATCACGCTAGTGAGCAAAGACACCGTGGTCGCTGAGGCATAGGCCTTTTGCAGTCTGACCAAGGATGCTTAGTTGTTCATTTCCACAAACCTTGCCGCTAGGCTTAGCATGAGGAAGAGGTCTGACGCGGTGACTATTTCAGAAAAAGTGTACTTATACCTTTATTAGCCCCTGATTGAGATTCGACCATTTGCCGTTGCTGGGGTCAGATGTCACTAGAAATCGAGGAGAGGATAGCAAAACTTAGTAAGAGAAAGCATCTCTTGTATTCGCATTTACCCCCTCCCTAGGATCTTATCTATCGTTCTATGACCGTGCGTTAGGTCTCCTCGCAAGTCCAACTTTCCTTGAGCCCCTACGCGCAGCGGGGATTCAGTCGAGGGTTGGCTCATTTTTGTGACTGTCGCATTGTCCAAAGTTTTCACAACCAGAGGGGTTGAGTTAACGTTACTTGCCTCGATGGCTTGAGTGACGTGTTCGGTGAGCTTGCTAATGGGCATGTTCAAATGGAATCCAGTTCCATCGCTTGTGATGGGTCGACAAAGCCATCGTGTGGCATTCCATTGCTCCTTAGCCCGCCTTCCAACAGATTCCCCCTTAATGGGGATTCTATGGGCACGACTTGAGGTTTGGATCAAACAAGAAGGTTGGGATGACCTTGTCCGCTTCTAGGCGGGATGAGCAAAGGCCGTTGGGGCTCATCTGCATTTTCCCCCTGGCATTTGTTCGACGCGAGATGGCCTCAGGCTCTTCATGAGCTGGCCTTCGAATCTTGGTCTCTCGATCTAGCATCGTGCAGCTCGAGCCCTCGAGCCCCGTGGGGTTCGGTAGGGGTCGGCTGTGTTTCATGCGTTACCCTATCCTTGGTTTTCGCAATCAGAGGGGCTGAGCTAACGACACTTGCCTTGATGGCTCGAGTGTCACACTCGATGAGCTTGGTAACGGGCACGTTCATGTGGAATCTAGGTCCGTCATCCGCTGATGGGGTTGGTAAAGCCCTCATGTGGCATTCCACTACTTAACCTGCCTCCCGGTAGATGCCTAAGCCATTCGGTAGGCTTGGGTGGCCCATTGACTTCTCCTCGATGGAGATTCTATGGGCTTGGCTCGAGGTTAGTATCGAACGAGAAAGGTCAAGATGTCCCTATCCACTTCTGAGCGAGGTCGGGCAAGGCCGCTGGGGTGGATCTCGGTTTTTCTCCCTTGGCTCTGTTTGACATGAGGCGGCCTCGAGCCCTTCATGGGCCTACCTTTGAACCTTGGTCGGTTGCCGCTCATATCGAATGAGACGACTACCGCTTCGTGACACGATGCGAAGCGTTATGATGCAGCAATCGCATATGTGATGCTTGGATGTGTGAGATAAATATATGAATGATTATATAAAGAAATAATGGGGTTGGTAATGTTACCTTAATGGCATGAGTGATGGGTTCTGGGAGTTCTTACCAGATATGTCCACGCGGGGTCCAGGTCCGACGTTCTGCGGGAATGGCGCGGTGGCCGCGGCGAGGGTGAGAGAGCGAGCTCGGTGCGGGCGAAGAAGAGAGGCAGCGTGGGAGAAGAAGCGAGCACGGGAGAGCGAGAGAGCGGGCGGGATGGAGTGGAGAGGGGCGCAGCGCGGTCGGCAGGTGTAGGCGGGCACGTGGGAGCGGACGTAGGCTGGCTACGACGCGCGGCGGCGTCGATGGCGCATGGCCGCCATGCGGCGGGCGTGCTCTGCCATGGTCGGGACGCGGTGCGGCGCGGTGAGCTAGCGAGTGGGCGAGCGCGGAGGCAGGCCAGGCGCGGCGCTGGGCTAGGCTGGGCCGAGGCGAGGAGCGCGGCGCTGGCGCAGGAGGCTCGCTGCTGCAGGCCGGGCCGGCTTCGGCCGTGGGCCGAGAAACGAGGCGGCGGCCCGCGAAATAAGAAAAGCCTTTTTCAAATTATGTTTTCAAGAGATTTTCAAATACCAGTTTTCAAATATCATTTTGAGCAAGAAAATGGCATCTTTTGAAAATGTACCGAAAATGAAAGTTGATTAGAATTTAATTCTCTACAACTTTGCTTTTATAACCAAAGTCGAATTTTATCTAGATTTTGAATTATAAAATCAAAGTCAAATTTTTAACTCAAAACCCTAATTTTGGGGAATTATTTTTAAAGCAAAATTTTGAAATAATTTGAATACAAACTTTGCTCCAAAAATTGAACTAAATAATCTTAGATGATTTACAAGCATAGCCAAACATGTTTTACTAACCTAGCAAGCATAATTTGGGCAAAACAACTCTTAAACAGATGTATGCAATATTTACGTTTCACGAACATGTTTCGTATGTTTCGAAGCAGTGTTTCCGTTATTATTTACATGATTAGGCATGTATGATTAGGATGCTTGATGATGCATGATATGCATGATTTGCAGTGCCTAAATGTTGGCATAACACCGGGGTGTTACAGCTCCTTACCCGTTTCTTGTTAGTGGCCAAGCCATTCGATCGACTCGTGTTACCTATTGAGACAAGTTTTTCCTACGGAAATAGGGAAAGAGGACATCCTATGCAAGAATTTAGTTAAGCAGATAAGCCAAGTGGAGAAAAACTTGTCGCAACTAGACAAGCTTTTGAATTTTGGTCTAGCAAACGATCTCTTAGCTCTTCTCCCCTTTTTGCATAAAGAGTTAGTGCATTATGACCCTTCTCATTTGTTAAGCTCTTAAAAGCTTAAAGTGTGGGCGAACCAATTCTGATTATGCTGGTGAGCAAAGGCACTATAGCCGCTAGGGCGTAGGTATCTCGCAGTCTGACCAGTTATACTCAGAGCTTATTCCTATAAACCTAGCTCCTAGGTCCTAATGTCAAAGGGGAAGAGCTCAGAAAATGTTTACCGAATAGAAATGGGTTGGATGTTACTGAAAAATCAAGGAGTTGGATAATAAAACTGATAAGAGAAAGTGTGTGTTTATTAAGGGTAAAAATGATGTAGCTGCTCACTGTTCCAGGCATTGGTGAAGATTTCACCGTCGATGGACTTGAGCTTGTAGGCGCCTAGATGAAGTATCTCTGCAACTATGTATGGTCCCTCCCACAGCGGAGAGAGCTTGTGATGGCCCTTGATCCTTAGTGCTCCATATCATGGTCGGGTTGGGAGGATGGACTCAGAACCGTAGACCATGAAGAAGAGTGTGTAGCCGGTGGCTCCACTAGGGGTTGTCCTCAGGCTCTAGAGCACCAAGAGAAGCTTGGCAACCCATCTTACGCCAAACTTGTTCAACTAGTTGAAGATCCTAGGCTTAAGGCCCTGTAGAACCATGCCATTTGCGCGCTCGACCTGCCCGTTCATTTGAGGGTGCGTGATGGCGACCCAATCGACCCGGATGTGGTATTCATCATAGAATCGAAGGAACTTCTTTCTAGTGAACTACGTGTTGTTGTCCATGATGATGGAGTTTGGGACTCCAAAGTGATGGATGATGTTAAGGAAGAATAGCACGGCTTGCTTGGACTTGATCGCAGAGATCGGACGAGCTTCTATCTACTTTGTAAACTTGTCTACGGTGACAAGCAAGTGGGTGTAGCCCCCGGGTACTTTTTGAGAGGTCCAACCAGATTGAGCCCCAGACTACGAACGACCAAGTGATGGGGATCGTTTGGAGTGCTTGGGCCGGTAGGTGAGTTTGCCAAGCGAAGTACTAGCACCCTTTGTAGGTGCATACGATCTATTTTGGTGTCAGCTAGCGTGGTAGGCCAGTAGAAGCCCTGTCGAAATGTGTTTCCGACTAGGGCTCTAGGCATGGCATGGTGACTGCAGACCCCACCATGGATGTCACCTAGCAAATTATTTCCCTATTCGACGGTGATGCAACTTTGGAGGATCCTAGTGTGGCTTCGTTTATAGAGTTCGCCCTCTATAAGAACGAAGGACTTGGGGTGACGTGTGAGCCATTGAGCCTCTGTCTTGTCCATTACTAGCATGTCATGGAGGAGGTAGTCGAGGTAGGGTGTCCTCCAGTCGACCAGAGGGTCAGGCTCTGTCGTTGGGTCCTCTTCAAGCTCCATGACTTTAGGGCCGGATGGAGCCGATGTTTGGTCAGCCCCCGAGCCTAGAATGGGTGGATCGTCACCGGCCTATTCCAACCCCTCGTAGCGAACCAAGGGCTTGTGCTGGTCACTGGCGAAGATGCCCGTTGACACCAGCTCTCGGCCGGATGCTGCTTTCACAAGTGCGTCGGCCACCTCGTTGAGGCGCCTCAGGATGTGATTGAGCTCGAGGCCATCAAACTTGTCCTCCAATTAGCAGACTTCTCAGTAGTATGCATACATATTCATGACTTGGTCGACGACCATCTAGGAATCGCCTTGAACGTCGAGGCATCAGATGCCCAACTTGATGGCAATGCGTAGGCCGTTGATGAGCGCCTCATATTCGACCACATTTTTGGAGGAGGGGAAATGGAGATGGACCATATACCTCATGAGTACCCCGAGGGGTGATGCGAAGACCAGCCCTGTGCCGGCGCCCTTCTTCATTAGCGATCCATCGAAGTACATCATCTAGTACTCTTGATCGATGACTACCGGTGGCATTTGGACATCGGCCCATTCCACGACAAAATCAGCCAACACCTAGGACTTGATGGCCGTCCAGGAGGCATACATAATGCCCTAACCCATCAGCTCGAGTGCCCATTTTGTAGTCCTTCCCATGGCATTCTGGTTTTGGACGACCTCATCGAGGGGGAAGGATGTCACGACTGTCACTGGATGTGACTGGAAGTAGTGGCGTAGTTTCCTCTTGGTGATGAGGACGGTGTACAAAAGCTTCTAGATTTGGGGGTAGCGGGCCTTTGAGTCAGATAGGACCTCGCTAATGAAGTACATAAGGCGTTGTACTTTGAGGGCGTGCCCCTCTTCTTCCCGCTCTACTACTAGGGCGACGCTGACCACTTGTGTGGTGGCCACAATGTAGAGCAGAAGGGTTGTCCATCGGTAGGAGGAACTAGGATCGAAGCCTTCGTCAGAAGTAGTTTGACCATGTCAAGTGCCTCTTAGGCCTCAGATGTCCATTCGAACTGGTCAACCTTTAGCGGCCGAGTGTGGTGAGACACCCCATAACTCGTTGTACTCCCTTTATGTTCTGAATCAGGCCAATCCTAGTGATGGCTGAGATCTTCTCTGGGTTGGCCTTGATGCCACACTCGGAGATGATGAAACCAAGCAGCATGCCCCTCGGGACCCCAAAACGCACTTCTCAGGATTGAGTTTGATGCCGTTTGCTTAGAATTTTGAAATGGTCTGCTCAAGATCGGCAACGAGGTGGTCAGCCTATTGGACTTGACCACAATGTCGTCAACATAGGCCTCAACGGTCTGCCCGATGAGGTCCCCGAAACACTTAAGCATACAACACTGGTATGTCGCCCCAGCATTCTTCAGACCGAACAGCATTGTGACGTAGCAAAACAATCCAAAGGGGGTGATGAAAGATGTCACGAGCTAGTCAGACTCTTTCAACATGATTTGATGGTACCCAGAGTACGCATCAAGGAAGCAGAGTCAACTATCACATCCTGAGGTAGAGTCAACTATCTGGTCTATGCATGGCAAAGGAAATAGATCCTTTGGGCATGCTATGTTGAGACCCGTATAGTCAACACACATCCTCCATTTCCCACTCTTCTTTCGTACAAAAACGGGATTGGCTAACCACTCTAGGTGGTACACTTCCTTGATGAATCTGACCGCCAAAAGTTTTGCGATCTCCTCGCTAATGGCCCTGCGTTTCCCCTCATCGAAGCGACGTAGGCGTTGTTTCACCGGCTTGGAGCCTAGGTAGATCTTTAAGGCATGCTTGACGACTTCCCTTGGAATGCCTAGCATGTCCGAGGGTTTCCACGCAAAGATGTCTCTGTTGGCGTGGAGGAAGCTAACGAGTGCACTTTCCTATTCGAAGGAAAGCGCAGTACCAACATGCACCGTTTTTCCCTCGATGCTCCCGGGGTCTATGAGAACCTCCTTAGAGCCTTCCGCTGGCTCGAAGGACCCGGTCGACCTTTTGGGTTGGGCTCTTCTTCGGTGACCTCTTTTCTAATGTTCGTGAGCTCTCCAGAGGTGATGATTGCCACAGCGTGATAGCAGCACTTGACCTCACACTCATAGGCGTGCTGGAAGGATGTGCCAATGGTGATGACCCTACTAGGGCCTAACATCTTTAGCTTGGGGTAGGTGTAGTTAGGGATGACCATGAACTTCACGTAAAATGGTCGTCCTAGGATGGCGTGGTAAGTTCTATGGAATCCAACCACTTCAAAGGTGAGGGTCTCCATCCTATAGTTGGACAAACCTAAAAGATCCTAATGGCTAGAGGGGGGTGAATAGCCTATTAAAAATTTCTACAACAACACTTAGCAAACCAGTTAGACAATTATAAGGTGTAGCAAGTGTTGCGCTAGCCTACTAAAAATGTAAGTCACCTACCACAAATCTAGTTTCTATAGATTCTAACCACACAATAACTATGGCACTACATTAAGTTAGTGTACTCTCAAAGGCTAACTAAAGAGCCACACTAAGAAACTAACAAGCTCTCACAACTAGCTACACTAAAGAGCTTGATAACTAGTTTACAGTAATGTAAAGAAAGAGAACAAGATAGTTATACCGCTGTGTCGAGGAATGAACCAATCAATCACAAGTATGAAAACCAATGAAGACCAATCACCTCGGAATCAAATGATGAACACAATGATTTTTTATCGAGGTTCACTTGCTTGCCGACAAGCTACTCCTCGTTGTGACGATTCACTCACTTGGAGGTTCACGTGCTAATTGGCATCACACGCCAAACCCTCAATAGGGTGCCGCACAACCAACACAAGATGAGGATCACACAAGCCACGAGCAATCCACTAGAGTATCTTATGGCTCTCCACCGGGGAAAGGTCAAGAACCTCTCACAATCACCACGATCGAAGCTGAAGACAATCACCAACCTCTGCTCGATGATCATCGCTGCTCCAAGCCATCTAGGTGGCAACAACCACCAAGAGTAATAAGCGAATCCTGCAGCGAAACATGAACACCAAGTGCCTCTAGATGCAAACACTCAAGTAATGCACTTGGATTCTCTCGCAATCTCACAAAGATGACGAATCAATGATGGAGATGAGTGGGAGGGCTTTGGCTAAGCTTACAAGGTTGCTATGTCAATGTAAATGACCAAGGGGGTGAGCTTGAGCCGGCCATGAGGCTTAAATAGAAGCCCCAATGAAATAGAGTCGTTGTACCCCTTCACTGGGCACAACATGGGGTGACCGAAAGCTCTGATCATATTGACTGTACGCTGCACCCCAGTGTCTGATTGTGCGATGCACGCCATGTGTCCCCTCTCTTCAAATATTAAGTGCTCGATCACAATAGTTAAGTGATGTCTAAACGCAGGAGCTCAAAGTGACCGGACGCTGAGCCCCAGCGTTCGGTCGTTTCCAGTAAGCATCCAAAAATGATTTTTCATGATTGGACACGTCTGGTCATGCACGACCGGACTCACCCAGCGTCCGGTCACACGGTGACTCTTCTGTGCGCTGCCACATCAGTCGGACCGGACATACCCTATCAGCGTCCGGTCACCAAGTGACCCAGCATCCGGTCAAAGACCGACGCCAGCGTCTTTGCTATATAATTGACCGGACACACCGGTCCCACTAAGACTAGCGTTCGGTCACTTCGTGACCAGTATGACTAACTTCTTTTCAACTCTATCTTCTTCACCCTTGCTCAAATGTGCCAACCACCAAGTGTATCACCTTGTGCACATGTATTAGCATTTTTTCATAAACATTTTCAAGGGTGTTAGCACTCCACTAGATCCTAAATGCATATGCAATGAGTTAGAGCATCTAGTGGCACTTTGATAACCACATTTCGATATGAGTTTCACCCCTCTTAATAGTACATCTATCGATCCTAAATATGATCACACTCACTAAGTGTCTTGATCACCAAAACAAAATGGCTCCTATAATTTATACCTTTGCCTTGAGCCTTTTGTTTTTCTCTTTCTTCTTTTCAATTCTAAGCACTTGATCATCACCATGGCATCATCATCTTCATGTCATGATCTTCATTTGCTTCACCACTTGGAATGTGCTACCTATCTTATGATCACTTGATAAACTAGGTTAGCACATAGAGTTTTATCAATTCACCAAAACCAAACTAGAGCTTTCAGAACCTCCGAAGGTGATGGGCAGATCGATCTACCCAAGAGGCATGGCTGGGCCGGATGCGTGCTCGGTGAACACCCATAGCGTCGAGTGTCTCAGCATACATGATGTTGAGGTCGCTGCCTCCATCCATCAGTACTTTGGTGAGCCACTTTGTGCCAATGATTGGGTCGACCATGAGCGGGTATCTCCCTGGCTGCGGGATGCTCTCCGGGTGGTTGGCCCGATGAAAGCTCTAGTTTGGTTTTGGTTAATTGATGAAACCCTAAGTGCTAACCTAGTTTATCAAAGTGATTATGAGATAGGTAGCACTACTCCAAGTGATGAAGCAATGATGAAGATCATGACAAAGGTGATAGCATGGTGATGATCAAATGCTTGAACTTGGAAAAGAAGAAAGAGAAAAACAAAAGGCTCAAGGCAAAGGTATAAAATATAGGAGCCATTTTGTTTTAGTGATCAAGACACTTAGTGAGTGTGATCACATTTAGGATAGATAGCCGTACTATTAAGAGTGAAACTCGTATCGGAATGCGGTTATCAAAGTGCCACTAGATGCTCTAACTCATTGCATATGCATTTAGGATCTAGTGGAGTGCTAACATCCTTGAAAATATTTATGAAAATATGCTAACACATGTGCACAAGGTGTTTGTAGGGTTGAGATGGGTTTGGGTCCCTCTCTCCCTCCCGCCGAGCTTGCTCGGCGGGATTCGGCGCTTTCGGGAAAATGAAATGTCTATTTTCTATTGCGCCGGATGCAAAATTCTTGGTGGTTGGCACACTTGAGCAAGGGTGAAGAAGTTAGAGTTGAAATGGAGTTGGTCGAAATGATGCTGGCGTCGGTCTACTGACCGGACGCTGGGTCACTCAGCGACCGGACGCTGAAGGGCTGCGTCCGGTCGAGCTGTCAGACGGCACAGTCGCTAGGGTTGAGCACCGGACGCTGGTCTGTGTCCGGTCAAGGTGGACCGGACGCGTCCGGTCAGAAAAATATGCCTCGGGGAGCTTACTGGAAACGACCGGACGCTGGGGCTTCAGCGTCCGGTCAGTTTTGAACGGAGCGTCCGGTCAGCTTTGTAGCCGTTGAAATCTGACGAACAGCGTTTGAAGCTGGTGACGCGTGGCGTCCATCGGGCGACCGGACGCTGAGGGCCAGCGTCCGGTCGGTATGACCGGAGCGTCCGGTCAGAGCGTGTTTTGCCCAGTGAAGAGGTACAACGGCTCTATTTGATGGGGGCTCTATTTATAGCCCCATGGCCGGCTCAAAGGAGTACTCTTGCACATTTTCATTGACATAACAACCTTGTGAGCTTAGCCAAAGTCCTCCCACTCATCTCCATCATTGATCCATCATCATTATGAGATTGGGAGAGAATCCAAGTACATTGCTTGAGTGATTGCATCTAGAGGCACTTGGTATTCGTGTTGCGCTGCGGATTTCGCTTGTTTCTCTTGGTGGTTGCCACCACCTAGACGGTTGGAGCAGCGGTGAAGGATCGGCACGAGTTGGTGATTGTTCGTGGCCGCCTTCGGTGATTGTGAGGGGAGTTGTACCTTCCCCTGTGGAGTGCCGAAAGGTAACTCTAGTAAATTGCTCATGTCATTGAGTTACCTCACTTGTGGGTCGGTTCTTACGGTGTCCTATCGTGTGGACGAGGTTTGTGAAACACCTCTTAGCCGCCGAACCACCAAGTGTTGGTCGACACAACGGGGACTAGCGTGTTGGCAAGCACGTGAACCTCGGGAGAAAAATCGGTTGTCTCTTGTCATTTGCATTCTCCCGGTGATTGGCTTGATCTTCATCTTGTGATTGGTTCATCCCCTACACGGCGGTATAATCACCCTACTTACTTGTTTACATTCTTGCAAACTAGTTGATATAAGCTCTTTAGTGTAATTAGAATTGAGAGCTTGCTTTATTATTTACATTCATCTAGTTGAGCTCTTTGGAGTAGCAAGTTTGTGTGCCTAAGTAATCATTGCAACTAGAATTGTTGGATAGGTGGCTTGCAACCCTTGTAGAGCTAGAGCAAGTTTGCATTACGCTATTTGTCATACTAATCAAATTGCTCTAGTTAATTTGTAGATTTTTAAATAGGCTATTCACCCCCCCCCTCTAGCCATATTAGGACCTTTCACCCGATCGAAGGTTATAGCGGACTCTGACCACTGGAGGAAGGCAGGCATGGCTGGTTTGGTCGCATAGACCTTGCGGCGCGCAATCTTCTAGCGACGCTTGGAGTCATAGGCCTCCGATCCTCTAAAGATCATGAGGCAGCCATCCGGTGTTGGAAAGCCATCGTCCTTCCCTTCGGCGTCGTCCGTGGTAGGGTCGACGTCCTTCTCATGCTCCCTTTGTTGGAGCCTTCGGACAAGAACCATTTCATGTGGGCGCAGTTCTTATACAGATGCTTGATGGGGAAGGCATGGTTTGGGCATGGCCCCTTGAATAGTTTTTCGAAGTGGTTTGGAGTGCCCTCCATGGGCTTCCGACCACCCCTATGGTCAGCGACGGCTATGAGAGAGCCCTCACGCTGTTGCTTCTTGTTCTTCTTTTTAGCAGGACAGTTGGAGGCACCTTCACCAATGTCCTTGTCCCACCTCACCTTGCCATTGAGGCGATCGAAGATTGCTCTGACCACTTCTTCGCTCGAGGCATGACTGGTGTCGATGTCAAGGAGTTCCTTGGTAGTTCATGGACCCTTGCGTCCCAGCTTGTGAATCAGAGACTCACAGGTGGTCCCAGATAGGAAAGCCCCTATAACATCGGTGTTGGTGACATTAGGTAGCTCGTTGCATTGTCGGGAGAAACGTCGGATGTTCCCATGAAGGGTCTCACCGGCCTTCTATCAATAGTTTTTGAGGTCCCATGGGTTCCTAGGGCGCTTGTATGTGCCCTGGAAGTTATCCACGAAGATCTCCTTTAGGTCCGCCCAACACTAGATTATGTTGGACGACTGGTCTTCTAACCATGTTTGTGCCAAATCGGCTAAGAATAGTGGAAGGTTGTGGATAATGAAATCGTCATTATCTGCACCACCGGCTTGGTAGGCAAGCCGATAATCCTTAAGCCATAGTCCAGGGTTCATCTCCCCAGAGTACTTTGGGATGTTGGTTGGTGGCTAGTATCTTGGTGGGAAGGCCGTGTTGAGGATGTGTTGGCCAAAGGCCTAAGGCCCCGGCAGGCCGAGGCTCGGGCTTTGGTCCTCGCTGCTGTCATAGCATCCACCACGGCGAGGGTGATAGCCATGGCTAGCTCCCTCTCTCAGATCGTCATGAGTACACCTACGAGCATCAAGGGTGTTGCATGCGTCATGGTTGCGGTCGAGACGCTGATACACCAGGACCACAGTGCGCTGCCCACCGCTTTGTGGTGCCTGGTGGACCGATGTGTCCCTGCCAGGACATTCTAAGAGCATGTTCTGGCTGGCGTCGAGCTTGCGTCACCAAGACAATGAGCTCTTCGCCTACTGTGTCGCTGCACGCTCGAGCAACCTCAGGCATTGCATCCGCTAGAAGGCCATGGAGCAAGGCCGCTGCGGCGGTGATGTTCTGGCTTGCCCGGGCAAAGCAAGGGAGGGCTTCATTGTCTACAATGATCCTCTGGTTCACATCACGGACAATGGTGCATGCGCGCCCACCATATCTACGGTGCTCTATCTCGTGATCGAGCTCCGCGCATTCCTGCTCGAGCTGGAGTCACGCTTCCTTGATCTCTCGGTGTCAGGCTTTCAGCTACTCCACTAGCATGCATGGCAGGGCCGCTATCTCCCTCTCGGCCTCATCATCGAGGTCATTTATTGGGGTAGGCTCCCCCTCATGGATGCCTTCGTCGTGCTACTCTAGGGTACCCATCATGAAGCATTCACGAGATGGGTGATGGCTTCCCCTGCTGGAGTCAAAGCTAGAGGGTGACTCTAGCTCCTCTGCCAAGAGGTCATGGAAAGATCCCATGACGTGTTCGATCACCCCCATGAATTCATCATTCATGGGAGGTGGAACCATGCGTTGTGCGACAAGGTGGCTAACGGTCACCACAGCGTTGTGGAGACCGAACGGAAGCACTATCAGGGCACTCCGAATGAGGTGTTTCGGAGAGAGGGGTTCCCCTCTGGCGAGCCACGCCATGTTGTTGGTGTTAGAGAAGGTGAGGTAGCTCAGGTCCTCCCTGGACGGCTAGGGTCCTAGGGAGACGCCGAGCTAGCGCTCAAGCCTCTCGTAGTCAAGGCCGATGGAGGAGAGAGGTTGGATGGTGGCATGAGCCAATGCCAACTCTCCTCCCGCCATGATGATAAAGTCTAGGTCCCCAAAGTGCACATGTGCGCCTAGGACCCAGCTGATACTATGGCTAGCCATCCATGGCCTAATGTTAATGTTGAAACGCGTAGTCCCCTACCTAGTGCGCCAACTGTCGGTGTTTCGAGTAAACACCATAGAGTAAATTTGTGTTATTGCGCATCTGACCCGGATGGTATGCTAAATGGACACAAGGTTTATACTGGTTCATGTAGAATGTCCCTATATCTAGTTCGTGGCTGCAGCTCATGTTATTAGCACCAAAAAGTTTGTAGTAGGGGTTATAAATGGGCACGAGAGGGAAAGGTCCCAAGTCTCTGATGGAAAGGTTGAATGGGTGCTGAGAACTTGGTTGCTACTCAGTTATGTGTGATGTGATGCGTGGTGTGTTGAATCGATCCCCTAGTGGGGTTACCTACCATCCCTTTTATAGGCCAAGGAAGTGCAGGGATTACATATAGGAGAAAGAAAAAAAACCAGAGGCAAAGGAGGTCCATCAAAGATACTAGGTCTTCCTTTTCCTCTGTGCGAGCCCTGGTGACATGGCAGGTGGTTCTAGGGATAGCCCCATGCTGGGAGCACGTCCGCTGATCCTGTCATGTCTTGGCATGGTCAGCAAGTTGTCACGTCCCATCCCATCCTGACGAGCGGCATAGTGGACTAGGGTGCTAATCCGTGGCCATACAGGGAGCAGACAATGCAGAGACCGCATGTCTGTTATTGAGGTGATGCGAGTTTCCTCCTGAACCATAGCGGTTGTCGTGAGCTTCCGTTAGGATCCGTGCCCGAGGGCAAATGGCGGCGCCCACAACACTATAAGACAACTGTCGGCGCCTACAACACTATTTGGGCTTTGACATGCCTGGAAGGGCTTAAAGTGTCCATCTTGTCACATCCTAACGGTACTTTCCTATAGGCATGTAGGGTATGGTCCTTGGTATTGTGGTTGACTTGAGTGCCCTGCCTTATCTACGCGCATAGTTATGAAGGAGCAGTGCTCAGATGTCGGGCAAGGTAGAGCCTATCCCTAGACATCGGGTGAGGCGAAGCCTGCCCTCGGGTGTTGGGCGAGGTGGAGCCAGCCCTCAGACATCGAGCGAGGTGGAGCTAGCCCTCGGGGGTTAGTCGAGACAGAGTTTGCCCTCAGATGTCGGGTGAGGCGGAGCCAGCCCTTAGACGTCGAGTGAGGCAGAGCCAGCCCTCAAGGGTCGAGCGAGACGGAGTTTGCCCTCAGACATTGGACGAGGCAGAGCCAGCCCTCAGACATTAGGCGAGGCGAAGCTAGCGCTCAGACATTGGGCGAGGCGGAGCCAGCCCTCAGGGGTCAGGCGAGATGGAGTTTGCCCTCAGATGTCGGGTGAGACGGAGCCAACCCTTAGACGTTAGGTCAGGCGGAGCCAACCCTTTGACGTTGGGTCAGGCAGAGCCAACCCTTGGGGGTAGGGCGAGACAGAGTTTGTCCTCAGAAGTCGGACAAAATGGAGCCCACAGCCTTGGTGGTTTGAACAAGGTAGGACCCACTGGGAAACATAGCTGCGTTATTGATCGCTCTGATGAATTAGCGTTGATGGGTATCAACTCCTCTTCTTTGGGTACCCTACTTTTGGTCCCCGACACTATGCTTAGGTCATCGATAGCGTGAGTAACCTGCCGTTACTCACAATAGGTAACTATTATAATTATTCTCATGATAAAATGATGAAAGAAAAAATGGAGACCGGGTAGGGATATGGTATAGGTATTGGTGGGTGTAACAAGTTATATCCTATGGCCAATAGGACTTACCTTGGTTACACTATTTTTCTTGTCCGTGTCGATTGAGGACCATCCATTGCTGTGGATGGTAGTTAGGTCATAGACTTATTATCCTGAGCACATACTTGCTTATGGGAGCAGGAAGGCTCGTTGCGCTCTTGTCATGGGTTCTGGCTCTTTCTGGACTGACTGATTGGAGGTGAGGAAAGGTGGAGGTCTAAGCACCATACCAAGACCGGGTCTCAAGTGTGGGGGCTTGGAGTCCAAGTTTGGATGGGAACCTAGACCCCTCGACAGGAGTGGAGTGGGTTGGTCTCGTTTGTGCCTAGAGTACAAGTGGGGCGTGTGTTTTGGGGTACCCAACTAGGATACATTGGTTTATGAATCACCATTTCCGTACAACTTGGCTATGGTCTAGCACTGTAGTAAGAACTAGAAGAGAAAAGATGGTGACATAATTCTAATTACTCAACCCTTGCTTAAAAGTAGAACAGGTGCTTACCTAGAATGTTTAGCTAATGAAGTAATCATGAATGCCAATAAAACTTGACTTAAGGACTTACTATTAGTAATGCTTTTCGTAAACAAAAAGAAAACAATAAACCATATTGCCTATCATACCCCTTGGAGTTAGGAAACTATTCCCTCTAGTCGGGTAAGTCTTGCGAGTACATTGTGTACTCAGGGTTTATTCTACCCTATTGCAGGTGTAGCTTGAGGAGTTAGCTCTTGTGTGGAGGAGTTTATCCGCTAGATGATTATTATATTTTGCTATTTAATTATCGCACTCTGAACTCTAGTATTATAATAAATAATTTTCAAGACTCTATGTTGTAAGAAATGGATTAAGTGATGTAAGCTCGTACTCATTATTGGATTCTGACGGTAAAATGTGGATTGTTTCGAGTTCTCCCTTGGGGTGGGCTCAATAGAACTGTTCGGTTTAGCCACTTCTAGGGTGCTTACTATCTAGAGGAAGACAAGCGCCTCTGAAAGTGTGTTATTTTGGGTGGTTCTGCCATAGGTTCCTAAGAGGCTTTTGTGTGTCAGACCTAGTCCGAGGGGTAGTCGTTGGATCGTCCAACGGGTGGCCCACAAGTCAACCATAGCAGTGTGGCAACAATCGGCTCAACGGTCGAATTTAGAGTACAACAATGGTCCGACGGTCCGGCTAGTTTGGTCCGACGGTGCGTAGAAATGCACAACCAAGGGACCAACAGCTAGTTTGGACTTGGGGCTTAGAAATACCACCATGCCTAGGCAAATGAGGTGTGTGTGGGAGCTCAAGGAACAATATGTATGAGCCGAGGTTCATCTCTAGGAGCTTTAGACACCAAAGTGCTTAAATAATCACTCAATGATTAGCGTAGGTGCTTTGTGAAGTGCTTAGGTTAATTAGACCATGGCTTATGTGCTCGCTCTAGGCTTAGGCTTAGTGTTTAGCGAGGTTTGCATACCTTGCAAGAAGAAGGTGCTTGCGCACACTATTGTTGTACTTAGTGGGGATTGTAGTCTTATGAGACCACATCAACCGCGTTTGTGGTAGGTCATCACAGTGTACTGGAGAGAACAAGGTCCATGGCATTTTAGCCAAAAGCTTGATAGTGAAGAGGGCAGGGACCATCCGGGAGAGGATTGTCGGAAGGCACATCGGAGACCCACTTGCATGTAGGGAAGGCCTGGAGTATCCACGAAATTACCCGGCTGGGAGCTTGGCCCTAACGTGGGCTTCCTTACGAGGGGTTCAATGAGGACTAGGGGGAAGCTTACACACTTCTCGATATCTCAGTAAAAATACCAGAGTCGTCGACGGGAGTTTGCATCTCTACCTCACTTAAGTTTTCGTATTTACATTGCTACCTTAGTTGTGTGCTTTACCTTTCCTGGTTCAATTGATAGGATTGGAACCTAGTTTGCATAACTCTTTTGCAGCAGAGATAGCAACACACCTAGCAAAATTGTAGTTGCATATTTAGATAGTTTACTTAATTGCATAGGTTTCGCTAAGGTTGGAAAATAGAGTTTTAACTTGCCTAATTCACACCCCTCTTAGGCGTTATGGTCCCTTCAATTGGTTTCAGATCTGGCCAGCTCATTTTTGGACATTTAGCTACACCATTGTTGAGCCGACGCCATTTAGAGAGGGAAGGATAGATACCTCTAGGCCTTCAGACTTTGACAGCACTAATTTCCCCTATTATAATGCTAGAATGCTTGCTACCTTGATGCGGTAGATTTGAGTGTTTGAAGAGTTACTCATGACGGGGTGAAACCCCTGAAGAATCCCAAGAAACCAACTGCGAGTGATGAAAAAGAAATTCATCTTAATGCTAGAACTAATAATTACTTGTTTAAATCTTTAAGCATGGAATTTTTTAACCAAGTGTTCACCTTAAAAAGTGTTAATGAAATTTGGTTAAATTGCATGAGCTCCACAACGGAACAAGCAATGTCCGTGAACAAAAAAAAACATTGCCACGCAGCTATCGCTGACTTGTGGGACACTCCATGATGAAACAAGCAATATTTTTTAATGAGATCTTTTACAATGGTTGGAATCGCTTCCTATCGCCTCCGATCGCCTCTATAAAATAGCCATTTTTGTTGATTTTATTCATCCAAGGGTAACATGGTCATTGCGCACACACCTCTCACTCCCCACCCCCACCCTCCCTCCCCCGCCCCCACGCCGAACTCGCTAGCACACACGTCGTTCTCACCCTCGCCAAAGCCACCGCCGCCACCACTGCCCTGCTCTCTCCCTCCCTCTAGCCACCGCCGGAGGCCCTGCCCTGCTACCACCCTTGCCCCCAGCACGAGGGCCACGGTGGTCACCTCCGTCGCCGCCTTCCTTGATTCTGCCGGGTTCCCACGCACCCTCGCCGCCCTCCAGTCTGAGGCCGGCCTCGAGGTAACCTCTCCCCTTCACGGTGAGCACTCAAACCCACACCAATGGCTGCACTCTCCACTCTCCCTCTTAGATCTGGATGTGTAGTTGTGGCAAATTAGTACATGTATAGCTCATATTTGATTTGATTATTCCAAAATTAGGCTTCTGTAGATGGATAATTGGTGCTCCTGTTCCAGAATGTTTGCATTACTGAAGCATCACAAAATTCTAATGATTTGAAATTTGGAATGTCTCTGCTGCAACATTATGCTACTAAGGTGCTACTAGTAAGGACATGTTATTAATGTATAAAAGGTTTAGAAATATTCAAGAATGTCCAACAAGCATTTGTCAAATATCTATCCCCACGAGAAAAATAAATTTGATTAATAGCTCCCTTTTCTTTTACTCAAGAGCTCTATGTCAGTTAGTACTCAGTACTTTGTATGATAGTAACCTACAACCAAGTCTTATAAAGATATATAATTACGGTATTTTAGTTAAGACCATAACACTTTCTGGGTTGTCCCTGCTAGAAGAAAAATGTGCTTGTTGCATCCAAGCAGGGATCATTGCAGCTATCAGGCTGTTGATGTTGTGTTAGACAAGTCCTGTTTATTTTCACGTAACGAAGCTTCTGATGCAAGGTCTGGAAGTGGCCTGTTTTCAAGATTTTCTTATAGGAATGGATTATCTCTTGTTGTGATTCTAAATTTCTCAGAGAATATATTGATGCAGTGCAACAAATACATCAAGTAGGAAAAGATTTCAGATGAGTATGCGTTTAATCAGTAGAGTCATTGTGATTGCCGTAGAGATGTTGTTGGTCTGACTGTGATTAGTTTCAGAGGTCGCTTGGTTTAGTTTTTAGAGTAAGCAGCTAGCTGTTGGGTGAAATTTTGTAATACATTGAAGTAACATGTCCTTACTATAAGAACATCTTGTAATTAATAGATTTTCTTATAGGAATGGATTCTCTCTTGTTGTATGATGATGCAACTATTTGCATTACAGACACCATAAGAGCAGATGTTAATATTTGTATGTGACATATTTATTTACCAAATATGATAGCATGATGAATTCTATGATCATGTTTCAAAGAAAAAGGAACCTGCCTATGGTTATGATCCTAAACTTTTATAGTATTACAGTTAGTTATGGTTGTATTAGTTTAGTTTTCCTTCTCTGTATTAATTACAAGATGTTCTAAATTGTATGATTGTTTAGACATGTATGTTAAAGCCCTTCACTTGTATGACTATCTTTACTAGAACTAGAAGTAAGATGATCCTATCAAATCCTGAACTAGTATTTGCGTTAACTGACAAGAGCTTACAGAGGAAAAGCTATGGCTTGTCTTGTGCTGACTTATGAAGGTATGCCTTGTCTTGTGCTGGCATATCAGAATCCAACTTAACTATGGATGGAACTTGACTTCCAAACTAGATGTGCATTCTATTAAAGGTTTTGTTGATATCAGGTTGTCAGAATCTGTTTAGAAATTCTGGAAATCCTATCTACTATTATAATTAAGAGAGCCATTTGATCTACAAGTTCCTGTTATCACTTGATATATTTTTTAAGATTTTATCTTAAGAAAACTTGAATTTTTCCGATGATTCACTGGGCAGAGTACCGTTTGTTAGTAGTCAATACCTGCAAATTTAGCTTCTTGTTGCAAACAGCCCAAGATTCCAACATGTATAGAGTTTGGCTATTTCTAAACCTTACTGTTAATTACAATCCTCAAATGTACATAACTAAATGGATGCAGCTGTTGTATAACTTTTCCTTTTGCAATGGAAGAATGTACCTCTTAGGCACCTACTATCTCAAAGAAATAGAGAAGCACTTGATACTTTAGGAGAACAGCATTTTCTAGCACATTATGTACTCACTAATCTTCTATTGCAAATGCAACTATTTCGGCGTGGCATACTTATGTATTTTTTTTGAATTGAAAATGTTAACATGGACATGAGGCTTTATGCTACGCCGCTATGGCCATGTCTTTTTATATATTTTTTAATTTGTTCTATGGAGTTTTAATTAATTTAATGTTGTTGATTGATGCAGGAGGAAATGTCGGGTCTTGATTCTTTGATGGAGTACAATGAAATTGTCAGGAAGATATTTCGTAGTGAAACAAAAGGATATCTGTTTTATAACAAATACGCTAAGGGAAAAAGATTTAGTGTTAGGAAAAGCTATTGTGAGTGGGGCAACGACCACAATGAGAGGACCCTTCGGAAGTTTGTTTGCAGTTGTGAAGGTTTCTGCGAAGAGGAGCTAAAGAGGGAGATTAAGAAGCGGAAGCCACGGAATACTACTCGTGTTGGATGCCCTGCTAAATTTGTGATTGCATGGGATCATAACACAAGGCAGTGGTATGTGAAGGATTTCATATATGAACACAACCATCCAATGGCGGAACGAGACCTTGCTTGTCTTGTGCGTTCACATAGAAGAATCAGCGATGAGCAAAAAGCTAATATTGTGGCGATGCAGATTTCTGGGATCTGCAAACACCAGATAATGGATATTATAGAAATGCAGTACGGTGAGTATGATAAGGTTGGATTTACAATTGCTGTCGGTGATGCTCAAACAGTCATTAGTTACCTGATAGAGTGCAGACGTAGGGATCCTGGTTTCTTCTTCGACTACAAGACTGATGGGAAAAGGCACCTCAAGGAACTGCTCTGGTGTGATAGTCAATGTCGGCTTGATTATGTAGCATTTGGTGATGTCATCGTATTTGATAGCACGTACAAAATGAATCGGTACAACCTGCCCCTTGTTCCTTTTGTTGGGGTGAATCACCATGGTAGCATAGTTCTTTTTGCACATGGAATTATTTCCCAGGAGACAATTGAGTCATATGTGTGGATTCTTAGCACATTCTCTGATGCCATGGTTCAGAAGCATCCGGTTTCTGTGATCACTGATGGAGACCTTGCTATGCAGAGAGCAATCGGGCTAGTGTGGCCGAATTCATCGTATAGGCTATGCATATGGCATATTGAGCAGAACATTGTGCGTAATCTTCACGATGATGGTGTGAAGGCTGATTTCAGGTATTTCCTTTATGATTGTTGCTCCATAGAAGAGATTGAGAGGAAATGGCTAGAATTATTGGATAAGCATAACGTTATAGATAAGAAGTCGTGGCTGTATCAGATGTATGAGAGGAGGGAAATCTAGTGTGTTGCGTACCATGCTGATAAGTGCTATTTAGGACTGAGGCGCAACCAGCGGAGTGAGAGCCTAAACTCTAGGCTTTAGGTAAACCTAGATAGTAAAATGACTTTGTTCGAGCTGGTTGAGCACTTTGACCACTGCCTTTCGTGGCTGCGCAGTAATGAAGTGAATCTGGACTTTGAAGCATAGAATTCTTTGCCATGCTTAGAACTAGATGCTTCAATTATTGAGAAAGAGGCTGCGAAATCGGTCACACCAAGAATTTTTGCCACGGCGTAGTTCAGCATAAAAGCAGCCAAAAAGTGTTTTACGAGAGAGATTCTAGATGACTATGATGCGATTAAGTATATTGTTGGCAGGGAGGATAAGGTTGCGTGAAACTCAATAACAAGAGATTGGGCCATAAGTCCTTGAGAAAACTTGTGTGTATGAAACCAGGATCACGCCAACCAACTGTCCTTGCAGGAGGACCTGACATAGGGCCATAAAGGTATATAGTAATGATAATGTTCTTATTAGATTCCATAGCAACATTAATGACTCATCGGGTTTCATAAAAAGTGAAAACATCAGCACACTTAGCTTCGGAACATGGAAACACTAAATTCAATGCAAAGCATAGGAACTGTTGGACATTGTAATTTTATCGTAAGATAGATCCCTACATTTCAGATAAAAATTGAGGATATTACTCTTTATTTTTGCAGGATATAGTATGAAAATTACTAACCACACATGGTGTTGTGACTGAAAGTAAGGGTGCCTGCAGGAGAAAGGAGTTGGATTTGCCCTTGTATGCCCCATCGGACAAATGGTGTAGCCTCATTGGTACCACAGCCACTTGTCCATGTCACTGTCATCTAGAGTCACTAAAGAACAGTAAAAATCTTGAAGATATGATGCAATTTCATTCCCGAAAGCAGTTATGTTCACTTTTCCTTTAAAAACCTTGATAACTAGAACAAATTCTAAAGGTAAACGGTAAACTAAGAAGTACTCATCTAAATAATAACTAACTGAAATATCCAAGTTCTTGTTTTGTGTTACTTTAAATTTTTTTGCAAATTATAATTCGATCAAAAGAAAATGTTACTTACAGCTACGAAAAAAGTGCATTAGAGAAATGGCCAAAATCTATCACCTATTTGCATTCAATATATTTTCTTTCGTGAGTCATATAAAACAATGTTACTTGATGTTCCCTTCATTACTTACAAGAAAAAACAAACGAAAATGATACTTACTTCATTCCAGGATTTTCCCTGTGCTAAGCGTGGGTACACTGGAGCCTTTGGGTTGATGAAAGTAACACTCTTTGAGTGGGTGATGAGCTTCGGCTGTATTATTACACAAAAAATGCAGACGGTCATGCCAAAGCACATACTAGTTATCCATCGTGGTATGCAGAGGAAACTGAGAATGGTAAAACAACTGGCAGCGATATTAGTGACCCCAAAATATAAAACACAATGGTACTAGTGTCCCTATTCGTATTTTCTATCTTACAATGACATGCAGCTCTCCTGTGTGGTGTGTTTGAGTTAAAAAAACAACCTAAACTCTAAATCAAAATGGTTCTCTTTGGTTATAAAGAGACGACAAGGTGCTCATTGCTAAAAATCTAGGCGAGAGACTTTTACTAGTGCACCATGTTTAGTGGTGTACTGGTGTGTGACTGATACAGCGTGGCCTGTGAGGGGTGTGCAAGGGAGAATGGAGGAGTGATTGGGACTGAGGGTTGGAGCGAAGGGGATAGCGAGGCAATGCCGCAGTGGGGAGTTCGGCGGCGGCAGCGGCTGAACCGCGCGCAGCCACCGTCGAAGAGAAACCCCCACCACTTGGGAGGTCTATTCTTCTTCGATGATTCCTTATTACACTCTCTAAGTGCCACTTATAGAGCTGCAACACTTCCTAACTACGCACCTCGTGGAGGACGCTTGGTCCGGCGCCTATAGTGGCGGCCTAGGAAGGAGTCCACAACAGTGACATCTAAATCTAAAATTCTATAGTTGGAATTTGACTGTAGAGGTTGTACATGGCCCGGATATTGTGACAACTGACAAGGAAATTATTAATAATATTTATATAAACAAAAAGACCCCAGCATATGTCATGCTTAGTTAATCATTGTGTTGAAGGTGGCCAGGTGGGCCACAATTGTCTATCAGGAGAAAAGATAAATTTGATTAGGTTGTATGTATAGTACTGATAGCTTACATATACCAAATAAAAAGGTCTAAATTTTTTAAACCCTGCAGTTCAATAGATTGATTCACAAAAAGAAAGCATTTCGCACATACATTCGACAGGCCTCCAGAGAACAATGCAAATGAGAAACCCTCTCTCTGATTTATCAGCTGAAGCCTCAAGGATCCCTTTCCAGTGTTTCCATAATCACGATTAGTGTAGTTTGCAAATTGGAACTGCCGAAATATGAAGCCTCCTTCAGTGTTATGTTCAGATAAGAGTTATGAAGTCACCTAAACTTCACATGAAGAAAACTCACAGGAAACTAACCCAACCTTGATAGGAGCTGTACATAAAAGAGGGGACTCCACCCATTCGTTCTCTTGTGGACAAATGGAATCACTGACAAACCCAAGGAAACAAAATACACCAGATCAGTCCAGCTTTCCATTTAGCAAGAAGCATGCAGTATTCTACCAAAGCAAATAGCAGATAGTGTATCAGTTTATGCTTGAAATTAGCAGGAGAGAATACTCCAATCCAGTCATCCTTCGAAGGCCTGGGGTTACTATATGTGACGGTCACCCATTCTCTGTCCTTCCCTGCAACAAATAAAGCAGCCGATAATCTGATTGCAGCAGAGGGAACCATTAGAGAGGGCAATGGCACAACACATAACCCTTGTGCTACAAATTTAAGCCCTATTTGGACATTCGAGTATTGAGCGCCCATATTTCTAATGATGAATTGCAAAATTTCAGCCCCGGATTGCGACAAAGCTCTTAAACTACTGTGCACTCATACTCGGAAGAGCTTAGAGCACCTCGAGCCCACGAACTGATGCGCCCACTCGAATTAGCGTGAGGCGCCAGCGTTTCAGAGGGCTCACCTCCAGGCCGAGAAGGGCCGGCAACGCGTCGACGAAGGCACCCGGCTGGGGCGCAGCGGTGGTGCGGTGGATGGCGATCCTCGACAGCGGCTGCTCGCCACCTCCCGCCACGGCGGCGCCGGCGCCTGCGATAAGAGCGACCAGCGCATACACCGTCACCGCTGCCGCCGTTCTGGGCAATGACAGCCTCGGTTGTAACCAGCAGACGAACTCCTCCCGCTCTCTGTATACCATTTTGTGGAATAAAAGGGAGCCAATAGGTTATGGAATAGTCGGCATTCGGAAATCCATCGTCCACCTCTATTTCCATTTCTAAAAAGGAATATTTTATCCTAGTTATTGAGATTTTCTACTCTATACCTATTTCTTCCGCACCTGTGTTATCTCTATCACATACTCTATATCAATTTTTTCATATTTTATTCATCTCTCTCTCCCTTTCTCTCTCACCAACTCTCTCTCTCTCCTCGCTATAGTCCATTTAGCGTGCACACAGTGGTCCTCCAGGAGTAGCGTTCGACCGGCCGGCAGATAGCGTAGCGCGGGGTTTCCAGGCGAGCGGTGCGGGCTTTAGCGGTGCAGCCGCAGCGTAGCGCATGCTTTAGAGGCGAGCGGTGCGGACAGCCTAAGCCGCCCGTTGGCTTTTTGGTTTTTTTTAGTTGATAAGCCCCCTGGTTTGGTGTGAGAGAAAAAACATAGTTGGCTGATTGATAAATCCTAACTGAAACCAACAAACAAACAGATCAAGATAAGGGAGAGCCTGACCTGACGTGCGAGTTGTGCAACCTTTTACAAACAGAAATGCTATACAACACACATGTGTTTTAGCACAAAAAAATACATAGATTTTTTTATATCTATGACGTATGGGGCCCACATGTCATAACGAACACATAAACGTCTCTGCGATCTGTGATTTGTCCTTCTACGGAAGAAAAAATATATTTCTTGTGATCTGTGATCTTGTAATTATCTAGATGTAAAAGAAGGTTAGAGGTAGAAGAATAGTGGAGGTTGTTGGATCTTAATCCTATGGTGCTAAAAATTTTATGTGTTGAAACTGCATAAAACACGTGGTTGTGTGGTCTTACAAAAGTAATGGCGAATCTGAAGGCCCTTCTGAAAAGCAAATTTCAGAAACCCGAGCTAACTGATGGCATGTTTGAAACACAATACAATCGCAAATGCCAACAACCTCGATGTCAACGGACATGCCTATTAAAGTCTTCATCACAAAGATAACCTTCATTTGAATGGATCTCCAGTTTCATATTCGGGATAGGCGTCTATGCGTCATACTCAGTTAAGCAACGGAATATCAAGGGTATTTGGATCTGATCTAGGCTAGTCTGGTGATTACTGGAGGTTCAACCGAATATCCAAAGTATTTGGATCCGATCTAGGCCAGTCTGGTGATCCAAAGTCTGGTGATTACTGCAGGAGATCTCCACCTTAGACTTCCTATATTAATAACTTGAATTTGAACATGTCAAGGAGAAGCCGAATTGAAAATTACCATAGCACATGTCCTGCCATTTTCCTTCAATTAAGAAAAGTGCTTCCACGCGATGTCTGACCTTATTACAGAAATTAAATTTGCATGATAGTGGATACAAAAATGACAGGCTCGAACAATTATATGATACTGACATTAAAATGTTACGAGTTCAGCAACCAACGTCCAATCTAAAAACAAAAAATCATCATATCTGAGCCAAAACAACATACGGTTCATTTTGACTACGCCACAATGAATACAAGTTCAAAGAAATCTCATTGCCCATTAGAATTACTACGGAACAAGAACAAGGAGCTCGATTGCCTCTTTGATTCAGAAGATGCACCAAGGCAGCAAGCATCCTTATCAGCAATTCTGGTTTCACACTAGACTACGTTAGCAGACCCAGTTTTAAACAGCTCAAAATGGTTTCTGCTCTGAACCAGGAGTTGGATTGCCCTTAGGTATGTTGTCTGTCACATCAATATCGTCGTCATCGTCATCATCTCCATAATCAATAAGTTTCAGCAAAGTATCTATAAATGAACACCAAAGATAATATGTAAATTAGTGAAGTTAAATCATATCCTATGCACAAAGGAAATTATTGTGTGAAATATTACCAGACACAGGTGTGGCTTTTGTTTGTTCCTCAGGCTCCTTTGGTTGTCGTTGAGATGGCAAGACTGATCTTGCATCCAAGGGCCTTGGAGGTGCTGTCAGCTCCTTTAAAGCAAAAGTCTTGTTCTCATTTCTTGACAATAACTCATCTGAAGGGAATTTTGGTGGCGGCGGAGGCATGCTCTTAGACGGTGGTGGTAGCATGCTTTTGGGCGGTGACGGCGGAGGCATGCTCTTGGGCGGTGGCGGTGGCGGTGGCGGTGGCATGTTTTTGGGTGGCGGCGGCAGCATGCTCTTCAGGGGTGGTGGTGGCATCTTTGTGGATATAGAGAGATGTGATGACATGTCCGCTTCTTCTGGCAGAAGCATTCCATTTGATCCAGGATGAACTATCTTTGGAGGTGCAATTGATGAGCTCCCAATGTTACCTAAACTATCTAAACCTGTCTTAACAAATTTGGACCCCAGTTGTGAGTTCTGGAAAGATGAAAGAAAACAAGAACACTCATCCATCAAATTCCTGTGTGAGTAGGTAATGCACAATGGCATGCATAAGAATGAAATCAGAAACAATTTTGCATACGCAGCATAAATATGAGCATATTTCATATGGAAGCACAATACTAGTTAGCATGACTCTTGACAGGTTCATAATGTTATCTTAATTTTGAAAAGATAGAAGCAGATATGCTGTAAATATAATTTTCATATTGGGAGAGTCTATAATAACATAACAAAGATATACACATAAGTGTAGGAGACAATGCAGGAAATTAACAACACCCTGAGTCTCTGAGTCTGCTTAACTAAGTGAAGTTTCATATGGAAGGACCTTTTGTAATTTGTATATTTATATTGCTTGGAACTTCCAATGAACGAGAAGATTTTGCAAATGCAAAACTTTCTCCAAAGAGTGTGAAGAAATAAAATGTATCAAAACCTACTAACAAGACTAAACCAAACAACCAATTTCAAAACTTAAGGCATGCTAGCAATGTTAATCAACACTAGTGAACTCTGTAAGCGAACAGAAACAGATCAAACGCAAAGGTTAAATTTCTATGTGCTGAAAAAAGTAACAAGATATTTGAAGAGCTCTGCATCTTGTCAGTTACACTCCACAGCTAATGCAAACTCCAACTTGTTACAAGCCTGTGAAAAAACCCACATGTATTGCCACCTGTGAGCTTCAGACAAGGTCAGAGAAAATACCTGGAATGAAATGAGATGTTAGAACTTAGAAGCAGATAAAAGAATACAACAAAAAACGATGATGCCAATCTGGCAATCCAACTATTGCTTTTAATAGTACTGTTAAATTTGGATTGTAGTCTCCGTTAAGAGAACTGCAAGAACTACAGGAGCAAGCAAAGTTCCTTTCCTTCAAAACAAGTCAGATTTATAGTAGTTATTAATTGCATGTGGAATATTTGCTGTGTTGCATCAAATCTCTCGGTTAATCAAAAGTGCTTCCCTTGTTTCAAGGAGGCATCATAAACAAAAGGGCAATATTTTTATGCAGAACATTTTGATGTTAATAGATGTCACAATGTCATACAAAGTTTTTCTTGTAGTTAAAAGAGCAACAGTGTACATCAAAGATACAAACAAAAGCAAATATGCCAGGAATTCCAAATCCTGATATTGAAATCACCTTGGAAGTTGTGCTGATAAGAGTCAATGGGCTACAAAAGATGGCACAAGCCAAGCTAAGAAAGGAGAGAACAAACAAGGATGAGAGAGTAGGGAAGATGTCGTCAAATCAGGATAGGCGGTGGCCATGGAATTTAGATTAATCACATGAAAGGTAATACAGAGAAAAGGAGGTGAATAGAGGGGACAGCAGAACAAGTATATACAAAAGAAGAGCTTAAAAAGGCTGTTTTAGCTCCTGTAGTTAAGAATTAAGTGAGGCTATATCAGAAAGAAAAACAGAACTAATTGTACCTGACTTTCTGTTGCTGGACCCTTTGAGACTGGTAGTTCCTGGAATTTTCTTCGGGAACGTTTATCCATCTCCACATCCCAGGTTGAGTTCTCCTTTGTCGCCATGATTGTTGGTGTGGACGTCACTGGAACAGCCTGAGCTGCCGACGACAAGGCATGCTTGAGTGTGAATGCCACCTGCTGCAATGGAGTTGCTTGGGGATAAATGTCCCCATAACCGCTGTAAAATGCCCCACCATTTACTGGTGGAATAGGATAGGCCATGTTACTGGGTGGTGGAACCCCAGAATATGTTGGAGCCCCTGATTGCACTGCCACTGCAGGAGCAACAACAGGAGCAATAACTGCAGTAGATGCAGAGGAATGTGGAGCTCTTGATAACACATTGGGCCCTAAAGTATAGTGAACATCTGATTTCGCTCCTGAGGTGTCGGTACCAGCTAACAACTGCTGAGGAGGTGGAACAGCACCATATACGTTTGAACAAGAAATTCTGTCGAAAAAATGTATTAATAAAATGAAAATGATAAGACTTCTGTTGTAGGATCCAATATCAAAAATAAGAATCTGTACATGCTTTGATGTTGGGGAGAAAAGAAAAAGACACAAAAACATAAAACAATGGGCTGCGATTTGAACATGATACTAAGAGTCAGTAAGCTTGTATGCTTCATACAATCATTTCCTTAAGAAAATAAGTATTTTCAAAGGACAAAGCTGATAAAATCAAGATGAGTTAATGACTAAGTAAAGCAAATACTTAACCAAGAAGGTGAGAATGCAGATGCAAAGGTTGTATTTCTCATAAAATGGAAAACGTGCAAGCAAAAAATAAATAATCATTTAATTCAACGTTAGCAAATTTACGTACCTGGAAGCACCGAATTCTGCTGCTATTGTATCAAGGAGGTTGTCTGCCAAAACTTTTGCAGCTTCTAGGTTCTTTAAATGCATACTTGCGAGGTATAGGTGTAGAGGTTGTTGTGAGGCTACAAAGGATGTTATAGAAATAATAGAATAAAATGTAAGCCTACAAATTATAGAATAAAATGTAAGCCTACAAATCAGGAGTTCCTAAAAGCTATCAAAATAATCACCAACCTTCACCATGACAACTGCCAAGATTCTCTGAACCTTTCCCTCTTAGTACAACAGTGACCCCTGTTTCTCCCATGATATGATTTATGTACTGATCCTATAATAACAAAAGAGCACAAGCACCAACAGCACAAAAGCAGTTTCTCCCATCCAAATTGGGATGTCAGAGAAAGCTTTATGATTAGATCTTTCCAAAAAAAAAATGAAAGAAAACAGCACATAAATTGAGTAATTAACAAAATTAAACTGAGATATGCTAATAACAAAATGATCAAATAAAACCAGGATCACATATAGTTCTACAAAAAACATACATTTGGACCACGGATTCGAGCTGCAATATTCAATGATGGATCTGCATCAAAATCCAAAAATATCGAGGCACTAAAAGGACGAACAGCCTGTGAAAGATGAATAGAGATGAAGTTAAATTTCTCGAGCAGAATTTGTTATATAGTAGTACAACAAACATACTACACTGATCCCCATTCGCTCCCAAAAATGGGTAAATTTGCTCATGATCTGGAGATATAGAGGATTACCTGTCCACCACTAGAGGAGAAAGGGACCGATATAGACTCTGAGATTGTTCCTTGTTTCAATATTTCCTCAATCATTGAAGCTGCACGGTCAACTGCCTTAATGCGCTCAGCGGTATCTTTCAACTATTGAGAGGCCAAATGCATATTATTATCTTATCACTACTATTATAAGGAATGTTTATACAGGATTGAATATAGACTAGAAAAAATAGTGGCATGCTGCTACTTATGACAATGGCCTTGGCACTGATATCATGCAATTTTTTGTTATAATATGGATGGATGATTCAAAATAAAAAAAATTAAAGAGGAATATCATCACAATTAGATTGCATTACGCCTAACAAGCAGATATGTTAAATCCCAGTTTCCACAAAAAGCAAAACTAGTGTATGACCTACTATATGCATTGGCACAATCACTGTTTTACAGCATTTATAGGCTGTTTGGTTTGAGGAGTGAGTTAGTTCATCATCTTCTCAATCCTAACTTTTTTGTTTGGTTTGTCGAATGGAATGGGCTGATCCATCATCGCCTCATTGCTCACAAGCTAATAATTAGTACTAGTATGAGGATTGAGGAATGGAGCCATTCTACCAAATTTTAGGAATGGACTCATGATGCACCACTCCATCTAGAATGGAGTGATTCCTCAAACCAAACACCCTAGTAAGGCAGGAAAGTCCATTCCCTTTTAGCCTCCCTGACTCCCTGTTTACTAGAAAACTTCAGTCATGGGTTGAGATCTTTAAGATCTTCAAAGGTAGTTTTAAAATGCATACTCCTAAGGTCCTTAGTTCACAGTTTAACGCCCTTATAAGCAGTAGCAGTTAAACAATCAATAGTCAACTCAAGGCAGACATGACAGTTCTGTGACTTTAACATGGTGATCAAGTCAGTAAGTTGTATTTGACATAGTATTAAAAACAAAAGAACAATAAGCGGCTTGTTCGGTTGGCTGGTTCGTGTCGTTGCTGGTTCGTGAAGAAGTACTGCTGGCTGGTTTATGTGAGAGAAAAATACTGTTCCGGCTGGAAATTTACGATCGTTTACGACAAGCCACAGCCAAACGAACAGGCTGAAGATAATTGGCACCATCATCATGGTTAAAAACAAGAAAGGACAAGATGGAAAACACAATGAGATCTTCTAGTAACAGTTAATGCATGCAGGGCGTACCCAGTGCAGAGAGCTCCCGCTCTGTGCGGGGTCTGGGGAAGAGTGTCAGTGGCAAGCCTTACCCTCGCCTGTGCAATGCGAGGAGACCGCGACTCGAACCCGGGATCTTCCGGTCATAGGCGGTAAGACTCTACCGCTTGCACCAGGCCCGCCCTTCAACAGTTAATGCATGCAGACAGCCATAAAATGGTCCATTATATAGTTATACAACTGATTAAATAACTGTTGCAGTGCAGAAATTTCAGGTATATATCACCAAAGTTATTATGGTCACAATAAAATGAAGGAAACGGAATTCAATGGAAAGAATAATATTTACCTGAGATCCAGCAGAGATATGTAGATAGAGTGGCTTCTCACCATCAGGATGTTCATTTGGAGGGTGGTATTTTCCCCTTACAAGGTAAAACAAGTAGTCTCAGGAATGGACCGTCAAAACCAAGAGGGCATGTCAGATTATACCTGGTAATGATGACAGTGTTTGTGCATCTCTGAATCTGTTAAGTATCAGGAACATCATAAGTACCTTATTTGACCTTAACGTATGCGAATACAATGTTTTAGAAGGAACAGAGTCCACCAGTAACCTAGACTTGTCTGGTTAAGGATTTACCTCTTCTTGTGTTTGTCGTTTTGTAAGCTTATATCGCACAGATGGATCTGCATCGTTTATAACAATTTCGCGTGCAATGACCTCATCTGGTATTTTTGCCTAATAGTAAAAAAAGACATACATAAGTAGTGACAGATGCACTCCGATAACCCTAGATTATAATTGTCCACATAGTACCTCTCAGAGCTTAAAAAACAGTATGGTATGAGAAACTAAATCAACCTGACTCAATTTCTGAACTGCAACAGCAGCATTCTGGAGCACCGATGGTGCAATACGGGGCGGCACCGATGGCGCAATATGGGGCGGCAACGAATATGGAACAGGGACTACACTCGGCAATGTAGCAGCTCCATACGCAGTGACGCCAGGAAGAGCACCGAAATTCATCACAGGAATCCCCGCCACGGCAGCAGCCTTCACCGCCGCGGAGACCAAGTCCTCCGCGGGCTGATCCCACTTCCTCTTCTTCCTAAAGAAGAAGCGCACATGTTTCAGCGACTCGGCATCCCCAACCCCCGTCTCAACCGCGAGGGCGGCGGGCAGGGCACTAGGTTTCGCAAATCGATGGCCGTAACGGATAGGAGAGCGAGGGAGGGAGGGGGGCTGGGTACCTTTCAGGTCTTTGCCTGCCTGCGGCGGCGGGCTCATCGGCGACCTTGTGCGATCGGTCCGCCGTCATGGGCGCTCGCTGACGGGTGGGCTCGCGGATGAATCAGGGGAAGGAGACGGGCACAGCCGTCAGCCGGGATGGGAGGCTAGGGCGATGAGCCGGTGAGGCCTGGCTGCCTGGATTGGATGCGTTGTCCGGTCGCCCCTTGCCCGCGTAACCGTGTGTGGTGTTTCTTTTCTTTTCTTTCTTTTTTCAGCTCAAGTCACAACTCACAGGACGAGTACGTGAAGATAACATTTCAGAAATCCAGTTTTCAGTCTCGAGTTTTATAGCCTGTTCACTATAGTTTTTCAAATGGGCCGACACGGGCACGGCACTAGCCCGGCCCGGCCCGCTAGGCATCATGCCCTGTGCTTGGCACGGCCCGCAGCCGTGCCTGTGCTTGGGCCGCACATTCGGCCCATGGGTCAGCACGAGGCACGGCACGAAAAAAGGCTTGGCCCGGCATCGGCACAGCTTCGAGCCATCATGGTCGTTGGATCCCCCGACCCCTACGATTCTAGCCGTTTGGATTCCGCCGTTGGGGTGGGGGTGTATATAAGCAGCGTCATCGGCCGGCTCCCCCTCGCACCCGAAACCCTAAATCATTCTCGCCCTCCCCCGCCGCGCTCTCATCTCGCTCTCTCTGGCTCTCCTCTCCGATTCCGATGGCGCGGGATGACTCCGACGGGCGACGGCGACCCGCCGCCGCCCCCACCTCTTCTTCTTGCCCTACGGCAGCTCCGGGGCTCCGAAGATGTAGGTAAGAGCACTCATCTTCTTCTTCTTCTTCTCGCCCTCCGGCAGCTCCGGCACGGAAGATGCTTTCTCTTCCTTATCTTTTTCTTCTTCTTTCTTCAGATCCGCTGATTCACAGCTGCTCCGAGCTCCGTCTACGTCGCCGACGTCGTTGAGGTAAGAATCCGCAGTAAACCCTAACCCTAACCGTTCTTGTTCTTTCTTTAGTTCTTCATCTTGACCGTCTTCTTCTTCTTGTTCTTGAATCTTGATCTAATGATCTACTTCTTCTTGCTCATGTGCACTTGTGCAGCCGAGGCCAGTGGCGATGCCTCCCCGGCCCCCCTCTAAAGAGACAGTCGAGGTTGTCTTGTCTGCGTACCATGAGGAGTCCGAGAGGTTGCGCGAGCTCCCTGGAGAAGACGAAGACGACGACATGCGTACCATGACTAGTTGAGTTGTGCACTTGTGCTGATGAACTTGGGTTAAAAATGTGCTAGTGCCTGGGCCGGCACGGGCACTGGCGTGCCACCATGCCTGCTGGCACGGCACGGTTTCCCCTCCATAGTGCCGTGCCTGGGCTGCCACTTAGGCACGGTGGCACTAACAGGCACGGCACGGCGGGCCGCCGTGCCGCATAGTGCCGTGTCGTATAGTGCCGTGCCTCGCCGTGCCCGTGCCGTGCCGTGCCGGGCGGCTCATTTGGAAAAGATTACTGTTCACCACTCCCTTTCATATAAAATAAAACGTTACGTCTTATAATTCAGAAGAAAGAAAATATTTTTTATCTAGCTTATTGATTTTCTAGTTTGCTATCCATGTCGTCTCCAATTCGGATGAGCTCATATCTCCACATAATCTTCAAGTTTCTAAGGACATCCAGAGTCCGAAAAAGGATCCTAAGACATTCTTCACGTCTCCACGTAACCCCTAATGATGTGTTTGATTCGTATTTAAAATCGAGCCTGCCTAGCCAACTAAGATTGGGTATTACCTTTGCTAATGCAAGCAAGATGCACTTGTTTGGTTGCCAAACACATTATGTTTCTAAGCACATTTAGAGTGTGGAGAAAAGAGGCGGCTCCAAGACTTTGGTGGCGATCTTATGCACACAATCGAATGTTCTAAGGACACTCCGGACCCATAAACTGAGATATTCACTGTGTTTCAATTTATAGGTCGTTTTGGATTTTCTAGTTAGACATATCGTATATCTAGGTGCATGACAAAAACTATGTACCTATAAAAGTTAAAACGACTTATAATTTGAGACAGAGAGTGGTAGTTTCTATGTTTGCTAAATGATATAGACACTAGAAATAGAAGTAGTATTCTCAATGGATAGTTTCTTAAAATAATTGTTTATCCAACATATATCTGCTCTCTTTATCTACCTATCACATCTCTTAATATCTTGGTTCAGTATAGATATAGTTTCTTATCTAAGAAATTATTTCTCGTCTCTCTTCTTTGGTCCAGTAGCTTTAGGTACCGGTGAGCGGATGCCGATGGCCTCTCGCCACCGTTGGCGCTTGTCTTTGTTCTGTGTACTATGAACTCCTTTTTCTCTTAATGAAATACGGGTTGTGAGCCCCGTTCGCGAAAGAAAAATGTCACCATTTTACTTAATTGACACATGATTAATGAACATAATAGAAACTATCTAGTTTTTGAGTTGAGTGCCCCGAGGAAGTATTAAGAAAGCTTAGGGCTCGACCCGGACTCAGGTAATAAAAAAAAATCGCAACCATTGCTGGAGGCAGAGGGAGGAGGGGGGGATGTCCAATGAAGAAGGGTTGAGGCGATTTCGCCAAAAGAGGAGAGGTGGGTAGAATAGGAGTGTCAGGTTTGACCGGTAAATATATAGAAGAATAGTTTAAGAGAATAAAGTTTAGGAAATATTTGAAACTGTATGGGAATTTTACAGGAATCAATTTAACTTAAAAAATGCAACAACATAAGAGGTTTCCACAGTGCATTTGTACGGCATATGTTTAAGAACGGTTTTAGTGTTAGCAGCATGTCGCATGCACACAATTTGAGAAGGTAGATCTAGTCATCGTGATTTGGCAATTGCATCAGGGATTGTACATGAAGGTCCAAGAGAATAGAAGCAGTCGAAAAGTGAAAAGACTGAAAATAGATGTTCTAGCATATATCATCAAAATTAAAAATAGATTCTCGAACTGGAAAAATGATGAAGGCGCAGATTGAACAAATGTCATTAATGACGCATTATATATCGTTAATTCGTTATATCGCTCAATTAGGCAGGCATTAGTCACCCCACCAATACAACATGAACTTGCTAAATCATGTGCAAAAATACATATATTGATCGTCATAATTTATGAAACCAGCCATTCACCATAGCTGTTAAACACTCTTTCTGCAATGTGCCAGGGGCGCACGGCACCATCATTGTCGTTGGCCTAATTATTGCAACAAAGTATGAGTACGTTTCTCAAGGAAAAGTAAAATGAAAAGGGTTGAAACTGGGGCTCCAGAAGAAAAGAAGCCTTCATGCAAGAGGAACACAAACGGGAGAAGGAAAAGGTCCAGTCTCTTCACTTTCCTTCAAGGGCCGATGCACCAGATATAATTTCAGTAAGCTCAGTGGTGATGGATGCTTGGCGTGTCCTGAATATAGAAATTGAGGGATCAGTATTCTTCTAAAATCCTGTTTTTTGCTATTGCTAATGCATGAAATACTTCACAATATGCTTGCATAAAAAGGTGCTAGTTGGTTAAAACAAACCTGTTGTAAGTGAGAGTGAGACGATCAAGCATATCGCCAGCATTTCTGCTAGAGCTGTCCATGGCAGACATACGGGCTCCAAGCTCACTGCATGCATTCTCTAGGGCACCATTGTACAGGACCTGCAGTAAGCCAGGCATTGCAATATATATTACAATAAGGGAGACAAAATTATCTAGTCTTAAACCCAAAAATAAATTCATGGAAATGTTACACATTTTTCTGTATATTTACACAACACAAACTGCTAAAGCAATCATAAAATTGTTGCTTTGAACCATAAGCATAGTTAGTTCTCCCCAGATAATAGACGAGCTACACGTAGCTCCTTAGTGATCACAAAAGACTTACACAAGAAAACTGGAACTCAGCTAGATTCTGCAATATCTCTGATTTTGTCTCGCCGCCTTCAATCTCATAAGAATCTAGGTCACCCATCTTCCCGCCAACTTCTGATTCTTTTTCTGCAACCTACTCAAGGAAAGAGCAGTAAACAATGAACAAAATAATATGATGCTTTGGATGGTCTCTAGTGATTAGAGCACTAGTTCACAAGCCTCAGGGTTTCTTACCTCAGGGGACAGTATTGTTACCACTGTGGGCTTAAATGATATAACAGAATGGAACTTGTTGAAAATAACCCTCAGAGCATCATATTCCACATTTTTCAATATGTCATCGGCGAGCACAGCAATCTGAAATTCGTTGAATTGAAAGCATTAAATTTCAGAGCAACAAAGGAAATTATATTTATAAAAAAGGTACTAATGTGAATGTATTCCTAAATTTCATCACAAAAACAAGATATTCTCGACATCTAAGGAAGCTAGAGTTAGAACCCAACGACATGCTAAGACATGTTTTCATAATTCAAGTGCTACCCCAAAAAAGATTGGAAGCATACAAGTGGTCAACTTTTCCTAGCATTAGTGTATCATGTACTCAATAGTTTGATGTCACAAAGACTCAGCTGCTTTGCAAAGAGGATGATTAATTTTTATACTCTGATACTCAATTCACAGCTCTTTTACGTGAGCAATAGCAAACAATAAAATAGGTAAAGGAACCATCAGTAGCTGAACCAGTCATCCATAAGTTGTCTGGTCATTTGTGGCCATGACTGTTACAGCAGACAATTTCATTTGGGCCTAGAAGAGTCCAGAATTGCACCGAGTAAGTTAACCAGTAGCTATACTAGACATCCTTTTCTGCGCATTCAGATTAATTGTCTTGCAAATTAGTCAAGGAATTCAATAGCCTAGAGAACAAACACCATAGCATGATTCTATGAAGACAATCAGGCATTAAGAAAACAAACAGATGCAAATCTTTTTTTTTTTTGAACTAAAACAGATCAAAATATTGATCTAGAAACTAATAAAAACAGACCTGTGTATAGTTGATAGGGTTCTTCTGTAGTTCAGTTACAGTCATTTCAATGCTGTTCCTTGAGTCACGCACCAGCTGAACTTTTCCCTTTTCTCCTAATATAACATACTTGCTTTCTTTTTCTGGACCTGGAAACAGGAACATAAGCATTAAATTCGCAGACTTAGAACAATACACAAGGATTATATTCATGTCAACCAAGTGAATAAACTACCAGATGTCAATTTGTGAAGGGCCCGGCTAACTTTCACTGATGTTGAATTAATACCACCACAGAGTCCCTTATCAGAGGTAATGGCCACAATCACATTCTTCTTGACATCAACGCCTGCCAAGTCAAAGCAGAAAAGTTGAAGATCAACATGAGAAAACTTAAGTAAACTTCAAACCTCTGCAGAGTAACGCAACTGCACATGACCAAAAAGTTTGAAAGAATACTACGAGCAAAGGCCATCTGTGTCACACACTTGCACTACAATTTTTTCTTGAAGTGGAAATTTGCTCGCAATAAGAAATCTTCATCTCATAAACATGAAAAGGATACTAGTATATATGCTGATTTTGATGAACATTATATCTCCAGAAGTATCACACTGTATCTTTTAGTTTCTAATAAAAGCATACAAGAAACATGATACTGGGTTCAAGTTACTTATGAGGCTACTGACGCCGATATTTCAACTGATCAACTTAAAATGTACTTCCAAGTACATATTGCAGGAAAGATGCCCCTTACAGGTAGAAAAAAAACTTGTTAAAGAAGCATAGCTTGAACATTTCATGATACTACTAGTAAACCCTAGAACGACCAACCTCAATTGAATAAATCTAACTTAAATCTTACAGTATGTTACTGAACATTATGGGTGACAGATCAAACAATACTAAAGAAGCATAACATCATACGAACTATACATAGAAGGGCAGAACAGATGAAAGTAACTAGACAGGAGGCTAATCCAGTGGCTTTTGGAACGCCATATATATACATACTAGGAGCGTCCCCAAGAAGGGCGGTGAACGGCTGCCACAAGCCACGTGAATTTTCAGTCCTCGTCTGAACAGCCCGAAGCTTTGATGCTGCAACCATCTTCATAGCCTTTGTGATCTTCTGGATGTTCTTAACACTCTTCATCCGGTTCCTCACTGCAGATCATAACAGAAGAATACTAGTGATTAGGAACCTTTTCCAATCAATATAAGTGAGCGAAGGAACCAGACTGCAAGAACCCTTACCGATTTGAGTTGAAATGGAGCGTGCACCAAGTGGAGCCATCTCCCTGTTAATGTAGTGTGCAGTCAGCACAAACCCATATAGACAAAAAGTTATATATGAACAAAAAGATGCAGAGTATAGGGCTGCTTGAGATTGTTAGCATTTCAACAAATACACGCTTATAGAGATGTGTTGTAGTGAGAGAAAAAAAATCATTCCACACATAAAATTTCCAGTTCCTGAGTGCATGTTAAACAAATGCATATGCCAGCACTAAACCAACATAATCTTATCATATGAAATGCGATGCTATGGCTTTGGTCTATATACGAATCTTAGTTGCGGGCTTGCGCTGGTCACCTACAGACAAATCAAACGCTGGCATACTGTACCCCCGGATGTACGAAACAAACCCCGTGCCCCCCTCCCGCGTCCCAGATCGAGCACGAGAGAGATCTGAGAGTGAGGGAAGGTCATAGCCTTACGGTTGCGAGATGGCGGAGGATCGCGTCACCGCAGCGGAAGCGGCCGCCGGAGACGGGTTGGGGACGGTGGGGGAGAGAAGGATGCGCCTCCCCTCGCGTCGCAGCGCCGCCATCGCCATCGCCATCGCGTCGCCTGAGTTGCCCTCGCCTCTCTCTCGCACAGGCCTGGTTTTTTCCCCTTGTCAAATCCACTCTCACCTTCTCTCTCTTTCCCCTTCTACCGGACCGTGTTATAAGGAGTCGAGGAGAAAAATGGGCTGCGAATCGTGCAAACATATGGGCCAGGCGCCTTGAATTCTTCACCTTCTGGGCTTCTTATGGGCCTGTGTTCCAGACTGGCGGGGTACAGTTGCCTTTTTTCTTTTGCTCAAAAAAAAAAGTTGCCTTTTTTCTACCAGCACATTTCTGAATGCTTCTTATCTTATGGATGGACAGAGTTTAGCTTGGCTTGCTGCCAGCCTGGCACGTCATTAGTTTGATTATATTTTCCAAATTGTTTGGTGTCCATATATTTGCTCTGTTCGTTTGGCTGATAAGTCATGGCTGAAAGTACTGTTGGCTGATTTGTTATGAGAGAAAAATATTGTTCGTTGGCTGAAAAAGTATGGCTTATAAGTCAAGTGAATAGGGCGATTAGCTGTAGTACTGATAGTAGTTTGGTTCTAGCAATTCGGATAGAATGTTGCAACGAAGTTGTTGACAACCAATTTCACTTAGAAGCTCAGGACTTCAGGCTCTTACGGTCTTACCTCATTTTTTATGAGAAGATTGAGGCCCCGTTTGGTAGGGCTTCTCTATCAGCTTCAGGAGCCGTTTGGAGCCGTTTTCTACCAAACGGGGTAAAGTAAAATAGCTTCACTTGTGAAGCCCCTAAAAACATGCTCTCACAGTAATTTGGGGTGGAATGGAGCCAAAAAAAAGTTGCTTCTCCCGGCTCCTCCTCCATGCCCCTAAAAACATGCTCTCACAAGAAAGTCATTTTACCAAACGGTTTACCAAAACCGCTTCAGCTCCACCGGTGAAACTGTTCGTGGAGCTGAAGAAAAAAAAAATGGCTTCACTAATGAAGTGAAGCCCTGCCAGGCCTGAGTCTCACCCTTCGGCTCTTTGTTGGTTGTTGCGTGACACCAAACTACTGAAGTGTCATTTTTGCTAGAGAGGGGCAGAGAGAAGATGGATAATTTCGTAAATTTTCTGTGTGGCTCTTCATGCGAGAGGTTAGTAACGAGAGGATCATTAATCGACTGCATCGTTTTGCCAGCTTAGCTCAGGTAGCTGTCCATACGAGAGTGTGAGATACCAGTGAGATTCAGATGCCGAGTTCCCGACTCAGAGCCGAGTTTGATACTTTGGGCCAGTTTGGTATACCAGTGTTGCTTCGACTCCTGTGCACAAATAGATACGACTCCTACCAAAACAGAATGAGGCATTGAAACTACGTTATTTGACCTCCATCGGCGCTATATTACTGGAGCCGAATAGAACCACACCCAAAAAAAGCCTGTTTGATTCAAAGGCATCATTGGCTCATTGCATAGTTTCTCTTACGTTTTGAAGGCATGGCCATGTCAGTTCGTTCACCATTCAGACAACAGCTCCGCAACTGAAATATGGAATGGAACACTATGAATGGACTTGGATCTGCTTTACCTGCAGAAAAGAAATGGCTTTTGCTTTCCAAAATGGCTCCGAAACCTCTGGACCCTAACTATGGCTTCTCGCGAACGAGTTTTGAAGCTGTTCGGCTAGTGCTCTATTGTGGCCTCCCCCCGCAACATGACGCTTGTTTCTGTTGTGTGCAAAAATCATTTATTTTCAGAGAAATCTGTGCAAGATTCTACTGCAACATCAAGGTCCCCAACATCAAAGGACAGCTCTTTGATGGGATAATCCCATGCCAGGCGTGCTAATAACAATAAAATTCGAGAACATTGGCAGTTGTTTCAGAGTTCAGACGAACATGACCTAAAGTAATTGCAATGGGGAATTCCATCTAACTAGCTCCTCCGAGATCTACAACAACAGCTCCAATCAATCACAATGGCCTAGCTGAAACACGAGAATGAGAAGCACTCGCGCGCGTAGCAGCAGCGGCGGCGGCCATCTTGGCTAGCTCTTCCTCCAGGGCGAAAATTTCCGCCTTCAGCGCGGTGATCTCCTCCGCGAGCTCGGCTTTCTCCGCCTCGCGCCTGGCGCGCGCCTCCTCCTCCGCCGCCGTTGTCTGACCAGTGGGTGGTGGTCCGGGTCTTGGGCCGGACGAGGGTACTCCAACGGCCACCGCGACATCGCGTCGAACGCCGCCGCCGGCCGTCGAGGCTTTGCCCTTCGAGGCGAGGGTGGAGCCCTGGTGTGACATGGTCAGTACTGCTGCTCTGCTTCGTGCCTGGGCCGGTGGGCCCAGGGTAATCGGGTCGTGCCGTGCTGTCCCGATCCGAGGCTCAGAAATACATCGAGCTCGAGCCTGAGCCGACGCCCGACGGCTCGCGAGGCCCTGTACGCTTGAGCTAAGTAGCCATAATCATTTTTACTATTTCTTTTAGTATGGACTAGGTAAATGTCCGTGCGTTGCAACGGAAACACATAATACCATAACAATATATGTATGAGCGTGTGTTATACTATTATCTAAAATAGATGCCACAATCATAATGTTCCAATCAATATGTATAATGTTCCAATCAATATTACATAAGTCTTCATGAAAAATAGATAGTTAAAATATAACTGTAAATTTGAATGCAAAACTAAAACATCAACTTTAATTGTCGCATCACTTTATGCCTATAATACGCGAAAGATAAGCTTGTACTTTTTTAGGAATCAAGTGCTATGGAAAGATAATCACATATGGCACATAGATGGCATCATGATTTTATTGTTGTTTTTTTCATGTGATTTGTCCGATTTTTCTTGAAAGGAAAAAAAATGTCATAGATCTTGGAGCGTTGGAGTGCACGCAATTGGGCACAACAACATCCTGCCGGTGGACGTTAACATTTTACTTATTGTTGATTTTTTTCCGTGATCTGTGCTTTCTGGATTTGCCGAAAAGATAAGAATACCGCGGCTGTATGTTGGAGCGAGATGCACGTGCATGCATCCATGCATGGAAAGACCCGAAGGAACCTGCGAGGGAGGAGCGCGGGATAGAGCGGGGCAGAGCCGCCATGCAGAGGTTGGGGGAATTTTCTTTTCTGCGTCGGGTAGTCATGGATCACAAGAAGATTTTGGTCCTGCCAGGTAGACAGTGACAATCCGTATGTTTTAGTTGTAGTTCTTGAAAGAAAAAATACCGTAGATCTTGGAGCGTTGGGGTGCATGCAATCGGGTATAACAACATTCTGCCGGTGGATGTTAACATTTTCCTTATTGTTGATTTTTTTTCGTGATCTGTGCTTTCTGGATTTACCAAAAAGATAAGAATATCGCTGCTGTATGTTGAAGCGGGGTGCACGTGCATACATCCACACATGGAAAGACCCGAAGAACCTGCGAGGGAGGAGCGCGGGATAGAGCCGGGCAGAGCAGCCATGCAGCGGATGGGGGAATTTCCTTTTCTGCGTCGGGTAGTCATGGATCACAAGAAAATTTTGGTCCAGCCGGATAGACGTCGACAATCCGTATATTTTAGTTATAGAGAATAAAGATAGAGAAAAGATAGAGATATGTAATAGTGTTTTTTCTCTTGCAATAAATAAGTTGGCAGAACCTAATTTTTTACTATTTAACCTTTTTTGAATAAAATTTACATTTGGCCTCATTAGAGACTTAAACTTATCTTTGGACCCTGGGGGTCGGCGCCATGAGTCATGGCGCCGAGGTAACACGTCTCGGCGCCACAGATCTTGACGTCGAGGTACCTAGCCATGCATAGAAGAAAATTCTACGTGGCCGGTAGCTCGGCGCCATAATACATGACGCCGAGGTTGGCGCCGACCTCGGACACACTGATGACCCTGGGGCGGTCAGTGCTACCGTGTTTCGCTGCTTTTCCCTACCTAGTGTTTCGCTATAGTGCTTCTCCTAGAATTGGGAATGGCAGCTTTGCTCGCCCATGCCCCTGAGCAGTAGCAGGCACAGTGACAACGTGACCGATTATCCATGAAAGAGGTATTTACAGAAACAAGACGGGCTCTACCCAAGGATGCATGTAGTTGGCCAGTAGCACCACATTGTCAGTGTTTGTGTCAGTGCTTAATGACGTATCCACACATTTTAGTCCAGATAATGAAGGATTGGGTACGATAGCATCTGGACCCCTTTCTGCTTTACAGTTCGGCCAAGTTCGGAGTACAACTGCGCAACTATATAACTCTGTGTATAGTACTCCCTCCGTCTAATAAATATTTGCACGTTTGGGATTCAAAAAATTTCCCGAAATAAGTGAACACTTTCATGGAGTGCAACAGCAGAGCACAGTATACTTACAGGCACGTGAACCAGCCGAAAACCGACGGAAGGTTACAGGATACAGATGTGAAAGGATCAAGATGCCTAAGAGAAGGGTGAATTGGGCTAATTCTAAATTTCTTTGCAATAATTAAATCATATGGTTAGCCCAATTAACCCCTTGTGCCTAGAAAGTGTTTCTAATTGTTCTACCGCACAAAATACTTGCAACATAAGTTTCAATCCTACTCTAGCATGACAATTCTAAGAATGTAAAGACATGAAATGAATTGCTCAAAGTAAATAGAAAGGAAGAAACGCGGCGATGTTTTGCCGAGGTATCGGAGAATCGTCACTCCTCACTAGTCCTCGTTGGAGCACCCGCGCAAGGGTGTAGCTCCCCTTTAATCCGCGCAAAGATCAAGTACTCTCTACGGGTTGATTCTTCGACACTCTGTCGCGGTGAATCACCCACAACCACTCACAACTTGAGTTGGGTCACCCACAAGCTCTGCTGGGTGATCACCGAACTCCAAATCACCACCAAGCCGTTTAGGTGATGGCGATTACCAAGAGCAACAAGCACAAACTCTCACTTGACCACGACAAGCCTAATGAGAATATGGATGCACACTTTGCTACTCTTGATCTTCACTAATGAGGGCTCTCTTTAGGATTCTCAAATCTCAATCATCTCACTAGGACCTTGCTCTTTTTGGCACTCTCTAAGGTGTTTCTCAGCTGTTGCAATGAGCAAAAGTGACTCCACACACGAGTGGAGCTTCTATTTATAACATGGGCTGAAAAATAAACCGTTATGTATCTCTATGGGGTGATCGGACGCTCCGGTCAGTATACCCTGAACTCCAGTGTTTACAGTGTGACCGAACACGTTCGGTCACGTTTTCCCTTTTTAGAACCTTACTGGAGTTGACCGGACGCTGGCCCTCAACGTCCGGTCACTCGACCACTCAGTGTCCGGTCGCGCCAGACGCAATCTCCTTGATCAAATGAACTGACCGGATCCTGCAGCCAGCGTCCGGTCCGACCGAAGCCAGCGTCCGGTCCGCATTTGACCCTCCATTTAGTTCTAACTCTCGATCATATGTGAATAAAGTTTGCTCTATTGGATCATAGGGCTGTTGTGGAGCTACCTAGTGCTAGTTTTAACAAATGTGCACCACACCTAACTCACTAGACTCACCTAAGTCAAGCTACCCGTCTATACCCCCCTTAATAGTTGTAACACCCTGGTGTTACATTGTAATGTTTTGCTGAAACATTTCGTAAGCATCAGATTTATGTGTATTTGTGTATGATAGGCTCTTTAATCAATGTTTGGCATTGAAACATTTTTACGAAACGGGAAAGAAAAAGGTTATGTTTCATGTCACATAACGCGTTTATTATCTTAATCGAATTCTTGTTAAAACAAAATGTTATAAAACGTTTTGTGAACGGCGATAAAAAGGTGCGGTCAAAGACATGGAGGCCTAGCGAGTACGTCCTGGGGGTCGAGTTTGGGATTCGTCGTGAAACCATTCGGATCGACGTCCTCCGCGTAAGTCTTTGAAGTGGTCGACGAAGCCACCTTTGGCATTAGTTGTAGAACAATTGGCTTAAGAAGTAGCGCAATGTCGCGACTGAGGGTGATGGCTCGGTGTACTCCTTTTCGCATCGAGCAATTGGATTAGCGTTTGGAGCGCGGCGTACACATTTTCTAGCTGCTTTAAGAATCGTGCACGCCACCCAGCTGAGCTCTAGGCGTGGTCACCACCCCGGTTGGCTTGCTAGCATGCTCTGCCGCGTGGGCCAGAGCCACTGCCACGCCCGGCTGCGCTCGCTGCACCGTGCACGAGCACGACCCGCGCGTCCTGGCCACCCGCTCGCTGCTGTGCGCCTGTGCGCTCTGCCCCACTGCTGCTCGCCTCGCCAGCCGACGCGTTGCGCCCTGACCACCGCCGTGCTCTGCCAGTACCTTGCCCTGCCTCGCTGTGGCCGTGGTTGCGCTGGGTCCCGCGTCTGCGTCGCCAGCGGCTACGCTCGGCACCGCTCCAGTAACTCCCTTGGCCGCTTGTGCGTTAGAAGACTACCTGCTTCACAGTCACCTCGGCGTCGCGTCTGCCGTGTCATTGCCTGGCGCTGTCCGCAGACGAGCCTTTCCGAGTCTCGTCGTTTGCTGCAGCGCCCGTGCAGATGGCTGTCTGGAGCACGCCCTGAGGTTCCCTATGGCCAGGCACGGCGGTACCTTGCGTTGACATCCACAGACGAGCCATGCCACGCCGTGAGCTCCTCTGTCCCCGTTGTCCCCTTGCCGCCGTGACGTTTTCTTCCAATTCACCGTAGTGGTTGCACCCCGTTCCAATTGGCCTTGCCCGCAGCTTCGTTGGGCAGCCGATCACCCATCCTACCCCCATAGAGCTGCCTGTAGCTCAGTCCTATGCGCTAATTTTGAAGGGCCAAGCTTTTGGGCCATTAAGACCCAGAGTGCCTGCGCCGTCGGCTTTCATCGCCACCAAAGCAGCTCGGTCAAATTCCTCGCGCCACTAGCCTCCCCTTCCATCGGTTGTCACCATGCTCACTATATCCTAGACCCTACCGCCGTAGTGCATCCCGTGGCATGGCCGTGCCATTGCCGTGCTCCGCTGCACTCATCACGCGCACATGGTCGGCTTGGCCTGAGACAGCTCCGATCGTTTCTTCACGTCTCCCAGTTCCGTGGTGAGTCACTGGTACTCGTCCACTCCTTGTTTTGTCATGGCAGTGCTGATGTTCACCGAAATGGCATCGCCGTCCCTGCAGGTTGCCCACCGTCGTGGTCCAAGCTCACTATGACGTCTCGGCGCGTGTGTCTCCGCCCTGTGGTTTGCATTCACACGTAGGTGAGTATCGGCTCTTGATTTTAGTAAGGAGAGGGCCAAGGTGGCCGACGTGGACGTCTAGTGCCACACCGTCGTGCCGGTGCGTGCTCTAGATGGTCAGGGACTTCACCGCGGTGAAGACGTAGTATTCGGAGGGTGCTGTTGTAAAGGCGCTGACTGATTCAATAGTGGCTTAGGGTTTGCTGTGATTTCATTGTAGTTTGGGGGTGCTCGTGCATAATTGCCTCCGCGTGTAGGACGTCACCATCGCGGGCCACTGGCCCACTGGGCCGCGCCTCCACGTGGGCCGCGCGCTGGCCTTCCATCACGCGTGGGTAGGGTGACGCATTGGATCGGGCCGCGCGTTGTGGGCCGGCCAAGGAGGTTTCGGTTTTCATTAATTCCTGGAATTTGAAATGCTTATTTATTTCTAGTTATGAATCCAACTTCAATAAATCATAGTAAATTGTATGGTTGTCCAAAAATAGCGAAACTAAGTTTGTTAGGTTCGCAAAAATGTCGTCTACCTGTTAGTACAGTTAGTTCACCATTAGCTGTTAGGATGGTAGGCTCATAAGCTTGAAGTAGAGAGCTTAGCGGTATATTGATCTTTAATTGCAGGATTTGTTATGGTAAACCGACAATAACTTTAGCTTTGAAATCGTTACCGTAGGTTCCTTAGACATTTATATACTTGCTGTAAAAATGGTAACCATAGAACGAGTCATTTAATGACGTAGTTATTATCCGTGCTTTATCGTAAACTGGCATTAGGCGTATGAATATCCGTAGTCATCGTAAGAATGTAGGACACGGTCATACTTGTTAGTAGTACTGGTATGTAGCTTAGACTTTAGTAGGTAGACCTCACTTAGTAATGTAATAGAGGTACTTTTGCATTGAGAATTGTTGTTGCCATAGTGTAATAATTGCATCGTCATTTCATGTAGATCACGAACAGGTAGACTTCATACCCGTCGGTGATCCGGAGTACGATGAGGTGATCGAGGAGTACGAGGAGGAGCTTTTCACATAGGAGGGAGCCCAGGAGCCTGTTGGTACTAACTTTGCTAACCCGGCACCTGCCCAAGGCAAGTCCTGGTGCATAACCCCTATTTTTAAATGATCACTGAATATATTTATATGATATGCATTTACATTACAGGCATTTTATGGAAACTACATGAATAGATATAGCCACCCTGAGTCCTACTAGTGTAGGTCGAGTAACTGCTATGCTCAAGATGTCGGTAGCGTGAGTAACCTGACGTTACTCACAAATAGGTGATTACACTATAATATCATGATGAAATAATGGGAAGGAAAAAAATGGTGACCAGACAGGGATGTGGATTTGGTACTGATGGGTGTGAGGGGTTGTGTCCTACGGCCAACAAGGCATAGCCTGGTTACATTTTTTCCCTGTCTGTGTCGATTAAGGACCGGTCGTTGCATATGACTCTAGGCAAGTCACAGACTATTGTCTCGAGCACATACTTAGGTATGGGCGCAGGGAAGACTTGCTGCTCTCTTGTCGCGAATCTGGCTTTTTTCGGACCGACTGATGGAAAGAGGAGGTGGTGGAGGTCCTTGCGCCACACTGAGTCCGGGATTCAGAGGCGGGGGCTTGGAGTCCAAGTTTGGATAGGGACCTAGACACCCGGGACATGAGAGTGGTGGGTTAGTCCTGCTTGTGCCTGGGATACAAGCGGGGCGTGTGTCTTCGAGGCACCCAGCTGGGTACATTGATTCGCGAATCGCCAGGTTATCTGGTACGGCTTGTCTGCAGTTTAGCACCATAGTAAGAACTGGAAGTGGAAAGGAGAAGGAACAGTATCGATTGCTCAACCCTTGCTTGAAAGTAGCACAGGTGCTTATATAGATTGACTAGATAAAAACTTAATACGGCTGATGATAATAATGTATAAATAAGGACCCACTATTAGTACTGCTTTTGGCTAAAAGAGAACCAGTAACCATAAAGCCTAGCATATTCCTTAGAGTCGGGAAAGTATTCCCACTAACGGATAAGTCTTGTGAGTACATTGTGTACTCAGGGTTTATTTACCCCTGTTGCAGGTGACGCTTGAGGAGTTTTCTTATGTGGAGGATCCATCTGGTGGGCTCAGACAGAATCCTCGTTATCTTATCGCTAGATGTTATCTTTTAATATTCTGCTATTTATCATTCCGAACTCTGTATTTGGTATTGTAATAATGTACTTTTAAGAAACTGTATGGTATGAGATGGACTTGTGTTGTAACTCGTTTTCATTATTGGATCCTTGGGAGAAAATGTGGATCTCTCGGGTTCTCCCTCGGGGTGTGCCCGACGGATACCGCTCGTGGTAGTTGCTTCCAGGGTGCTTAGTGTCTAGTGGAAGACGAACGCCTCCGTAAGTATGCTATTCTGGGTGGTTCTGCCACAATAGTACGTCCAAAGGAAAAACAGTGTCTCTCCAACTCCAATCAATACTTAGAACTGGTCCATCCTTAACCTTGTCGTCCATCCTTTGAAAACCGAAATGATTTTCATCATAGGGGCATGACCACCTCGATTGCCCAATCGATCTCTATTACCATGACCTAACTTAATTGCCTCTGCAAAACACACATTAGTCATAGCAATCTTGTATTGTCATTATTCACCGAAACTCTACTATGGGCCTAGATACTTTCAATCTCTTCCTTTTTGGTGATTGATGACAACACCACCTCAAGTATGTGAAAGAGTTGAGGTTTTTAACATGCTTAGATCATATAAGCTTTTGTCAATAAGAACAAAAGGGTTAGGCAAGCTTATATGAACCAAGCCAACATGATGTACTTAAAAGATATGAATTAAGCATGAGTACAAGTAATAAAGCCCATTTGCTTCGGAGTAAAACGCGGAAGCAAAGGCAAATGAGCATTGCACAAGTGATATGACATATAAATAATTTAAAGTAGAGAGCACACATGTCATATATCATGATCACATAGATATCACTATCACATATATATGGTTCAATGCATGAAAGTAAACACACGATGAATGCATAATAGTGTATCATACATAAAAACTCCAAATGTAATATATAAGCTAATATAATAACTAAGCTCCCCCTAAATAGTCACTCCCCCTAAGACTATCATACTCGAACCCTCTCCCCCTTTGACATCAAACACCAAAACCTAAGAGTCGGTCGGTGGGGCTGCAGTGGATGAGCTAGATGTTGAGGTACGAGGAGCGAGCTAGAACTGGTCACCATCATCGTCTGATCTGGAACTCTGAGCTATCTGACCCTCTATGGTTGGTAGTGAAGCTATAGCAGTCTAGGTTGAATAAAAAATTAGAGCTGTTGTAGACTGAGCTAGTATGACTATAGTAGGCTCTGATGATGCCACTGAGGAAGGGAGTGTCTCTATAGTCCCGGTAATAGGTACAACTATAGAAGGACCTAGGACATGTAGATATGGGAGAGTGGGCATCCCTATCAACTCACTGAATGAAGCACTAAGGCTCCTAGACACGGTGGCCTCTGGCACAAGCAGCAAAGACGTCCTAGCCAGTGTGAAGCCCGTCTAAAAAGGTGTGAACTACAGGGCTAGTGCTGGCGAAGCAAAGTACTGGGACACCTGCTTTGTAGGAGAAGCAAACGGCACTAGTGGTTGTCCCTGACTCTAAAGTCCACTGGGCTATAACACTAGAGTCATCGAAGGAGTGGCTGCCTAACCAAACTAGGGCGAAGGTTATGTCGGTGGAGCCCCAATGGCTATCACTGCATGCTGCATAAATCCAAGGAGCTGCTGATGCATGAGTATCTGCTGCTGATGCATGGCCTACTGCTACTACTGTAGAGCCTGAGTCTACTACTAAATAGCTAGCTGCTACTGCTAGATTGCCTATTGCTGCTGCTAGAACTCATCCTATTGAGTCTGAAACTGTGCAAATGTAGCAGCTGTCTCGTGAGCTTGACATGCCTAGTCCTGCCTCATCTGCTCAGGTATAGCAAGGAGAGCAAGGTCTGTCTATGAGGTAGGTGGTGCTAAGCTGGAACTGCCGGCCTCATGATCATGTCACTGTGGAGGCATCCGAGGAATGGGCTGGTAGTCATCATCAGAACTATCACTGGGGTCGCTCACGACTACACCCTCCTGCTGAGCAAGCTCCTCCTCCTTAGTAGCTGCTATGCCCCTGATAATATCATCCTACTGGGCTATAGACTCTGGCACCTCAGGATGTCAATGCGGCTGACTGGGTGCTATAGGTGTACTATGCCTGATCATCTGTGTCATGTTATAGGTAGGAAACTCTGTCGTAGCACCACTATACTCAGCAAGCATCTCTAGGGCCTCACTGCGACTGCCCTATGGATAAGCCATGTGAGCATAAGGTAGCTGCATGTGTCCTCTGAAGCCCTTAGCTATAGTGTCCTATATCTCTAACAGAATAAGATCCCAAATATCAAAGATTGTCTGCTACATCAGAGAGTTGATCAGCCACAACTGTATCCATGTCAAGCCCTCTCTGTATCTCATCCTAGGAAGTAGTGTTCTCCTCATAATAGCCTCAATTATGCGAGTAGTAGGATTTAGGTCACTAGAGTTCCTACATGATCCCTCTCCAAAGGGCTCAGCGAAGCAGTGGCGAACCAAGCCTGTAGGGGGCACATTGCCACCATGAGGGCATCTAGGTGGTGCTGTCTGGCCATAGCACACCTTGTGAAGTCTGATTGGCTGCTCCTAAAGCCTTAGTATCTCCCTAACCCTCTGGCTTGTCAGGCGGTAGTCTCTTCCTCTAAATGCGAAGTAAATATATCTATGCTATGGGCCAATCCAGAGGAAAGCATAGAACTACCAAACCCAAGATGGAACATATAGTCCGGTCCGTCCAATCAAACTTGATAGCCCTAGCAGATATGTAAGGTAGGGGCAAATGTGCTCTCTAGCTACGGCAACTATAGAGTCAATGTGGCACACCCTCTGAGATCTAAAAATTGCCCCACTATTGAGATAGGCATTGTAGAAATCCTCCTGTAGTGGAGTGTAGAAGCCCTCTGAAGCTCTCTCATCCCTCCTCGGTGGAAACCATACCTCAAAATCAACAAATCTTAGCTACTGAACCTGCTTGGCCGTGGCGGCCCTCAAGTTAATATGGGTCACTAGAGGCGGACCCTATGGTCTGAGCGGTGGACGAGAACCCCTCCGCTGTGTGTTAGCCCTCGGTGTAACTAGGACACGAGTACGACCAGAGCGGCGAAGCTGAGGTTGAGGTGCCTACTCTGTCTTCTTGGCCTACTGGCCCTCCTGAGTCTGCTCTGTCGGCTCTACTGGCGGGGGCTACTGCTGTGGCTCCTGCTGTGACTCCCCTTGAGGCTGAGGCTCCTCAATGGCAAGACGTCGTCCTGCCATCATGACAGTCCTAGGTGGACCACCATGAAGACGCTCAATACGCTCAAGTCTGCCCTACGCTTCTAGTGATAGATGATCTGCAATAACAACTCCACTACGTGCACCTCCTCTCTCAGCACACTCTATGGCCTCAGCGACTGCAGCTGCTCTGGCTGTCTCTGCATCAGGGTACTTGTGTTTCTTTGATGCAAACTTGCGCTTCTTTGATGCAACCTTCTTTGTCACCTTGCCTTTAGGATCTACAGGCAAGCGAGGTGGATGCCTCGGATCCTCATCTTCTAGACCACCACTAACATTCTTCGTGTGAGCCATCTGATGAATCTGAAGAGAATCAACTGCCGCTGACAAAGAAACAACTGCCTTTGTCAAAGATCAACTGCCACTGACACTTTCGAGGCTTAGCCTCGATCCTTACTCGTGAGCTTGGCCCCAAGTTAACTGACAACTGCCACATGATCTCAACGACACCGACTCGCTGCACGATGAAATAGATAGGATATACAATAAATACAATGTATCTAATAGATGCAAAATCCTAAGAAGCAAGCAATTTAGATACGAAATTGAGATGCGGGACTTGCTACCTGATGAACCAACGATCCGATGAGATAAGAGATGACGCATGGGGAACCACCGAATCGCGAGGCTAGGGTTGGCAGTGGTGGATCGGCGATCCGATATGGTGAATCGATGGCCCTAGATTGCAATGGGTGCTAGGGCACTACAGCGCTGGAAGCTCGTCGATGGTGGTGGCTCTGTAGTGGGTCGTCGGCGTAGTGGTGCTTGGCAGGGCACGGGCAAGGAAGAGCTACACCTAGCGCGGTGGTGCTCCGGTGCAGGACAGGCGGCGCGCACGGCGAGCTACGGTGTCACGTGGACAACAGGGAGGCGACAGCGGCATGAGGGCAAGTGGTGGCGTGCGTGCAAGCAGCAACGGTGTGCATGCTAGCGGCGGCGGTGCGTGGATCCGATGACCTGGGACACAGCTATCGTGGCGGCGTGAAAAGCGGTGGCGGATGCAAGCTAGGCAAATTAGGGTAGGGTCGGCGGTGTGGATTTGGTTATAAGGTGGGCCCCCATGAGTTAGATAAGGAAACGGAGAAAAGAAATCTGATGCCGCACGTTTTTTACTGACCGGACGCTCTAGTGGTAGCGATCGGACGCTACCACCTAGCGTCCGATCGATTCCAGAGAGGTCCAAATCCTCTAGAATCGCAACCGGATGCGTCTGGTGGACACCGACCGGACGTAGCCAGAGTCCGGTCACCTAGCCTTAACGTCTTCATCATTGATCGGACGCTGTAGCTCCTTCTGACCGGACACTGGAAAACACTATTTCAGCGTTCGGTCACTCCTTCAGCAGTAGGTTCACCTCCTGTGAACTGACCGGACACTGAACAACAGAGTCCGGTGCAACATCTGATCACTCCTTCTTCAGCGAATCTTCAAATTCCTTCGTGCTACCTATTCCCAATCAAGTCCCAACTCTAATAAGATCCAAATAAACACCAATTAGGACTGATGTGAGTGACCTCTCTCAAACCCTCAAGTTTTTCAAAATATTTTGTCTTAGGCTATAATTCTTTTTAAGAAATTAGGCAATAAGAGGGCAATTTAAGATAAACGACAAAACAATATTCATGCATATGCAATACTTGAATGTAAATCTAGTTGCTTGTCAAGTTTGATCCAAGGTTAAGCTTCTTCACACATTTTTTGACGGTTATCTTAACCATGTTAGACAAGCTTTATATGCATTATAAAGCACTAAACATGTTGTATATTATAATGCAATGCAAGGGACAACACAAGCTCAATTTTTAGTGAAGTTGCTAAAATCAAGCACATTGAGTTCATTCCGCAATCTACAAAATATTGCCTCATCTAGCGGTTTAGTGAAGATATCCGCCAATTGATCCTCGGTTCTTACACCTTCTAGTGATATATCATTTTTAGCAATATAATCTCTAAGAAAGTGATGGCGGATATCTATGTGCTTGGTGTAAGATGTTGAACCAGATTATTTGCAAGTTTTACCACACTTTCATTATCGCACAAAAGAGGTACTTTCTCTAGAACTACACTATAGTCTAGCAAAGTTTATTTTATGTAAAGTATTTGTGCACAACAAGCACACGCGGTAATGTATTTCGCTTCGGCGGTGGACAAAGCCATACTATTTTATTTCTTGGAGGACCAAGACATAAGTGATCTACCAAGCAAATGGCACCCTTCGGATGTGCTTTTTCTATTAACTTTACAACCGGCATAATCTGAATCGGAATAGCCAACTAATTCAAATATAGCTCCTTTGGGATACCAAAGACCAATACTTGGTGTGTGTTTAAGATACCTAAGGATTCTTTTTGTAGCAATTAAATGAGTTTCCTTAGGATTAGTTTGAAACCTAGCACACATACACACACTAAATATGATGTTGGGCCTAGATACGGTTAAATATAACAAGCTACCAATCATAGAACGGTAGAGAATTTGATCAACCTTGTTACCTCTCTCATCTAGGTCGAGATGTCTATTGGTTGGCATTGATGTCTTGTATAACACCCTGGTGTTATGCCAGCATTTAGGCACTGTAAATCATGCATATTATGCATCATCAAACATCCTAATTATACATGCCTAATCATGTAAATAATAACTGAAACCTTGCTTCGTAACATATGAAACATGCTCGTGAAACATGAATGTTGCATACACTTTTTTAGAGTTTTTTTGTCCTAATTATGTTTGCTAGGTTAGTAAAACATGTTTGGCTATGATTGTAAATCATCTAGAATTATTTAGCACAATTTTTGGAGCAAAGTTTGTATTCAAATTATTGCCAAATTTTGATTTAAAAATAATTCTCCAAAATTAGGATTTTGAGTTAAAATTTACTTTAATTTTATAATTCAAAATCTATCAAGAATTGGACTTTGGTCATATGAGCAAAGTTGTAGAGGATTAAATTCTAAGCAATTTTATTTCTGGGCCATTTTCAAAAGAAAGTCATTTTCTTGCTCAAAATGTTATTTGAAAACTGATATTTGAAATTTCCTTGAAAATCAAAAATCGAAAAATGCTTTTCTCCTTTCATGGGCCGTCGCCTCCCTTCTCGGCCCTCGGCCGAAGCCGGCCTGCCTCCGCGCCGCTTGCCCATGCGCGTCTAGCCCAGCAGCCCGCCGCTCGCCCGTGCGCTTCTAGCCCAGCAGGCCGTCGCCTCGGCCTAGCCCCGTGCCGTGTCTGGCCTGCCTCCGCGCTGCGCCACGCCGTTCCCGCGCGCCGCGCCCGACCGCGTCAGGCGACGCCCGCCACATGGCGACCATGCGCTGGTGACGCCCATCACGCGGCAGCCACGGCCTGACTCCGCCTCCACGCGCGCGCCTTCTTCTGCCTGGTAATGCCGCGTTCCTCACTCGCCTCCCTACTCAGCCAGCCACAGCAGCCTCAGCTCCCGCGCGTAGCGAGCTCTACCACCGAGCGCCGCAGTCGCTCCACCGGTGACGTGCTCCTCCTCCCACGCCTCATTCCTCGATTCCTCCCGCCAGCAGCTCCACCTCGTCAATCTCCTTCGGTGGCGCCCGCGTGTGTCTGCCGTGGGCGAAGTGAGAGGCTGTGGTGGCCGACTTTCTTCTCTGCACCGCCATGGCTAAGCTCGCCAGAGCTCGTGCCTACATAGGTGACCTGCTCCACCTCTATCCTCCTTTTCTCGTGCATCAACACCGCTTTGCCCCCGCGACCCTTGTGCGCGCCTCCCCGTGGCTTGCTGTGGCTAGGAGTGCCCGCCCGCGGGTATGCCACGCCGCCGTGTCGCCATGTGCGTCGGCGAGCTCACGTCTGAGCTACTCCAATGCCGCTCTTGGCATCTCGGGTCCGCCTCGATGCGGGGAAGCCGCTGGTGGTGACCTCACCGCCAGCAAGCTCACCAGCGGCGAGAGCCGGTCGGTCAACGACGACCTCTGCTTCGGCTCCGGCTGACGCGTGGGTCCGGCTTGACCACGAGTCCTATGTGGCAGCCTCTCTAGGTGCACTGCACCGGGTGTACCTAGCCTATTTAGGTTGCTGGATTTTTGTTTTAAAGAAAGGGATTTCTAAAATTGTTTCAAAAATTGATTAAAATGCTTGGAAAATGTATATCTCGAGTTATAGTGCTCCAAAATGGATGAAACAAATTTTGTTGTGTTTCTTGTGACTAGATCTATCTGTTAAAAATATTGCATGTCGTTTTTGAGATACTTTTCTGTAGAGCTTTATTTAATTCTTGATATTGCTGATATCTTATAAAATAGTTAGTAAATCCTATATGTATCAGAAAAATATGATTCCAAGTGTGTTACTCTTCTTATGTAATGTACTTCCTAGGAAAAATATGTGTCATGCATATACTATAGAAAAATTATGAGGTGTAGTTCAAGTGCCTTTAATGGCTGATTTTTGTTATTTTTGCTAGAGAGCAAAATTTGTATAAAACATGCATGTGAAAATTTTTGTACAGTGATTATTTGTTGTGTAGAACATAGGAAAAATATTTCATCTGGTGTTTGACACTTTTCATAGTACAAAGTATTTTCATGTTCATGATCATGCCATATCTTGTTATTTTTGTGTAGACTAATCCACTTATTCAAATGCCATAAAAATCTGATGGTAGACTACTTAGGGTAGTACTGTGCTATGGTAATTTTCTAAGATTTTTCTAAGCAATAAAAATAAATATTGCTATTCAAACTTATTATTAATTAGGGTTTAATCAAGTGTTGCTTTATGTGTGATTAAGAAATTAGTGAAGCTTTGGTGTATCTTTGAAGCATTTAATGAGATGTGTTAACTTAGCATATTAGTAGTAGAAGAGAATGCAGTAGATGGCATGTGCTTGTAGTATATGTTCTTGGATGATGTTGACTACCTTGCATTCAAGCATATCCATTGTATTCATTTCATCCGATACACTTTTTGCATAAGCACTTACGCATATGCATCATACAGGATCGCAAACCGAGAACCCAGTCATCATACCCAAGGAGCTTGAGGAGCAGCTTGAGGTGCAGCCATAGGAAGTGCCCGAAGCCGACGAGGAGGACGTTGAGGAACTCCCGGAGTGCCCCGAGCTCCTTTGAGAGAGGCAAGCCCTAGAGTATTTTCTCCCTAGTTTGCAATTGCTAATTAAATACTTTACTTTCATTGATGCATTATGTTCAGGAGTTGTTTGCAACCATTGCTGCAATTATACCTTATCTACCTTTGTTATACTATATCCTTGTTACCCTAGTATCCGCAGTCGAGTCAATGCTTAGCTGGCTTAGACTGGTAGAAGTCGGGTGATTTCCTATCACCTGCGAGCTATAGGTGGTTACCTAGATCTGCCTGGATGACTATGAAGTCATGGTATAACTAAGTGTTAAATGAAGTTAAGATCGGATGGAGACTTACAGAGTTTTGACTGTAGTGTTTTCCGTCTATGTCGATTAAGGACCGACCGTTGTTGGGCCTCGAGTCATGTTGAACACATACCTTACATTTAGCTGACCGGATAAAGTACCTTCCAACAGCGCAGCTGGGAGATTATTTGGGCCGAGTAGATTGCCCACAGCGCACTATGCCGGAGCAGGTGTGGTAGGACACGGGGGCGAGATGATAAGACCAAAGTGCAGTCGGTCGGCCCCCAGGTACATGTGGTTTCTGGCAAACTCAAGATTTCTAGATAGTTGACTTGGTGACCAATACCTCACTTTAGCGAGTGAGTGAGGTTTGTGTTAGGAATAAATCATCAGCTGGTTAGGAATCGATTCGAATCTCCATCGCTCCTGGATAGTGAGCACTTGACTTGAGTTACTTCATCGTAGTAATGTTAATGGAACACTTGGACAGTTATAATGAATATGACATTATGGAAGTTGTTAATGATCATTGGTTATCATTATTAGCTTAATCACATGCTTGATCTAGTATAGGTGTAAATCTAGTAGACAGGTTAATAATAATTAACTTGACAATAATGCTTTTGGAAAGGTTCTTGAAATGCTAAAAATACTTCTTTTTGCAAAAGAGTCAGCTACCCTACTATAAATCCTTCATAATCCTTGGTGTCACTTTATTTTCGGTTATGTCGGGTAAGTCTAGCTGAGTACCTTCTCATACTCAGGGTTTTATTCCCACTTGTTGTAGATGGGCAGATGTATTATGGCTACTGTATCAACTGCCTTTATCCTGCGATGGGTGATGCTTAGGACCATGGGTATGGTCATTCCATATGTCTTGTCTAATGCTTTTGTTGGAGATGATCATCCGCTGGCACTGTATTTGAACTCCATATGAGTGTGTGTGGTTTTAAACAAATGGCTTCCGCTACTTTTATTCGAACTTGTTTTGTAATAACTATGTTTAAACTCTAATGTATTTGAGATACGAACTTTTATATAATATGTGATGGTGACCGCTAAACTTATTACGATCTTGGCTAGGATGTGAGTTGGTTTGAAATCCTTCATGATTTCACGGACTACCGGGTTATACGGGCTTAAGTTTGCTAAATCGTCTACTCTGGCGGATGATTTTCTTACTTAATTTCGTATAATTGGTCGGTTCTGCTACATCTTGATTGGCTTACATTCATCCATCTTGAATCTTTTAAGAAAATCTTTTGTATATTTCTCTTGAGAGATGAAGATCCCTTTTCTCATTTGCTTGACTTGAAAACCAAGAAAGAATATAAGCTCACCAATCATGGACATCTCGAACTCCTTCGACATTAATTCATCAAATTCTTTACAAGAGTCTTCATTTGATGATCCAAAGATGATATCATCAACATATACTTGACAAATGAAGATATGTCCATCAAGCTTCTTGGTGAATAGTGTGGTGTCGACATTTTTAATGGTGAAGCCCTTCTCAATGAGGAAGTCCCAAAGACGCTTATACCAAGCTCTTGGGACTTGCTTAAGCCCATATAATGCATTGGACAACCTATAAACATGATTAGGATATCTAGGGTCTTCAAACCTGGGAGGTTGATCAACATAGACTAGTTCATTAATAAAGCATTTAAAAATGCACTTTTTACATCCATTTGATATAATTTCATCTCATGATGTGATGCATATGCAAGGAGGATACGAATGGCTTCTAATCTTGCAACTAGTGCAAAGGTCTCTTCAAAATCCAAACCTTCAACTTGAGAGAACCCCTTTGCAACAGTCTTGCCTTGTTCCTCACAACAACACCTTGATCATCTTACTTATTTTGGAACACCCACTTTGTTCTAATGACTCTTGCTCCTTTTGGCCGCTCTTTAAGAGTCCACACCTCATTGCGAGTGAAGTTGTTCAACTCTTCATGCATGGCATTTATCCAATTTAGATCTTGAAGAGCTTTTTCAACTTTAGTAGGCTCAAAGCAAGAGACAAAAGAGTGATGAGCAATAAATAAAGCAAGTTTTTGTGAATAAGTCATTACACCCTTTGATGGACTCCCTATGATAAGATCTTATGGATGATCTTGTAGTAGAGATGTATTTCTTCTATTGACCACTTGAGGAGGAGGTTGTGGAGTATCAACATCTTGTGCTTGTACCACCATTTGCTTGTGGGAGATATAAGTGTCTTTATTTTCTACTCTCCCATCTTTTTCACAATCTTGTGGTACACTTGATGAAGAGGATGGATCAATCACTTGTACATCATCTTTAGGCTTGATGTCTCCAACTGAAATGTTCTTCAAAGCCTCTCTCAATGGTTCATCACCTACATCATCAAGATTCTCATGTGCTCCTTGGGAGCCGTTAGATTCATCAAATTCCACATCATATGTTTCTTCAACCAAGCCGGTGGCATGATTAAATACTCTATATACTTTGGACTTTGATGAGTAATCAACAAAAAAACTAATATCACAACGTCTTTGGAACTTCCCTAGGTGTTGCCGCTTCTTGTAGATGTAGCATTTGCAACCAAACATCCTAAAGAAGGAGATGTCTGGCTTCTTCCCATTGAGCAACTCGTAAGGTGTCTCGCCAAGAAACTTTTGAAGGAATAGGTGGTTGGATACATAGCATGCGGTGTTGATTGCTTCCGCCCATAGAGCTTCGAGGGTGTTGTACTCATTAAGCATTGTTCTTGCAAGAGTGATCAATGTCCGGTTCTTTCTCTCAACTATACCATTTTGTTGAGAAGTATAAGTTGCGAAGACTTCATGTTTGATTCTAACTTCATCACAATAAGCTTATATGTTTGTGTTGTCAAATTCTTTCCCATTGTCACTTCTTATCTTCTTGAGCTTCACTTCAAATTTATTTTGTGCTCTCTTGGCAAACTTCTTGAAGTAAGATGCTACTTCAGATTTGTCATGAAGGAATAATACCCATGTATATCTTGAATAATAACAACAATCATAAGATAATAAAGATTTCCTCCCAAACTCTTATACGTTGTTGGTCCAAATAAATCCATGTGAAGGAGTTCTAGCACTCTTGTGGTTGACATGAAAGCTTTGGTTGGATGAGTATTTACAACTTGCTTGCCGGCTTGACATGCACTACAAAGCTTATCCTTCTCAAACTTCACATCCTTCAACCCTCTCACCAAATCATTCTTCATTAGCTTCTTGAGTGAGTTCATCCCAATATGAGCAAGTCTTCTATGTCATAGCCAACCAAGTGTTGTTTTGGTAAATAGGCAAGTCTTCAAGTTTGTATCTTCGGAGGTAAAGTCCACTAGATATAGGTTATTGTATCTAAATCCTTTGAATATCACTTGTTTATTATCCTTCTTAGATACAACAACTTCTTTCTCGGTAAACAAGCATTAGAAGCCAAGATCACACAATTGCCCAACGAATAGCAAATTGAAGCTCAATGAAGCAACATATAGCACATTGGAGATTGAATGGTCATTTGATATTGCCACTTTGCCTAATCCTTTAACCTTGCCCTTTGAATTATCCCTAAATGTGATTCTTTCTTATCTATCTACTTCTTCATCTAGTGAGGTGAACATACGAGGATCACCGGTCATATATTATGTGTAACCACTATCAATAACCTAATGACTTCTATCGGTCTTGTAGTTCACCTACACATAAGAGATCAAGCTTTAGGAACTTAAACTTGTTGAGGGCCCTTCACCTTCTCAACAAATGACTTTGCAACCCAAATTTTTTTGGCCTATTTTTATTTATAGGTCCTAAAAATATCACTTTCATCTTTCCACTAGAATCTTTTTAAGTATGTAGTAAGCATTAAAGGCAAAAGGTCTAGCATGCTTGGGCAAGGGTTATGGTGGTGGAGTTTGGCACTCATGAGCAAAGTGGCCTTCTTGTCCACACTCAAAGCATCTCTTTGGCTTTGGCTTTAATTGTTGTTGTTAAGCTTGAGCCTTCTTCTTTTCTTGATTTGCCATATACCCAATGCCACTTCTATCCATTTTCATGACGGAGTTCATTAGGAGATCACTTTGGAGATACTTGCCTCTAGTGAACTTGCTTAATTCAATCTTGAGATGCTCTTTTTCCAACTTGAGTTTCTTGTTCTCTTCCTTGAGTGCATCACTACTTTTATATTTCTTGAGTGCAACATTGTTTCTCTCTTCCTTGAGTTTCTTGTTTTTTTCTTTTAGCTTCTCATTCTTAAGAATCAAGTCACCATCATGATCAAGAGTTTTTAGCACAATGGTGTTGTGGATTTTGAACTCTTCAAACTCTTTCTTGAGCTTTTCATTGTCATGCTTAAGCTTGACATACTCATCATAGTCATTGCACTCAACCACTTGCTTGCCTTTGCCACTAGATCCTTGCTCAATGCTCTCATCAATTAAATTATCACATGATATAGCTATATCAATCTTAACAACATCGTTAGTAGCATCATGTGGCTCATTAGGTAAAAATTTTTGAGCAATAACAAGATTGTCATGATTAATCTTGAGAGTAGTATATTCATCTTTTAGCTTGTTATGGCTAGTGATGAGCTCTTTGTTCACCCACTCAAGTTTATCATGTTTATCTTTAAGCTCTTTCTTAGAAGATTTGAGCTCCTTGAGTTTGGATGACATAGCTTCATTTGCTTCTCTAAGCTCAACACTAGCCTTTTCGGCTATGTCACATTTAGCTAAAAGAGAATTATTTTAATCTCAAGCTTTTTATTTTTAGCTCTAGTCTTTATAATTATCTTAGTGTATTTCTTTAGCAATTTAGCAATATCATCATAAGTAAGTGACTCATATTCATCATCATCGCTATTACTATCATTATCATCATTATGAGCATGATCATCACCACTACTATCATCATCATGTGATACCTTTCATTCACCTTTGGCCATAAGGCATAGGTGTGTAGAGGGTGATGGCGATGGTGGTGGTGAAGATGATGAAGAATCAATAGCAATAACGGCCACCTTCTTGTCGTTACTATCATCATCGGATGATCCACTAGATGAATCAATGTCTATGAGTCAATCACCAACAATGTAAGCCTTTCCACTCTTCTTCTTATGGAAGTCCTTTTTCTTGTCATCTCTCTTCTTGTATGGCTTGTTCTTTTTCTTCTCATCTTCATCTTCATTGCTTGAGTCATCTTTCTTGTCCTTATTCTTATTCTTGAACTTGTCTTTCTTGGGCTTTGTGTATTGGTGAGCTAGATGACCAAGTTCATCACAATTGTAGCAATCCATCTCGGAGATTGGCTTTCTTCTTAAGCTTGTGAAGAACTTCTTTTTCTTGCCATCGAGCTTGATGCCACTCTTGTTGAGCTTCTTTAGCATCTTTGCGGTTTTCTTCACCATGAGAGCAAGGCTTTCATCATCAACTTCATCATCACTTGAGCTCTCATACTCAAGACTTGCTTTGCCCTTCTCTTGGCTAGCTTTGAATATTAAGTCTTTTTCTTTCTTTATAGAGGATGAGCCATCTTGAGGTGTGATATACATGCACATCTCATGAGTATTGATCTTTCCTAATATTTGTGTTGATGTAGCGGTGGAAAGATTACCTTGATGTAGCACGGTCATAATATACCCATATTTGTCAATGGGGAGGACACTTAATATCTGTCTTACAACATTGGATGGTTGTATTTGAGTGAGTCTAAGCCCATTAACTTCCTCTATAAGAACGTTCAAACATGAATACATCTCATTAGTACATTCTTTAGAAAGCATTTCAAAAGAGTTGAGCTTCTTCAAGACAAGATGATAGCGTTCCTCACGCTCACACTTTGTTCCCTCATGGAGCGTACAAATGTCCGACCATAGTCCATGGGCGTCTTTGTGGTTCCTCACCCGATTGAACACATCTTTGCAAAGGCCTCTAAAAATGGTGTTTTGAGCCTTTGCATTCCACTTCTCGTAATTCACCTCATCGCCTTATAGGTGAGTAGTATCCCGAGGTTTTGGGAAACCTTGTGAGATGGCTCTAAGAATACCAATATCTAGAGCTTCCAAATACGCCTCCATGCGAATTTTTCAAGAAGGAAAATTATCTCCTTCAAAGATAGGAGGAGGTCCATCCCCGTGAGACATCTTGCTCTAGACGGTAAAGCCTAAAAATATGAGCACAAGGCTCTGATACCAATTGAAAGGATCAAGATACCCAAGAGGGGGGGGGGTGAATTGGGCTAGTTCTAATTTTTCTTTGCAATAATTAAATTATATGGTTAGTCCAATTAACCCCTTGTGCCTAGAAAGTGTTTCTAATTATTCTACCACATAAAAGACTTACAACATAAGTTCTAATCCTACTCTAGTATGACAATTCTAAGAATGTAAAGACATAAAATAAATTGCTTAAAATAAATGCTCAAAGTAAATAGAGAGAAAGGAACGCGGCGATGTTTTACCGAGGTATCAGAGAGTTGCCACTTCCCATTAGTCCTTGTTGGAGCACCCGCGCAAGGGTGTAGCTCTCTCTTGATCCGCGCAAGGATCAAGTGCTCTCTACGGGTTGATTCTTCGACACTCCATCGCGGTGAATCACCCATAACCACTCATAACTTGAGTTGGGTCACCCACAAGCTCCGTCGGGTGATCACCGAACTCCTAATCACCACCAAGCCGTCTAGGTGATGGCGATCACCAAAAGTAACAAGCACGAACTCTCATTTGACCATGACAAGCCTAATGAGAAGGTGGATGCATACTTTGCTACTCTTGATCTTCACTAATGAGGGCTCTCTTTGGGATTCTCAAATCTCAATCATCTCACTAGGACCTTGCTTTTCTTAGCACTCTCTAAGGTGTTTCTCAACTGTTGAAATGAGCAAAAGTGACTCCACACACGAGTGGAGCTTCTATTTATAACATGGGCTGAAAAACGAACCGTTATGTGCCTCTGCGGGGTGATCGGATGCTCCGATCATGTTGATCGAACGGTCCGGTCAGTATACCCCGAACTCCAGTGTTTACAGTGTGATCGGACGCTGGCAGCGTCCGATCAACACTGACCAGACGCGTCCGGTCATGTTTTTCCCTTTCTGGAATCTTACTAGAGTCGACCGGGCGCTGGCCCTCATCGTTTGGTCACTCGACCACTCAGCGTCCAGTCGCGCCAGACGCAATTTCCTTGATCAAATGAACTGACCGGACCCTGTAGCCAGCGTCCGGTCCGACCGGAGCCAGCGTTCGATCCGCATTTGACCCTACATTCACTTCCAACTCTCGATCATATGTGAATGAAGTTTGCTCCATTTGATAATAGGGCTGTTGTAGAGCTACCTAGTGCTAGTTTTAACAAGTGTGTACCACACCTAACTCACTAGACTCACCTAGGTCAAGCTACCCATTCATACCCCCCTTAATAGTATGGCCAAAGGAAAACAATGTCTCTCCAACTCCAATCGACACTTAGAACTAGTCCATCCTTAACCTTGTCGTCCATCCTTTAAAAACCGAAACGATTTCTATCGTAGGGGCATGACCACCTCGATTGCCCAATCGATCTCCATTACCATGACCTAACTTAATTGCCTCTGCAAAATACACGTTAGTTATAGTAATCTTGTATTATCATTAATCACCGAAACTCTATTAGGGGCCTAGATGCTTTTAAGATGCTCTCTTGTCCACACACTTATCCCTGGACTGTATCAAAAGAAAAGAAAAAAACCAACATAGATATCTACCCGAAGCTCTCGAGATGCTTCTTATCCACTCATGCATATGCCTCAGCACCGCACGAACCTGTGCATGCCACTCTTTCCCCTTCCCTTCCATCCCCATGCACGCGCCATACCGCCATCGCAAGGAGTCTCCAGCAGCCACTTGTGTAGAGGGTGACTGCAGCAGCGACAGACTGACATGGTGGGCGAGCACGCGCGGTGGGCGTGCACCCGCGGCAGCGGCGTCGATTGCTCGGACACCCGGCGACATGGACAAGGGCATCAACGGCGGCCAATGGGAGCCATAGCAATGCTGCAGGTGTGCCCGGGCGGTAAGAGCTCGTCCTCATCGGCGTAGAAGACGGAGGCAAGGTCTGGCGGCTGTTGCGGCCGAAGCACGCTATGAGGAGCCGAGGCGGCGAAAGCGAGTGGCCGAGGTCGGACGTGGCTACAACGTCGTGTGCTGGGCGAGCTCGACCGAGACAGCGGCTTCCGCTTGGCTGCCGGTGTACGTTGGATGTGTGGGTTGACTAGAACTGTAGTTGTACAGCATCGATCGCCGCTCGGCACAGACAGTCTCTGGCGCTTTATCTCTCGTCAGTACAGATAATAGTACTTAACAATAAAAATCTTTCTTCGTACGCGTACGCCCAGCGCAACAGGGGTCGTGGAGCAGAGCAGAGTAGCGCTATCCAAGGTCAAAGTTTCGCTTTGGCACGTAAATGCTGGCGTCTGCGCGCATGCTGCTGTTGGTAGCAGGAGTCAGATCCTCAGCAGGACGTCCGGTCACGTCGTCACTGTGCCTGCTACTGCTCAGGGGCGTGGGCGAGCAAGGCTGCCATTCCTAATTCCAGGAGAAGCACTATAGCAAAACAATGTGCAGGAAAAAGCAACGAAACACTGTAGCACTGACGGCCACGCAGCTAAACACGGTAGCACTGAACGCGTCGGGGTCATCAGTGTGTCTGAGGTCGGCGCCAAGATATGTGGCGCCGACCTCGACGCCATATATTATGGCGTCGAGGTACCGGCCACGTATGATTTGCTTCTATGTATGGCTAGGTATCTCGGTGTCAAGATCTGTGGCGTCGAGACGTGTTACCTCAACGTCATGACTCATGGCATCAAACCACAGGATCCAAAGAGTTTAAGTCTTTCAGGAGACTAAATATAAATTTTATTAAAAAAAAGGTTAAATAGTAAAAAATTAGGTCGGCAGAACCGCACCCGTGTTTTTCTCACGACGAATCAATCCTGCGAATCAGCCGCGAGTACCAAACGGGACCGCGCCAGAAGCAGTGTCCATGGCACGCCGTTCTAAACCCTAAACCCCTGGCCCTGCTTTACTAAACCTCACCGAGAATCGCACGCGTCGGCGACCATGGCGGCGTCTCCGTCTTCTTCCCCTGCCGCCGCCGGAGTTGGTGGCCAGAGCCTGACCCCCTTAGCGCCGTCTCCCCACCTCACCAACTTCTTCGGTAAGTGCCTATTTTTCTTTCTCCGCCACAGACAGATTCAGAACGACCCGAGTTATATGTTTGTCTTGCACAAACTTGGGGAATACGAGACAGTGGGAGGGTTGATAAAGTGTGAGGCTGAGACTTAGGATTTGGATCTGATTATTGTTAAATTGTGATTAACTGATTACTTGTTGGAAAATGAGTAATCATTTGTCCGTGCCTACTTTTTTTTTTGTTAGAAAAAGGAATTGTTTCTGGCATCTGCGACTGCACACAGCCAACTTGTTCGTGCCTATTATATTTCCCCCCTTTGTATTGGGTGATGATGGAGTGGGATGCTTTTATGAACGAAACCTCTTTTATGATTTCTGCTATGACAATTGATGTATCATATAAATTTAGTTCGCTCTGTTAATTTAATGGTAGCTAATTGTTTTGATGATGGATTGTCCATTTCATTCTCAAAAGTAAGGGTGAAAGTGCTGTCATTTTCCATTTTCGCTAAAATTTTACTGCTATTCAACAACGAAGTACTTTGCATGATGGGAGCTGTTATTGGATTAGTTCTCTGTAACTTTTACTTGCATGTCCAAAGCATGCACAAAATCTTTTATTTTCCCCGCTTATGCTTTTCTGTTCCAACCTTGGATTGGTGGTAAGATTCAGCTAATACTCAGCTTTGCAAATTTGGTTGATGGCAAGGTACAGTGGGAAATTGAGTGTTCTCATGGTGAGAGGTTGAAGGTTTGAAGCATACTGGAGCTTAATGCTTTGGCCTCGTGAGTTTAAATGTTGATTGAACTAGATCTGGGATTTTCTTGATGCAAAAGAGATTACTTGTGCATATTTATTATGTTTTGTTTTCCATTGGGTGGTTATTCAGTAAAATGCTCTTCAACAAATACATTGAAGATATCTGTTTTGAGATTGGGCTATCTATTTCACTCTCAAACGATGAGGACAAAATTGTCTGTATTTTCCAATATTAGTTTTACCAGAAAATCAACAAGGTAGACCGTACAATAGGGATCTGCATTTGTATCAGTTATCAGGAAGTATACACACTTTCCAGAATATGCACTTAAATAGTACTGAGATCTAACTTATGGTGCAGTGTGGAGGGAATTTGTCTGGGGAGGAATTGCAGGCGCATTTGGGGAAGGCATGATGCATCCAGTTGACACTCTGAAAACAAGGCTTCAGAGTCAGGCTATAATGACAGGGGCTAAGGCGTGAGATTGTTTCAACTTTGCTTGTTCACATAAAGTTTAACACTTACAATCATAATGCACGATTTTGATACATGGGTGCTGAACTTTTCTTCATCTCTTCCTAATAGGCTCAGAAGAATATATTCCAGATGGTCAGGACAGTTTGGGCTTCTGATGGTCTAAGAGGTTAGTGAATGAAAATTAAAAAGGGAAAGTAGACTCATGCTGTCTTTTTTAATTAAAAAAACAAGCTAAAAAGTTTAAATGTCAAAGCACATTAGCTCCATAACTGCCAAAAAATACACTGTTCCTCACTAATAAGCATCAATAGTGATCTTGATAAATGTTGCGGTTGACCTCTTTTCAGGTTTTTACAGAGGAATCAGCCCAGGTGTTACTGGATCTCTTGCAACTGGCGCTACATACTTTGGTGTTATTGAATCAACTAAGACATGGTTGGAGATTGCTAATCCTAATCTAATTGGACACTGGTCACATTTTATTGCTGGAGCGATTGGTAAGCACTCTATTTTCTGTTTTTTCTGTATTTTACTTTTTGAAAATTTTCAGGACGCTGCTTAATGTAGTTAGATTTGTACTTTGTTTTTTTACTGAGCATGGGGACTTTATATCTGCAATCTGCACCAACAAACTTTTTCTAGCACCCCCTTTTGTTAGTTATGATACTTTGCTGGTGTAGGTTCTGTTGGAATGCATGATGTCTCAAGATAATTTCCTATGCTGCTTCCTGGATACCACATATATGTTTCATTCTTGATTCCAGGTGATACACTTGGATCCTTTGTCTATGTGCCTTGCGAAGTCATGAAACAAAGAATGCAAGTCCAAGGCACCCAAAAATCTTGGGCATCAGCTGTAGCTAAAGGAAGTATTTCTCAAACTCATGGGACTCAGATGTATGGGTACTACAATGGAATGTTCCACGCTGGCTGTTCTATCTGGAGAGATCATGGCTTGAAGGGGCTTTATGCAGGGTATTGGCACTGATTTCTTCTTACTAGCCTGCCTATCATTATCAATAGTGCCTTTCATTGTTTTTTATTGGATTACATAAGATCACCTTAAAGGAAAACCTAGACCTATAATACCTTTTATATTTGATTTGACTCTTTGCACAAGTTGATCACTTAGCTCTGTTCTTTCTGCAACCTCTGAAGCTTATCTATTTTAGGCCAGAAATAAAATCTTATCATACAAAATAAGTGTCTATGTGCACATTATGGATGTGTAATGTATGTGTTGATGGAACAAACATGTATCTGCCAATTTGTTTGTGAAAAAAAAACTGATAACAGTATTCATGATGGTGTAATGGTCATACTTGAGTTTTGTTTCAACAGATAACACTTTATCGTGACAATTTAGTTGTCATTACGCGTTGTTTTGTCCGAAATGACAGCCTTTTCTTCCTTGCAGATACTGGTCTACTCTTGCTAGAGATGTCCCTTTTGCTGGTCTAATGGTAAGTTAATTAATTTAACATATACTCTTGTTTTCTTTGTCCTAACGTTTTTTAGTAAACTTGCTCACTTTCCAGAAGCAATGCCGGTGAGTTTAAGCTAGCTCCTATAAGAAGTCGATACTGCTAAGATTTAACGGAAGCAATAGCCCCCATATTCATTATATATTGACAGGAGTTACAATACCGTGCAACGTTTACAAGCCCAAGACGATCATGCTTACAGAGACCTTGCCAGTCATGACTAGAAGAATAATTCGATCTACCACTATGTTCATGTAGGAGTCCTAGTAGTACAATATTAGCCATACTCTGAGACTTCACGTACATGGCAGCCTGATAGTAATCTGTCAGTCACCACCATAACCATTTTGATTGACATGCCTTTGACTACTGGATAATTCCCAACTCAAGCAATAGCCTTTGGTTCCTGGTCTCATGCTACATAACCGTGATTTGCAAGGGCATTCCTCAGTAGGCAGTACTGCAGTAGCACTGATTATTGGACTCAGGAGATAAAACCTAAGTGCATGTAGCCCTTCTAGTCTCTATACTATACATGATTTTTCCCCCTTCCTTTTGGAGTACACCTCTAACACTTCTGTTGTGGATATCGAGTTTGTCTGATAGATTTGTGTCTTTACTAGATTTGTTATTTAGGTTTTTTTTGGGTGTATTCTAAGCTTACTAATGCTGTGGACAGTAATAGAGATTTACTTTTTAAAAGAATCTATTAATGAGCAAATATATGGCTTTCCAGGTCACTTTCTATGAAGCAATGAAAGAGATGACTGAGTATGGGAAAACGAAGTATTTGCCACACAGTGATTTGGATATCAGCAACTCCTTTGAAGGACTTGTTCTAGGAGGATTGGCAGGCGGTATGTCTCTAATATATATATATATATATATATATATATAAAATAAACCATGTATCTGTTACCTTATCACTTGAGAATCTCAAGTTTTCTGCCTCTTGGTAGCTCTTATGAGTTTGCTGTTGCAGGCTGTAGTGCATACTTGACTACCCCCTTGGATGTGATCAAGACAAGACTGCAAGTACAAGGATCAACGTCTAAGTACGTGTCAAATCTGGTTCTGTGACTGCTCCCTCTCTCCCTCCCTCCCTCCCTCATATCTACCATGGAAATCTAAAGTTCTGTCCCTGAATGTTACACACAAACGTGTCTGTTGGTGATACATGAACTGTGTAAGTTACAAAATTCTTTTTCATAATTATCAGGTACAATGGGTGGCTGGATGCTATAACAAAGACGTGGGCTTCCGAGGGGGTGGGCGGCTTGTTCAAGGGAAGTGTTCCAAGAATAATATGGTATATCCCGGCATCAGCATTCACATTCATGGCAGTGGAATTCCTAAGGGATCATTTCAACGACAAGGTTGATGCCGATGCCCATGAACTAACCTCCCTGTCAATCGACACAAGATCAGAAGTTGAGAAATCAGCTTAATGTTCCTTTTCCTATGAAGCGTCCTGATATTCCTGCCTGGTGGAATTTATCTGGCGGAATCTTTTTTTCTTTGGCAACAAAGTAGGTTTCAGTCATGTAAACACGGAGGACATTCACTGTCAGTTGGGTGAAAACGTTTTTGTGTACCAGAAATTAAGGAACTGATAACATCACGATCATATTAGGGCAGCAGTTTTTTGAGTTAGAAACTGGTGGGTGGATGGAATTAGAGACGTGAACATGTAATGTTGACCAATGCACCCAGTGGACTGGGGCTTCTGAATCTTTGTTGCAAATGTTATTGCCATTGTTGCGTATTGAAATCATTGTATTGATTTGGCAGCTTTGCCATAAATCGTATTTGCGCAGCGCAGTCTAATCGGTTGCAAAATTCATCCATCAAGCTATGGGAAGTACTTGTACTTTCCTAGATCCGGGTGTCGACCCCTGCCTTCAGCCGTTCAGTAAGCTGCCGTGGCTGTAATGACTAATGACTGATGGTAGTCCAACTGAGTACTGATCACACCCCCAACTCCCAAGTCAAACTTTCAAAAAAAAAAAAAAAAAACTCCCAAGTCAACTCCACCGGCCGCAGCGCTGCTCTTCTGAGTTCTGAGTAGTGCGCGCGGCGTGGTCTCCGTTCGAACCGAGGCCCAGCTGCTGGATCGGATCGGCATCGGCCGCCACGGCTCGCGGGTGAGACGTTGCGCTGCCTACCTGTTTGAATGGAGATATTTCTTGATTATGTGAAATTAAGCTGATTCCTGTAAATTTCCTGTCTGATCCTATGAAATTCATGTGTCCAAACAGCGCCTGAAGGTCGTCTGAGGCGTGAACGTCCTGGAGGCAGCCAACCTACCCCACCCGGTCCAGCGATCCCGGCGCCGGCAGCGCACGAGAGGAATGGACGCGTCGCACCCGGAGGGCGAGGCCGCGGCGGGGTGGGTGACGATCGAGGAGTGGAGCGGCTCGTCAGCCTCCGCGCTCTCCCGCACCGCCGTCCTCACCGCCTCCGCCTCCTCTCTCACCGCACACAGGTGGCCTCTCCCTCCCTCCCTCTGCTTCGTCCCGAGCTTCGCTCCCTTCCCCAGTCATCTGACGTGCGCACGTGCTTGTGTTGCTCGCTTGGGCTACCGCAGGTTCGGCAGCCGGTGGGGGCGGATCGGCAGCCGCATGCTCGCCGCCTTCGTGCCTGAGGTGAGTGACTGGCACGCGCCGCCTCCCAAGCCCCACTCCAGCTGTACCAATCTACGCAACACCGTATACTACTACTGATAAGCACGTCGTAATTCCTTTTAACTTCGTGTTGTCGTCGGCAGCAGCTGTATCTGTTCGAAATGAAGCTTCGCTGCTCAGTGCTCTTCTCCATTGTTTTTGCTTGGGCCGGTCACTGTGACTGATGAGCGAGCCTTTGTATTGCCTTGCCAGGGATTTCCTGGGAGCGTGACTCCGGATTATGTCCCGTTCCAGATGTGGGATACGTTGCAGGTAAGATTACCTGCACGACGTGAGCTGTCTCTGGAATCATGCTGTTGTATTCACACCTGATTACCATGGTAAAAACTAATGCTACCCTGTGCTTGGTTATCGACTGTCGGCCTGTGCGCTGTATCTTGCTCTAGGGGCTCTCCACATATATCCGTGCAATGTTGTCTACACAAGTAAAATTTTCTATTCTGTCTTTACAATCTCCTGACTCGCTCTGTATCTACACGCATATTGTTTGGTTTGTGCATTTCTAAATTTGCTGTCTTCTGGAATGAACTGCTCCAGGCCCTTCTAGGTGCAATTGGAGTGGGAGAACAGTCCGCAACTGTCATAGGTGCTACTTTTCAGGTAGATGTTGGGCAAATCCATTAAGCATTCAAATCTATGCACACTCATCTGATGGTAGGGCAGATTAGACAAACTTATTCAACACATAGTCCAGTTGCATCAAATTTTTCTGATATATAGTATCCAACATGACAAGGATTATTTTCGATCTAATGCCATTTTGATATCTAGCAACCTTCCAAGGAATCATGTTTCGCTGTGGGTTACTCGGCACAAACTTGACTCTATAGATTATAAAATTCCAAATTCCCCTGGCCTTTGTGAAAGTTCTCTTCCTTTTGTTAGGCTAATGTTGTAATGTTGGTTTTTTTTCCCTTATTTTCCCCCTAACATATGCAATTCTGGCAGTGGTTTCTGAGGGACTTGACAGGAATGCTTGGAGGGATATTGTTCACCTTTTATCAGGTATTCAGTTTTCTGATGTATTACGATAAACGCTGATCTTGTTACTGAAGCTTTGATCAGACGCCATTGCTCCTTCAAGGCATCCTTGTGAATATTAGTTCTGAACTTCTGATATACTTTGTCCAGCCAGCATATCAGACTCTGTATTCATTTTCTGTGCCTTCTTTCCCACCAGGGATCTAATCTTGATAGCAACGCTAAAATGTGGCGTCTAGTTGCAGACTTTACGAATGACCTTGGTAATGTTCAATTGAAACCACTAAATTCAGTTACTTTGCCCTTTTCATTTCACTCCCATGGCACAATTATTACATTCATGCCAAGTTAGATTGTTCTGTTTTTCTCTTAATTTATTGTACTAATTGTTCTTGAAAGTTCAAGTTACATATAATCTGGAATATCAGGAGAACATCTCTCCCTTATTTGCTTAGTGTCAGTGAATCATTTACATTTTGTTACCTGTGCAGGAATGTTGATGGATCTCTTAAGCCCTCTGTTTCCTTCATCGTTGATAGTTATAATGTGCCTAGGCAGCCTATCTAGGTCATTCAGTAAGTTTCTTAATTCCAGAAGTCAGAACTCATGATGGGGAACTTTCTGAGTTTTGGGGGCTAATTTGGCATTTCTATCTTCTAGCTGGTGTTGCTAGTGGAGCAACTAGAGCAGCACTAACACAGCATTTTGCACTTGCAAAGAACGCAGCTGATATTTCTGCAAAGGTAACCTAGGATATTCTTCAGAAATTTGTAGATTCCTTTTGGTATTATTTTCTTTAATGAAGCAGCACAAGTATACTCAACTTTTCAGGAGGGCAGTCAGGAAACACTCGCTACAATGTTAGGGATGGGATTGGGGATGCTGTTAGCTCACATTACTAGAGGGCATGCTTTGAGTGTATGGACATCTTTTCTTTCTCTCACGGTGTTCCATATGTATGGTGAGTACTCTTTTATTCTTCCATATGTTTAAAACCGAAACAGATTTTGAACTTTCCTACTTATTATCTCCTTGTCTGGCTTCTAAATTCTTGTGGCGCTGAAGCATAGCCAATTTGCTACAACAACAACAACAAAGTCTTTAAGTCCCAAACAAGTTGGGGTAGGCTAGAGTTGAAACCCAGCAGAAGCAATCAAGGTTCAGGCACGTGAATAGCTGTCTTCCAAGCACTCCTATCTAAGGCTAAGTCTTTGGGTATATTCCATCCTTTCAAGTCTCCTTTTATTGCCTCCACCCAAGTCAACTTCGGTCTTCCTGTGCCTCTCTTCACGTTACTATCCTGGCTTAGGATTCCACTACGCACCGGTGCCTCTGGAGGTCTCCGTTGGACATGTCCAAACCATCTCAACCGGCGTTGGACAAGCTTTTCTTCAATTGGTGCTACCCCTAATCTATCACGTATATCATCGTTCCGAACTCGATCCCTTCTTGTATGACCGCAACTCCAACGCAACATACGCATTTCCGCGACACTTATCTGTTGAACATGTCGTCTTTTCGTAGGCCAACATTCTGCACCATACAACATAGCAGGTCTAATCGCCGTCCTATAAAACTTGTCTTTTAGCTTCTGTGGTACCCTTTTGTCACATAGGACACCAGATGCTTGGCGCCACTTCATCCACTCTGCTTTGATTCTATGGCTAACATCTTCATCAATATCCCCGTCTCTCTGTAGCACTAATCCTAAATATCGAAAGGTATCCTTTCTAGGCACTACTTGACCCTCCAAACTAATATCTTCCTCCTCCCGAGTAGTAGTGCCGAAGCATAGCCTATTTGCTAACACAGTCTAAATCTGCCCCTACATGCAAAGGTCAGGAAACAGACATTAGAAAGTCTTGCAGAAGCAAATGGAAAACAACCATACAATATTTTGTCGATTGCATGAATTATAGAGTGAATATGTTCGCTGGATTCTTTCAATTAAAATGCAAGAAATTTCTCTTAGAGCTTGAATTTCGTTGGCATGTTGTGCTTTGGATTCTAGACCTTGACTCCTAAACACTTCCACTGGGCTGTGCTTTCATTAAATTAAATTTTAACTCCATATACAAAGAAAAAAACGTTCATCCCATGGTTATACCTGCACCTATCCGACTATCCCATACTTCTGTGTGAATTTTTTTCCTTAGTATATCATGTTTGTTGATGCTTCAGGGATTTAGTTTTGAGAAGCATTTCTTGACATACTTCCACTTGTTTTGTTTTTGATGACCCAGCAAATTACAAGGCAGTGCAGTCACTTTCACTCACTACGCTAAACTATGAGAGAGCTTCCATCTTGCTACAGTACTTCAAGGAATGTGGTGAAGGTGAGTGAGCTCCTTTCCTTGCGGTCATTATTGGTATTGTTTAGTACTTATCAAGCATGTGATGTATCTTTATGATTGTTGAATGATAATTTTTTGTGGCAATCTGTTAAAATATTCATGCAAAATGTTCCATGATTTTATTCCTTTTCTTGATTGCACTTTTCCTAGTTCTTGCACCGCAAAAGGTTTCTCAGCTGGAACATATTCTTCCTTTTTGGTCAACCTGGAGGAAATTAAACAAAATTAAACTGCCACATGAGCGTGTGCACTTAGGTGCTAAAGCCTCGATGCTTACACACAGTGACATGTGAGTTCTATGTTTTGGTAGGTTATATGTTATTCAATAGTCAATATTTGGGGATCGAAGACAGATTTTTCACACGGTTTGTCACATTTGATAGGTTGGTGATTGCAAAAACAAGATCCCACTATGAAAACAGTAAGTTTATGCCTTGGTTAATGTAACACAGTATAGAACTTTGCTGACTCTTTTTCTGCTTCCCTAATTTATGCAGCAAACTACCTTTTGCTGGATAAACAAGGCAGTGTTTACGTTTTCATCCACAAGCAGGCAACACCAGCTGATGTTTTAAGGTCCTTCGTACATGGGCTCGTGTTAGCAAGTTCCACGCAGACCAGCAAATCCCAGCACTTAGAGGCCCGTCGATGGATGGACGAGATGTATACCAATTTTATCTCGAAGGTAAAGAGCATTGTGCATCTGAGATGTTCGAGTTCAGCATTTTTGTGATATCTTGCATGCGGCTTTTCACACAAAGAAATCTTCATTTTCTTTTGTTGTAACAGCTGCAGAGTGAAGGTTACTCAACAGAACGCCTTTTGTCGCATTCGATTCTTTGGAGGGCACACTGGCTTCACGGCCGGCATGATGAGAAGCTCAAGTAGGGGAACACAACACGATCAACTAGGGTGAGGGTGAGAACGTGTTAAATGTTGCTCGAGCATGACATGATGAAAGAGAGATGTATGAGTTTCACCAAAACAACTAAATATCGTTAACCGTTCGAGAATGTAGCACGGACTTCACGATAGAAGTGCTTGGCTGTACGCTCAAGTTCAGCATGCTAATGGTTCACACTACGTACATCCTTACCGCCCGCCTAACAGGAAATCCAAAGCAGCATTAATCACTACACACAGACCAGTCTAGTACCGTTTGTTGAAGCAATCCTAGAAATCACTGTGCGGGGAACTCTTCACCACATACAACGCACCTACAGGAGATGCTCTAGTTATCGAGATGACCACCTGGCGATGCTGCTAACGGCCCTTTCGTAGGCATCGCCGCCCGACCTCCGATGGATGCACAGACGCATCTCGCCTCACCATTCCCATGACCTGCGCCTTTGTTCAAGGCAATTCGACCATTCACATTCGACTTTTTTATGGCGGTTTCTGCAGGAGAAGGCCCTTGACACTCTCTCTTTCTCTCATGCATCTGTTTCTCGGGTGTCTGCTCCTGAAACTTGTCGGGCAAATGTGCAGACATAGGCCTGGAAATTTCAGTGCTGTCTGAAGGCCCACGGTACAGGTCTGAAAGCCGCCTGATCTTTGGAAACTCTCCCTCCTCTGAATTTTCATCTTGTTCAATTTTCACCTGTACATATGAAAGGGTAATTCTGATTTAACGACGAAAACAAATGTATGATTGGGGGATTTCAGACCTCAACACTCAACAGAGCATACGCAAGCACAGAGCACCATTGAAAACTTGTATGCATAGACAGCACCCATCTCGGATACATCAAGAAATCATGTCAGCCCTGAATGTAAGTCAATGTATAGAAATGCAGCCACTTAAAACACTGGCCAATTAATATAATACTAACATGAGACAAATAGACAGTGGCTACCACGACAAATTTGAGTAAGAAGAATACAATACTATTAGCAGCATTTTTTTTCTCGAACACGCAAGAGAGCTGCGTCCATTATTTAAGAAGAAGAAACTATTAGCAACACATGTACTACATCCAATAAAAAATATTTTTACATATTTAATGCTTGTAGTGTTTAAGGCTTGACTAAATCTTGTCCTAAATGACAAGTTTTTTGTGGCTGGAGGACAAAATATTATAAGAATTCAATAAACAAAAAAATTTGGTGAAGTACAGGTATTTGGTGAAAAACACAGGGTAAACAAATGCGTACCTCATTGTCTGCGATTTTCATTTCATCTCCTTTCCCAGACTTTACCACTGCAGATGCAGCAGCTGCCAAAGAATATAGTGTGGGCTTATCTGTGGACTCGTCGACAGCAGGCAGCCCAGGCTCTTTCTTCACTGCATGTAGTGGAGTAAATCCAAGTGGAACTCCCATTTTAACAGGCCTTGGGGCATTAAGAGAGAACCTAACGAAGGGCTTCTTTTGAGTCCCAGGGGTCGAAACACAAGCTGGTCCAGCAGGTGAAATTGCAGGAGGGAGTCCACGATGAGCTTCAGTAAAGCCTGGAGGAATATCTGTAGGAAATCCTGGAGGAACATCAGCATAAGTCAGAGCAGCAGTACTGATCTGAAGCTGACAGTGAGCTTTTGTGAAGCCAGGAGGTACAGGAGAAAATTCAGGAGGTATGTCCAGAATGAGGTCAGGGCTAACCAAAGATCTGTCAGCAGGCTGACATGCAGAATCTGTAAAAAAAAAAGTAAAAGTCAGAAAAAGCTAACAAGATAATGAACGTTGGTCAAAAAAGAACTTAGAGCAACCAGTGGGATAGTGTGACCTTCTAAGATAGAAGTGCTATTTTTTGCAGAGTCATGACGGCAACATCCGTAAGAAGTAGCAGGAACTGAGCAACTGGATGCAGGGTTTGAATCAGGAGTTCCTAGCACTGCCATGCAGTCATTGACCCTATCAGAATCCTCGCCTCCTGTTAAATCCAATACCTTGGCAACACCCTCATAATTGTCCCTAACTGTCTCTCTATTTCCTGTGACATCTGTTGGATTGCCTCCATTTGCACCCAATGTCATGCCAATATCAGATTCAGCACTCTCTTTTTCTTTGCCTTTTGTCACATCCAATTTCATGCCTACCTCCTCATATTTATTACATGAGTCATTTGTTTGACTGGGATTGCTGATCTCCACATTTTTTATATGACTGTTTGGCTGGCATGTCTTCTTCCTGATACACTTCCCAAAAACACCCCAAAAATATAATTTGCCATTTTTTCCTGTTATATGATAATAATAGTTCATAAGTTAGATGATAAATTTACCCTTGCAGACCCCCAATTTTTCAAAGATATTAGCAACTCTTTAGTTTTTCCTAACATGTCCATGCAAACTCAATGTGCTCAAAGCTATCTGACTGTATAAGTCCACAATAGCAACAAAACCATCAAGTGACTATTAAAAATTAAAAAAAGGATTGGTAAAAGAGAACGTAAGCTTACAAAAAACACTAGTCTATGTCAATCACGGTGAAATTCGTAAAGCAGGTTATCCTTTTTTGTCGGGAAACAGATTATTCTTGTTAGAACAGTAAAAGGATGAGTAATAGAAACAAAACTTTGCACGAAAATGAGAACGTACTCTGATCTTGTGGTGTAAGCAACTTCGACGAAAACACTGCCAATTCAGTATCACCAATTTTGGTGAACAGGCCAAGGCCATGTGAACAAACTTTTTCAAGAAGCTGATCGAAACTCCAGTGCGGTCTGTAATAAGAAATTGTTAAGCTAACCAGAGAGTGCATGCATGGAGCAGAGATACTAATAAATAACAAGGGTTTAAATGTACACAAGCATCTGCATGATTTCAAGAACAGACGGAACGTTTTAACATTTATGTGATAGCAAGTTAGAGACATAGCAGTCAATACAAGTGTAATTGACATACATGCAACTTGGAAGTTACTTGACCAGAACCACTACAGGTGCTTCTTACAAATTTAAAAGCTACACCTATTAGAGTAAACGTACCTTTCATGACTGCTTACAAACCATAGTCCAATATCCTTACTGTCGGGGGGTACCATCTTGAATTTTTTTGGCCACAGCTGGGAAAGAGGTACTGCCTCTAGATTTAAAATTTCAGGCATTTGGTTTGAAGATTCATAAACTCCGACAGAAATTTCTAAAGGGAAATGGGCTTCAATTCCATCACAAGTATGTATCAGTCCTCCAGTAACATGAAAGTTGCCCCTAAAAGAAAAATGGAAGTCTGATGTTAGTGGTTAATTGAAAGGAAAGTACATGGATACTAAAATAGGAAAACTATTACAGACTACACAACATAGCATTAAAAAGTGGCACTTCCATATTACAGGAGAAGGTATCATTATATTGCTTGAACATTCTGTTTGCTTATTGCATAGATGATTTCTATGATGTACAAAATCAAGGCGTTAAGATTTAGTTTCACTGCCTAATAAAAAACAAGGTTCATGGTTTATAGCACAGTCAATCAGTAACGTTTTCGTTGAAAGGGATGGGCAGTTCATGTCATTAGCATATCAAATGTGGGAAGATGTTAGTGTGATATCTATGAGATTTGGACTTGAGACCAAAATCAACTTCTGTTCAATTCGGTGGCAACAATATTCAGGGAACGGGCAAACTTTGGTGGTAGAGAAATAAAATCTGCCTGTTAGGACGAAGCTGAGAAAAATCCTGTATATACTATCCATAAAATAGGACTGGTTATACCCATACTGCGATACATGCATGCATACAAAAAGAAGAAAAAAATGCACTAGCCTATACTGCTTACTTCCAGCAGGCTTCTGATTGATAATGTTTCTTCTGCAGCTTCGTATGTAAGATTAATGGTGCACCTGTTTCCAGAATATACATGTTATGATGAGATTCTGTAAAGAAAAAATTAACACTAGGAAATGAAAACCATTCACTGTGCTACTGTACATGCTCTATGCACTGAACTTAAATGGCCAAATACTTTCTGTTCTGTAAAATCTTCTTTTCTTATTAATAACAATGGAAAAACAAGCAAGTACTATAACCCTGCATTCCATGAAGGCACACGGAGAAAATTAAAATGACAAACAAAAGGATAAGAGTATAAGACTAAAAAAGAACTGTGGCGAAGGTACTTAAAAAGTATACTTATCGGATACACGCATGAATATTTCAGGCATAAAACACTAATTTGAAGGAAAACAAATGAACTAAAACAACCAATTAGCACTGTTATAATAAAACTGCAGCCTGAGTTGCAGTGTTGTCAGCTGGCTGAATGGCAGCAATATGTTCTTAGGTTTTACCTAAAATAGTAACCCACCTCGTTATAGTCACCCTCCCCCTCCCCCCCCCCCCCCCCCCCCCCAAAAAAAAAAAAAAAAAAAAAACTACCTACTAACAGCCTATAAAGAAATTCACCAGCAAGGTCATGAGTAAGTGAAAGGTAAACTTAGAATGCATGTCTTTCACAAGAATTTTTCCGAGTTGCTATCACATATTAGGATCATCAAATACCTGAAGATCTGCCATGGCTAATTGATGCCCCTGAGTTTCTTTCTTGCGACGATGCACCATGTTGCAGAGAAGCAATGGACTGCGCACTGTGTTTTGAAGGAACCTTTTGGCACTGCAGCATGACCAAATTGCATTATTTTTGTTTAAAAAAACTGATCTAAGATTTGGGCTTGATCTAGTAGTAGTATTATAATATACCTCTGTGGAAGATTCACGGTGCACAGGTATTGGAGTCAGCAACACAGGCTTCACACTAGGTTCCTGTGTTATGGGAGCAGCAGTTCTTGTATCAGGATAAACCTCAACAGACCTTTCACTAAGCACAGATGTTGGGCTTAGCAATGTAGGCTCCACAATAGGAGCTTGCAAGACAGGAACTGTAGTACTTGTTGTAGTTAAATTGATGTCTCTACTGCACAACTTTCCACTCTCAGGTGTGCACACACTCTTAGAAGGTCCTGCCTTTGTAACAAGAGGATTGTCACTTGGATGTGGAGCACCAGTTTGCTTGGGACTAGGAAACATAGGATTTGTCACTACCTCTTTTGGCAAACTACCAGACATTTTTTCACTGTTCTGGCCTTGAGAATGCAAAATACTCAAACTGGAGCTCCTGGCAAGTGCTTGTGTACTGACCATTCTGTCTAGATTTCTAGGAGTAGCATCGGTATTCAAATTAGTACTCGGTTGTGAGGATTTGTAACTTGGTGATGCAAGGTTCTTTAAAGAAGAAATGCAGGGAGTGACAGAGCTACTTATGTGCCCCCCGGCAGATGGGTCCCTATTTTTAGCTGTCTCAAGCCTCTTACAGGGTAAACATGAGTTATAGGATGACTCTGATGGCATAGGATTTTGAGCGAGAGATCTGGATCCCAGAAGAGATACTCTACGTGAACTTGGAGGTGGTGTGACACTTCGTCTGCAATGTCTTTTCTGTGACCCAGCTGACCCAACAGTTCTACCATATAGTTTCCGATGCTGTAAATAGGTAATGTCTTCTGCAGCAATCAGCTTCACTCTTGCATTAGGTTTTGAATATGTACCACCAGAAAATCTAGCCATCTTGAGCTTATCTTGAGAGTTTGGTTCTACAATTCCCTTGGTTGTGGATGTTGCCTCATTACCGTGCTGCATTTGGTTATGTCTGGATCTAAAATAAAAAATAATGTTAGTCAATCGGCAAATCAAATATGGCCAGAATCAACATAAGAAACTGAGATTTGGCACAGAAATGCATTAATTTCACAGAATTCATGTAACAATCTGCCAACAGTCTACACAGACAACAAATATATGCATAATTATATGATGCAATGGTTCCCTGATTCAGTAATTATAGAGAAAATAGGAAGCATAAAAGATAGAACAAGTTAGTACACCGTATGTCAATACATCTTCCAAAATAAGGAGTCAGCTACAGCCGGAGTTTTAGAGATTAGAGAACACTTAACAAAAAGGAAAAAAATAGAAACATGTAAGTGTAGTGCAACTATTTTCTCAGAATCTCAGTATAAAAAAGCAATATCATCAAGCATATATCAATTTCGTATCTTATCATATACAACAGTATTGAACCTTGAACATTTAAATATAGTCCATTCACAATTCCTAGTTTACTTCGGCCAAAACTGATATATGTTTGTTATTTAGGAGTAGTTCTATACAATATGTCAGTGTAACATTTATTCCACCACCACCACCACCCAAAAAAAAAAAATTATGCTAATTGACATGATGAAAGAACAAACTTATATGAGGATCGTTATATGGGTTAATGGAGAACTGAAAATTCATTGGGTCGATCAATTTAAAGACAAAGTTGTAGGCAGTCGATATGTGCTAGCTATCCACAAAATTGTTGAAAGTTTTGCCACAAAAAAGGGCAGAGATGTTAAGAAAGCAGTATAACAGTCCTGCTAACAAGAGCAAATACAAATCACATTGATCAACAGGGTATCTTCAAGAAAATTTTCAAGCTAAAATGCAAACAAGCACAAATGAACCCATTTACATTTTTTTGTGCATAATACAAGCACGAAGTTCAGTAAGGGGGAAGTATACCTTGAGTCTTGCTTGCACTGACAGCGGGCATTATTTCCTGAACCGAAAACACATGTTGCACAAAATGTGCCCTGACCCTGAGTAGAGCAACGCAAATGAAAAGCTGTTTCAAATACAGGATAGGGTACATGTATTCCAAAGCATCATAGAAGACACAAAAAACAACATAAATACTAACAGCGAACATTTGTGTAAGACGGTCAAATCTAATTCAAGAGGTGAATTTAATTTCTTCAGTTATCCGCATGCCAAAAACCAATTGATGGATAAAACAGAGATGCTCTGCTGGAAGCCCGCAAGACAATCATGTACGAAAGCATAACATAAACGTGAGAGCTAAGAGCAGGATCACATCACAGACACTGTCTACCTAATGGAACAGATGATGTCGCACCAGTAAATTTCACGGTAACAAAAATAATCCGCATAAACTACCAATATAAAAGATAAAAAAAAACAGCAACAAATTCGGTGAACCAGTGGCATCAAAACCACATCTGCAGCTACTAGTTACACACAGGACATGACAGCATTACAAAAACAGGCGGCGTTGCGCAATCTATAGGCGAGGGATCATGAGGAACAACAAGATAACTCCTAAAAGGTATAAAATAAAATATTTCCTCATTGTTCCCCGCACCACGCACACGCAAGCGCGAACACAAAACCCTCGCACGGAAAACAGAAAGCAAGAGCATCTCAAGCAAAAAAACATCTCATTTCACTCCACCCCAACAAAACCCCACCGAAGGGAACCGCGATCGGCAGGACGATTTGAGGAAAAGCAGCGCGGTCGCGCAGAGAGGAGGGAGTGGGGTCCGATCACCTGTGCGGCCTTCCGTGGCGTACCGGGGCGGCGAGCAGCCGGCGTCGTCGGAGGCGGGGGCGGCGCCGGCGCCGGCGCCGGGTGGGAGGTGGGGGCGAGCCTACTAGGGTTCGGTGGCTGCCTCTCCACGTGACCCATTGGTGGATTCCTCCCTCGATCGCAAGTTCGCCGCGGTGAGGGGCGGAGAAAGAGGGTTTTGCTCGCGTGGTGGGGGTGTGCAGAGTGCAGTGCACAAGGAGCATGAAAGCAGTTTTCAGCAGCAGACGACGGGGTGGCTCGCAACAGAGAGGAATGGGCGTTTCGTCTGCCTCCGGAGGGACGTGATGGGTCCGCAAGGCGTGGGTCCATCTGTCAGTGAAATGTGTTCGTTGCGGAAGGCGTGCGTGCCCGCATTTCCTGATCGAGAAGCGGGCCCCACGTCCCTCGCGGGCTCGTCGGGCCTTCTTCGGCATCGGGGCATCGGGCGCTACATCTGCAGATCCACGGCTGGTGATTAGCATGCATGCGAGACAGAGGGCGCTGACGGTAGTGTGACCAGCTGTCATCCGAAGTACAACGCGGGTAGAAACGCTTGCTGGCTGCTTTGATCGGAAGCGGAAGGGCCGCCGCGTGACACGCGGCAGGATTGTTGGAATGGACGATCAACAGCACACTTGCAGGTAGAACCCCTTTCGTTGATGAATTATTTGAGGCCCCATTAAAGGGCGAAATTTTATAAGAATGGTACAGAAAAGTTTTATCAGTTCGTTTTCTTAAGAAAGAATAGGATAGAAAAGAATTTCACGTTCCAAATGGGACCTAAGCAGGCAAAGTTTACTGAGGCCGCGTTTAGTTCGGCTCCGAATTCGGCGCCGCCGGAATCACAGGAACTGTAGCAGCCACTGTGTGTGCACTGTAGCATTTTGTTTTTATTTGATAATAATTGTTTTATCGTTGACTAATTAGACTCAAAACGTTCATCTCGCAAAGTACAACCAAACTGTGCAATTAGTTTTTGATTTCGTTAATACTTAGTACTCCATGCATGTACCGCAAGTTTGATGTGACGGAAAATCTTTTTTTTTATAGTACCAAATTCTGGAATTTGGAGAACTAAACAGGGCCTGATTGTGATTGAACGATCAATGAGGAAACTGAGGTGGTAAATAGAGTGATAAAATACTGGCTATTGGGAACATTTACTCGTGAGTGAGCCAGTTCAGGCGTTCACACCTAGTACGCTAGTGGGTACTGTGCCATCACACCAATCAAATCAAAAGAACTAGAAACCGCAAAGGTGCTATCACTCTCGAGGGTAACATGGAACAAAGGTAGCTGAAGTCTGGGTAGGAGGAAAGAGAAGATGATTAAGAGTAACCGTGACGTAGAGTAGATATATACGATTTCTTATGGTTTGGACATCAAGCATACTACTTTGTTTTTTTCAGACAATGATATACTACTTTAGCCGTTAACTAAAATTATAAATTGCATGTAAAATACAATAATATTATGTTTAAAGTGCTTTAAAAACTGAATCTGGCTATGCTATTTTTACAAGCCGAATCATATATAAATATATGTTCGTGGTCAAAGTTACTTTGATATTAATACTAGTTACTAGAGTTAGTTATACCTACCACAATAAATTATATATGTGGTTGTATCAATTTAATTCAACAAGTTAAAATGTGTAAATGGACTTGTTAAATGTCTGAAGTTGCTATGTCATGGATTTTTTTCTTTGCGGCCGGCAGTTGACGCGAACTAATTATGTATGTAGCCCCTCCCCTCCCTCCCTCCCCCCCCCCCCCCCCCCCCCCCCCTCATCCAACCTAACGAGGCATGCAATTTCGTAAAATTCAAAGAACGATGGACGGAAAGCACTACAATGTTAACTCAAATGACAACACAGGTTTGTAAATGTTAACTCTTGTCTCCACCTTCATAATTGAGAACTTGTTGATTGAAACAATTACCTTCCATTAGGAATGTGAAAGGCACCATGTTGTGTAGCCTCAAGGCTCTTTACTAGATTGTGCTTTCATCATGGGCAATCAACTGCTACCAAGGCTTTGTTTCCACTAACAGGAAAATCAGCAACAACGAAGAAGAAAAAGGCCTCCACAAGTCTTTCTGCTCCTACAATGAAGAAGAGGAAGGACTGCACCTGCAATGAACAAGAGGAAGGCCTCTAAAGATGTTGTCAACAAGATGAAGGACATGATCAAGGAGTCCCCTTGTCTGCAAGGTGTGTTCTTTTGTCAAATTATGTTCCTTTGTAGCAGTCTCAATGTAGGCTAAAGCGGTGATCTTTTGCGCTAAGTAAGCATCTAGACAATATGGATGCAATACTGTATTCTGAGATGCATCAATCTTGTGGTCTTGCAACATGAAAATGCTGCCACTTAATAGCTTTAAATCCTCCATGAAAAACAAGTCTCTCTCTCTCTCTCTCTCTCTCTCTCTCTCTCTCTCTCTCTCTCTCTCTATATATATATATATATATATATATATATATATATATATATATATATATATATATATATATATGGAACTACTATCCTGTAGCTGGCTGCAGAATAACTTATTCTGTAGCCACTTTGAGTTACGATAATTACTATGTTATTTTACGAGATTATAGTAACTCCTTACTAAGTGGTTTAATATAACGTTATGGTAAATATCCCCATGTGTTATAGTAACCCAACTATCGTAAATATGTATTTATATTATGGTAAATTAGTATATAAAATTATAGTAAATGGAGGTGGCTACAGAATAACTTATTTTGTAGCCGGCTACTGAATAGCCACCTGGGGAGAGGCTATTCAGTAGCCGGCTACAAAATAAGTTATTCTGTAGCCACCTCCATTTACTATAATTTTATATACTAATTTACCATAATATAAATACATATTTACGATAGTTGGGTTACTATAACACATGGGGATATTTACCATAACGTTATATTAAACCACTTAGTAAGGAGTTACTATAATCTCGTAAAATAACATAGTAATTATCGTAACTCAAAGTGGCTACAGAATAAGTTATTCTGTAGCCAGCTACAGGATAGTAGTTATATATATATATATATATATATATATATATATATATATATATATATATATATCTTTAAATCCTTTGTTATACAAGTGGTGTTCTTAACTATTTTCATGCAATAACTATGCATGGACACATGTACCAAAAATAATGCACTATGTCTCAAAATTTCCCGGTTCACACACAAGACAACACAATTTTGTGCATACGTCTCAAACTTCACATCCTCATCACAGCATACACATTCCACATTACAGTTACACACACAAATCAGAATGGGAAACTTCAAAAGCACAATTATTTGGTTTCCAAATCCTTCTAAAGCAGTGATAGGAAGACCTGTTTGAGTGTTCTTCTTTCCTTTTTCTTGGTTCTGCTCCACCTCCGCAGGTGTCTTTCTTTCCATCGTCTTTTTTCTCCTTGTCCTTAGGGTCTGCAAGCACCTCCAAGTTCTCTTCTTCGCACTTCCAGAATGGGCAACCACTCCCATCACGCTGCACGACACAAATCAAACTCAAGACATCCAAATTTGAATCAAATAAAAAAGGATCTGAGTTGGTCACAAGCTCTTTGGAGCGAGGCAAGCGTAGAAGATGCGACAATAGTTCCATTCTCATCATTTTGCGCCGCTAGCTCTCGGACCTCGAAGCACCCGCAGTCCGAGCACATAATGAGCACTACTACATTGAAAGCATCTAGGCCCTTTGTTGGGTTTTCGGTGATTAATGACAATACAAGATTACTATAACTAACGTGTGTTTTGCAGAGGCAATTAAGTTAGGTCATGGTAATGGAGATCAATTGGGCAATCAAGGTGGTCATGCCCCAACGATGGAAATCGTTTCGGTTTTCAAAGGATGGACGACAAGGTTAAGGATGACTAGTTCTAAGTGTCGATTGGAGTTGGAGTGACACTTAGAGTAGTTTAAGACTTTGTTTTTCCTTTGGCCATACTATTAAGGGGGGATATGGACGGGTAGCTTGACCTAGATGAGTCTAGTGAGTTAGGTGTGGTGCACACTTGTTAAAACTAGCACTAGGTAGCTCCACAACAGCCCTATGATCATATGGAGCAAACTTCATTCACATATGTTCGAGAGTTGGAAGTGAATGGAGGGTCAAATGCTGTAACACCTCGGTGTTAAGTATGCATTAATATTTTGCAAATCATGAGCATAATCACCATCATGCATTCATAAGCATGACATGAAATATAGAATTGAAACATACTAATGAAACATGTATGTTGCATAGTTTTATTTTGATAGATTGTATGCTATATTTCTTTTGCCATGTGTGAACCTTGATTGATCACTTAGACCACTTAGAAGTAATTAGGATGCAATTTGGAGCAAGGTGTATATTCAAAGTTTTCTCAAATTTTGCTTTTAAAAATAATATTCTAAAATAGGGTTTTTGATTTAAATTAACTTTAAATCTATAGTTCAAAATCTAATTGGATTTTGGCCTTACTCCTTTTGGCAAAGTTGTAGAGTATATTTTTCTGAACAACTTTTATTTTGGGTCCAACTTTTGAAATTGCTTTGAAAAGGTTTAAAAATTCATTTGAATGAATTTGGGGAAGAAAATAAAAAGGAAAGATCACATTTTCACTTAATAGACCGCCAGCCTCCCTTCTGACCCGCTCACGGATTCGGCCCGCAGCGCCGCGCGCTCGAGCTCCCGCCCCGCTCCAGCGCCGCGTGCTTCACCCTGGCCCAGCAGCCGCTTTGCCGGCCCAGGCCCACGCCACGCCTCCCGCTTGCCCGCGCCCGCGCGCCTGCGTCCTGACCACGGCAGACGCCCGCCGCCGCGTGGTCGACATGCGCCGGTGACGGCGACACCTAGCCATCCCGGTGGCCCCCGCACCCCACGCGCTCACCTACACCTCCGCACGCGCAACTGACTCCCCTGCGCTCTCTCCCATTTTCCTCTCACGTGCCAGCAGTAGAGCACACGCACGCGCTCGCCTCCGCCACCGCCCACACCAGCGCCTCGCCAGAGTTGGCTCGCCCGACCACCCCAGCTCACCGTCGACCGCTTCGTCTCACCCAAAGCTCCGCCTCCACCTCGCGCATCCCGTGCTCGCATCGGTTCGCCTTGGTAAGCTTTCACCGGCCGTGAATCGCTCACCGGAGTGAGCTCCTCCTCGCCCGAGTGCTCCGCTCCATGGACATTTCCTCTCCGCTTCGCATCCCGCTCTCTTTTCTCGCGCACGAGCACCACACCACGTCACTGAGGCTCCCGATCGCCTCCACTCACCGTGCCGTGGCCAGGGACGCCCCATCGGCGACGACCCGCGCCGCCGCTCCGCCATGCATGGCGGTGGCCGGCTTCCTGAGCTCCTTGGCCCATGCCACAGGCACCGTTGGGTTCGCGCGAGGGTGGGGAGCACGCTGGTCACCTTAGCTGACCGGAGACCTCACCGTCGGTGAGCTCTCGCCGCCGGTGATCTCCTCTGGTTTCTGTTCGACTGACGGGTGGGGCCCAGTCGGCCTTAGGGGCCACTAGTCAGCCGCAGGGGTGCAAGCCTGGGTAGAGATCCGGGTGGATCTAGCGTTTATGCCTCGGTATTCAAAAAGGGTTTTTAAGAAATGATTTCTAGAAAATGTTGTAAAGGCTTCAAAAATCCATAGTTTGCTCATTTTAGCTCCAAATCGAGTGAGACCAATTTTATTGTGTTTCTTAGAAGTAGATCTACAATATAAAAATGTTGCATGTCAGTTTTGGGATACATTTATATAGGGCTTTAGTTAATTCTTGTAATTGCTGTTTTCTTGGAAAATGCTTAATAAATAGAATATACATCAGAAAAATATGATTCTAATTTGGTTGATCTATTCTTGAGATGTACTTTCTGTGAAAAATATATGCCATGCTTGTTCTATAGAAAAATATGGCTATGTGATTTAGGTGCATTTATTTGCTATTTCTTGTAAAATTGCTAGAGCCAAAAATATGAATAAAACATGTAGGTGAAACTTTTGTATAGTGATTGTATGCTATGTAAATCATGGGAAAAATATCAAATCTGTTGTTTGACACTTTTCATAGTACAAAGTATTTTCATGCTTAATTATCAACCATAGCTTGTCATTTTTGTGTAGGCTTGTTATACTTATCCACATGCAATGAAAATTTTATGGTAGACTAATTATTGGCTAAGGAAGCTACTGTAATTTTCTCATAATTTTATGAGCACCAGAAATATATGTTGCTGTTGTAGCCCTAGTTTAAAATGAAATAAAATAATCTTCTTTAATGCATGTTTAGTTAATAATGTTTGCTTTGGTGTATCTTTGAAGCATCTTAGCTTGCGGTGGTGACTTGGCATGTTAGTACAGTGGTTGTAGTAGTAGTATAGTAGTACATGTTCTTGGATAATGTTGGCTACCATGTAGAAGAGCTTTACTTCTACTATGTCCAATAAAGTTAAACATGTTCATCTACATTCCATGCATCATGATCATTACATGTCATCTCTCCGATGCACCTATGCATGATCACTTATACATCTGCATCATATAGGATCGCAGGAGGAGTTGCTAGTAGCAGTTCAGGAAGAGCAGACCGGAACAGATCCATAACAAATCTAGGCACAGGAGGTGCTAGAGGAAGAGAAGCAAGGAGAGGACTTGCCCAAGTGTGTGGATCATCAACCTAGTTTGTTCGAATGAGGCAAGCCCTGGAGCATTCTAAGTCTCCTACTTTATAAAAGCAATTCTTTCTATATATGAGTTTATATATTGTTGCATTAAGTTATAGGAGTTGATTGAAACCGTTGATGCATTTATTACTATCCTTGCCTACCTTATTACCTTTTTACCCTGTTAGGTCGGTGAAAGGTCCTAATGGCTAGAGGGGGGTGAATAGCCTAATAAAAATTTCTACAACAACACTTAACAAAATGGTTAGACAATTATGAGGCGAAGCAAGTGTTGCGCTAGCCTACTCAAGATGCAAGCCACCTATCACAATTTTAGTTTAGATAGTGTCGATTCACACAAGAGCTATTACACTACCCTATGTTAGTGTGCTCTCAAAGGCTAACTAAAGAGCCACACCAACCCAGTATGCAAGCTCTCACAACTAGCTACACTATGCTTGTCAACTAGTTTGCGATAAAGTAAAGAGAGTGATCAAGAGGGTTATATCGCCATGTAGATGAAAGAACCAATCAATCACGAAGATGAATAACAATGAAGATCAATCACCTCAGAATCAATGATGAACACAATGATTTTTACTGAGGTTCACTTGCTTGCTGGCAAGCTAGTCCTCGTTGTGGTGATTCACTCACTTGGAGGTTCACAAGCTAATTGGCTTCACACGCCAAACCCTCAATAGGGTGCTACACAACCAAGACAAGATGAGGATCACACAAGCCACGAGCAATCCACTAGAGTACCTTTTGGCGCTCCGCCGGGGAAAGGTCAAGAACCCCTCACAATCACCACGATCGGAGCCGGAGATAATCACCACCTCCGCTCAACAATCCTCGCTGCTCCAAGCCGTCTAGGTGGTGGCAACCACCAAGAGTAACAAGCGAAATCCGCAGCGAAACACGAACACCAAGTGCCTCTAGATGTAATCACTCAAGCAATGCACTTGGATCACTCCCAATCTCACTATGATGATGAATCAATGATGGAGATGAGTGGGAGGACTTTGGCTAGGCTCACAAGGTTGCTATGTCAATGAAACCAAAGATGTGAGCCACAACCAGCCATGGGGCTTAAATAGAAGCCCCTACGAAATAGAGCCGTTGTACCCCTTCACTGGGCACACTGTGCTCTGACCGGACGCTCCGGTCTTACTGACCGAACGCTGCTCCTCAGCGTCCGATCGCCTGATGGTGGCCACGTGTCCCAACTTCAACGATCATCTGCCTTGACCGGACACTATGCCTAAGTTGACCGGACGCTAGAGCCTCAGTGTCCAGTTGTTTCTAGTAAGCTCCCTAAGGCGTATTTCTTCGACCAGACGCATCCGGTCCACCTTGACCGGACACAGTCCAGCGTCCGGTGATAAACCCTAGCCTCTGTACCACCAGTCAACGCGACCGGACATAGCCAGTCAGCGTCCGGTGCTTTTGGATCCAGCGTCCGGTCACTTGACCGAGGCCAGCATCAGCTCTGTTATCACTTCTAACTTCTCCACCCTTACTCCAATGTGCTAACCACCAAGTGTATCACCTTGTGCACATGTGTTAGCATATTTTCACAAATATTTTCAAGGGTGTTAGCACTCTACTAGATCCTAAATGCATATGCAATGAGTTAGAGCATCTAGTGGCACCTTGATAACCGTATTCCGATATGAGTTTCACCCCTCTTAATAGTACGGCTATCAAACCTAAATGTGATCACACTCTCTAAGTGTCTCGATCACTAAGACAAAATAGCTCCTATGGATTATACCTTTGCCTTAAGTATTTTGTTTTTCTCTTTCTTCTTTTAAAGTTTATGCCCTTGATTATCGCCATGTCATCACTATTGTCATGTTATGATCTTCATTAGCTTCTCCGCTTGAAGTGTGCTACCTATCTCATGATCACTTGATAAACTAGGTTAGCACTTAGGGTTTTATCAATTCACCAAAACCAAACTAGAGCTTTCAATCTCCCCCTTTTTGGTAATTGATGACAACCCTTATACAAAGATATGAATTGAAATTCGATTGAATCCATATTGCTTGCCCAAGCATATTCACCATGTGTAAAAGGATATGGACAAGTTTCATGAACCCCAAATGGTAGCAATTGCTCCCCCTACATATGTGCTAAGAGTTTGGATTATAGCTTGCACATATGCTTAGATAGGAAATATAGGAGTCAATATCTACCAAATGATGCTAAGGTATAAAAGATGGACCTTTGAAGCGTGATACCAATCGAAGTGCACCAATATATCATCCTTAGCACCATGGTTAGTTCAATATAACTTGAAAACATACTTTGAAAAGATACTACTTGTAAAGACTTATTTGGAAATGAACGTTATCTAGTGATTTCATTTCACCATTCAATCTTACAACTAACATTCATCACACAAGCATGGATATGTAAATTTAATACTTGTGCCATGCAAGCAAACATATGAAATGCACATTCAAATGCACCATACAAGTTCATGAGCTTGCTCCCCCTACTTGTGTGCTCCAAATTTTAGTTGATCCTCCCTTTCCTTTTTCATATCTTTCCCTTATCTTTGTTTCTCTCCCCCCTTGTTTCTCTTTCCCCCTTATCTTCTCTCCCCTTTATTTTCACTTATCTTTGTTTCTCTCCCCCTTTGTCATCAATAACCATAAAGGTCTAAATTTAGATGGGATTACTTGTAGGGTCAAGATTATCAATGTCAATCAATAGGGTGAGGATCATTCTCCCAAATTTGGTCTAGTCTAGATCATTTACCAAAGATATTTAACTCGGTTTGATCCAAGGATAAGCTTCTTCACACCTCCAAATAAGGGTTATCTTGTACCATGTTGAGTTAAACACTTAGAGCTCATTTTTAGATTAAACACTAGGTTTACAAGCTCACAAATATGTCATATGCTATCACTAGTTCATGTCAAGCATAGAAGCAATAGTGATACCATATAAACATCAAATTCATTTGATTTTCATGAATGAGCCTAATAAAGTAGAACCACTTGAAAGGTCCTAATAAGATCAAAAATATGACTAGATGCACTAAATATGTCCTTAGCAAGGATGTATGCCATGTCAATCAATTTTTACCTTGGATTGCTCGAAGGAGAGGCATGTCATGTATTTGGGGGGTGCATCAACACATATTTGAGAAATTCAATATTCTCATTCCTTAGCTTGTAAAACCTTTTCTCATCCAATGGCTTGGTGAATATATCAGCAAGTTGATCTTCGGTGCCTACACTTTCAATGCAAATGTCCCCTTTTTATTGGTGATCTCTTATGAAATGGTGGTAGACATCAATGTGCTTTATTCTTGTATGTTGCACCGGGTTGTTGGTTAACTTGATTGCACTCTCATTGTCACATAGCAATGGCACTTTCTTGAACTTGATTTCAAAGTCACTTAAAGTGGCCTTCATCCAAAGTATTTGTGCACAACAACTACCAGCAGATATGTATTTGGCTTCGGCAGTTGATAATGCAACACTATTTTGCTTCTTTGATGACCATGAAACAAGTGATCTTCCCAATAATTGACATGTGCTCGAGGTGCTCTTCCTTTCAACCTTGCATCCCGCATAATCCAAGTCAGAGTAACCAACTAGCTTAAACTTTGCTCCTTTAGGATACCACAAACCAACATTTGGTGTAGCTTCAAGTATCTCAAAATTCTCTTTGTAGCCTTCAAATGATTTTCTCTTGGCGAGGCTTGAAATCTTACACACATGCATACACTAAACATGACATCTGGCCTTGATGAGGTCACATAGAGTAGGCTTCCAATCATAGACCGATACAACTTTTGATCCACCATGTTTCCACTTGCATCACTATCCAAGTTGCCATTGGTTCCCATTGGTGTGCTAATGACTTTGCTATCAATCATGCCAAACTTCTTGATTATGTCCTTGATGTACTTGCCTTGACTCACAAAAGTACCATTCTTCAATTGTTTGATTTGAAGACCAAGGAAGTAACTCAATTCTCCAATCATGGACATTTCAAACTCATTAGCCATCATCTTTCCAAACTCATCACAAAATTCTTGATTGGTTGATCCAAATATGATATCATCAACATAGATTTGCAACATAAACAAGTCTTTTCCAATCTTCTTGATGAAAAGAGTGGTGTCAACCTTGCCCATTGTGAACCCTTTAGAGAGGAGGAAGTCCCTTAATCTCTCATACCATGCTCTAGGTGCTTGCTTTAAGCCATACAATGCCTTCTTTAACTTGTACACATGGTTGGGCTTCTTGTCATCTTCAAAACCAGGAGGTTGCTCAACATATACTTCTTCATTGATATAACCGTTGAGAAATGCACTCTTAACATCCATTTGATAGAGCTTGATGTTGTGGGCACAAGCATAGGCTAGCAAGATTCTTATTGCTTCCAATCTAGCAACCGGGGCATATGTTTCTCCAAAGTCAAGACCTTCAACTTGTGTATAGTCTTGTGCTACCAATCTTGCTTTGTTCTTTACTACTATCTCATCTTGATCTTGCTTGTTTCTAAAGACCCATTTGGTTCCAATCACATTGTGTCCCTTTGGTCTTTCCACCAACTCCCATACTTGATTTCTTGTGAAGTTGTTCAACTCTTTATGCATAGCATTCACCCAATCAACATCCCTCAAAGCTTCATCTATCTTCTTTGGTTCAATGGATGACACAAATGAGAAGTGTTCACAAAATGATGCCAATCTTGATCTTGTTTGTACACCTCTTGAAATATCATCAATGATAGTGTCTAATGGATGATCTCTTGCAATACTTGTTGGTTGGAGCAATGGAACTTGATTGCTTGCACTTGCTAGATTATTGGGTTGAGATGATGTACTAGCCACTTGATCTTGATCAAAGTTATGAGAGTCACTTGCACTAGCTTGATTTTTATCATCTTGCTCATTTGAGTTAGAGAGTACTTGAACTTGATCATCTTCATCATCAATCACTTGCCTAGGCCTCAATTCACCAATATCCATGTTCTTCATGGCATTTGAAAGTTGAATGCCTCTAACATCTTCCAAGTTCTCATTCTCTTCTTGTGAACCCTTGGTTTCATCAAATTCAACATCATGAACTTTCTCAAGAGTACCACTATCCAAATTCTAAACTCTATATGCTTTGCTTGTAGTGGAATAACCAAGTAGGAATCCTTCATCGCATTTCTTATCAAACTTGCCCAATCTTGTACCTTTCTTCAAGATATAGCATTTACAACCAAAGACCCAAAAATATGCAATGTTGGGCTTTCTACCATTCAAGAGCTCATATGGTGTCTTCTCTTTTAATTGGTGACAATAGAGGCGGTTGCTACAATAGCAAGCCGTATTGATAGCTTCGGCCCAAAAAGATTGACTCACATTGTACTCACTAAGCATAGACCTTGCCATATCAATGAGTGTTCTATTCTTTCTCTCAACAAGGCCATTTGATTGAGGTGTGTACTTGGCCGAGAATTGATGTCTAATTTCAAATTCATCACATAACTCATCAATTCTAATATTCTTGAACTCACTACCATTGTCACTTCTAACTCTCTTGATGGTTGTTTCAAACTCATTATGAATGCCCTTGACAAATGATTTGAATGTTGCAAACACATCACTTTTGTCCACTAGAAAGAATACCCATGTATATCTAGTGTAGTCATCCACTATCACAAAGCCATATTTATTTCCACCAATGCTAGTGTATTGAGTTGGCCCAAATAAATCTATGTGCAATAACTCAAATGCTTTACTAGTGCTCATCATGCTTTTCTTAGGATGGGTGTTTCCAACTTATTTGCCGGCTTGACAAGAGCTACAAAGCTTATCCTTTTCAAACACAACATCTTTCAAGCCTTTAACAAAGTCATGCTTAATCAATCTATTCAATTGTTTCATTCCAACATGACCAAGCCTTCTATGCCATAACCAACCCATGCTAGACTTAGTGAACAAGCATGTGGACAATCTAGCTTCACTAGCATTGAAATCAACCAAGTATAGATTCTCATATCTAAAGCCTTTAAAGATCAAGTTAGAGCCATCTACACTTATGATCTCTACATCATCTACTCCAAATATGCATTTGAATCTAAGATCACATAATTGAGCCACGGATAGCAAGTTAAAATTCAAGCTCTCTACTAGCAACACATTAGATATGCTCAAGTCATTGGATATTGCAATCTTACCAAGCCCTTTGACCTTGCCTTTGCCATTGTCACCAAAAGTAATACTATCATAACCATCATTGCCATTAGTATTGATTGAGTTGAACATTCTTGTATCACCGATCATGTATTGAGTGCACCCACTATCAAGAACCCAATGCCTTCCTCTAGCTTTGTAATTGACCTACAAAAGAAGATCAATTTTTTTAGATACCCAAACTTGCTTGGGTCCTTGAAAGTTAGTAACCAAGCTCTTTGGCACCCAAATGGCTTTCTTCTTTGAGCCTATCCATGGTTTGCTAATGAACTTAGCTTTTACACTATTTGTACCCTTAGTGAGCATATAGCAAGAATTAAGCTTAATGGAGGATACATTAGCATTTTTGCTTTTGTTGGTGCATTCATGCTCTCTATGACCAACTTGCTTGCAACTAGTGTAAAATCGACCATTATTCTTCACAAAACTTTTCTTGTGGGGAGCAAAGGCCGCTTTGCCTTTCTTGGGGTATAGCCCAATCCCTCTTTGTAGAGAGAAGCTCTTTGGCTACCTAAGGCCATAAGCAAGCGGTCCTCACCACCATAAGCCTTAGCCAAGGTGTGAGTGAGCTTAGTTACCTCCTTCTTGAGGTTCTCATTCTCAACCACTAGTGAGGTATCATAAGTGAGACCATCACTACTAGATGAGGTGGAAGTGGAAGTGCTACAAGAAGGGTCTGTAGGAGTAACAATGATAGGCATAGATAGTGATGTATCAATTAGATCACAAGTTAAACCTACATTGCACGTTTTGACATGCTTCTTTTTATTTTGCTCATCAAGTAGAGAGGAATGAGCTTTTTCAAGCTTTTTGTGAGCCTTGCAAAGCTTCTCATGGGCATCCTCTTGCCTCTCATGAGATGCATTGAGCTCATCAAATGCTTGCTTAAGGGCTTTTAGTTCCTTACGCAAGCTTTTGCATTCCCTTCTTGAGATGTCAAAGTATTCTCTAGCATCTTCTAGCATGTCAATTAATTCATCTTTAGTAGATTCATCATTATCATTATCACTATCACTATCATGTTCACTTCCATCATCATAAGTTTGTACCTTAGTGGCCTTAGCCATGAAGCATGATGGAGAGTCGAAGAGAGAAGGCTTCTCATTGATTGCTATACTTGCGAGAACCTTCTTCTTGGTGGTCTTGTGATTATCACTATCATCATCGTCATCACTTGAGGAAGCATCACTATCCCAAGTGACCACATATGATCCACCCTTCTTCTTCTTGAAGAATGTCTTGCCCTTCTTCTCCTTCATTTCTTTCTTGTCCTTCTTCTTGTTCTTCTTGTCATCATCATTGTCGCTATTATATGGGCATTGAGCAACAAGATGATCTTTGCTTCCACATTTGAAGCATCTTCTTGACTCATCTTTGTTTTTGGATGAAGATTTCTTTCTTCTTGCATGGTAGCCTTTCTTCACCATGAACTTGGCAAACCTCTTGATAAAGAGAGCCATCTTCTCATCATCACTATCATTCCATGAATCATCATCCTCACTTGATGTTTCTTGCTTTGCTTTGCCCTTGGATGATGTGGCCTTGAATGCCACACTCTTCTTCTTGTCTTCCTTCTTCTCATCTTTCTTCTCCCTCTTTTCTTCCTTTTCATCATCATCTCTATAGGCATCATCAGTCATGATATCTCCCAAGACTTAGTTTGGTGTCATGGTGTCCAAACCACTTCTTACTAGAATAGTGACCAATGTACCAAATCTTAAGGGTAGGCATCTCAAGAACTTGTTTGAGAACTCCTTGTCCTCTATCTTTTCACCAAGTGCCTTGAGATCATTTACAATCACTTCCATCCGATGGAACATGTCTGGCATACTCTCATCTTCCTTCATCTTGAAACTAGCAAATTTATCCTTGAGAATGTATGCCTTTGCACCCTTGATTGCTTTGGTGCTCTCAAATGATTCTTCTAATTTCTTCCATGCCTCATGAGCGCTCTCAATGTTCTTGATTTGCTCAAATGTTCTCTTATCCAAAACATCATGGATGGCACTAAGAGCAATGTCATTGTTTTGGAGTAGTAATTCTTCGGCGGTGGTGGGAGCCTCTTCATTTTCTATCTCAATTTTAGTTTCTACCACCTTCCAAATCTTCCTATTGATTGACTTGATATATGTTGTCATTTTAGCCTTCCAATAAGGATAGTTGGAGCCATCAAATTGGGGTGGCTTCTTGGTGTTGTTGATTTGAGCCATTTTAACACCAAAGATTGTTAAGCCTCAAATAACGGTGACCTCGGCTCTGATACCACTTGAAAGGTCCTAATGGCTAGAGGGGGGGGTGAATAGCCTAATAAAAATTTCTACAACAACACTTAACAAAATGGTTAAACAATTATAAGGCGAAGCAAGTGTTGTTGTGTTTCTTAGAAGTAGAAGACCATTTTAGCTCCTAATCGAGTGAAACCAATTTTGTTGTGTTTCTTAGAAGTAGATCTACAATATAAAAATGTTGCATGTCATTTTTGGGATACATTTATATAGGGCTTTAGTTAATTCTTGTAATTGTTGTTTTCTTGGAAAATGCTTAATAAAAAGAATATACATTAGAAAAATATGATTCCAATTTGGTTGATCTATTCTTGAGATGTACTTTCTGTGAAAAATATATGCCATGCTTGTTCTATAGAAAAATATGGCTATGTGATTTAGGTGCATTTATTTGCTATTTCTTGTAAAATTTCTAGAGCCAAAAATATGAATAAAACATGTAGGTGAAACTTTTGTACAGTGATTGTATGCTATGTAAATCATGGGAAAAATACCAAATCTGTTGTTTGACACTTTTCATAGTACAAAGTATTTTCATGCTTAATTATCAACCATAGCTTGTTATTTTTGTGTAGGCTGTTATACTTATCCACATGCAATGAAAATTTTATGGTAGACTAATTATTGGCTAAGGAAGCTACTGTAATTTTCTCATAATTTTATGAGCACCAGAAATATATGTTGCTATTGTAGCCCTAGTTTAAAATGAAATAAAATAATCTTCTTTAATGCATGTTTAGTTAATAATGTTTGCTTTAGTGTATCTTTGAAGCATCTTAGCTTGCGGTGGTGACTTGGCATGTTAGTATAGTGGTTGTAGTAGTAGTATAGTAGTACATGTTCTTGGATAATGTTGGCTACCATATAGAAGAGCTTTACTTCTACTATGTCCAATAAAGTTAAACATGTTCATCTACATTCCATGCATCATGATCATTACATGTCATCTCTCCGATGCACCTATGCATGAGCACTTATACATCTGCATCATACAGGATCATAGGAGGAGTTGCTAGTAGCAGTTCCGGAAGAGCAGACCGGGACAGATCCATAAGAAATCCAGGCACAGGAGGTGCTAGAGGAAGAGAAGCAAGGAGAGGACTTGCCCAAGTACGTGGATCATCAACCTAGTTTGTTCGAATGAGGCAAGCCCTAGAGCATTCTAAGTCTCCTACTTTATAAAAGCAATTCTTTCTATATATGAGTTTATATATTGTTGCATTAAGTTGTAGGAGTTGATTGAAACCGTTGATGCATTTATTACTATCCTTGCCTACCTTATTACCTTTTTACCATGTTAGGTCGGTGAAAGGCCCTAATGGCTAGAGGGGGGTGAATAGCCTAATAAAAATTTCTACAACAACACTTAACAAAATGGTTAGACAATTATGAGGCGAAGCAAGTGCTGCGCTAGCCTACTCAAGATGCAAGCCACCTACCACAATTCTAATTTAGATAGTGTCGATTCACACAAGAGCTATGACACTACCCTATGTTAGTGTGCTCTCAAAGGCTAACTAAAGAGCCACACCAATCAAGCATGCAAGCTCTCACAACTAGCTACACTAAAGAGCTTGTCAACTAGTTTGTGATAAAGTAAAGAGAGTGATCAAGAGGGTTATACCGCCGTGTAGATGAAAGAACCAATCAATCACGAAGATGAATAATAATGAAGATCAATTACCTCGGAATCAATAATGAACACAATGATTTTTACCAAGGTTCACTTGCTTGCCGGCAAGCTAGTCCTTGTTGTGGCGATTCACTCACTTGGGGGTTCACGAGCTAATTGGCTTTACACGCCAAACCCTCAATAGGGTGCTGCACAACCAACACAAGATGAGAATCACACAAGCCACGAGCAATCCACTAGAGTATCTTTTAGTGCTCCACCGGGGAAAGGTCAAGAACCCCTCACAATCACCACGATCGGAGCCAGAGACAATCACCACCTCCGCTCAATGATCCTCGCTGCTCCAAGCCATTTAGATGGCGGCAACCACCAAGAGTAACAAGTGAAATCCACAGCAAAACATGAACACCAAGTGCCTCTAGATGCAATCACTCAAGCAATGCACTTGGATCACTCCCAATCTCACTATGATGATGAATCAATGATGGAGATGAGTGGGAGGACTTTGGCTAGGCTCATAAGGTTGCTATGTCAATAAAAATGGCCAAAGATATAAGCCACAGCCGGCCATGGGGCTTAAATAGAAGCCCCCATGAAATAGAGCTGTTGTACCCCTTCACTAGGCACACTGCGCTCTGACCGGATGCTCCGGTCTTTCTGACCGGACGCTGCTCCTCAACGTCCAGTCGCCCGATGGTGGCCACATGTCTAGACTTCAACAGTCATCTACCTTGACTAGACACTACACCTGAGTTGACCGGATGCTAGAGCCTCAGTGTTCGATTGTTTCCAGTAAGCTCCCCGAGGCATATTTCTTTGACCAGACGCATCCGGTCCACCTTGACCGGACATAGTCCAGCGTCCGATGGTAAACCCTAGCCTCTGTACCACCAGTCAACACGACCGGATGTAGCCAGTCAGTGTCCGGTGCTTTTGGATCCAGCATCTGGTCAGTTGACCAAGGCCAGCATCAGCTCTGTTATCACTTCTAACTTCTCCACCCTTGCTCCAATGTGCCAACCACCAAGTGTATCACCTTGTGCACATGTGTTAGCATATTTTCATGAATATTTTAAAGGATGTTAGCACTCCACTAGATCCTAAATGCATATGCAATGAGTTAGAGCATCTAGTGGCACCTTGATAACCGTATTCCGATATGAGTTTCACCCCTCTTAATAGTACAGCTATCAAACCTAAATGTGATCACACTCTCTAAGTGTCTCAATCACCAAAACAAAATAGCTCCTATGGATTATACCTTTGCCTTGAGCATTTTGTTTTTCTCTTTCTTCTTTTAAAGTTTAAGCCCTTGATCATCGCCATGTCATCACTATTGTCATGTTATGATCTTCATTAGCTTCTCCGCTTGAAGTGTGCTACCTATCTCCTGATCACTTGATAAACTAGGTTAGCACTTAGGGTTTCATCAATTTACCAAAACCAAACTAGAGCTTTCAGTCGAGATTGAATAACTTCTTAGCCTTGCTTAGACCGGTAGCAATCGGTGATTTTCCGGTCACCTACATTTATAGGTGGTTACTGGAAGAATTTAGCTATGGAAAGAATGATATCCTAGAATTAACTATGTGTGATGGATAATTGGAGACCGGACAGAAAAGTTGGAGGCAACCAGACAGGGTTCTAGGGTGCTGTTAGTTTTCCATCTGTGTCGATTAAGGACCGATCATTGCTCGTCCCTCTTGTCATATTGAACGTATGCCTCACATTTAGCTAGCCGAATAAAGTACCTTTTGATCGCAAAGCTAGTGACACTATTTGAGCTGAGATAAACTCGGATTGGTAGACTGGTGCTGAAGGGGGTATGACGGGGACACGAAGAGTGAGCCCAAGGTGCGTCCTAGTTGTTAGGCGGTCCCTGGGTAGTGCGGTCCATGACTGTTATCCCACGGCTACTTGGAAAGTGTCATTAGTGATCTGTAGCTCACTTGATCGGTGAGTGTGGTTTGTGTGAGGAATAAATCACCAGCTGGTTAGGAATCGATTCGAATCGCCATCGCTCCTGGATAGTGAGCACTTGACTCAAGCTACAGCATCATAGTAATTATGATGGAACACTGATGGTTATCTAGATGGTATGGGATATGCTAAATCTAAGTTGGTAACTGGATATTATTGGTTAATCAAGTGATTGCTATAGTATAGGTGCTTACCTAGATGGATAGGTCATAATAAAGATGATGCAAAGTACTTAAAATGGTTTCTTCATGATAGCTTATGCTTTTCGCAAACGAGTCAGCTAGCCCACTAAAGAAAGCCTTGCATAATCCTTGGTGTCGCTTTATTTTGGTTTAAGACGGGTAAGTCTAGCTGAGTACCTTCTCATACTCAGGGCGTTGTTCCCATTGTTGTTGCAGATGGTCAAATGTACTACGGCTATTGCATTAACTGTCTGTACCCGGTGATGGGTGACAACTAGGACCAAGGGCAATGGTCACTCCGTATCTCTCATCTGATGCTTTTGTTGGAGATGACTACCTACTGGCACTGTATCTGAACCAAAAGTGTGTGTGGCTTTAAAACTATTTGCTTCTGCTATTTCAGTTTGAACTTGGGTTGTAATAACTTTATGTTCTAAACTCCGATGTATCCAACTGTCATTGCGAACTTTATGTAACATGTGATGGTGATTGCTAAACTTATACGATCTTGGTTTGTATGTTGATTGGTTTGAAATCCTTCATGGTTTCATGGACTACCGGGTTATATGGGCTTAAGTTTGCTAAATTATCTGCTTCGGTGGAAGATTTCCTTACTTAATCTCGTATAATTGGTCGGTTCTGTTATAAATGCTGACCGGACGCTAGCTCCGGTGCAACCGAACGCTAGCCACAAGGTCTGGTCAGTGCATTTGATCAAGGAGATTGCGTTCGGTGTGACCGGACGCTAAGAGGCAGCGTTTCGGTCGACTCCAGTAAGGTTCTAGAGAAGGAAATCTGTGACCGGACGCGTCCGGTCAATACTGACCGGAACCCTGAGGATCCTAGCATCTGATCGAGTATAGTAAGCATCCAGTGAGGGTTTAATGCGATCGAACACATCCGGTCAGTGGTGATTGGACCCTGCCAGCGTCTAGTCAACACTTAAACACTGGTGTGCGGGTTGAACTGACTAGAGCATCCAATCAACATGACCGGAGCATCCGGTCACCCCGTAGAGGCATATAACGGTTCGTTTTTTAGGCTGCCTTATACATAGAAGCTTCACTCATGTGTGGAGTTACTTTTGCTCATTCCAATAGCTGAGAAACACATTTGTGAGTGCTAAGAAGAGCAAGGTCCTAGTGAGGTGATTGAGATTCGTGAATCTAAGAAAGTAGCCTCATTAGTGAATCAAGAGTAGCAAAGTGTGCATCTACCGTTCTCATTAGGCTTTGAGTGGTCAAGTGAGAGTTTGTGCTTGTTACTCTTGATGATCGCCATCACCTAGATGACTTAGTGGTGATTGGGAGCTTAGTGATCACCCGGTAGAGCTTGTGGGTGAGCCAACTCAAGTTGTGAGAGATTTTGGGTGATTCGCCACGACGGAGTGTCGAAGAATCAACCCGTAGAGAGCACTTGATCCTTGCGCGGATCAAGGGGGAAGCTACACCCTTGCGTGGGTGCTCCAACGAGGACTAGTGGGGAGTGGCGACTCTCCGATACCTCAGCAAAACATCATCCGTGTTTCTCTCTCTCTCTTACTTTGAGCATTTACTTTGAGCATTTACTTTGAGCAATTCAATACTTGTCTTTACATTTATAGAATTGTCATGCTAGAGTAAGTTTGGAACATAGGTTATAAGTCCTTTTGTGCGTTAGATTAATAGAAACACTTTTCTAGGCACAAGGGGTTAATTGGGCTAACCAGTAGGATTTAATTATTGCAAGAAAATTTAGAATTAGCCCAATTCACCCCCTCTCTTAGGCATCTTGATCCTTTTCAATTGGTATTAGAGTCTCATGCTCACGTTTTTAAGCTTAATCGCTTAGAGCAAGATGTCTCACTGGGGATGGACCTCCTCCTATCTTTGAGGGAGATGACTTTCCATATTAGGAAAATTCGTATGGAGGCGTACTTAGAAGCTCTAGACGTTGGTATTCTTAGAGCCACCTCACAAGGCTTCCCAAAACCTCAGGATGCTACTAACTTATAAGGCGATGAGGTTAATTATGAAAAGTGGAATGCAAAGGCTCGAAATACCATCTTTAGAGGCCTTTACAAAGATGTGTTCAACTGCGTAAGGAACCACTAAAGACGCCCATGCACTATGGTTAGATGTTTGTGCGCTCCATGAGGGAACCAAGAGTGAGTGTGAGGAACGCTATCATCTTGTGATTAAAAGCTAAATTCATTTGAGATGCTTCCCAAAGAATGTGCTAATGAGATGAATTCACGTTTAAATGTTCTTGTAGAGGAAGTCAATGGGCTTGGACTTACTCAAATGTCACCATCTGATGTTGTGAGAAAGATCTTGAGTGTCCTCCCCATTGACAAATATGGGCACATTGTGACCGTGCTACACCAAGGTGATCTTTCCACCGCTACACCGACACAAATCTTGGAAAAGATCAATGCTCATGAGATGTACATACACATCACGCCACAAGATGGTTCATCCTCTACCGAGAAGAAAGAGAAGGACTTAGCATTCAAAGCTAGCCAAGACAAAGGCAAAGCAAACTTGAGTATGAGAGCTCAAGTGATGAAGAAGATGAAGATGAAAATCTTGCTCTCATGGTGAAGAAAGCCGCCTAAGATGCTAAAGAAGCTAAATAAGAGTGGCATCAAGTTCGAATGGCAAGAAGAAGAAGTTCTTCACAAGCTCTAGAAGAAATCCAATCTCTAAAATGGATTGCTTCAATTGTGGTGAACTTGGTCATCTAGCACATCAATGCCCCAAGCCGAAAGAAAGACAAGTTCAAGAACAAGAACAAGGGCAAGAAAGATGACTCAAGTAATGAAGATGAAGATGAGAAGAAGAAGAACAAGCCATACAAGAAGAGAGATGGTAAAAAGAGGGACTTCCACAAGAAGAAGAGTGGAAAGGCCTACATCAGTCGGTGATTGGCTCATGGACATTGATTCATCTAGTGGATCATCCGATGATGATTATGACAATGAGAAGGTGGCCGTCATTGCTATTGATCTTCCATCCTCACTACCACCATCGCCATCATCCTCTACACACCTATGCCTTATGGCCAAGGGTGAACGCAAGGTAACTAATAACGATGATAGTAGTGATGATGAGCAAGCTAGTGATGATGATAGCGATAGTGATGATGATGATTCACTTTCATATGATGATCTTGTCAAAATACTAAGAAAATACACTAAGATCATTAGAAAGAGTAGAGCTAAAAATGAAAAGCTTGATGCTAAAAATGATTCACTCTTAGCAAAATGCTGATACATTGGAAAAGGCTAATGTTGAGCTTAGAGAAACAAATGATGCTATATCATCCAAACTCAAGGAGCTCAAATCTTTTAAGAAAGAGCTTAAAGATAAACATGATAAACTTGAGTGGGTGCACAATGAGCTCATCACTAGCCACAACAAGCTAAAAGATGAATATACAACTCTTAAGATCAATCATGATGCTCTTGTTATTGCTCAAGAATTTTTACCAAATGAGCCATATGATGCTACTAACCATGTTGTTATGATATGGCTACATCATGTGATGATTTAATTGATAAGAGCATTGAGCAAGGATCTAGTGGCAAAGGCAAGAAAGTGGTTGAGTGCAATGACTATGATGAATATGTCAAGCTCAAGAATACAAATGAAAAAGCTCATGAAAGATCTTGAAGAGATGAAAAGCCACAACACCATTGTGCTAGAAACTCTTGATCATGACAAAGAGTTGATCATTGAGAATAAGAAGCTCAAAGAAGAAAACAAGAAGCTCAAGGAAGAGAAGAAAGATGATGCTCTAAAGGAAGAAAATAAGAAACTCAAGTTAGAGAAAGAGCATCTCAAGATTGGGTTGAGCAAGTTTGCAAGAGGCAAGCACCTCCAAAGTGAGCTACTCATGAACACCATCATGAAGATGGATAGAAGTGGCATTGGATATGTGGCAAGTGTAAAAAAGAAGAAGTCTCAAGTTCAACAACAACAATCAAAGCCAAAGCCAAAGCCAAAGAGATGTTTTGAGTGTGGACAAGAAGGCCACTTTGCTCATGAGTGCCAAACTCTACCACCACAACCCTTGCCCAAGCATGCTAGACCCTTTGCCTTCAATGCTCACTACATGCTTAGAAAGGATTCTAGTGGAAAGATAAAAGTCATGTTCTTAGGACCCTCTAATAAGAATAGGCCTAAGAAGATTTAGGTGGCTAAGTCACTTGTTGAGAAGGTGAAGGGCCCTCAACAAGTTTGGATTCCTAAAGCTTGAATCTCTTGTGTGTAGGTGAACTACAAGACCAGTGGAAGTCATTGGGTTATTGATAGTGGTTGCACTCAACATATGATCAGTGATCCTCGTATGTTCACCTCACTAGATGAAGAGGTAGATGGACAAGAGAAAATAACATTTGGAGATAACTCAAAGGGCAAGGTTAAAGGTTTAGGCAAAGTGGCAATATTAAATGATTATTCCATCTCCAATGTGCTATATGTTGCTTCATTGAGTTTCAACTTGCTATCCGTTGGACAATTGTGTGATCTTGGCTTCCAATGCTTGTTCATCGAGAAGGAGGTTGTTGTATCCAAGGTAGATGAAAATCAAGTGATATTCAATGGATTTAGATACAACAACTTATATCTAGTGGACTTTGCCTCTAAAGATGCAAATTTGAAGACTTGCCTATTCACCAAAACAACACTTAGGTGGCTATGGTATAGAAGACTTGCTCATGTTGGTATGAGTTCACTCAAGAAGCTAATAAAGAATGATTTGGTGAGAGGGTTGAAGGATGTGAAGTTTGAGAAGGATAAGCTTTGTAGTGCATGTTAAGCCAGCAAGCAAGTTGCAAATACCCATCCAACAAAAGCTTTCATGTCAACCACAAGAGTGCTAGAACTCCTACACATGGATTTATTTGAACCAACAACATACAAGAGTTTAGGAGGGAATCTCTATTGTCTTGTGATTGTCGATGACTATTCAAGGTATATATGGGTATTCTTTCTTCATGACAAATCCAAAGTTGCATCTTGCTTCAAGAAGTTTGCCAAGAGAGCTCAAAATGAATTTGAAGTGAAGCTCAAGAAGATAAGAAGTGACAATAGAAAAGAATTTGACAACACAAACATTGAAGCTTATTGTGATGAAGTTGGGATCAAGCATGAAGTCTCTGCAACTTATACTCAACAAAATGGTGTAGTTGAGAGGAAAGAACCAAACTTTGATCACTCTTGCAAGGACAATGCTAGATGAGTACAACACCCCCGAAGCTCTATGGGCGGAAGCAATCAACACCGCATGCTATGCATCAAACCACCTATTCCTTCAAAAGTTCCTTGGCAAGACACCTTATGAGTTGCTCAATGGGAAGAAGCCGGACATCTCCTTTTTAGGGTGTTTGGTTGCAAATGCTACATCTACAAGAAGCAGCAACACCTAGGAAAGTTCCAACAATGTTGTGATATTGGTTTTCTTGTTGGTTACTCATCAAAGTCCAAAGCATATAGAATATTTAATCATGCCACCGGCTTGGTTGAAGAAACATATGATGTGGAATTTGATAAATCTAATGGCTCCCAAGGAGCACATGAGAATCTTGATGATGTAGGTGATGAACCATTGAGGGAGGCTATGAAGAACATTCTGGTTGGAGACATCAAGCCTAAAGATGATGAAGATGATGTACAAGTGATAAATCCACCCTCTTCATCAAATGTACCATAAGATGGCGAAAAAGATGGGAGAGTAGAAAATGAAGACACTCATGTCTCCCATAAGTAAACGGTGGTACAAGTACAAGATGTTGATGCTCCACAACCTCCTCCTCAAGTGGTCAATAGAAGAAATACACCTCTCCTACAAGATCATCCACAAGATCTCATCATAGGGAGTCCATCAAAGGGTGTAATGACTCGATCTCAAAAACTTGCTTCATTTATTGCTCATCACTCTTTTGTCTCTTGCTATGAGCCTACCAAGGTAGAAGAAGCTCTTAAAGATCTGGATTGGATCAATGCCATGCATGAAGAGTTGAACAACTTCACTCGCAATGAGGTTTGGACTCTTGAAGAGCGACCAAAAGGTGCAAGAGTCATTGGAACAAAGTGGGTGTTCCGAAACAAGCAAGATGATCAAGGTGTTATTGTGAGGAACAAGGCAAGACTAGTTGCAAAGGGGTTCTCTCAAGTTGAAGGTTTGGATTTTGGAGAGACCTTTGCACCGGTTGCAAGATTAGAAGCCATCCGTATCCTATTTGCATATGCATCACATCATGAAATGAAACTATATCAAATGGATGTAAAAAGTGCATTTTTAAATGGCTTTATTAATGAACTAGTCTATGTTGATCAACCTCCCGGGTTTGAAGATCCTAGATATCCTAATTATGTTTGTAGGTTGTCCAAGGCACTATATGGGCTTAAGCAAGCCCCAAGAGCTTGGTATGAGCGCCTTCGGGACTTCCTCATTGAGAAAGGCTTCACCATTGGGAAGGTTGACACCACACTATTCACCAAGAAGCTTGATGGGCATTGAAACATCCTCAATTTTTCACGAAGGGAAAATCCACAGAATAAATTATAATATGATGAAACCAATAGTTGATTCTATCATATTATCATATATCAGTCAATATCACAGTCATACATTATAAGATTACAAGAATACAAGATGTTACATCACTGGGGAACGCACCTATTACAGAGTTAATCTAGCAGAAGACTATCGAGTGAAGGCTCCTCCTTCACGGGTCATCATCAGAGTTGGCGTAGTGCAGCGTAGATTCCATCTCCGAACCAAACTTGAGCGTAGGCACAAGACCTTCTAATCCTTCTAACATCAGCATCTCTGAGAAGCAGGAAAATCTACACACCGCCAGATGTGTGCAGGCCATGGTCAGCACCAATGAGCTTTAGTGGAAAAGATAAAACAAGAGGATCTAGTGATCCTAATATGTGGCCGTGGTTTGCATCCTTAGCGCATGAGAAGCAAGTAACAGTAGTAATGTAATAATAATATCCAGTTTTTAACACATTCCCAGCCACACACATCCACATCCATCCATATCCATCCACCATCCCATCCCAACCATAACCACATCACCATCACCACATCTCATCTCACACACTCAGGTCGATAGGCTGACTCCCTCTCAGCACTTGTCTCAATGGCCCGCAGCCCCTGGCTCACGGCCGGAAAATACCCCAAACCCTAGAGGGAGGAAAGAAGGACTCATCTCCTATCTAGTTTAAGCAAAACCCAGGAAAGGTCCATAGCCGACAAGTCGGCATATGTATCGATCGATCAACCAAACACTCTGCAGAGGTTTTACATACCCATAAGATTAGCCATCCTCGGAGCCATGTATCTCCTAGGTAGAATTCTAGTCGCTTGCTAGCCTAGAATGATGCCACCCTACCTCTCAGCCCTAGAACATCCCAAGTCTAGTCTGGGATGGCTGATACTATGAGTCGTAGATAGAGCCGGGGCCCTTCGGATGTTAGGAGTCGGGTCCACAAGGCCTCCTAAAGTCTCGGTAGGGTGTGGGGGGAAACCGCGCACCCCGTACCTCCTTGCACATGTTCGCCTAGTAGTAGTGGCACCGCTCTACCAAGTAGTCCGACCGTCCCACACCATATAGGGCGAGTGAGATGTAAGGCTTCCTGGTGAATCTGAGTACTAGTAAGTCCTTAGGGATGACCAAGCCAGAATGTCTTCATCAGGGTTTCCAATTACCGTGCCACCACAGCACCTCTACCCTGGGCTCCACCTCTCCGAGGTTCTCACCCGAGGCCACCTCCAATTACCATTTACCCGCCACAGGTATTCCATACCCAAGTGCCCAGGTAGCACCACATGGCAAGACTCGCCCTAGGCTCATCATTATTCCAGCTTGGTCGACACAACCCTCACTCTCCATGCACCCAAGACACACGCAACACGCTCTCACACCACCAAGTCCGACACCCATAGCCAAACCATTCCTAGGGGGGGTGCACCACCAGCATCATATCCCTGATATAGTGCGAAGTGGAGTTAATAATAAATATAGTGGTGTCATATGCAAGCAAGTAGGCAAGTAAGCATATATAAGCGAGCGAATGTGCATAGCAGGATGACGTGGTAAAGTGGGTTGCATCAGGGTAATAATGGCTCAGGTAGTAGCATGCATCAAAGTTCTAGCAAAGGAATAATTATAAAGTGCTAGCAGTTCTAGATATTATGCAATGTCTAATAGGATTCTCTAAAAGAGGGTGCTGCCATGACACCTGCGATGTAGAGGTGGTAGTGGTACAATTCTCCATTCATTGGTGTTCCATTAGCGGGGTCACCTCCTTCTGTGTTGACTCCATTCCGTAGTCCTTGTTGTCGTCCACGTTCTCTTGGTCCGATCGTCAGCTACTCCGTGAAGCGACATGCAAGGCAAGAGAGCACTCAACACTTGAATAGATGACGAGACGCAGGAAAATCCAATAACGCCATCGAGATAATAAGAGATACACGGCTTAGCCCTCTTGGCGGTTGTCTGATTTCCTCAGGCCAAAGGATCACAAGTGGTGATTTGCTAAGCACAAGCTTAAGTCATGGCCAAGCCAGCATGGCTTTAGGATAGATGGTTTAAGCCAAAGCTTATCCATAGCAACACCATGGCTCATGATCTTTCAATCTGGTGTCATTGAATTGACGGGGATTGGAAGTCGGGCCTCAAGAAAGGACAATGGGATTCGGCTCTTGTAGCCTTTTCCCGCAAGTCACAATTAGACATGAGATGCAAACAAGAACAAATAACACTATTGTGACTTGGCTCCAACGTACTTCGGCTTGCCCGCTATGGTAGGAAGCGGTAGCGCAAAGAGATTATACATCAATGGTTCCCCTCGATCCACACGACACAATAACATCGGGAGCCGAGAGGAGAGTCGCTCAATCACAACAAGAGATGCAGGGGTTAGCTAGGCATTTCCATGTCATGTTCTCAGACACATCTTTGGGAAAGATGGTTTTTAGACGGTCGATCAGGTCGACACGCATGGGTCCGAGGTATGACATAGACCATTGCTTTGCTAACAAAAGGGAATAGTCCGGTCTTTGATCCAATCGTCATGGGCAAGACGAGATCAAATAGAGCGGGCTATCGGGGCAATAAGAGCAAGAACAACCAAGAGCAAGGTCCACTTCTTCTAACACACACACCATGACAAAGACGGGGCATCAGAAGGAGCGACACTCAAGAACACCAATTGCACAAACCACTCGTAGGGTACCCGACTTAGGTGCACTGGCACTAAGACATCTCTCTAATTCATAGCGGTGCGGTTGTCACCGCAGGAATCAAGGAAATGCGATGGTCATACAAGGTACAAGCATACGGGGGTTTGAGCACAAAGAGGCAAGTAAAAGTAAAAGAGTGGCATAGCTCCATGGTCATGGCAAGGCAAACTCGCGGCCACAAGTTATACCATCGAGTTGGCACCCATCGTTCCATGATTGTTATCTCTAGGTCATCTCCCACAGGACTTGGTCATGGAGGGCTCAAGGCGTGCGGGTGATATCCGCATCAATTTTAGTATCGACATCGAATCCATCACGACCATGTTCTAGGGCCAAAGGCAGGAGCTAACACTCATGGTACTATGAAGTCAACTAAAAAGTGAGGGGTTGAGTTACACTCAGTGTCACGGCCATGGCGAGATGAATTCCACGGTCGTAATGTCCAAATGAGGTATGATCCCTTAGCCGGTTCAAAGGCTTGGCACACAGGCAACAACACCAACAACCAGCGATAAGAACCAAACACGACCGAAAGACGCAACAAATTGACATGACTGCAGAGTAGCACATTCCATAGCTAGGTGATGGTTAGATCCTGTAAGACAGTCATGGACAGATAGGTTGTAAGAATAGGGCCCAACAAGGTAGATATGCGTATACGGAAAGATGCGAGATGGGGCTTTCCATGGTCTCGGTAAGACATACGACTAGGGTTCATGGTCCAGAGGGTACTGGCTCATAGTAGACGGGGTCATGGTGGTCTCAGCAAGCAAGGCCCTATGGTCATGCAGTGTCTACCAGGGCTTTGTCCGTGAGTTGTGCAATGTGACTACTTCAACAGGCCTTTAGTGCGGGTCCTGATAGATCTCGACGGCATGTTCTCGTGACTCGAGGTAGCCAAAACAGTGGCGAAACACAGGCAAAAGGTTCCACAGAACCATCAGGGCAACCAAAAGGGAATCCTGCAGTCCATGATGCGGCGATCAATGCCACGTGGTCCAATTACGGCTTCGGGGCTCACGATGAGGTCATGGTAACTCTTTGCCGCGGCATGGCTTGGCCACGATGGGTTTTTCAGGCGACCAGTCCTTTCTGGCATCTCCTACGCCGTGGATTTGTTTGGCTAAGTCCGGTCCCATGCTAGTGAGTGCGGGCGTGTCTAGGAGCGGTAGAGTTTCATCGCAACGTCAGAGACGACGATCAAGGCTTGACTCATTCGGGCATGGTTCACAGTGGACGAGACATGGCTTTAGAGAATGCTTCAATGGTAGTTGGCAACCACACTGGCGTTCTTGGAACTCCGGTGGTTCGATTTGGCTTGGGTTAGTCACGTGTTTGTGTGTCCAAAGGCTGGAGGTGGCCTTGGTCTACGTGTTCTATGGTTGGAACGCCATGGCTGGTGAGCAAAGTCGGGGTTGGAAAGAGGGGCACGGTGGTGGCTCACCGAGGTTTGTCGAAGTGGAAGGACACGACCTGCGTTGCTTGGTATCGTGGTCTTGGCAGAGCTTGTAGTTGGTCGCACCTATGATCGTCTAACGGCTTTGGCTCATTCGAGTGATCAGGGCGACTGAAGATGTAGCACTTAATCGAAGCACTTGGGAAAAAGATTCGAGGTGCAAGAGATAGACATGCGTAATAGATAGATCGGCATGAAGGGAAATGGAACAAAGAAGTAGACCGGCGGCAAAGGCACTGGCACAGGCATAAAAGATCATGATCATGTATAGGCAATGGGTATTGATAGATCAAATAACAATGTAGATAAATGATATTGATGATCAAGGTCAACAAGTACGAAAAGAACATGGAAAAGAAAGGCAAGGGTTTTAGGCGTTGGTGGCTCACCGGCTGTTCGGGCAAGGCATGGATTAGTGGGGAGGTGCTGCGGGATGGCAACCATGTATGCATCCACGGCTCAAACAAGGAGACAGAGCACAGCATTGCTGTAGCATGGATTCAGTGAAGACGAGGCATTGCAGTATGCGCTTATGCTTGTCATGGCCAAGATGGGGTTGAGGCTTGGCGCAGCCATGGCCTAGTGGTGGCGCCCCAGCATGGTGTAGCGGGGCAGCGAGGCCGATAAGGTCGAGGTCACAGCTCTGGTCGTGGTTCCGTGTCAAAGCAGGGGCGCGTCATGGTTGGCTTCATGGTCGAGGACGGCATCGGTGGTCGTGGCCGCGGGCTCTACTGTGGCTGGTTAACGCTGTGTCGCGCCCTGTCGAAGCCCTCATGGTGGTGAGTGGTACCATGTAGAGGAGCCCGACGCGGTGCAACTCTTGGAGATGGGTACTATAGAGATAGGGAATAGAGGCTAGCGAGGCATGGTTGGCGTGGCTCGATGAAGGAGAGGAAGCCGATGGTGGCTCATGGCGACATGGTCATGGCCGTGGCATGTCGATGCCATGGCCATGCTGGTCGTGCAGCCATATGGCGAGGATAGGATAGCATAGGCAGGGAGGACAATGGCATCTACGACAAGAAAAGGCGAGGCTTATCTGTCACGGCGAGGTGCTCAGCGCGGTGGAACATGTCATGGCGGATCAGCTTGGAGCAACGACCGGTAACGAGGCCGTGGATGAGGCACGGAGCAGAGGCAGACACGTAGTGGCAGATGGAGGACGGTGAAGGGTGCCACAAGGCCTGCTGCTTCCCTACGAAGTGAAGGATTGTGGCACGAAAGCCGGGCTCAGCACGAGTAATGGTGGGAAGGGAAAGGATGGGGTCCTGGGCTTTGGGTGCTCACCGAGGTCGAGGCGGACGGTGGCGATGCCGGCTCGACACGGGAGCGGCGACGCAGCCCATGGTGAGGTCACGGCTGCAGACGTGGTGGCGCGACGCTGCCTCGATGGTGGTGTCGTCACAGCGTAGGCGTGCTACTCTGAGGCGAAGCAGGCTCGGCACCGAGGTCGCGACGACGCTCCCACGCGTGGGCATGACGATGACGGCGTGGCTTGGCAAAGCATGCTGGTGGTGATGCCGTGTACGCAGGCTCGGGCGACGTCACGAACGGCGTCGAGGTCGGTGTTCGAGTGGCCATGGCGCTCGGCTGGGAGCGGCCACGCGGCGAGGTAGCGGTGGGCCACGGCCAGCGACGGCTGACCGGCATGGCGATGCAGTAGGGTAGGGCGGAGCAAGGAGGGAGGGAGAGGGATGGAGCGGCGGCGGCTACAGGGGGAAGCTCTAGAGCAGGTGGCGTTGGGGTACTTATAGCGTGCCAGCTAAGGCTTGGTGGCCGTCTTGGCGTCGTCGTCGTTGATGTGATGGCCGGGACACGCGGCACGAATCGCGCGGGCGGTGGTACGGACGTTAAGGCGGTGCCTAAACGCGCGCGCTCTGCTTTCCTTGTGGTAGCGGCGGCTGGGAGCGTCTGTGGCGTTGGGAGGCCAAGGCGCTGCCCTAGGGTTGGCAAAGGTGTCGACTGCTGGCCAGGCTAGGCCACGGCTTGCCGGGCCGACCGGCTGGCTGCACCGGTTGGGCCAAGGCGGGTTGGTGCGGGGGCGACACGGGGCAGGCTGGGTCGAGGCCAAAAGCGAGCGGGCTGGCGGGGCAAGCTAGGCCATGACCAAAAGAGAGGAGTGGTGAGCTGGGCCATGGCTTGCTGGGCCAGAAGGAGGAGGGGGCTCGGCTGGTCATGCTTGGGTCAGATTTGGCTTTTCTATTTCCTATTTTTATTTTTCCAAATTAATCAAGGCTCCTATATTGTATATGTGTGTCACCAACTTGTACACTTCCTAGTGGGGTCCACTAGAGGTCAACTAGGGTAGTGGGGTCCATGTCAAGGGCTAGCAATTCATGGGCATTGATTTACAAGGAAGGTCGATAGACTTTACGGATTAGATTAAGGGATTCAAATAAGGTTCAAGAGCAAAAGATGAATTGAGAGAGAGGAAAAGAGATTTATAAGATGTTCTAGAAGGGATCAAAAGGATTTGCTACAGACTTATGCTCTCCAACACATAACACTAAACCAACAAAAGAACTCCGGCAACTCCTATAAGTAATTCTATATGCATGCAACAATTTATTTATAAATTGTTCTTTGTTTGACCTAGCATCTACATGCTTCACTCAATTGCAGGGAAAATTTTAAAAAGTTCGTATTTTTGGCTTCTCCAAAAACCCTAGGTTGTTATAGTCATATCTTCATTTGTCAAGTATATGTTGATGATATCATCTTTGGATCATCAAATGAAGACTCTTGCAAAGAATTTGGTGAATTGATGTCGAAGGAATTCGAGATGTCCATGATTGGTGAGCTTACATTCTTTCTTGGTTTTCAAGTCAAGCAAATGAAAGAAGGCATCTTCATCTCTCAAGAGAAATACACAAAAGATCTTCTCAAGAGATTCAAGATGGATGAATGTAAGCCAATCAAGACACCAATGCCTACCAATGGACATCTCGACCTAGATGAAGGAGGTAACCCAGTTGATCAAACTCTCTACCGTTCCATGATTGGTAGCTTGCTATATTTAACCGCATCTAGGCCCAACATCATGTTTAGTGTGTGTATGTGTGCTAGATTTCAAGCTAATCCTAAGGAAACACATTTAATTGCCATAAAAAGAATCCTTAGGTATCTTAAGCACATACCAAGCATTGGCCTTTGGTATCCTAAAGGAGCTATATTTAAATTAATTGGCTATTCTAACTCGGATTATGCCGGTTGCAAAGTTGATAGAAAAAGCACATCCGGAGGGTGCCATTTGCTTAGTAGATCACTTGTGTCTTGGTCCTCCAAGAAACAAAATAGTGTAGCTTTGTCTACCACCGAAGCGGAATACATTGCCGCGGGTGCTTGTTGTGCACAAATTTTATACATGAAACAAACTTTGCTAGACTATGGTGTAGTTCTAGAAAAGTACCTCTTCTGTGCAATAATGAAAGTGCGGTAAAACTTGTAAATAATCTGGTTCAACACTCTCGCACCAAGCACATAGATATCTGCCATCACTTTCTAAGAGATCATGTTGCAAAAAATGATATATCACTAAGAACCGAAGATCAATTAGCGGATATCTTCACTAAACCGCTAGATGAGGCTACATTTATACTTGATTTTAGTAACTTCACTAAAAGATAAGCTTGTGTTGTCACTTGCATTCATTGTAATATACAACATGCTTAATTTTTATATTGCATATAGGGCTTGTCTAACATGGTTAAGATAACCGTTGAAAAGCGTGTGAAGAAGCTTAACCTTGGATCAAACTTGACAAGCAACTAGATTTACTTACAAGTATTGCATATGCATGAATGTTGTTTTGTCATTTTGTTCCACTTGCCCTCTTATTACCTATTTTCTTAAAAAGAATTATAGCCTAAGACAAAATATTTTGAAAAACTTAAGGGTTTGAGAGAGGTCACTCACATCAGTCCCAATTGGTGTTTATTTGGATCTTATTTGAGTTGGGACTTGATTGGGAACAGGCAGCGCGGAGGAACATTGAAGATTTGCTAGAAAAGGGTGACTGGACACTGCACTAGACTCTGTTGTCTAGCATCTGGTCAGTTCACAAGGAGGTTAACAGAAGCTGAAGGAGTGACCGGACTCTACGTTTGAGCGTCCGATCAGGAAGGGTTCTAGCGTCTGATCGATCTACATGGCGTTCAAGGCAACTGATCGGACCCTACCTGCGTCTGGTCATGGACCACCAGACGCGTTCAATCATGATTCTAGAGGAATTGGACCTCTCTGGAATCGATCGAACGCTGGGCGATAGCGTCCGGTCGCTACCACCAGAGCGTCCGGTCATTAGATCTCGTGCGGCTTTCAATCTCTTTTCTCTTTTCCTTCTCGGTTGCATCGAGGGACCTATTTAAACGTGCGAGCCATACCCGTTTTTTCCTTGATCTATTCCACCGCCGACGCCATAGCCGCTGAGCCTCGTAGCCGCTGTCTCTAGTCATCGGCGTGCCCGCCACCGCCTCCTAGTGTGCCTGCCGCCGCCAGCCAGCGAGCTAGCCTCACCGTGCCGCCGCTCTCTGCCTATCGTGTAGCCCTAGCTCGCCTCCACAACCTGTTCCCTAAGCTCGCAGGACCCTCTCACGCGCCTCCACAGCAGCCTTGCCAGCACCTTCGAGCCAAGTCCTAGAGCTGCTCCTTGCCTCGCCGTCGTGTCTCCTCAACGGCAGTGCAGTCCACGTCCAGCCTCGGTAAGGCCCTGCTTGTGCCCTAGAAATCCAAATTTCCATCTTGCCACAACTTAGCAATTCATCACAACATTGACTTCAATTGCATCTAGGGCTATTAATTCACCGCTCATCGCGAACCCTAACCCTTGGTCTTCCGGTGGTTCCCCGCATGTCACTTTTCTTTTCATCGGATCGTCGGTTCATCAGGTAGCAAGCCAGTCGTTTCTATTTCACATCTAAATTGCTTGCTCTCATAGGGTTTTGCATCTTTTAGATATATCATATTTATTTGTATATCCATCTATTCCATCGTGCAGCGAGTCGATGTCATTTGAGGTGACAGGTGCAGCTGTTAGTTAACTCGGAGCCAAGCTCGCGAGTACGGATCAAGGCCAAGCCTCAAAAGTGTCAGTGGATAGTTAATCTTGTTAGCGGTAGTTTTTCTCTTGTCAAATTAGATGGCTCACACCAAGAACGTTGGTGGTGGTCTAGGAGATGACGATCGGAGGCCTCTGCCTCGCTTTGCCCGTAGGAACCAAAGGCAAGGCGACAAAGCAGGTTACATCAAAGAAGCGCAAATATCCTGATGCAGAGACCATGAGAGCAACAGCAGTCGCTGAGGCCAGTAGAGTGTGCTGAGAGAGGAGGTGCCCACAGTGGAGTTGTCGTTGCAGATCATCTAGCACCAGACGCGCAGGGCAGACTTGAGCGCGTTGAGCGTCTTCATGGTAGTCCACCTAGGACTATCATGATAGCAGGATGATATCTTCCCATTGTGGATCCTCAGCCTTAGGGGGAGTCATAGTAGGAGTCCCAGTAGTAGCCCCCACCAGCAGAGCCTCAGCCAGCTTAGGAGACACAAGAGGGATAGTAGTCACAGCAGCCTTAGGAGGGTGAGGAGGGCCAGTAGGCCAAGGAGACCGAGCAGGCACCCCTAGCCACAGCTACACTACTCTGGTCATACCTGGGTTCTAGTGTCACCGAGGCCGCCGACACAGCAGGAGGGGATCACGTCCACCACCTCATCCATAGGGTCTGCCTCTAGTGATTCACTATGACTTGAGGGCCTGCCACGGCCAAGCAGGTTCAGCAGCTTCGCTTTGTGGAGTTTGATGTGTGGTTTCCTCTAAGGAGAGATGAGAGAGCAGCAGAGGGTTTCTATACACCGCTCTAGGAAGACTTCTATAATGCATATCTGAACAGTGGGGCAGTCTTCCGATCTCAGAGAGTCTATAGTATTGATGCTATTATGGCAGCAGCCGGAGAGCATATCTGCCCCTACTTATCATATCTGCCGGGGCTGATAAATCCGATTGGTCAAACAGGATTGTATGTACCATCTTGGGTTCGGTAGTTTTATGCTTTGCTCTATATTGACCTGTAGCATAACTTCATACACTTTGCATTCAGAGGCAGAGACTATAGGATGATGAGTTTTCGGGCTAGGGAGATACTGAGACTACAGGAGTAGCCTGTCAGGTTACATGAGGTATGTTATGGACAGCAACAGCCTCCTAGGCATCCACATGGTGATTTGGTGTCCCATATAGATCTTGTGCACCATTGCTTCAAGGAGCCCTTTGGTGAGGGGTCGAGGAGAAACCCTAGTGACCTTACTCCTATAGCTCATGTGCTAGAGGCTATCATCAGGAGGACACTACTTCCCAAGTTAGGATATAGAGAGGCTCTGACTCGCCTACAGCTTTGGCTCCTCAATGCCCTGATGCAGTAGACTAGTATTTGATATTTGGGACCTCCTTCTATCAGAGATGGAGGATACTATAGCTGAGGGTTTCAAGGGTCATAGACAGCTTTTGTATGCACATTGGATCACTATTCCTTATGCTCAAGGCTGTGCATGTCAGGACACCTGAGATGGTTGCAGAGTACAAAGGTGCCACCACAGAGTTTCTAGCTTATAACATGGCACAGAGGATCATGCATAGCACACCATAGGCACCCACTCAGCCTCACCTGTCATCCTAGATGTACCAGAGTCCACAGCTTAGCAGGATGAGATTATCAGAGGCATAGCCGCTACTAAGGAGGAGCAGCTTAAGGCTTAGGAGGAGAGGACTGAGTCTAGCGATAGTTCGGATGATGACTACCAGGCCTATCCCTCAGATGCCTCCATGCAGACACAATGTAGAGGTCGACAGTTCCATCTCAGCTCCACCTACACCGCAGACAGACTTCGCTTTGATTACTATTCTTGAGCAGGATGCAGCAGGATCAGGCACGACAGGCTCAGGAGACTACTGCAAACTTTACACAGTTTCAGGCTCATTAGGATGAGTTCCAACTGATAGCAGCAGATCCTCTAGTAGCAGCAGCAGTAGATGCATCAGCATCAGTTACTCATGCAGCAGTAGCTTATGGGATTTATGCAGCATGTAGTAACAAGCACTTGGGGCTCCATAGCCATAGCCTTCACCCTAGCTTGCTCAGTCCTACCACCACTTCGACGACTCTAGCAATATAGCCCAGTGGGCTTCAGAGTTAGGGACAAGCCTCCAACTCCGTTTGCCTCTCCCATAGTACAGGTGTCCCAATGGTTATCCTCGCTAGTGGTAGCCCTGCAGTTCACACCATATCATATAGGCTTCTCACCGGATCAGTCATCCTCGCTATTTGTGCCTGACACGTCAGTCTCCAAGAGTCTTGGAGCATCCTTCAGTGAGTTGACAGGCATGCCTACACCAGCCACATATGCATACCGCTGGTCTTTCTACAGCAGCTCCTGTCATCAGTGACTACTCAGAGGCTCCCTTCTTCTGTCGCATCTTCAGATCCTACGACTAGATATACCAGCAGCATCATAGGCCGCACCTGCCCTAGCTTAGACCTAGACCACTTTAGAGATGCTTCTAGCCACAGAGGGTCAGTCAGTACAGAGCTCAGGGTCAGATGATGATGGCACCTAGTTTCATCTTGCTCCTCGTACCTCAGCACCCGGCTCGTCCACTGTAGCCCTGCCAACCGACCCTTAGGTTTTGGTGTTTAACGCCAAAGGGGGAGAGGGTTCGAGTATGTAGACTAAGGGGGAGCGACATTTAGGGGGAGCTAGTTATCTATTATTATTAGCTTATTATCTATTACATTTGGAGTTTCTATGTGTGTGATACATTATGCATCCATGTTTACTATTATATCTATGTGATAGTGATATCTACGTGATTGTGATATATGACATGTGTGCTCTCTACCTTGAATTCCTTTATATGTCATATCACTTGTGCAGTGCTCATTTGCTTTGCTTTCGCATTTATACTCCTGATGCAAACGAGCTTTACTACTTGTACTCATGCTTACTTCATATCTTTTGAGTACATCGTATTTGCTTGGGTCATATAAGCTTGCCTAACTCTTTTGTTCTTATTGACAAAAGCATATATGATCCAAGCATAACAAAAACCTCACTCTTTCACATACTCGAGGTGGTATTGTCATCAATCACCAAAAAGGGGGAGATTGAAAGCATCTAGGCCATTTTGTTGGGTTTCGGTGATTAATGATAATACAAGATTACTATGACTAACGTGTGTTTTATAGAGGCAATTAAGTTAGGTCATGGTAATGGAGATCAATTAGGGCAATCAAGGTGGTCATGCCCCTACAATGGAAATCATTTCGATTTTCAAAGGATGAACGACAAGGTTAAGGATGACTAGTTCTAAGTGTCGATTGGAGTTAGAGTGACACTTAGAGTAGTTTAGGACTTTGTTTTTCCTTTGGCCATACTATTAAGGGGGGTATGGATGGGTAGCTTGACCTAGATGAGTCTAGTGAGTTAGGTATGGTGCACACTTGTTAAAACTAGCACTAGGTAGCTCCATAATAGCCCTATGATCCTATGGATCAAACTTCATTCACATATGTTTGAGAGTTGGAAGTGAATGGAGGGTCAAATACTGACCGGACACTGGCCATAGGGTCCGGTCAGTGTATTTGATCAAGGAGATTGTGTTCGGTGTGATCGGATGCTGGAGTGGTCAAGTGACTGGACGCTGAGAGGCAGCGTCCGGTCAACTCTAGTAAGGTTCCAGAGAAGGAAATTTGCGACTGGACACGTCCAGTCAATACTAACCAGACCCTGAGGATCCAGCATCCGGTCAAGTATAGTAAGCATCCAGTGAGGGTTTAATGTGACCGGACGTGTTCGGTCAGTGGTGATCAGACCCTGCCAGCATCCGGTCAACACTTAAACACTGGTGTGCAGGTTGAACTGACTGGAGCGTCTAGTCAACATGACCGGAGCGTCCGGTCACCCCGTAGAGGCACATAATGGTTCGTTTTTCAGGCTGCCTTATAAATAGAAGCTCCACTCATGTGTGGAGTTACTTTTGCTCATTCCAACAGCTGAGAAACACGTTTGTGAGTGCCAAGAAGAGCAAGGTCCTAGTGAGGTGATTGAGATTCGTGAATCTAAGAGAGTAGCCTCATTAGTGAATCAAGAGTAGCAAAGTGTGCATCCACCGTTCTCATTAGGCTTCGAGTGGTCAAGTAAGAGTTCATGCTTGTTACTCTTGGTGATTGCCATCACCTAGATGGCTTGGTGGTGATTGGGAGCTTGGTGATCACCCGATGGAGCTTGTGGGTGACCCAACTCAAGTTGTGAGCGGTTTTAGGTGATTCGTCGCGATGGAGTGTCGAAGAATCAACCCATAGAGAGCACTTGATCCTTGCATGGATCAAGGGGGAGCTACACCCTTGCGCGGGTGCTCCAACGAGGACTAATGGGGAGTGGCAACTCTCCGATACCTCGGCAAAACATCGCCGTGTTTCTCTCTCTCTCTATTTACTTTGAGCATTTACTTTGAGCAATTCAATACTTGTCTTTACATTCATAGAATTACCATGCTAGAGTAAGTTTGGAACATAGGTTACAAGTCCTTTTGTGCGTTAGATTAATAGAAACACTTTTCTAGGCACAAGGGGTTAATTGGGCTAACCGTAGGATTTAATTATTGCAAGAAAATTTAGAATTAGCCCAATTCACCCCCCTCTTGGGCATCTTGATCCTTTCATACATGACAAGTTTATACAGTAGAGACTAACATTATAGGTTTTGAGAGGTGGATAGCTCCCCCGTATGTAGACAAGGTCTCTGTTAATGAGGAATAATAGAGGCGATGAGCATGACTATAACACCCTTGGTGTTACACTATAAATTGTTTACTAAAACATAGCATGAGCATCATATTTATGTGTTAATGTATGTAATATAGGGTGTAACTCAATTTACGTAACTTAAAATGACCAATGGAAATGCATAACAAAAGGTTGTTCGTGACGTATGAAATTATCAAGTACGGATGTTCGCAAATTTTTATTGAATGAAAACACTACAGAACGTATATACGTAACTTTAATAAAGTTAGAAGTGCGAACCTTGTAGATGGCGATAAAATACCTGCGGTCGAATAATGAATTCACTAGCTAACTGGTCTAATAGGTTGGAAATTGAATTTAACGTGAATTCGATCATGACTTAGTCGATTTCTTAAGTCTGAAAAATGGTTTGACAAAGCTAGGTTTGGTAATTTTTGTAGAAGAATTGGGTTAAGGAGTGATGTGGTTTTAGGGCTTGTTTTAGTAGCCTAACATGCCATCTCGAGTACAGAATATGTGGTTTGGCATTTGAATCAACGAATTAGATTTTTGGGACGCTTTAAAAAGCATGCATGGCACGTTTTGGGTCGAATTCCTTGCATTGACGCAGTCACCGTGCTCCTGTGCCATCATCGACTGCGCGTACGCATGTCTAGCCGTGCCTAGCTAGTCACGGTGGCCGACTGCCTGGGCATGCAGTTGCTCCTCCCCATTGCCGTGATGTGCGCTGCCGCTGACGTCGCTGCTAGTGCCCTTAGGGCCACCCGTGTCGCTCCGTTGCCGGCTATGCTCCGCCAGACGTCGTCGCCGTTCCACTCGGGTGTAGGGGCATCCTAGGGCCGTAGCCATCACCGCTAGCATGTGCACGTTGCCTCTGTGTCGTGTCGTCACATCGTGTGCACCCACGTCGCGTTGTCACTGCCGCTGCTACGCGTGCCTGTTGCACCAGCACATGGTCGTGTCGCCGTCGGCTTGCCAATAAAGGCTTTGCGGCCGCATGAGCCGTGCCAACCCCATACACGCATGTGTAGCCTCCTCTGTGTGCCCTTGTCCTCTTCTATTGAGTGGCAAGTGCCACGCTGCGCTCCCCATCCACCTCCACCTTTAATGGCGTCGCGCCGGTGTCATCGAGCCACGCCTGAGCCAGCTCATAGCGCTCGATCCAATCCAAGTAATTGCGCATGCTAGAAGCTTGAAGGGGAGCCTAGCTATGTGCCAAGCCTACCCACCGCTATAGCCGTACCATGCCAAGTCTCAATTTGAAGCTTCCCCATCGTCGGCCACCTTTAGACCGAACGACGACGCCTATCCAATTCGTCTCGCACCGTCCACCTTCATCCAATTTCATGGTACTGTGTCTTTTCCTTGATCTCCTCCACCCCTGTGCGCACCCCACTTGCACTGCTACTGCCTTTCTCGACACCGCTGACATGGTCACGCCACCATAGTCCATCGTGGAGCTTGCTGTGTGCGCATGGCCAGATGCACCCAGCCTATCACCAGTCAAGCCACCGCCCTAGGTAGCTTCAGGATGAGTTGCTGATGCCCATCCTTTGGTTCATTCACTTTGTTTGTTTCTTAGCTCACGGGAACATGGCCACCGTCCGCCGCATGGTGTCCACCGTCATGGAGGGAGCTCTTGACCGCATCTTCGTTCATCGCTTCACCACCCACCGCTTCGCATTTGCATCTAGGTGAGCATCAACTCATTATCGGGGGCGGGGAGGGGCTAGGGTGGCCTGCGTGAGCGCCCAGTGCCGTCATCGCCGCGCCGGTGCACGCGTGGGTGCCTGGGGACCTGGCCTGTTGTGAAGATAGATTGTTTTGAGGGCTAGATTGCTTAAGTCCAGACTATAGGAATAGTGTTGTGAACTGTTGATTGATTCGGTACTTGCAAGCGGGCCTCCTGTTGTGAGTCGTTGCCGCTGCGGTTGGGCCACGCCTACGCTTGGCCGCGTCGGTGGGTCACGTGCGCGCGCGTTGCGCGTGCGTGGGCCACGCGTGGGAGGGATTTGGTTTTCCTTTTTCTAGAGAATTAGTAAATGTTTTTCCAATTTAGTTTTGAGCTGATCTTTGGAAAATTATAGTAAATGTTGTAGGTGTCCAAAAATAGCGAAATAAAATTTGATAGGCTCACAAAAATGTAATCTATCTGCTAGTGTAGTTAGTTTACAGTTATCTATGATAGTGATAAATTCATTAATTCATTTAGGAAGGCTTAGCATTATTTAGATTATTAATTGTAGGAATTTTTGTGGCAATTGGTAATAGCTTTGACCACGAAATTTTTACATTAGGTTCATTAGATTATTATGTGCTCGCTGTAATTTTTGTAGCCTTAGAATATGTTGATAAATATGGTAGCTAGTACTCCTTATTTTATTATATATGTAGTAAATCGGTATTAAGAGTGAGAATGCCTTTAGTTGTTAAGTTAATACATGAAATGTTTCATACCTGTTTAGTGGAAATGATAGGCAACTTAGCATCTTAGTCAGTAGAGCTAGTTTAGTAGTTTGATAGATATATTCTTATTTAAGAATTGCTGTTATCGTATTATTAAGTGTTGCATCATCATTTCATGCATGTAGATAATGAGTTGATAGAGTTCATGCCTACGGGCAAGTAGGAGTATGAGGAGATCATTGAGGAGTATGAGGAGGAGATTCTCATACAGGAGGGAGCCTCGGAGCCATCAGTTGCTGACTTTGTTGACACCCCACCTGCCTAAGGCAAGCTCCGATGCATAATCCTTATTTTGAATGATCACTGAATATATATATGATGTGCATTTATGTTACAGTCATTTTATGAAAACTACATGCATAGATATACCTACCTATGAGTCCTACTAGCATAGGGTGAGTAGTTGCTATGCTCAGGATTTTGGTAGCGTGAGTAACCTATCGTTACTCACAATAGGCGATTATTATTATCACTCATGATAAAAATGGTGAAAGGAAAATAGAGACCGGACAGGGATATGATTTGGGTATTGGTGGGTGTAAGAGGTTGTGTCCTGTGGCCAACAGGGCATAGCTTGGTTACACTATTTTTCTATCTGTGTTGGTTAAGGACCGACCATTACATTGGATTCTAGACAAGTCATAGACTTATTATCCTAAACACATATACTTATGTATGGGCGTAGGGAAGGCTCGTTGCTATCTTATTGTGGGTTCCGACTCTTTTTGGACCGACTGATTGGGGGCAAGAATGGTGGAGGTCTAAGCACCGCACTGAGTCCAGGACTTAAGAGCGGGGGCTTGGAGTCCAAGTTTGGATGGGGACATGGACCCCATGACAGGAGAGTGGTGGGTTGGTCCTGCTTGTGCCTAGGGTACAAGCGGGGTGTGTGTTTTGGGGTACCTAGCTGGGCACATTAATTCATGAATCACCAACGATCTGGTATGACTTGTCTACAGTCTAGCACCGTAGTAAGAACTAAAAGATGAAAGGTGATGAAATGAAACTGTTTGCTCAACTCCTGCTTGAAAGTAGAACAGGTGCTTACATAGAATGGCTAGATAATGAAATAATCATGACTGCTAATAATAAACATACATAAGGATGCACTATTAGCATTGCTTTCTATAAAAAGGAACTCAGCAAACCATAAAGCTTATCATATCCCTTAGAGTCAGAAAATTATTCCCACTAGTCGGATAAGTCTTGCGAGTATATTGTGTACTCAGGGTTTATTTACCCCTATTGCAGGTGCAGCTTATGGAGTAGCCATTGTGTGAAGGATTCTTCTGGTGGGCACAGACGGATCCTTGTATATTATCGATAGATGTTTCTTTTTATTCCGCTATTTAATTTCCGCACTCTGAATTGGTCCTATAATAATGTATTTCTAAGAACTCTGGATGTATGAAATGGACTAAGTAATAGTAAACTCATTCTCATTATTAGATCCTGAGGGAAAAATATGGATCATTCGGGCTCTCCCTTGGGTGTGCTCGACGGAATCCGCCCAATATAGCTCACTCTCGGGGTGCTTAGTGTCTAGTAGAAGACAAGCACCTCTGTAAGTACGTTATTTTGGGCGGTTCTACCACAATGACCTGCCTTTGTAAATCCAATTAAAATAAAAAAATTATCCTATCGGGCTAGGTGTTGTTGGTCATCATGGATGCCCTATTGCCAAGTCTGCCATTACTGTTTTGCAACACATGTGGCCACCGAGCCCACTACATACCTAGCACACCCTCCATTAGCTACCTCACATATTTGCAGATAGGGAGGAAGATCAAAGGAGGTGGATCCAAATCCAATTTGATGAACTCACCTGCTACAACTCAAAGATTGAATTTATCACCCTCCAGATCTAAGCATCTCATGTGCATCCCTATGCTAGATCTACGACATACTCATCAAGGTAGGAGGTCGGCACTGAAGTAGGAGAACACTGTATGATACTGGTATAGGAGGGGGACAACAAGGCGGTGTATGAGGACAATGCATGATACAGTACACATAAATGCTAAGTTTAGATGATAATGGGTATTTGACATAAGGTCTGTCTAAAACTAACATGCCAATAATTATATTAGCTCGAATATGAGGGCGCGCTAATGATTGGGAGGTTCAAAACTTTCATTCAAGATAGATTTTGGCCATGGTAATGTAGTGTATACAACAAGGTGACCTACAAGCTTTGATAACTCATGGTATGGATTTGATAGGAAATTTGAGTTTGTTGTTAGTCATATATATATAAATAGAAGTTATGTTCACCCATCAACATATGCATATTTTGCTACTACAACTGTTGTATATGCCACCCGTGCTTCTATTATAATCAAACGTGGTAGAATCAAGCCATATGGTTCATATAAGCAACTAAATAATGAGCAATTGTAGTTTCGAAGTTACCTGATAATCCATACAGAAGGACTGTCGGTAAGCACAAAACTCAGTTGCAATGACACATGGAACGAGCTCTAAGCTTCTTCCTAGAGGGCGTCTGCTCCATGACCGGACCTTCTTACTCTACATATTTAGGCTTAGCACATGCTCACCTTTGGTCGTGACGTGTCCATCCACATAGCCAATGTCACTGAAGAACAAGGACACCATGTTTGGTTCCTTTAGGCTCAGGATAGGGCACATGGGCACCTACTGCTGCAAGCCTAGAATCGCAATGAACATCTCATCTGCCTAGAGGTCCGTGATAAGAAGCTCAGCATCACCATCTTTCCTCCACTCCCATAAGCCAGGTGCCTACAAGGTCCAAGAGGTCATGTTGATCTTGTCCTTTGGGTAGTCATGGTCATCATAGCCATCAATGGAGAGGAACTTGATGACTCCATTGATGCAGCCCATGGTGTTGTGCGCCACCGGTGACATACGTGGCGCTGGCAGGAATTCCCTCATGTTTGGCTCTGGCAGAGGCACCAACTGTAGCTGATCATCTGAGAGCACATTGAATGCCACCATTCCAAAGTAGAGGTCGACCCAACATGCCCAAGATTCCAATAATGTGAAAGATACATCTATCATGAAGTATTGGAGCACCTCGAAGGGGAGGTTCACCTTCTTCTATACCCACCGCTCTTGGTCAGTGGACGGTGACCACAACAACATAGAGTACTGCCTAGAAAGATGGGATTGTACCATCATGGCTAGGGTGAAATTGCTGCCTTGGCCCCGACGTACGATAGATGGAACAGTACCCAAATACCTCTCTAAATTGTTTAGAGTCAATCCGAGGGGCGACGACGAAAGGTGTCAGCGTCATTGTCATAGACCAGGTAGTGCCCAGATGAAGCATGGTAGAGGGAATCAGGGCTAGTGAAGAGGACAAGGAGGTTCTTGTCGACACACGCTACAGCGAGGCCCTCTAGCTGAGCCTTGATCTTGCTGGCTGTGGCCGACAGATGAAGTGATAAGGTGGAGATCCTAGGGGCTTTGGTGAATTCAGGGACGAGCTAGACCAAGCCCTCCCATACCTAGTCCACCACACCCATCAGCTCTTCCTCTTCGATTGTGTTGTCATCGCTGTAGAAGCCATTGGCTTCTTCCTCTTCCATCCCCCTCCTCAATTCGATCTCATCCCATGTTTTGATGGTGAATTCGCTCGTGCCCACGCCGTCGGTTGTTTTCTTGATAGTTCTGGCAACGAGGCACATAGAGCGGTCAAATAGTATCGAGATAGGATCCCTTGAGTAGGTTGACATGGTGTGGGTGCATGATGAGGCCAATCGATTTTATGCCTTTTTTAGATGCAATTGATTTTTATGCCTATGCATGAGGAGTTGCATGATCAAGACTCGGGATGAACAAGATACCTTTGGGTCGAAAGCGAGGTGCTACTAGCTGATGTGCCTTGGATCCAAAAGGCAAGGCAATGCTAAGACCAACGACCAACGATGATCGATTGATCTAGTTTGGAGTGACTTTCTCGGATCAAGTTGGTAGCTCACATGGGGACCGTGACATTTTCTTGTTTTGACACTTTTGTTTTTTAAAGGAGATTACTACAGCATGCGCGCACATGATTTGGGCTCCCAGTGTGCGCACCTCTCTAGCACAAGAGATTTGAGTCAAAAAAAACTCAGCAGCTATCTTCACCAACTCTAGTGCCCTCACCCCTGCCGCAGTGAGCTAAGGTTTCATCGGAGCTCCTGGCGAGCTATGGCCCTAGCTCACCCGCGACGCCACCTTCTTCCCCTCCCTCTCACTACCACCGCTGCCAACATGGCTAGAGCTCCCCTGCCCTGACCTGGCCCGACCACCCTTACCACTGCCAGCTCCCCTAAACCTGCCCATCAACTATCCCCACCACCTTGCCTACCTACCTCTCCCTGGTCGGCCATTCTATACCCCGCCGGAGTTGGAAAAGAAGGGAGAGAGAGCTTGTCAAAACCCTAAAAGCCAAATCCAACAGCAGGAAGAGGAGGAGGAGGAGGATGATGCCGATGATGAGGGGCTGACCTGGTGGTGGATCCGCCAGTGTTGCCGCTGGATCTGGCTGATCCGCCATCGCCATGGCTAGATCCACCATGGCCATGTGTAGGGGGAGGTGGTTGGACGAGCGGACGTGAGGAGGCCATCGGTGAGAGAGAGAGGGAGGGCGGAGAGGGGGAAAGGTTGAAGACAAGTCATGGGTGTGCATGTGTGGGTCATGGGTGTGCGGGCGACGTCCTCATAGCGTGCGCGCTTTCTTATTAGCATTTTCGTTTAAAAAAATAAAAACTTTACTTAAGAGTGACAATGACACTATTGAATGGTTTCATGAGTATTCACACGTGCTAAGGAGCCCTGATGCACTGCTGAGCATGGATGTCATAGCATGTCATGTGTGTTCTCCTGCGTCGTGCGTGCCACGTGGCCACTGGCCACCATGTGGTGTGGCCATCTTCGGCTACCACTGCTGCACACCATAGGCCTCCTGTGCTCGAGCGATGACTCTGCCAGCCAACCACATCCTATCTAGGCCTCTATGCTCATCATCGTCACCTCACATGCCCACTCGTTGTTGCTTCGGTGTTGTTGTGCTTTCCTTGGGTAAAGCAGTTAGCCCCAGCGAGCTCCGTCATGCTCACTGTGTCGTCTAGTCCCAGCGCCACCTATTGCCATAGACCATCCCACTACCACCATTGCCACACTAGTCATGCCCATGATAGCAGCATGCCATCCATCGCTAGCTCAACTCTTTGGCCAGTGGCCTCGGCCAAACCGCTGGGCTAAATATGGGCATAGCCGCATAGCCCGCCTCGTCACCCACGCAACACACAAGCAACACAATACCCCAATGAACTTCCTCATAGCAAGGCTAATAATATAGCCAGGTTCTTTGTAGCCTTCTCTTAGCCCTGCCTATATAGTAGTTAGCTTTTCACTATCAATACATAGCCCACTTATCTATCTCACAGAGTTTCTTGGTTCTTATGCCTAAGCCGGCTATAAGCTTATAGCCCGCTTCTCCTCTCTCTCCTCCACCTCATCATTTAGCTAGCTTACAGCATCTTAGTATACTTGCTCTCAGACACTGCCATGTAGCCACAATGCCCGACGCATCACGATTGAGCCACAATACTACCCATGCGCAACCTAGTGAGAGTAATATAATTAAATGATACACTATCTAGTCTTAACTACCACTAGCTCTATCCAAGTTAATGTATAATGAAATACAAGAGAGTGGTAGAGAGGTATATGATTGTGGCAAGTGACCAATGAGTGAATACCAATGAATACCAAAGAGACAATCAAGACACAATGATTTTTCCTCTGAGGTTTACTTGCTTGCGGGTAAGCTAGTCCCCGTTGTGGCGATTCACTCACTTGGAGGTTCATGCACTAATTGGCATCACACGCCAAACCCTTATTAGGGTACCGCACAACCAATACAAGATGAGGATCACACAAACCATGAGCAATTTACTAGAGTACCTTTTGACTATCCACCAGGAAAAGGTCAAGAACCCCTTACCATCACCACGATCAGAGCTGGAGACAATCACCAACCTCCGCTCGATGATCCTCATTGCTCCAAGCTGTCTAGGTGGCGGCAACCACCAAGAGTAACAAAGCCAAACCCTACAGTGAAACACGAATACCAAGTGCTTCTAGATGCAAACAGTCAAGCAATGCACTTGGATTCTTTCTCAATCTCACAAAGATGATGAATCTAAGATGGAGATGAGTGGGAGAGATTTGGCTAAGCTCACAAGATTGCTATGTCAACACAAATAGACAAGAAAGTGAGCTAGAGCCGACCAAACGATATTTATAGACACCCTAAATAATAGAGCCATTGGCTCAATTATTGCGCTGACCGTGGGACGATCGGATGTGCAGGTCGTGTGCACTAGACGCGTCCGATGTGGTGACCGGACGCGTTCAGTTGCTATGTCTAGTCGTAGCCTGACTGCCACATCTCTTTCAAATTGTTTAGCCATTGACGCCCAACGGCTATCTCTACGCATAGTAATACTACGTGATCGGACACGCTGTTAGAAAACGACCTAGACCCAGAAGACACAACATTAGGTCGAGTCTAGAGAGCTCCTAGAGCTGCTCTGGGTTGATCGAACACATCCACTCACATCGGACCAGATGCTCCCAGCGTCCGATGAATTATTGTGCTGAAAACCTGAGACTTGCTGGTTCACACCGAACGTGTTCGGTCTGGTCGCTCTCTACAATCCTACATCGAGCTATATCACTTTGACCTGACACTAAAAAGTAACTCATCAAGTGTCCGGTCACTTTCACTTAGTCGCTCACCTCAGGTCCAAATATCAGGACACGTCTGGTCTTGATTCTGGATGTGTCCGGTCACTTCTATCTGACTACCCTAAGACTAGATAAAATACCATACTGCATCTGGTCCCAATTTCGGACATGTCTGGTCACTCTGTGACCAGCGCGACTAACTCCTTTTCAACTCTATCTTCCTTACCCTTGCTCAAATGTGCCAACCACCTAAATGTATCACCTTGTGCACATGTGTTATCATATTTTCACAAATAGTTTCCAAGGGTGTTAGCACTCCACTAGATCCTAAATGCATATACAATGAGTTAGAGCATATAGTGGCACTTTGATAACCGCATTTCGATACGAGTTTCTCCCCTCTTAATAGTATGGCTATTGAACCTAAATGTGATCATACTCACTAAGTGTCTCGATCACCGAAACTGAAAAAGCTCCTATCAAGTTTCAAATTTGCCTTGCTGTTTTTTGTTTTTCTCTTTCTTCTTTTTCAAGTCCAAGCATTTAATCATCACCATGCCATCACCATCATCATGATCTTCACCATTGCTTCATCACTTGGAGTAGTGCTACCCATCTCATAATCACTTTGATAAACTAGGTTAGCACTTAGGGTTTCATCAATTCACCAAAACCAAACTAGAGCTTTCAATCTCCCCCTTTTTGGTAATTTATGATAACCCTTTCACAAAGATATGAATTGAAATTTATTTGAATCCATATTGCTTGCCCAAGCATATTTACCTATGTGTAAAAGGATATGGACAAGTTTCATGAATCCCAAATGGTAGCAATTGCTCCTCCTACATATGTGCTAAGAGTTTGGATTGTAGCTTGCACATATGCTTAGATAGGAAATAAAGGAGACAATGTCTACCAAATGATGCTAAGGTATAAGAGATGGACCTTTGAAGCAGTGATACCAATTGTAGTGCACTAATATACCATCCTTAGCACCATTAGTAACTAGACATACACAAAAACTAGAATACCCCATGAGATCAACATTAGAAATAAGGGTCTAGTTTCCATAAAATGAACATAAGTCTAGTTTCTTGACCTATGCATGCTAGTTTTTCATTTTATCATTCAATCCTATAACTAGCATATACCATGCAAGCATAAATATTGAAATTTAAAACTTATGCCATGCAAGCAAACATATGAAATGCACATTCAAATGCATCCACCAAGTTTATGAGCTTGCTCCCCCTATGTCAATTTCTCAATTTCTCCTCCTTTGTTATCTTTTCACTATCTTTATACACTATTTCTCCTCCTTTGTCATCAATGACCTCAAAGGTTTAATTTTAAATAGGTTGAGATTATCAATGTCAATCAATGGTGTGAGGAACATTTTCCTAAATTTGGTCCAATCGAGATCACTTGCCAAAGATATTTAACTTGGTTTGATCCAAGGACAAGCTTCTTCACACCTTCAAATAAGGGTTATCTTGTATCATATTGAGTTAAGCACTTATAGCTCATTTTCTAGATCAAACACTAGATTTACAAGCCCATAAATTTGTCATATGCTACCACTAGACCAAATTAAGCATAGAAGCAATGGTGGTACCATACAAACATCAAAATCATTTGATTTTCATAAATGAGCCTATTAAATGTAAAAAAATGACTAGATATACTAAACATGTTCCTTAGCAAGGATGTATGCCATGCCAATAAACTTTTATCGTGGATTGCTCGAAGGAGAGGCATGTCATATAAGTGGGGAGGTGCATCAATAGATATTTGAGAAATCTAATATGTTCAACTCATTCTTTAGCTTACAAAACATTTTCTCATCTAATGGTTTGGTGAATATATCGGCAAGTTGATCTTCGGTGCCTACACTTTCAATACAAATGTTCCCTTTTTGTTGGTGATCTCTTATGAAATAGTGGTGGACATCAATGTGCTTTGTTCTTGCATGTTGAACCGGATTGTTGGTTAACTTGATTGCACTCTCATTGTCACATAGCAATGACACTTTCTTAAACTTGAATCCAAAGTCATTCAAGATGGCCTTCATCCAAAGTATTTGTGCACAACAACTACCGACGGATATATATTTGGCTTCGGCGGTTGATAATGCAACACTATTTTACTTCTTTGATGACCATGAAACAAGTGATCTTCCTAACAATTGACATGTGCCTGAGGTGCTCTTCCTTTCATCCTTGCATTCGGTATAATCTGAGTCAGAGTAACCAACTAGCTCAAACTTTGCTCTTTTGGGATACCACAAACCAACATTTTGTGTATGTTTCAAGTACCTCAATATTCTCTTTATAGCTTTCAAATGACTTTCTCTTGGTGAGGCTTAAAATCTTGCACACATGCATACACTAAATATGACATTCGACCTTGATGCGGTCACATAGAGTAGGCTTCTAATCATAGACTGATATAATTTTTGATCCACCATATTACCACTTGCATCACTATTCAAGTTGTTATTTGTTCCTATTGGTGTACTAATAGGCTTTGCTATCACTCATGCCAAACTTCTTGAGCATGTTTTTGATGTACTTGTCTTGACTCACAAATATATCATTCTTCAATTGCTTGATTTGAAGACCAATGAAGTAACTTAACTCTCCAATTATGGATATTTCAAACTCATTAGCCATCATCTTTCCAAACTCTTCACAAAAGTCTTAATTGGTTGATCCAAATATTATGTCATCAACATAGATTTGCAACAAAAATAAGTCTTTACCAATCTTCTTGGTGAAAAGAGTGGTGTTAACCTTATCCATCATGAACCCTTTAGAGAGTAGGAAGTCCCTCAATCTCTCATACCATGCTCTAGGTGCTTGCTTTAAGCCATACAATGCCTTCTTCAACTTATACACATGGTCGGGCTTCTTGTCATCTTCAAAACCGGGAGGTTACTCAATATATACTTCTTCATTGATGTAACCATTGAGAAATGCACTCTTGACATCCTATTTGATAGAGCTTGATGTTGTGGGCACAAGCATAGGCTAATAAGATTCTAATTGCTTCCAATCTAGCAACCAGGGCATATATTTCTCCAAAGTCAATACCTTCAACTTGTGTATATCATTGTGCTACCAATCTTACTTTGTTCCTTACTACTATCCCATCTTGATATTGCTTGTTTCTAAAGACGCATTTGGTTCCAATCACATCGTGTTCCTTTGGTCTCTCTATCAATTCTCATACTTGATTTCTTATAAAGTTATTCAATTCTTTATGCATAGCATTCACCCAATCAACATCCTTCAATACTTCATCTATCTTCTTTGGTTCAATGGATGACACAAATGAGAAATGCTCACAAAATGAAGCCAATCTTGATCTAGTTTGCACACCTCTTGAAATATCACCAAGGATAGTGTCTAATGGATGATCCCTTGCAATATTAGTTGATTGGAGGATTAGAACTTGATTGCTTGTCCTTGCTTGATCATTGGGTTGAGATGATGGACTAGACACTTGATCTTGCTCATTATCATGAGAACCACTTGTATTAGCTTGATTTGTATCATCTTGCACATTTGAGTTAGAGAGCACTTGCACTTGATCATCTTTATCACCATTCACTTGCCTAGGCCTCAATTTACCAATATCCATGTTCTTCATGGCATTTAAAAGTTGAATGTCTCTAACATCTTTCAAGTTCTCATTCTCTTCTTGTGAATCCTTGGTTTCATCAAATTCAACATCATGAACTTCCTCAAGAGTACCACTATCCAAATTTCAAACTCTATATGCTTTACTAATAGTTGAGTATCCAAGTAGAAATCATTTATCATATTTCTTATCAAACGTGTCCAATCTAGTGCCTTTCTTTAAGATGTAGCATTTGCAACCAAAGACCAAAAAATATACAATGTTGGACTTTCTACCATTCAAGAGCTCATATGGTGTCTTCTCTTTTAATGGATGACAATAGAGGCGATTCCTACAAAAGCAAGCCGTGTTGATAGCTTCGGCCCAAAAAGATTGACTCATATTGTACTCACTAAACATAGACCTTAACATATCAATGAGTGTTCTATTCTTCCTCTCAACAAGGCCATTTGATCCTGGAGTGTACTTAGCCGAGAATTAATGTCTAATTCCAAATTCATCAATTTTAGTGTTCTTAAACTCACTATCATTGTCACTTCTAACTCTCTTGATGGATGTTTCAAATTCATTGTGAATGTCCTTGACAAATAATTTGAATGTTGCAAACACATTACTTTTGTCCACTAGAAAGAATACCCAAGTGTATCCAGTATAATTATCCACTATCACAAAGTCATATTTGTCACCACTAATGCTTGTGTATTGAGTTGGCCCAAATAATTCCATGTACAATAACTGTAACACCCCAAATTTTGCACTTTTAGAAATAGAGTAAAAATGATTTATTTTGTAGTTTTGTGCTCATAAAAACATAGGTAAAAGAAATTTTTCTTTAAATTAAAATCCAACATAAGGGTAACAATATGTTTGCGCATACATGCCGTTGCATTTGTACTTTTGTGATGAGTGGTTTGAAAAATAAATTCAAATCTCAATCTTTAAAATATTGCTTTTAAGTAGTGGTTTAAAAAGAATTTGAAAATTTGCAAAAACAAAAGTTAGATAAGATGCCTTGTTTTTAAAATCTAAAGGCTTAGAAAAGGTTTTAAGACACGCTAGAACGATGCCTCTCTTTCCGAGAATCTTTCCGACCTTTTTCGGAATTAAATTCATATTTCTTGGAGCTTTATCTTTTTCCTCGATCAATGCAAAAGTCTTTTTCACGAGCTAAACCACTTTGGTTGTGTTCCTTATTCTTCCATCTATCCCTAGGAATTTTTCTAGTATTTTTCGGTGCTCAGAGATATTTTTCGGAGCCTAAATAGTAATTCCCGATTTTCTGTAATTATTTTAATTCCGAAAATCAATATTTACTAAAATATCTCGGATTTCCAAAATATCCAAACCCTACGTATATATATATGCCGGCGTAGCCCTCGACGCGAGGATTCCAGAAGTACAGCCCGTTTTTTGAGCCACCACACGTAGCCCCACAGATCGGACGCCGAAGTTCTCCACAGCTAGGTTTCCGGCGAACCTTTGGCGAGCTTTTCCGGCCACCTCGAACGTCTCCAGCGAAAACCGTCACCACCACGAGGTAGATCTCGTCGTTCTCTACGACGTCTTGTCATCCTTTTCGCGAATCCGTGCCCGTTCGTCGTTTCCCTAACTTCGTTTTCTCTTTTCCGGCGAGCTCCTCCATGGACATCATGTTCATCGTCTTCTCCGGCTTGCTGGCCACCCGGCGCCACCACAGTACCCTCCCGTGTCCCGGCCTGTGGCCCTGCGCCACCCTGTCCCACGCCCCTGCTCGCGAGCACAGCCAGGTAGCCGCCGTCGCCCCTGCACGTGCGTGCAAGCACGCCGCATGGCCTGGCCGGCCAACCGCCGCCGCCGTCCCTCTGGACGCGTGCACACGTGGCTGTGTCACAGCCGACGCCGCCCGCAGCCCTCCCGGCAGGCCGCCGACCAGCCCCGGCCGAGTCCCTCCCTCTCCTCCGCGAGCATCACAGCAGGCTCCCATGGCCACTGCTCTGTACGTAAGAGAAGCAAGGAAGAAGATGGAGTATTTACAAGATTGCCATCCGGTAATTATCATTGATCTTTAATCCTTCGCCGTTTCGTCATTTTAGCTCTGTTTCAGTCCGTTCCAATTGCGTTAGTTTCGTGTCGTCGAGATCTACGCAGTAGCGTTATTAGTTTTCAGATCACATGTTTATGAATTTATTTTATTAAAATATTAATTGTGCCTATAATTAATTAATCGCCGATTAATTAAAGTCGATTTAGGTTTTTGATCCCGATTCGATTGCACGAGTTTCATCGCAGTGTGTGATACGTGTTAGCAGCGATTTTTAACATGTCTCACATCTTGGAAATTTATATGTTAAATATTAATTTGATTTATGCTTATGCAATTGAGTTTCTAATTAAAAGTAACATAGGCATATACTTCGGCCTTTTATAAATGATTGTAAATCTAATTAATGTGCAACTAGCTTTCTAAATTAATTAAAAGCAATATAGGTTTTCCACGTCGGCCTTAATAAATGAATATTAAACTGGTTATATCGATTTAAATATATGTTTTGATTATAATTGGTTTAGCTGAACTCACGTCATATTCAGTTATAGTGTAGATGCTCTTACGTGTTCTTTTAATTTGAAAAGTTAAAGTTTATTTTGATTAAATAATACATGCACATCCGCTCCTTAATACATTATTAATTATTCCATTGATAAATCCTAAACTGATGTAATGCTTACATCATTTTGGTTTTCCTTTTAAAAATAATAAATGCTAGGGCTTATACGTGCTATATATGTTTTGAATATATACTCTCACTTGTTATTATATCTTTGTAAGTCAAAAATTTAATTTGCATAAATGATATCAAAATAACTATAATTAAGATATGAATAGTTTATCTTAGTTTTCTAAATCTAATGACTCAAGTATAAAATGACTTAACTCAATTTTAGATATTCACCTGAGATATCTTATACATGTTTTATGATCATTAAAATAGATAAAGCATATAGTTTTCTTTCCAACGCAAATCCTTCGATAGATGTTTCTGTTTTACCGTAGCTCCAATTAGTATGCCTTTCGCGTGTGTGTGATCGTAGCAATGCGTAGATTAGATTTTGAATCTTTTCATTGATTGGTGTATTGTTCTAATCTAGTATGTTTGCTATGCATGCTTGTTCGGATGCTTGTGTGGTGCTTTTCGGTCTTGTCCAGTCGGTGGGTTTTGCGTTGGTGATCTATAAGAAATTGGAGATCAAGAAGAAGAAGAAGAAAACGTTAAAGATTAAAGCTTACCGAAGGATCGGTGTTTAAGGCAAGTATAGTTTGGGTTTTCTTTCTGTGACCATGATCTTGAAGCTTGATTAATGAATATGCTATAAACACAAGAGATGACTTGTTAGCAACAACAGGAGGGTTAAATTCCCTCTCCACAAGGTCTCATTTGTAAGTGATCATCCGGGACTTACAGTACAGCTGTGAGGGCTATATGGCTCTGGCTCTAGTTGCTTGGGAGACCTTTTCTAGCAGGCTTAGAGGATACTGCGAGTTGGGTATAGGACAGCCTCTGTCCTGTTGTGCCTTGCTATGGAAGCGGCCTTTTAATGGAAGGGGGATTCCTATATCCGATGACCCTGCGGCCCTTCCTGGTTAGACGAACTTCTGAGTAGCTTTATATGATTTTCGGTGTTTGGACCTTGCAAACCCGTACATTTGGAAATCATGACTCACAGTGAAAGTGTACACCTCTGCGCAGAGTTTAATAAACTGATATATCAGCCGTGCTCACGGTCACGAGCGGCCAAGGGATTCTTACGCCAAAGATGAGCACTTGTTAAATCATGCTTAACTGAGTTATTTTGAGCTATTTATTATTCAATTATACTTGATCATGTGGCTATGGAATGCACTACCTTGTTGCTATATTTGCTGAGTTCGACATGGACTCACCCTTGCAATTTCCCCCACACCTCAGGCTGCTGGAGTCTGAAGGAGTTAGGCTTATGATCAACCAGTCAGTTGGATCCAGGGGAGTGAAGTCTGCACCCGGAGATCAGAGTTGTCTATCCGTTGATTGTTTTCTAAGTTTATCTCTTTCGCTAAGTTTGCTATATATTAAGCATTGTGAATTGATACTGTCCCTTCATTTGTAGCTATATGTGAGGTTTGATTACCAGGGCTCACATATGGTGTGCATTCGGCTTTGTCCTTAAAACCGGGTGTTACAAGTGGTATCAGAGCAATGCTGACTGTAGGACGCAAGCCTAGTAGAAACTGGTCGTTCTAAGGTTTACAAGTTACAGCAAAAATCCATGGTCTATAAACCTTGATATTTTCTTTCCTACTACATTCTTACCCTTGATATTCGTCCCCTCCTTGATGCTTCTTTAAAAGCTTTTTGTTCCCATCTACTCCTTGCTTTGATATGTTTTTAGAATCTTGTCTTACCACCTTCTCGCGTAATTTGAAGTTAAGCTATAGGATCTTTACCCATAATATGAAGAAGACGATAGTATCGCAAGTGTAAGTCAATGATTGAATTGTGCACCTTAATTGCTTGTTGGCTTGTCATTATGATTATGTTTTGTTTTGAATCTTTGTAATGAGTGCAATGATTTTTTGGATTTTCCACAAATTCATTTAGTTTATAGGCATAAGACATAAGGATTAATGAATAGATAGTTGGGTTTTGGTTTTCTCCTGTTTCCCTATCCTATCTTTCTGGAGCAACCTATCATCTTTGGTTTATATCTCTATTCTTGGGCAATCAAAAATCATGGTAAACTTTTAGAGAATACTAGACTTCAACATGTTTCTCTGACCTCAAGAATCACCCTGATAGCTATTAAGGTTATGAAGTTATGAAAATCATAAGAGGATGTATCTGTGCTGTCAGAAATCTGGAGCAGTCTGTGGTATTCTAGTCATAACGCAATTTTGGTTGGTGCAAAGTTTGTGGAATTTTTCTGGATACAACTAGACCTCTGTATCTTCCATATGCCTCTGGAATCACTATCATAGCTAATATATTTTGGGAGATATAAACATCACAAGCCGAAGTTTCTATGCAGTCTGTAATCTAGGACAGTTTCTATTGTGTGTTGTGTTTGACCAACTTAACTGCCGAATCTGGAAAAGTGTTCTATAAGAAAGTGGTAGAGAATTTCATAAGCTTTCCAACGGTATAAAGTACAGCTTCATTGGATTTGCATAACAGAAGTTATACTAGTTTTACTACGCTGCTATTTTTATGCTCGCGAGGAACTGCAGGTTCTGGTTTTTGCCAATGCACATGAGTCACTTTGGGATAATAGGACGACATCATGATAACTATCTCATTTAGAAGAAGATGCAAGCTATTCTTTGGTGCCCCTGGTTGATGTGTTCTTAAGGGGGGTAGCCAAGGCATAAAGGAATCGCAAGATGGAGGTCTCATACAATCTAGAGCTTCACTTGGAAGTATCGGTTATTCCTATGGTTGAGGAATCACTATCCGACACAAGGATCTTTGTTCAAGATTGTTAATAGGTTGGATCATCTACAAGGAGCTCAAATATTTTGTCAGGATTGGTCTTCGCTTCAAGCAATCATCACTTGGGAGTTCAACCTTCAACTCAAGACAAGTTGGCACTGATGGCATACGAAAATATGATGATTGGACTCCTCTACAGTTGGTTCTTTGGCAACTTAAGTGAGTTTTGTTTGGATGGAGTTCTCTTTTTGGTTGTGGGATGTCTCTAATGATAGAATTATACGGACAATCGCTCAAGAGAGATGTGTTGAGCTGGAACCCGCTTAAGTATGCAAGAGGGATCCAGAGTTCCCCGGAATGGTAAGATTCTATCACACGTTCATTAGAGGTATTATAGTGTTGAACACAAGAGTTTCTTTTATAAAGCGGTTGGCAAGGATATAGATGTGTTCTATGTAAGAAAAGTAGTGAATTATGCATCAAGTCAACTATGGAGGCTTGAGATGGACTATTTGACATATGAGATCTGGAGTTATCCATTGTGGAGCATAGTGGTATTATCTACTTGGACATGAAGAGTGATATCTACGTGAATCATAAGAATCTAAGGGACATTTTCAGTAAGTTGGTTTGAGATTGTGACATCAGTGTTGGGTTCAATTAACCAAATGTTTTTGGTTTACAAGTATGTGTTATCTTTAGAAGAAATAAAAGTTGTGGCCAATGCCGTTAGCAAATTGGAAGAGCTATGCTAAGAAGATTGAACGACACCATGGATTAAGTTTTGTGTTTAAGAGTCACAACTCAACCTGAGCATATATATAGTTAATAGTGTTTTGAAGTTGGAATCTATTTTGGACCAAGAGAGTAATACATGAGGATCAATTGGAATATGGATGTATGAAGTGGTCGATTTGATATCTTGGACTAAAAAAATCTAGCAAGACATGTTGAGAAGCATTGTGTTATATTTTGGAATTAGTGAGGACAAGAGTTTGTCACTCAATGGATTCCAATGTGGTCTTTGTGAGAAGCATATGGAGTGTCAGTGTGAAGAATAAGCTAGCACCCAGCTGCAACGGTTCATTGAGGTTGTTAAAAAGGAAAAGTGAAGAGGCCTAACAATTGGAAGAGTACTAGAGAGTTGGTTTATGGATACTTGAGAGTTAATTAGAGGGCCTATCAACATCTGGGGATCAACGAGTATGCTATTTGGAGTAAAAGTCAAGATGAATCTTTGTCAAGACGGTGGAACTACTCGAGAAAGTGAAGAAGATCCAATGGCAGTGTGTATTCTAGTGTCTTGATCATCATCTTCCGAATCTCGAGGACGAGATTCATCCTAAGGGGGGTAGAATTGTAACACCCCAAATTTTGCACTTTTAGAAATAGAGTAAAAATGATTTATTTTGTAGTTTTGTGCTCATAAAAACATAGGTAAAAGAAATTTTTCTTTAAATTAAAATCCAACATAAGGGTAACAATATGTTTGCGCATACATGCCGTTGCATTGGTACTTTTGTGATGAGTGGTTTGAAAAATAAATTCAAATCTCAATCTTTAAAATATTGCTTTTAAGTAGTGGTTTAAAAAGAATTTGAAAATTTGCAAAAACAAAAGTTAGATAAGATGCCTTGTTTTTAAAATCTAAAGGCTTAGAAAAGGTTTTAAGACACGCTAGAACGATGCCTCTCTTTCCGAGAATCTTTCCGATCTTTTTCGGAATTAAATTCATATTTCTTGGAGCTTTATCTTTTTCCTCGATCAATGCAAAAGTCTTTTTCAGGAGCTAAACCACTTTGGTTGTGTTCCTTATTCTTCCATCTATCCCTAGGAATTTTTCTAGTATTTTTCGGTGCTCAGAGATATTTTTCGGAGCCTAAATAGTAATTCCCGATTTTCTGTAATTATTTTAATTCCGAAAATCAATATTTACTAAAATATCTCGGATTTCCAAAATATCCAAACCCTACGTATATATATATGCCGGCGTAGCCCTCGACGCGAGGATTCCAGAAGTACAGCCCGTTTTTCGAGCCGCCACACGTAGCCCCACAGATCGGACGCCGAAGTTCTCCACAGCTAGGTTTCCGGCGAACCTTTGGCGAGCTTTTCCGGCCACCTCGAACGTCTCCAGCGAAAACCGTCACCACCACGAGGTAGATCTCGTCGTTCTCTACGATGTCTTGTCATCCTTTTCGCGAATCTGTGCCCGTTCGTCGTTTCCCTAACTTCGTTTTCTCTTTTCCGGCGAGCTCCTCCATGGACATCATGTTCATCGTCTTCTTCGGCTTGCTGGCCACCCGGCGCCACCACAGTACCCTCCCGTGTCCCGGCCTGTGGCCCTGCGCCACCCTGTCCCACGCCCCTGCTCGCGAGCACAGCCAGGTAGCCGCCGTCGCCCCTGCACGTGCGTGCAAGCACGCCGCATGGCCTGGCCGGCCAACCGCCGCCGCCGTCCCTCTGGACGCGTGCACACGTGGCTGTGTCACAGCCGACGCCGCCCGCAGCCCTCCCGGCAGGCCGCCGACCAGCCCCGGCCGAGTCCCTCCCTCTCCTCCGCGAGCATCACAGCAGGCTCCCATGGCCACTGCTCTGTACGTAAGAGAAGCAAGGAAGAAGATGGAGTATTTACAAGATTGCCATCCGGTAATTATCATTGATCTTTAATCCTTCGCCGTTTCGTCATTTTAGCTCTGTTTCAGTCCGTTCCAATTGCGTTAGTTTCATGTTGTCGAGATCTACGCAGTAGCGTTATTAGTTTTCAGATCACATGTTTATGAATTTATTTTATTAAAATATTAATTGTGCCTATAATTAATTAATCGCCGATTAATTAAAGTCGATTTAGGTTTTTGATCCCGATTCGATTGCACGAGTTTCATCGCAGTGTGTGATACGTGTTAGCAGCGATTTTTAACATGTCTCACATCTTGGAAATTTATAAGTTAAATATTAATTTGATTTGTGCTTATGCAATTGAGTTTCTAATTAAAAGTAACATAGGCATATACTTCGGCCTTTTATAAATGATTGTAAATCTAATTAATGTGCAACTAGCTTTCTAAATTAATTAAAAGCAATATAGGTTTTCCACGTCGGCCTTAATAAATGAATATTAAACTGGTTATATCGATTTAAATATATGTTTTGATTATAATTGGTTTAGCTGAACTCACGTCATATTCAGTTATAGTGTAGATGCTCTTACGTGTTCTTTTAATTTGAAAAGTTAAAGTTTATTTTGATTAAATAATACATGCACATCCGCTCCTTAATACATTATTAATTATTCCATTGATAAATCCTAAATTGATGTAATGCTTACATCATTTTGGTTTTCCTTTTAAAAATAATAAATGCTAGGGCTTATACGTGCTATATATGTTTTGAATATATACTCTCACTTGTTATTATATCTTTGTAAGTCAAAAATTTAATTTGCATAAATGATATCAAAATAACTATAATTAAGATATGAATAGTTTATCTTAGTTTTCTAAATCTAATGACTCAAGTATAAAATGACTTAACTCAATTTTAGATATTCACCTGAGATATCTTATACATGTTTTATGATCATTAAAATAGATAAAGCATATAGTTTTCTTTCCAACGTAAATCCTTCGATAGATGTTTCTGTTTTACCGTAGCTCCGATTAGTATGCCTTTTGCGTGTGTGTGATCGTAGCAATGCGTAGATTAGATTTCGAATCTTTTCATTGATTGGTGTATTGTTCTAATCTAGTATGTTTGCTATGCATACTTGTTCGGATGCTTGTGTGGTGCTTTTCGGTCTTGTCCAGTCGATGGGTTTTGCGTTGGTGATCTATAAGAAGTTGGAGATCAAGAAGAAGAAGAAGAAAACGTTGAAGATTAAAGCTTACCGAAGGATCGGTGTTTAAGGCAAGTATAGTTTGGGTTTTCTTTCTGTGACCATGATCTTGAAGCTTGATTAATGAATATGCTATAAACACAAGAGATGACTTGTTAGCAACAACAGGAGGGTTAAATTCCCTCTCCACAAGGTCTCATTTGTAAGTGATCATCCGGGACTTACAGTACAGCTGTGAGGGCTATATGGCTCTGGCTCTAGTTGCTTGGGAGACCTTTTCTAGCAGGCTTAGAGGATACTGCGAGTTGGGTATAGGACAGCCTCTGTCCTGTTGTGCCTTGCTATGGAAGCGGCCTTTTAATGGAAGGGGGTTCCTATATCCGATGACCCTGCGGCCCTTCCCGGTTAGACGAACTTCTGAGTAGCTTTATATGATTTCCGGTGTTTGGACCTTGCAAACCCGTACATTTGGAAATCGTGACTCACAGTGAAAGTGTACACCTCTGCGCAGAGTTTAATAAACTGATATATCAGCCGTGCTCACGGTCACGAGCGGCCAAGGGATTCTTACGCCAAAGATGAGCACTTGTTAAATCATGCTTAACTGAGTTATTTTGAGCTATTTATTATTCAATTATACTTGATCATGTGGCTATGGAATGCACTACCTTGTTGCTATATTTGCTGAGTTTGACATGGACTCACCCTTGCAATTTCCCCCACACCTCAGGCTGCTGGAGTCTGAAGGAGTTAGGCTTGTGATCAACCAGTCAGTTGGATCCAGGGGAGTGAAGTCTGCACCCGGAGATCAGAGTTGTCTATCCGTTGATTGTTTTCTAAGTTTATCTCTTTCGCTAAGTTTGCTATATATTAAGCATTGTGAATTGATATTGTCCCTTCATTTGTAGCTATATGTGAGGTTTGATTACCAGGGCTCACATATGATGTGCATTCGGCTTTGTCCTTAAAACCGGGTGTTACAATAACTCAAATGCTTTACTAGTGCTCATCATGCTTTTCTTAGGATTGGTGTTTCCAACTTGTTTTCTGGCTTGGCAAGAGCTATAAAGCTTATCTTTCTCAAACACTATATCTTTCAAGCCTTTAACCAAGTCATGCTTGACTAATCTATTCAATTGTTTCATTCCAACATGGCCAAGCCTTCTATGCCATAACCAACCCATGCTAGACTTAGTGAACAAGCATATAGATAATTGAGCTTCACTAGCATTGAAATCAACCAAGTATAGATTCTCATATCTAGAGCCCTTGAAGATCAAGTTAGAGCCATCTACACTTATGATCTCTACATCATCTACCCCAAATATACATTTGAATCCAAGATCACATAATTAAGCCATGAATAGCAAATTAAAGTTCAAACTCTTTACTAGCAACACATTGGATATGCTCATATCATTAGATATCATAATCTTACCAAGCCCTTTGACCTTGCTTTTGTCATTATCACCAAATGTGATACTATCATAACAATCATTGTCATTGGTATTGATTGAGTTAAACATTTTTGTATCACCGGTCATGTGTTGAGTGCACCTACTATTAAGAACCTAATGCCTTCCTCTGGCTTTCTAATTGACCTGTAAAAGAAGATCAATTCTTTTTAGGTACCCAAACTTGCTTGGGTCGTTGAAGGTTAGTGACCAAGCTCTTTGGCACCCAAATAGCTCTCTTCTTTGAGCCCATCTATGGTGTACAAGTGAACTTAGCTTTCACACCATTTGTACCCTTAGTAAGCACATAGAAAGAATTAATCTTAATTGAGGATACATTAGCACTTTTGCTCTTGTTCTTGTACTCATGCTCTTTATAACCAACTTACTTGCAACTAGTATAAAACCGACCATTGTTCTTCATAAAACTAGTCTTGTGAGGAGCAAAGGTCGCCTTGCCTTTCTTGGGGGTATAGCTCAATCCCTCTTTATAAAGAGAAGCTCTTTGGCTATCCAAGCACATAAGCAAACAGTCTCACCACTGTAGGCCTTAGCCAAGGTGTGAGTGAGCTCATTGACCTTCTTCTTAGGGGTCTCATTCTCAATCATTAGTGAGGCATTATATATGAAACCATCACTATTAGATGAGGTGGAAGTGGAAGTGCTATAAAAAGGGTTAGTGGGAGCAATAATGATATGCTTATATAATGATTCATCAATTAGATCACAAGCTAACCCTACATTACATGTCTCAACATGCTTCTTCTCATTTTGCTCATCAAGCAAAGTCGAATGAGCTTTTTCAAGCTTCTTGTAAGCCTTGCCAAACTTCTTATGGGCTTCCTCTAGCCTCTCATGAGATGCATTGAGCTCACCAAAGGCTTGCTTAAGGGCTTTTAGTTTCTTAGGCAAGCTTTTGCATTCTCTTCTTTTAATATTAAAGTATTCTTTAGCATCATCTAGCATGTCAAGTAGTTCATCCTTAGTTAGTTCATTCTCATTACTATCACTTTCATTTTCATTTTCATTTTCATTTTCATTTTTATTATCATGTTCCTCATCGCTTCCATCATCATAAGTTTATACCTTAGTGGCCTTAGCCATGAAGCATGATGGAGTGTCGAAGAGAGAAGGCTTTTCATTGATAGCAATGCTTGCAAGTGCCTTCTTCTTGGTGGTCTTGTCATCATCACTATCATCATCATCACTATCCCAAGTGACCATATATGAACCACCATTTTTCTTCTTCATGAAGATCATCTTATCCTTCTTCTCTTTCTTTTCCTTCTTGTCCTTCCTCTTGTTGTTCTTGTTGTCATCATTGTCACTATTGTATGGGCATTGAGCAACAAGATGATATGTGCTTCCACAATAGAAGCACTTTATTGATTCTTCCTTGTTCTTGGATAAATACTTCTTTCTTCTAGCATGGTAGCCCTTCTTCATTATGAATTTACCAAATCTCTTGACAAAGAGAGCCATCTTCTCATTATCCATCTCATCAAAGCTTAAGTCTTCATCTTCACTTGATGATTCTTGCTTTGCCTTGCCCTTAGATGATGTGGCCTTGAATGCCACACTATTCTTCTTCTCATCTTTCTTCTCCTTTTCTTTCTTCTCATCATCATCTCTATATGTATCATCGGTTATTATATCTCCTAACACTTGGTTTGGTGTCATGGTGTCTAAACCACTCCTCACTAAAATAGTGACCAATGTGCCAAATCTTGAGGGTAAGCATCTCAAGAATTTATGAGAGAAGTCCTTGTCCTCCACCTTCTCACCAAGTGTTTTGAGATCATTGACAAGCACTTGTAACCCATGGAATATCTCCAGCCCACTCTCATCCTCCTTCATCTTGAAACTAGCAAAATTCTTCTTGAGGATATATGCCTTTACACCCCAAGTGTTTTGAGATCATTGACAAGCACTTGTAACCCATGGAATATCTCCAGTCCACTCTCATCCTCCTTCATCTTGAAACTAGCAAAATTCTTCTTGAGGATATATGCCTTTATACCCTTCATGGCTTGAGTGCCCTCAAATGATTCCTCCAACTTCTTTCATGCTCCATGAGCCATCTCAATATTCTTGATTTGCTCAAATGTTCTCTCATCAATAGCATCATGAATGGCACTAAGAGCAATATCATTGTTTTAGAGAAATACTTCTTCAGCGGTGGTGGGGTTCTCCGGATCCTCTATCTCAATCTTGGTCTCCACCACCTTCCAAAGTTTCCTATTGATTGACTTGATATATGTTATCATCTTAGCCTTTCAATAGGGATAGTTTGAGCCATCAAATTGGTGTGGCTTCTTAGTGTTGTTGATTTGAGCCATTTTTACACCAAAGGTTGTTAAGCCTCAAATCACGGTGACCATAGCTCTAATATCATTTGAAAGGTCCTAATGGCTAGAGGGCATGAATAGCCTATTAAAATTTTCTACAACAACACTAAGACACATAATTAGTCAATAAGATGGCGAAGTAAATTTTGCGCTAGCACTATACTTGAGGTTGCAAGCCACATATCCAATTCTATTTTCTATGATCTCAAGTATATCACAACAAAGCTATGTCACTAATATATACCTAAGTGATCAACCTAGTGAGAGTAATATAATTAAATGATACACTATCTAGTCTTAACTACCACTAACTCTATCCAAGTGAATGTATAATGAAATACAAGAGAGTGATAGAGAGGTATACCACCGTGGCAAGTGACCAATGAGTGAATACCAATGAATACCAAGGAGATAATCAAGACAATGATTTTTCCTCCGAGGTTTACTTGCTTGCCGGCAAGCTAGTCCCCGTTGTAGTGATTCACTCACTTGGAGGTTCACGCGCTAATTGGCATCACACGCCAAACCCTCAATAGGGTGCCGCACAACCAACATAAGATGAGGATCACATAAGCCACGAGCAATTTACTAGAGTACCTTTTGACTCTCCACCGGGAAAAGGTCAAGAACCCTTCACAATCACCACGGTCAGAGCCGGAGATAATCACCAACCTCCGCTCAACGATCCTCGCTACTCCAAGCCGTCTAGGTGGCGGCAACCACTAAGAGTAACAAGCCAAACCCTACAGCAAAACATGAATATCAAGTGCCTCTAGATTCAAACACTCAAGCAATACACTTGGATTCTCTCCCAATCTCACAAAGATGATGAATCAAAGATGGAGATGAGTGGGAGGACTTTGACTAAGCTCACAAGGTTGCTATATCAATGCAAATGACCAAGAAGAGTGAGTTAGAGCCAGCCAAATGATATTTATAGACACCCTAAATAATAGAGCCGTTGGCTCAATTATTACGCTGACCGCGGGAAGATCGGACGTGCAGGTCGTGTGCACCAGACGCGTCCGGTCGCTGCCTGATCGCCACGTGTCCCTTTTTAATTGTTTAGCCATTGGTGCCCAATGACTATCTCTACGCACAGTAATACTACGTGATTGGACGCGCTGTTAGAAACGACCGGACCTAGGAGACACAGCGTCAGGTCGAGTCCAGAGAGCTCCTAGAGCCGCTCTGGGCCGACCAGACATGTCCGATCACACCGGACCAGACACTCCCAGCGTCCGATGAATTATTACGCTAAAACCCAAGACTTGGTGGTTCACACCGGACATCCGGTGTGGTGGCTGGACGCGTCCGGTTGCTCTCTGCAGTCCTACATCGGGCTATATCATTTTGACCTAACACTGAACAGTAACTCATCAGCGTCTGATCACTCCACTAAGCCAGAGTCCGATCACTTTTACTTAGTCGCTCACTTCGGGTCCAAATATCGGACGCGTCCGATCCTGATTCCGGACGTGTCCGGTCACTTCTGTCTGACTACCCTAAGACTGGATAAAATATCGGACGCGTTCGGTCCCAATTTTAGACGTGTCCGGTCACTCTGTGACCAGCGCGACTAACTCATTTTCAACTCTATCTTCTTTACCCTTGCTCAAATGTGCCAACCACCAAGTGTATCACCTTGTGCACATGTGTTAGCATATTTTCACAAATGTTTTCAAGGGTGTTAGCACTCCACTAGATCCTAAATGCATATGCAATGAGTTAGAGCACCTAGTGGCACTTTGATAACCGTATTTTGATATGAGTTTCACCCCTTTAAATAGTACGGCTATCGATTCTAAATGTGATTATACTCACTAAGTGTCTCAATTACCAAAACAAAAAAGCTCCTATCAAGTTTCACCTTTGCCTTGAGTTTTTTGTTTTTCTCTTTCTTCTTTTCTAAGTCCAAGCATTTGATCATCATCATGCCATCATCATCATCATAATCTTCACCATTGCTTCATCACTTGGAGTAGTGCTACATATCTCATAATCACTTTGATAAACTAGGTTAACACTTAGAGTTTCATCAATTCACCAAAACCAAACTGCTTTCAACCGTCCGATTACTTCTTCGCGCACGCTCTAATAAGTCAATGTATGCGATCTGCCATGCCCTGTCCCATTGCTATGCATAGGCATGGACATGTATAGACCTGGTATTGGATGGACATTAAATTCAATCAAAGCAATCCAACTAGCGTCCAACCAAAATAAGCTCACATCCAATCGAATTCAAATGATTTGCCTCCAACATTCTATCCAGTCCAATCCAGCTCATCTTAGATATACAAATTCACCCAACACAATCCAACGAATCAGGGCCGGTCCACGATGGCGGTGCAACAAGGCAGGGCATAGGGGTTGGGTGCGCAGCACATTAGTAGTTTTTGTAGTTGTGGCCGCCTGCGGTGGGCGCGAGGTGACGGAATGGGGGAAGGTTTATGTTGTCAACTTGTTGTGCATGTGCTCACTCTCACACAATCACACTTTTGGTCGCCCTATGTCATCTTCTTCAAGGGTGGTGCCACGCTCATCTTCAGCTTCCTTTCAGGCGCCGCATGCGTCTTCTCTGCCAAGTCCTCGATGTCATGCCTCGTTCTTCTTCTAGATCAACAAGTTCAGACCAAGCGTCCCTTCTCTGCACCACGTAATGGAGGTTGTTCATCACGAAGATGTTCTGTAGCCTGGCACCGGCTTGGTCGTAGAGTTGGGACTTGTCATCAATCTTATGCAGTAAAAGACATGTTTGGAGGCAATGTCTCAGTCCATGATATAAATTGAATATCCAATTGGATTGTCATGAATTTATGATGTTTTGTTTAGTAGAATCTAACGTCATTGGATGTATAGATGATGGATGTTCACATTTAGAGTTTTGTTAAGTAGAATCCAACGACGCTGGATATATATAGAAGGTGAATGCCCTCATTTAGCTCAGTTTAAATTCAATAATAAAGTCCAGGTTAAAATTTGGCTTATGCTGATGTGTTATGAGAGAAAATACTACTGAAGTAGTTCAAGCGAACAGGACATAGATGTTGGATCAAACCCAATTCAATATTAGGTCTATTGGTCTAAACACATGTATAGATTGTTTTGATGGATGCGAGTGCACGTAAAACCGTGACAAATGACCACCCTAGTCGGGTCGACAAAGGAATACAGGAGCGATCGGTCCTGAAACGACAAAAAATATAGTACGGTTAGAGTCCAGCGGGTAGACACCAAACACCCACGAGCCCACCATCGTTATGCGCCGCACGGAATCGGCGGCGCAAGTTCAGCCTCGCCGGTGTGCAATTTCAAATAAAACACCGGGGCCTATACATCCTATTCGTTTAAGCTAAAATTTGACTTACACTAAACGCTGAAATGTCGTGGGAGTAAAATAACCTCAGGCCCAGTTTAGATCCGAAATTTTTTGCAAAATGACGCTGTAACGTTTTTCGTTGTTATTTGACAATTAGTGTCCAATCATAGTCTAATTAGACTTAAAAGATTCGTCTCGTGGATTTTATCTAAACTGTGTAATTAATTTTATTTTTTATTTATATTTAATGCTTCATACATGCGTCTAAAGATTCGATATGACGAAGAATCTTAAAAATTTTGGCAAAATGAGGTGGCCTCAAGCGAACAGGGCTCATCCGCGCACGCCCGAAGCCGCGTCGCCATCGCCTCCCCAACTTCATCACCAGTCCTCCCTTCCCCAACTTCATTTACCAAAACTCCCGCCTCCGGCGCGCCACGATCCGACTCCGGGATGCTCGCGCTGCTTCCGCGCCTGACGAGCGCGCTCCGTGGCCACTACGACGCCGATCAGGCCTACCTCCTCCGCAAGAGCGCCCTCCAGGCCCTCACCCTCTCCAGGTTCCACTCCCTCCCCCTCCGCCAATGCGCTGGTGCCTCACCGTCCCCCAACCCAATCGTTGCTGGGGAAAACCTGACGATTTCGTGCTGTTCATTATCTCCGCAGGCCGCATGACGAGTGGAAGCTTGCGCGGAAAATCGTGCCTGGCTGGGACGATGGTAAGGTTTCCAAACCCCTCGAGCTCCCTTGCGGGTGATGTGATGTTTTGGCCTTCCCCACCCTTTCCTTCCGGGTGTTTGCGTGCTTGCCTGTGATTCTGATTTTAGTTTCATTGGTCGAAATTGCAACTTGTGTTGCAGCTTCCAGCGAAGTGCGCCAGGCGTATAAGCAATTTATCGGGGCCATTCTGGAGTTGTTGAGCGGAGAGGCAGTGTCTGAAGAACTCTATGAAGTTGCTCAAACTGTGTATGCCCTATTTGGTGGCGATGACACGGAGTATGTTGCTGCCGAAAGAGCCCTTTCGAAAAGGTAGCAAACAAATATGCCACGTCTTTTTTTTTTCAGGGCTCATAAACTTGGTAATTCGTTTGGCTTTTGTGCTATTAAACGAGGTTCATTTCTATGCATTGCAACTTGGAAGCTCTTAAAGCATTGGAATTTTAAAATGAAAAGCTCACTCACACACTGCTAGTAGTAAATTACGAGGTCTAGATGGCAGATGGCTATAATCTCCTGGGCAATAGGCCGATTGCATCAATTGTTTGCAAATCCTTTGAGCTGTGTTACATCATTTTTTCAGAATATTATCTTTCTGCCTGATTTTCTGTATACTGTGGATGCTGTAAGTTTAAGTTCTTTTTGCTGGATTTGCACTACTTACATGGTTTATATCTCATCAGGAATGAGTTGGAGAGCCTTGTGGGCTACACTGTACAAGACTCAGTTTTGAAAAAGCTAGCTCAGTTAGCTCAGAAGCTCGGTTCCCTTCAACGAGCAAGTGCCCATGAATCTGTACACAGAATAGCGGATGATGTAAATGAAAATGATAGAATTGAATTTGGAGCAGACTTTGATTTCAAGCCACCTGCCCGTTTCATTGTTGATGTTTCTCTTGACGTACCCTTAGAAAGTACTGAATTGGGCAGTGGTCCATTTGAAAAAGGGCAGTATGATGCTTGGAGCACATCCACAACTAGTCATTCAACTGCTGTTAGGGATTCTGTGAGTTTGAGGTGGCTGAAAGATCAGTGTGCTTTGATAACTAAAAGTGGTGGCTCGATGCTCTCAGGAGATGAACTTGCAATGACCTTGTGCAGAGTGCTCCTATCAAATAAAGCAGGCGATGAGGTTTTTAACATTCTTCTGAAAATTGCCTTTGTTTAATTTTTGTTGATGCAATCATCTTATGATCCCATGTTGCAGATAGCTGGTGAACTATTGGACCTGGTTGGCGACACTGCTTTTGAAATAGTTCAGGATCTTCTTTTGGTAAGGGGCCTTGTTGTCTTCTCTTTAAAGTTTATTCTGCATATATTTCTTTCATACTCTTCACTGTACAGTGTGTGTTGCTCCTCATAGTCCTGCATGTTTGTAACTTGTTTCTGGCACACAAACAAGGTCTAGGAGACTCAATTATTGGTAGACATGACACGATAACTTACAGAAAACCTATAAGCCATCCGCTTGTTCAAATGTTACAGTATGGCCAGGATTCGGGTATCAGATAGGCCAGGGAAGAAATCAGAAATTTATAGGAGAGCACCAGAATCAGTACAGCTTCTTATACCAATTAGAAGAAAAGCTTATCTGTTTCATAAATGTTGCTAATTTCCTCTCTCCTTTTTTCCTTGAACATGCTTAGAAGTGTATGTCATTGTATTAAAGATAGAAAGCTGTCAACTACATGCTGACTCCATGGCAGGGGGTTATTTTTTTTTCCAGATTTTCTCTGATAATTCTTTTTTTGTTAGAGGATTCAGACTTTAACTCTGATCCTTTGTTGCTTTGGTTCTTCATTAGTTTGCATGCTTCTGCTTTTACCATGATAAGGATCCAAAGAACTACAGTTAACCTGGAATTATATTTGAGGGTGAGGCTCAAACTGAGAGCTCACTATGAGATAGTTCAATTATGACATCCTTCTTCCAGAAAGTTGAAACACATGACCGATTAATAGAACAGCACTGTTATTTCTTTGTGCAATGACATGGTAATGAAGTACGCCTCATTGCTGCGTTATTTAAGAATTTATTTATGTGCTTTCTGTACATGACACTAATGGAATAATTGTTCGAGAAAAAAACAATAATTGTATATAATCTGATTATGTCATGCTCTGCAGCACAGGAAAGAGCTAGTAGATGCAATTCAACATGGATTGTTGATACTGAAATCTGAGAAAATGACCTTAGGTAATCAACCAAAGATGCCAACTTATGGCACACAGGTATGGCAACTTCGTAGTGTTGGCTATCTCTTCATGCATTGTGGATACCTAGCTAGATTATGAAATGAAGTCTCATCTTATATGCCTGCAGGTAACTGTACAAACAGAGTCTGAACGCCAGCTTGATAAGATTAGGAGGAAAGAGGAAAAACGCAGCAAGCGTGGTGCAGACAGTGGCAATAGCGATATTGGTGTTGATGATTTTTCATCCCTTCTTTTGGCAAGTGAACGAAAGAAACCATTTGATGACGTGATTGGTACTGGAGAAGGGTCGGATAGTTTTACAGTAACTTCCCTTCCTCAAGGAACCACAAGGAAACACATGAAGGGGTATGAAGAAGTGAAGATTCCACCAACTCCAACAGCATCACTGAAACCCAATGAGAAGCTGGTAGGCATATGGTCTCATCCCTTATCTCCTCTGTATATGTAGCTTATATCTCTAAAATTGATTCAATGGGAGTGGGACATGATAAGTCCTGCATTATATTAATTTTAAGATGATTTTCCTTACTTCAATGGACCTCTTTTTTCTAATTTGAGATCTCTTTAATATACTCAGTGATCTTAGAACGTGGAATGGTGAAACCTAGTACCAATGATCAATTTGCATAACATTTTTCTGTTTCACTATATTGATTTTATCTGTGGATATAAAAACATCGCATTTGCATACATATAATATTATAAATACCCTCTTTCCAATCTTTCTCTTTCTTTATATAGTTGGTAAAATGACTGCATCTGTACCAGTTCTATTTACTTTAGCATTAACAGGTTTGTGACATCGGACTGACTCAGCTGTGCCTGTTCATCATTAGTTCGTTACTTGGATTTTTTTGTTGATAACTGTGGAGTTCTCTTTGTTTTTTCCAGATTGAAATAAGAGAATTAGATGAGTTTGCCCAAGCTGCCTTTCAGGGATACAAGTCACTCAATCGTGTGCAGAGTCGTATTTTCCAAGCTACATACTACACCAATGAGAATATTTTAGTGCGTAACTGGATCCATATCTATGCAATATTTCCTCACTCACCCCCTCTTTTTAACTACTGTCTTCTGCTATCATAGCTAACTTGGATAAATTTTCAGGTTTGTGCCCCAACAGGTGCTGGGAAAACAAATATTGCAATGATTGCAGTTTCATGAGGTATACCAACACCATGAACAAGCTCTACCAAAGCCTAAAAGTTACAATTTTTTTTACAAGTTTATATTTGTTTTCTTGAGATTTTTGTTTATTATTGATAAAATCATCGGGATAGAATCTTGGATAGTGGATCAACACATTTCTTTTACAGGTTAAACAGCACTTCAGGGTTGGCATTTTACATAAAAATGAGTTTAAGATAGTCTATGTTGCTCCAATGAAGGTATTCTTCTCCCTTACATTACCTTTTTGCATCTGTAATGTTTGGATGTTTTGGGAACCATTGCATTTTACACACACACACAAAATGTTATTTAGGCCTTGGCTGCAGAGGTAACAGCAACATTCAGTCGCCGATTATGTCCATTGAACCTGGTTGTTAGAGAACTTACAGGAGATATGCAGTTGACCAAAAATGAGATTGAAGAAACTCAGGTATGCTCTACCTCGTTTTATTCTTTTCTGTGATCTTATTCTTTAACTTGGTGACTCTGAGCTGTGCTTATTTCGTGCATCAAGCAGATGATAGTGACTACTCCTGAGAAGTGGGATGTTATTACACGCAAAAGCAGTGATATGTCACTTTCAATGCTGGTTAAGCTGATAATCATTGATGAAGTACACCTTTTAAATGACGATAGAGGTTCAGTAATTGAGGCGCTAGTAGCTCGGACTCTCCGCCAGGTAAGTTCTTACGCAAAAAGGGAACAACTTCTCTCTGCGTTGGTGTTGGCAGAATTCACAGTTTAATAATTTGTAAAGATGAGATGAAATATAGGTGGGTATGCTTCAAATTATATGTCTGTAGGCACTGATAACACTATGTTTATCCTTGTTTTACATCTTACTTATATATGTAGTTTCCTGTGCATTAATGATCTCAAGAATCATGGCAGAATAATTTATATAAAAAATGAAGAAGTAAAGACGTGTTTACCTTTACATGTTGTTTTGTTACCTATGGTCCATATTTATGAATTGATTGAATGCAACAGGTTGAGTCTATGCAATCAATGATTCGCATTGTTGGCCTATCTGCTACCCTGCCTACCTACTTAGAGGTCTGTTACCTACTTACCTTAACTATCATGTATATACGATTATCTCAACATTCAAGTTTGATTAAATAATATCATGGAACTTCACATCTTTCAGGTTGCACAATTTTTGCGGGTTAATCCAGACACTGGCCTTTTCTTTTTCGACTCAAGCTATCGTCCAGTTCCTCTTGCTCAGCAGTACATTGGGATCAGTGAAAGGGATTACACAAAGAGAAGTGAACTATTCAATACTTTGTGTTATGAGAAGGTCTTTTCTCTTTGAATAGCATGGTTCTCTTGTTTTCTGCATCTGTACCTTCATATGACTCTTACATCAAATTGACAGGTTGTTGAGTCCATTAAGCAAGGTCACCAAGCATTGGTTTTTGTTCATACCCGCAAGGATACTGGGAAAACTGCTAGAACCCTGGTAAGTCTTATACCTTCCATGTGAGAAGCATTGCGTAATTGCTCGATAGTAGTAGAATTACAATATTGGTTTCCTATTGTTCACTGTTTATGTCATGTCTCGCGAGTCTTACTGTTTATCAGGATTCTTATGCCATGTGTGTTAGTCGCTGAATTCTCACTCTTGGTAGTAGGAGAATTCTTACTCTCATCGAGAGAGGATGACACTAGGAGTTGGGGCAATTTTCTTGTCTATTTCTCACACAAGCTCACACAAATGCCATGCCAACCCAAGGGGTTGGGGTTACATATTTATAGGCTGCTAGCCAGCCAAGCATATGCCAAGATGCTAGTCTAAGATGTAATATGCTGTCCTAGCTAAGATGCTGTCCTCTAGTCTAAAGATGCTGTCCTCTAGTCTAAGATGCTGTCCTAAAAACAGAAAAACAGCCACAAGGACCATGACCATGTGAGCATCATAGCCCCACAAAGACCAGCCACACATGAGACTTATCCATCATTCTCCCCCTAAGTCTTGTGCGTCGTCTTGTGGGAGAGTTGAACCATCCCGGTCCTGGAGCAGAGCTCAAGGAACTTGATCCTCCCAAGGGGCTTGGTGAGCAGGTCCGCAAGCTGGTCCTTGGTGTTGATGTAGCTCGCCTTGATGCTCCCTTCCTCCAAACAGCTTCGGATGAAGTGGTACCTCACCCGGATGTGCTTGCTGCGCTCGTGGAACACGGGGTTTTTTGCCAGGGCCAGAGCGGACTTGCTGTCCACCCTGAGCTCCACCGCTCTAGTGTCTCTGCCGAGGAGATCATCAAGCAGTCGAGCGAGCCAGAGCGCCTGAGTCGAAGCGGTGGAGGCCGCTATGTACTCGGCCTCGCAGCTGGACAGGGCCACCACCTGCTGCTTGACCGACTGCCAGCTAACGAGGCACTTGCCGAGGAAGAAGAGGATCCCGCTCGTGCTCTTGCTGGTGTCGATGTCGCCGGCGTGGTCGCTGTCGCTGTACCCGACGAAGTGTGCCGCCCCAGGGCACCTCGGGTAGTAGAGGCCGTGGTCGAGAGTCCCCGCAACATAGCGGATGATCCTCTTCACAGCCTGCTGGTGCTCCGTCGTCGGTCGCTGCATGAACCGACTAACGTAGCCGACGGAGAATGCCAAGTCCGGCCGTGTGTGGGCGAGGTAGCGAAGGCTCCCCACAAGACGCCGGTACTGCGTAGCGTCCACCTCCTCCGTCGTGCTGTCGCGGCTCAGCTTCAGCCTCTCCTCCATCGGAGTGAGAGCTGGGTTGCAGTCGGTGAGCCCAGCTAGCTCAACGACGCGCTTGGCGTAGGCGGTCTGTCGAAGCGTGATCCCAGAGTCATCCTGGTGTACCTCGATTCCCAGGTAGAAGGAGAGAGGCCCCAGGTCACTCATCTGGAAGGTGGCCTTCATCTCTTCCTTGAATGCCGCCACCTCCGCATCCTTGGTGCCGGTGATCACCAAGTCGTCGACGTAGACACCCACCAACAGGGCATTACCTCCATTGCCCCGTCGGTAGATGGCCGCCTCGTGCGGGCTTTGCTCGAAGCCCATCCCCTTTAGCGTGGAATCCAGCTTGGCATTCCACGCCCTCGGTGCCTGCCGCAAGCCATAGAGGGCCTTGCGCAGGCGGAGCACCTTGCCCTCCTTGCCGGGGATCGCAAATCCCGGCGGCTGGTGCACGTAGACCTCCTCCTTCAAGTCGCCGTTAAGGAACGCCGACTTGACGTCCATGTGATGAACACGCCAGCCCTCCTGGGCAGCTAGCGCAAGGAGGAGTCGCACGGACTCCATCCGTGCCACGGGAGCAAAGGCGTCGTCGAAGTCGACCCCCTCCTGCTGCACGAAACCTCGTGCCACCAAGCGAGCCTTGTGCTTGACGATGGCACCGGCTTCATCCCTCTTCAGCTTGTACACCCACTTAAGGGTGATCGCGCGATGACCACGAGGAAGGTCAGCAAGCTCCCAGGTGCGGTTCTTCTCAACCGCATCCATCTCCAACTGCATCGCGGCGCGCCATGCCGCGTGTCTCTCGGCCTCTGCGAACGACCGAGGCTCGCCGTCGTCACACGCAAGGTGCAACTGCGCCTCCAGGTCCTCCAGGTCATGAGGCACCAGTCCCGGCACCAACTGGTCGCCGAGAAGGTTCTCCATCGTACGGTACCGCAACGGCTCGCCATCGTGGTACGCGTCGATGCGCTCCTCGTCGTGAGAGAGCGGAGTAGCGAGCTCAACCGGGCTATGCTCGACACGAGCTGGTGTTGGAGTAGACGTGCCCGGAGAGGTGCCTGTCGGTGCTGGAGTGCGTGGTGTTGCCGGCTGTGGTGAAGCCGGCGAAGAACTCATCGCAGCCGAGGTCCTGGCTGGAGAGCGTGGAGCTGTCGGAGTAGCAGGCGCCGGGGTCGGTGGAGGCTCGGGGACTGGGGTAGACGCGCTCGCCGAAGAAGAGCTGCCTACTCCCCCAGCTCCCTCGAAGTGGACGTACTCGACAGTGAAGTCGTCGTAAGTCGGAGCCGAGCCATCGTCCACTGCCTTGTCCCACGCCCATCCTCGCCCTTCGTCGAACACAACGTCGCGCGCCGTGCGCACACGCTGTGTCTTCGGGTCGAGGATGCGGTAGGCCTTCGAGCCCTCCGCGTAGCCGATGAACACTCCCGGAGTGCTCCTGTCGTCGAGCTTGCTGATGTGGCCAAGCTCCTTGGCGAACGCGAGGCAGCCGAAGACCCGCAAGTGGGAGACCGCCGGCTTGCGCCCATGCCAAGCCTCGTACGGCGTCCTGCCGTCGAGCGCCTTGGTAGGCGAGCGGTTGAGGATGTAGACGGCCGTCACCACCGCCTCTCCCCAGAAGACAGCCGGCATCCCCCTCTGCTTGAGGAGGGCCCGAGCCATCCCCACAACCGTCTGGTTGCGCCGCTCGACGACGCCGTTCTGCTGCGGGCTGTACGGCGCGGAGTAGTGGCGCTGAATGCCCTCGTCAGCGCAGTACGACGCGAATTCAGCCGCCGTGAATTCGCCGCCGTTGTCGGTGCGCAGCACGCGCAGCTTGCGGCCGCACTCCGCCTCCGCAGAAGCCTGCGCGCGTCTGATGGCGTCCGCAGCCTCTCCCTTGCCGCCGAGGACCATCACCCACATGTAGCGGGAGAGGTCGTCGACGAGCAGCAGGAAGTAGCGTCGTCCTCCCGGTGTGGCCGGTGTCACCGGGCCACACAAGTCCCCGTGCACGAGCTCGAGCCTCTCCTTGGCTCGAAAGCTCGCCTGCTGGGGAAAGGGGAGTCGCCTCTGCTTCGTCAACACGCAGACGTCGCAGAGCTGCTCCACATGGTCGAGGCACGGCAGGCCTCGCACCATCTCCGTGGCACTGAGCTGCTTCAGGGCCTCAAAGTGAAGGTGCCCGAAACGCTCGTGCCACTGCCACGCCTCGTCGTCCCGACGAGCAGCGAGACAGAGGGGTTGTGCCACCTGCACGTTAAGGACGTAGAGTCGATTTGCGCTTCTGGATACCTTGGCAAGAAGGCGACGACGACGATCCCAAATCCTCATGACTCCGTCCTCAACCACCACGCGCGAACCGTTCTCATCCAGCTGTCCCAAGCTGATGATGGAGTTCCTCAACGCGGGGATGTAGTAGACTCCGGTGAGCAGCCTGTGCTCACCAGACACGGCGGTGAAGATGATGGAGCCGACGCCCTTGATCTCCACGCCGGAGGCATCCCCAAACTTGACGGAGCCTCGGACGCTAGAGTCAAGCTCGGTGAAGAACTCCCGTCGACCGGTCATGTGATGGGTGGCGCCGGTGTCGAGGCACCACCCGTCAGTCTTGTCGTTGCCGGAGCTGTCGCCGAGGAGGGCGTGTGCTTTTGGCTCGTCAAGGTGGAGGAGAGCCGCTGCGGCCGGTGCCGCTGGAGGTAGCTCGATGCTGACATGTGCCATGAACAGAGCCGGCTCCTCCTCCTCCGCCTGTGCGACGTGGGCCTGGCCGCGTCGTGGCTGTCGACAGTCCTTGGCCCAATGGCCAAGCTGGCCGCAGTTGCGGCAGGCGTCGTCTCGTGTCGGCTTGTGCCTGCCGGCGGCGCCGCCCTGGGCGCCTCCGCGGGCATCACCCTCGGCACGTCCTCGCGCCCCGGCCTGGGCGTCTCTGCGCGCCTTACGTGGCTTGCCACGCTTGCGGCCGCCTGTCGCGGAAGAAGGCTCCCCCTTCCTCCGGTCACCCTGGCTGGCAAGCCACTGCTCCCGAGTAAGAAGGAGCTTCCCGCCAGTGGTGATGGGCCCTGAGAGGGACTGTGGCTCATCACTATCGACGACCTTGAGGCGACCTATCGCCTCCTCGATCGACATCGTGGAGAGATCCAGCAGCGACTCGATCGAGCGAGCCATCTGCTTGTACTTCTCGGGGACGCAGCGGAAGAGCTTTTCGACAGCTCTCTCCTCGCCGTAGGTGTCGTCGCCGAACTGCACCATCTTCTGCAACAGAGTGTTGAGACGGAGAGCAAAGTCATCAACGTCCTCACCTGGCTTGAAAGCCAGGTTCTCCCACTCCTTGCGAAGTGCCTGCAGTGTGGACTTGCGGGCGCGGTCGCTGCCGATGCGTGCCGCAGCGATGGCGTCCCAAGCCTCCTTGGCAGTCCGCTTGCTGGTAAGCGAGAACTGCATCTCGGGCGGGACTGCAGCGATGAGAGCATCCAGCGCCCGTCGATCTAGGTCGTAGTCGACGTCGCCGTACCGGACTGCCTCCCACATGTGCCGCACCTGGAGCTTTACCCTCATCACCGCAGCCCACTCGACGTAGTTGGTCTTGGTGAGGGTAGGCCACCCACCGCCGGGACCGACGTCCCTGACAACAGCCTGGAGCCCGTGGTAACCACGGTACCGATCCGGGGAGAGAGAGCCACGCTGCCTGTGAAGGCCGCGCTCTCCATCGACCCGTCGGTACCGATCCGGGGAGAGAGAGCCACGCTGCCTGTGAAGGCCGCGCTCTCCATCGACCCGTCCGCCACCGTTGCCGTGCGCGCCTCCTCCAGGAGCGCCGCCGCCGTGCGCGCCTCCTCCAGGAGCGCCACCGGCGCGTCCGCGCCTGTCTGGGCTGCCGCCGCGCTCGTGGGCGTGCGCGGCTGCCCCAGGAGCGCCACCGCCGTGCGCGCCTCCTCCAGGAGCGCCGCCAGCGCGTCCGCGCCTGTCTGGGCTGCCGCCACGCTCGTGGACGTGCGCGGCTGTCCACTGCGCCGCCCGCGCTCGCGCTGCCTCCCTCTCTAGCAGCTCGAGGTCCGCGTCGGCGGTGTCGTCAGCGGAAATGGAGCTGCCGATGCTGCCGCGCAGAGCCTCGACCTCCGCCGCCGCCGCACGCGCTGCATTCGCCGCCGCCGCTGCTTCCGCCTCCGCTCTGGCTGCTGCCAGCTCCGCCGCTGCTAGCCTCGACGCCCTTGCCGCCGCCGCAGCGGTCTCTGCCGCCGCTCGCTCGCGTTCCTCTGCCGCGGCAAGTTCGGCCTCCTGCCGACGCCGCGTGCTCGAGGCGACCGAGCGCTGAGACTGCCCTGCGGACATGACGCGCTACCGGGGGGCTGCTGCGTGGGGAGAGGGCTGCTTCAGACGAGCTGGGAGAGGAGTGAACAGGAGCGGCCGGAGGAGCTGCTGCTGCCAACAGCTGGGGCTGTTGTGGGGCTGGGAGAGAAGATGAGCAAGAGATGCTCAGGCTACAGGATAATACGGCTCCGATACCACTTGTTAGTCGCTGAATTCTCACTCTTGGTAGTAGGAGAATTCTTACTCTCATCGAGAGAGGATGACACTAGGAGTTGGGGCAATTTTCTTGTCTATTTCTCACACAAGCTCACACAAATGCCATGCCAACCCAAGGGGTTGGGGTTACATATTTATAGGCTGCTAGCCAGCCAAGCATATGCCAAGATGCTAGTCTAAGATGTAATATGCTGTCCTAGCTAAGATGCTGTCCTCTAGTCTAAGATGCTGTCCTCTAAGATGCTGTCCTCTAGTCTAAGATGCTGTCCTAAAAACAGAAAAACAGCCACAAGGACCATGACCATGTGAGCATCATAGCCCCACAAAGACCAGCCACACATGAGACTTATCCATCAATGTGAACAGGGCTGTAGCCTAGTTGGTCACAGGAGCCTTTGTAAGTTTAACCACTTGAGCCACGTTCAGCGAGATGCACATGGCTGCAGGCATGTGTTTTAGGCGCTCGGTGGCACGTCCAGGGTAGCCGGCCTTCGGGGTGTTTCTCATCCTGCATGCCACAGGGGTGGTCTTTCCCCTGCAGGTCGAGTTTTTTAAGGATTCTTATGCCCCATACCTGATACCTGTATATATCCAAGAACCCCCTTGTATCTTTTTTTTTTCCGAACACGCAGGAGAGCTACATGCCATTTGATAAAAAAAAAACCCAAATGTACAACACCGCACACAACACATACAGACCTGACTAATAAATGCCTTGAATTTTCTTATTTTCTTTTTTATTTAAAAATTATATCTAGAAAGTGTGTTGGTACTCTTGGTTAGAAATATCAGATCGGCTGAGCTACTCCCTTCGCTTTGCTATATTTGTTAATGGTCTTGGAGGAAAACATTTCAAAATGTTTGTCCATTGAGGAAATCAAGAGTATGGTTGTTATTATGGGCAAACAGACACAAGTGGAGGGAGATATATTATCCCATGTTAATGTACCTCCATTTAACAATCCACAACCGTCATGTGCAGAAACCAAGGAGGCACTAGGTATAATGGACCTCATATGCCTCTTTTAAATAGCATGCCACAGCTAACTTGTATTTTGAAAGGACAACTCCCCAGTTATAGGACATACAAGGTGAAAAGGCAATATGATCTTAGATTAAGCTGATGGATTTTTTGTTTCATAAGACATCGTTCAGGATTTGAGGTCCTTTCATGGGTATATTTTTCATGATGTGGATATATGTCTTAACTAATTAGATAATCTCTAGTTTCTCATTATTTTTTTTCATGCTGCTCAGATTGACCTAGCAGCAAAAGCAGGTGAATTGGAATTATTTTCAAGTGCAGATCATCCTCAATTTCCATTAATCAAGGTATAAGGTTACCCAATGGTTTCATTTTTACCGTTGATGTAGTGAACTAGTGATTTACTTATTCTTAATGGGTGCAGAAAGATGTTAGTAAAGCAAAAAGTCGTGAAGTTGTTGAATTTTTTGAATCTGGATTTGGTATACACAATGCTGGAATGATGCGTTCTGACAGAAATTTGATGGAGCGCTTGTTTGGTGACGGGCTTTTGAAAGTAAGTATTTCTGCATGCTCGAGTATTCTCTAGTCTTGTGCTAACTTCTTTCAATTTAGGTCCTTGTTTGTACAGCAACTTTGGCTTGGGGAGTAAACTTACCAGCTCATACAGTTGTTATAAAGGTTAGTATATGTCTATGCTTTCTTTTTTGCTCTATTTTTTAAAAAATTCTAAACATAAATGTATAATTGATGGTGCATCTAGACAATACTGGATAATTGAAAGAAATAAACACTTGCAGTTTATCGTAACTTATCACTTGACTTAATATTTTTAGGATGAAATTAATACCTGTCCATGTATCAGGATTCTATGCTGTTTAGTTCGATCTAGCAACTACTACTTTTGTAGTTTGGCCTTAATACAGACACATCTTGGTATTCAGTGTTGTTTAGTTCAATCTAGTTACCACTTCTTTTGAAGATAGTTTGGGATCAACATTGGCATGTAATAATCTCATCTGGATGGGCATACTGAAAGCCTCAAGTTTTGTGTGAATTACTTTTAGTTTATCTTACTGGTTTGATAAGATGGATGAGCATCGCAACCCTTATGTTTGTTGGATACATCATTGGTTGTTCCACCGATTCCAAAACATGCATGTTTCCAATTGTTTGTACCTCTTTTATGCACTGCACATTGCTGAATAAATAATATATTTCCATTTCCCAACAACAGGGCACACAGCTATATGATCCTAAAGCTGGTGGGTGGCGAGATCTGGGGATGCTTGATGTGATGCAGGTGCCTATCTGAACCTTTCATAATTATGTGCTATTATTTTTTTAAGTAAAATTTCTGTGCTATTATGTTCATTTCTTCAGCCAAACAGTCTTATGTTTCTGATGTTCATGCATTCGTTTTCTTTTTTGTGCTAGATCTTTGGACGTGCTGGAAGGCCACAGTTTGATAAAAGTGGCAAAGGAATTATTATCACAACACATGACAAATTGGCTTATTACTTGAGGTTATTGACAAGTCAGCTTCCAATAGAGAGCCAGGTTAGCATACCAGGACGCTATGCTAACATAATAATGGAACTTGTTTGGCTATGGGGTAAATTAAGATCATAATCCAGGGGTGATCCTAACATTAGGTGGTTGTATAATGGAGCAAGTTTCATATGACCTAATAGTTTTATGTTATTTTACTATTGTAGCCCTTCTTATGACTCAGGTATTGAAAAAAAAGCTCTCCACAATTTAATATGTTGTATTGTTATATATAATCTTGCAGTTCCTTGGATCTCTGAAAGATAATTTAAATGCTGAGGTTGCCTTGGGCACTGTAACAAATGTCAGGGAGGCTTGTACCTGGCTTGGTTATACATACTTATTTATAAGGATGAAGACTAATCCTCTGGTGTATGGGATAACTTGGGAAGAGGTAATTTTTCCTCCCACCATTCACACCTATGCGACGGTAACTTATCTAAGAAGGATGCATCTTTTAGTATGAGATTTTTGACATTCACTAAAAAAAGTGGCAAACAGTATATATGGAAGTATATACTGCTCCATAACTTGTCTTATTAAGCCATTTTCTTAATAAGACAAGTTATGGAGCGGTATAGGGAGAAGAAGAAGGACCTACACATGGTTTTTATTGACTTAGAGAAGGCTTATGATAAAATACCAAGGAATGTTATGTGGTGGGCTTTGGACAAACATAAAGTCCTAACGAAGTACGTCGGGCTCATTAAGGACATGTACAACAATGTTGTGACTAGTGTTCGAACAGTGATGGAGACACGGATGACTTTCCAATTAGGATAGGACTACATCAAGAGTCAGCTTTGAGCCCTTATCTGTTTGCTTTAGTGATGGATGAGGTCACAAGAGACATACAAGGGGACATCCCTTGGTGTATGCTTTTCGCGGACGATGTAGTGCTAGTTGATGAAAGCCGGACAGGAGTGAATCAGAAACTGAAGTTATGACGGGAGACTTTGGAGTGCAAAGGTTTTAGACTCAGTAGAACTAAAACTGAGTATATAAGATGTGACTTCGGAACTACTACACGGGAGGAGAAAGATATTAGTTTGAAAGGTCAAGTAGTGCCTAGGAAGGATACATTTCGATATTTAGGATCAATGCTACAGAGAGACGGGGATATTGATGAAGATGTTAGCCATAGAATCAAAGCAGGGTGGATGAAGTGGCGCCAAGCATCTGGTGTCCTATGTGACAAAAGGGTACCACAGAAGCTAAAAGGCAAGTTTTATAGGACGGCGATTAGACTTGCTATGTTGTATGGTGCAGAATGTTGGCCTACGAAAAGACGACATGTTCAACAGATAAGTGTCGCGGAAATGCGTATGTTACGTTGGATTTGCGGTCATACAAGAAGGGATCGAGTTCGGAACGATGATATCCGTGATAGATTAGGGGTAGCACCAATTGAAGAAAAGCTTGTCCAACACCCGTTGAGATAGTTTGGACATGTCCAACAGAGACCTCCAGAGGCACCGGTGCGTAGTGGAATCCTAAGCCAGGATAGTAACATGAAGAGAGGCAGAGGAAGACCGAAGTTGACTTGGGTAGAGGTAATAAAAGGAGACTTGAAAGGATGGAATATACCCAAAGACTTAGCCTTAGATAGGAGTGCTTGGAAAACAGCTATTCACGTGCCTGAACCTTGATTGCTTCTGCTGGGTTTCAACTCTAGCCTACCCCAACTTGTTTGGGACTTAAAGGCTTTGTTGTTGTTGTTGTTGTTGTTGTTGTATATATGGAAGTATCACAGGCCTTCTGTATTTTGCTAATAAATGTTGTTTTATCATGTCACGAATGAGATTTTGTTTTGAGTTCTAATCTCTATCTCGTATTTTTATTAAGGTTATGGGAGATCCTTCTATGGGTGCGAAGCAAAGAACATTTATTATTGATGCTGCACGTGCACTGGACAAAGCTAAGATGATGCGCTTTGATGAAAAGAGTGGTAACTTCTACTGCACCGAACTTGGTCGAATTGCAAGCCACTTTTACCTTCAGTACTCCAGTGTCGAGACTTACAATGAGATGCTTCGACGTCACATGAGTGAAAGTGAGGTATGTCTTTGGTTTACCCCCTTTCATATGTTTGTTCAGAGCTTGTGATGCTTGCGACATTTTACTGACCTGCCTGGGTACAACCTCAGTTGATTACTATGGTGGCACATTCCTCTGAATTTGAGAATATCGTAGTAAGAGAAGAAGAACAGGATGAATTAGAAGCCCTTGCCAGGAAAGCATGTCCTTTGGAAATTAAGGGTGGGCCGACTGACAAACATGGGAAAATTTCAATTCTCATACAGGTTACTCCTGAGGACTGAAACTCCCCATTAAATTTTAACTAGAAGATTTTAATTTGGGTATTTGATCAATTTTCAGGTTTATATTTCCCGTGCTCCAATTGATAGCTCCTCTTTACATTCTGATGCTCAATACATTAGTCAAAGTTTGGCACGTATTATGAGAGCACTATTTGAGATTTGTCTGCGTCAGGGATGGTCTGAGATGTCATCCTTATTATTACAATATTGCAAGGCCGTGGACCGCAAGATATGGCCCCATCTCCATCCACTTAGGCAGTTTGATAAGGATCTTTCTCCTCAGGTTTGCTACCAATTATCACTACTTGTGTTTCCATTGTTTTCGAAATGTAATCCTTCCTCTTTGAATTAGATATTGTGGAAACTCGAGGAAAGAAATGTTGATCTGGATCATCTTTATGAGATGGAGGAAAATGAAATTGGAGCTCTGATCCGGTTTTCTCATCAAGGAAAGGTATGCCTTGGCTTAACAGGTGTTTTTTCAATGGTTGTTCAGTATTTTCTTCTACTTGTTACTAATGAGATTAACATCCTCTTGCTGAAGTTGGTTAAGCAATACGTTGGATACTTCCCATATGTCAACCTATCTGCAACTGTGAGCCCAATCACTAGGACGGTTCTTAAAGTAAGAGCTTTGTTCCAGTTAAGTATTGTGTGCCAATTTAGGATTTTCCACGATATACTCTTACGCAACCACTTATTATATTGCTGTAGGTGGACCTGCATATAACTCCAGAATTTGTGTGGAAAGATCGTTATCATGGCATGTCAGAACGGTGGTGGATCATTGTTGAGGTGTGTGAGTGTACATGTATTGTTGTTATGTCAGAAAGATCGGGGAAAATTTATTTCATCTGTCTTTCACCATATTTATTTTCTTGTTGCCATGACTTTTTTTTTTGTCAAGAGACTGTTTCCTCTTTTCGTATCTTTTTTTTTTTGAGGGTCTGTACAATGCAATTATATTTGCTTTGCTTCTAACTTTTTGAGGAGACACACTTATACCACCTTGAAAGATTGGTAGCAAATGCATAGAAATGTCATCTTCAGGAACCTCTTACATAAAGTGCAATGTGCATGCAAATGGTCGTATAAATTTACACCTTCTCTTTAAAGATTTCAAATTTAAACTTTCTGTACTCGATTCCTATTGCAGGCATGCATTGGTCAGTAACAATAACATTTTATTTTCCAGGATTCTGAAAATGATACCATTTATCATTCAGAGCTATTCACATTAACTAAGAAGATGGCAAGAGGAACACCTACAAAGATATCTTTTAACGTACCAATATTTGAACCTCATCCGCCACAGTACTATATGCGTGCCATCTCAGACTCATGGTTACATGCTGAAACACTCTTCACCGTTTCTTTTCATAATCTGACATTGCCACAGGTGAATTGAACAATTGCTTACTGATGCTCCATAATGCTTATTTTCATTATTATATACTGAATGCTGCACCTGTTGCCCATGCAGACGCAAATAACACACACTGAACTTTTGGACTTGAAGCCTCTTCCACTGAGTGCTCTTGGCAACAAAACGTACGAGGATCTGTACAGATTTTCCCATTTCAATCCGATACAAACTCAGGTGTCTTTGGAACCCAGCTATCTTTCATTCTAGTGCCAATGCCATTATCTGCATGATGATAGGGATTGTAATTAAACTTTTAAAACTATTCCAACCAAATTGTTTTTTGTTGTGCAACTGCTCCAGGGATTATCAGTTTTTTTATAGTTATAGTAGTCAGTTGTTTGTGGGAAAAACATGTATTCTTGATTGAACATAAATTAGAGAATCAAGTAAAAGTTACCAGATGCTCAACATATGCATCCATTTTTTTGAAGTTCACAGGATGCTTATTGTATGCATCTCTTGTGTTGTATAATGCCCAAACACATCTAGTACCATTGCTGAATTGTTTGCTCTTTGTATGCAAACTATTAAATTTCTACGTAATTTCTTCTTTCAGGCTTTTCATGTTCTTTATCACACTGATAACAATGTACTCTTGGGAGCTCCAACTGGAAGTGGCAAAACAATTTCGGCAGAACATGCAATGCTCCATCTCTTCAATACACAACCAGACATGAAGGTTTGTTTATTAAGTTCCAAAAAATCTGAAACCTTTTTTTTTGGCATGCTGGCAATTTAATGCCTTTTCAATACCTGTTTTAGGTAGTTTACATTGCTCCTCTAAAGGCTATAGTACGAGAAAGAATGAATGATTGGAGAAAACGTCTTGTAACTCAGCTTGGGAAGAAGATGGTAAAGAGCACTCCATAGCTTTTATTTCTCTGGTACATTAAAAGTAAACAGTCATCTTAACTGAAGTAACATTTTTCATAATTCATGATAGGTTGAGATGACTGGTGACTTCACTCCAGATTTGATGGCCCTATTATCAGCTGACATCATCATTTCTACCCCTGAAAAATGGGATGGGATTAGTCGAAATTGGCATAGCAGAAGTTACGTTATGAAGGTCTAGACCTGTCCTTCATATATTAGCTATTTAGTTTTATCCCTCATTCTGTAGATTATCATAGGTTAATTTCATTTTAGTTGTTGGATATATTTTACATGATTGAAGGGCGGGCCTGGTGCAAGCGGTAGAGTCTTACCGCCTGTGACCGGAAGGTCCCGGGTTCGAGTCGCGGTCTCCTCGCATTGCACAGGCGAGGGTAATGCTTACCACTAACACCCTTCCCTAGACCCCTCACAGAGTGGGAGCTCTCTGCACTGGGTACGCCCTTTATATATTTTACATGATTATTGACAGGTTGGGCTCATGATATTGGATGAGATACATCTTCTGGGAGCTGACCGTGGACCCATCCTTGAGGTAACCCTTCTGGCACTTATATAAAGAAGAATAATATTCTTTGCTTATACTGTGTCAGTATGACATGATATATCATTTTGTCCACTGAATACATCATTAAATATGTTTTTTCTGTATTTGTTCTTTTTTGTTTTAACTTTGATCTCTCTATCAATGTTTAGCATAATGGGTTTTTTGTTTTTCAGGTCATTGTATCAAGAATGCGATACATATCATCACAAACAGAACGTTCAATTCGGTTTGTTGGTTTATCAACGGCATTAGCAAATGCTCGGTATGCTTTGAAGTGATGCTTTTGCATGCAGTTTTTTTCTAACTATATATCCAACACCTTGATAATTTTTTAGAGCTATGTTGTGTGCATCATAGCATTAACATCAATTTTTTTTGGCCCACGAACCGCAATCAGAGTCATGACAGTTAGCATGAGCGGTCACTGGTGGTGGATTATCACTGGCCGTTGGATACACGCAAATCCTGATCAGTGCTGTATCAGTATAGATATTGATTCTTGCGCTCAATCTCTTTAAATAAAGTGCAAAATATTTCCCTAGCATATGAATGGAAGCACTATTCTCACATAATGTATTTGAGAATAGTAGGTGTTATCACGGTACTGTGTGTACCTACATTACCACTGTAGCACTTTTGCTCTATTAGCTGACCTCTTCCATCTTTCACATGTATTTCAGTGATTTAGCTGATTGGTTGGGCGTTACAGATGATGGTCTATTCAATTTCAAGCCTAGTGTGAGGCCTGTACCTCTTGAAGTGCATATCCAGGTAAGCAGGATTTCTGTTTTTGCTGCAAATTCCTATTCAGGTTCATATTGCTGACCATTGCTCAGTAGAGCTAATTTCCTCAGATATTGGTTGCATTAACTAGTTTTGCTGGAAAAACTCTGCATCAGTACCTTATAGTGTTACATTTATTTCTCCTGAACAATTTACTTTTATGTCGGATGAGGCCACAAAGGAAATACGTGGTCTTTTGTGGCAATGTGGTGCTAGATGATGAGAGTAGGATGGGAGTTAATAAAAAATAGAGTTGTGGAAGCAAAACTTGGACTAGAAAGGTTTTAAACTAAGTAGAACCAAAACTGATCATATGAGTTGTGAATTGTGACTTCAGTGATACTAGTCATGAAGGAGCGGTTAGTTTGGTAGGATAGGCAGTGCCCAAGATGGATACCTTTCGGTATTAGGATTGACACTATATAGGGATGGTGATATCGATGAAGATTTTTGTCATCGAATCTAAAGTGAATGGATGAAAATGGCAGTAAGCTTCTAGCTTCCTCTGTGATAGAAGGCATAGGCGGACTCACCTCCCGGCAACCCCGGCCAGCCGCCTGGGCTCCTCGACGAATACGCAGTGAAACGCAACGAAGTTGGTATGCTATCTGAAGGATTGAAATATATTTTTCTGTAGCAAATACTCATCATCTTAAAATTTGCCCGGGCTCTAAAGTCTTCCTGGGTCCGCTACTGATAGAAGGTGCCACAAAAGGTAAAGAGCGCATTGGGAAAATACCATTGCAAAACAGCTTGAGTTGGTAAATACTATCACAAAAGTGGTGAGTTCAAAAATACCATTGTAAAACAAAGTGGGTGTTGGAAAATATTGCTGCCGCTCCTGACGTCTAACTCAGTTAATGACTTGAAAAGTCCATGATGCCTTTTTAAAGCTTTGGCCCTTGTACTCCTTTTGGCCAGTTGGCTCAGTGCCAAACTAAGGCCCCGTTTGGTTGCGAGAATTGGTTCCGTTTCTCGTAAGAATCACAAGAATCTGTGCCAAACGGGTATCTGGCAAAGTGATTCACCAGAGAAACGTTTCTCGTTTTTGTACTAAGAATGAGAATCACCCAAATAGGTGTTTCTTGTTGATTCTAGTTCATTTCAGCGAGAATCTGGATCCGTAGCCAAACGGTTTCACTGATTCTCGCTGTTTCACTAGAGAAACGTTTCTATGGAGAATCTGGATCTGAAACGTTTCTCCTAGAATCTGGATCCCTACCAAACGGGGCCTTAAGGAAAATATCCCCTTTCCGTCTATATTATACATGTTAAGTGTATCAAGGCCCATATGGCCCATGATGTTCTCTATATTGCCATCTCCAAATCTCCATGGTTAGTAACAATAGTCTTGCATAACATCTATCCTCATCTAATCTCTCCTCTCTTCTCCTCTCATCTATACGAATCTATTATAAAACCGATTAATTGAGCCCTTTGCAAACTATAAGAACTAAAATATGCACACCCTTGGTTTCACAGATTATATCCGCGCCTGTGCTTAGAAGATATAACTCCCCATCAGAGAAAGACACTAACCACAGCATTTGGAGGAAAATGTTTGTTGGATCACAGCATAAGAAAAAATTGCATCCTAACGCCATGTTTCCTCTTCTGTTTTGACAGGGATATCCTGGGAAATTCTATTGTCCAAGAATGAATAGCATGAACAAACCAGCTTATGCAGCCATATGCACTCATTCACCCAATAAGCCAGTTCTCATTTTTGTGTCATCACGTCGACAGACAAGACTTACAGCTCTTGATATCATTCAGGTGGAATTCTACTTTGGATCTATGCTACTAGATGGGTATAACTATAAACACTACTACTACTGCTATCTTATTTGTTTAATGTGCTCTACTTGCAGCTTGCAGCATCAGATGAAAAACCAAGGCAGTTCCTGAGCATGGCGGACAACTCCCTAGACATGGTTCTTTCACAAGTTTCTGACAGTAATTTGAGGCATACTCTGCAATTTGGCATTGGTCTGCATCATGCAGGTTTAAATGACAGAGACAGATCCTTGGTTGAGGAGCTTTTTTCAAACAATAAGATTCAGGTGTGTTCTGCTTTGATAGCCTTCTCCTGTTACGCGTATTTCTAATATTTCAGCTTAGCTGGTTAAGTATTTCTCTTGTAAGCTATGCTAGTTGCATACTTGAGCAAAACTTAGACAGACCTTTTTGCTTGACGTTTTTCCAGGTGCTGGTATGTACCAGCACATTGGCGTGGGGTGTCAATCTTCCAGCTCACCTGGTCATAATCAAGGTGACATAATGCCTTGCATTTTCTGTCTTCACTGGTGATTTATTTGTGAACTAATTTTATCTCTATCTTGTAGGGCACTGAATTCTACGATGGGAAAACAAAAAGATACGTAGATTATGATATCACAGATATTCTGCAAATGATGGGTCGTGCAGGTCGGCCGCAATATGACCAACATGGCAAAGCTGTTATTCTTGTTCATGAACCAAAAAAGAGCTTTTACAAGAAGGTCACGATTTTTCCGTCTCTTCTAATGGACGATCTAAATCATATTTTATCTTGTGTTTAACAGTAAATAATATAATTTTCAGTTCCTCTACGAACCATTTCCTGTGGAAAGTAATCTGAGGGAGCACTTGCATGACCACATAAATGCAGAAATTGTTTCTGGCACCATCAGCAACAAGGAGGAGGCGATTATTTATCTCACCTGGACTTACCTATATCGCAGATTGGTATTTATCTTGCAAAATTATTTTCAGTACTTCGTTTTATGTTCCTGCACTAGCCGGCTAAAAGTTCTGATATGTAATCTTCAACACACTTCAGATCCTTTTTCATCCTCACATGGTCTGTTTGGTTGGTGCATTTTCTAAATAATAAGGATCAAAATCAAGACTGTTACGACAAATGGCAAAAATTCAACAAGCAATGCATAAGTGTCTTACTGTTTTTCTGATTCAATTCTGTGGCTTGTCAAAGTTATCTGCTAAGACGGCATGATGACATTTAACTGGGACGAAAACATCTCATAAAATCTATGTTTTTGTATTGTTCACCATGATTTATTGCTACATCTCAGGTTGTTAATCCGGCCTATTATGGATTGGAGGATACTGAAACAAACACATTGAACTCTTATCTATCAAGGTGGGGAATGAGGAGTTCATTTAAGCGTAGGTCTCGACTCTGTTTACAACAAATCGATGATATGTCTTTCCCATTTTGCCCAAACAGGTTAGTCGAAACTACATTTGAAGATCTTGAGGACAGTGGATGCATAAAAGTGGATGACCGCTCTGTAAAGTACTTGATTTTGGGGAAAATAGCTTCACAGTATTACCTCAGCTACCTCACTGTTTCAATGTTTGGGTCAAATATTGGCCCCAACACATCATTGGAAGTAAGTTTTGACCTTAATTATTCCTTGGTTAATTGTTTATCAGTTAATTCGGAATGACAGATATTGAATAGCTTTGATTCTGTTGCTAGGTCTTTGTGCACGTACTGTCGGCTGCGGCAGAATTTGATGAGCTTCCTGTACGGCACAATGAGGTGTTTTTCCCTCTTTTATTTATTATATTCAACTTCTGTTCATAGATAATTGAAGTCAAAACATTTTTTCTCCTTCCGAAGATGAGGTCACTGTATTGATTAAGGAGAGGAATTGAAATTCATACAGCTAATTCCTAAAATGCACTCTGACCTTAGTTCACCCTGAACTTGTTCTTGGCATGTTTTCATCTTTTTTTGCACTTTTGCTCTTTGCTGATTCAGGATAATTTGAATCAAATACTCAGTGGAAATGTCCCGTATCCAGTTGATCAACACCACCTTGATGATCCACATGTTAAAGCCAACTTACTCTTTCAGGTACAGGGAGTTGAACATATGATTGAAATGATCTTTCTTTAGCAGTATTTTCAGTTTGATAGTATTTGATGCACAATGATGTGGTAATTATCATTTTTTTTTCTTCTATTTCTGTCTTGCAGGCACATTTCTCTAGAGCAGAATTGCCAATAAGCGACTATATCACTGACTTGAAATCAGTTCTTGATCAGAGCATACGTATCATACAGGCAATGATTGATGTATGCGCCAATAGTGGATGGCTTTCGAGTGCATTGACTTGCATGCATCTCTTGCAGATGATCATACAGGTGAATTGCATTGGATCAGCTTTTCTTTTTCAAATATATAAAAACGACTCTAAATCCTGTATTGGAGGAGGATTGCATTGGTTCAGCCTTTCTATTTTACCTTGCTAGGGTCTCTGGTTTGAGAGGGGTTATGAATCCCTCTGGATGTTGCCATCCATGAATGATGATATATTAGATCATCTCAAGGGTAGAGGAGTCTCAACAGTCCCCTCCTTGCTGGATCTTTCCCGTGAAGAATTGCATAAGCTACTTCAACCATTTTCTGCGTCAGAGTTGTATCAGGTGCTACTTTCTCAGTTCTCACACTTAAATTTGTGAGCATAATTTGTTTCCCTAAATGGTTTTAGATATTAGTTGAAAATAAAGTGGTTTGTAAATTTCTGAATTGTCCATCATTATCCAGTCTCCTTGAATTATTCAAGGAAACCTCCTTTTCCTTTTGGTCCTAGGACCAATCTGTGTGGCATAGTGGATGCCAAGTGTACATAAACCTCTATTTCCTTACTTAATGGAGTGGCAGAGCTCCTGCCTTTCCTTTCAAAAAAGAATTATTCAAGGAAATGCAAGCAGAAGAAGCTGGTTCCAGTGTTCTTATTGTTTCCCTAGATTGCCATGTTACTCATATTGGCCCCCAAATAATATTCAATGTTATTGTGTTGATCTCAGGGACTGGCGCTTCTTAATGCCTATGAATTTCTACATATTCTTTTAGAACAAAAATGTGTCAGGAATGGGCCCTGCTATTTAATTGACTATGTTTCAACTTTCTACATGGCACTTTCGATTTCCTTCAAATTTCACTGTCTGATTCATTACCAGTATTTCCCGTTTCTACGTGTTAATTAACCTCATTATTAGTATTTTCTGTCGAACTTCTGAATGCATATGATCATTGCTTTATTACTCTCCTGACTACTATATTTCATTGTGCAGGATCTGCAACATTTCCCTCGTGTTGATGTGAAAGTTAAGCTTCATAATGAACAGGAGCGATCCAGACCTCCAACTTTAAACATCAGACTGCAATTGAAAAATTCACGACGTTCAGCATCAAGAGCATTTGCCCCTAGATTTCCCAAGGTTAGTATCTAAATAATTTTCATGAGAATAGATACATAGTAGGCTCATTATTTAAGGTATTGCATAAATTTCCCAAGGTCAGTATCTAAATAATTTGCCATGAGAATAGATGCAATGATGAAATGTAACATAGTAGGCTCATTGTTTAATGTATTGCATAAAAAAATTGTTAAAATGGATTCAAAATGAAGAAATTTTTTGCCCAGGTCTTGATAAGTTAGGAAGACCATTTGGGAACTGACTTGAAACAATAAGTGTTGTGTATCAGCATTCTAGGTTGAAAGATAAATTGAAAAGGTCAACTGGTTGGACTGGTAAATGTGTCACCTTAAATCTGTTGGCAATTGGGTTGTGTAGGAGAGCTCTGGCTCCAAGCATTCTTGGAGTTGGGGATAGACTGGGGATTTCGTGTGATCCATCAAGTCCTCATTCTTGTCTACATACTCTAGATCCTGCAAGAATCAAGGAGTTGAGCTCTTCCAAACAGGCCAACATTTCTGGAATAATCTTATGCACTGCAAAAGAAATTTGCACAAGTTGATAAAACTATTTAGGCAGTGCAGATCTTTTTTTATCCCAAAGGCGTGAATGTAACCTGAAAACTTGAGTGCGAGTGAGCCGGGGGGGGGGGGGGGGGGGGGGGGGGGGGGGGGGGGGGAGGGGGTTCTTATATAATATAATGTCAGCTCCCTGTACATTCAAGGAAAAAGGTTTGTCAAAGAATGCTTTGTAATGGTAGAAATCGGTTGAATCTCCCACTAGTAGTGATAATAGCCTTACTGGATAACTATACTGTACTTGGGTAGCACCTGTTCCCTGTATATGTCAGTAAATTCGAGTAGATATATGTTCCACAGTTGCTGGAACCTGCAATTATGTATGACCTTATTAATGTTGATTTCTTCAGCTTACTGGTTTGCTGTTTGACCTGTCCCAACTAATGTATCCTTGAACTTCAATAGTTGTGTTGCATTTAACCTTTTGGTTGTTTTCTATAGGCAAAACAAGAAGCTTGGTGGCTGGTCCTGGGGAATGCTACAAGTTCAGAGCTGTATGGTCTGAAAAGAATTAGTTTTGCTGATCGGGTGGTTAATACTCGCATGGAATTGCCACAAATGTTCGATGTACAGGTAAATGAATTTTGTTAGGCTATATGCTATAGGCTCAGTGTTAAGATCTTCTGTGATTTTTAGGTGATTTGACAGCTTGTGCAGTTGCGCCTGAGACATCTATTACTACACAGTTTATTATATTACTACACAGCTGACTTTTTACTTGTTGGGATACCATTGAATCCTGTTAGTCTGCTGCATTAACAGTAAATGTCATAAATATGTATGCTTGAGATGGCTTGTTTCAAGCATGAAATCTGTGTGAGCTAACATGTCTTTTATGATTCTCGTTTCCCTCAGATGTGTGCATCACTCTTTTATGTTCTGACGATGTAATTTTATTTCAGGAGACGAAGCTGATTTTGGTGTCGGATTGCTACCTAGGTTTTGACTTGGAGTATTCTCTTGAGCATCTCACCAAGGGTTGAGTGCTTTGTTCAGAGTTCAGAGCTGTTTGGGCTGTAACATTTTGTATGGGTTGAGCAACCAGCCCATCCTAGATTGATCTGTCATCACGAGCTCATTCCATGAATTTTGTTGGAATGACTACATCCCTTGTGCTCATGCTTATATAGCATTTAATAGCGATGTGATGGTTGTAGATCAACTCATTTCATCCGCCTTACCAAACAAAAAGTAAGGATGAGGTGATTAATCACCCATTTATCAAACCAAGAACACCTTGGTGGCACCGTGTAGCCATTCACAATATCTAATATGGGAAGTAATAGAACATTCGGTCGTTGAGTGTCCAGATTAAGAATGCAGCAACTGTTCCCTGTCTCCTGGATCTAATTGATTCTTACAGGTATATAGGCTGACAGATCTTATCGTCTACTCCCTCCTGTCTCTTTATTTGTTGTTTTAGCTCTGGCCATGGGAATTAAGAAGTGAAAAAAATGTGGTGCATAAGAAAAGAGAAATCTACATTGAAAAATGAAAATGGTAAAAAAATTTGATACAACAGTCAGACAGTGGACTTGATAGATCATGAATCTGTAAATGTGCTGAATTTCCAACCGTCTGGTTGTGAGTCAAGATGGGAGTTCAATTTGAAAGCGCAGCCGGTAACAGCATTTACAACTGAGCGGTGCAAGCTGCTACCTCCGACTAATGGGATAACACAGGGCGCACTTCTTTCATCTTTCGCTAGACTTCTGAAAGAGGCCAGAATGAGTTACAGGGAATGCAAATAGAAATCTGATTATTCTACACCTAAAATTCTCCAGTAGCTTTTTTTTTTTTAAAAATCTCAGTAGCTAGTTTCTTTCTTCCTCGCAAACTTACCGAGCCTCAAAACTCAACCGCAAACGAATTTCGACTGTATACTAGATACTGTATGGTCCATCATGAGTTCATTCCTCAAGGGACAAGGGGTCATGAGTTCATTCCTCAAGGGACAAGGGGTATCTTTTCAGTGCCTCAGTGCTAGCGAAACGGAACACCGAAAGCTGCACGTGTCCCAGATTCAGTATCTTCACACATTGACACAGCTGGAGACACTAACCAATTTGCATGAAGTAAAATCCTCAGGGATATTGGCACTTTAAATTTACAGGAACCCGTTAGCGTTTAAACATCACGGGTACAGAAGTTACAAGAATTTCCAAGCACTTTACCCGCCACTTGTTCCATGAATGCTTTCAGCACTACATAAAACTAGTAATTAACTGCTGACTAACAAGGGTGGTCAGTTAGACTGGACACACTAGCCAATTTGCATCCCATCCTAAAGGAACCAAAGAACCCAGAGAAAGGCTCACATTATTATTTCCACTCTAGCCTGCCAACACTCCATCATCATGGATTTCTTAGAGATTGACAAATAGCGAAGAAACCCGCTAGATGTACTAAGCTAGTAAGCATCGACTTCTCTAAAAAATTCTGAAGCTAATTACTCTTCATCTGAGAAAAATGATGGGAGATCCACAGTTTTTTCCTTGACTTTCCGCAATATACATGGACCTATACTTGATATAAGGGACAACAACAACAGCCAGCACTGAGTTGATCGGCTGGAACACGTCCCCCGGCCTGCCTCATCGTGGTATTGTGACGCTTCCGGTTCTCAAGTTACCCCTTGATAATATGACTTCTGATTGGCCATGCTTTGCATGGAATAAGGAGCACTGGGAATCACAGGGCTCAACCCAAGATCATCTGAGCGGCTAGAAAATAATTGAAGATCATTCCACTAGAGTGACAAACAGTACACCCCTTCAGGAAGATTTCCAGGGACTGCAAAAGACATGACATGTCTTTCAGGAAAAATTCTCCGAGGAGTCATTTCTGAAGCAGATGAACCCTCGACTGCTGCTGCATGGTTCCGACCATGAAATCTTCCCAAACGATTTACAATAGAAATTCTCTCCAGATCTTGGCACTCCAGTTGCACGTCTAGCATCGAGGCCCTCTTGTTCAAACTGTAACAAGAGGCAAATTGTGTTTCAGCCAAAAAGGAGGCAAATTGTGTTGATAAACAAATCGTGTTTGACTTGAGCTTAATATAGATGTATTAGCACGAAACTAATTTAGGAATCCTCCTAGGATACAGGGCGTGATAGTTATTATTTATCCAAATGCAGGTGGGAACTGGTGTCAATGGCTAACGTGAAAATAAATATCACGACAAATATAGCTGTAGGTGAAAATATAGTCAACACAGGCTTGCATTTATACCAGCACTTTAAATTCACTTCCAACTACAGGTGGAAATGTGGGGAGAAAATTAGAAAGAAAGAAACATAGTTACAATTTCAAAATTATTTATTCAGCCATCCCCAGAGTACACTAGCAAACATATGAAGTGCAAACCTTTTGAGGTGCAAACAATGTCATTAAGCTTCAGCTTTGGGTGCTAAACTAACAAGAACATTCTGGAGGAAAATTGACTTTTTAGCATGAGGTGCTGCAGCATCCTTGGAAATTTCAGTTCAAAGCCAAAAATGTGTAAGGGAAAAAAATTTGTGGTTAGTAGTATCATTTCTGAAGGGCGGGCCTGGTGTAAGCAGTAGAATCTTACCGCCTGTGACCGGAAGGTCCCGGGTTCGAATCGCGGTCTCCTCGCATTGCACAGGCGGGGGTAAGGCTTGCCACTGACACCCTTCCCCAGACCCGCACAGAGCGGGAGCTCTCTGCACTGGGTACGCCCTTTTTTTAGTAGTATCATTTCTGTCTCATTTCCCTTTTCCTTTTGATTTATTATTTTCCAGAATTTTCTATTTCAACTTGAAATGCTATACATGGACATAGAGCCGAGAAGTGCATATACTTCATAATGGTTTGGTGCCAAAACCTAAAGTGGTAGCACAACAGCAGCCTGAACAATAATGGTACTTTATTTCTTCCAAATTTCATTATAAAATTGTTAGGGTACTAGTGTAATCTCCTAGTCTAGGATTTCCCTCTTGCGTCTCTCATTATATATATATATATATATATAGTCTCCAATGGGATCCAATACAATTATCCAATTCAGTCTCTCTTATTTGTAACAAAAATAAATGGTGCTTCAACTTTTCAAGGTCTCAGTCCAAGGTATGCTGGTGCTGCCAGAAATTCCAAGCAGTCAAAGGGATGTATTATAACAGCATTCTTAAACATAAATGCATCAAAGCAGTAATGTTGCGGAGGATAAAGAACCATATACCAATGAAAACCATTACAGCCATTAGCCATCGCATACCTTATAAAGTCATTTTCCATCTTCCGGATTCTTCCAACAAAGACTTCCATGGCCTTTGACACTTTGTCTTCCATTTTCTTAGCACTTGTTTGTTCAGATGGGCTAGTCCATGATAGAGCAAAATCAGGAAAATGAGCATTTGAACAATAAGGTGATCCAGACAAGCATGTCCTTCATGCTTATAAAATAATAAGCAAAAGCACATAACAATAATCATTTTTTTGGGAGACTTACTTATTTTCATCCTCCACAGGAGAGCAAGAGTTATATAATGATGATGATGCCATGCTGCACGCATCCCTTAGTGTCAGCATTGATAGATTGTATGTCGCACTTTCGTAAGCAGACACAGCTTGTGCTCTCAGAATGGTTGCTGGTATAGCAGGGAGAAGTTGCTGAATCAATTGGGTTGTCAAAATTAGCCTCTTCCGCGGTAAATAATTTAAAGGAGAATCGTCTGGAGTTTCTGACTCATCCTGTTCCAGAATTTAGTTCAGCGTCAAGATAAATCTCTTGAAACAATATCGACGAGAACTGAAATAGCAGAATTGTAAAGTTGTACTAACCTTCTCAATTAACCGATTAGCTGCCCAAGCCCAGTCCATCTCAAATGTGCTGTGAATAAAGTAAAAGGTTTTCATGTTTGTAAGCACATCAGAACCATATAAATGAAAACAATTCAATCAAGGAATAAAGATAAAGGAAAGTGACAGGAACTGGTGGTAGAACTTAATAACAACTTAAACATAGAATGTGTCCAAACATTACTGGAACCTGCAGCATGAGTTATAATGTTTACCTGATGCTCCTCAATTTTTGTGGGCTTTCAATTATTTTATGCCAAGAAACAAGTGCGGAGTCCATAGCTTTACGCTTCTTAGGCCTTCTCATCACTGAAGATACTTTTACATTGGAAGGAATCAAAGCTTCCATTCTTGTTGATGGGAGATGATGCCCAGGCCTAACTGATTGGCCAGATTCAACTCTATTTTCAGCAGGGTTATTATTTTCATTGTTCCAAGAAGCTTTCGGAAAATTATATGGCAAAGCCGTGGGCTTCTGCGTGTTGAGCATAGCAACACTCTGACCATTTCTATAGTTTCCGTAATGTCCAAACCAAGAAGGTGCCATTTGAGGGTTTATCCTCGGCCTCTCACTTCTTTCAACAGAATTTGACATTGCACTTGTGCCCATAGGCTGAACTTGATTCTGATTATCATTTTGTGCAGTAACCATACCAGGAGACGGGCGCTCTCCAGAAGGAAGCTGAGAAGGTATATTAGGATTTCCCTCCTCACTCCGTGAAGCAAAACTCAGCATTTTCATGTCTGAATTGAATGACCCTGGGACACCAGGGCTCCCAATGTTATCTGCAGACGATTTGGTTGAGTTATTGGCTACATGAGCAAACCTCTGACCAGACTTCCAGTCAATCTGTGAAGCATCAGGACCAATATCAGGTCTTGTCGTCTTTCCAGCTAAACTACCTGGATCAATATCCGTATGCCTCAAGGCTTGCATTTGATGTAGAAGAGAGTAATTTTGCTGCTGAATGTTTGAAGGTGCTGGGCTTCCATGTAAAACAATGCCACCACTATTATTAGCGCTATTGTGGGAAGCATTCATAGCCTGAAAATTAGCTCCTGGGTTCTCCCCATGTTTAGCATCAAGGATGCCTTGCTGACGCAACTGTGCAAAGGATGAAACAGCATTGATGGAATTCCCATCTGAAGAAAGCTTCGGCAAGGATTCGTTTCCTGTTACAGTAGTTCCTGCCAACTCTAGGTTTGCCTTCTGGGAAGATGCTAACCCTGTATCACTATCAGCAGCTTGTTTTGGATCTTGATTCTGTGAGTTCGCTGAACTTGTTGCAATATCTGATGGAGTTGCTGCCCTCTGCCCTTGATCATCTGCCTTCTGAGAGCTCCATAAGTTGGAAGATGCAGCATTATTTGGAAACATCATAGACTGAAGGATGTTGGGTGTAATCTTGTTAACTTGCATACCAGCTAGGCGCTGTGCTGATATGTTTGTCCATACATTCTTGAACACTGTTGCGGAGTTGCTTTGCTGAGGCTGCTGCTGCACCATGGGTGCAGGACCAGATCTAGCATCTGCCACAGGATACTGTTGGCCTGAACTTAATTGGGGGAAACGCGCAATTGGTTGCCCAGTATTTTCTGTTTCTGAACTGTGAAATGGTGAAGATTGAGAGTTTTGATGCTGAGGAGTCAATGACTGGCTAGGGGTGGAAGGTAGCTGTGTGCGGTCATCATCTTGTGCTGAGTGGTCAGATTGCTTGCCATCAGCATTAGTCTGACTAGACCATAAATTACCCGAATTTGATTGGCGTTGGGATGGTGGTGCCAGTCTCAACCCAAATCCTTGCAAAGAAGAATGGTTAAGTTGTTGCTGGGCAGAAACAACGCCAAGGGAATTGTTGGGTATGTCAGCAACCACATTGCTATTTCTTGAGCTATCCACCTTATGAAGAAGCTGAAGCATATGTTGACTACAGAAAACATATATTCATCAGGCTCCTTATGAAAAAATTAGCATGAGATGGCTACAGATGCTGGACGGACTACTTAAGTCAAGAAAGAACTCCCATACAACAGAGCTACTGAAAGAACTCCCATACAACAGAGTTACTGAACACTGCAAAACATCACAGTAGAATACAGAACACGAATATTTGCACATCCAGAAAGATTATGGACTGCTAGTTAGCAAACAGCAAAAGGTAACACACAGAGTGACAAGTATGGCAGACATTTAGGTAAACCTCTCTAGTACTAATGGAAATCAATATAGCCTATGAACAGAAGCAGTTTCATCATGACAGAAAGAATTAAATGCAGCTGTGCAATAAATGAAGCAGGAACTGAAGCCTCACATTACCAACTAGATGTTAAAAATTATTATGGATTGACCTGGTTCGAAGCATTAAATGAAGTAGGGAGTACCTGTTTTGAACTGCTCTATTCTGAGACAGACCAGTATCAGCTCCTCCAAAAGGTAATGCACTGGAGCTGTTAGGGAGACCATGTCGAGATTGAAGTTGTTCCTGTGCCATCATCATTTTCTACAAATAAGGGAATTGCCTCATGAATAAGAATGTCACAAGAATTTGTAATGATACAGAAGAGAATGAACAAAAAAATATCCAGCACAGCAGTCATGGAGATGTAATAGGAGCATACCTCACTTACTGAAGGCATATTATTGGAAACATGGGAGTTTGTGCCAAAATGATGCTGCAGATTATTCCGCATCTGAGGTGGAAACAGGTTATTTGAAACTGGATTGCCTGGGGATGGGCCAATGTTCATCTCAGAGCTCCCCATAGCACGATTCTGCAACATGTAAGATCCCATTGCTTGCTGACTAGACTGACCTAAATTTTCGGATTCCTTCCCAGCAAATACAGAATGCCTTCTGGGAGCAGAATCACTTGTTATGTGTTGTCCATGGTTTAAAATGTGTGTTTGCCTTTCGTTAGGGGTTGCATTTAGATATTCCTGGTTGAAATCACCTGGTCTTTGTTCTGCGCTTTTTCCTGGTGACTCAGAGGTCTCTGGAGCTCTATGTGCCATATTACGGTTCATGCCAATTTGCTCACCACTCCGACTAGTGACCATCTGATAATGATCTTGTGTCATCATTGGCATGCTTGAGCTCATCATGCTAATATTTTTACCATCTGAACTTTCATGAGCAGTGCTTACATCAGACTTCCTCTGCTGAAGTCTCTGGACTGAATTAGCGTTACCTCCAGTTGACTTCCAAGAGTTCTCATTGCTATTAAAGACATTTTGGCTATTGCGCATGTCTTGTCCAAGCGCATTGTTAGCTTTCCAGTCATTTTGGTTATTATTGGACTTGTTGATATTGTGATCAGCTGTATTTTGTTGTGACATCCAAAATCCATGTGCACCAGGTGGCGTAGCATGCACACCAGTTGACTGCAAATTATTTCTGAGCAGTTCAGTCTTTTGATGCGGCCAAATTCCATTTGCTAGGTGCGCTTGTTCTTGCCTTCCATCAGATTGAATTTGTTTTAAGCCCTGCTGAAAGTACCCATTGTTCACTTCAGAAGTTGATTGATGATTGTTAACGGGAGCAGTAGGAGATTCATGAGCCATATGGTCCCTTCGCTCGAATGGAGGCCTTATGGCATGCTGAAAACTGGCAAGATTTGGGTTATTCATTGTTCCATCAGCATAGCTGGACGATGGCGAAGGACGTGCATTTTCTAGGTTTGCACTGCTTAGCCCAGTAAGCTTATTATCATCGCGTCCTGATAAAGTTGAATTGTTAGCCATCACCTGCTCACTTTTATGGAAACTCAAGCCACTCCACTCTTCTTTGGGACTATTTTCACTGGTTGTAGACTGGAGAGCTTCCTGCATAAGGGCACTCCAGCTACCGCTCTGTAGAGATGAGTAGCCACCACCATAATTATCATTGTCCAAAGAATTGCCATTATCATTGTCACCCCTCAACAAAGCTCCCCAGTTGCTATCCTCATCGCTCCCAAATAAGATTTTCTCCTCGGTAGGGTCAAGGCTAGCCCCACGACTTGCTTGCCCTACCTGCATTGCTGATTTCTCTTGCATGCCTGCTTGAAGATCAACTTGGTTTGACCTACCATGAAAATCATGGGTTTGAAAACCATGTTGTAGTTGATTCATTGTAATTGGACTGCCTGCCCTGATATTATCACCTTGACTTTGCATCAGACTGTTATTTAAGAAACCCCCTTTTCCACGAAAATTATGCATCAAACTGGCGGTACCTTGCATATGAAGACCATGTTCATTCATTGAAGAGTTGAATGGTCTGGATGTCTTTTCTGACTGATTTGAACCAACCCTTGCTAATGCACTCTGAGGATCAGCAGGAATCCCTAAAAATTGGGAATACTGGTTTCCAGGCCCTCTGCTGCTAGTAGCATGCATTGGATAAAAAGATTGATCCACTTGGTGGGTAGCTAATCCCATTGGTCTCATAGATTGATTCTGAGCATTCGCCAACATTGAACCATTCATGAAATTGCCCACACCGGGAGTGCCAACAATCTGATCCCAATTTGTGCTACCATTATTCAACATTTGGGAGTTACTCGTCACACTCGGGTCACCACCAGTAAAATTATGTGGCCATGCAGAATTCAGGGCTTCATTGTTGACCATTTCATTTGGCATTGTCGACAATTGATCAGCAGGCAAAGGTTTTGCAGGAGCATGAAACTGTCCAAAAGAGGGCTGCATCCTGGCTCCATGATCAGACTGCTGTAGTTGTTGCTGCCTCTGAAACTCCTGCAACTGCTTGAACATCATCTGCTGCTGCCACATCTGAAAATCACTGTCACCTGCATGCTGTGTGGGGTGAAAATGTGACATTCCTGGAGTGTCCCTAAGGGTCTAATGCCCGTGAAAGAGTGGCCAATTTGCAATTGATAGTTCCCAAACTTTCATATCATATAGAACTATAAGCAGCCTTCACAACTGTTCGCTTCTATGCTGAGGAAGATAAACCCACGACAAACTACGCTACCCAGAAGTTCACCCTGGGCTGGAAAAATAAACTAGCTGCAAGCAATCTGAAATTGTGTCCGTCCTCTATTCCGCCAGAGACTGCAAATGTGGAAGAATCATTGTATCAAACGATTATTGACATATAAGTATGTAACAACCAAAGAAACAAGCCATATCCTAGCTGCATAAAATCATCTCAATTTAGGAGAATCCACAAGACCACAAGCCATACAAACAAGCTACATTAGTATATTAAACAAATTCATGAGCAACAGAGGCATACAAGGTAATGGCAGAACGCAGCACCTAATAGTACAACAGATGTTCCCAAATTTGTGCCAGCACTATGTTATTGATTTATAAAAAGATTAATGCCATAACTTGAAGATAAATAATTGAAGTTTCCAAACCAACAATCAATAGCAAAGTGGATCTCCTCTTGCTTAAAAGTTAGAAGCATAGTTAATAAATGAGACACATTCTTCAATGCAGCTGTGCACAAAAGCCCGCACAGGTCAGACGAGAGCAGTCATAGAAATTCGCAGTGGTAGAACTCCAATTGGAAAAATGAGCTTATGATTTGATATCTAAAAAACCTTGATTGTAACTGATGATGCCAATTAAGCTTAACGTAGGTGGCAACTAGCAAGTGAAGTAAACTAGTGCAACCACAGTGACAAGAAACAAGAGCTTCATACAACTCGTGAGCAAGTACTTGAGTATCCTAGAGCTCCTCATCAATACTAGTGGCCATACTTTGACAGGCACAGGAATGAAGAATTATAAAAGCACAAAAGAAGATATAAAGGGCTTCTCTCACTTCACAAAATGACAGGAAACTGAATTAGCAGCCAATACCCACCTATGACCTCAACAAAAGAATAGAACACTCACACAGCACAATAACTACAGCCGAGTGTTCATAAATGGAAACTAGAAATGACAAGCTCGTTGGACTACACTTGAAAACCAGGTACAGTTCATAACACAGAACACTTGGGGCACAAAATCAAGCAAATACAAGAGAAAGTGTAGTTAAAAAATGTCAACAGTTGAAGAATCATCACTCCATACACCGGTTGAGGCCAAAGATCCAGACTTTTGGCCCCATAAACAAGGGATGCAGCTGCCTAAGACTTTTAAGATGCAGAAGAAACAGAAAGGAAGCAGTTCGAGCACTGCCGCGTCCACTAGACGAGAGACTAAGAGCTCAAAGTTCGAAGGAGCCGTGAAAGCAAGAAGGCCGCTGAAAAAAAAATGGGGGGGAAACAGGAACAAAGCGTGCGGCATCTACAGAGGCATCCCTAAATCCCCACGCTTCTCCCCAGCTAGGAGACGCCCAAATCCCAGCGCACGCGGCAAGGAGCAGCTCAAGCTAAGCAAGCCCAAACGCTCCATGAGCCACTTGTAGCGAGAGCCTGAGCTCGGGTGACCTGAAACCCAAGCTTGAATCCACCAAACCCCAGCCCACCACGCACAAATTACCCACTAAAACCTAAAATTTAGCATCCCGACGAGCACCGACGACCAAAACGCCGCGAGATCGAGCAGCACTGAGCTCCCAATCTCCCCACCCGCACAGATCCCCCGGAGAAAAAGCCCGCACCATTATCCCCCTAAAAAAATCCCCGAACCCGATCACGTCACGGACCCTCAGCGCGAGGCCCCGCCCGCCCGATTCACCACCCTGCAGACGCGCACCCGGGGAGAGACCCCGCGAATTCCGGCCTGATTCGGGCGAGACCTACCTCGATCAGCGCGGCTCGGCGCGACGGCGTCTGGATCGGGATCGGCGGCGCGGCGCGACCCGGGCCCTCCCGCGGCCTCCCGCGGCGGTGCGAGGGCTAGGGTTAGGGTTTCCCGCGGCGGAATGGCGAGGGTCTCGAGCTCCACAGCGCGAGCGAGCCAGGAGAGAGAGAGAGAGGGCGCAGGCGAGGCGAGCGAGCGAGCCAGGAGAGAGAGCGCTACACAGCTGTAGCTCGTGGAGAGGGGGTGCAAGATAAAGCGTGGCGTACTGGCCCTGCGAAGGTTTCAACGAAGGCGCGTCCGGTCCGGCTCGCCCGATGGCCCGGTTCGGCCTGGACCGGAAGCGGGTGATCCCGGCCGTCCATCTGCGGTCGGCGCAGGGGCGTGGGCTGTCGGATCGAGAGCGCGGGTGACGGCTCGGGGCTGACGGCGTTAGGGGAGGAAAGGGACCGGGTGGATGTGGGTGGTGGGGGTAGGAAAGAGAGGAGTGAAAGAGCCATCGGGATGGGAGCCCGCCAGTAAAGTGGCGAGTAAATGAGGGGATGGTTGGTTTTAACTTTTAAAGAGGGAGGTTGTTTGATGGTGCTGAGCGTGTAGTAAAACATTAATTTTTACTTCACCCCGTGTATATACAGATATTTGGCAAAGACATAGGACTTGTTTGGTTGATGATTTGTCTAAGTTGTCTGGCCCAAGCATCACTCCATAGAGTTGGATTTTTCATGTCGGGTTCAGGCCAGGCTCAGGATCCCAACCAAACACGCCCATACTCCTGGTAAAGAAAAGATTTGGTGTGTGGGCATGATGAACTCTAGATATATACACATGGTTTAACCATAAATTATATATTTATATTATTACATATAGGCATATCATTTTTTGTTTATTTGAAAAATCATGAAAGTATAGTTCAAGATAAACTTTCGTGTTTCTAAACTATATATTTTTTGTGATTTATTGATCATAAAAAAGATTTAGAATTTCGATTGCACCTTAAAGGTCTAGAGAAAGTATGCAAATGAATTGTAGAACATTTTTTTGTTACTCCCTCCTATTACAAAAGTATTTTATTTTAGGTTTTCTAGTGGTCAGCTCCTTTTAACAATGACTATGGATACATAACGAAATACACAGATTGGCGGTATAGGACAGACTCTGCTACTTTGCTAGATTCATAAAAATGCTTTAAAAATATTTATGTCATTTTTATTTGAAATGACATTTTATCATAGAAATTACTAGTATAAATATAGGTGCTTTGTGGTCTATTGATCCCTAAACATCATGTGGTCGAATGGAATAATTTGCTATAAATCCAAGCACCTATGCTGATTCGGGAGTCAATGAAATTGGGTTGGCAGAAACCACCACAAGGGATCAATGAAAACAAATAGTTAGGTTGCCTCGCATACGTCCAGTACTCACTCCATTCCAATAGTTCGTCTATGACCTTGGGAGAATACGTCTCACCATGTTTGTCCATTGGAGAACATCGTGAATGTATCTATTGCAATGTTTCTATTCTATACCTCCAATCAAGTTCTCTGAAAGAAGAGAAGCTGTTAAATCGTACAATCTTTATACCCTGACTACACTCAATGATTATTAGTACTGATCTTTTGTCCGCAAGCAAAACATGCAAGTACATTTAGGGGGGACAATTAATGTCCTTGAATTGGTGTGTACTATAAAAAGAAACCTAAAGTGATCCTAAGAACTACAACAACTTACATCAATATATATTTGTATGTGTAGTAACTATATGAAGTAGGGAATCATAACGACATTACGACTTCTATCATGTAGTAGAAAAACGTGCACATACACATGGGTATAAATGGACAGAAGACTCCACAATTGAGATATGGAGTAGATGCCTTCTCGTGGTTACTACACCATGAATATGGCACATGAAGTATCTTTGTTCCCAAACACTAAGAATGTACATCAAAATGTCACTGTATCTTTATAGTACTGTACTAGCTAGGGTAATATAGGACCTAGTAAGTTTTTTCCCCTTGCATACATTAGAATCTAGCTAGCAAAATGCCTTAAGTAGACCCCCTTCCATTATATAACACACCAAAGCGGTAGGCGAGCTTCTGCTGAGTGACTCGCAGTCACTAAAAATAAGCCGGCCGGTAAACCGTTTACTCAGTTGGTTACTCACATCTGGGAGCACATACTCCAAATGATTGAAAGGTCAAACGGACCTAGAGTACCTCTCGCTCTCCTGTCTTATTATCCAAAGTGAAAAGGTGAAAACAAAAGCTGGTCTTGACCTAGAGTAGCCGTATGCAATCTGTCAAAGAAGGAAGCAGCCAGCCAATGGGAGAGGAGAGTGTATTATCATACTCCACGACCACATTCTGTCTGCTGTTCGGCGGTTGCTGCTGCCCCCACTGCTAAAGTACAACGCTTTTTCCATCTCGTCATCAAATCTCACACGGTCACATGACCTTGGAACTTGGGGAGCTTGTAGTAGGCCTGTACTGGCCTGGGCTGGCCTGTGTACCGACTCGGAACATTCCCTGGACGCCAGTCCAGGGCCATGCCGTGCAAAGCATCTGCACCTGTGTCAGTCACGCCTAATTTCTCCCCTAAAGTTTACTCTATATCCCATCATATGCATAGAGTATTAAATATAGATTAAAAAATAACTAATTACAGAGTTTGCGACTAATTTGTGAGATGAATCTTTTAAGCCTAAGTAGACCATGATTTGACAATATGGTGCTAAAGTAATACATGTGCTAATGACGAATTTATTAGGTTTAATAAATTTGTCTCGCGGATTACTAACGGATTTTATAATTTATTTTTTTATTAGTATCCGAATACTCATATGCCCACGTGACACCCAAAATTTTACATGCTGGATTTAAACAAAACCTAACGGTTACTACCAGCAGCTGGTGATGCAGTAGTGGCGGCAGCCGGCCGGAAGCAGTACTACTCATAGGTAGGGCACTGCTACGAGACAGGCATGCATGCATGCCGACGCCAGGATGTGGCAGGCAGGGGGGGCTGTTTCTGTAATTCTGTTGCATCCCCGCAACTGCAGAGCTAATTGCTCCGGCGCCCAAACAAAAGCGGTGGCACGCCACGCGGGTGCACGGGCACGGGACAAACCCGTGCGCGCGCACGCGCTGCGCTGCAGTGCTGCCGCACACCGGCTGCCCGCCGTCTGGCAGATCGGCGTCTGCATGCCGTGCACAGCAGTCAGCATCCAGCGGCGCGTTCCATTTCCCCTGGCCGGCCCAATGGCCGCCCGCGACGCCCTGCCGCCGATCCGTGCGCGTCCGCGTCACACGCCACTTGATCTCCACGGACTCGCTCCAAGAATCCTGGGCAAAGCGACACCTCTGCCTCCTACGCTACGCGTGCCTTTCCGGCTTTCCCATCCCGTGGGGAAAAAAAACATGGGCGACCTCACCCTCACCCAGCAGCCACACATCTGCATGCGTGCGTGTAGTCAAGTGTATTGTATGTACTAGATGCCGGCCGGCCCTTTTCTTTCTGCTTGCCTTTTTCCGTTGCTCGTGCGAGAGCATTAAGGCCTTGTGTTTAATCGGTGTAAAGTTTTGGGGTCACATCAGGTGTCACATGAGGGTATTGCATAGGTTGTTTGGATACTAATAAAAAAATAAATTACAGAATCCATCAGTAATCTGCGAGATGAATTTATTAAGCCTAATTAATTAATCCAGCATTAGCATATGTGTTACTGTAGCACCACATTGTCAAATAATGGACCAATTGGGCTTAAAAGATTTGTCTCGCAAATTAGTCGCAAACTGTGCAATTAGTTATTTTTTAGTCTATATTTAATACTGCATGCATGCGTCAAACATTCGATGGGATAGAGAGTAGACTTTAGGGGAGGAACTAAACAATGCCTAAAAATGCTGACCCGAGAGTGAAGGAGATCTGCAAAGTGTACGGGGATTGATAATCTTGTCACGTCATGTGTCATGGCGCCAGCCGTTCCACCCTTTTTGTTGTACTTTGCGCAAGTGACGAGAGGATCTAGGAGAATAATATCTGCTTATCCATCTATTTCCCGGCCTCTGATTGGAAGGCAAGGGCAGCCATCAGCCAGACAGCCAGCCAGCACACAGCACACCCTTTCCTTTCAAAGTTCACAAGTTGCCTTGCCTCCAAAATCCAAAAAAAAAACCGCGTCTGAGGTTGACTTGAGCCGATCGAGCTGCCTTTTCATCAGAAGCTGGAAAAGCCTGCTGATTTGGACACCAGCAGAAACAGAGATCCTGCCCTCCGCATTGTAGTCCTTGTAGCACCAGTACGCAAGCAAAGGAACACGGGACCTTTCCAGTTTTAAAGCCCCCACCTGGCCGTCATAATTATCAAAGGGATTCTCGCAGCTGCAGCAGCCAACAGCAGCACCCGTGCGTGCGCGAGACCAGACTTGGTTGCGCTTTCCGACGAAGACGACGTGGCCACCAGTTGCTGGGGATCCGGGAACCCTGACGACCCTGCCTGCCTGACCCTGACGGCGACACGGCGACGCAGGCAGGTGGTGCCTGCTGCCCCCCGTGTGTCATCGGCAGGCAGAGGCAGATGTGATCGGCACGCATGACCGCAGAGTCCCACAGCAGACAGCACCTGCAGCGTGCAGGTTGTTCTATTCGAAAACAACATTGAAAAAGGGCCACAAGTGGAGGCCGAGGCGGACAGGCAGCAGGAACATTCCGGTATTGATTACTGCAGGGTACGGCCGCGATTGACCTGCTCTGCTCGTGATGGGGCTCTCCCTGCCTCTACCTGCGTCTGCATGCCGCTGGTCGCCGCGTCGCTCGGCCGGCATCATTCCATTCCATATTCCCCCTCGGACAGAGAGCGGCAGAGAGCGATAGATGCGTCATGCGTGTGCGTGTGGTCGCAACGGTGGCCTTGGTCATACTCATGTGAGGCCGGGGAAAACTATGCCTTGTGGGTGGTGTTTGTTGTTTGTAGCAGCAGGCCAGCAGCGTCACCCTCTCCCAGTCTCCCTCTGTGCCTCGCAGTCTGATTAGTAATCACGGGGAGACAGGCAGATCGTGTAGAGAGAGAAACTGCATTGGCCGGTCAGTGCTAGACTGCTAGCCTCGCCTGACCGGCACCGGCTGACCTGGCCAGATAGAATCGGTTTCGTTACGTACAAATTAATTATCAATGCAGGGCTGACGGACAGGTCGTCTGAACTCTGAAACCAGGATCAGCAGCACTGCTGCTAGTGAGCACATGTTCGTTAGTTTGACTGGTGTCCTGGGTCCGTGAGGGAATATTGTACTCCCTCAGTCCAGAAAAGAATACAATTATGAGATCCGTGTCGATCAAAGTAACTCAAATTTGACTAAGTTTATAGCAAATAATATTAATATTTATGTCTCCAAATAAATTTATTATGAAAATATATTCTATGACTAATCTAATGATACTAATTTTACATCAGGAATGTTAGTATTTTTTATATAATTTTGATCAAAGTTCAAACTAATTGACTTCTCGAGAAACGAGAATTGCATTGTTTTGTTGTCGGAGGGAGTACCGGTATAATAATCCTACAAGTCGTTTTGGAAGTTTTAAAAGGAACAGAGATAACGATCATGCCTATGGAAGCATCTGGTCCACACCCTGGGGCCTGGCCCATCTTTTTTTTAAAAAAATTCGCATCACCCGACCCTTTTATTAATCTTCCACCTAAGTTCCCAATCATTGGAAATGAATATCGGATATGGCATGCTTCTTTGCTTGGGTCCCCAAGTGCTAGTGGAACGAGGCTCTCCTATCCTCTCCTGCATCAAGTGTTCGCTTGGAATTTGTGGCGGCAGCAGCACTGCACCAGTGAGCAGAAGAGGCATTGGCCCAATGGCTCTCCTCTTGCCACTCACCCTAGGAATATGGGCGAGATGGATCATGCCTATGGCAACATCAGAATGACTAGAAAACAACGCAGATATTCCCTCTAAAAAGAAGAGGAAAACCACACAAATATTTGGCCCAAGACTTGGATGTTCATTGGCTATGGAAAAGGACATGATTTTTTTTTTCTCCAGATACATAGAGCATGCTGTATGTTGCAGTGTAAGTATAAGAGCGTATATTGTATATATCTAATAAAATCAGCGGCGTACATTATCCTTTGTTGTGCCATCCAAGACGGTAACAGAAAAGGAGAGGCAAAAGCCTTTCTTTTTCCTCCGAGCAAAATAAAGTATGGCCTCTTCGCTTTATCAGCCGGCTTATCAGCTAAAATCTACAGTATTTCTCTCTCACAACAAATCAGCTTCAGCCGGCTTATCAGCTGACTTTAATACCAGCCGAACAGGCCGGGCTGACAGGCCCAGCCTGGGTATAGGACATAGCGGGCCAAAGCAACTGGACAGTACAGCCAAGCAGCAGTGTGCTTGCCTTTTCCCACACAGGCTACCACTCCCAAGTACCCAGTGCAGAGAGCTCCCGCTCTGTGCGGGGTCTGGGGAAGGGTGTTAGTGGCAAACCTTACCCTCGCCTGTGCAATGCAAGGAGACCGCGACTCGAACCCGGGACCTTCCGGTCACGGACGGTAAGACTCTACCGCTTGCACCAGGCCCGCCCTTCAACATACATCATGTACATGCATGGATTAATCCACAGCTTACTTTCTCTGGGTTTGTAATAATAATAATAATAACCAGAAAATCTACAATCCATAAATGTAATGAAAACCACCAAAAGCAATGTGTTTTCGACAAGCATGTCACCAAGATCTGTAAGGCATGCGAATGAAGCAAATATTGCACATCTACATTATCTCAGAACAAACTTGAAGCTAGGTGAATGATCCGTAACTCTCCCAATATGTTTCCAGGGTGACCATTGGGTAAATAGCATGGGTTTGTACTGGCTTAGATCTGTATGTGCATTTCGAGAGCAGTACTATATTCTAAGAGCATAAGGCAAAGAAAGACACTGGATAGAGAAACCTGATGAATAATGAACTGATATTTCTTTCTTTTCCATTTCTTCTTACTTGATGATTAGCCCAAAAAATGAATCAGAATCTTCAAGACAGTTTAATCTCCATCTCCTCCTTAACAAGCTCAAATATTTCATCAATTCTGATATAATGTAAGAAATCATCATTGCTATCACAACCAAATTCAAGGTGCAAATTCTGTTTATTAACATATAAAATTCAAAAGTTAAAAGATAACAAAATATGGTTTACCTACTCAGCTTGATGTTCATATTAGTATGCCAAGTGGTTAAATAAACCTGTAAAACAGGAAGTTAACAAGATATATAACCTTGTTTGAGAAGCATGACAGCTTTAGCTAGCTAAATTTGATCTAATACAAAGATGATCCTTCTATAAATCATTTGTTTACACATTGACAACTTAGTATTCTATAAGCCTACTAAAAAGAGGATATCAGGAAAGAAACAGTTTGTTATATGACATGCATGTGTCTAGATAAAGTGCAAGATTTCCGAAGGACCATAAGTGAACTTTGCAAACCATAAACAAGAACCTGTAAAACTTCGTGCGAAGGGGTATTGCCAGGCCGCTGACTCCCTAAGATATCCGCACTCCAATTTTCAGGCAGTTGATAGGTATCTCCTGACTGAAGGCCAATACTCTGAAGTTCGTTTGATTCACCATCATATAGCTCATCACCCCAATCTAATGATGTCTGATGTTCTACACCTTCGTTTAAAGTAATCGAGAGAAATCCCAAGAGTAGCAGCCTCTACAGATACAAATGATTTACATTGTCAGGAGACTTCTCCAAAAGAGAAGAAGAACGCACAACCTAAAACACAGATAGACTGAATAAAAAAACTTTTCTGTTATCAGCAAGCATCACCATATAAAGAGGGATGATGTACCTTCAACTTTTGCTCTGAAACAAACATCTCAACAAGCTCCTGGGCAAGACTCTCTGAGGTGATTAAAGAAAACACAATATCTTTTTATCATGTGGACTCGAAATATGTAAACATAATCTGTGCAGTGATCTCAGATATTGATTGGCATTTCTCAAACGTGAGAATATATATATTTAACCAGAAAAGTATAGTACTCTGAGTAGTCTTACTAAATCAAACTCATTTGACCTTTTGAAACTTTTCAAAGGCAATCAGATAGGTTAGGAGATCATTGGCACACCCAACAGACGAAAGATCTTAGTAGTGACTTAATCCACAGAAGCAAGAGATGAGTAACCCACCAAATTCTAATATGGAGAACCATTTGAATACTGGTGCTCCTCCACCATCCCCTGAATCATTCAAATCATCTTGGCGGTCAGAAAACTGCATGATGGAGCAATTTGGAGTCGCTTTGGAAAAACGGCGCATAGAATGGGAAGCTTTAACCAAGTAGGACAGCTGACGGACCTATGAACAGGGTAATGAAGAAAAATATTACTGGAGGAGTTGACATCAAACTACAATGCGCTATGGGACCTGAATTTAAAATAACTGAATCAGCATAGCCTTGCAGTGGTAAATTACCATCTCCTTGTAGGCCGACAGAAGCATGCCACTGTATTGCTCCTAAACCAAGAAAGCAACAAAATCAAAGGATTAGTAGCATAATGGATAACTAAATCACGCTGTGAAGCAAATCTTACACTGAATTGGTGGCCAAGGTGTTACTACCTCTCTACGTGCCAACTTGGAGTTAGCTTTATCACGGATCCCCGGCATGTCCTTGAGCACCCCAAAATCCGTCGCCGGCATGTTCCTGACAGCGAACCCCACACAACTCCATCATCCATGGCCGAAATCTCAAACCCTGAAGTACCCCCACACAAACAGAAAGGAGGCCTACCTGCGGGAGAGGTGGGTGTTGACGAGCGCGGAGGCGTGGGAGCGGCCATCAGCAACGGCGGCCAGCCACTGGTCCTTGGTGGTCCTCAGATGCGACCACTGGTTGCGCACGTTGCGCTGCGCCGCTGACCTCCACAGCCTCAGCGACGACGAGGACGACGGTGATGGGGAAGCGGCCACCGGGTGGGGCGGCCGGGTCGGGGTTGCTGCGGAGGTCTCCATTGATTCGAAGGGTTTTTGCGTTGCTTTGTCTGTTGGCCTGACGCCAGGCTCGACCTCGATTCGGCTGAAGCTCGCCAAGGCAGCAAGGCTCGAGCTCGTCTCGAATAGGCTGGCTTCCTGCAAACAAAATGAAGGAGCAATTAGACTAGAAGCTCTTCTACTGCTGGAATTTGGGATGCAAAGGACGAAATGAAGGTCGCATTGCTGCTGCTGTCGCTGGCTTACTGCTATGGAAGAGGAAGGCGAACCTTTGTTCTGTGAGCTTGCAGGGCGGAGGGCGAGGTGCCGAGGTGTCATGGACTCATGGTACTGTCTTGCAGCGAAGGAGTGGTGAGGGAGAGGCGTGGCGGTCGGCAAAGGAGGGGGTGGTGAGGGAGGGGAGAGGCTGGCAGCCGGCGCCCGGCGGCGGGCGACGGAGAAGCGGATGGATTGGGGCGACGAATTGGAGTCGCCTGGTCGCTTCGTGGGCTTTGTGTCCTGCTGGGCCTTCTTCGGGCGCTGGGGCTGGGCAGCGGCCGGCGACCGGCCGAGGGGCAAGGCCCGAGCGCGCGACTCTGACGCGCGAGCATTTCCCCTGCCCTATTTTCCCTGGCTTCAGTTAGACTCCTTTGTTGGGCTGGTGTCTGATGGACCAATAAACTGAAGAACTGCTCCCTAGTTAATTGGGCCACGACTAGGGCCATGCCCCTAGTTGCCCTAGTGCTGGGCCCTCAAAAAAATGTATCTTATTCTTTTCCTTCATCCACGGTTGACGGTTCAGCCCTTTAAACAAAAGATTTACATACAATATATGAATAAATAGGAAAAACGTACAAATAAAGTGTCCTATCACTTTAAATTCCATAAGATCTTAAATAAAACAAATAAAACTTTAAAATGTCTTTGGAAACAATGAAGAAAGAACACACAAAACAAAACAATAAAGTTGGAGATCTTGTTTGGGTTCCTTCTAGAACATATAAATTTCACAGATATTAGCCCATTAACACACGAGGGCTTAAAACATATGAAATTCCCGCGTCTAAAGGAAACTTTAATTTCCTCCAAAATTCCTTCAGAATTACCTAATCCACAAAATTTTCAAATGAATTGTTGAAAAGCGTTCCCTTGTTTCGAAAGTCCTCATAGAAATTTTACTATAGAAAATGGATCGTTTAAAATTCCTAAGGTTTTTTTTTTCTTCAATTTCAAAAGACACCAAAGAGTAAGGAAAGCTCGTCAGCGAGTGGAGAGGAGAGGAGAGGAGGAGAATATCCTCCGTTTCAAAAATATAAAATATATAAGATGCGGATTAACTAGACATAGTCTCTAAACTTATATACCCCGACATATAATTTCTCTTATGCTATAACCAGCAGCACACGGGAAAAAAACAAAGCAAAACAAAACCAGCAGCACACAGGAAAAAAAAACATTTGCTGAAAACAAAACTATTTGCTGAAAATTACAGTATGCGCATAAAACCAGATTAATCGTTGTCAGCCAAGAAACAAAGTTTTCTGCAACTAAAACAATGAAAAGGCTGTTTCGTGAAAAGAAAAAACTTCCCGTGTCCATTTTAATAGCAGCTCAAAGTTTCTCAATTGACAACTCAACCAGAACTTGCTGGACAGATTATCACAAATAACAGCTCAAGCACTGCCAGTCAAAGGGCATGGATATAATCAAACGAAATAAAGTATTGTGACTGGCAGAAGATTCAGCCACAGCCAAGGCACTCTTCTGCCGCTACTGATGGTAATACCAGTCGCCGAACCAGGTGCTCCCATGAAATCAGCAGCTAGGGCAGTCATTGCTCCAATGCATACCCCCACAAAATTCAGCAGTAGGGGCATATCAGTTCAGTTCCATGGTGTTCGAGAAAAAGAAAATCAGTTCAGTTCCATGGTAGGCTGCAATAATCTTCTACATTCTGCCCATGATGGACTTCACCGTGTCCAAGATCCTGTAATAGTGGTAGAAGAGGGACGACTGCTCGCCCTCCAAGCCATCACGGTGGAATCGATTGCGCCCAGCAAGATTGTTGCAGGGGCTGCCCCCAATCACTAGGTCAAAACCACCAATCCTCCTGATGCATGACTCGAGCCTCTCGGTAGTCAGGCTCTGAACATCGGCGATCTCAATCAAAGTGCCTGTTTGGGTCTGATTCCACCAAGTCCTCAAGACGAACCTGTTCACCTCAGATATCTCCACCGAAACGACTGTCTTCATGCGTATGCCGAGCCTGTAGAGAGCTACCTCTGCTCCTCCAATGCCAGAGAACAAGGAAAGGACATGCATGCCATGTGGAAACATGTCCCGAAGTGCTGAGAGATGGTATGCGACGGTGTCGACATGGAATGAATTGCCCAAAGACTTGAACCTCTCAGTCCTGCCAATCCCCCTGGTGTGGTCTTTAGGGAAACCAAGCAGGAATTCCATCTCATCAGGCTCTAGATGAGCAACCTTGTTCAGACCAACCCATACCAAGTTCGCCGTCCTGCATGTTTCCAAGACATACTTCTGAACACGTCGAGGTGGTGGATCTTTACATTTTGCAAGAGCATGGTGAATCTGTTCTGTCAACTTAGGTTTAGCCATATTGGTCAGGAGGCAGTTGAACTGTTTTCTAGGGTCCCATGAGGGCCACCACTTTTTAGTATGGGGGAAGGCCTCAAATATTGTCTTTGGGGGTAAGGGAAGGAGAGGTGATCTGTTCTCAATTGGCAAGTTATGTATGTAACCTCTTTTCCTAGCAGCAGCACATACGAACCTTGAATCCACAAACTCAGGTTGGATGTCATATAAGAACCGTGATATCGTCGTCCAGACACCCTTTGGAGCAATGGCTACATTCTCATAGTAGAAGAAAGGTGGCCCAATAGCCTTTGAGGATAGAGATCTGTCCACTGATTTTAAGCTCACATTTGGCAGGTTAAACCCAACCATTGGGTTTGGTAGAGGCATCGGCTCATCATGGCTACCATCTAAGGGTTCTCTACTACCTTGTTCTGCATCTTCAGATCTCTTTCTCTTTTCCTTTCTTCCTCCAAAAGAATCATCCTGTAGAATTACAAAACACAGTTCTAGTTTCCGTCCATCCAATTTAAGGAACCAAACATTTTTTTGCTAACCGAAATAGACATATATACTAACACTTACCTCATGGTCAGAGAAATTGCCATAGTAACCATCTTCTGAAGCTTCTGAACTATAGATTAAATCAACCAAAACAGACATAGGTGCATCCTGCCCTTGTAGTTTTAAACCAAAGTAGAAAGAATCAGTGAATTAAGGCATTTGGAGTGTGTCTAACTAGAAAGTTACGGAACAAATTCTGAAGGTAGATGTAACTCAGAAATAAGACAGTACAAGTCTGCAAGAGATATGTCTGCTCACAGGAAACAAAAAATATTTTTATTTGATAGCAAGTGAGTGACTGATACCCTTAGTGCTCTCTCAGACTCAAAAAATTAGTCCTACAACCCCTGACTTTATGCAAACAATAAATCAAGCTTGGCAAAAGGCCACTGGATCAGGTTATCTCACTTGAAGAAAATACATTCAAGTCACTGGTTTAATGCTTAAGCACTTGAGGAAAGTTCTCAGAAGGCTAGAAAAGCTAAATAAAAGAACTCGATAGTCACATTAAACATAGCAGTGCTGTTAGCCAACTGATTGATCTATAAAAGAACATAGGCCACTAATCTGGAACTTAACCTTGAAAACAAAGTTTCTACAAAACTAACTTATTTTGCTGAGGAGTATATATAACTGGGTACTGTAAGCAAAGATGCATAACGAGGTGGGTGAAATAAGGTGATTAAAATGTAAAATACCACACCATTGCCTGTATAAACAACCAAAAGGAACTAATAGCTACTCATGACCAAAAAGACATTTGTAGAGACTTCAATAGAGAGCATACCACATCTGACAATAGCCATTTCTGCTTCATCTTTAGGAAAGCCCATTCTCACTAAGGACTCAATTTTTTCGTCCTTCTGTGACAAGCCTTGTAGGAAATCCTGCATAAAAGCACAGGAAACCATATTAGAAAGCACTGAGATTATACAAATAGATGGAACCGAGGGCTACTATAACTAGGAAATACAAAATTTTAGTACCTAGGTATCAATTTGTTTAATTCAACCGGTTAGCTGCATGCAACTCTAGATACACAAGCCTTTAAAAAACAATTAATAATATCAACACGTCAACAGCCTCAAATTGATGAGCACGGAAGCACATAAAGTACAAACACCATGCTCTTATCTCAAGAACCACATAAGAGAATGATGTCAAGGCGCAATATTTGTTGACTATGTTCAGCCAAAGAGGCCTACATCACTAGGGAGATGACTATGGATGCTCATCCCACTGCAGCCACTCGCAGCAGACTGCATGAAGGCAGTAAAACTGCCACCGCCACTGCCGCCCACACCGGCCACCAAACTCTATCCATATCACAATAGTGATGCCCTTATATTTATAGCACAACCCAAACTCTATCCCTAACCATCAATTACAACTCCAACCTAGTTGTAACCTGCTTGTATACATAATATATTCAATAGAAAAATAGCAAAGTAAAACATTGGATAATACAAGACAAATTCGTTGGTAGATAGAACTATGAATGCCGTTGCAGACTGCACCATACAATTATCATAGGTAAAAACTAAAGTTCAAGATGAAAGAGGCATGGAATCAATACCTGGATTAGCAAGCTTAATAATCATATAGAAATATGAAAGTTTGCCCAAAACAACAGACCCTCAAAATAAGAAGGAAAAAGAAAAACGGGAAATAAAGCACATCCAATTTCTGTTACAGCTATATATCCATGTAGGGACTACCTGTTTCTTTGAAGAAAAAAATAAAGGGGAATGGAAGCGATACATGACCCTACAATTTGGGCCCAAGTAATCTATTTGTGCAGTACCGAAAATGCAGGGCATGGTTACCATGAAACAAGTACAAAACTAATTTACAAGGGATCAGGTAAATTAATTGAATCCTCAAGTACAGTGAAAGTTTCTGTAGTCAAGCTTGAAAGTACCTCATCACCAGAATCATCAGATATATGATCCCTGTCGCTGCTCGTACTAGCATCATGTGCATCCCAAATCGCAAGAACGTCTTTGTCATCACAAATGGTCCGGGGGCCACAAACAGAAGCAGAGGAGTTATCCAATGAAGGGTCATTGCCTATCGCCTGCATTTCACAATATCACTTTTGCGAAATAGAATATATCTTTCTCACCATCCAATAAGAGGATCAAAACGAATGATCAATAAAAGGAGGCAAACTGGTGAGAGTACCTTGTAGGCCAGAAGAAGCTCTAGTAATGACTCTGCACCACCATCTCCTGAAAACAAAATCAGTAGTCAAAATAAGTATGAAAAATTAAAAAACAGTCGCAGCCTAAAAAAACAGGAGGGGAATGAAATCGGTTACTACATACCATTCTCCCTAATGAGACCCATCCCTACGAAGTCCTCCACCAAAGAGGCAGATGGCCCTGCTCCATTGACCTTTCCATCACCATGCTTCCACACAATTCCACAAGCAGATACCACATTTGGGTCATAAGCACAACAAGGTAAATACTAACATGAGACGAACAACAACGAATAATCAATGTAGTGAGTCAGCTACGCGTTCGCGTGGGTACCTATCACTTAGCTGCCTTACCAGCATGGACGGGCCAGGAGCACCTTTTAGCTTGTTCCTCGAGGTCGCAATTGGCGAGACAGCGCCGTCGAGGCTCCTCGCCACCTCGCCTTCACTGTCCCACACGGACTTGTCTCCGTCGTCGCTGCCACCGACCCCGTCCTGTGAGACAAGAGTTCATCACGCTTCAGGTATACCTCAGGTAACAATTGGAACAAAACCAATAGTAATGTGAGTACCCCATCCGAAAGCTAAAACCATATGTAACTCTGATCCGGCACACGGATCTAAAGTTTTTAGTGCCAAGAAACAAAACGCAAATGGAGAGAACAAGAACTACTGCCACGCAGCGACAACCTTGCAAAAATCACAAGTACAAATCTGAAGCCCCATTGAAGACAAAAGATACAATCTTGCTACGCCATTCTCGAAGGAAAGAGAAAAGAGACCTATTTTAAATACAATAGAGAAAGGCAGGAAGCTTACCGCCATTCTGGAAGCTTTACCTCGGCCTGTTGAGAAGGCGGAGGACGGGAGGAGGAGGCCGCGACGGCGACCGACGGCGCAGGGCTTGTCTCCTCGCCTCCGCCGCTAGAAACCTACGGGACACAGTACACTGTTGCTACTCCCCCGCCATAGTAGCCGCCTGTAGGCACGTCGCCGGGCCGCATTGCTCTCGGGCAAGTTTGTCCGTCAGTGAGGCTGTGAGGGGTATTGACTGACTGCTGTGTAGGGAGGGGAGGGACGCGGCGGTCGTATGGAGGAGCCTGGAACAAGTGCACTTACCACGTCTCTTTTTTACTGTTACAATTATAGCACAGGTCTCAATGAGGTGGAAGGAGTGAGAAAAGACGTGCTGCTGGAACGAACGTTGCCCCAGAGGCCGGCCAAATTAACAACAGAGTTATTCTCGAAACCTTATGTTCTTTCGATGCCTTTGGCTTCTTTGATTTAGTGATTAAGCTACCACTACCTATATGTTTGCTTCAACAACGTTCTAGCTTGCACATTCTGATCACAATGGAATTCAGGTGGACCAGGGTTTGGAACTCTAGAAAAATATATATGCATACTGTTAACATAAATGCCGCAGGCAATGTAACAAAAATACCCCTTCTTTGCCCATTGTTTCAGCAACAGGATTACCAAACAAGCAATCAGAGATAATCATGTCTCATCATAAAATAGAGACATTGAAATAAAGCGCCTGTGAGCATCTATAGTTCTGAGAAATTAGTAATAACAGACCGAAACATGAAGTGAAAATAAGAGCATGCTCAGTTCAAAAGTAACTGAAATTGATCACAACATCCAGTTGCCAGGGTAACCTATTAGCAATCTGTAGACTGCAGATGACTGATTGTGGATGGATGAGCACGCTTCTTTGGACAGATGCACATACCCCCCACACTGAAACACACGCAGATTCTGCTACATGATTGTGGCCGCAAGAAGGCAACCTAAACAGAACTCTTTTAAGTTACAACTGGCTAAGCACTACAGCGACTTACAAGAAAATTCAGCTATAGCCAAGTCAAGGTTCCACAGCTACTAATCAAAAACCAAAGAAACCAAGCTCCGTCGCCCTTTCCTTCTCGAAGGTTTCAAAGTATTGGTATATGATTGTCACAGCGAGCAGAATACCAGTTCCTGAACCAATCGCACCCATGAAATCAGCCAGGACAGTCAATGCACCAATGCATACTCCACCAAATGCAGCAGCAGTGGGGATGTAACGGTTCAGTTCCTTCTGCAAGTTTGACTCACGATGGCCTGGCATCACCATTTGTTGTTCCTGTAGAATATCCAGTGTCCGAAGATTACAGGTAATTGTTGGAGTAGTGAGTTTGCATATAAGAGAGGCAAATATAAACAGTAGCTCAACGCATTAAGTAAACTGCTCCACACCAAATCTTCAACTGATAGGCATGTGGAAATTCATTAAGATATACCATATCCCATTAGAAAGATTATGTGTGTTCCTCTCAACCAAGAACATGTTCCATCTCAGGTTTCATAATAGTACACTGATTCAAGAACCAGAAAATGTAGTACGGTATTGTAGAAGAATAGGGTTTGGGGCAATTGGCCACACCTCAATGTGAGGGGGGCGCCTTCTATTATATGGCCGGCTGGCCTTGCTTTACAAGGCAGGGGGTAATCTCCCTGATTTACATCAGCTAACTATAGCAACTGATCCCTGATTTACAGCTGCTAATTATGTCTATGATATCCATAATTAGCAGGGGATATTCTATTTCCTAACACCCGCCCGCAGTCGCAGCGGGAGGCTCCCGGACGCAAAGACTGGATCGAAAGTCTAGAAACAATGCCGTCGGAAGCCCTTTAGTCATGATGTCGGCGAACTGATGAGAAGAGGGCACATGGAGTACCCGAATCGCACCAAGGGCCACCTTCTCGCGGACGAAGTGTATGTCGATCTCGATGTGCTTCGTTCGCTTGTGGTGGACGGGATTGGCCGTCATGTAGATGGCGCTGACATTGTCACAGAAGACAACAGTGGCAGAGGGTAGCTGTAGGTGGAGCTCCTGGAGGAGCTGTCGGAGCCAACAGCATTCGGCCACCACATGGGCCACAGCACGATACTCCGCCTCGGCGCTGGAACGTGACACTGTGGTTTGGCGTTTGGAGGACCAGGAGACCAGAGTGTCACCGAGGTATACACAGTAGCCGGAGGTAGAGCGTCGGGAGTCAGGACAGCCTGCCCAGTCGGCGTCGGAGTAAGCCGTCAGCTTGTCAACGGGCCCGGCGCCGATGTGTAGACCCGAGGAGAGGGTGCCCTTCACATAGCGCAGGATGCGTTTGATCAGCGCACGGTGCGGCTCTCGGGGAGCGTGCATGAAGAGACACACCTGCTGGACGGCATAAGCCAGGTCAGGACGAGTCAGAGTGTAGTACTGGAGCGCCCCAGCCAGGCTCCTATACTCGGAGGCGTCCTTCTCTGACAGTAGGTCCCCGTTATGTGCGGAGAGCTTGGCCTGAGTGTCAACAGGTGTCGCCGTAGGATGACACTCAGCCATGCCCGCACGCTGAAGGAGATCGACGGCGTACTGGCGCTGAGACAGGAATAGGCCGTCGGAGGAGCGTGTGACGGCGATGCCGAGGAAGTGATGAAGCTTGCCAAGATCCGTCATGGCGAATTCAGAGCTCAGCTGGGCCGTGATGCACTGAAGGAGAGCTGTGGATGAGGCGGTGAGGACGATGTCGTCGACGTACAGCAGTAGGTAGGCGAGGTGCGTCCCCTCTTGGAGAACAAAGAGGGACGCGTCGGAGGCGGAGGCGACAAAGCCGAGCTGCCGGACGAAGGTGGAGAAGCGCTGGTGCCAGGCCCGCGGAGCCTGCTTCAGTCCGTACAAGGACTTCTGCAGGAGGCAGACGCTGTCGGGGGCGCCAGGGTCGACGAAGCCTGGTGGCTGCTGGCAGTAGACAGTCTCCTCGAGATGACCGTGAAGGAAAGCATTCTTCACGTCCAACTGGTGGATCGGCCAGGCGCGAGATGCGGCGATGCTGAGGACGGTCCGAATGGTGGCCGGTTTGACCACCGGGCTGAAGGTCTCGTCGTAGTCGATGCCCTCGCGCTGAGAGAAACCGCGGACCACCCAGCGAGCTTTGTGGCGGGCAAGAGATCCATCGGCGTGGAACTTGTGTCGGAAGAGCCATTTTCCCGTCACGATGTTGGCACCGGGGGGACGCGGGACGAGTTGCCAGGTGTTGTTGTTGACAAGAGCCTGGTACTCATCCGTCATCGCTGCGCGCCAGTTGGCATCGGCCAACGCGCTGCGATAGTTCGTCGGGAGAGGCGAGGTCGAGGATGATGTGGCCGTCAGCCCTTCATAGCTGACGCGAGGGATGACACCAGTCATGGTGCGCGTGACCCGCGGCGGAGGTGGCGGTGTTGTCGAAGGCGCGGGTGGCGCCGGTGCAACCGGAGGCGGTGCCGGCGCAACTGGAGGCGCCGGGGCAGCCGGTGACGGGGCAGGGGCGGACGCCGCGCGGGGGCGTCGGACGTAGACCCGTGGAAAGGGAACCACAGGAGGGCGCCCGCCCGGTGCCGGAGAAGCTGATCCGGCTGCTGTTGATGTAGGTGCGGCGTCGGTGTGCGGCTGCTCGACATCCGAGATGGATGGAGCGACCACGGGCGTCGAGGGAGGAGTTCCACCTGCAATAACAGTAGGACAGGGCACCGAAACCATATCGTCGTCTAAGAGGAAATCTAGGGAGGTGGGGGATGGGGCGGCTGGGGTTGCTGTAAAGGGAAACGTTGACTCGTCGAAGATGACATGACGGGAGATGATTATGCGACGGGTCGAGAGGTCGAGGCAGCGGTACCCTTTGTGAGAGGGTGGATATCCAAGGAAGACGCATGCCGCGGAGCGAGGTGCGAGCTTGTGTTTGGAAGTGGCCTGCAGATTTGGGTAACAGAGGCACCCAAAGACACGCATATGGTTGTAGGTGGGTGGCTGTTTATGCAGGCGAGTGAAGGGAACGGCATGCTGGATGGAAGAGGATGGACGTCGGTTAAGTAGGTAGCATGCTGTCAGGAGGGCCTCGGCCCAGTAGGTGGGTGGCAGGGAGGCATGGAGGAGCATGGTGCGAACGGAATTATTGAGGGTGCGGATTATACGTTCGGCCTTGCCGTTTTGGGGGGGATGTGTAGGGGCAGGAGAGGCGGAGGTCAGTGCCGCGAGCGGCAAGGAATTGGGTGGTGGTGGTGTTAAGGAATTCAGTGCCATTATCAGCCTGAACACATTTGATAGGTAGGCTGAACTGAGTTTGGGCGAGGGCAGCGAGCTCAACTAAATGTTGGTGAACATCGGACTTTTTGCGGAGAGGAAAAACCCAACAAAAATGACTGTAATCATCCAGACACACCAAATAGTAGGAAAAACCAGACAGACTGTTGATAGGTGATGTCCATACGTCACAGTGAACGAGTTCAAAGGGCGCATGAGTTGTGGAATGCGAAGAACTGAAAGGTAGACGTGTGTGCTTGCCTAACTGACATGAATGGCAGAGGGAGCGATCTACTGTTTTACAGGCAACAGCATGAATTTTATTAAGGTGCGCTAAGGCAGCAGGTGATGGATGACCGAGACGTTGATGCCATAGGGTCGACGAAGCAGCCAAGAGGGCGACAGGGGTGGAGACGGGCATGGTGTAGAGGTCCCCGTCGCTGTTACAGCGGAGAGTCACGCGTCCCGTTCGGAGATCCTTGATAGAAAAACCATGAGCGTCAAATTCAAATGAACAGCTATTGTCGCGAGTGAATTGACGAACAGAGAGCAGGTTACGAACTATAGATGGTGCGACAAGAATATTTTTAAGAATAAAATTAGATGTGGGAGTGGGTAGGACGGAGTGACCTCTAGACGTGACTGGAATGGTAGTGCCATTACCTACTGTTATTGAGGAGATGGAAGGGGGTAGGTGCTGGGTAATCATACCATCCGAGGACGTCATATGTGTTGAGGCGCCGGAATCGACGACCCAGGGTGAGGTGCCCTGCATGTTCATGGCCTGTAGGGTGACGATGAGGCCGGCTGCATCCCAGGTGGAGCTGCTGGAGTTGCCGGAGGTTGCCGCAGGAGCGAAGGCTGTGTGTGCCTGGGGAGCAGGCCCGAGGAGGCCCTGCTGGCGCCCAGACTGGGCGTTGGGGCCACCAGACCCGCCGAAGCCACTATGGCGGCGTTGTCCAGGAGGGGTGACCCGCTCACCAAGAGCCACGCGTTCGCCGGTCCAGGGGTTAAAGCCCCAGGGTAGGCGCCGGTTGGGGTTGTGGCCGCCAGAGGTGGAGGGCTGCTGGCCGCCCTTCTTGCTGTTGGGGCGCCGGTTGTCCTGCTGCTGCTGCTGCTGGCCAGCAGCAGGAAAGGAGGCAGCAGTGAAGAGCGCCGAGGCAGCACGTACCTTCTCGTCATTCTGCAGCCGCAGTTCCTTGAGGAGAAGCTGATGGCGAGCGGAGGAGAAGGTGAGGGGCTGTTGCCCGGCGATGTTGTCGGCGACCGTAGAGTAGACCTCGTTGAGGCCGCGCAGAAGGTTGAGGACGAGGGTGCTCTCGAGGACGGTCTGGCCAACGTCACGCAGTTCGTCGGCCTTCGCCTTCATGCGGACGCAGTAGTCGTCGATGGAGGAGTCCCCTTGAATCATCGAGTGGAACTCGTGATTGAGGAAGATGGCACGAGGCGCTTTGTTCGCCTGGAACACGTCGTCGATGGCCTGCCACAGCGCGCATGCCGTCTGCTGAGTGTTGGTCATGGCGAGGTTGAGGACTGAGTCGGAGGCGGTGCTGTACATCCATCCGCGGACGCAGAAGTCAGCCTGCTGCCATGCTTCGTCGGTGGGGCGCGCAGGGGAGGCAGCGTCGAGGTGTTGCAGTAGGCCAAACTTCCCGCACATGGCGCGGAAAGCCATCGACCACTTGGTGAAGTTGGAGGGCTTCAACTCGAGGACCATGGGGACGTGCAGCTTGACATTGATAGTGGCAAAGGGGCAGATGGTCGGGGCAGAAGTAGCCCCTAGGGTGCCGCTGGTGGCAGAGGTGAGGTCTGAGGCAGTTCCCATGGGAAGAGAAGGAGGAGGGGCGGCGTGGGAGGTGGGAAATCAGATCAAGGCCTGGTTCTCTGATACCATGTAGAAGAATAGGGTTTGGGGCAATTGGCCACACCTCAATGTGAGGGGGGCGCCTTCTATTATATGGCCGGCTGGCCTTGCTTTACAAGGCAGGGGGTAATCTCCCTGATTTACATCAGCTAACTATAGCAACTGATCCCTGATTTACAGCTGCTAATTATGTCTATGATATCCATAATTAGCAGGGGATATTCTATTTCCTAACAGGTATCATATACAAAACACGCAAAGATCTGACACTGAGACATCAAATGTTAATGTGTTGTTCGTAGTGATGCTATTAGTGTACTCATACTGGCATCTAAATTTATCAATCATATAATGCTTTGAATATAGACAACAATTTATGATAAAACTACCTCAGCCTGGCAGATGAAATTTTACATAAAAATATGTGTATAATTGTTTGTACCTTGAGCTGCTTAGCAACATCCTTTGCTGATGAACCAGAAACTTCAATCCACGTCTTTGAGAACAGAGCGCAAGCTGACAGCATGAAGACCACATAAAACAGTGCATGGAATGGATTTGCAAGGACATCAGCCAAACTGCATTGTTTCCAATGTGCTATTGTTAGTCAAAAGAACGATCAATTATTTCTGGAATAACAAAAACAACAAAAACGATCATCATGACAAAAAGGCCTCCCCATTGAAGGAACTGATTTTCACCTTGATGGGGCAGTTACATAGTAAGCAAGACCACCAACAGGAACAGAATGGCCAGAGTACTCAGACTCCTTCCACTTCCCAAGAAGGTTAACAAGGAAATTTCCACTGTACTTCCTGTAGAGAAGCTGTGATAGCAATAAAATACATTAGCACTTACACATACAAAAGATATAACTTACTACAGCATTGGAAATGAGATGTGTACCTGGGATATGAAATAGAGGTTGGTAATCAGTGCAGAGTGCAGAATGATGGGCATGTTTGAAGTGTAGAACAGCTTAATTGGATATGATCCTTGCTGCCCACGAGCATTCTTTGATCTCACTGGAAGCACAACACGGAAGCCTTGGAAATAGATGACTATGAGGAAGACCAAGACAGTGGCAAGCAAATTGGTCACATTTGGAAGGTTCTGGCGGTAGAAAGCCTCACGAAGAGCACGGACTTTATCAGTTCTCGTAATCAACAGATGGAACAGTGCAATGACAGCCCCTTCAAATTCAGCACCACGGCCACTGTTGATGGTTGTGGGGCTAAATGCCTTCCAGATGATATTCTCACTACAAGAAAGCAGTCATATTATAAGCTTAAGTGCAACAGAACAGCACATCAATAAAAGGATTAAGTTCAATGTGCTTACCAGATATTAGTAGCAATGAACAGAGAAATGCCAGATCCCAAACCATAACCTTTCTGGAGAAGTTCATCCAGACAGATGACAATGATGCCAGCAAAGAAAAGCTGAAGTATAATGAGAATAGCATTCCCTGTTCCAAGTTGGCTTACACTGCCATACATTCCAGACAGGACATATGCCACTGCTTCCCCAATAGCGATCAGGATACCAAGCAACTTTTGTGCACCATTCCTGAGTAATAAATAAAGAAATATATATAATAAATACAAATTAGAAGGTTTATAATCTACTTTGGCAGACTATGATAGAGAAATGCTACAGAAAGACTATGGACGAAATAACCAACAACAATTAGAATTGTGAGAAATGTGAGAAATTGAAGGTTACATCATTTTTAGTAAGACGACACTTACAGCAGAGCACGATCCTCTCTCACACTGTTGTCAACTTCAATGATCTTCGATCCGACAAGAAGTTGCATTACCATCCCAGAGGTCACAATTGGAGTAATACCCAACTCCATCACAGTGCCACGGTTTGATGCGAGGATAACACGCATCCAGTAGAAAGGATCAGCCCCAGTAGTCGAATGAATGCCATAGAGTGGGAGCTGGCTGCACACCAGGAAAATGAAGAGAGAAATAACGGTGTAGATAACTTTTTCTCTGAATGGTATTTTCCTATCCGCACTCTGCACCTCTGGCAAGAAAGCCAGAAAGGGCCTGACCAGATGCAGTACCCTGAAGCCGCCAGCCATCTTCCTGTAATCAGGAAAAAAGAAGTTGGTAAAAGTTTTTCGTAATACAATGACAAAGTTTTGCATGCTCCAATGACAATGATTAGTATGACCATACAGTTTATTATGGCTAACAAGTTTACTATGCACCAGTTTGACCTTAACATAAATGTGAGCCTATCCAGTCTAGTATAGAACAACCTTCTGTATACAGATATTTCCTTCTCGGGAAGGCACAGATAGGACATGAGTTCAGTTTTCAGTCGAATAGAATGCTCAGAAAGCAAAACAAGATTTGTCATGTGCATCAAGATTTGTCTGAAGCCACACAAGCTTAGAGAAGGATACAGACGATCTGCAAATATCTATAATAATTTCCGTGCCTACCTAACAAACTGCACGAATGGATCGACATGCCGTCTATTAGCTCAGATCCAATTAGCTCGGATGCAAACAATTTTAGCTGACTCTTAGCATGACAAAACCATCGTCACGTCTGTTGCATCGGTTTTGCTCGCTCGATCCCCCGGGTGAAACCAACCATCCCTAAAAATAAAGCACGAATCCAGACCCTAAACATCGACGCCGTCCTCGTACCCATCAGAAACCGCCACGGATCTCAGCAATCTTACACCCCCCTGAATCTGAAACCCGTCGACAGCCCAGATCCACACCGTGAGGAGGGGTAGGGAGAAGGAGCGGGCAGATTTACCTGGCCGACGACAACCAGAGCCCGTCGCCTGGGAGGGCAGAAGCTTCGCCGCAGCAGGCGCTGGCGACGGCGTTAACGCCTAGGCGGAGGAGAGGAGGAGATGAGAGGAGAGAGAGGACGAGGACGCGAACAGCGGTGGGGTTTTAAGGGAGGCGGAGCTGGGAACGGGGACACGGCGCGAGCCTCTCGCTGAAGGTGGGGCCGCGCGGGGTCGGATGGCGCCGCGGCCCATCCGATCTGGAACGGGCGGCCGCGATGCGCTCCCGTGACGTGGAGGGGGTAACGGAATGGTAGCGTTTCGCGTCGACCGCACGGCACGGCCTCACGTGCCTAGCCAAGACACTGCTTGGCGGGTCCGGGATGACGTCGCCGATCCAGCCCGTTCGGACAGAAGAAAAAGGTTTGCGGATGAGTCCGCAATAAATGCTTTCGAGTTTTCCAGATGGTTAGGCATTTTCTGTTCTCTATTCTGTATTACTACTCCGCTACTCTCGGGTTCTAAATATATATCGTTTTCGCTTCTTAAAAAATAACTTTAACTAAATATATATTAAAAAATATTAATATTTATAATATATAATTAGTATCATTGATATATATTTAAATCTAGTTTTTTAATAAATTTATTTAAAGATAAAAATATAACATATATTTTTTATAAATTAAATTAAAATTATTGGTACGTAAACTATGGCGACTCAACATTTAGGGACTGAGGCAGTACTTCACGCGGCACATCATGGCACGTCAGTGTGAAACGTGAGGGAATACCGCGTCAAAATTTTCTGACATCAGTCTCCTTCGGAGTGAGAAGAAACGCAGACCGTGCACCGTGAAGGGTCAAAGGCGGGTAGCTGCTCGGTGCTTGCGAGTTGCCTCGCCACTTGGGATGGAAATAAGAATCATGTACGCTTACCAAAAATCAAAAGATAAAAATAAAGATCGTGTAGGCCAACGCCAAGTGACTCGGATTTGACTCCTCGGACTGGGTCCTGGACGGCTGGACAAGGTTGTACGTGGGATCGCGAAAGGATTTGGCTCTGTGCATCGCCGTCGACTAGCAAGTAGCAATCGACCAACGATGGGTGATGCGTAGTATAGTGTGATAGTGTCTCAGTTGTTGCTTCGGGACGTGCATAATTATGAACCTGCCAAGCAACACACAACGTGACTATAAATCTAGAACAATTTCGTTTGCCAGGCTATTTAAATCGTAGGCTTATGTACATTACTATTATGCTAAATGTTAAACAAGAAATGGATCCAGGGTGAATAGAATCTTCTTTGTTCTTTCTTCATTTTTTTTCTTTCGGTGTGTGCATGGATTTCTGAATGTGGAAGTTTCTTTGCGGATTGATTGAGGCCTGATGTTTGCAATTATTTGGTTCCCTGGTGTGAAATTGTTCATTAGCATTAGAGGATGACATGGAAATTTCACTCATAATAAGATGCTGACAGGAAACCCAAACATAGTTCGTACTTAGAACTTTCCTCTTCAAAACGGAGTGACAAGCCGATCCTTGGCTTTGTGTTTCAGTTATGGAGATAATGAGATGTCTACTTTTCATGCTTCAGTGAGCAAAGCGTTGGTTTCATACACAATCTGTCAAAATTCAGTTCATGAATTTATTCAGTGGATCATGATCAAGGGGCACTGGATCAACCCACAGGTCTATTTAGTTGCTTCTACCTGGTTATGAACAACAAATTTATTGGGGACCATCATTGTCCACACTATGACTGCTTTAAGATGAATTGTACTTAAAAGCCATGTGAATAGGATTCTAGTTTATGACCAGTTGACCACATGTGAATCTCACAAAATGCTAAACCTTTTTAGGATTACAAATCAATGCTAAGGTTAGGGACAATAAAACCCACACGACACGATTAAATCTCATACCAACCCTCGTGGAGTGCTGTCGGATACCGTGAGAAGGGGTACCCTAAGCAAGATCCAAAAAACGACCGCTTAGACTTCGTAAAGATCGAAACCAGCTAAACGCTGCTGGCCTCGGCCGATTGTCCGACTCGCCCGAGGCCCCATCGCCGCGAGCCTCGGCCGACCCTCCGCTTCGCCCGAGGCCCCTCACCACGGGCCTCGGCCGATTCCCCGTCAAAGGCCTCGGCCGGGCCACCGACCCTCTGTCTCGCGCAAGGCGGGCTCGGCAGCGCTCCGCCACCTCTTCCTTCTCCCGTCCCTCTGGCAAAACGTCGTGTCACGACAACTCTGCCAACTGCTGCCCCTGACAACAGCCGCACGCCCGGCACAGTACAGCAGAATGGCCGATGGGACAGGAGGCAGGACTGGGCAGGGGTTACCCGCCACTGTACTAACCACCGTGACGCCCATACCTCACTATGCTGCCAACTCCTGCACCGAGGACAATGCAGCGTGGGGAGCCACATCTGGGCTACTGTAGCCTCGGAATCAGTACCCAAGGCCAATAACTCCCCCCAAGAACCTCGACAGTTTGCTTCACGGGCTCGGCAGCCTGAGGGTCCATGACCACCGAGCCCCCCGCGATGGCTCGGCCTCGGCATAGCCGCTGCCCCCTACGGCGTCATTACACGGCAACCCGCACGTCGCCCGCCATGTCCTGCATCAAGCCGTACTGGAGCCCCACGACGCACAAGACCGAGTACGACCAGCATGTCACTTCCGCACGTCCCATCGAGGCGCCCAACCACTCCGACAAATCACACGACGGCGCAGTGCAGCGACGTGGCAGACCAGACGTCCGTCACGCCAGCACCCTGCCATCCACGACGGGACTGTGCAAGGGTTACCGGCTACTGTGCTGCCTAAACTCCTGCACCAAGGACGGACACGACGTGGGGAGTCAGAACCGGGTTCCTGTGACCTCGGGGCCAGCGAACCGACCGCTCCGCCCCGCTCGAGACCCCCGATGAGCCTCGGATTCCGCCTCGCCCGAGACTCCCGGTAGGGCCTCGGGCGAACTGGCCATGCTCCGCCTCGCCCGAGGCTGGGCTCGTCCCGCAATCTCGTCACCTCCACCTCAAAAGTCACTCTGGCAGGCTATCGCATCCAATTAATGCACCCAGCTGCCCTCACTACGAAAGCCACGATCGGCAGCATGCCGCGACAGGACAACGGTCAAATCGCCTTTTTACCATCCCTTACTGACGATACAGGGCACCGTATCCTGTAGACGCATGTTCCGCACTGTTCCGCCCAAATCAACTATCGACGATGGCCGCCCAGACCTCACATTGCCACCCGCTAAAGGCCTCGGCACAGCAGGCCTCAGCACAGTGGGTCTCGGCCTCAGCACGATAGGTCTCGGCACAGCCTACTACAGCAGCCACCAGGCCTCGGCGTTTCACCAAGTCAACAAAAGTACAAGAGCGCGGCATGTCGTCAGCCTTGAAAACCATACCGACTAGACATCGATTGGAACTCCCACGACGCCATACTGCTTCAGGGAGCGGAATACGTCAGCAAATAGTAGCCTTCTCATGTACCTCTCGCTTCCTCCTTGTAACTATAAAAGGAGGTAGCTAGGGCCATTTCTGGGGGGGGCGAAAGGAAAAACACACCGATAGAATCACGCACTTCCACGCTGCTTGGGAGCAACGTCCCAAGCAGTTCGCACCACCCTCGCCGAGACCTGGGGCTAGCTCCCTCTCTCACTCAGCTTGTAACCCCCTACCACGAGCACTCCGGTGCAAGGAATACAAGATCAATCTCTCAGACTGGACGTAGGGCCTCGACTGCCCGAACCAGTATAAACCTTGTGTCTCTTTGCATCACCATCCGGGATTAGGGACACGCAGTACAAATTCACTCGTTGGTTGAGGGACCCCCGGTTCCAAAACACCGACAGTTGGCGCGCCAGGTAGGGGTCTCTGCGTGTCAGCTTCGTCATCCTAGCAAGCTCCGGATGGCAGACCACATACGACCATTGCGCCTCGGTACCATAGTTTGGTTCGGGAGCCTAGAGTTCATGTCTCTAGGGCATGAGTACGACATGGTGCTCCTCACTCCTCGAACCCCACCGTCCGACGACGAAGTCGCGCCCCGGCAGCCCAGGCGTAGGCGGCGTCCGGGCGGCCGCTCTCGCCACGCTCGCCGGGCACGGCGCGAGCAAGGCCACCCCGACGCTACGCGAGCCCGGGGCAGCACGACACTCCCCGCCGATATCCTGCGACCAGCTGTTGGTACGGGGTCCCTGACTGGGGACCTGTCTGACCTGAGCCTGGACAAAGGAAAATCGCCGAGGGCTTACGACGATGCCCGGTCATCTAACTCCGCTCCGCCACTCCCTGAAGAACCGACCCCGGCGGGGCAGAATCTGGAGACGGCCCCGTTCCCATACCCCTTTGGGTTGAGAAATGCCGCCACCTCCTACGCCTGCGCTTACGCTGCTGCTCACGAGCACCCCTCGGAACGCCGCCAGCGCTCCGCTCTCGACCTGAGCACCCACTCCGACCCCTCGGACGAGGACGAGGCGTGGCCCGGGGTGAATTTCTCCGAACTCCACAACCCTGGGGCTTTACGCCAATTCTTGGCCGCAAGCAACTACTGCCTCGGCTATTCCGACTCCGACGACGAAGGGACTTACGATCCGTCCCGTGAGTGCTTCCACGTCGGGCTCGGGATGCCAACGGTGGGCGAAGAGGAAGAAGGGACAGGCACTCGTTCACCGCCCCGGGCGGGGACGGGTGGTGCCACGCCTCCGCGTCTCGCAGCCCCGGCAGCACGGAACGAGAATCTCGTCCACGGGGGGCATCGTCGCCCAGACCTGGAGCAGCTTCGCGAGCTTCAGGCCAAGGTCGAACAGGACCGACTCCTTCTGCAACAGCTCCAGGACACTCTCGAGCAGGAGCAGCGAGGGCACGGTGAGGGCGGAGGAGCCCGAGGGCGGGCCCGCGACGTTCATCACCGCATCAACGACAACGAGGGCGGAGAGCCACCCCCAATCTTTAACCGCGCTAGCCAGAATGTCGCAGCTGCTGCGATGCTGATCCGAGCGATGCCCGAGCCCTCCACCACCGAAGGGCGACGGGTCCGCGGAGAGCTCCGCGACCTCCTCGAGACCGCAGCAGTGCAGCAGGCCGAAAGTTCCGCCTCCCGCCGGCGCGGAGGCACTTCGGAGCAACCCACGGCACGACCTCGCCAAGGCCAGGATGCCTCGGTCCGTCCCGAGCCCGCTCGCGCGCCGACGGTCAACAGGGCCCCCTCGGTGCGCGACCGACCTGGACACCAACGCGAGGTACAAGGCGACCACGAGGTAGTTGGCAGGCGACGGCGCCACGACGACGGAGCCGCCCGAGGCTACCACCCGCACCGAGGCGGTCGCTACGACAGTGGTGAGGACCGCAGCCCCTCCCCTGAGCCGCCAGGACCTGCGAGGGATGCCAGTACTATGCTCGGCAGACGCACCTCCCGGCCCAAGCCCTCCAAACCATCCCCATCACATGGCCATTCGCTGTGTGGGGACTGGACATGGTTGGGCCTCTGCAGAAGGCACCCGGGGGCTATACCCATCTGCTGGTAGCTATCGACAAATTCTCTAAATGGATCGAGGCTCGTCCGATCGCTCAGATCAAATCCGAGCAAGCGGTGCTGTTCTTTACGGATATCATCCACAGGTTCGGGGTTCCTAACACCATCATCACTGACAATGGGACACAATTCACCGGGCGCAAGTTCCTAACGTTTTGCGACGACCACCACATCCGGGTGGCCTGGGCGGCCGTAGGGCACCCGAGGACGAATGGCCAAGTAGAGCGTGCCAACGGCATGATCCTACAAGGCCTTAAGCCAAGAATATTCAACCAGTTGAAGAAGTTTGGCAAGAAATGGCTTGCCGAACTCCCGTCAGTCATCTGGAGCCTAAGAAATACCCCGAGCCGAGCCACGGGATTCACGCCGTTCTTCCTGGTCTATGGAGCCGAGGCCATCCTCCCCACTGACTTAGAATACGGCTCCCCGAGGCTACAGGCGTACAACGAGCAAAGCAACCGCACTGCCCGCGAAGACGCCCTCGACCAACTGGAGGAAGCCCGCGACGTCGTGCTACTACACTCAGCCAGGTATCAGCAAGCCCTACGACGCTACCAAGCCCGGCGCGTCCAAAGCCGGGACCTGAAGGTGGGCGACCTAGTGCTGAGACTGAGGCAGAGCAACAAGGGCCGCCACAAGCTGACCCCACCCTGGGAGGGGCCGTATATCGTCGCTCAAGTGCTGAAGCCCGGGACCTACAAGTTAGCCAACGAGAAGGGCAAAATCTTCACCAACGCTTGGAACATAGAACAGCTACGTCGTTTCTACCCTTAAATTTCCAAACGTTGTTTACATTGTTCCTCGAAATAAATAAAGAAGCGTTCTTTAATTGTTATAATCTTTCGAGGAACCCCCTTATAGACAAATCGGCTGTATAGAACCCAAGGACCGAAAGATCGTCTCAAGGGCGAAAAGGCCGGCCGAGTCGTGAGAACGGCCTATGCCTCTGGGCTACGGCAGCTCCCTCACCACCGTTTCGCCCAAAGGACAGCTTAGGTTCCGAGGAAGTTCTTTGCAGAGAGGTTGTCTATCGATAGGGGCTCGACGTCACTATAACGCAATAAGGGAGACTCGGCTCTGCCTCTGCAAAGTTGAGCCTCCCTCGGGGGCTAAAAAGGGGGAACCCCCCTAAGTCCCGGACACCATTTCTCAACCGTTTTTCCGAAAATTTCCACGCCAAACTCTCTCGCGCTCCGACGGGACCTTCGCAAGAAACCCAAAGACCAAAAGCCTGTCTAGAGGCCAAAGGGCCGGCCGGGTCGTGAGAACGGCCTACGCCTCTGGGCTACGGCAGCTCCCTCACCACCCTTCGCCGAAGGACGGCTTAGGTTCCGAGGGATTTCTTCGCGATCGAGACAGAGGGCACGAACTTAGAAATAGAATGGAAAACGGTTAAGAAGCACACATACGCAAATACTTTAAGGGCCTCGACGGCCACAAAAAACGTCACGATTCGGCAACTAACTCGATTCGGTTACATGGCCCCTTTTGGCCCAGGTCAAAGCTCAAGGATCGGCGGCTGGCGCGGGAGGGACCACCTCTTCTTCGAACAGCTTGGCCAACGCGGTGCCAGGTGCCTCGGCCGCCTCCAACAGCCTCACGACCTCTGCATCAGCCTCCTCGTCATCTTCTGGCAACACGTAGCCGTCGCTGACAGCCTCGAGGTTGATGGCGTAGTGCGAGGAGACGACGGCCAGGGCGCGCTTGACACCCGTGTGCAACGCCCCTCGGAGTCTCTCACGGACGTGGCCGCTCAACGCGATGAGGCGGCTCCCAAGGGAGCTAGCTGATTGGACCTCCTCGACGTCCAGAGCCTCGCAGGCAGACCGGACAGCGCTGCGCAGCGCCTCGTGCTCCCGGACCTCGACATCCAGCGCTGCTTGCGCCGCGACGGAGGCCTCAGCCGCCTGGGAGGCCTCTTTCTCCAGATCTACGTCGCAGCAAGGGGTCAGGAGTCAAGCGCGAACCAGGACAAAAAGAGCAAATGGAACGAGGAACATGGTTCAGCGGAACTTACCCTCGGCCTTGCCCTTCCAGGCTGAGACCTCGACCCGAGAGGCCTCGGCCGCCTTGGTAGCCTCTGCCAGGGCGACTTTTGTCGCCTTATGCTCGCTCTGCTCCGCACCCAGCTGCCCGGCTGTAGCCTTCGCAGAGGCCGTCGCTTCTTGGGCCCGAAGCCTGAAGGAGTCTCGCTCCTCCTCCAGTTCCTTGATCTTGGCCACCAGAGGGGCGGACTGCTCCTTAGCCATGGCCAACTCTGCCTGAATGTCGGCACAACGAAGGCGGAGGTCCTCCACTTCCGCACTCCGCGCCGACAATAGTCCCTGGGCATCGGCAAGCAAGCCCTTCTGGCGCCGGAGCTGGTCCCAGATATCCCTCTCATTTCGCAGGAACACCGATTTCCCAAGGGATCGGGTCTCGAGCTCCTAAGGAGGCAAAACAAAAAACACACGTCAAAACACTACGAGCGGGCTCGGAGAGAAAACAACGCGGCACGAGAGGGGAAAGTACTTACCCGCGTGACACCGGGCAAGTCCTGACCCATAATGGTCATCGCTGTCTGCAGCGACCGCACTGCCAATTGGCGATACTCCTCGAGGGTATCCCAACGCCCCCCCTCGGCGACGTCCTCAAGGGCGAACACAGGCTCCCCCTCGGGATCAGCCTGGTCCCTGCCAGAAAACACGCGGGAAGTTCCACCCACGGGGCTCGGGCCGTAGCGGGACAAGGGCCGAACTCCCCTCGGCAGGATCTGGGACTTGCTGCTCCGCGGCACTGGCCGCCTCGGCGTCCGCCGCCTCCTTCCCTCGGGAAGAATCATCAGACGAGATTGTCTGAACCAGGGGCGGCGCCAAAGTTTGCCCCGCCTCCACCTCCATCGCCTCGGTCTCGACGGACCCGGGGGCTCTGGCCTCCGCCATCTCTACCTCGATGGCCCCGGAGTCCACCGCCCTGGCCTCGGAGGTCTTGGGCGCCCCGGCCTCACCCTCAATGGCCTCGGCAGTGCTAGACGCCCCAGCCTCCGTCGCCCCAAGACCCACGACATCGCGAGGCGTGGGCTCCTCCTCCTCCACTCGCCCCGCGGCCGCCTCGGCACCCTTTTCCTGGGCGGCCACCTCCTCCGAAACGGCCTCGCCCGACTCCGCGCCACGCTGCGCGTCAGCCTGCGCCTCCGCTGCCTGATGGGCGGAGGAGCTAACGTTCACCTTGAGCGCCTTACGGGGCGCCAAGGGAGGGTCTCCCACCAGAAGCGTCTGGCTGCAAGAAAAGACACTCCCAAGGTCAGCATGCAACCAAGGGGCAAACAAGAAGCGGACTCCGCCAGGAAAGACGCTTACCGCGAACGGGGATGCAACCGCTTCGACACCATCCGCCTCCTCTGCAACGGCGGCGGTGGTGGCAGCAGCGCGGCCTCGGTGTCCACCAGCGCCAGCTGGTCCCCGTCGGGCCCCGGCACCTCCTCGACCCTTCGCGGAGATAATGGGGTCGCCCCCACCGTCACCCGCTCAACCTCCACCGTCGAACCCATCGGGCCGACGGCACGCTCCTCCGACACCCGCGCCTCGGGTGTGCCGGCCTCGGCGCTGGGACGGGCCACCACTGGCCCCGGGACACCTCCTCCTCCTCCTAGGGGCGTCAGGCTCCTTGCCGGCGCCCCGGGAACCATCTCCCTGATGTCGGGGAGGTGTTCCAGGCAGGCCGTCCCCACCTCGCGCCCACCGCCGTCGCTCGAAGAATCCGACACCGACGACGAGGGAGACGGCTCCAAAGGGAGACCGTCGAGCCTCTGGCGCCGGCGACGGGCGTCCAGCTTTTCGCGCGCGAGGATCTTCTTCGTGCGCTTCGCCTCCTGGGCATCTTTCTTCTTCTTCTCCTCCTCGGCACGCGCCCTGTTCACGGATCGCCGCCGGGCATCCTCAGGAACGGGCGGCGGGGAGCCTCGCACGTCTCTTATCCCCTGTGAGAACGACGAAGTAAGACAACAGACCAAAAAGGCGAAAAACAAGAAGGACGCGAAAGCCTCGACAACATCCAACTTACCAGCGAGACATACCCTCGCGACGGGCGCATCGGGAACGGCATCAAGTCATCGAGCCTCGGCTTCCCGTCTACCGCCTCCCTCACCCGACGCAGGGTCTCGTCATCAGTAAGGGCGAAGGCGGACATCTTGATACCGGCGACCGGGTCGCTCGGCGTCATCTCGAACAGCCGCCGCCGCCGGGCCATTAGCGGCAACACCCTCCGGCGGTGAAAGGCCGCCACGACCACGGCCGCCGAAAGGCCGTAGTCACGCAGCTTCCCCAAGGCCCTCAAGAGCGGTTCCAGCCTAGGCTGGTCGACCTTGATGACGCCGTACCCCCATTTCTCCGGTTGACTCTCTACAACCCGCCCGGTATAAGGGGGAAGTCCTCCGCCGTCGTTGCGGAGGTAGAACCAGCCGTCATACCAACGACGGTTGGACGTTGACAGCTGGGCCGGGATGTAGAGGGACTGCCGGTCTTGGCGCACGTGGAGGGTGCAGCCGCCGGCCCTCTGCGCCTTCCGAGCCCCCCTCGTTCCCCCCGGCTTGGAGGTGAACGTCGCTCGGAACAAATGGAGCCACAACTCCCAGTGGGGAGCGATCCCCAGATACCCCTCGCAGACGGCGACGAAGATGGCCGCCTGCGCGATGGAGTTGGGGCTGAAATTGTGCAGCTCCACGCCATAGTAGTGCGGGAGTGCCCGCATGAAGCTATCCGCCGGCGACCCGAAGCCTCGCTCGTGGAAGACGACGAAGCTCACCACGTAGCCGTCGCGCGGCCTCGGCTCCGACTCGTCCCCCGGAGCAATCCACTCCGGCTCGTCGGGGTCGGTGATCGGGCGAAGAAGACCGGCCTCCACGAGCGACTGCAGCTTCTCCTCGGTGACGTCGGACCGCTCCCAGGGATCCGCCGGGAGGATGACGGGACCACCAGCCATTGCGCGGCGGAGGACGCTGCTACGGCGGTAATCTCTCTCCCTCTCTCTTTCGATCTCTCGCCCTCGCACTTTCTCTTCCCCGGCGCTCTATGCTCTCAGCGACGGCACGGAGGCAGCAAAAGCGAACGCGGAAAAGGTAAGGAGGGAGAGGGCGAGGCTGTTTGCGTATTTATGCAGGGACGAATCGAAACCACCGGGCGACGAAATCGGGGAAGTTTCCCCCAGGAAATCCGGCGCGGTTATCCAGATCCGGTCTTACCGCCCACTCCCTCCTCATTAATTGCGCGTGCAGTTACGTCCCGTTGACTGACGCCACGTCACGCCCAACCGCAGCAGCAGCAGGCGCCGTTCCACCTCTCCGAAAAAGCTGCCTCAAAAGGCGCGCCTGCCGTTGCTAACCGCAGGGAGAGAGGTAACCCCCACCCGATTCCTTTCAGGCAAAGGAACCAGGCACCGAGCCCGTTACGGTCCAGGGGTTCGAAGGCTGGGCCCTCAGGGGTTTCGACAGCCGCCCCAGGACAACAGAGTCAGGGGCGACTACGGGCGAGCCTATGCGAGGCCGAGGCCCAAGCAAGCGAGACGCTTGGGATGCCCTGTGTCGTGTCCGAGACCGGCAGGGAAGTCTCCGAATGGGATCCCACCGTAGGGAGGCACCGAGCCACCGAGGCCCAGCGAACGGCCTCGGCACCCACTAGAGAAACCCTTCGGTACTCTTGGAGCGCGTCTCCGGACCGCTAGCCGACCCCCAGCGAACGGGGTACGGGCCTCCACTCGGACTTACCCGATAACAGCTCACCGGAAATGCCGTCGCTCGCGCCCACCGAGGGTAGCGTGGCATCTTCCACCCCTCCTTCCGAGCGAAAAGGAAGCGCGAGGGTCGAACAAAAAGTCAGGAGAATCCCCTGACGGCCCTCTCGCTCCGCGCAGAGGCTAAGGGACTCTTCCTGCAAAACGTTGCCGAGTCCCAGCGACCTGGGCTCGCACACGAGGGGACTCGGCAATACAAACCCTCCTTCCGAGCGAAAAGGAAGCGCGAGGGTCGAACAAAAAGTCAGGAGAATCCCTGACGGCCCTCTTGCTCCGCGCAGAGGCTAAGGGACTCTTCCTGCGACACATTGCCGAATCCCAGCGACTTGGGCTCGCACACGAGGGGGCTCGGCAATACAAACCCTCCTTCCAAGCGAAAAGGAAGCGCGAGGGTCGTTCAAAAAGCCGGAAGAACTCCTGACGGCCCTCTTGCTCCGTGCAGAGGCTAGGGAGCTCCTTCTGCAAAAAGACGCCGGGACCCCGCGACCTAGGCTCGCACCCGAGGGGGGGCTCGGCAGTCAGACCCTCACACGCGAGGGGCGAACCAAAAGCCAGGGGACCTCTGACCGCTCTCTCGCTCCGCGCGAGAGACTCGGGGGCCCTCCTGCAACTTTGCCGAGACCCAGCAGCTCAGGCTCGCACACGAGTGGGCTCGGCAAACAGCCCCCCCCCCGTCCGAGCGAAAAGGACGGGCGGGGGACGGGCAAAAAAGACGGGAGGACCCCTGACCACCCTCTCGCTCCGTGCGGAGGCTCGGGGGCTCTTCCTGCACCCGAGATAAAGGAACCAGGCACCGAGCCCGTTACGGTCCAGGGGTTCGAAGGCTGGGCCCTCAGGGGTTTCGATAGCCGCCCCAGGACAACAGAGTCAGGGGCGACTACGGGCGAGCCTATGCGAGGCCGAGGCCCAAGCAAGCGAGACGCTTGGGATGCCCTGTGTCGTGTCCGAGACCGGCAGGGAAGTCTCCGAATGGGATCCCACCGTAGGGAGGCACCGAGCCACCGAGGCCCAGCGAACGGCCTCGGCACCCACTAGAGAAACCCTCCGGTACTCTTGGAGCGCGTCTCCGGACCGCTAGCCGACCCCCAGCGAACGGGGTACGGGCCTCCACTCGGACTTACCCGATAACAGCTCACCAGAAATGCCGTCGCTCGCGCCCACCGAGGGTAGCGTGGCATCTTCCACCCCTCCTTCCGAGCGAAAAGGAAGCGCGAGGGTCGAACAAAAAGTCAGGAGAACCCCTGACGGCCCTCTCGCTCCGCGCAGAGGCTAAGGGACTCTTCCTGCAAAACGTTGCCGAGTCCCAGCGACCTGGGCTCGCACACGAGGGGACTCGGCAATACAAACCCTCCTTCCGAGCGAAAAGGAAGCGCGAGGGTCGAACAAAAAGTCAGGAGAATCCCTGACGGCCCTCTTGCTCCGCGCAGAGGCTAAGGGACTCTTCCTGCGACACATTGCCGAATCCCAGCGACTTGGGCTCGCACACGAGGGGGCTCGGCAATACAAACCCTCCTTCCAAGCGAAAAGGAAGCGCGAGGGTCGTTCAAAAAGCCGGAAGAACTCCTGACGGCCCTCTTGCTCCGTGCAGAGGCTAGGGAGCTCCTTCTGCAAAAAGACGCCGGGACCCCGCGACCTAGGCTCGCACCCGAGGGGGGGCTCGGCAGTCAGACCCTCACACGCGAGGGGCGAACCAAAAGCCAGGGGACCTCTGACCGCTCTCTCGCTCCGCGCGAGAGACTCGGGGGCCCTCCTGCAACTTTGCCGAGACCCAGCAGCTCAGGCTCGCACACGAGTGGGCTCGGCAAACAGCCCCCCCCGTCCGAGCGAAAAGGACGGGCGGGGGACGGGCAAAAAGGACAGGAGGACCCCTGACCACCCTCTCGCTCCGTGCGGAGGCTCGGGGGCTCTTCCTGCACCCGAGATAAAGACAAGCAACCCAAGCCCGTTACAGTCCAGGGGTTCGAAGGCTGGGCCCTCAGGGGTTTCGACAGCCGCCCCAGGACAACAGAGTCAGGGGCGACTACGGGCGGGCCTATGCGAGGCCGAGGCCCAAGCAAGCGAGACGCTTGGGATGCCCTGTGTCGTGTCCGAGACCGGCAGGGAAGCCTCCGAATGGGATCCCACCGTAGGGAGGCACCGAGCCACCGAGGCCCAGCGAACGGCCTCGGCACCCACTAGAGAAACCCTCCGGTACTCTTGGAGCGCGTCTCCGGACCGCTAGCCGACCCCCAGCGAACGGGGTACGGGCCTCCACTCGGACTTACCCGATAACAGCTCACCGGAAATGCCGTCGCTCGCGCCCACCGAGGGTAGCGTGGCATCTTCCACCCCTCCTTCCGAGCGAAAAGGAAGCGCGGGGGTCGAACAAAAAGTCAGGAGAATCCCTGACGGCCCTCTTGCTCCGTGCAGAGGCTAAGGGACTCTTCCTACGACATATTGCCGAATCCCAGCGACTTGGGCTCGCACACGAGGGGGCTCGGCAATACAAACCCTCCTTCCGAGCGAAAAGGAAGCGCGAGGGTCGAACAAAAAGTCAGGAGAATCCCTGACGGCCCTCTTGCTCCGTGCAGAGGCTAAGGGACTCTTCCTGCGACACATTGCCGAATCCCAGCGACTTGGGCTCGCACACGAGGGGGCTCGGCAATACAAACCCTCCTTCCAAGCGAAAAGGAAGCGCGAGGGTCGTTCAAAAAGCCGGGTGAACCCCTGACGGCCCTCTCGCTCCAGGCAGAGGCTAAGGGGCTCTTCCCGCAGCATCATCGAGGCCCTGCGATCCGAACTCGCACCCACGGGCCCGGCAAACACAATGTAACTCCCCACTCGAAAGAGAAAAAAGCCCCTGGAGAAGTGAAATCACTCCTCCAGGGCCTCGGGGGCTACACCCGGCGGGTGCGCTCGCGCGCACCCACCGAAACCTCGAAGACAAAACACCATCCCGACAGGAACTATCAAGAGCCAATTCTCGTCAGAACCTCAGGGGGAGTGCCTCCACTCCCCCCAAGGCTCGGGGGCTACTGTCGGATACCGTGAGAAGGGGTACCCTAAGCAAGATCCAAAAAACGACCGCTTAGACTTCGTAAAGATCGAAACCAGCTAAACGCTGCTGGCCTCGGCCGATTGTCCGACTCGCCCGAGGCCCCATCGCCGCGAGCCTCGGCCGACCCTCCGCTTCGCCCGAGGCCCCTCACCACGGGCCTCGGCCGATTCCCCGTCAAAGGCCTCGGCCGGGCCACCGACCCTCTGTCTCGCGCAAGGCGGGCTCGGCAGCGCTCCGCCACCTCTTCCTTCTCCCGTCCCTCTGGCAAAACGTCGTGTCACGACAACTCTGCCAACTGCTGCCCCTGACAACAGCCGCACGCCCGGCACAGTACAGCAGAATGGCCGATGGGACAGGAGGCAGGACTGGGCAGGGGTTACCCGCCACTGTACTAACCACCGTGACGCCCATACCTCACTATGCTGCCAACTCCTGCACCGAGGACAATGCAGCGTGGGGAGCCACATCTGGGCTACTGTAGCCTCGGAATCAGTACCCAAGGCCAATAACTCCCCCCAAGAACCTCGACAGTTTGCTTCACGGGCTCGGCAGCCTGAGGGTCCATGACCACCGAGCCCCCCGCGATGGCTCGGCCTCGGCATAGCCGCTGCCCCCTACGGCGTCATTACACGGCAACCCGCACGTCGCCCGCCATGTCCTGCATCAAGCCGTACTGGAGCCCCACGACGCACAAGACCGAGTACGACCAGCATGTCACTTCCGCACGTCCCATCGAGGCGCCCAACCACTCCGACAAATCACACGACGGCGCAGTGCAGCGACGTGGCAGACCAGACGTCCGTCACGCCAGCACCCTGCCATCCACGACGGGACTGTGCAAGGGTTACCGGCTACTGTGCTGCCTAAACTCCTGCACCAAGGACGGACACGACGTGGGGAGTCAGAACCGGGTTCCTGTGACCTCGGGGCCAGCGAACCGACCGCTCCGCCCCGCTCGAGACCCCCGATGAGCCTCGGATTCCGCCTCGCCCGAGACTCCCGGTAGGGCCTCGGGCGAACTGGCCATGCTCCGCCTCGCCCGAGGCTGGGCTCGTCCCGCAATCTCGTCACCTCCACCTCAAAAGTCACTCTGGCAGGCTATCGCATCCAATTAATGCACCCAGCTGCCCTCACTACGAAAGCCACGATCGGCAGCATGCCGCGACAGGACAACGGTCAAATCGCCTTTTTACCATCCCTTACTGACGATACAGGGCACCGTATCCTGTAGACGCATGTTCCGCACTGTTCCGCCCAAATCAACTATCGACGATGGCCGCCCAGACCTCACATTGCCACCCGCTAAAGGCCTCGGCACAGCAGGCCTCAGCACAGTGGGTCTCGGCCTCAGCACGATAGGTCTCGGCACAGCCTACTACAGCAGCCACCAGGCCTCGGCGTTTCACCAAGTCAACAAAAGTACAAGAGCGCGGCATGTCGTCAGCCTTGAAAACCATACCGACTAGACATCGATTGGAACTCCCACGACGCCATACTGCTTCAGGGAGCGGAATACGTCAGCAAATAGTAGCCTTCTCATGTACCTCTCGCTTCCTCCTTGTAACTATAAAAGGAGGTAGCCAGGGCCATTTCTGGGGGGGGGCGAAAGGAAAAACACACCGATAGAATCACGCACTTCCACGCTGCTTGGGAGCAACGTCCCAAGCAGTTCGCACCACCCTCGCCGAGACCTGGGGCTAGCTCCCTCTCTCACTCAGCTTGTAACCCCCTACCACGAGCACTCCGGTGCAAGGAATACAAGATCAATCTCTCAGACTGGACGTAGGGCCTCGACTGCCCGAACCAGTATAAACCTTGTGTCTCTTTGCATCACCATCCGGGATTAGGGACACGCAGTACAAATTCACTCGTTGGTTGAGGGACCCCCGGTTCCAAAACACCGACAAGTGCTTTAGGAACTTTTCAGTGTAACGGCGGACACATGACTCCTCTTGCTTGTCTAGGGTGTTGCGGCAGAATATGTCCATGTAGTGTGTGAAACACCTCTCCACCATGGAATCGTATATTCTTAGACTGCAAAGTGATAGAACAAAGGTGGGATTTCTTGATATGCAATTTCACATATGTGAAAGGCATGAATGACCAATGAAGCTAACCAAGCATTTGCAGGGGGCTTTAATTAGACAAAAATGTAAGATCAAATCTATGAGGAAACGCCACTTGGAATTATGTCAAGCATTATAGTATTTGCAACAGTTTTAAGTTAGACAAAAGGCAAAATTAAATTTGCAAGGAAACACCACTTGAAATTAAGTCAAACATTTCAGTATTTGCAGGAGTTTTGAGTTAGACAAAAGGTAAAAATAATAATTAGGAATCACCACTTAAAACAAAGTCAAACATTATAGTATTTGCTACAATCAAGGACCATTCATTAATTTTACACGAAAAGTTTTTCTCGAACACACAAAAGGCTTACGCGTCTTTGTATTAAGGAAGGAGTCAAACACTGGTAGTGCTATAGGGGGGGCAAGATCAGATTACAATGAAGCTCATGATCAAAACACCTAGGCTATTATACTAGAGAGGAGACAACCCAGTGTGTTCCGTCGGCCTGTACCCACTGCTCAGCTTCGTGATTGATAACTACAAGTAGGTGCTGAAGTTGGGTGACGACGCCTTCTCGTGTTTCTCTCCTTCCACAACTCCTAGGCAACTAGAGCGAAGATAGTATCTGCTCCTCGCCTATTAGTGACGGTCCACATTGATCTCCAAGTGCTCGGAATATTGTGTCTAAGGTTGGAGAGACCTTGCGGTTGTCCGAGCGCCACGAGAACGTTCCACCGTACCAGTACCTACTTGCTGAAGGAGCATGAGACGACAATGTGGTCTATGGACTCCGGCTCCAGGGCGCAAAGGAAGCATGCCTCGTTGGCGTCTAGACCGTGCCCGCGCCGTCGGTCCGCCGTTTATTACTTCCGTCGCAGAGCGAGCCACAGGAAGACCTTGACGCGAAGGGGCGCCTATGTCTCTCAAACGAGGTGGCACCCGGGAATTGGGTACGACGCGGAGTGGAGAGCTGCATATGCCGATTTGACCGTTAACTGGCCGTCCGTCATCCATCTCCACACAGTTCGATCCTCTGCATCGCTGAGTTGCACGCCTTGGAAGGCGACCCAAATCCACAAGTACAGTTCTACACGGAAATACTACTCTATTCCATCATTAATTAAAACTGGACGTTTGAACGAGCGTAATTAGGGACGAGGCAATCGAAACAAGCTCGCCGCAGAAATATATGCGGCCAAACATGACAAAACTGCAGTTCATACACACTTCAAGATTTAGCCAGACTACCAAAGCACACCAGGCAGCCCTGGCAAAACAGTTCCCCAGCTGGACTGAATTCGCTATGCTCTAGTTTTGAATTTTGATCCGGCTGGCCAAATCAGGCCGGGGGGAAGAAGAGGCCGAGCACGTGCTCGATCCTCATGGTTGCGGGGTATGCGGCCTACCGGGCTACCGCCGAGCTGGCGGCCGGCGCCCCGGCGGGCGATCACGCTGGCCCGGTGGTCCACTGCACCATTAGACTTGAAATTTCTTGTGTCGTGCAGTGCAGCCGTTTGTCCGATTTTTTTTAGCTCTTTTTTTGAATTTTTTTATAAATATGCCCCTGTAGATATGCTTTTAAAATCTAGACCCTTAGCTCGGCGCTATCGTTGGTGGCGCCGAGCTTACATATCTTGACGCCATAGATTTTGGTGTCTAGGTCATGGACTCGACGCAAACGGGGCGGTAACTTGGCAGGCACCTTGGAGCCGTAGATCTTGGCGTCGAGCTTGGCGTCATAGATCTTGGCGTCGAGCTTGGTGCCGTGGTTATTGACGCCGAGAACGGCGCCAAGATCTATAGCGCCGATGTGGTGTTTTAACCCGACGCCCAACCTTCTTGCTCGAGCCTTCTTCCTCTTCTTTCTCCTCCCTCTCGGGTTCCTCTCTCCCCACTTCGTCCTACCTCACGAATCGGCATATTGGACCTTGAAAACTTTGATTTGATCCGTAGATCTTTGAGAGCAAGGTATCCTCGCTCTCTCCTAGTTTTTTTTCAAGTCGATTCGATATATATTAGTCGAATTTTTTAACTTAAGAATCGTCATTACTTAGGGTTTCATGTAATTTTAATTTTTATATTACACAACCGTAGGATGCCAAAGCGTGAAAAAGCTACCAAACCAAGGTAATCTCAGCGCACGTTGTTATGATATGAGTTCATTGTTGTGGATCAAATAAGAAACCCTAGGTGTAGGGTTTAATGTTAATTGCTTTCGGTTCTTAGAACGAAAATAGCTAAATTGTAGTTATGGCCGAATGACCGAAAATGTCTTCGACCCATTGCCTCTGCCTAGTGGTGTTCCAGTGCCCATGTGCTTTTGCGGCGATCCTTGTAAGGTAGCCAAATCCGATGAAAAGGACACGTATATGCAGAGGTATTGGATGTGTTCTAATTTTGTGTTTGAGCCTACACTTCGTTAGCACTGTATTAACAAGATGGTGGGGAATTGATGTTTGTATCATATGACATCTTGCATGATTTTTTTGTTTTGTAACAATTGCATTTTTTTGCAGACCCCTCCACCGCTCTGTGATTTTGAGCAGTGGATTGACACTGAGATCAAACCTGAAGATAAAGAATGGATACAGAAACTATTATGGTGGGAGACAGAGGACAAGAAGATGAAGAAGAAGAAACGCGGAGAGGAGACTACAAAAAAGGAGCACAAAGAAGAGGAGGAAAGGAGGCTTGTTGCTGCATACAGAGAGGAGAGGGAGAAGGAGTTTGAGTGTGCACGTCGAGCGAAAGCAGCGATGGAGGAGAATCCTGATGCCCTGAGGAAGGGAAAGTGGCCTCGTTGTACTCAATAGTCTTTATTACTTGCTAGTTCTATGGTTTATTCATGAACAATGTTGTCTACTGTTGAACTTTTCATTGTGTTGTTGTATAATGCACTTTAAGTATGGGCATGCTTAGGTCATGTACTGCGTTATTTAGTTTGTCGGCACGTACTTCTAGTATTATTGTGTTGTCTACTATGTCATAGTATTGGACTTTTCATTACGTAGTTGTTTTTTTATTTGTGGTCATAATATTCAGTTTAATATTGTGGGCATAGTGAAATATGATCACGTGCTGCAAACAAAACCTAACGAAGTAGGGCATTATATAATTCAACACACAAAACACATAAAATGGCATGTGAGAACATATACCAAATTAGGGTACAGAGGTCCTGAACTAAACCTAACATGCCTTAGGTAATTGAAGCGAACAACAAGCACAAAAATAGCATGTGAGAACATGTACCAAATAAGGGTACATAGTTCCTTCGACTAAACCTAACATGCCTTAGGTAATTAAACCAAACAATAAACATATGGATGTGCCATGTGAATAAGATAGGGTCATCCTAGTAGTGTGGTCACATAGCAAATTGTGTTGCACCTTCTCCACAGTAGCCTTTCATTGTTGGTGGTGGTGGTGGCGGGGGTGACGGCGGAGGCCCCTTGTTCTTGTGATTAGGGCAGGTGCAATATGGATCATTGCAAAGTGCCTCCTATGAACTTGCACCATTGTTGTCGCTGTCGTCTTCGTCTTCCTTGTAGCCGCTGCTAACTTCCCTTTGTAGATCAAAGATTTATTCCTGCAGGTAGTATATGTACTGCTGATGTAGATAAATTGGTCGAGGATCAACCCACCTAGTGAACCCACAGTTTTCTTCAGACTCAGAAGACTACACTAAGTATGTCCTATGAGTTGTAAGAGTATTCGAGAAACATATTTAACAAACGAAATGTAATAGCAATTACCCATGCTCACGGCATTTGAAGAAGCGACGACCTTCGTCGATCTCCTCAGTAAACATCTGCACTAAGCAGTCCTCATATTGCATGCATTTTTGCCAATCTTTCTTTATGTTATTGTATCCTCTGAGAGGGCACACTTTAGTGAAAATCACTCTTGCTTTAGGGGGAAACTGATACACTGGTTCCTTAAAGAAATCAAGCCCAAGAGACCCCTCCCACACAATGAGAGTTCCCTTCGTCCCCCCCTTTTCTCTCCCACTCCCGAAACCCTTTTCTCTAGATGACCCTCCAGACATTCCTACTCCAACAAAACCGAATACTAGTTTGGTTTTCCTTTTGGTTAGCAATGTATCCTGGAACACATATATATAGGCGGAGGCAGGTTTGCTAGCCATTGTATTGTTCTATAAATGCTCCTAGAAAGTCTAGTCAGAATCACTAAAAAGCCTACATCGTAGGACACTAGAGAGCCTAGATTCCATGACTAAAAGCCTATTCGATTTCAGACTTCAATTACTATTTTGAAGGACAATAAAAAGTCTATTCGACAATGACTTGACAAATCACTGTAAATGCTATTTCCCCTTGGTTACATGACTGAAAAGCCTATTTGATTTCAGACTTCAATTACTATTTTGAACCAAAAAAAACTAATGCCGCTGATTAATATGTACTTTAGGCAGAAAATTTCACCATAATTTCCCCTATTTTTTAATGCCATCCATATACAAATATGAGATGAATATTTAACCTCAATACAACATGTACAAATATACAAATATATGCCACATTCATTTGAAAACATATACATGAGCATATTAATAGTCCACACAGTCCATAATTATAGTGTATAGTAGTTCATATTCGATAATAATAGTCCATAATAGTTCATAATAAAAGTCCACAAAGTCCATAATACTATATAATAACATTTACCATAAACCCTCACTGCCTTCTAGTCTTACCCTTACCCTTGTGACAAAGAGAGTCGGTGACTGGAGTGTAAGGGTCAGGTGGACTGCGTCGCCTAGTGCCTGAAGGCTATGTAGGCTGAGTCGAGGGAGCGTCCTAGAGCTGAGATGGGCCAAGCTCCTCGTGCCTCTGCTCCACCTTGTCATCGTCCTCATCCTCATCCTTGTCCTTGTACATAATGCCTATGGACCCCGTAGGTGCTTGGCTAGACAAACCTAAGCCTCCTCTACCTGCGAAAGGAACGTGCACGTCTTGCGTCATGGCTGTCCTACAACCACAACGAGTAGCCGTATGGCGTAGTCGACGTGATAGTCTCTATTATACAAAATAATATTAACTAAAAGAATCTAACGTATTAATAATATATTTTAAAGAATATTTTGAATCTTACGTCTAGGAAGCTACGCATGTTGTCGTTCCTGACTCTCGGACGAAAGCGCTCAATGTCTTCAACCGAATATTTGAAGGTATTGCCCTACAACAAAGTTCACAGTAAGATTATGGTGGACATTGAAAAATAAGGATGCTACTAATCTAGTACGGAGTACTAGTTAATTCCTGACCAGTTCCTCAACTCCATCTGTTGTACTGAATTATAAGGATGCTATGACTCGAAGGTGGCACTAACTAAAATAGAGACCTCAAACACATAATGTATTGGTATACAACTTAACATAAAAAAATAAGGCAATTGACTTACCACTCTATACAAGATTGGTCTTGCCTCCACTTGCCTTCTTGCACGAGTAGTTTGGTCGTACACCGTGTCTTCATCGTCGGAGGACTCGATGTCGGCGTAGTCATCTTCTATCCATTGTAGCCTCTGCCTGCAACGTGTCGCATGTTGGTACCAAACTTAGTAGCGCATGTACTCATGGTTCATGTGTAGCTCATTGTTCTCATCCATGTTGTCATGCAACAGCTCCCATTGTTTAATGTAGTACTGGTGGTGCTTCTCCTAATAAAAAATCTTCCTGTTCTTCTGATGATCCAACCTACACGTCACGTAAGATGTTAGTTTCTGACAGGTATAAAATTAATGCTGTAAAATGATGATGCCTAAGCTATATGACATGATTATTTGATGTAAGCTTCTCAAGAAAGGTACAGAGTGATTGAAGAAATCATACGTAATAGTATCATCATATGTAAGCTTCACTATGGAAAATGTTACCATGTGGGTTCCAAAGAACGAAGAGAAAATAGATCACGACATGGGTTGAACTTATAGTCCTTAACTTGCCATAATGACGAGAACAAGAAATGCCCATACACGCACATTCATCTCAATCCATGTACATGTCACCATATTAAAAGTGCACGTATGTCATCATTAATTCATCTTATATAGGAATTAATCAAAATGGACCATCACAAGACAATTGAAATAGTAAAACACTTACTCGCCAACCTCACGCCAAAGGAAGGCCTCTACTCGTGCTCTCCAACCTTCTGACCTGCACTGCTTAGTCACTGTATTGCCATGAATCCTCAGACCTAGCATCTTCTAACAGTCCTGAAGCGTGACTGTCATCTCTCCGAAAGGCAAGTGAAAGCTGTGAGTCTCCGGCCGCCACCTACATTTTAGACAAAGCAAGATTATATGTCAAAAAGGCAAGCGCATGAACAAATGGCCATGAATAAAGGCAATGATTGAAGATAATACATGTCAACCAATGTAGTTGTGGCTACTAAGTTAAACTTGGGCAACCCACGATGAACCTAAAAAGAGATGACATCTAGGCCAGCTCTTTGCAGGAAAGGAGTGTACCTATTGTCGTGCTGCATATCCAAGAACCCATTATGGGTTCTAGGATGAAGGAGCGGAAGGTCCTACATGGAATAAAACATAGTCTCCCATTACTTGATGAACACATGAACGCTCACAAAAATTTGAACAAGACGTATAGATTATTACCTACCCCTCCACTATGAGATGTCCTCGGTGGGTCTCCTCGTACTCCGTGTCGAGCAGGTGGAATTGCGCCATCCTACAAAAAAGTCAATGAAATAGAAATTCAATATATAATGAAACATAAACTTAGAAATGTATAAGTAATTGACACAATTACAAGCATAAATTAAGACAAGCATAATTAATTGAATGAATACGACAAATATGAAATAATGAAAACAACCAATAGTCGCACCTCACTAATCTGCCAATGGCAAGTGCGTGAATTGTGGTCCAGTCTAGCGCACTTGCTGTACTCGTACTGCTCGAGGTCAGTAAGAAATGGGGTTCCTCTCCCATGCCTCGTTCTTCTAGGTATTTGATCCATAACCATCCTGTGCCTCGTCCTCTTACTTGATCCATGCTTGTTCCAATGGCAAGCTAGATCTGTAATGTAATTTGGCCTATCATATGGAGGCCACTCTCCAGGGTCCTAGAAAGGCATGAAGCGGGGGACTCCACATGTGCACAAGCATGTCAACACTGAACTCGTGAGGTATCCGCTCTTAATATTAAAGTTGTGATGCCTAGCTACTATCACCAAATAAGAACATAGAAAGCGGTACTGCCTTAGTTTACCACAAGTGCATGTGAAATCTTGGAGGATTACCACATGCATCATCGACTCTCGGACCTCGCCATTGGACATTGTACCACCCCTATGCTCAACCTGATAAGTCCTTATGGCGTGGTAAAAAATATGTAACCTCATGTGTGCCAGCCTTTTCATTTGCCTTCTCTAGGTGTGCCTTTAGTTTCAGAGTCCATATCTCTCCATCACTCCGCAACTTCAATGCATGGGCATGTCTATCATTGAACCAGGCAACAAGCTTGTAGAAAGTGAATTGAATGATTGCATTCATGAGCATACCACGTATCCCTAATAGCAACTTATTGAATGACTCCACCATGTTGCTGCACTAAAACTCGTATCTCCATCCACCGACGTCATGAGCTCTTGTCCATTTCTCCAAATCCCTCATCAAACCTATGAACCATTGTCTACCTTGTGCATTTGATGCGGTTCTGACCTGCTCCAACTTTTTCTGAAAGTACTTGTCCTCAAGCTGTCGAGCAGCCTCCTAGAATAAATCAAAGTTATCCTTCACACCATCCTTCTGGAGTAGATTCTTGACAAGGTGCTGAGTACACCAACGATGGTGCAAAAGTGCATACCCCTTTATCTGCTCTCATATGGCATTAAGTATCCCCTAGTGCCTATTAGATATGACGCCAACCTCCCTATCAGGCTCAACCATATGTATCCAGACTAGCCTCAAGAACCATCCCTAACTATCATTATTCTCCTTCTCAACCAAAGCAAATGTCAAAGGAACCAACTTGTTATTTGTGTCACGGGATATGGCTATAAGAAGTGTGCCCTATTATTTGCTAATCAAGAACGTACCATCAATGGAGAAGATAGGATGACAGTGCCTAAAGGCCTCGACACACTGAGGGAAGCACCAGAAAACTCAGAAGAATATCTGCCTCCCATCCTTCCATACATTTAGTTTTCGATGTACTCATAATGCATGCCTAGATTCACAGCTTTGATTGCATTGAAAAGTACTGGCAGCTGCTCATACCCATCCTCCCGGTCCCCATATATCATCTTCCACGCTCGCTGCTTAGCCCTCCAAGCTTTACCATAAGTTATCACATAACCCCTATATAATGCCTCAACGGTCCTGATAATTATCCTAACCTTCATGTTGGGTTCTCCCTACAATATTTCCATCAACCGCTTAGCAATGAGGGTAGATGTCAATTGTCGATGCTTCAGTGTCAGCACATGGTCAGCATAATTATGTGGCCCAACAACTTTTGTGATCTTCCACTTTTCGATGATCTTTTGCTTCCTTGCACAAACCCTTCATGGGCAGTGATCCTTGTCACACACAACTGTGTAATGGCGATCTGCATATGAATGCAAGACCTTGTAAGGTCTCTTTCATATAACTACAAACGCATGCAACCACCTCTTCAAAGCAGGGAGATCCTTGAATACCCTATCTGTGGTAGAACCATCTAATCTAATGCCTTCTAGGAGTGCTCGTCTTCCATTAGACACTAAGTATTCAAGAGAGAACACCAAATTACGTGGTTCCATCGGACACACCTCAAGGGAGAACCAAAAAATCCATATTTTTCCATCAGGATCACAAATGAGAGAATAAAGCTTATATCATTCTTAACCATTTCTTACATCTCTTTTAATACAACATCAGAGTATAATATTTATTGTTATAACAACGGAATGTAATCATATTATCAGAATTATGAACAATTTTATTGAACAACAGAATATAAACATATGATCAGAATTACAACAAAAATAAATATCTATTTATGACATGATGAAACATCAAAATGTAAACTATGACAACAGATTATAAACTTTCATTTATAAAAATATTTAGTGAGAGTTATAAATAAAAACTATAATCGTAGCGTAAAGAAAATTCTCTCTGAGCCCACCAGGAGGAATCCACACACAAGAGTCAGCTCTAGCATCCACCTGTCACCTGTCACCTGCAACAGGGGGAAATAAAACCCTGAGTACTCAATTGTACTCAGCAAAGACTTACCCGATAGGAGAAAAGAAAAGACTCTAAGGATATGCAAGGCTATCTGACTTGTGTATTTATTGTATCTGCAGAAGCATTACTAAGCATGCGTTCTTATATTCGATTTTTATTAACAGCTACATTAGTTCATTATCTAACCATTCTATGTAGGCACTTGTACTACTTTCAAGCAGGTGGTAAGCAATCAGAGTTTCATTTTTTCATCTTTTATCTTTCAGTTCTTACTATGGTGCTAGACCGCAGACAAGTCATACCAGAACACCGACGATTCGTGAATCAATGCTCCCAGCTGGGTATCCTAAAAACACATGCCCTGCTTGTACCCAAGGCACAAGTAGGACCAACCCACTACCCTCCTATCATGAGGTCCAGGTCCCCGTCCAAACTAGGACTCCAAGCCCCCGCCCCTGAGTCCTAGACTCAGTGTGGTGCAAGGACCACCTAACCAAAAAACTACCATGACAGTCGGTCCGAAAAGAGTCAGAACCCATGACAAGAGAGTAACAAGTCTTCCAAGCGCTCATACCCAAGTATGTGCTTAGGATAATAAGTCTATGACTTGCCTAGAGCCTTATGCAACGGCCGGTCCTTAACCGACATGGATAGGGAAAGTAGTGTAACCAAGCTATGCCCCACGTCCACGGCGACACAACTTCTTACACCCACCAATACCCAAACCATATCTCTGTCTGGTCACCATTTTTCCTTTTCACCATTTATATTTTCCAAGTGATAATAATATAGTAATATATTTTCTATCTCTCGCGAGTGACAGGCAATCACTCGACTTCTACCAGAGTCCTGTAGCATAGCATTCTACACAATCCTATAATACTAGTAAGACTCATAGGATAAAGATATATATATATATATATATATATGCAATTAGGTTTCATTCAACTCCTTAAAACTTAATGCACAAATATAATTTAAAGTATAGCAAAATAGGGGTTATGCACCGGGGCTTGCCTGGGTAAGATATATATTAAAAAGTTAGTATATGCATCTTCAGATCATCCACTATCAACTGAATAGAAAGCCCATTGTATCATTTTCTAGAGAGAATCCCATTACATCATCCTCGGATTCCCAATCATCGTACCTATATGATATGCATTGATGCAAATGCATAGATGTAAATAATCAACGACAGCCAAAATGCTTAGAAATCTGATCACGCCTCACAAGCTAACGAGATTGCTCTAACACTGGTCTACGTATCCATGTTGTCGAATAAGACGTTACTTCCCAACCAATGTTTTAGTTATACAAACCCAAGTTATTTCTTTATTTCATTCTATCGATTTAATCATTATATGAAATAGGGCATCATTATCTATCTAGCAAACTAATTATTCCAAAAATTATAGTGAGCGGCTAATAATATTAGTAATTTACTATAAAATTTTTAGAGTCAACGTTATCACTGATTTATCACGGAAATTCATACAAGTTCATATTTTAACAATATTAAACATGTTAAAATAATTAGAGCAGCCCTAAAAATATACCGAACCTATGTGAACAAAATACACTATTAGATAGATCATGATTTTAGAAACTCAACAAAACTAGTTTCACTATTTTTGGACATCTATACAATTTTATATTGATTTTACGAGTTTATTTATGAAACTAAATTAACAAATACTTTAGAAACTAAAGAAGGCCAGCGGTCATCAAATCGGCCCAGTGGAGCACAGTGCGCGCACGGCTAGATCCCTAGGCGAGATGCACGGCAGGATGGCCCACAGGCGCGATGAGCAATAGGCCGGCCCAAGCGGGGGCGAGTACGAGTGGCCCAGCAAGGCGCGGCAACGGCGCAGGGGGCCCAAGCACGATAGTCAGTGGTAGGCCAGCCCAGTAAGGTAACCCACGGGGCCCAGTAAGTTGACCCACGGGGAAGAATCCAGCGACGGTGGCATAACTTTGTGAAAAGGCCCCTGCATTATCTAAAATTTACCCAGTAGTACTCTAGACACTAGTCAACACTTTTAACATGAGTCACGTATTTCGCACTGAGAACCCCATATTAGTTTGTATTCACTCTATCTCACCTTCTCAAAATAGAGCACTGAGTAGAGCCACCGGCCGGCGGTGGCGGCAACGACGCTGTCGGGCTAGGGAAGGCACAACGATGATGGAGGCGGTGTGCAGGGGCAGCGAGGGCACCAACCGCTCCCATGGGCACTAGCGGCATGGCCATGGGCACCCCGAGGTAGCCTGGCCACGCACCCATGTGAGCGACCACCGGGCTACGATGGCACAACCCGGCAAGGCCTGCTGGAGGACACGCAGGGCAGTGGCAGGCGGCCATGGCACACTAGGGGGCTACGCAGCGGACCCGGTTGGCATGTGGTCGACGACGATATGGCCCGCGGTGGCCCATGGCATGGCAACAAAGGTGAAATGGAGCCACACGTGGATGATAGTAGGGCTGCCTAGTGCAACGGTGGGGGCGCTTCGGCGACGAGGCACTGCGGATGGGAGGCGCGCGAACGAAAGGCAGCATGGTGCTGGCCTAGAGCGGGGATATGGCGTGGGATCCGGTGCACCTACGCACTACGACCGACGACGATAGGGAGGGAGAGCAGCATAGTGGAGCACAATGGCTCGGGCGCGCTCAAGATCCACCTTAACGGCGGTGAGGGTGTTGGCGTAGGACGCTGCGATGGTGGGGCAGTGCGGCGGGAAAGGCAAGCAGGAGCTTGGATCCAACGCGGGGCCTCAGGGCTCGCACACGCAGGGGAACAAGAGGAGCCACGGTAGCTCAGGTGCGCTACGAGGAAGGCGAGGCTTGGGGATGGAGGCTTAGGCGTTGCGGAGTATGGGGTTCAGCATTTGCAAGGTCATGGTAGGCGCTGTGGTTGCTGCAGCATGGGAGAGGCAACGTAGAGGAAAAAGGGAGGGAGGGAGAGATAGGTCTGGCATGGATTGATCTACGATGTGACTGAGCAACAGTGGCACACGTGTAGGCGTAGGCACGTCGGTTGCTCGGCTCGGCATAGAGGCAGACAAGAAAAAGATCGTGGCAACAGAGACAAGCAAGGTAGGCAAAGGCAGTAGAAGCATTGAAAAGCAGGCATGCGCGAGAGAGTGGGGAAAAGAAAAAGGACCTTCTACTGCTTGAATGCTCGGTGCGACTGGTGCTCACATAAAAATATCAGACGCGACGCAAGTGAGGGAGAGAAGGACAGGGGTGCAGGCAAATGGACACGCCGTGGTGTAGAGCAATGCAGAGCCACGACGAGAGACATGATGTTAATAATTGCCATGCAATGAGTACATAGTATGCCATGCTAGGAAAAGTAAATGAAGCCTACAGAGCTGCTGCACTACCGCTCGTCTGTTACATGCTTCTCAAATTAAACACGTGAGTATATATATATACCTATAGATATTTCTATCGGTTTACTAATTTAGACAATTAGCAACATCTAGGCATAAGGAGATCTTCAACAAAGCTCGAATTTAAATTAGATTCAAAAGCTATGTATATATCATTCTATTTATTAATGGATTTTATTTTATTTATAAAGTTGCTTTTCATGATTAATCTAATAGAATAAACCGTTCGCTATCTATTTACTCGAATTGTTGTGTGACATTCCTAAATATCTTTACGTACTGAGTAATTTAACTTGGGCGTTTATTTGAGTCCATAAAACTAAGTCACATAGGATTCCCTTATCATGGCAAGTATGTTTTTAAATAAAAAATCCGAGAAACTCGTTTCGGAAATTTTTCTTATGCCTAAATCGTGGTGCTAAACAAGCTCGTAACACCAGAGGTGTTACAACCAACCCCACTTAAAAAGAATCTCATCCTGAGATTTGAAGCAATAATTAGAAGAGGGGAAACACGATTACATTTCGTTGATCAGAGATCACACAAAAGATTACACGACTTCGAGTGCTAAACCACACAGGAATTTAGGGATACATGGTTAAGAGTAACCTAATACAACCGAGACTTAATCTAGAAGTCGAGATAGATGAGGATAATGGAGAAATAGTAGGATAATGAGTATCCAAAACATGGCGTATGACCAACAGATCTAAAAACAGTTGACTGAGAAGTAAAACATCATGAACCCTAACATCGACTAACCAACGGTAGACTTGAACTTCTTTGAAACCGAATCCTTTCTTCTTCTTAGATTACACCATCACCTCAGAGTGACGAACCTAATTCCACGAGTGACGACTGGATCTCGTAGCTCTACTCCAAGTGCAAGGGGACTGGGATGAAGAAGAAGAGCAAGGACCAAGGGTATTTTATAGTGGCGAACGGAGGTGGGGCGCAACACATCAGAAGTGGAGGTGGCATGAATGACATACATAGATGGTTCATGCTATGAAGATAAGGTCAGACATGGTGTGCTTCCTACGCGAGTGATAGAGGATAAGGGAGAAGAGAGGAGAGGGGGGTCTAGTAGGGGGACGATGGCATGGGAGTCGAGAGCCGACTAGATGCCAGGAAAAAGGAATAGCGCACAGTGCATAAGGACGGCAAGTGTGGCACGATGCCGTGGCCATGCGAAAATGGGGTGCTAATGGGCTCGACATAGACGACGTTCGTAGGGCACGCAGCGCAATAACCCAGCATGCATAGTGTGGTCAACTAAACACATGGCTTAGGACATGACATCCACTTAGGCTTTTACAATCACTCCTGACTATCCATGACTAACTTTTCTTACTACTCTTCTTTCCTTTCCTTGTCTACCATGTGTACCAACCTCTGTATGAACTAAGAGCACGACATACACACTTTCTCCAAAACCATATTCTCTTGGTTTCTTTAAGGGAACACTATTTCATCCACCCGTTGTGGATTTCCCATTGGAATGCCTGAATATTTTCAAAGAGAATATTTGTAGCAAAAGCGATATGACGGTGTAACTTGGTAAAGATACTTGCTTAATAACCTCGATACCAGTGCATGCCGAGCAGCGTCACATGTGGTAGCTGTTCCACAGAGAGCCCTCGGTTTCATCATGGCACCATAAGCTATTGACCCATCAACTATTATCAACTTACACGCTATGAAGGCGATGGGGTCACAGACCACAGAATAAGAGGAGTATTGCAAGAGAAGATTCAAACAATAAGGGTTCCCTTTACAACAAGGGACAAGGAATTCAAATCCAACAATAGATTTGATTTAAAGGGATTCAAGTGTTCTACTAGGACATCTATAATTAGTCGATACAGTGTCCTATGTTCTCCAATCATGGTAGATCTACTGGTATCTAAATAGCAACTTCTCTTGTAACCCGCTTAATATCGCCCATGAAAACTCTAAGCACATCTCACAAAACTTAAGGTGGATGAACGCAATAAACACAACAAAATAACAAAATGCATCTTCCAACGGTCTTATGTAGGTACATCATACAGGCATCTAGGCTCCCATTCACGACACATCATTCCCTATGGTCGGACGGCCCCAACAACTATGGACAACAACAATGGCAAGAGTACAATACCAGAGGACAACAATGAAAAGCACAACTACTATAGGTACAACATTCCAAGGCAACTAATCTATTCTAGACCACACATCTTCATTCCTAGGCTTAGCGGATTCTTCTACCGCCTTGGCTATGGATCTACATCTTCTCGTAGCAATGGCAGAGTGAGAGGAATCAAGGGCTCTACTTCTGACACTTCCGAAGGTGGAGGTGTTGGTGGCACTGCAACATCGGTTCTCCTTCTTTCTAGTGGATGGACAGGGATCCCTTCCAAGATCGAGGCATCCTGCCTTTCAGCAGCCAGCATCCTCTGCTTGGCCATGGTGACAAGATAGGCCTCACCCAGCTGATGAACATGCCAGTCTTCAGCCTCCTTCAGAGCTTCCAACAAGGCAGTCTCTCGGCTCTTAGTAGCTACGACACTAGCATGTGCTTTGGCAAGTTGCACCTTAAGCATCCGGATGAAGATCTTAGCTTCCTCGACTCGATGGAGACACTTCCTCATCTCCAAGGCTTATCGGTCATTCTGCACATCTAGAGCAAGCAGGTATGTGTTCAAGTGCACCATGGTAGGACTATCTTCTTGCGCCTCCTACCCTTGCAAGGCTTCCACGCGAGCCCTCCATACCCACCGATTCCTGTCCAAAGGGGGAAAGAACCACATGAGGGTACAGGCAATGGGCTCCTCATAGATCTGTCAAAGGTACCACAAGGCTTTGTGGGCCACAACCTGGTAGGTGTCAATGAAGCTAAACCTAGTTGTGGTCACACACTAGGCTTCAGTAAGGTTGGGGAACTCTTTACTCTTTCTAATGTAGACAGTAACCTCACACCACTCGGTGCCACGCTCCTCTACTCACGACCCTCATACTCAGGATGATCTTTAACTCTAAGCTTTTGTAGGGTGGCATGCAGGATTCTAGGAAAACCCTCAACATTCAGGTAGTAACTACTAACCCAGGCTCCTGCCATCTCTGGCGGTGGTTGTGAGGAAGGCTGAGCGAAAAGCTTGCTAAAAGGAAAGGCTAGGTGAGCTAAAGTGCGCTAAGTGGTGGTTCCAATGGCTAAGCTAGGCTCTACTTATAAAGGCGGAGCATTTAGTGGTCCTGGCACGGTCCACCAGGGTTCCTATGCGGGGTCACTATGAATGAATCAACCAATTTTTTTCGCACATTCGAGGCGAGCGAGGTCCGAAGCCATTACTGACTAGTACGACTGTAGGACAGGTGTCTGACAAGAGCACAAAAATGGGTACGAGGAGACATGGGTCACGACCAATGTGAACCATAGGCGAACACGGAGCACGAAGCCACAGTGCAGACCTAACTCTAGAATAGGAACGAGTTAGTCATGCACAATATGACACGTGTGACACCTATGGATGGCATATCTACCAGCAATATGGCACTATAATGCACAAACAGGATATGCATGAATACATGTCCTATATGTCCTTTCACTGTTGCCAATATATAGGGCAACCGTTATAAAATTTTTGGCACATCATTCTCTCTCTGTAACTAGTCGATACTATCAAACTATGCTTGGATCAGTGTACCTATAGAAAAATTGATTAAGCCTACCTAAGTTAGCAGACTGCCATCTATCCTAGATACATCACCATAGTAATAGGGCTACTTATGTAACTTCACATAAAGATGTCCTATTCTTTGAAAAGAATTTGTTGTCAAATTTTATTTTAGAAAAGGTTTTTTAGGCTTTATTTCCTCATTTATGCTCTGATACCACCTATGTTAGAACCGCTTAATCCAATGCCTCCCAGGAGTGCTCCTCTACCATTAAACACTAAGTATTCAAGGGAGAACACCAAATTACGTGGTCCCGTCGAGCACATCTAAGGGAGAACCCAAAAATCCACATTTTTCATCAGGATCACAAATGAGAGAATAAATGTTACATCATTATTAACCATTTCTTATATCTCTTTTAATACAACATCAGAGTATAATATTTATTGTTATAACAACAGAATGTAATCATATTATCAGAATTATGAATAATTTAATTGAACAACGGAATATAAACATGCAATCAGAATTACAGCAGAAATAAATATTTATTCATGATATGATAAAACATCAAAATGTAAACTATGACAACATTTATAAACTTTTATTTATAAAAACATTTAGTGAGAGTTATAAATAAAAACTATAATCATAGCGTAAAGGAAATTCTCTCTAAGCCCACCAGGAGGAATCTACACACAAGAGTCAGCTCTAGCATCCACCTGTCACCTACAATAGGGGAAAATAAAATCCTAAGTACTTAATTGTACTTAGCAAGACTTACCCGACAGGAGGAAATAAAAGACTTCAAGGATATGCAAGGCTATCTGGCTTGTGTGTTTATTGCATCTACAGAAGCATTACTAAGCGTGCGTCCTTATATTCGATTTTTGTTAACGACCGCATTAGTTCGTTATCTAACCATTCTATGTAAGCACCTATACTACTTTCAAGCAGGTGGTAAGCAATCAGAATTTACTTTTTCCATCTTTCATCTTTCAGTTCTTACTACGGTGCTAGACCACAGACAAGTCATGCCGAAATGTTGGTAATTCACGAATCAATGCCCCCAGCTAGGTACCCCAAAAACATACACCCTGATTGTACCCAAGGTACAAGCAGGACCAACCCACTACCCTCCTATCATGGGGGTCTAGGTCCCCATCCAAACTGGGGCTCCAAGCCCCCACCCCTGAGTTCCAGACTCAGTGCGGTGCAAGGACCTCCTAACCCAAAAACCACCATGACAGTCGGTCTGGAAAGAGCCAGAACCCATGACAAGAGAGTAACTAGTCTTCCAAGCGTCCATACCCAAGTATGTGCTCAGGGATAATAAGGGCTTTTACCTCCTTATTCAAGCTCTTGCATTCCCTTCTCTTAATGTCAAAGTGTTCTTTAGCATCTTCTAGCATGTCAAATAATTCATCCTTAGTAGGTTCATCATCATCACTATCACTATCATTTTCTTTTTCATGTTCATTATCATCAATATGTTCTTCATCACTTTCATCCTCACAAGAATGTACCTTAGTGGCCTTAGCCATGAAGCATGATGAAGATTCGAAGAGAGAAGGCTTCTCATTGATGGCAATACTTGCAAGAACCTTCTTCTTGGTGGTCTTGTGATCATCACTATCATTATCATCATTACTTGAGGAGTCATCACTATCCCAAGTGACTACATATGAACCACCCTTCTTCTTCTTGAAGGCCATCTTGTCCTTTTTCTCTTTCTTTTCCTTCTTGTCCTTCTTCTTGTTCTTCTTGTTGTCATCATCATGGTCACTATTGTATGGGCATTGAGCAACAAGATGATCTTTGCTTCCACACTTGAAGCACCTTCTTGACTCTTCTTTGTTCTTGGATGAAGACTTCTTTCTTCTAGCATGGTAGCCCTTCTTCACCATGAACTTGCCAAATCTCTTGACAAATAGAGCCATCTTCTCATCATCATCATCATCCCATGATTCATCTTCTTCACTTGATGTTTCTTGCTTTGCTTTGCCCTTGGATGATGTGGCTTTGAATGCCACGCTCTTCTTCTTCTCATCCTTCTTCTCATCTTTCTTCTCCTTCTTTTCTTCCTTCTCATCATCATCTCTATAAGTGTCATCAGTCATTATATCTCCCAACACTTAGTTTGGTGTCATGGTGTCTAAACCACTCCTCACTAGAATAGTAACCAATGTACCAAATCTTGAGGGTAAGCATCTCAAGAACTTGTGGGAGAAGTCCTTGTCCTTCACCTCTTCTTCAAGTGCTTTGAGATCATTGATAAGCACTTGAAGCCTATGGAACACCTCCGGCACACTCTCATCATCCTTCATCTTGAAGCTTGCAAACTTCTCTTTGAGAATGTATGCCTTTACACCCTTCATGGCTTGAGTGCCCTCAAATAATTCTTCCAACTTCTTCCAAGCTTCATGTGCCATCTCAATATTCTTGATTTGCTCAAATGTTCTTTCATCAATTACATCATGAATGGCACTTAGAGCAATGTCATTGTTTTGGAGAAGCACTTCTTTAGCGGCGGTGGGATTCTCCGGATCACCAATCTTAATTTTGGTTTCTACCACCTTCCACACATTTCTATTGATTGACTTGATGTGTGTGGTCATCTTTAACTTCCAATAAGGATAATTTGTGTCATCAAATTAGGGTGGCTTCTTGGTGTTGTTGATTTGAGCCATTTTAACACCGAAGGTTGTTAAGCCTCAAATAATGGTGACCTCGGCTCTGATACCACTTGAAAGGTCCTAATGGCTAGAGGGGGGTGAATAGCCTAATAAAATTTCTACAACAACACTTAACAAAAGGTTAGCCAATTATGAGGCAAAGCAAGTGTTGCGCTAGCCTACTCAAAATGCAAGCCACCTACCACAATTCTAGTTTAGATAGTGTCGATTCACACAAGAGGTATGGCACTACTCTATGTTAGTGTGCTCTCAAAGACTAACTAAAGAGCCACACTAACCAAGCAAGCAAGCTCTCACAACTAGTTACACTAAAGAGCTTGTCAACTAGTTTGCAATAATGTAAAGAGAGTGATCAAGATAGTTATACCACCGTGTAGAGGAGTGAACCAATCAATCACAAGGATGAATAACAATGGAGACCAATCACCTCGGAATCAAAGAATGAACACAATAATTTTTACCGAGGTTCACTTGCTTGCCGGCAAGCTACTCCTCGTTGTGGCGATTCACTCACTTGGAGGTTCACGCGCTAATTGGCTTCACACGCCAAACCCTCAATAGGGTGCCACACAACCAACACAAGATAAGGATCACACAAGCCATAAGCAATTCACTAGAGTACCTTTTAGCTCTCCGCCGGGGACAAGGTCAAGAACCCCTCACAATCACCACGATCAGAGCCGAAGACAATCACCACCTCTGCTCGATGATCCTTGCTGCTCCAAGCCATCTAGGTGGCAGCAACCACCAAGAGTAACAAGTGAAATCCGCAGCGAAACACAAACACCAAGTGCCTCTAGATGCAATCACTCAAGCAATGCACTTAGATCACTCCCAATCTTACTATGACGATGAATCAATGATGGAGATGAGTAGGAGGACTTTGGCTAGGCTCATAAGGTTTCTATGTTAATAAAAAATGGCCAAAGATGTGAGCCACAGCTGGCCATGGGGCTTAAATAGAAGCCCCCATGAAATAGAGCTGTTGTACCCCTTCACTGGGTACACTGCGCTATGACCGGATGCTTCGGTCTTACTAACCGGACCCTAGACTCAGCGTCCGGTCCACTGATGGATGCCATGTGTCACCAGCTTCAAACGCTGTTCGTCAGTTTTCAATGGCTATGAAGCCGACCAGACGCTCCGGTAAAACTGACCGGATGCTGGAGCCTTAGCGTCCGGTCGAGTACAGTAAGGGTCGAAAACTGGTTTTCCTTGACTGGACATAGCCCAGCATCCGGTGGTAAACCCTAGCCTCTGTACTGCCAGTCAACGCGACCAGACGTAGGCAGTCAGCGTCCGGTGCTTTTGGATCTAGTATCCGGTCACTTGACCGACGCTGGCATCTCCTCTATTTTCACTTCTAACTTCTTCACCCTTGCTCCAATGTGTCAACCACCAAGTGTATCACCTTGTGCACATGTGTTAGCATATTTTCACAAGTATTATCAAGGGTGTTAGCATTCCACTAGATCCTAAATGCACATGCAATGAGTTAGAGCATCTAGTGGCACTTTGATAACCGTATTCCGATACGAGTTTCATCCCTCTTAATAGTATGGCTATCAAACCTAAATGTGATCACACTCTCTAAGTGTCTTGATCACCAAAACAAAATAGCTCCTATAATTTATACCTTTGCCTTGAGCTTTTTGTTTTTCTCTTTCTTCTTTTCAAGTTTTGAGCCCTTGATCATCGCCATGCCATCACCATTGTCATGTTATGATCTTTATTAGCTTCTCCACTTAAAGTGTGCTACCTATCTCATGATCATTTGATAAACTAGGTTAGCACATAGGGTTTTATCAATTCACCAAAACCAAACTAGAGCTTTCACCCGGCCCCCACCTCCTATTTATGGTGTTGTGCGATGGGGGCCCACTAATCATATTAGGGTTGGGCGCCCCCCATCAGGACGCAGATCCAAGGACCCAATAGGCTGTTGGGCCTATTGGTGGAGATCAAGTAACATTACAAGCTCACTTAGGCCCACTCAGACGCACATTCTTGGACTTAGCTCTCCCTGACTTCCTAGGCTTAGCAACAACAGCTACATCACGTGGGTGTGGACTGCTGACATCCCCTCCTCCTTAGGTGGTGGCATGTCCCCATGCCGCAGCGGGAAACGCTACCGGATAGCGACTTCATCTTCCCATGTGGCGAGGCTATTGTTAGAGGCCTGACCATTTGATCAGGAGCTGAGGCATGGATCCAACAGCACTCGTTCTAGTACTTGATAGGCGTCGTCAGGCTCGGGAAGCTAAGCGAAGATTGTTGGTGAGGAAGAGGTCACCGGCTTGAGCAAGGATACATGGAAGACCGGGTGCACAGAGGAGCCTGTTGGCGACTAAAGCTTGTATGCTCATTGATCTTATCGACGATCTATGGCTAGAGGCACAAGTAGACGTAGTCGTTGATGTCGCTGTGAGAATTCTTAATTCATGAGTTATAGGGAGGGATTTATGTCATCACAAACAGAATCTAAAGCAAGTGTTAGATTTAAAGCTGGTGTTAATGATTCTAAATTGACTTACTACACCCCGGAGTACAAAACCAAGGATACTGATAGCCTATTTGCTTGTGCTGTTCAACCGGCTTTAATCCATATAAATCAGCCATGGAACAATGTTTTTCTCTCATAACAAACTAGCCGTATAAATCAGCAGAAGCCGATTTAATACCAACCAAACAGAGCCTGATATCTTGGTAGCATTCTGAGTAATTCCTCAGCCTGGGATTCCGCCTGAAGAAGCAGGGGCTGCACTAGCTACGAAATCTTCTACTGGTACATGGACAATTGTTTGGACTGATGAACTTACTAGTCTTGATTGTTACAAAGGACAATGCTATCACATCGAGTCCGTTCCTAGGGAGGCAGGTCAATATATCTGTTATGTAACTTATCCATTAGACCTATTTGAAGAAGGTTCTGTTACTAACATGTTTTCTTTCATCGTGGGTAATGTATTTTGTTTCAAAGCATTACGCGCTCTACATTTGGAAGATCTACAAATTCCCCCTACTTATTCAAAAACTTTTCAAGGTCCACCTCACAGTATCCAAGTTGAAAGGGATAAGTTGAACAAGTCGTTCTTTATTGGGATGTACTATTAAACAAAAATTGCTTGTACACTCGTTGATCTTATCGACGATCTATGGCTAGAGGTGCAAGTAGACGTAGTCGTCGATGTTGAAGGACGGCTCATAGCCACGCTTGTCTGCCTAGTGCTTCATGCACTACTGCACACAGAGCAAATGTTGGTGCACCGCTGTGAGTACAGTGGAGCGCTCAGCCAACATAGATGCCACATCGGGGATAGGGGAAATAGAGTCCCGAGAAATACCGAAATGACGAGCACAACCATAGAGTACCTCGAAGGGAGAGTGTCAAGGTCACTAGGGTCAAGGATAGTTGGACCTCGACTATGGAGCTCGTAGTCTCGATCCGTGGTTGAGGCGAGGTTTTTCCCCTTAGCTCTCAGGTTTGGTTGGAGAAGAAGGAGATCAGATAAATATTTCTTGCTTGCCTTCCCAGAGTTTGCTTACATGCATATATATGGCCAAGGCCTAAACTGAATCTGAGCCAATTGCTCCTAGAATTAAGGACTGAAAATAGGAAACTATCCTATCCTTCCACGCGCGCTGCGCATTTCGTGGCTCTGCGCACGTCATGGGCTCGCTAGCACCGGATATACATGCGCCCCCACATGACATCTCTCCCTCCATCAAGGAGCAGCTCGTCCTTGAGCTAGAACGTAGGATACTTGGTGCAGCATGGCTCGATGTCCTCCCAAGTCGTCGACACCGTGGACTCCCCTTTCCACTAGATCAATACCTGGCGCACACCATGAGCTAGGCGTGTCCGTACTACATGTTCTGGCTCTGGGGCAATGGCTCCATGATGAATATGAGGCAGAGGCGGCGGAGCATCTGGAGGCGGTCCCTGGAATTTCTTAAGGAGGTCGACGTGGAACACGTCGTGAAGACGAGCCCGAGGAGGCAGGGTGAGGCGGACAACGATGTCGTTGATCAATTCGACAACATGGTAGGGCCCGTAGAACTGAGGTTTAAGCTTGCCAGAGGTGGCCTGGGGCAGAGACGACGCCGCACGCTGTCGAAGGCGGAGGAGCACCTAGTCGCCCACCTGGTATGAGACTTGGCGATGAGCTTTGTCATAGTGAAGCTTCTAGACTGCCTGGGCCTGCTCTAGTCGGTAGCGGATGTCAGCAAGGAACTCTTCACATTCTTCCATGCTCCTAGCGACTGCTGCCATGCGTGTGTCCCCCGGTTCATAAGACCGAATGGATGGCGGATCGCGTCCGTAGATGACGTGGAACAGCGTGTCCCGCAATGAAGTTTAGTAGGAGGTGTTGAAGATGAACTCCACCCACAGCAGCCACCGCAGCCACTATCGCGGCCGATATCTAGTGAGGCAGCGTAGGTACATGATGATGACGCAGTTGGCGGCCTCCGACTGTCCATCCGACTAGGGATGAAAAGTAGTAGTCATGTGCAACTTGGTGCCCACCAAGCGCATGAGCTCACGCCAGAAGTGTGAGGTGAAGACCGGATAATGGTCGGACACCATGGACTGTGGTATGCCGTGTAGGCAAACTATGTCGGTGAAGAACGCTTGAGCGACGGTCTTAGCGGAGTACGGGTACGCCAAGGGAATGAAGTGGCAGTACTTGCTGAACCTGTCCACCATGGTCAGTATGACTGACTTGCCCCAGACGTGTGGCAGAGCTTTGACAAAGTCAAGGGCGATGTCTGTCCAGACATCCTGTGGCATGGGTAGCAGAAGGAGGAGACCCGCTGGGTGTAAGTGCTCCGACTTGTAGCGTTGACAAGTGGTGCAAGCACGCACAAAATCCTGCACAAGTTGTTTCATGTTAGGGAAGTGAAAGTCATGCTGTAGACGGTGCAACGTGCGCTGGACCCCTTCATACCCGTCCTCGTGGACGGCTGCCATGATCTCTTGCATGAGGGGAGACGCCGGTGGAATGTAGAGGTGCCCGCCGAACTGCACCATGTCATCGACGATCGCCCACGGTGCTTGTCTGGAGCCCGCATGGACTTCGTCCTAGAGAGCGATGAGTGTCGGGTCGAAGAGCTGTGCTTGGTGGAGACGCGTGACAAAGTCGAAGCGGGGAGCCAAGAGGACTAGGATGGCCCCGTCATCCACCGTGTCGCGCCGAGAGAGAGCGTCCGCCACTGCGTTTGCCATTCCGGGCTTGTACTCGACGGAGAAATCAAAGCCCAGAAGCTTCCCCACCCAATGATGTTGGGGAATTGTCGCAAGTCTCTGATCCAACAAATACTTGAGGCTATAATGATCCGTCTTGACAAGGAAATGGCGGCGCCATAGGTACGGTCTCCAGTGTCGGATGGCGTGGACGAGGCCGATGAGTTCCCGCTCGTAAGCGGCGAGGGCATAATGTCGAGGCGCGACTGGCCGACTGAAGAAGGCAAGCGGATGGCCATCCTAGACGAGCACCGCGCCAAACCCGTGTGATGAGGCGTCGCATTCGACGATGAACATCTTGGAGAAGTCCTGCGTGGTGAGGATCGGAGCTAAGGTGACCGTAGCCTTGAACGCGTCGAACGCCGTGGCCGCCGCCTCAGTCCAGGAGAAGCCATACTTCTTGAGGAGGGCCGTCAACGGTGCGGCGACGGTGCCGTAGTTGTGGACGAATTTGCGGTAGTACCCCACCAAGCCGAGGAAGCCACGCACCGCTCGTGCCGAGCGAGGTACCGGCTAGTCGCGGATGGCCTGCACCTTGGCCGGGTCCATGGTGACGCCCACCGCTGATATGACATGGCCCAGGTAGGCGACGAAAACGACACCGAAGGCGCACTTGGCGCGCTTGACAAAGAGCTGGTGCTGCCGAAGCTCGGAGAGGACAACGCGGAGGTGGCGCAAGTGATCCACCCATGTCTTGCTATAGATCAAAATATCGTCAAAGAAGACAAGTACAAAGCGATGGAGAAAGGGCCGGAGTACATCGTTCATGAGGGCTGGGAATGTCGCCGGGGCATTGCACAACCCGAACGGCATCACCAAGAACTCATAGAGACCGTCGTGGGTGCGGAACGCGGTCTTGTGTACATCTTTCGGCCGCATTCGTACCTGATGGTACCCCAACCGCAAATCCAACTTGGTGAAGAACCGCGCGCCATGGAGCTCGTCGAGGAGTTCATCGACGACGGGAATGGGGAACGTGTCCTTGACGATGAGCGCATTCAGAGCGCGATAGTCGACGCAGAACCGCCACGAACCATCCGCTTTCTTGACTAGGATGATCAGCAAAGAGAACGCCAAGTCGCTGCCGCGGACAATGCCTTGTTCAATCATGGCAGCGCACTGCCGCTTGAGTTCATCTTTATGGGCCGCCGGGTACCTGTACGGGCGGACTGCCACCGGTGGCGTGCCCGGCCTGAGGACGATGCTGTGGTCGCGGGCACGCTTGGGTGGAAGTCCCTTGGGCTCAGCGAAGACATCCTCAAAGGAAGCCAGCAGCTCGTCGAGGAGGGAGTTGCTGGCTGCTGCAACGGAGAGGCCCGGCGCACTGGGCGCGGCCACGCCCGACCAGCAGACCTCACGGCCGTGCTGGTTGAACGACATGGTGCGTGCGGTGAAGTCCTAGATGATCGGTCCGAGAGTGGCCATCCACCGCGTTCCTAGAACCAAATCGTACCCTACAAGTGGCATGACAAAAAGGTCGACGCGGAACTCATTGTCGTCGATGGTGATCGGTGCTTGCCGAAGAACGTCGGGGCAAGTGACCTTCTCGCCGTTGGCCACGGTTGCCGTGAGGCGCGGCCGGGGTTGGATGGACAACCCGGTACGAAGAGCCGCGGCCTCGGCGATGAAGTTATGGGTCGAACCGGTGTCTAGGAGTGCGATGAGAGTGGTGGCGCCCAACGACACGCTGATCTGCATCGTGTCGCAGATCGGCACACCGGCGACTGTGTGCAGGGAGAAGACCGGTGTCTCTGTGTCCGGTACCTCGGTCGCCGCTGTGTCGTCGTTGTTGGTGATTTCCACGCTGTCGATGTAGAAGAGCCGTCTGTAGACACAGTTATGCCCACGTGTATACTTCTCGTTGCAGTTGTAGCAGAGGCCTAGGCGGCGGCGCTCCTTCTGCTCCGCCTGGGATAGACGCTTCACCGGGCGGCCGTCCACCGTGACCGGGGGCGCTGCAGCCTTGTCGACCAGGGGAGCCGGAAGGGCGAGGCGTGGAGCTGGAGTAGGCAGCAGGCCTCGGGTTGTGGCCTTGGCTGGTGCCGGCGTGTACTGCTCCCGCAGCTCTAGTTGTCGTGCCAAGCTCATGGCAGCCGCCAACGACTGGGGGTTCTGGATGCGGACGTCGATGCTAAGCAGCGGTAGGAGACCCCCAGTGAAGAGCTGCACCCGCTGCGACTCCTCCAGAGGACCCGCGCGTGCCAGGAGCGCTTGGAAGCGATCCTGGTACTCGTTGACCATGCTTGTACGCCGGCAATCGGCGAGCTCGAACAGCGGGGCAGACGCAGCGGCGGTCCGTAGCGCAGGTTGAGGAGGTCGGTGAAGCGGCGCCAGGAGGGAGTACCCTCGTCCAGCTGAACTTGGATGTACCACATCTAGGCTCCCTCCTCTAGGTTATAGGACGCCATCCAGACCTTCTCCTCTTCCATGATCCGCTGCTGATGGAAATACGACTCGCATCGATTAATAAAAATTAGCGGGTCGGACTTGCCGTCATACCGCGGGAAGTCCATCTTCTGGAAACGCGGCGGCTGGTCGGTGTGGTGCTCGCCCGTGGCCTGCCTGCTGCCCGAGGCGGAGGACTGAGCGGCGGACAAGGCAAGGATAGCCTTGGCATTGGCCTCCGCTGTGGCTTGCAGGGTTTTGACGGCCGTGGCCAGCGCCTCCATGGTGGCCTTGAGATCGGTGGAGTCACCCATAGCGGCGGTGCAGGAAGATGCGGAGGCGGGGGAAGGTGGCGCGGCGCCTGTAAGTGGAAGTGGCGGCGCGGCGGCTGGTGTTGAGGTGGAACTCGAGGACAAGGATCGACGAGACCGTGATACCAGGTTGTCAAGGTCACCAGGGCCTAGGATAGCTCGACCTCGACTACGGAGCTCGCAGTCTCGATCCGTGGTTGAGGCGAGGTTTTGCCCCTCAGCTCTCAGGTTCGGTTGGAGAAGGAGATCAGATAAATATTTCTTGCTTGCCTTCCCAGAGTTCGCTTACATGCATATATATGGCTATGGCCAAGGCCTAAACTGAATCTGAGCCAATTGCTCCTAGAATTAAGGACTGAAAATAGGAAACTGAAAATAGAAAACTATCCTATCCTTCCACACACGCTGCGCGTTCTGTGGCTCTACACACATCGCGGGCTCGCTGGCGCCAGATATACGTGCGCCCCCACATGACAGAGAGCGCCCCAGGGAAGCGTGTGGACTGGCATTCAACAATTTCTCATATATATAACCTCGTATCCCGGATAATCAATCTACTATCTCGTCCATAATCTTACAAGTTTGATTAGTTAGGATTGCACTATCTTGTGCATAATCTTACGAGTTTGATTAATGAGGATTGGCTTAAGGCCAAGCCACGCCGAGCCGGTAAAAGGTTAATCTACCTTAAATAATCATAACTTCCATAACACTCACGTAGCTTCACTAGGTAAAAATATTTGACTCTAAATCTGATGAAGCATATCACCATAAACATTGCGACAGGCAAACTATCCAGAAATTCATTACAGAACACATATCACCATTGAGCGAGTTGAACATCGTGATATTGGCAGTTATCCTAAAACTTCATCTTGGTGCTAAAAGATATTCGATTGATAAACAAGAAACCAGTTCAACACTCAAGTTGGCTCATTTGTAGAAATCGAAATCTGTCTCGGGCTTCTTCACATTGGTTCGGTAGCCCTTCTCAAAGTCCTTGGGGAGGATGACATATCGGTTTTTACGGATAGCATGCATGCCAGCTTCTTGACATATAGCAGCAATCTGTAAAAGCATAATGCGAGGGGCATTCAGGGTGACAGGAAAAAAAGATTACCTGATTTTACATCGTCAAATCAATAATCTATAACTAATGCGAGGAGCATTGAGGGTGACAGGGGAAAAAAGGTTATCTCATTAAACATTGTCAAATCAATTATCAATAACTAATGTGATTGGCATAAAAGTATTATCTAATTTAAATCACCAAATGCCCTAAGAATATATATCTACTGCTACTGCAATAATAAGGAGGAAAACAATTTACTAATATGTGTTTACATGACTATGGTGTATCATGCTAAGAACAAGAAAAGATCTAAGATCATAAGCATTACCCTTGTAATGTGGTTTGGCCATCCCCATTAAACAAATATGTGCATTATTGGATCCAAGGTTTACTGGATATAGATTTCATCAATACTACCTCACTTTCAAATTTTCAAAATGCAAGGTGTACCTTGAAGTGGTGCAGTCTCTAACACCACACTCTGAACACTATTATCTCTTATATTATAATTCTAATAACCATGAAATTGATATCATATGAAAGTGCTTTTAATATGAATTAAACAATAGTAAAATTGTATGGTACAATCTAAAAATCTTTGGAATACTGTGTTGCGCATACACCTTTAATAAAAATAAGAAAAGGAGGGAGTAGGATATAAGTGTACTAGCTACGCAGTAGAAATCACAAAAGCACCCATTTACATGTCAAAAACTATGGGGGAAAGTGGTATCGGACGCTATGAAAAGTGTATTTGTATTATTAATTTAGAACGTTACAATGAAAAAAGAGACTCACATCAGCAGCACTGATCTTATCCGGTCTGGAAACATAATCTTCCAAATCAACCTCATCGCTCAAGTTCATTTTGGCAGTGCAAACCTGAAGATTAGATGAGCTAACTATCAAGTGTGAAAAATAGATGACACAAGAAAATCTAGTGGCCCAGAAAACCAAAACCAAACAGCATGAGTTGACAAACGAATTTGTAAAACAGAATTGTAATAAAGAAAGTGGAATTGTTTGTAAATCCTAGGTAGAGAAAACATAACACAGAAACAAGCAAGTAAACTGGTACTTTTTTATAGCATGAAGATAATTTAAAGATGGTGCATATCTATACATCACAAGTCTTGTTGTTGGTATGACGATCCCACTACATGTATAATTATCACAGATAGAGTAATGAAAAATGCTACATGTACAACCCATAGCACAGAAGCCAATAAAGCCTTTCCCGGTGCACTCTTTCCAAGAGTGAGGTGTGGGTGCTAAAATTAAATAAGACCCACAATACACAGTTTCATAGACCCACATAACACAGAGTGAGGTATTTAAATATTGCATGTTTTTTTCAATGAAATGCTCCCAGTGGAGTTTCACTCAACTTCCAACAGGCGGGGATGAAACAAACCGCTCCTAGTGGAGTTTCACTCAATTTCCAATGCATTGGAAATGGTGTGCACTGAGTTTCATCTAGGTAAAACTCATATCCTCTCTCATAATCCACATGCCACGTCGTCATTTTTGCTGATGGTCACCTCATTAAATGGGAATGAAACTCCCAGTGGAACTGGCCTAACAGTGCTCAGGAATCATCCACATGGGCCCACCAAGGAAGCGACTCTATAGCAATTGTATCTAGGACAGATGTAATAGGATGCATGGTTATTTCCATAAATAATACCATGTAGAATAAATAGCTATTAACACTAGGCAACTCATACATCTGGATTGCTCAAAGTTGGTCGTGTATCCAAAGGAACTCTTTATTCCTAATTAAACTTATGTTATTATCCCTTTGAAGAGTGATATGATATGACCACATGTGAACGAGCAAGACTCAAATAATTCCATAGTAATACTCTACAAATCAACAAATACTTATAACTCAGCTCTTGTAACATTATCACAAAACATAACTTACTTGGAAAATAAGCCTCTTCTGACGCCGGTCTGGCAGAGGGAACTCAATTTTCCTGTCAAGTCTACCAGGACGCAACAGAGCAGGATCTAGAGTGTCTGCCCGATTAGTTGCCATTATAACCTTCACATTCACTGTTTGATCAAACCCATCCATCTGCAACATAAATAACCACATTACTAACAAGAAATAAAAGAACTAGTAGGAACTATAATCTAGGAAACTGTAGGAATTCCCCAAGTTAGCTTTTAGAGATAAGAGCTGTTTTCTAAATTCATTTCACATTGCTCTCTTTTCTAATAAAATAGAAGTTCTCAAATTGAATACTATAATGAAAATTGGTTATTTTAACTTGCAAATAACCACTTCTTCAATGTTTCAGGTCTGTTGCTAAATGTTTTCTAACAAAATAATAAATCTTTTAAGTCCTAAAAGTTCATCCTGGTCTTATAATAGCTAAGCTTTACCTGATTGAGTAGCTCCATAAGAATACGCTGAACTTCTCGGTCAGCACCAGTCTGAGCATCAAAACGAGCAGTAGCTATCGCATCAACCTCATCAATGAAAATGATTGCTGGGGCATTCTCCTTAGCCAAACGGAACACATCACGCACCATTCTAGGGCCCTACAAAGGAGTACAAAGATCATAACGCGCCAAGAATAGGACTGACAAATATTGAACAGCCGAAAAGAACAAATTGCAAATTTTTATGTCGGTGATAAGTATCTATGAATAACCACTAATCATACAAAAAATTAAGACATGCATAATGCTTATACTACTCAAACATGATACAGGAAAAATAATAAAATATTACTCCCTCCGTTCCAAATTGTAAGTCATTCTGGCTTTTCTAGATACATAGCTTTTGCTAGGCATCTAGATATACACTATGTCTAGATATACATAGTAAAAGTTGTGTATCTATAAAGGCCAGAACAACTTATAATTTGGAACAGGGAAGTAACATTTACCTTGGTTACATTATATGTGGTACCCAATATAGATTGGGTTAAGGAGATAGCTTTATGGACTATCACAGATACAGTTCCAATGCTAGCATGATGCAACAATTTTGACACAGATGAAGAGCCCATTCAATAGCTCTATGGACTATCACAGATACTGTTCCAAAGCTAGCATGAAACCAGAATGCAACAATTTTGACACAGCTTAGAGCACATTCAAGCTTGTACTAGACAACTTAGAGAATCTATGAACACCTTTCTACTTGTGTTTTCACTTCAGTATAGAGGATGCATAGATACCCATCAGTTTCTCCCCAACCATTTTCGAAAAAGCAATGACAGCAGTATCTACGCTACCAGAACAACTGAGCAACTATATTTTATTATCCAAAAAGCATGAGTGGGCATAAAATAACTCATTAACCTTATAACATGCATCAAATCACTACATTTTATATCCAAACCAAAGGAATTCATATTGGGATTGTAATAGCTCCCAACTTACCTCACCCAAGTACTTTTGTACAAACTCCGAACCGACGACTCTGATAAAAGCAGCAGTGGTGTGATATGCGACTGCTTTGGCAAGCATGGTCTTGCCAGTACCCGGAGGACCATACAGAAGCACACCTCTTGGAGGATCAATACCAATCTGCTTGTACAACTCATGATGAGTCAAGGGTAACTCAACCGCCTCCCGTATTTCCTGCTTTTGGATGTCGCATCCTCCAATATCCTGCACACCATAAGAAACCAAAAAATTGTAATGCACTGAAATTAAATGCATAGATATACCTCAAGAAATTAGAGCCAATTCCTTACAAGCCACTAGAAAAGTTCCAAATTCCGTCTTGACCGCTGAAAAAGTTCATGTCATTTATGCCATCATTTCATTTTTTTAACACCCTTGACCCTTCTATGCCACTGTTGTCTTGTCTGTTAGTTGAAGATGCCGTTACAACACACGTGGATGTCAGTTTTTTTTTAATGACCATTTTAACCCCAGCTATGACTGGAGGCCTAGAGTCTGTTTCATCTTCACTCGTTCTCTCATCTTCCCCACTCCCCCTCTGCTCCCATCAATCTGCCATCCTACCTGCTCCACCTACGGAGCGTCTGCTCTAGAGTTTTGAGATGGAGATCCGCTTGAGAAGAGTGAGGGAGGCGTCAGGGCCGTCTACAACTTGCTTCTCCAGTTCATGTGGCCGTTCATGTTGATGATGAATCACTAGTCTTATCCATTCTTGCAATCTTGCTTCTCCTGTTCTCTGGTTCTTACCACTGCCAATGTTGCAATGAGGCCAAACATCCATGGCCACATTCATTTGAGGGTAAAATGGACATTTCGTCCTTTAGTTAGGACCGTTACTCTAGAGCATGACGGCAGTGGCATAGAAGGGTGCAAAAAATGAAATGATGGCACAGAAGACATGAATTTTTTCAGTGGTCAAGACGGAATTCAAAACTTTTCTAGTGGCTTGTAAGGAATTGGCTCAAGAAATTACGAGAAACATTTCACTTTAGATGCCAAAACAAAACCGCAATGAACCATATTTTGTTTCCTATTCAAAGAAATTCTTAAAACAAATGAAGCACAGATCCAACGTTAATGCGGCATATAGACTTAAAACCCACTGAACCTACAAAAAAGAAGAAATCAATATGGTTTCCATTGCAGCAGAACCATGATATTTTACATGAAAATTGAACCAGTTTCTGCACCAATTTCCACCATTTTCCATAACTCATCTATTGAGGTCGTAATAAAACCTGCTATTATCTACAAATTGGCACAGAACCAAGTGAAACCATCCCCATTTTGTTGTTTGAGGGCATGCTCGAAAACTTGTTTTTTGTGGTCCTCCATGTTGACTGATTTGATGTCGTTTAAAACTTTAGTGATTCTTCCGTCCAGTCTTTTTTACTTCCCACAATGTCCTTGCACTTCTCTTTGTCTCGTCTGGGACAAGACTCATGACCCTTAATTATACAAGTCAGAATCGTGTGTTTTGGTGCGTCCAGTGATGGTACGGAATCCAATTCTAATACATATTGATGACGGGGCCGTAATATAAATATACGAGCCATAAGTCATTCAGGTGTGCACAATAACATGTGTGTTCCGTTGAATCACATGGACACTGTTTGCTGGTAACGATAATAGGAAAAGATGCGGCCTTTTGCAAGTTCTCAAAAATAGATTTGGCCTAATTGTATACCGTAACTAGGGAGAAAATTGCATATTTGGGACTCCAATCGTCGTGCTTCGCAGATTTGGGACTCCAAACATCGACTTCGTAAAAATAGGCCTCCAAACATTTGACATTTGATTTTCATGCCATTTGGTGTATTTCCTTTCTTTTATAGTATTTTTCTTTGTATTTGATACCTAAAAAGACTCTTGTACCCTTCTGTGTAATTTGGATTTGGCACCACGTACGTGGAGGTCGACGTTTCGAGTCGAGTCGCCCTAACCGCGATCCCGACCTTCATCTTGCCGCCGCCCACCGCGATCCCGAGCCTGCGGCACCGGCAGCCATGGCGGTGGCGGCAGCGAGGCAGGCGGAGCTCAGGCGGCGGCGGCCACCTGCCTGCCAACCAGCCAGCAAGGGCGGCGGCGGCCTACTGCCTGCCTGGAAGGGCGGCGGCCAGCCTGCCTGCCTACCAGCCAGAAACGGCGGCGGTCAGCTTACCTCTCCTCTATGTAACCGTGCACGAATCACAGAAGGGCAAATACGTCCATCTAGGTGCTAAATACACGAAAGAATACTAGAAAAGGAAGAAAATACATAGAATGGCAAGAAAATCAAGTGTCAAATGTTTGGAAGCCTATTTTTACGAAGTCGGCGTTTGGAGTCCCAAATCTGCGACGATTGGAGACCCAAATATGTAATTTTATGCCAACTGCAATCAATAACATCGACAGATATGTGGAGCCTGACCAATGAAGAAGCAGAACTCTACAGCAAATGGAAACATAGAAAGATCTAGGGTCCAACCTGACGGATGTACAAACTAATAAGCACATATGATTCGGGATAACAAAGTAACGACCAAGTGATTTATCATCAGAAACATAATAAGAAGTCAAATTAACCAAGGGTTTCATGCGAATCCGGCAATTCAAGGATAAACTTACGTTATAGGTGACGTTGGGCTTCTCCGACGATCCCAGCAAGGAGATGCTGGAGTCGGCCTCGGGCGGCAGCACGTCGACTAGAGCGTTGGAGTGACGATGCAACGCGACGGACGCTGACGGCTTGAGCAGCTCGCGGTTGATGGTACTGAGGATCCGCACGTAGTAGTTGCTGCCCGTGGTAGAGCCCACGATGCCGTTGCTGCCGTCGACCATCTCCATAAACTGGCCGATGACGAGCGGTACGGACTGGATCCGCTTGACCTCCTCCTGCGCACGGAGGAGTTCGCGCTTGAGGTTCTTCTGCTCGTCCTTAACGTACTCCTCCTGGATCTCGACGAACTCCATGTGGCGCTGGAGAGACTTGAGGCGGCCGTAGAGGTCGTCGTCGTCCTCGACGGACGTGGCGACGGAGGCGGAGGCCGTGGAGGAGGCCGGGTAGGACGGAGGGGGCGCCATCGGAGTAGCCACCGGAGGGGCTGGGCCGGTGGCGGCGGACGACATCGAGAAGGGCGAGGGTTGCGAGTTACGACTTGGTGGCTTAGACTTTGGGGATGGGGGAGGAGATCGGTTTGAAGGCTAAAGACGGGTTTGGTTAGTTTTGCGCTTTTGCCTTTGCTTTGCAGGAGGGGAAACCATGGAAGTAGCCTAGTACTCCCTCCCTCGGTCCCTCCCACAAACAAGTTATATATATAAAAAAAAAACTCAGTGGCCGTTGGGCGGTATTCTAGGGTAAAAAGAGAATCTTCTCACGTAGATCGAAAAAAACTCCCGAATCTTGTCCCGCCTCCTTACACAACGGCGCTGCACCGTAAGATAAGCTGGCCATAGACATGTGCTTTGAATATGGGGCAAACGAGGGAGTTTTTTTCTCCTCCCGGTCGCCGTAGCCAAAGAAACAAGAATGAATCCCTTATGACTCGAACTCTAACCACAGGAGGGAGGTACTGAGCCTCGATCAGTCGACCGTTCCCCACAGATAAGTCAAACGTTTTAACTTTGATATATAATATATTTAAGAAAGTATTAATACGATACATAATTAACATCATTTGATAAATCACTAAATATATTTTCATAATAAAATTATTTAGAGTTATAGATGTTACTATTATTTTTAACAAATCTAATCAAACTTAAAGAAACATTGACTATCATGAATCTCATAACGTTGTACTTTTGGGACGGAGGAAGTACGCTTGTAGGCATATGTAGCCGAGTATTCTTAGTTGATCCGTACATAATATGACTCCTACAAAAAAATTTAGCTGAGCATAGGTAGCCAATCTAACAACCTACTTGTATAATAGTTAGATGACTTATAGCCCACACATTTATCTCACAAAAAAATTTGGTTTTTATACATATGATGGTTTACAGCTCGCTTCTCCTTTCTCCTCCGCCTCAACACGCTTGCTCCTGGGAAGTAGGCTGTGCCAGGCAAGAGGCCACCACCCTCCACGTTAGGGAGGAGGCCGCACCAGGCAAGGGACCGCTGCGGGTGCCGATGTCGTCATGGGGGAGGTAGTCATCATGCTATGAAGCATGAAGGATCGATATGGACACGGGAAAGGAGTCGAGGCTTCCGGTGCCACCACACAAGCTGAGCCCGCCCGCCTGTCTACCTCGACAATATCTTCAACACCACGAAAGCACCAGAAGCATAACCCACGAATGCTAGGTGAAACCCACGACAGCCTGTTCATTTGGCTGATAAATCACTAAAAAGTAATGTTCACTAATTTGTTATGAAAGAAAAATATTGTTCCTTCGCTGAAAAAAATACAGCTTATAAGACAAGCAAACAGGGATACGTGCAAAAAAACAACCCATCACAACTTTGCTCAGTTGCCATCGTATGACAAGGAAGCTAAACAGTACCAACTTCACATATAACCAGCTCCATAAAATTATTCGCCAAAGTAAAACCTTCCAACAAAAAATGGAACGTTAAGGGTCATGATTCATTGTAAAAACAACACCGGGTGGCCACCCAAGTCAGTCGAACCTGCCTATCATTTATTGACAGATCTGGACAAGACAAGAAATAAAACAAATTCTCAAAAAATTCCTCCATCCAGCACGTAATGTGCAGTGCTGAGGACTTATAATATACTGACGCCAAAAGTGGCAAATTTTATCGTCTATGCAGACCGTAAACATGGTACACCTGACAGATAGAACTAGTAACGGAGCATGTAGGTCCGGCGTCTGAACCAGTTGTAGTCTGGAAGTCCTTGGATTGGTCCCATTGCAGCAATAGCAACATCCTGAAACAAAAGGCATAAAAACTGAAATGTTGTTTTCTCAAGCTTGATATCAAATAATTCAAATAACACAGTTCTATTTTTCCCAAACTGATGACAAAGTAAAAGCCTAGCATTGAACTTCACGCTGAAGAGATCTGATTGTCTTAAATCATCCAATTGATTGGTTGTAGGCATAAGCAGCACAACATGAAAATGTTTGGAGAACACTCCTATCACTAGAGGTCTATCACAAAAACAGCAGGATATAAATATTCACAACAAAAAGGGTACATCTTAGATAATGAAAGCTGGAATCAACAAACGAAAAATTGGGCTAGATTTTAGCAATTCACCAGAGAAGGAAGCATACAGATGCTGAAAATTCTACAGGACAATAGGTTGTAGGTTGGCAAAACAGTACCTGATCAAAGATGAAGCGATTTGCAACGCGCTTCACAGTGCTTGCATCAACAGCATCTATTCTTGCAAAAAGCTCGGGAGTAGGAATTCTTCGGCCATAGGTCAGCAGCTGGCACAACAGGGGAACAAAAGTAAGGTACCAGGTGCTGAGTACTAAGATTTGGCATAACATCATTGTTTTTAGACATCAAAACAATGGAGCAAGATAATACCTGACGGCCAATGTCCTCGACAACAGCAGTTGAACCATCGAGGTGGAGTTGGATTGAGGACTTCAGCTGAAATTGTCATCACAAAGCAATGAACATGTGATACTAGGCTGAAAATTTTCTAAGGATGAATCACATATGCCAGCATATCAATGAAAAAATTATCATAAGGCTATGATTGTCTCTCGAGCCCAAAAGAAAGAGGACAGCATACATGATGCTTTGTAGCATGCAGTGTCTGAGTAAACTGAGATACAATACAGGTATGACAATGTTCTCCCATAACAACTTCAAGCATTACCTGATTACGTGCACGGATAACATCTTCTTCCGTAACCCGATATGATAATTTGCTCATCTCATGCATAATTGCAAAAGCCAAATCATCCAAGCAATCAGCCTGAAAAACCAAGTTTGCAAGGTCGCGTAAGATCAATGATCGTTAGGAAAAGGAAGGCATGCTATTGCATAAGAGCAACATCACAAGATTACAGTACCACTGCATAAGCAAAAATTAAGGTTCACAACATATTAGTGGGAACTGAAATTTGATTCAGCATTGAACTACAGGAAGGGCAAGCTACATTAACACACAAATACAAGTCTTATTAGTTTTAATATTTTGCAGTAGATTTACCAAGTACATGGGGGCAAGGTTCTTATGGCGGTAAGGTAAGGCGTGGTGAGTCACCTCCTTCCAGACGCCTAGGCGTTTAAGGCGCGCGGCGAGGCGACGCCATACAAACATCTTATAATATATAATGCCACAAGATTTAATCCCATAATAACTAGTGCTACTAGAGTACTAGTGCACAAAGTAGCAAATATGAAATCTCTCCATAGCAGCAAATTAGTCTCTAATGACATAGCAACTTAATAACTAATGACATAACACCCAACTCTTGCCTCTCCCGGTCTCCATTGTGTTGTTGCCTTGTTGGCTGCAGAGCAGAGAAGAGCCAAACACCACCAGTCAACCACATAGGAATCTAGCACAAGCAGCAAGCCAGCAACCAACCAAGTCCTAGCAACCTTATCTAAGGAGCAGAGCAGAGAGCACACAGGCGACAAAGAGGAGAGGAAAGAGCAAAGCAGAGCACAGGAAGGTGCAGAGCAGAGCACACAGATGACAAAGTGGAGAGGAAGGAGCAGAGCAGAGCACACAGACGACAAAGTGGAGATGAAGGAGCAGAGCACACAGACGACAAAGTGGAGAGGAAGGAGCAGAGCAAAGAACATAGGCGACGATCAGAGGAAGGCGCAGAGCAGAGCAGAGCCAAGGAGGAACACGCACCAGTGGGCGGAGCGGAGGTTGGAGGCGCAGATCAGCGGGCGGAACAGGTGGGGTCACAGAGGGAGGCGGAATCGTGGAGCGACGGAGGGAAGCGGAAGGCAGGCGACGGATGGAAGCAGGCAGGCGGCTGAGCAAAGCTGAATCGCGAGGGGGCAGGCCGCCCCGCCGGACTCCAGGCGCACCTTCCTCTTTCCCCTTCCTCCCTTTCCCTCCTGCCTCTCAGTCCGCACCTGCAGGATGAGTGCCTCCTCGCTGGAGTTGTAGGCGGACGATTCCGGCTGCCCTCCCGTGCCTTCCTCTTTTTCCGCGCAACTTCCCCCACGCGAGACTCCCTTTCCTTTCCCGCGCGCGCGTAACTCCTGCTCCGTTCCCGCGCGCTCATTTCCCTCCGCGCACAGTCCCTTTCGGCTCCTGCAGCGTCCGCCCCAAGCCATCCGACGCCACGGCGACAACTTCTCACGGGAGGCGACGCCATACTTGCGGAGGCCGTGGCGAGCTCGATGCCACGATTCAAAAACCGCCCAAACGACTAGGCGCCTAGGCGACGACATAAGAACCTTGCATGGGGGCCCAATATTTTAAATTGAAGTAGGAAACAAAGCTCCCTCTCTTTTATTGTTTACACGGAGAAGAAAGGACCTTCAGTTTGGTATGTAAATAAAGATCAAAAATTCAGAATGAAACCAACTTTTGTCATCAAAAGCTATCAGAGCAATGGTCAATACAAAATGCTAATTACTTGTTTCCACTAAGTGTAAGGGGTTAGAATTCGTCCCAACAACATTGTTGTCACTAACAGACCCAGCTGCAACACCTTGTGTGCCACTTAGATACAAGTCTGTGAGCCGGGAGAGTTTAATAGGAAGAAAAGGTACAACAACACTACAAACATATCTAGAGAATGTGGACTGTGTATCTAAGGCCTGTTTATTTATCTTACTATTCAAGGAATTTTAACAAATAAAATAGCTGTGGGTACACATTTCTTTCATGAGAACGGATATGGACAACATATATGACTACACAAAATGTATAGGATAAAATATTATTTCAGGCAATTTATATCAACTTTATCAAAGGTAGAAATACAACACTAACCTTAGCAACAGCATAGACACCAAAAAGACCAGTGTCCTTGTAATTTGTGTTGAATGCCATTACACTCTCAGCAATGTCATTGATTGCTGCCCTCTGTACAAGCTCTGAACTGTAAACAGTAAAGCAAGGTAACATAACAAAGATATGATCAGTGACAGAATATGAAAAAATGAGGATCAGGCCTGTACACATGATGGCAAAAAGAAAGAACGAGAAAAAAGAGTGAAACTTACCCCATGTGCTTTCCTCCACCAGCACTCTTGTTCCATGAACCAAGCATTGATTGCATAACCATCAGTGCAACAGAATCAGGATCTACCCATGATGCTCCATTGAAAGCAACAGCAAATTGAGCTAGGGGCATGTCATCATCAATGATTCGAACCTATCGAGAAGCATACAATGATGAGATAATGTGTTCATGACAAATAGCACAATTAAGTATAGAACGAAAATTGCAGAACCCACCTCAGAACCAGTAAAAGAGGCTGGTTCCTTAGCGACCAACATGTTTGTCGTTGTAGGGTCAGTTGATACCTTATTAAACAACTTCGTTGCCTGCTCAACAATGTCTTCATGTTTAACATTACCTGCAGCAGTGATAACCTGAAAACATGCAGAAGTACTTCCATCATACTCCAATAACAGGAACATAAAATGGCACAGTTGCGTCGCGGTTGAAAATTTTAAATATTATGTACCATTCTAGGAGCTGTATAATGAGTTGCAATGTAGTTCTCGAGGTCCTCTTTGGTGATTGACTTGACATTGTCTGCAGAACCCAGGATTGGTCTGCCAAGAGATGTATATTGGAATGCAGTTGCATGGAGATGATCAAATATAACTTCCTCAGACTGTCCCTCAACCTATGTAAGGAAGAAACAGAGAACAATTATGTTATAAGAATTTCATAGCACTGAACACACAGATTTTACTATACAGAACACCTTGGCTGTTTAATCAAATTGAGAATTACTAACAAGTAACAGCGATGTTAAGGGTTGATTAATATAATGAGCAAAGGATCCAGGTATACTGATAACACCCTGATATGAAGTGACGATGTGTGCATCAGCTAGATGTATTCAACTCTTTCATCTCCTTGCCTGCTTGGAAAAATATTTTTCACTCGGCTCTTTTAACTTCCCAGCAAGTTTAAGAGGAACAAATGCCTAGCAGACTACTCACCTCCCTTCCTCACTCTAAATTTTCCAGACAATTCTCCCATGTCAAAATGCATAGTCCTCTTCATGATATAGCTTTAGGATTAGTAGAAATGCTAACAACAAACCAGAAAGATCTATTCATCACACACCATAGAACACATAGTGCATCTTATCTGAGGTAAATAAAACCATCTACTTTAAGATGACAAAAACTGTCTCGATAAAAAGTTTCACATGGCCAATAAACTTAACCATAGAGAGCAATGAGCATAGATAAAACAAATGCCTGATTAGTGATTATTACCCAAACTGATTAATAATAAAGCACAAAAATGAGAACTTTGAATAAAAGATATCTACAAGACTACAAATCAGGGTGCATACCTCCTGCATCTCTCGTAGGATCACGTCGCGCTCACTTTCAATGCGTTTCTGGTCGAGATTAGAGTTCTGCAGGATGTCCGCGAGGACCTCCATCGCACGGGGCACGTCCTTGTCAAGCACCTTGGCGTAGTAGGTCGTCTGCTCCCGCGACGTGTACGCGTTGAGGTGGCCACCCATGTCCTCGATCTCCTGCTCCAGCTGCGCGGCGCTGCGCTTCCCTGTGCCCTTGAACAGCATGTGCTCGACAAAATGCGCGACGCCGGCCGCCTGCTCGTTCTCGTACCTGCTGCCCGCATCGATCCACACGCCGACTGTAGCCGTGCTCGCGGCGAGGGACGACTCCGTGGCGACGCGCAGGCCGTTGGGCAGCGTGGTGACCCGGGTCTCCGGCGCCGCAAGGATGGCCGTGTGGTCGGCGTGGGACGGCACGGGGCTGGCGTAGCGGAGGAATCGCGGGTCCGGGTGTTCGAGCCGCCGGAGCCTGGCGTTGACGGCCTCGGCGATGCGGTCATACGGCATCACGGGAGCGCGCACCGGGGTCGCGTCGGGAGCGAGCACGCCGGGCGCCGCGGCGACGGCCGTGGAGGCCTCGCGCGCGTTCCCGGCCGCCGCGGCGGCGACGGCCGAGCGGCGGCGCACCGCGGTGGATAGGATGCGGCGGAACGCCATCGCAGCGGATCTGATGCGGTGCTCTCGCCGGCGGCGGCGGAGGCGAAGATCTGGCTGGACTAGGGTTTGGGCACGGATGGATCGGGAGAAGGGGAGGAGAAATAGAGAGAGGGCGGAGAAGATGCCTGGCTGCCAAAGGGCGGAAAGAGAAGCGCTGGTGCGCGTAGCTTAGCTTACGGGGGACCCACGTGTCATAGAGAAGAGGCTATTGAAGCGTCTCGCTCTCGCAGAATGAGAGAAAATTGCTACTTCGCCGTTATAGCTTCGCTCTTTTGCCATTCCATAAATGGGATCCGTCCGTCTGTTATTTTTAAACGTGACGCACCGTCAGAATGTTTTAGACCAGTATATGTATCGTATTTTGATTTTGATTTTTTTTCGTTATTTCCTTTCCCCTTTTACTCTTCACCCATCCCCATCAGAACCCAGATCTCCACTCCTCATAACCTTTTCCTCAGGACTCACGATCGAGAGAGAGACGCGAGACGGAGTCGTTGACTGCCACCGCCGGTGCCTTCAGCGCGGCCTCCCCGACACCCCACGCCGCCCCGCGGCCAGCACGCCGTGGCCGCCACGACGCTACAGGCCAGCCCACCGCGGCCGCGTCGACGCGCCACGCTGTGTTGCGGCCCGCCGCGGCCGCATCGACGCTTTAGGCTGAGATCTCCTCCAGGCCAGCCGCCGCGGCCGCCCCATCCACGCCGCAGCCAGCCCGCCACGGAGCGACTCCCCGACATTGTCCCCGACACCAGCCTGCTATGGGTGAGCCATCTCCTGGTTCGTCGTTCATCCCAACAGTTGCCCTTTCCCAGTACCTAGTTGGTCCTAGTGGGGTCCCCCTGATTCCATGCCCAAAATGCAGTGATAAAGTAGTGGAATGCAAATCCTGACAGAACAAAGGCAAAGTCGTCTTCAAATGCGTAAACTACAATGAATATGTGAGTATATATTGCTATATTTGTCGTATCCAACTGAATGAACTAGTTACTTTGTCAAGGTTTGGATAAATAAGTTGTGTTATGTGTTATCATCCACAGGCGGAGAAGAAATGTCCATTCTTTGCTTGGTTGGCAGATTACAAGAAAGTAGTCACAAAGAAGCTTAAAGAAGACTTGCAAGCTACAGTGCCATATGAAGGTCATGGTGAAACTAAAGGATTGCCATACCAAGGTAATGGTGAATCTAAAGGCTTGGTCGAAATGAAGCTTAAAAACAGGCTGTATGAAGAAGAGATGATGGATCTTAAGATGGACAAGCATGAAGGGAGGATGGACCTCAAGATGGACAAGCTTATTGGTCTGGTCCAATTGTTGGTGATGCTGTGTTTAGTAATTGTTGTCATAGTTCTTCTAGGTGTGGTAGTGCTCATTACCAAGTGAAGCAAGTGTGTTGTAATGTTGTGCTGTAAGACTCCTGGTTAGTAAATGACCAGCAGATGTGTTGCAATGACATGTAAGCACTATGGAATGAAGTTGTTTTCCAATCATCTCATCTGCTGGTTTAGAGCCTGAGTATTCTGCTAGTCGTATTTCATTTCAGAGTATGTCATCTTGCAGATGACCGAAATGTAATGATTTCACATAAGCTCATACAACATCCTCGTCGTGTAATGCCTGAAGCTTTGGCATTTAGCATAAATAAATGCATCTTGGAAATAGCCTTCTAGAGTTGATTTTCTATTATGTAAGAGCAGTAGCTTTTGGCTAATGAATGCATGCCCATTTCAAGATATGTACATGCCTTTTGGACAGTGGGAAACTACAATTTGCTCCTGTGTTAATTGGAGAAAGCATCGAAAGTGCTCAAACCTGCTCATCGAAACTTGTCTGGTATCATCATCTGGGACTGTCATACAAAGCTAGGTTCTCACATAAATGATCTAGTGACCAAGAAGAAAAAAACAAGAGGAGAGATGATCAGATGGCACAATGCATTACTTTTTGCCTGATGTGATAATTTGGAACTGTTTTACAAGCCCATTTTTTTACATAAAAGATCCAAAGGCAGAAAACATGTGATCCTCCTTCTCTAGTCTATTCATGTGCATTGTTGCTGATATGGAAACAGTCCCAGAATGGTTCTGCAGATAATGAACAAGAGCTAGAACGAAAAGCACTGGATCTGTTAGACTACTAGAAATGTGAAAGGTCCAAATTCACAGAACATCATCATACTGACTAAAGTCATATGGTGTACATGATCACAGAATTTTCACAGAATTCTAACAGAGCAAGGGGTGTCATGATCACAGAATTTTCATAGAATTTTGACAGAGCAAGGGGTGTCATGATCACAGAAGCATAGCTTGAATATTGACAATGTCATGATCACAGAAGCATAGCCAATTTATATGAATTTCACATCCCAAACCATAGCCAGGTAGCATTTAAGTTCTAATACAATAACATAGGTCTACATAGGTCTAATACAACAGCACAAAGCATCATTTGATTTTTAGTTTCCTGGGCTTCATTTTTTTCGTCGGGCTCCTCTTCTGGATTGTCTTGTCTGGTGAGGCAGCAATGCTTGAATCCACACCTTCTCCCAGCAAAATTTGGAGTCGACTGCAATAGAAGCACCAATATTGATTATAGTTGTGTATATCTGTAAAAAAAAGGAGAACTAATGTGTTGCGTACCCTCTTGTCACCCTAATGGGGCTGTTCTGTATGATCTGGTCTGCTGTGAGCCTTATGGGAATGCAGACTGCATATGTGGCTGTTGTTGCCATTTCTTGGTCATTGGGGCCAGGTGGTGCCATTTCTTGGTCATTTGGGGAACCTGGTGGCATTTCTTCCATTGTTGGTTCAGCAGCACTGTGAACCGCCTTCTTTGCTCTCTTTGTTGGCATCTTTACATTTTCACCATATTTTGTTTTATTTGAACTTGGCTTCCTTTGCCTGCAAGTGAAATATTCAAGTGAAATATTGAAGTTAATGAGCTCAACAAATCAAGGCAGCAAGTGAATATAGGAGTTCTTGCCTTTTCTTAGTCCCATTAAGATGGCATTTGTAGCTTGTTTCACCATGGCCTAATTCTCCACATCTCCTACACTTCCTTTTGCCTCTAATCATCCTTTTGTTGCCCTTTTGTGCCTCATTTGCATCTAGTTTATCTGCCTCTATTGCTGTTTCCTTGGCTACCCTTTTCCCTCTGCTATTTCCACCTTCAAGATAGCTTCTTATCCTAACTTTTCTGTATCTAACAGCTTCCTTCTTGTCAAGGGGTGCCTTAAGCCCAAAAGGCAATTCAACATTTGGCCACTGTGACCTATCAGGCAATGGCTCTATGAGTCTCTTGTAGGCTGCCTTGAACCTGTCTACAGAGTAATACTCGTGCACAAAATCCTCCATATGCACATTAGCAGATTGCACACTTGTTATCAAAGCCAGAGCATGCTGGCAAGGCTTACCAGTATGCTGCCACTCAAGACAGGTGCACTCATGTAGATATGACTTAACAACATGTCTACTGTGAGTGTTTGAGGTGTCCCAAATTTTTGTTGCAGAATATCCACCATCCACGACAGTCAAGTGCCCAAGTCCTCTTGTTCTTGCATTCAACTGATACATGACTGCTGGGAGGATTTTACCACTAAGCCTTTCTGAAATTTTCCTCCTTTTTGCCCACAAAAACCATTATCATCTCTCTGTTTTTTTTTCTGCGAGCTCCACAACAGGAAGGTCCTTCCAGTCCTTGATCCAATTGTTAAACGACTCAGCAAGGTTATTAGTGATATAATCACATTTAATAGCAGGGTTGAAGGCAGATCTCATCCACAGCTTATAATGGTGAGCTTGCAGCCAAACCAAAACAGCAGGACTAGCTTCAACAACTAACTTGAAAAAGTACTGGTGAACTTCTTCTCTATAAGATCTGGCTGCAGGATACATCTTAGAGAATACGTCACCCCCAAACTTTTTAATAAAGTTGTTCATTAGATGTCTAAAGCACTCTCTATGTTCAGCTCTTGGAAACACGTTCTTAACTGCATTTTCTAGACCTTTGCATGCATCTGACGAGATAGCTAAAACAAGAAGGTCTCCTATGGCCTTATGCAACTGAGTCATAAACCAGGTCCGGTTGTCTGTTGTTTCACCATCAATGAAGCCAAAAGCAACTGGGTACATCCAGTTGTGACCATCTATACCATAAGCTGCAGCTAAATGACCATTCCACCTACCATTAAGCGTAGTAGAGTCAATGCTAAGATATGGCCTGCATCCTTCCAAGAAACCATCTATGCAAGGTTTTAGTGCATAGAAAAATCTATGGAAATAGAATATGCCATCTACCTCCTTAACACCAATCTCGATAACACTACCTGGAGACCTCTTCATGACCTCTGCCCTCCAATTGAATAGCATCTAAAAGCTCTCTTCCCATTTACCATACAATTCTCTCAAGGCAATTTGCCTATCCTTCCAAACAGTGTCATAATGAATTTCACACTTCTGCTCATCTTGTAAAGTTTTTTTCAGATCCTTACATCCCATAGTTGGTGTCTTCCTGAGGTGATGTATTGCCTTTGCAGCAACCCAGGCACTAGTTGGTGTCGTAGTCTTCCTCCTAGCACTTGGTGAACAAATGTGTATAGGATCTAACACTGTCACCTGCAAAAAAAAATAATTAGTGTCTGCAAACAATAATAAAGGAAAAATAAATTGGCATCACTAAATGCAAGTTAGTACCATCACAGTGCACCCATCAGGCTGTCTATGCCCAACAAGATGCCAATGACATCGTTCTCCATTGCATCCTTCTCCCTTGCAGTCCACAATGTATCTAGTTGGGTCTATTTTGACAATGTGTAGTTCAAACTCTGCACGTATAGCAAATTGTCTCACAGTCAATCTAAACTCCTTCATATTAGGATACACTGAACCAAGATCCAAGCTGGGTCCATTTGGATCATGCACCACAATCCTCTCTCCTGGTAAATAGTCATCAACATCAATGGCTGCCCCAGTTGTATTAAAATCCTCATCGACATCATTGGCTACCCCAGTTGTATCAAAATCCTCATCTACATCATTGGCTGCCCCAGTTGTATCAAAATCCCCATCTACATCATTGGCTGCCCCGGTTGTATCAAAATGCTCATCTACATCATTGATTACGTCAGTAGTACAACCTTTTCGGGCTGCATCCTCGGCCCTAAACCCCAGCAATTCATACATAAGCTCATCATCAACAATCTCTATTCTTCCCTCTTCATCTCGACTTTCTTCAATGCGCAATGTATCCCAGTCAACAAGAGGTGCGTGTAGCTGCTGGGCAGGGGCTTGCCAAACAACACAAGATGACTGCATCTGCTGTGCAGGACCTTCCCAATCAAGAAGAGGTGCCTGCAATTGCCGTGCAGGAGGTTCTACCACTGCTAAGCTAAGCTCAGGCTCTCCATCGAGCCTAGGACAGAAAAAATACGGGACAGTTAGATTTACAATCACATCTACACTAATAGATGCTAGTCTATACGCTTGGAGAACTTCTACACTAAATTGGCACAGTTAGATTACCACGAGAACTTCTACAACAGCAAGAATACGTACCCTTGGATGAGATCTGGCAAGTTGTCCATCCAACACTTGGAGAAGCACGGCGGCGACGGCGGAGTCGTGACACCAGGCTGCGTGGGCGAGTGGGGGCGGCCGCGGTAGGCAAGACGTGGAGGCGGCGGCGCCGTCGACCAGCTTGCTGCCCGCGCACCGGCGAGACCTGGCCGCGCGCCGGCAAGTCCTGGCCACGCGCCGGCGAGTCGGGGCGGCCTCGGTGGGCTGGCCGGGGGAGGCGACGGCGGCGCCGTCGACCACCTCGCTGCTTAGCGGCGTCTCTCTCTCCCTCGTTCCTTCTCTCCCTCCCGGTCCTTGTCGTGCGAACAGAACAAGGTTCTGATGGAGATCTCGGTTCTGATGGAGATCTCGTTCTGATGGGGATGGGTGAGGGGTAAAAGGGGAAAGAAAATAACGAAAAAAATCAAAATCAAAATATGGTACATATACTGGTCCAGGGCATTTTGGCGGTGCGTCGCGTTTGAAAATGACAGACGGGCGAATCCCATTTGTGGGATGGCAAAAGAGCGAAGCCCACGTTTGATAATGGCGAAGTAGCAATTTTCTCGCAGAATGAAGACTGATTAAGCTAAACATGATGGTTGCTCTGCGTCGAAAAAAAAGATGGTTGCTCTGAATGCCTTGGCCGTGCCTGAGCAGGCTGGGCCTAATCTAACACAGAAATTGAATGAATCCACTCTGACTTGTGAGCTGCTTTTGTTTTCATACGAGATTTACGCTTTTTTATATATTTTTTTTTGTGAATCACGTAGGCAGACTTACCCCTCTATTAGCACAGTACGCAAACCCTACTCTACAAGCACCTCTGAAAAACTTTGCCAGCACATCTCGAAATTGATGAAATCACACAGGCGTCAAGCTATCGACTGTCAATGCATCTTGCTCAACAAGTTTTTTTTTTCCAGTTATACCCCTATTCATTTCGCTGAAATTTGGCTCATGAACGGTTTGTGTTGCTCATGAAACAGTTTTGTTCGCCCGAGGAATTGTTCAGAATTTGAATTGTTCAAAGTATCATTTTGCTACGCTTCTGCACATATTGTTTCAAATAAAAAATACACTTCTGCACATACATCACCAAATCAGCAACAGATTACTCGACTATTCCATATAAAAGCACACTGGGACTACTCGGGCAAGAACCAATACTTTAGTCAATAATATACCACCGAAATTCATCTTTGAATTTCTTTATCAGCTTCTTGGACAACAAATTTTCAACCTTGGTGGGATTGCATCTGAAGCACAGAGCCAGCGATTTTGCATATGCATGTACATAACAGAACTTAGAGGCGAGGCGATCCAAGCAAAGCTAGAAAAACACGCCTGATAGCAATTTCTTCACATATGGAAGGAGAAGAGTAATCAAGAATGAATAAGACGAGGACAGGTGGAAACAATTGTTGGATCATGTGTGTCGATGCTCTGCATTTCTCGATTGCCATAGCGGATGTTGGCACTGCTGTTGAGGATTCAGCTTTCCAAGCTCCATACATCGCTGTCGACAGTAACTGTCAGCATGGTGAGCATGCTTTGCACAGATAAATAAATACAGGGCTCGGGAAACACGTTTTATGCACAAATATGTCAACTTAGTTATATCTTTTGACACTAAAAACTCACCAGGATAGCTTTTCTGGCCTGAGGTGGAATTTCGGTTCCACAGGAACTGTAGTCGGTTTTGTCGACCTATGCAGATAAAACGGATAAAAAATTAACTGTTAGTTGTGTAAATGACAATACATCTCTCAAGTATTGAGGTAAACCAACAGTACTGTGAAAGGTTACAAAAAAGATAACTTGTTGAGCCTGTAGAGAGTCAAAATATAACTTGGTCATCACCTTTTGGGGATGAAGGGGCGGTCAAAGTATGGCATGGGTTGAGCTTTAGGAATTAGCTCAGTCCTCCTCAGTTGCCTAATCCTTTCTTCTTCCTCTAATTCCTGTTGCCTTTCCCATTCTAGCCTTTGTTGCTCAGCGAACTTGTTCCTCTCCAAAACCTAAATTCTCAAAACGAACATGATTAAATATATTAGGTACATCAATTAACTCCATTGATATTACATCTCAGATAGTAAAGTATGTAAAATGAGTTTTTAAGAGGCTCACATGATGATCAAATTCTGCACGTTCAAGTGCACGCACATCGCTATGCAAAACAAGGTCTATCGGCTCCGTTCTTTCTTTGATTGCAGGCTTTATCAAGCACTGAAATGGAGAGAATGAGTAAAAAAATCGCCATTTTACCAAGATACTAAAAACAAAAACTTTGCAGTTCCAAAGAAACATCAGGCAATTATATATTTATATTCCATAGAACTTTGATACTATTTCGACTTTCCTAAATAAGCTATTGCTGTGAGAAGAATAAGAACATTCATATAGGTAGTAATTTCCCAATCAATCTATGGTCACATGGACATATGCTAAGTTGTTGACACAAGCCCTCTTTCAAGAAAAGTTAGTTAAACATACCTCGGGTTCATCGGTAGTCCATGGCAATCCTTGCGCAATATGAATACGCTTTTTCTCTTCCTCTACAAGCATCTCTTGAACCTTTTGAACGAACTGTTGTTCTTTAAATTTTCCCCTTTGCTGTCATAAAGAACATGGTGACTGAATTTTCACAAACTAGCTGAAGAAAGTACGTCAACTTATAGGACATGAGTCGTGACTGTGACAACACTGAGGATGCGCTATTACCTCAGTCCTCAACTTGAATGGATGCTGGCTGGTGACCTTGAGCTTTTTGTTCCAGCTGCTCCTTAGTGACTCAGATGACTGCCAGAGAGCAAGCATGCATTCAGATATTAGAATATGCTCTAACATGACCCAAACCAAATAGAAACTAAACCTATGCCAGGCTTACGTTTCTCCTGCTCCTGCGCCCGCCCGCCGATGTTCTGGTCCTTAGTGACTCAGCTGACTGTCAGAGAGCAAGAATGCATTCAGATATGAGAATATGCTCCACAATGACCAACCCAAAAAAAACTAAAAACTATGCCAGGCTTACGCTTCTCCTGTCCCTGCGCTCGCCAGCCGATGTTCTGCTGTCCCAGCTCAACCTAAAATGGGTGACAAACTGTGATCAGAAAATTGCATTTGAGTGAAAATCATAAGCACTTCCTTGTGCATGTTTGTCGACATCAACCAACCTGTCGGTGTTTCCATCTAGTGACGAGCAGAGTTGATTAGACCCTGCATTCTGGAAATCAGCCGAAGAGAACACCGACACTGGTGGGAACCCCAGATCAGCCTCTTCAGGCTTCTCCTTCCACAGCTGCAACCCGGGCAGCGCCCATGAGCCCTCACCGGCCCTTTCTGCATCTGAGGTGGCGCCGGAGATGTTGAGTAGGCTCTCGAAGGCCTGTACCATATGCTTGACGCGGCCAGAGCCAGGATCTGGAATGCTGGTCATCGCCTTTGCCATTGCCTTCGTCCTCATCGCCCTAACCTTGCTGCTCCCCTCCAGCTCCGCGTCGGTCTCCTCCTCCTGCCGCTCCTCGAATGCTCCACCTTTCACATCCTCTTCAGCCACCGGCTTCCCCTCCTCCTCCTCCTCCTCTTGCTCCTCCTGTCCCAATTGCACCTCTACGGTGGCGGTGCACGCGGCGAGCTCCTTGCGGAAGAACTCTCCCTGCGACGCGCGCAGCGCCTCGCGGGCGGCCTCGCGGACCTTGTCGAAGTCGATCTCTCCCCCGCCCCCGCCGCCTCCCATGGCCCCGACGTTGCGCCTCCGCCGCGCGCCCTTCTTCGCCACGAGGAATCGCCGCTCCCGCTCCGGCGGCGGCGCGGCGGGCGCGGGCGCGGGCGTGGAGGGCTTCTTCTTCGCGGTGGCGGACCTGACGCCAGCGGCCGCCGGGGACTTGAGGACGGGCTTGGACGGCGTCGGCTGCGGGGGAGGCGGCGTGCCCGGGATGTTGGGGTTGGAGTTCTCGGATGTGTGCGAGGACCGCGCGCGAGAGGGGCAGGGTGTCTTGGACGGCGTCTTGGCCGCCGCGGGGGGCTGGGGCTTGGTCGGAGTCCTGGCACCCGCGGCCGCGGGGCCCAGGGGCTTGGTCGGAGTCTTTGCGGCCGCCGCCGTCGACATCGCTAGGGTTTGGAGCTCGGCGCGCGGCGGGGATCGGACTGGATCGTGGATTCCGCCTTGTGGGTGGATGGATTTGGGTTGACGAGATGTTTCCGTGGGTATGGGGAACAGAGAAAAGGGGGGAGGGGGAGGGGGAGGCGGCGATGGGAAAAGGGAACGTTGGGGGGCTGGAGCCTGGACGCGTAACGGCTAGTTCTTCCGAGGCGCTCCGCCCGAGGCGCTCGAATAGCTGTGCTAGTTCTTCGCCCCATTGGACGCGCTCAAGTCCTTGACATGTGGGGCTCCGAGACTCGTGGACCCCAACGTCATCCAGGTGTTTCTGTTTCGTGTGTATTGGATCGAGCCTTTTACTTGGGTGTCGTTATGAAATATGCTTTATTCCAACATGTCATTAAAAAGTTTATATGGATCTTGGTGTCATGACGCTAAATTTGTTTGTTCAACATGCCATTCCGTCTTTATTCTGTTTGGTTTTGACCGTTTGACAGCTCTTACATGTGGGACCGGACAGGAAAAATATCCATGTTGCCCTTTCAGTCACGGGCATATGTGGAGGCTATGTTGACCGATATTGATCGGCATCTCTCTCAATCTCACACTCTCTCTTCTCGCTCGACTCCCTCAGTTCTCTAACCCTAGCGGTGGAGAAACCCTAACGGCGGCGGATCCGACGGCGGAGGTTGTAGCGGCGGCTAGGAGAAAAGACGACGAATCCCTCGTGCTTGTGGCGGCACATAGGGTAGTGGAGCGTGGATTCGACCATGGATCTAGAGGATAGACGTGGCATGGCGGGGAACAAGGGCGTGGGCGAGCGACCGGATTGGCTTCCAGACGAGTGAGTTCACTGCTTTCCCCCTTGGTTTCGTGGTGCCCCATGTTTACAGTGTTGATTGGTATTTAGTGCCCTGCGTTTGTGCCCCGTGTTTGTAGTGTTGATTGCGTGCTCCTTGTTCATCTGTAGGATGGACACAGAAAGTAGCTACAGCTTAGAAATATAAATTGTTGCTCCAATTTCTCGTGCGTGGTGGTTTTCGTTGAACAAAGTCATGGATGCTGACCATACTAACTTCACAGACCTGGTTGCTGAAGTTGTCGATAAGTATCCTCGTAACTATGGTGACATAGTGAGTGCTTTTATTTCTGCATGGATAGTAAAGTGAACATCCAAGTCTGCACTGATCAAGATTTAGTTGAAATGTTTGCAAAATATAAGGCTTTCAAATGTTGTTTGTTGACTGTTGCATATCATAGCCCAAGTAGTGAGCCCCCCTATGATTCTTGATTGGGATTCTAGTAGCACTGTGAACTCTGTTGAACCCCCATTCACCCCTTTAATTGCTTGTTCAAGCTTAGCAAAACCAAGCCATGCCACACATACTCAATCTACTAAACCTAAATACCTAGCTAACTCAAACCCAATGAATGAGCATGTGGGTGTTGATGAGGAAGGGTTGTATATTGACCTTGTCTCCAATACCCCCTACATCCTCCCAATCCTCAAAGCCAAGGTGGGAGTAGATAATGTGAAGGTGAGAGTTCTGGTGCTGATGAATCCTCTAAGACAGACTCTGATGATGAATCCTCTAATAATGAAGTAGAAGACATAGATAATATGGTTAAAGATATAGAACCTGAACATATACCTGATGTTGATTATGACAAGAAGGACCCTCCTATGTCAGTAGGAATAGTGTATTTAGACATGGATGCTTTTAAGATTGCTTTAGCTACTCATGCTGTTAAACATGAGTTCAACTATGACATTGAGAAGAGTGATACAGGGAGGTATAGGGTGAGCTGCTCACAACAGAGTGAGGGTTGCAGATGGAGACTTCATACCTCAACTCTAAGTGATGGGCACAATATTAAGGCAATATGTTAGTACATTGTTTTCATTGACTGCTCCCTATTTTTTTACATTGTGTGGCTTGTAATAAGTGCATTACTTGACTGTTTTGCAGGTGAAAAGGAACCCCTACCCTGATGAGTGTCAGAGCACTAGGAGGCAAGGAATCTGTGTAGGGGTAACACAGTTCTAGATGTGCAGTCAGGTGATTGATTAGCTAAAGGAAGATGGAACTCTAGGTGTAACAGAACTGCAAAGGAGGTTGAAGGATGCACACAAATTTGTGGTGCCCTACAAGAGAGTGTATAAAGATAAAAATCTTGCCATGGATAAGATTTATGGGCCTTGAGGCAAAAGTTTTAATAACCTGTATAGGCTTAAGGCCCAGTTAGAAGAATCAAGTCCTAGATCATTTCTTGTCATTGATAATCACACAATCAACAATAAGATGAGGTTCAATAGGCTATTCTTTGCACTGAAACCATGTGTTGATGGATTTTTTAGAGGCTGTAGACCATATCTTGTAGTAGATAGCATATTTTTAACAGGAAGGTTTAGGGAATAGTTGTGCATTGCTTGTGCAGTAGATGGGCACAACTAGATGTATCCGGTAGTTGTTGGTGTAATTGACTCATAAACCAATGAGAATTGGGTGTGGTTTATGGAGAGGTTGAAGGAAGCAATAGGCACCCTAGAGGGCTTGACATTCTGCACAGATTGTGGCCAGACAGACATGAATGGGGTTAGTGAAGTTTTTTCAAATGCTAAACATAGAGAGTGTATGTATCACTTAGTACAGAATTTCAAGAAGAGATACAATGATAAGGTATTTAATGATCACTTGTGAGCTTCTTCAAATTCATGGAGCCCTTACATGTTTGAGAAGCACTATCAAGTAATGGCTACAGCCAAACCTGAGGCAATGAAGTATCTACAAGAAACTCACAAGAAACTTTGGACTAGGAGCCAGTACAGGACATTGTCAAAGGTTGATTATGTGACTAATAATTTGGCAGAGTCATTCAATAATTGGATCAAACCTGAGAAGATAAAGCACCTGGATGACTTGTTGAACACTATAAGACAGAAGATTTTTATCAAATAGAACCATAGGAAGAAGGTAGCTGTAATAGAACCGACCAATTATACGAAATTAAGTAAGAAAATCATCCGCCAGAGCAGACGATTTAGCAAACTTAAGCCCGTATAACCCGGTAGTCCGTGAAATCACGAAGGATTTCAAATTAACTTCCATTCCAGCCAAGATCGTAATAAGTTTAGCGGTCACCATCATATTTTACATAAAAGTTCGCAATCTCAGATACATCAGAGTTTCAACATAGTTATTACAAAACAAGTTCGAATAAAAGTAGCGGAAGTCATTTGTTCAAACCACACACACACTCACTCAGAGTTTAAATACAGTGCCAGCGAATGATCATCTCCAACAAAAGTATCAGACGAGACGTAAGGAATGACCATGCTCATGGTCCTAAGCATCACTCATCGCAGGATACAAGCAGTTGATACAGTAGCCGTAATACATCTGCCCATCTGCAACAAGTGGGAATAAAACTCTGAGTACGAGAAGGTACTCAGCTAGACTTACCCGACATAACCGAAAATAAGTGACACCAAGGATTATGAAGGGCTTTATAGTAGGATAGCTGACTTATTTGCAAAAAGAAGCATTTTTAGCATTTCAAGACCCTTTTTAAAGTATTATTGTCAAGTTAATTGTTATTAACCTGTCGACTAGATTTTGCACCTATACTAGAGTGAACATGTGATTAAGCAGATAATGATAACCAATGATCATTAAACAACTTTCATACTGTCATATCCATTATAACTGTCCAAGTGTTCCATAAACATTTACTATGATAAAGTAACTCAAGTCAAGTGCTCACTATCCAGGAGCGATGGCGATTCGAATCGATTCCTAACCAGCTAGTGATTTATTCCTTACACAAACCTCACTCACCCGCTAAAGTGAGGTATTAATCACCGAGTTAACTATCCAGGTATCTCGAGTTTGCTAGGAACCACATGTATCCGAGGCCCTACCGACTGCACTTTGGTCTTATCATCTCGCCCCCGTGTCCTACCACACCTGCTCCGGCACAGTGCACTGCAGGTAATCTACTCAGCCCGAATAATCTCCCAGCTTCGCGGTCGGAAGGTACTTTATTCGGCTAGCTAAATGTAAAGTATGCGTTCAACATGACTCGAGGCCCAACAACGGTCAGTCCTTAATCGACACAGACGGAAAGCACTACAGTCAAAACTCTACAAGTCTCCGTCCGGTCTCAACTTCATTTAACACTTAGTTATACCATGACTTCCTAGTCATCCAAGCAGATCCAGGTAACCACCTATAGCTCGTAGGTGACAGGAAATCACCCAACTTCTACCGGTCTAAGCCAGCTAAGCATTGACTCGACTGCGGATACCAGGATAACAAGGATATAGTATAACAAAGGTAAACAAGGTATAATGCAGCAACGGTTGCAAACAACTCCTGAACGTAATGCATCAATTAAAGTAAAGCATTTAATTAAATAATTGTAAACTGGGAGAAAATGCTCCGGGGCTTGCCTCTCTCGAAGGAGCTCGGACGGTGATCGGGGCACTCTAGAAGTTCCTCAACGTCCTCCTCGTCGGCTTCGGGCACTTTCTGCGGCTGCACCTCGAACTACTCCTCGGGCTCCTCGGGTATGACGACTGGGTTCTCGGTTTGCGATCCTGTATGATGCAATGTGCGTAAGTGCTTATGCAATTGGTGCATCAGATGAGATGAATACAATGGATATGTTTGAATGCAAGGTAGTCAACATCATCCAAGAAAATATACTACAAGCACATGTCATCTACTGCATTCTCTTCTACTACTAATATGTTAAGTCAACACATTTTATTAAATGCTTCAAAGATACACCAAAGCTTTACTAATTTCTTAATCCCACAAAAAGCAACACTTAATTAAACCCTAATTAATAATAGGTTTGAATAGCAACCTCTATTTTTCTTGCTTAGAAAAATCTTAGAAAATTACTACAGCATAGTACTACCCTAAGTAGTCTACTATCCGATTTTCATGGTATTTGAATGAGTGGATTAGCCTACACAAAAATAACAAGCTATGGCATGATTATGAACATAAAAATACTTTGAACTGTGAAAAGTGGCAAACAGCAGAGTTAGTATTTTTCCTAGGTTCTTCATAGCATACAATGACTGTACAAAAATTATCACATGCATGTTTTATACAAAGTTTGCTCTCTAGCTAAAATAACAAAAATCAGCCATTAAAGGTACTTGAACTACACCTCAAGATTTTCCCATAGCACATGCATGAAATATATTTTTCTTGGGAAGTACATTACATAAGAAGATTAACAAACTTAGAATCATGTTTTTCTGAAGCCTATAGATTTTTCTACACATTTTTCAAGTTATCAGCAATATACATGATTAAATAAAGTTCTACAGAAAAGTATTTCAAAAACGACATGCAATAATTTTTCCAAGTAGATCTGATGATAAGGAACTTAGAAAAATTTATTTCAACAGTTTTGGAGCAAATTTGAGTACCCAAACATTTTCCAAACCATTTCTATCTTCAAATAATAAAGAAAAATTAAAAACAATTCATCCTATCGCTACTGGGCCAGCCTGCTGGAAGCACTCGGCCCATTGCCACATTTGGCCTGCGCGGCCCGAGCGAAGGGATGGGGGAGACGGCCCGGCAGGGCGTCGGCCCACGGCCTCTCGGCCTAGCTCGGCCGAGGCGAATGCCACGCCGGCACTACGACGTCGCGGCGGCGCGGCTCGGCCACGAGGCCGGCAGCCATTGCCAGCCGTGACAGGGCGAGCTAGCGGGAGCATGAGGTTCGCGAGAGGCTGGCGAAGGCAGGAAGGTAGCTCGGCAGGGTTGGAGAAGAGGAGGAAGGTGCCTTCCATGGCAGCCGAGCACGGCGGCGCCATGGCCGACGGTGGCGAGGCTCGAGACGGCGCTACCTGAGCTCAATTAGTCGGCACAGGCGCGAGCACGACGTGCCGGAGAGCGAGGCAGAGCTACGGGCGCATGGTCGCTGGCCGAGGTGGAGAAGGCGCGGTGGATTTGGCCGGCGGGTGCGGTGGCACGGCGAGGGGAAGAGTGGGGGCGCTCGGTGCTCGCGGGAGGAGAGGCAGCGCAGGAGTGAGCAAGCGAGCGCATCGGCTTCAGCAGGAGTAGGCGGGCGCGTGGGCGTGGGCGCAGGCTGGCTGCGATGCGCGGCGGTGTCGACGGCGCATGGCCGCCGCGTGGTGGGCGAGCTCTGCCGTGGTCGGGCGCGGCGTGGCGCGTCAGTGGGCAGGCGAGCGCGGAGGCAGGCCAGGCGCAGCGCTGGGCTGGGCTGGGTCAAGGCGAGGCGTGCGGCGCGGCGGGAGGCTGGCTGTGCCGGCTTTGGCCGTGGACCAGAAGCGAGGCGGCGGCCCGCGATTGAGAAAAACCCTTTTTCATTTATATTTTCAAGAAATTTTTAAATGCCAGCTTTCAAATATTATTTTGAGCAAGAAAATGATATCTTTTGAAAATGTACCAAAAATGAAAGTTGATTAGAATTTAATTCTCTACAACTTTGCTTTTATGCCCAAAGCCAAATTCTTTCTAGATTTTGAATTATAAAATCAAAGTCCATGTTTAACTCAAAACCCTAATTTTTGGGAAATTACTTTGGAAGCAAAATTTTGAATTAATTTGAATACAAACCTTGCTCCAAAAATTGAACTAAATAATCCTAGATGATTTACAATAGTAGCCAAACATGTTTTACTAACCTAGCAAGCAAAATCAGGGCAAAACAATTCTAACAAAGGTATGCAACATTTAGGTTTCACAACATGTTTCAAATGTTTTGAAGCAGTGTTTCAATTGTTATTTACATGATTAGGCATGTATGATTATGATGCTTGATGATGCATGATATGTATGATTTGTAGTGCCTAAATGCAGGCATAACACCGGGGTGTTACAGTAGCCAAGAAGTTGGAGGGAAAGATTCTGCCTCACATCCTGCATAAGCTAAGGAAGGACAGTTACAACCTGGACATTGAAGTGATCACAGCCTCCCCTGATGGTGTGGCAGAACTATGTGCTAAGGGAGGTAGTGGCTTCAGGTTTGTAGTCAGCCTACTTGACAGAACTTGTTCCCGTAGGGTTTGGTAGGGGTCAGGAATCCCATGCAAGCATGCAATAGCCTACATTACTTCAAGTCCTAGCAAAAAACTAGAAGACCATGTGGATGATTACTTCTCTGCCAACAAATTCAGAGCTGCATATGAGGGTTCCATCCCTTGTATTCCTAACAAAAGCATGTGGCCCAACGCTACTAATGGTTTTTTCATGCACCCTCCCTGTCTTAGGTCCACAGGAGGTAGAAGGAACAATAGGATAAAATCATTACTTGAGGGAGGCAGTAGCAAGAAGAGGGCAAAGAAACATGAGTGCCCCATCTACCATGAGTTAGGGCATCACTGGTACACTTATAAGAATGGGAATATAGAAGATATAGCTGCAATGGAGGCTGAAAGGTAAACTATGTAATTAAATTACTTTGCAGATACATGTACAGCTTCAATAACTTAGTTAACTAATGTAACTTTTTCTATGCAGGGGTTTTCCAAAGAAAAGACTGAAAAAAGCAGCGAGCTGTAACACAGAGACTAGCATTGTGGTTGCTACTCCATCCCAGTTGATGTTCCCACACAATAAGACAGTGGTCAATGCTACACACAAGAAAAGGAAGAGAAAATCTTCTTCTTCTAGTGCCAAGAAGAGCAAGGGAGTAGCTACCACTACTACTTCAAGCTCAGGTTCAAACAGTGTGTCTAACAAGTATGTTTACCAGCTCTTCAATTGATCACAACACTTCTATTATGACTGCTAATGCTAAAGCACACTCTGTCTTTTTGCCACAAGGTCTGTAACTGGTTCCAATGACCCAGTTCCAATCCAACTGTGCACCTGACCTCTTTTCATGAAGACTCCATTACAATAGAGACAGAGCCACTGGAGACTCTGCTGCCCCAAGTTTCACCAAGGAGGAAGATAGGGATCAAGTAGAAGCTTGCACCAAAGAAGCTCTAAGTTGCAGCAGCCAGCCCAGCCAGCCCTGCTTCAAATACCAGAAGCAAGAAGAAGCTCTAGCTGCAGTGAAAGTTGCCTGCTCAATGTTCTTTTGGTGATGTGGTTCTGTAAAAACACCTGCTATGTGATGGCACGATTGTTTTTTTCTCTGTGATGAATGTTCTGTGATGACATGACAATACTTAGCTGTAGATGAAAACTAATAACTTAGCTGCTATGTGATGAATATTGGTGACATGTTGGTGCCATGAAACCTTTGTGATGAAAAACAATAAGGTAGCTGCTGTTATGTGATGAATATTTGTTTACTATTGTAGTACTCTAATTGTTGTTATATTGTTCTCATATATTGTTGTATTTTGGATAAATGAGCAATCTTCATATTCATCATTTAATATTGATTGATTGATTCATCCATTTATCCATACATCCATTCATCCATGACTACTCACACACACAAATAGAGCTGAGGACCTATACATAGGAGGAGAAACCAAGGGCTCAGTTGGCGCCAACAACCCTGGCTTTGGTATAAAAACGCTCGGTCTGGGACTGGCCTGGGAATGGCACAGAAGCAAAGCAACTAGTTCACAGAGCCTCTCAAGCCTAAGAGCATCTAAGTCATTTGGCTGCGCCGTTACCCATCATTAGGAGCAAAACTGGACGGAATGATGTGTTGGACAAAAGAGTTTAGCGTCATGGCATCAGGGTTCGTGTAAACTTTTTGGTGACATATAGGAATGGAGCATCTTTTATAATGGCACACATGGAAAAGGCCTTTTTGGATTGGGTCAGTTGTGGGTTATCGACGTGGAGGCTGACGTGGAGAAGCAGTGACGGCGACGTGATTCCGGGGCAACGGAATTCTCACGATCCAGCTCGCATATTCCCGTTTTCAGGGTTCAGCCACCGGTCGGCATTGTGTGTTTGTCCAAATGCGAGTGAAGAAAAGCACGAAGAACCTCATCGACGGTCGGCAGTCCGTCACGCTCAGCCGGCATTTGCCTTTGCTCATCCCGCCTCGTTCGCCGCCAGTTGCAATGCGCGGCATGATACACCGACCTTTAATTATGCTTCTTGGACGAAAAAGAGGAACAAATTCACGGCCTCTAGTTTGCCAGACACAAGTTTTCTTGAATCATCATTTATTCAACCTTCGTATTACGTACACTACTGATTTGGTTTCAGTGTTTTACATAAAAGCCTCAGCGTCGTGTCGTCGACCAGCACAAATCAACGTGCGCACGTAGAGGCCGAGGTGGAGATGAGCAACAACGACGTTACACCGCTCGTCAGCCGTCGCCACGCCGGCCGCCGCCAAGTAACGCGCACTTGATCTTCCTGAAGAGCACCTTGGGCGCGTTGACCCAGCTGCCGGCGGCCTTGCGCGGCCGCCTCGCTTCGCCACCGTCCCCGATCAGCACCCGGTTCAGCCGCACGACCATCGCGTTGAACTCGAACGAGTCGTACAGCGTGCCACGCTGCCCGGCGCCGGCCGCCACGAGGGGCAGGCCGTCCCGCTCGGCTCTCGGCTGCTCGCCGCGCCCGTGGGTGCCGCTCGGCTTCGTCGTCGTCGCGCGTGCCACGACGCGGTGCGGGTGCGCGCTCGGCGCGAGCCTGACGTCGTCGGGGAACATTCCTGGCCGCGCGCTCCGCACTCGGCTACCGTGCCTCCGTGCAAGCCGCAAAGTAGCACTAGGCTAGCACCTAGCAGGCTAACAGCCCCTCTTCGTCGTGTTTGACTTATAAGCCATGTTTAAAAGTACTGTTGGTTGATTTAGTGTGAGAAAAAATACTATTTGTTGACTGTTGCCGAAAACAAGACAAAACAAGCCAAATAAGGCACCGTTTAGATAAAAAAATTTGGATTTTGGCTACTGTAGCACTTTCGTTGTTTGGCAATTAGTGTCTAATTATGAATTAATTAGGTTCACGTTTCGTCTGTGATTCTCACCCAACTGTGTAATTAGTTTTTTCGTCTTATTTAGTACTTCATGCATGTGCCGCAAGATTCAATGTGACGGGAACTGCACAAATTTTTTTGGAATCTAATTTTTTTGGAATCTAAACGGGCCCTAATCCTAACGAAAGGGCCTGGGTTGGCCTGTTCGCTCGATCCATGCTTGAAGGTGACAAGTGACAACGGCGGGGCATGGTTTTTTACGTAGGCGAGCGTTGAGTACAAGAGGCAGGACCTCACGAGCACGGCACAAGACAACGAACAAAAACACACGGAGTAGATGCGCTCACCTCCATCTTGTAGTTGTAGCGCTTGCACGGCGGTACACGGCCAGCACGTCGATCCGTCCAGGGCTGAATGGCACCTGGTGTTGCAGGCAAGCGCCGCTCTGTTGGAAGACTTGGCATCTTGTGCATTCTATCGAGCAGATGGAGGAAGTAGAGAGCCGCGGGTTAGTTTCTAGGCTGATAAGCCTATCTGGTGCTAGCTTTTGTGAGAAAAAACACTGTTGCAATCAGCACGTCGGCGGCGGGGCATGGCGCCACGCAACGCAAGGCGTGCTAGCTTGTTGCCGTTGTTCAGAAGTTGTAAGCTTGACCTTGAGCATGACCTTATGCGCATCAAACTGAACTACGCAGAAATGAGAAGCCAACGCCAACGGTGATAAGTTTTGAACTTCGACAAAGCACAATCATATCGGACTACCTTTCTCTCAACAAATTTGGGGCTGCTTGTTATACAACACTGGAATTCGAATGTTCTCAGTTCAATACAAGGATCTTTTTTTTTTACGTCCAAACAGAAAATACAAGGATCTTTCTATTTTCTCTAAAACATGTAAAACAACAAGGTTCTTCTTAAATCCTGCAGTTCAGGCGACGGTCTCCAAACTGCCCGAATTCCTGGCTCCGTATCACTTGCCCAGCAACCGGCGTCCCCATTGATTCGCGCCTTTCAGTCTGAAATTCAGTTCATCGACGTCGTCGCTGAAAGGAACCAGAGCTTTGTTTTGCCTGCAAGCAAGATCAAAACCTCCATCAAACTGTATACACAATAGATAGCAGTAGATAGCACAGCCGAGAGTCTTCTGCATCAATTTGCTTAATGGTGTGCTGTGGTATCTATAGAGAAGTCACTACGGCAATATTACCTGTCAATTTCTGTGCCCATATCCACTGCCATTTCCTTGAGTTGTCCCAACGTGCTACACAGGTCGGAAAGTGCATCATCCTGCTTTGCTCTCTCAGCCTAAAGAAAGAAAGAAATCAATCTTTAACTCTGATGAAGAACTAGAAGAAAAAATGTAGAGAAGATAGTACTTGGTTCCATAGGTCACACACTTCATAGTTAATTCTGAAGACAGACCTGATTTTTTTCCATTGCAGATACAGGTGTGGTTTGTACATGACTGGGACGTTCTTGACGTGCTGGGGCAATTCCTAGCTTCCACCTCTGTTCCGTGTGGTTAGCTGTCGTCGCAGAATAGTTATCTGCCACAACTCAAAACGTTTAGCTAAGCAAAAAATAAGTCTGACAAATTAACTGTAGTCTACAATAACATACTTCCTGAGACTGGTCCTTTTATCTGTTGATTTCTCTTTGGCCTCCATGACTTTGAAAATAGTCCACCCAGACTTCCCAGGAGCTTCTCACTCTGAAGACAACAAAAGTTTTGACATATTATTGCAGTGAATTGAGCAACACCAAACATTTATAGCATGATAATGAATTAAAAAAACAAAAAACAGGAACAACACAACTCATCCTTATATATGTAGAGCTCAGTCAAAAACTCAGAATGAACCCATGAATCGCAAAAGCAATAGTGACAACAAAACAGAAGGAAAACCATGTACGCTAATACCATCCAATTAATTCTTAGCTGTGCTAAATCATAAGATTCCAAATATAGTTATCACTCTGAATGACAATTAGCAAGCATGATTTGGCCCAGTAATTGGTGATTCACAACATACAGAAACAAAAAGAGAAGAGGGTTAAAGATAGGCCTGGGCGCTCGGTCCTGACCGACTGTTTGGTCCAGTCTCTTCGGCTTTTAAAAACGTTCGGTCTTCAAGAATCGATACCCGAAATTTAACATAGGAGTTTAGTCCCTCAAAGATCGGGTACCCGATTTATCGGGTCAGTATTTCGGTCGTAACCGAGATGGCTTTCAATAGTCAACAGGACTGCAGCGGTGCAGTCTGTACTTTGCAGGAACAGCTGAACACGTACACACATACTCCAGTATTAGGCCTTTGGCGACACAAACACGTACTAGTAAATAAACTTTATAATAGGCTGACAACACATGACAGCAGCAGTGCATGGCACTTTTGTTCCACGAAGTAGCACAGACTGGCAGGTGGCAATAGGCAACAGCACAGACTAACAGAGTTGAGACAGACTTCATATACTTTCAGAACTCAACTGCATTAGTGTGGGCGGGAGGGAGCGTGGGACAGGCTGTGTCGCTTGGAATTTGGAAACTTGAGGTTGGATTAAATATCGGGTTGTTCAGGTACCCGACAGTGCAGACCAAAGACTACTAAAGAATTTCGGTCTCTACCAACTTGGAACCGAACTAGTACCCGAGGACCGAAAATTCGGGTATTTCGGTCTCGGTTTCAGTTTCAGTTTTTTTTGCCCACCCCTGGTTACAGATCATAGTGTGATAACTGCTCAACATGTATCTGTACAATAGTTCGGCGCAGTTTCTGTTACGAAGGTGCATGTCGATCAAAATATGTACTTATACAAGTCATGTACACATCTACGCATCTCCATCAAATATTTTGAAAGGCCAATGTTTTGACAAGGTGTCTGATCACTGAACTGGGTACCAAGTACCAACATACTGTATTGTACAGAAGTTCAACTTATTTTGAGATAAAATAGTTGTTGGAAGGTACTATTCAACTATTGTATACTTGGGCTATCCAATGATCAAAAGATAGAGAACTTACCACTGTAAGGTCCTGCTCAATGTCAGCTGCTACTTGATGAGACCGCATGATCTGCTCACCTTGACGGTGCAAAGTTAGCATGGTTTGTGTAGCATCTTCCCTGATGGCTTCAGCAGCCCTGACACAATCATTTACTTTGTGTGTGGTTTCTTGTGCTTTGGTTATAGCATAATCTTCCAACTCTTGCACAGATTGATTGGTGCGTCGTACTGGAACAGACTGTTCCCTTGATGGCCCTTCAGAATCAGAATCTGAAACAAACGGGTTTGTCTTGTGGGCAGGGGTGCCCAATGAGTATTGTTTCTTATACACTGGCACCGACATCACAATCTGTTCAAGTTCTGTACTGACGACCAGATGTCTGCAACAAAAAGGAAAATAATAGGATTTTATCAGGATTTAGGGGAACAATCAGGTAGTTGTGTGCATTCTTATGCAACAACAACATAGCCTTTCAGTCCCAAGAAGTTGTGTGCATTCTTATCAACAAAAAAAAAATGGTTTGTTAAAGATTTTTGTTGTGAGTGAAAATAACAGGTGAAGGCTAAGCCAGCATTGAAAAGCAAATGAAACATTATGAAAAAGCATAGGAATCAAAGAATGCTGAATGGCTTTTTAATTTACACCAAGATCTAACTTCCCATGACTAAAGCCATATTTTCTTGGAATACCAGTTGTGAAGCTTTGAATCATAACAGCAGTAACAACAAATTACAACTCAACTGCAGAAGGAGTAAGCACAAGCCAAATATCCCATATAAAGACCATGACCTTGAAATTGACAATCTTGGAATAATGGATTATGCCCAGTACCAACAAGCCAACTGCGATTGATTCAAAACATATGCGCTGAGCCAAACCAGAACTACTGCTCGTGCGAGGTCATGCCAACCTCAGAATCACGGGTGCGCTATCTACCTATCTGCCAACAGAACATCCAGGGGCGGATCCGATATAAGGCAGTGTACAATGTACAGAAGATGATTTGAGCCCCCCCCCCCCCCCCCCCCCCCCCCCAAAAAAAAAAAAACAAAGTTAATAGGCATAATACATGCTTGTGATTAGATCAGATCCGAATACAGATAGCCAAATAGCTTGAGCTAGGGTTCGGGTGCTCCGCTTTGCACACAATAAGGGAAGAGACAAGAGAGGGGGCGGGGAGCGGGGGGCATACCTGGTGTGGTGGGTGCTCGTCGCCGGAGAAGGGTCCGACGAAGACCTGGGCAGCTGAGGTAGGGCACTAGGGCGGCGGCGGCGGTCGCGGGCGTGTTCAGTTGACGGTTGCTTTGATGCGGACTGACCCGGGAGATTCAGAAAACGGTCGAGTGGACCGTATAGGCGGGGGGGGGGGTGAACGGGAGAAGAGAGACAGAAAACAGGGCCACGTTTAGTTCGCCAGAATCTGCGCCGCCCGGTTTACTGTAGCGGCACTGTAGATACACTACCGTTTTGTTTTTATTTGGTAATAGTTGTCCCATCATTTACGCTCAAAACGTTCGTCTCGTAAAATACAACCAAACTGTGCAATTAGTTTTTGATTTCGTCAACATTTAGTACTTCATGTACCGTAAGTTTGATGTGACAAGGAATCTTCTTTTTGTGTAGTGCCAAAGTTTAGAATTGGGGTCAACTAAACAACGCCCAGGGCCTCGTTTAGATTGCGAAAAAATTTCAACCCGATGAATAGTAGCACTTTCGTCTTATTTAACAAATATTGTCCAATCGTGGATCAACTAGGCTCAAAAGATTCATCTCGTGATTTCGAACTAAACTGTGCAATTAGTTATTTTTTTACCTACATTTAATACTCCATGCAAGCGGCTAAAAATTGATGTGATGGAGAGAGAGTGAAAAAACTTGGAATTTGGATGGCATCTAAACAAGGCCCAGGTGTAAAAGCAGGAGAACAATATTGGGCCGATTTCTCTTTTTGTTTGCGCACGTGCATGACTACGTTGTTCGGTGTGAGCAGCCCATGAAACCGGTTCGTGCTTTCTCGGTTTCTTTTTTTTTTCTTTTTCTTCTTTCTTTTGCCACGACATTTGTTTTTTTCTCTATTTTTCTTTTGCCTCTAACTATATAATTTCATTATTATAAATCATATCACTAATAATAATTTTTAGTTTTTCCTAGTCCACTAGTTAAACCTTTTTTCCACTTTTCTCTCTCGCTGGCCTAGTAAATTGTTACCAGTCTACAATCTTTTTAAATTGAGTAAAAATGCACGTTGCATTTTTAAACTTTTTAGGCATTCCTATTTAGGTCCTTGAACTTAAAAAAACAACTGCCTGGGTCCCTGAAGCTATTGCGGTCGCGCACCAAAAGTCAAAAACCACAGTGGCAGCTGGACTATCTAGTGTTATGATTTGGGTGGAATGTTACTTAGTTCTTCTCCTAATAATATTGCTCGAAAATTATCTCGAAGCTATGATATATGCTTGTTCATGTCCAGGTGTAATATCCCAGAGAGGTTAGCGTGGATAATATGATTGGTGGTACTGATTTAAATCTCCACTGCTCCACACCACCTGAGTTGTCTTTATTTGCCTGAGTCAGATTATTTGTACTTCTATGTTGAACGAACTGCTGTTTTGTAAGTGCTTGTTTGGACAAAAATTATGGGATGGTGTAATGTTTAATGTTTTAAATGTCTTTGGTTGGATGCATTAAATGTTAACTGTTACTCCCTCCATGTTTCTAAAGGAAGTTGTTTTGGGTTGTCTTAAGTCAAATATTTTAAACTATCACTACAAATAAATTCTTTTGAATTGAGTTTGAATATATTAAAGTGATGTAAGTAGATTCATCTTAAAATATAGTAGTTTTATAAAATGATATATTGACTATATTTTATAGTAAAAAGTAGTGGTCAAAATTGTTTTTTGAAACCGTGTCGATGTCCAAAATGACTTTCTTTAAGGACTTGGAGTATAATATATTGTTTTGGTTCTTCAATTTATTGTATACTAGATGAGTGTCCCGTGCGTTGCACGGTAGCAAACAAAAATGTGTACGTGATATTTGGTAGCTAAGTCAAAATCAATGCCACAAAGGGAACTAATATGATCCTGAGAAATTGAAATATTGATATGTTAGACAGTAGATTGTGAGAAATAAAAAATTTGGGGGAAAAATAATTCTAGACAGTATATTCATGTTCCTGTTTTTGTTACACATTTTCGGTGTCCTCTCTTGCCTTGTGTGATTAGTGGACACAAATATACGAGCATTTTTAATATGAGGAGACAATGATGACTGAATAGCAGGTAGTATTTTAGACGGATGACCATTGCAGACGTTGGTTGATCTACCTTCATAACTGTTGCCGTACAGTGAACGACATTAGGATTAGGCCATGCAATAAGAGAAAACAAATGGCTTCTACTACCACTCCAGTGACTAGTGATACAATGAATGCATAGGAAAACAAGTGTCGAATCTGGTTAAAAACAGTTCGTTCGAAAAACAATGACAGCGTGGCTTGCAGACTTGGCAATTCTTAAGATTAGTTCAGTTAACTGTAATTCAGCAAATTGACAATAGATTTGCCAGCAAAAGTGTATGTACCTACCAAGGTGGAATTTAATGCGAGGGGTGGCAGCTTGCTAACCCATACGCAAGATGAACTGAAGTATTAACCTTGAACCTGATCAATATTCGATCGTGGGGCGAAGCTCTTGCCAAACATATCATATTTGGCCTTGCGTTTTCTGCTATCTTCTTCAAGGTTGCATCTCAAATCAAATACAAAGACGGCCGGTGGGGAAGGATTCCCATGTGACAGCATTTCGAACCGGCATTTCTTCGAACATATCGTGTGCGTATCGAACACCCAAGAGGCCAACACGCACCAGGCCTCCATCGGCGTAGCTGCAGTGGCCGCTCCATGCCCTACGCAGCATGCAGGCGCAGCTTGGGGCAGACCAGGCGAGAGATGCGGCGGCGGCGCCACTGCACTGGAGCTTGCCTGCTTGTGCCACTCATCCGGCGACGGCAGGCCTATCGAGGTCGCGGTGGCGTGGCCGCGTGGGTCTGCTCGGCCGGCGGCTACGTGAGGGAGTCGCGCCGCGTTTGCTGGTGTGAAAGTCGCGTGGTGGGATCGGACAGGGCCCACTTGTCGGTGCAAAGGATCGCACGGGGTGCGCGCGCAAAGATCGCTGCCGAGGTGAGGCGGGACGGTAAGACCATAACGATATTTTAGGTGTAATAGATACAGGTGAGTCGTTGCAACTAGGAAGTGATTTTCCATTTTTGCCGGCACCATGCACCACGGGTCAAGCTTGATTCACTCAATCAGTTTGACAACCTTCACACATATGTAAGTTAGATGAAGAAAGAAGACATGCAAGTTATACTGTATGAAGAGATAAGGCTTTCTGTTGAGATTATTGTATTCGAACAGAGAGAAGCTCTCTCTTAGAAATTATATTATCAAAGGGCCATTGCCGCATTTTTTTGTAACTTTCTCTCTCTTGAAATTATATTATCAAAGGGACACTGCCGCATCTTTTTTTTTTTTGAACTTGAGTAACTTTCATTGCATTCGTGTTGACAAATCGTCTACAACAATTACATTTACACTATCCGGGATATCACACGAAATGTGCTCCTCCCCTTCAGTGCTACCCACACCAACAGCAGCAAGAGCATGAGCTCAGAGCTGCCATGTTACAACTTCTTGGAATATGAACACACTCAAAACTAATAAAGCTAGTCGAAGCTATGAACTTGAATTCTTCTACCAGTCCACCTGCTACTGACATATCATGTGATTCAGACGACAGTGCTTGTTTTACCTTCAGCGCATCCGTCTGCAGGATCAACCGGCCAATTCCCAGATTAATCGCAGCTTGAACGCCCTGCAGGCAGACGATCGTTTCAGCCTGGAAAGCATTCAGTAAGTGATTGGCACGCCCCATTCCCCTTAGCACAACATCACCATCGTTATCCCTGATCAAGAAGCCCCATCCTCCGCTTAGCATCTCTTTTTAATATAACCAGCTGCTTAACTGTGCGGGTGCTACGCAAATAGAACTCTTAGGTTCACCAAGCTATTGGCACGTCTCTTTAATACAATCAGCGGATTAACCGTGCGGGTTCAACACAGACAGACTCTTCATCAAGCTATCAAACAACCGAACTACATTCTTCCACGGCCACAGATCCAAGAACAGAGTTCCACATGTAACGCACTCCGTCCTAAATAAATAAATCAGCTTCTATAGTTATTCTAGGGTCAGTGTAGAAAGTGACCAACAAATAAATATTTATAGTTTTGCCGTACGTTGTAATCGGAGGTGGCCTAGCACTCAATAACATAGGGTTTATACTGGTTCAGACAATGTGCCATACGTCCAGTTTGAGTCGACCGGTGACTTTATTCCTAAGCTCGTGTGCTCGAAGTTTGCAGTGGGGTTACAAACGAGAAGGAGAAAGATGGAGGGTGCAAGAGGTCCGATCGGACTCCGGTCGGAAGGGCAGGGAATGACGGGAGCCCCGCTATGAGCTAAGTGTTTAAGCGTGTGCCTGTGGTACGAACCTGACGGTTCTGTGGTTGTGTACTAGTGAACTTGATCGATCTGATGAATCTGCCTGTTGGAAGAGAGCGCATCCCCTTTTATAGATGAAGGGTATGACCTTACAAGTGAGAGGGAAGGAGTACGCTTGCTGCCGAGCCTTGTTGCCCACGTCGACGGGTACATGACGATGGTAGGCGCCCTACAACACTGTTGAATGTCAGATGCACATGGGAGGTCGTGTTGTCTTCTTTGGGTATGGCAGACGTCGGCGCCTGCCATACTGTTGATACCTGGAGGTGTGTAAGGAGTTCTACCATGTTTGCTTGGTACAGTAAATGTCGGCGCCCACAACACTGTCGATGCCTAGAGGCATGTGGAGAGCCTTACCGTATGGGAGTCAATGACACCCACAACACTGTAGGGGAAAATGTTGGCGCCTACAATACTGCTTGGGCTCTGCCATGCCAGGGAGGTCGCAGGGTACTATCCTGCAAGTGCGCAGGGTATGATCCCTGGTATTAGCGGTTTGACTTGTGCGCCCTGCCGTACTCTCTCCGTCCGTTCTCTGGTCTTTACCGAGCGGACGTCCCCGGTCGGTTAGTCCCAGACGGCTCTGAATGCGCTAGTCGGAGAAGAGCAAGCGAGCAGGGATTCGGTGTGTCCCTAGTCGGAGACACGGGTCGAAGTCGGAAGTAGTGCTTTTGGCCAGACCCTCCGATCGGAGAGGCCGTCCGAAGGCAGGCTGGAGATCGAAGCGAGCACTCCGGTCAGAGAGGTGGGTCGGAGTCAGAAAATGGGCGCCGCTCCTCCTCGGCCAGACCTTTTGGTCCGTGATTGGACCACTCTCCTGGCCTGTTGTTTAGATACTTGGGTCGACCCATGAGTTGTGCGTTGTTGGCTTAGGTCGAGCCTTTGTTGGGAAGTCGGTTTGCGAGGGACCCCGGGTTTATGAACCCGACAGGAGCCCCCAAGCCCCCAGGTGATTCAGATAGAATCGTCTGGAGGATTTTTGTCTTGACGGTGGGTGCGAGCGAGCGCACTCAGCGGGTGTAGCCCCCGAGCCCCCAGGCGGTTCGGTCAGAACCGTCTAGGGGTTTTTTATGTCGCCGGCGGGAGAGGCTTTTAAGTCAAGACAGAGTTTGTTAACCAAGCGTCGTTGCGCAGCCGAGGCATTTTAGTTTTGGGATCGGGCGAGGTAGAGCTCAGTGGATCCTAGCGTCGGTGCGTGCCGTGGTATCGGGCGAGGCAGTTAGTTTAGGGATCAGACGAGACGGAGCTCGTGGGTCCTGACTTTGGTGCACGCCATGGGATCGGGCGAGTCAGAGTCATAGATCCTAGCCTTGGTGTAGCCCACGCCGCCGAGGCAGTTAGTTAGTTAGTTTAGGGATCGAGCGAGCCGAAGCTCGTGGATCCTGATGGGGCAAGTTTGGGGTCACAGACCCAGGCGTTTGGTGTGCAGTCGAAGCGTAGCCGAGGGATGGGGCGAGTTCGGGGTCACAGACCCAGGCGTTTGGTGTCTTGAGCCCCCAAGCCCTGTTGGGCCTTGGTAGGGGTTAGTTTGAGTTATGTGCGTTACCCCGTTCTCGGTTTCTCACAACCAGAGGGCTTGAGTTTTGTCGCTTGCTTCGATCACTCGGGCTTGAGTGACACACTCGGTGAGCTCGCTAACGGGTATGATCGAGTGAAATCTAGGTCCGTTGTTCGTGATGGGGTCGGCATAGCCCTCTTGTGACATTCCACTACTCCTTTACCTACAACCCGATAGATGTCTGGGTCGTTCCAAAGACTGACCCAGGTGGCCTGCTGGCCTCCCCTCAATGGAGATTCTGTAGGGCTTGGTAGAGGTTTAGAATCGAACGAGAAGGTTGAGATGACCCTGTCTGCTTTGGGGTAGACGGGGCGAGGGCCGCACGGGGCTCATCTGTGTTTTCTCCCCTGCTCTGTTTGATGTGGGGCAGCCTCGATCCCTTTGTGGGCCAGCCTTCGAACCCTAGTCGGTCGTTGCTCATGTCAAATGAGGCAACTGCCGCTTCGTGACGCAACATGAAGCGTTGTGATGCATTTCGCTGCACGTGCGTTGGCTTAGTTCTCGAGCCCCCAGGCGCTTTAGGGCCCGAATCATCCGGGGGGCATGGGCATATGGAATGAATGCGTGTATGGATGTATGAAATGATTATAAAGAAATAGCGGGGGTCGGTAGTGTTACCTTGATGACTCGAGTGACGGGGTTTGAAGAGCTCCAATCGGAAACGTCCGACCAGGACCCATGCTTGTCGTTCATGACGGAGTCAGCATGGCCTACATGGGGCGTCCCTTTGCTCCTTACCTATCTCTTGGTGTTATCCTAAACCGTTCAATCGACTTATGAAGCTCGATGGTCTCTCCTAGCGAAGATCTTGTTTCGGGTTTTTCCAAGTCCCGCATGGGGATGCGGAGAGCTACCTGTGTGCGGTGGTGCTTTAGTTCTTGCGCCAGACATGCAGTAGTTGTGGGGCATACCTAGGCCATGTCCTATCTGATCAGGCGTCGTTCCATCAGGCAGGGCGCATCTCATTGGTCAGGGCGGTCCCATCGTATCCCATCTGCATTAAATGGGAAAGAGAGGGTTTTTCGACCATCATTTTGCTTTTCCCCGATCGGCGTGCCTTCCCCAACTGCTGCACCCTTTTCCTTAAGTAGGAGAAGGGAGAAGTCTTTTTGCTCTGTTCCTTTGCCTTTTCCTCATACGCCGCCTCTTCTCATCTTCCTTCTTGCTGAGAGTGTTTGAGAGCCACGACAGTTCCTCATAAAGAAAAGGGAGAGAGCGAGGAAGAGAAAAAAACTCACAAATACTTTTGTGAACCCAAAGCGAGATGTTGGACTGGAGGTCATCCACTATGAGGGAGTCGGTGCTGAAGGTCTTCACCGTGAAGGGGTTTCTATCGCCAAAGGAGGTGGCACACTGGAGGGCTCCCGGGAGGGTGGAGTTTTCACAACCTTGGCCCATTGAGTTAGTTTCCTTTCTCGCCTTCCATGAGCGTGGGTTAGGATACCCCACGCACTGGTTCCTACGTGGACTCCTCAATGAGTGGGGTTTGGAGCTGCAGCACCTCAATCCGATGAGGGTGCTGCACATCGCCGACTTTATCACCATTTGTGAGGCCTTCCTCGGGATAGAGCCGCATGCGGACTTCTTTCAGTGGCTGTTCTCTGGGTGAGCTTTGCTGGTGGGGAATCCGCCCGAGGTCACGCCGATGGGGGGTTTTACCCTATAGAGAAAACCGAGCGCAGGGGGCTTGTATCCCGCGTACATCCCCTGCGACTCCAACCGGGGTGGCATAGGGAATGGTTTTATATTAGGAATTCGGCGGAGGCGTCATTCCTGGCGTTCACCGGCGGGAGGCCAAAGAAGCGGGATAGTTGGTCGTGGGGCTATTCCTGTTGGGAGAAGAAGAAGGTGGAGATCATTGAGGTGGAGCTCTAGAAGCTTGTGCGGCATGGCTGAAAGGTCCTTGTTTGGTTTTGGTAATTGAGTGACAACTTAGGTGGACTAATTGTGTTTATGTAAGATACACAGGTGATTAGTCCACAGGTACATGTGTGTGAGCAACATATGCCATGAAGGTGAAAATGGCTTGGAAATGTTGCAAAGCTCACACATGTGATGATGAAGGAGCTTAAATGCACATGAGACATGACATTGAGTCATGTGATCAAGGTGGAGAAGATCAAGACAAGACTTGGCTTGATGGACCGGTTGCAAGCGTGAAGGGCAAGTCGAAGGCTTTGGAGTGATGGACCGCTGTGGCGGTGAAGCTTGAGCAAGACTTGGCGCCGATGGACGATAGCAATGGTGAAGAGCAAGTAAAGTCAAGATCGATGAACCAATATGATCATGTGATGATATGAAGTGGATCATATCATTGTTGATCGTAGTTGGTGCATGTGTTGCATCGACATTGAAGGAGATGGAATGGGATGCGCAAGGCAAAGGTATAACCTAGGGCATTTCATTTCACCGGTCATAGGTGTGTAGAGAAGTTTATGACTAGGTTTAGGATAGATGGCCGTACTATCAAGAGGGGCAAACTTGTTTGCATATTGGTCATCTAGTGCCACTCGAGTGATCTAACTTTGCATCGTCGCTAGGATCGAGTGGCGTGGCAAGTTGAGTGGCTAACATCCTTTGGGAAATGATTGTGAAAATGCTAACATACATACACATGGTGGTGTACACTTGGTGGTGTTGGCACATTTACAAAGGAGGTGTTGTTTGCAGGATTGAGATGGGTTGGCGGGATTCGGCGCTTTCGGGAAAATGAAATGCCTATTTTCTATTGCGCCGGATGCAAATTCTTGTGGTTAGCACACTTGAGTAAGGGTGAAGAGAATGGAGGAGATGCCAGCATCGGTCAAGTGATCGGACACTGGATCCAAAAGCACCAAACGCTGACTGCCTGCGTCCGGTCACGTTGACGTGGAGTGTAGCAGTAGCTAGAGAGTGACCGGACGCTGGTGCTGCGTCCGATCGCGTTCGACCGGACGCGTCTAGTCATGCTCGAGAGCTTACTGGAAACGACTAGATGCTGAGAGTCCAGCGTCCGGTCAGTTGAAGCTGCTGCGTCCGGTCAGGTCAAGTGACCGTTGGAATCGGGACACGTGGCCGTCTGCGGGTGACCGAACGCTGAGGTCCAGCGTCCGGTCAACACGACCGGAGCGTCCGATCGGCCCAATTTTTGCCTAGTGAAGGGGTAACGGCTAGTTTAGCCCTTGGGGCTATAAATAGAAGTGACCTTCGGCCATGGCTGGTGTGGAGCACCTTGGGGGACTTTGTGTCCATGCTTGAGAGTGCTTAGGAGCCCTCCATCTCACACATACTTGATAGTGATCATTCGATTGTGTGAGTGAGCGATTCTAGTGCGATTGCATCGTGAGGTTGCATCGAGTGGCACTAGGTGATCGAGTTGTAAGCCGGTGGTGCTTGTTACTCTTGGAGGTTGCCACCTCCTAGATGGCTTGGTGGTGGTCTCCGTCGAAGCGCGCAAGAAGCTTGTGCGGCGCTCTGGAGAAGTGCTTGTGAGGGGCATTATGCTCGCCCCGTGGGAGCCACGAAGAGCAACTCTAGTAAAGCGTGTCATTGAGCTACCCTCACTCAAGGGGTAGGTTCTTATGGCGCCCAACATGCGGGCTTAGCGGGTGATGCTAATTAGCCACCGAACCACCAAGTGAGTGGTCGACACAATGGGGACTAGCGTGTTGGCAAACACGTGAACCTCAGGAGAAAAATTATCGTGTCAACCTTATTCTTCCCGTTGGTTTGCATCCTCGTTACACAAGCTTGCAATTACTTTTATACATATTAAGCTTGTGTAATTGCTCTTGTAATTAGATAGCTTGTGTAGCTTGCTAATTACCTTCTTGCTTGTATAGCATAGAAGTAGCTCCCTTGCGTGGCTAATTTGGTTTTAGTAACCTTGTTAGTCATATTGCTTAGTTTGTGTAGCTAAGTTTTTGCACTCTCTAATTAGGCATTGGTTGCCTTGTTATTGAGCATTGCTAGTGAGCTTAGTTAGATTTGTGCTTTTGCTTACTAGTATGTGTAGGAGCTCCCTTGTTGCTTAAAGTACTAGTGGCATAGGTTTGTGTAACCTTGCTCCTAGAATTGTTTAGGAGAGCTCTAGCTAGCTCGGCACCTTAGTTGCATAATTAGTATCTTTGGAAGGTGCTAGAGAACATATATAGAGGGATGTTGTCTTGGCTAGACCTAATAGTTATAATTCCGCACTTGTTTCGGTTAGCCAACGTGATTAATTTTAGAAAAGACTATTCACCCCCCCTCTAGTCCGCCATCTCGACCCTACAGCAGCCTTGATGGGGTGCGGGTGTTCCACACTCTTCTACCACCGCTGGGTTGCTCTGTTGGTGGAGAGGGCGTGATCGATGTGGAGGTACAGCGCCCCGTCGGCCCCCGATCATGTGTCACCGGAGGAGCTGCCGAATGACAAGGTCTGGAGTCGCCTTGGCCAGGTGCTACAGCTGAAGCTCAAAGAGAAGGTCGATGGAAAGCCTAGACCTTTCAATGCCTTAGTGGTGTCCAAACTGGTATGCTCCTCTCTCTTTACTCCATGTTCTTTCCCCCTTTGCTTTCCTGCTTTCTTGATCTTGAGTAGCCTATTGCGTAGGGACTTGATGCTTACTAGGTCCTGGCCGCACCTTCTGAAGGGGCCAGAGGGCATGGCTCGGTAGGCCGCCTAGAAAGAGGCGGCGGATGCCAGGGAGCAAAAGAAAGCCGAAGTGGCTTAGTGGAAGCATAAGAAGGAGAAGGAGATTGCCCAGCGCGTGAAGGCTGGGGAAAATAAGAGCGACATTGAGTCAGAGCTCGAGTCAGAGGATTCCATAGAGGTGGATGACATGATTTTCTCCGGGGAGGAGGAAGGCTAGGAGGTCGTTGCAAACTTGGCAGAGCGTCACTGACCCTGCGGCGATGTCTGCTAGCAATGAGCAGGAGGCAGAGAGGCGCGCCATGGTTCTCGTGCCGAGGAAGCGTGCGGCGAGTGCAGACGCTGCTAATGAACGGGAGGCGAAGCGGATGTAGTCATCGCGCCCCTTGGTGGCATCGCCGGCCTCGTCCCCGCCTGTAGCAGCATGATCCAGCAAGCTAGGTGGTCAGAGGAGCAGGCTTGCACCCAGTGCGTGACTAGGACCGGTGCCAGCATGTGACTCACAGCGGGAGGATGCCCCATCTACTGCTCTGGTCGAAGCGTTCCAAGTCGAAGGTCGCTGGTGACCCATAGGATGGGCAGGAGCCGATTGGGATGACTCTACCCCTGGTAGAAGTAAGGGGGCATGGGTCGCAGCCCGAGAGCGGTCCTCTGCCCTATGGGCCCATCGACGCCGGTCTTGGCTTCAAAGTCGTGCCGTTTAGCCCCCGATATGTTTTTCTTTGTTTCTTTTTTTATCTTGCTGTTGAGTCTTTTTGGAGTATGACTGACTAGTACTCTTTGTTAGTGATCGAATGATGATGGGCGTTGAGCATCGCCCCAACTCCCATGTAGGAGGTTTGGAGTCCCTCCCTACAGCGTGCCACGGCGAGCGGCAGGGGGGAACATGGTGGTGGCGGTGAGTTCTTCCCTTCCGAGGGTGGTGCTCCCTAGGTTGGTTGCTAGTACGGTAGTAGCGGTGGCGATAGTGCTAGCAGCGATCCCGATGGTGATGGTGGAGGCTTCGCTGGCGGTGCCCCTTGCGGCCCCTCCTCCACCAGCTGTGGTGGAAGAGGAGAAGGATACCAAGACCCCAGGCCTCACCAGGTGGGGGTCTGCACAGCTCACCCTTGTGGTTGGAGCTGAAGGTGCCAGGGGAGACAGTGGCTAGGATGGAGTCAAAACACTCGGCAGTGGCCCGCGTAATCGAGGTGGTGGAGATCCCATCCAACAATAAAGCGGATGATGTGGTAGAGCTACCGATATGGTCAGCAGGAGCTGGTGGTGGTTCGGTCGGAGGCTAGGCCCTCCGGCGGGCTACCGGAGGGTGATCTAGAGTGGCCCTGCCCTAAGGACCTGACAAAGGTGCAGGTTTGTCCTTCGAGATTCCTAGGAGTGTCAGCTCTGAGACATTCTTGGGGAGAAAGGACTCGCCATGGAGTCTGATCTTGCCAAGCTATCTGTGAAGCTTGAGGACGCCTAGGAGTGGGTTAAGTCTATTCAGTAATTGGTCCTAGGTCGACCTGTAGCATGTCAGTAGAGGTGAGTTTCCCAGTGTTTGTCCTTGATCTCTTGTTGGTTACCTCAGCATGCTTTTTCGTTTTGTAGGGTCTAAAAGAGATATCGTCCCGTAAGTCGCGTTTCCTCTAGATGGAGCATACCCTGATGGCCGAGCTTGAGCATCTGCTGGAGTCCGCCCATTGTGAGTCCTAGGACCGAGCGGCTGAGGTGACCGTGGTGCGGGTGGAGGAGTAGCGTGAGCAGAGCGGGTGACCACCGCTGAGCAGGGGCTTGAGGCAGCGAAGGCCCGCCAGGCAGAGATCGAGGCGGGGCTATGGAAATCCCTGGCGGACACCGAGACAGCTGCTCCAAAAATTCCTAGAGACCCTTGAGTTGGAGTGGAATGCCCTAGAGTTGGCGCAAAAGGCCCTAGAGTCTGAGCGAAAGGCCCGGTCAGAGGCAGACCTAGGAAGTGCTTGTGCTCTAGGGCTAGGTGATGGGGACGGAGGAGGCGAACACCTGGCTATGCGAGTAGGTGGCCCGACAAACAGAGGAATTCTCCACCCTTGAGAACTTCCACCTTGGTATGTACCTTTTTTGTTTTTCATCATGCTAGGTTTCTTCCTTTAGCTTATTTCTGAGCTTGTCGCCCTTCTTGCAGAGCTAGGTGGAAAGATGAAGTTGTTGGAGCAGGACCTGGAGATGGTCAAGGCGATGTTTGGCTAGAATGCGGAGGCACTGGCCAAGTCCCTTGAGGAGCGACGTGCCCTTAAGGGGGAACTTGACTAGATCCACAAAGTTTCCCAACGCGTCAGTCTCGGAGGTCTTCGGGTCAGTGCCAAGTACCAGTGTGCCTGCCATCTAGCTAGCGGAGGTCCTGGATGAGGTCCGGGCCCTCATCACACATGGACTGTTCTACGGAGCATCGAGGGGTGTTGACTTCGGTGATGACATACCACCCTGAACCTAGACTTTACCACTATCTACAGTGGGTATGCCGATGGCTTGAGCATGGAGGACATCCAATTGCTCGAGGAGAGCTTGCTGCCGCATGCAAGGTTTGTGGTAGAGCAAGTCTCTACTGTAGTGGGTGATGGATGCCCACCAGTGAGGACATGGCCGAAAGTGTGCAGTCGGGGGGACATCGCCTAGCCTGCACATGGTATGGAGCCTAGGTCAAAAGTGGACATCGCTCTACCTTCAACCGAGCCAAATGTCGTCCTGTCGGGGAGTGAGCAGCTCGTGCCTTCGCCGGTTGTACCGACAGCAGATGCCACCAAGCGGCCCCAATAGCTTGTAAAGTATAAGTAGTTTAATAGATGTAAAAAGTTAAGTTCGTGGGGGAGCCCCAATGTGAACGTTCTTGTGTACTTAATGACTATGATCGGTTTTGTTTTTTTGTGATGGAGTCACTCCGTTCGGGGAAGCTTGTCCCATTCATTCCTTAGTTTTTATCTTAGCATAATTTTGTTTTCTATTCTTTCTTTTTTGCACTTGCCTGTTCATCTCATAGGCTGCAACCTTAGGAGCCTGGGGCATGGCCTGCGAGGCTCAGCTGCTCGTAACCGTAGGTAGAGACAGGGTGCGATCGGTCGGAATATTATAAAGCAAAGTTATGTAAGGCAATTTAAAGGAACAAACTGCCCTTTTGTTCAGATAGGAAGGAGTTTCACCATATGATAGTAAACAAAAAAGAGAGGTAGTAGTGCACCCTCATGGAGCCCCCGAGCAACCCGGTGAAAGGTCCTAATATGGCTAGAGGGGGGTAAATAGCCTATTTAAAAATCTACAAATCAACTAGAGCAATTTGATTAGTATAATAAATAGCAAAATACAAACTTGCTCTAGCTCTACAAGGGTTATAAGCCACCTATCTAACAATTCTAGTTGCTATAATCTCTAGACACACAATTTTCTAGGTCACTCTCACACTTGCTAAACTAAAGAGTGCCACTAGATGAACTTAAAACAACAAAGCAAGCTCTCAATTCTAATTACACTAAAGAGCTGGCTACAACTAGTTTACAAGAATATAAATAAGTGAGTAGGGTGATTATACCACCGTGTAGAGGAGTGAACCAATCATAAGATGAATGCTAAATCAATCACCGGGAGAATACCAAGGGACAAGAGACAACCAATTTTCTCCTGAGGTTCACGTGCTTGCCAACACGCTATGTCCCCGTTGTGTCGACCAACACTTGGTGGTTCGGTGGCTAAGAGGTGTTGCACAAACCTCATCCACACAATTTGGACACCACAAGAACCTACCCACAAGTGAGGTAACTCAATGACACGAGCAATCCACTAGGGTTACCTTTCGGCGCTCTGCCGGGGAAGGTACAAATCCCCTCACAATCATTAGAGATGGCCACGAACAATCACCAACTCATGCCAATCCTCCTCCGCTACTCCAAGCCATCTAGGTGGTGGTAACCACCAAGAGCAACAAGCGAATCCCACAGCGAAACATGAATATCAAGTGCCTCTAAATGTAATCACTCAAGCAATGCACTTGGATTCTATCCTAATCCCACAAAGATGATGAATCAATGATGTAGATGAGTGGGAGGGCTTTGGCTAAGCTCACAAGGTTGCTATGTCAATGCAAATGGCCAAGAGGATGAGCTTGAGCCAGTCATGGGGCTTAAATAGAAGCCCCCATGAAATAGAGCCGTTGTATCTCTTCACTGGGCATTGCTCAGGGTGATCAAATGCTCTGGTTAGATCGACTGGACGCTGGACCTCAGCGTTCGGTCGCCCGATGTTTGCCACATGTCATCGGCTTCAAACGTTGTTCATCAGATCTCAATGGTCAAGTGTTGACTGGATGCTCTAGCACCAGCGTCTGGTCGTTTCTAGTAAGGTACCAACTACGACTAGACACGTCAGTTGGATCATGACCTGGACATAGGACCTCAATGTCCGGTCATTTCCAGTAAGGTACCACGTGTGACTGGACATGTCTGATCAACCCTAACCGGACACACCCAGCTTCTGGTCACTCACTGCCTCTTAGTGTGCTGCCACTTTGGTGCAACCAGACATAGCCAGCCAACGTTCGGTCACATTAACGCCAGTGTCCGGTCAAAGACCGACGCTGCGCTGTCTTCAGCAGCAACTGACCGGACGTATCGGTCCATCCGAGACCAGTGTTCGGTCACTGCGTGACCAGCATGACTAACTCCTTTTCAACTATATCTTCTTCACCCTTGCTCAAATGTGCCAACCACCAAGTGTATCACCTTGTGCACATGTGTTAGCATATTTTCACAAACATTTTCAAGGGTGTTAGCACTCCACTAGATCCTAAATACATATGCAATGAGTTAGAGCATCTAGTGACATTTTAATAACCACATTTCAATATGAGTTTCACCCCTCTTAATAGTACGGCTATCGATCCTAAATGTGATCATACTCACTAAGTGTCTCGATCACTAAAACAAAATGGCTCCTACTATTTATACCTTTGCCTTGAGCCTTTTGTTTTCTCTTTCTTCTTTCCAAGTTCCAGTATTTGATCATCACCATGCCGTCACCATCATCATGATCTTCACCATTGCTTCATCACTTGGAGTAGTGCTACCTATCTCATAATCACTTTAATAAACTAGGTTAGCACTTAGGGTTTCATTAATTAACCAAAACCAAACTAGAGCTTTTAATCTCCCCCTTTTTGATAGTTGATGACAACCCTTTCACAAAGATATGAACTGAATTTTAATTGAATCCATGTTGCTTGCCCAAGCATATTTACCATGTGTAAATGAATATGGACAAGTTTCATGAACTCCAAATGGTAGCAATTGCTTTCCCTACATATGTGCTAAGAGTTTGGACTGTAGCTTGCACATATGCTTAGATAGGAAATATAGGAGACAATTTCTACCAAATGATGGTAAGGCATAAGAGATGGACCTTTGAAGTGTGATACCAATCGGAGTGCACCAATATACCATCCTTAGCACCTATTAGTAGCTAGACATACACAAAAACTAGAGTACCCCATGAGATCAACATTATAAGCAAGTGTCTAGTTTTCATATGATGAACATAAGTCTAGTTACTTTAGCCTATGCATGCTAGTTTTTCATTTCAACATTCAAACCTATAACTAGCATGCACCACACAAGCATGGATATTGAAATTTAAAACTTGTGCCATGCAAGCAAATATATTAAATGCACATTCAAAATGAAACATACAAGTTTATGAGTTTGCTCTCACTACTTGTGTGCATTTTTTATTTGATCCCCTTACTATGTCATTTCATTTGTTTTCTCCTCCTATCTTACTATCTTCGTGAATTTCTCTTCCCCTTTGTCAACAATTAGCATAAAAGGTGAGCTCAAATTATAGATAGGTTAGGGTGAAACCATATGAAATGAGGATCATTTTCCTAATTTGGTTCAATCTAGATCACTTGCAAAAGATATTTAACTCGGTTTGATCTAAGGACAAGCTTCTTCACACCTCCAAATAAGAGTTATCTTGTACCATATTGAGTTAAACACTTATAGCTTATTTTCTAGACCAAACACTAGGTTTACAAGCCCACAAACATGTCATATGCTACCACTAAATCATTTCAAACATACAAGTAATAGTGGTACCATACAAGCATCAAATTCATTTGGTTTTCATGAATGAGCCTATTTAAATGCGAAATATGTCTAGATGCACTAAACATGTCCTTAGCAAGGATGTATACCATGCCAATCAACTTTTACCTTGGATTGCTCGAGGAAGAGACATGCCATATAAGTGGGGGTACATCAACACATATTGGTGAAGTCAAGTATGTTCAATTCATTCCTTAGCTTGCAAAACCTCTTCTCATCAAGTGGCTTGGTGAAGATATCGGCAAGTTGATCTTCGGTGCCCACACTCTCAATACAAATATCCTCTTTTTGTTGGTGATCTCTTATGAAATGATGGCGAACATCAATATGCTTTGTTCTTGAATGTTGAACCAGGTTGTTGGTGAGCTTTACAACACTTTCATTATCACATAGCAATGACACTTGCTTGAATTTGATTCCAAAATCACTCAAAGTAGCCTTCATCCAAAGTAATTGAGCACAACAACTACCGACCGAAATGTACTCCGCTTCGGTGGTTGAAAGTGCTACACTATTTTGCTTCTTTGATGACCAAGATACAAGTGATCTTCCTAATAGTTGACATGTGCCTAATGTGCTCTTTCTCTCAACTTTGCATCCCACATAATCGGGTTCTAAATGAATTTTTATCGGACTGAAAATGCTATAGAACGCTTATGTGAAACTTTGATAAAGTTCGTAGTATGAATTTCATTGGCAATGATAAAATACATGTGGTCGAGGATGGGGTTCACTAGCTAGTGTATCAAGTAGCTTGGAAATGGAATTCAACGCGAAAACGTTTGAAGCTTCATCAATTCTCGTAAGTCTGAAAATGGGTCGATGGAGCCATGTTTGACAATTTTTGTAGAACGATCGGGTTAAGTAGTGGCAAGATATTTTGGCTTAGTTTGATAGCCCTATGTACCCTCTTGTGTATAGAATAACTGGTTTGGCTTTTGGATCAGCAAATTGGTTTTTGTAGCAACTTTAAAAAGCGTGCACGACACGGTTTTTACCTCCGGGCACGGTCACCGCCTCAGTTCGGCCTGGAACCATGGCACTAGCCTGCCAGCGTGCGCTGTCGCGCCGGCCACGTCACCACTACCGCACCTGTGCAAGCACACCTGCGTGCATGGCCCCTACGCTGCTGGCCATGACCTTTTGTCGCTATGCTCTGGCACGCAGCTCGCACATGCCACATGCGTCCAGTCGCGCTGCCCGCCCATCATCGCTGTGCGCTGGCCGTTCAGCCATCACTACCGCTTGGACCACACCGTTGTTGCTGCGCCTGGCTTGTGACTCGTGCACACACACGCGCACTAGGGTCCAGCAGGCCTAGCTGCTCTGCCTCCTCCATCACATCCGCCTATGTCCACTGCCCACCATCGCGTCTACCTGCGTTTTTGGCTCATCCAAACCAGTGTCGCTGCTCGCCCACACCCACCGCCTACACAGCTATTGCTTCCATTGATGTTTTGGCTGCACGCGCATGGGTTGGCCCTGCTGGCCCTCGTCTTCACGTTTGCGCGCGAGGACACACCACATTTCCATCGCGTCGCTTAGAGGATCGCCGGCCATGCCACGCCAAGGCCTAACTCACTGAGCCGGTCCCCTTTTTGCAATTGCCCACATTTGAAGGATGAGTGGGCATACAACTTCATGCCTAACTTGTCCTGAGTGGTAGTATGATGTTGGGCAACAATTTAAGTTTTCGCCGTCGCCGTCGACCCCATTAAGCCGAACGCCGTCGCCCCTCAAATTGGCCGTATGTAGTCCATCTCTTTCCAATTCACTGTGCACCCAAATAGCTAGGGTTGTTAGCTTCTGATTGGAGTCATTTCGATGAGCTTCCTTCCTTCGGTGAGGTAATGGGGAGAATATTTCCCCTCGGCAGTCCGCCATGGCCGGTGAGACAAGTTCTTAGCCTGGGGCGATGCTCCTTGCTCTTTTGTCTCAATCGTGTAGGGCTCTTGCCTCTCCTTGACTTGTTTGCCTCGCTCGTGTAGTGGCGCCGGGAATGCCTTCACCGTGGCTAGCGTGAACCGAAGCAATCTCGCGCACGTGGCCAAAAATAGTGAAACAAAGTTTATTAGGTTCACAAAAATGCCATCTATTTGTTAGTGTAGTTAGATTATAGTTACCTGTGACAATGGTAGGATCATAAATTCAAATTAGAGAGCTTAGTATTATGTAGATTAATATTTGTAGGAATTTTTGTGGTAAATTGGTGATAGCTATAGCTATAAAAATTTTACAGTAGGCTCACTAGATTATTATGTATTTGCTGTAAATTTTGTAGCCCTAGAGTAAGTTGATAAATAGAGTAGCTATTATCCCTGTTTTATCATATATAGATTAAATCGGTGTTAGGAGTAAGAATACCTTTAGTTACTATGATAATGTATGTCATGATTCATACTTGTTAGTGATAACAGTAGGCAACTTAGTACCTTAGCCAATAGCATGAGCTAGTGGTTAGAAAATGTACTTTTATTTTAAGAGTTGCTGTTGTCATATTACTAAGTATTGCATCATTATTTCATGCATGTAGATCATGAGTTGGTAGAGTTCGTATCGGTGGATGAACATGAGTACGAGGAAGTCATTGAGGAGTATGAGGAGGAGATCCTCATGCAGGAGGGAGCCCTGGAGCCTTTTGGTACTGACCTAGCTGACCCGTCGCCTGCCCAAGGCAAGCCCTGGTGCTTAACCCCTATTTTATGATCACTAAATATATATATATATGATGTGTACTTAAGTTACAGGCATTTTATGTAAACTACATGCATAAATATATCTACCCATGAGTCCTACTAGTATAGGTCGAGTAGTTGCTATGCTCAGGATATCGGTAGCGCAAGTAACCTGCCGTTACTCGCAAATAGGTGATAAATATGACCACTCCTGATAAAATGATGGAAATGAAAATGCTGACCGGACATAGGATATGGTTTGGGTATTGGTGGGTGTAAAGTATTGTGTCCTACGGCCAACAGGGCATAACTCGGTTACACTTTTTCCCTATCTGTGTCAATTAAGGATCGGTCGTTGCATATGGCTTTAGGCAAGTCACAGACTTATTATCCCAAGCACATACTTGGGTATGGGTGTAGGGAAGACTCGCTGCTCTCTTGTTGTGGATCCGGCTCTTTCCGGACCGACTGATTAGAGGCGGGGATGGTGGAGGTCCTTGCACCGCACTGTGTCTGGGACTTAGGAGTGGGGGCTTGGAGTCTAAGTTTGGATAGGGACCTAGACACCCTAGACAGGAGGGTGATGGGTTAGTCCTGCTTGTGCCTGGGGTACAAGTGGGGCATGTGTTTTCAGGGTACCTAGCTAGGGGCATTGATTCACGAATCGCCGGTATTTCGGTATGGCTTGTCTATGGTTTAGTGTAGTTAGATTACAGTTAGCTGTGACAATGATAGGATCATAAATTCGAATTAGAGAGCTTAGTATTATGTAGATTAATATTTATAGGAATTTGTGTGGTAAAATGGTGATAGCTATAGCTATGAAAATTTTATAGTAGGCTCACTAGATTATTATGTATTTGCTGTAAATTTTGTAGCCCTAGAGTAAGTTGATAAATAGAGTAGCTATTATCCTTGTTTTATCATATATAGATTAAATCGGTGTTATGAGTAAGAATACCTTTAGTTACTGTGATAATGTATGTCATGATTCATACTTGTTAGTGATAACAGTAGGCAACTTACTACCTTAGCCGGTAGCATGAGCTAGTGGTTAGAAAATGTACTTTTATTTTAAGAGTTGCTGTTGTCATATTACTAAGTATTGCATCATCATTTCATGCATGTAGATCATGAGTTGGTAGAGTTCATGCCCGTGGATGAACAGGAGTATGAGGAAGTCATTGAGGAGTACAAGGAGATCTTCATGCAGGAGGGAGCTTCGGAGCCTTTTGGTACTGACCTGGCTGACTCGTCGCCTACCCAAGGCAAGCCCTGGTGTATAACCCATATTTTATGATCACTGAATATATATATATATATATGATGTGCAATTAAGTTACAGACATTTTATAGAAACTACATGCATAAATAGATCTATCAATGAGTCCTACTAGTATAGGTCGGGTAGTTGCTGTGCTCAGGATATCGGTAGCGCGAGTAACATGCCGTTACTCGTAAATAGGTAATAAATATGATCACTCCTGATAAAATGGTGGAAATAAAAATGGTGACCGGACAGGGATATGGTTTGGGTATTGGTGGGTGGAAAGGGTTGTGTCCTGCGGCCAACGGGGCATAGCTAAGTTACAATTTTTTCCTATGTGTGTCAATTAAGGATCGGTCATTGCATATGGCTCTAGGCAAGTCACAGACTCATTATCCTGAGCACATACTTAGGGTATGGGCATAGGGAAGACTCGTTGCTCTCTTGTCATGGATCCAGCTCTTTTTGGACCGACTTATTGGAGGCGGGGATGGTGGAGGTTCTTGCACTGCACTGAGTCTAGGACTCAAGAGTTGGGGCTTGGAGTCCAAGTTTGGACAAGGACCTAGACACCTAGGATAGGAGGGTGATGGGTTAGTCCTGCTTGTGCCTAGGGTACAAGCGGGGCGTGTGTTTTTGAGTTACCCAGCTAGGGGCATTAATTCGTGAATCGCCAGCATTCCGGTATGGCTTATCTACGGTTTAGCACCTAAAAGATGAAAGATGATGAAATGGAACTAATAGCTAAACTCTTGCTTTAAAGTAGAACATGTGCTTATATAGACTGGATAGATAATAACTTAATACGGCTGATAATAATTACATAAATAAGGACTCATTATTAGTATTGCTTTCTGCCAAAAGAAAACTAGCAAACCATAAAGCTTATCATATTCCTTAGAGTCGGGAAATTATTCTCACCAGTCGGATAAGTCTTGCGAGTACATTGTGTACTCATGGTTTATTTACCCCTATAGCAGGTAATGCATGAGAAGTACTATTGTATGGAGGATTCTTCTGGTGGGGCTCAAACGATCCTCGTTCCTTATCGCTAGATGTTTATGTTTTAATTCCGTTGTTTATTATTTCGCATTCTAACATTTGGTAATGTAATAATGTAATTTTTAAGAACTTCAGGTGTATGAAATGGATAAGTATTGTAACTCAGTTTTTATTATTGGATCCTTGGAAAAAATGTGGATCTTTCGGGTTCTCTCTTGGGGTGTGCTCGACGGATACCACCCGTTGTAGGTTGCAGTTGGGGTGCTTGGTGTCTTGTGGAAGATGAGCACCTCCAGTAAGCAGTGTTATTTCAGATGGTTTTGCCACAGTTGGTACCTAGAGCCAATAATGGTTACGAGTTTCAGTCACCTTTTTTTCAAAACATAAAAATTTTACCAACAAAAGTGTTGCGAAAAGTAGGATGCGATTAAGTTGTGTAAATAAGTATAAGCCCTAACAATATGGTCTATCTAGAATAGTGACACTGGTTTTATCTAATCAGTTTTCTATAGGTACACTGACTTACGTTGCGTAAGAAATTGTCTAGCATACGGAAAATGAGTAGTGCGATGTGCTGAAAATTACACGAATGTTGCCATATTCCTGCTTGAGTGAATGCATAGGATGATACATGCATCATGATAATAACATCTTACTTAAATTAAAATCCCCCTACACTTATAATTGGATTAGTAAAGTGATAGGATTAATTAAAAGAATGTCTTAATTAAATGTGCTATCATTTCTCTAATCCCTTGCTTCTGATCGGGAAGGTTGTTCTTAATGAATGGTTCCTATCTCTTATAGATGAATCTAAGGTCCGAACACTGGAAGCACCAGGGCTAGGCGGCTCACAGTCTTGGCGAGGGCCAAGGCGAGAGTGGTCGGGCCAATGAGCATAGCAGTGGGGGGAGTCAGGAAGCTCCACTTCTAGCTCCTCATCCTTTTCTGCCACCGCCACCGCCAATGACTAACGCTGAGATGATGGCGGAACTGATGGCTGCTCGGCGCGAGTCAGCCCATGCCATGGAGCTAATGGCACAAGCTATCATTGGCTTTGCCCACGGAGGCCACAGGGGCAATGATGGGAACATGGGTGGTGCCCATCATCCTGAGGGACCCTTCTCTTACTAGGATTTCCTCAAGACCCACCCATCCACTTTCACCCCGACAGACTAAGCCCATAGATGTGGAGCACTGGCTTCGCATTTTAGAGCAGAAGTTTCTGATGCTCAATGTGTCCGACAAGTAGAAAGTGCGCTTTGTAGTGCAGTAACTATTGGGGTCCATGAGTGCATGGTAGGATACCTTCCATGCCATGCAGCAGCCAGATCATCCGGCAACCTAACAGGAATTCACCACATCATTCAGAGAGTTCTATATTCCTACTGGTGTCATCAACCAGAAGCTGACTGAGTTCCTAGAGCTGTGACAAGGGAGTATGATAGTGATGGACTACATTAATAAGTTCAATCACTTGTCCTAGTATGCTGGCATCCATGTGGACACTAATGATAAGAAGAAGGACCGCTTCTTTCATGGCCTCTCTTGATATCCTTCAGGAGAAGCTGTATACTGCGAACTATCAGACATTTGGGGCACTGATTAACACTGCCATCACCATGGAAGGCTTGCAGCGAGATTCCTAGGTAGAGTGTAAGAGGAAGCAGGGTGGCTGTAGGATCTTCTAGCCACCCTTATACTTAGAAGGTATATGTTGTCCGACGAGGGCCCTATCAACCATCAGGTGGGTATTTGTTTCAGCAGCCCCTAGCATACTTCTTAGACTTCTTCCACACAGTACTGTACACCCACTCAGTAGGTGCAGCCCCTAGTAGCCTTAGGGACAATAGGTCCCACCTCGCTAGGGATTTGGGAACAAGCATGGCGCTTGTTTCAAATGTGGCAAAGATGGCCACTATGCTCGAGAGTGTCCCCAGAACCAGCCAGCTCAGTCTGCTCAACCATCGGCAAACTTTAGGCTAGTCAAGCGGACCAGTGATCAAGAGGAAGGTGCTAGCCTAACCGATCTAGACAGGTGAATTTCACATATGCTGAGCAGATATTGCAGCAGGAATCGAAGATGGCTGGTATGTTTACCATCGATTCCCATCCAGCTTATGTGTTGTTCAATTCTGGTGCATCACATTCTTTATGAGCATGGAATTTGTAGACCGGCACAACTTACCACTTATGGCTATACAGTATGCCTATAGAATCCATACTATGGGTTCATAAATATTCATCAATACCCGAACAAACACAGTAAGCTTGGTATTAGCCACCCACACTTACCGCCTACAATTCATGGTAATGCCTAGGCAAGGCATTAATGCTATTCTTGGAATGAACTGGTTGTGGGTGTATGGGGTAGTTTTGGATTTAAAGTGGAGAAGTGTCGAGTTACAGCTTCCTTCTTCTAAGGATAGGATGCCTCTTCTTGTACCCTCAGATCCAATCTTACCTATTGTTGCCCATGCTAAAGCCTCTCCTGATCTTACCCCCATCCCTGTGGTATGTGAGTTCCCGAATGTTTTTTCTAAAGATCTTCCTGGGTTGCCATCGGACAGAGAGGTGGAATTCTCCATTAAGCTAGAGCCTGGTACTAGGTCCTATCTCTAGACGCCTGTACCACATGGCTCCAAGGGAATTGGCTGAGATAAAGAAGCAGCTGGATGAGTTGATGAAAAAAGGTTTCATCCATTCTAGTTCTTCACCACGGGTTGCCCAACAATTTTTGTGAAGAAGGATGGCACTCTGCGGATGTGTGTATTACCGCTCCCTTAATGCGGTAACTATTAAGAACAAGTATCCTTTGCCTCATATAGATACTTTGTTCGACCAATTAGCTGGTGCCAAGGTGTTCTCAAAGATTGACCTTCGATTAGGCTATCATCAGATCAAGATCAGACCACATGATATACCAAAGACAACTTTTTCTACTAGGTATGGGCTATATGAGTACCTAGTGATGTCTTTTGGTCTCATCAACGCTCCTGCATTCTTCATGTACTTGATGAATTCAGTCTTTATGCTAGAGCTAGACAAGTTTATGGTAGTATTAATTGATGATATCCTGATATATTCCAAGAATGATGAAGAGCATGCCCAACACCTTCGGATAGTACTAGCTCGACTAAGGGAGCACAAGCTGTATGCTAAATTCAGCAAGTGCGAATCTTGGTTAGATCGAGTGCAGTTTTTGGGGCATGTGTTGACACTTGACGGTGTTTCAGTAGATCCCAGCAAGGTGCAAGATGTGTTGGATTAGAAGTCTTCGAAGTTTGTGCATCAGATTCATCAGTTCCTTGGTCTCGCTAGGTACTATCGGCAGTTTCATTCTAGATTTTTTCAACATAGCTCAGCCAATGATCAAGCTACTCTAAAAAGAAGCTAAGTTTGACTGGAGTCTAGCCTATAAAGAAGCCTTCTAAGCTTTGAAGACATTTTTACCACTGCTCCTGTATTAGCCCAACCAGATATCGACCGACCCTTTGATGTATATTGTGATGCCTCAAAGACAGGGTTGGGGTGTGTGCTTATGCAAGATGGGCGTGTGATAGCTTATGCTTCAGCGCCAACTAAAAAAGCATAAGGTGAATTACCTCACTCATGACTTAGAGCTGGCTGCTATGGTCCATGCTCTGAAGATTTGGAGGCACTACCTGTTGGGCAACAAAGTGCATATTTTTATAGATCACAAGAGCCTCAAGTATATTTTCACTCAGTCTGAGCTGAATATGAGACAAAGGAGATGGTTAGAATTGATAAAGGATTATAACTTGGAAGTCCATATCACCTAGGAAAGGCTAATGTAGTGGCTGATGCTTTGAGCCAAAAGTCACACCAGGTTGAGAAAACACCTTTGTCTCTCAACCATGTAGAGGTGTTGGCTCACATTGCATTGACCTCAGAATTGCTAGGAGCAGATTATTCTAGAGTAAGGGAAGACCCCGAAGAAATTCCCCACATCAGAAAATTAATTGTCGAAGGTCATGGCCCTCACTTTAGTATTGATGAGCATGGAGTAGTGAGATACAAGGATAGACTGGTGGTTCCATTCAGTGAGGAGCTAAGAAGAAAGATTTTGAGTGAAGCCCATCATTCAAAGCTGTCTATTCATTCTGGCAGCAACAAGATGTATCATGATCTGCACCACTTGTACTGGTGGTCCAACATGAAGCGGGACATCACTTGGCACATCAGTGGAGTGCGACACTTATGGTAGGGTTAAAGCAGATCATTTGCGTACCCTAGGATATTTGCAGCCCTTGTCCATTCCTGTTTGAAAATGAGAGGATATCTCTATAGGACTTTGTGGTGGGTTTGCCCCGTACAACTAAGGGCTATAATTCCATTTGGGTCATTGTAGACTGTCTAACTAAGTCTGCTCATTTTATCTCGGTGGACACTAGATATGCAGCCAGGAAGTACGCTTAGATATATTTTGATCGGATTGTGACTCTGCACAGGGTTCATCTCACTATCATCTCGGATAGAGTGTCAGTCTTTGTCTCCTATTTTTAGGACCAGCTGTAGCAATGTCTTGGTACTCGTCTCCTCAGAAGCTCCGCATATCATCCACAAACTGATGGCCAAATTGAGAGGGTGAACCAGGTGCTCGGGGATATGTTGAGAGCTTGTGTCATTTCTTTCCCTGAGAAGTGTGATACCTGCTTGAAGGTAGCAGAATTTTCTTACAATAATAGCTACCAAGAAAGCATCCATGTGGCACCATTTGAAGCTCTATATGGAAGAAAGTGTAGGACACTGCTCGATTGGGTTGAAGTGGGAGACCATGGGTACTTTGGATCAGAATTCATCAAAGAGGCTTGAGAGCAAGTAAGCATTATTTGAAGTCACTTGAAGGCAGCTCAAAGCCGACAAAAAGCTTATGCAGACAAGCGAAGAAGGCCCTTAGAGTTTGTAGCTAGAGATTATGTGTATCTCAAGGTGTCTCCTATGAGAGGGGTGCATCGGTTTGGTATCCACGACAAGCTAGCACCTCGATATATGGGTCCTTATAAGGTGTTGGAGCAATGTGGTCCAGTTGCTTATCATCTCTAGTTTCTTGATACTTTATCTATGGTACACAATGTGTTTCATGGATCACAATTAAAGAGATGTTTGCGGGTTTCGGATGAAGCTATGGAAATTGAAGGGCTTCCCCTCTAGCTAGATTTGGCTTATGTTGAGCACCCTGTCAAAATTCTAGATGAAAAAGAAAGAGTGATCAGGAATAGTGTGGTAAAGTTCTACAAAGTGTAATGGCAAAACCATTCAGAGGATGAGGCCACAGTGGGAACAAGAGAGTTACCTATTGAAGCATTACCCCCACCTCCTCTTTGGTTCTAATAGTTAGTTGTTGCAAAGAAATGTATTTCCTATATCCTTCTCACACTAGGCACATAAAATCTCGGGTTGAGATTTTATTTTAGGGGGGTAGATTTGTAACACCCTTGGTGTTACACTATACTATTTTTGCTAAAACACTGCATGAGCATCATACTTGTGTGTAAACGTGTGTAATATATGGTATAAATCAATATACGAAACTTGAAACGCTCGTTTGAAACAGGAAACGAATGTTATATTTCATGTCGCGTATTATCACATAGGGTTCTAAATGAATTTTTATCGGACAAAAATGCTATAGAACGCTTATGCAAAAGTTTGATAAAGTTCATAGTACGAATTTCATAGGCAACGATAAAATACATGCGGTCGAGGACGGGGTTCGCTAGCTAGTGTATCAAGTAGCTTAAAAAATGGAATTCAACGCGAAACCGTTTGAAGCTTCGTCAATTCTTGAAAGTCTAAAAATGGGTCGATGGAGCCATGTTCGACAATGTTTGTATTATGATTGGGTTAAGTAGTGGCAAGGCATTTTGGCTTAGTTTGATAGCCCTATGTACCCTCTTGTGTATAGAATAACTGGTTTGGCTTTTGAACCAGCGAATTGGTTTTTATAGCAACTTTAAAAAGCATGCACGACACAGTTTTTACCTTTGGGCACGGTCACCGCCTCGGTTTGGCCTGGCACCATGGCACTGGCCTACCCAGTGCGCGTTGTCATGCCAGCCATGTCGCCACTACCATGCCTATGCAAGCACGCCCGTGCACGTGGCCCCTGTGCTGCTGGCCATGTCCTTCTATCGCTACGCTCTGGCACACAGCTCACACACACCGCACATGTCCAATCACGCTGCTCGCTCATCATCGTTGCGCGTTGCCCATTGGGCCATCACTGCTGCCTGGACCACACCACTATTGCTGTGCCTGGCTCGTGACTCGTGCACACATGCGTGTGCTGGGGTCCAGCGGGCCTAACTGCTCTGCCTCCTCCATCATGTCCGCCTGTGCCCACTGCCCGCCGTCGCGTCTGCCTGCATTTTTGGCTCGTCTGAACTAGTGTCGCCGCTCGCCCATGTGCACCGCCTACACAACTACTGCTTCCATTGACGTTTTCACTGCATGCGCATGGGTTGGCCCTGTCGACCCTCGCCATGGCTGGCCAGACAAGTTCTCGGCCCGGGGCAATGCTCCTTGCTCTTTTGTCTCAATCGAGCAGGGTTGTTGCCTCTCCTTGACTTGTTTGCCTCGCTTGTGCAGTGGCTACACTGATGGAGCAGCAGGGCACCGGGAATGCCTTCACCGTGGCCGGCGTGAACCAGAGCAATCTCGCACACATGGCCAACCTATTGTCGAACCTCGCGACCTTGTCTAACCCATCCGTCACATCTCTGGTAAGGCCCTCTTGCTCCTAGGATTGGTGGTTGATCCAATTAGGGGCTAGGTCATCCTAGACATGTTGGCTGCCGCCAGCGAGCTGGCTTAGATGTCGTTCCTATGGCCAGCTTGATTGGGCACAATAGTGATTCAATTAGGGCTTCAATGTTGTTGCTCTTAGTCTATAGATGGATACCAGGCAACGGTAGAGGTGTGGCGTTAGGTGATTCTGGCGGTTTTGGATTGCCATGGACAGACCCCGTCGTGGCGTGTGGCCATGCATTTGTGCTATGATATTCTTGGTGTTTGTTACCTTGATGTGTTGCGCGTTGCACGTAGAGGCTCATGGTGGTGCTGGTTGGTGCCGGAGAGGTCTGTGCTCGCCGGTGTTTGGCCGGTGAGGCTGCGGTCTTTGTTAAGACCGGCTAGGGGCGTCGCAATGTAAATTAGAAAAGAACCAGGGGGCGGGTTAAGTGTGAGTGTCAGTAGAGAGTGGAATAGTAGAAGGGACTGTGGATTCGTTTAGCTAAAGTATGGGGTCTCTTTTGCATAATTGCTAATGCACGAGTGGGTCTCCCCACGTTGGGCCACGGTCATGGGAACGGGCCACCACGTGGGCTGTGCTGGTGCGCACGTAGGGGTCATTGTGGTGGGCCAAGCCACGTCTCAAGTTGGGCCACGCAGTAGAATACGTTTTCAAATTTCCAGTGAAGTATAAACGTTTGTTCAATAGATGCCCAAAAATTATTGAGTTGGGCCACGTCTTGAGTTTTGAGCTAAACTTTGATAAATTATTGTAAATTCTATAGATGCCCAAAAATAGTGAAACCAACTTTGTTAGGTTCACAAAAATGACATCTATCTGTTAGTGTAGTTAGATTACAATTAGCTATGATAATGGTAGGTTCATAAATTCAAACTAGAGAGCTTAGTATTATGTAGATTAATATTTGTAGGAATTTTTATGGTAAATTGGTGATAGCTATAGCTATGAAAATTTTACAGTAGGCTAACTAGATTATTATGTACTTGCTGTAAATTTTGTAGCCCTAGAGTAAGTTGATAATTAGAGTAGCCATTAGCCTTGTTTTATCATATATAGATTAAATTGGTGTTAGGAGTAAGAATACCTTTAGTTGCTGTGATAATGTATGTCATGATTCGTACTTGTTAGTGATAACAGTAGGTAACTTAGTACCTTAGCTGGTAGCACGAGCTAGTGGTTAGATAGATGTATTTTTATTTTAAGAGTTGTTGTTGCCATATTACTAAGTATTACATCATCATTTCATGCATGTAGATCACGAGTTGGTAGAGTTCATACCGGTGGACAAACATGAGTATGAGGAAGTCATTGAGGAGTATGAGGAGGAGATCCTCGTGCAGGAGGGAGCCCCAGAGCCTTTTGGTACTAACCTAGCTGACCCGTCGCCTGCCCAAGGCAAGCCCCGGTGCTTAACCCCTATTTTATGATCACTAAATATATATATATATATATGATGTGTAATTAAGTTACAGGCATTTTATGTAAACTACATGCATAAATATATCTACCCATGAGTCCTACTAGTATAGGTTGAGTAGTTGCTATACTCAGGATATCGGTAGTGTCGGTGTTTTGGAACCGGGGGTCCCTCAACCAACGAGTGAATTTGTACTGCGTGTCCCTAATCCCGGATGGTGATGCAAAGAGACACAAGGTTTATACTGGTTCGGGCAGTCGAGGCCCTACGTCCAGTCTGAGAGATTGATCTTGTATTCCTTGCACCGGAGTGCTCGTGGTAGGGGGTTACAAGCTGAGTGAGAGAGGGAGCTAGCCCCAGGTCTCGGCGAGGGTGGTGCGAACGGCTTGGGACGTTGCTCCCAAGCAGCGTGGAAGTGCGTGATTCTATCGGTGTGTTTTTCCTCCCGCCCCCTAGAAATGGCCCTGGCTACCTCCTTTTATAGTTACAAGGAGGAAGCGAGAGGTACATGAGAAGGCTATTATTTGCTGACGTATTCCGCTCCCTGAAGCAGTATGGCGTCGTGGGAGTTCCAGTCGATGTCTAGTCGGTATGGTCTTCAAGGCTGACGACATGCTGCGCTCTTGTACTTTTGTTGACTTGGTGAAATGCCGAGGCCTGGTGGCTGCTGTAGTAGGCTGCGTCGAGACCTGTCGCGCTGAGGCCGAGACCCACTGTGCCGAGGCCTGCTGTGCCGAGGCCTTTAGCGGGTGGCAATGTGAGGTCTGGGCGGCCATCGCCGATAGTTGATTTGGGCGGAACAGTGCCGAACACGCGTCTACAGGATACGGTGCCCTGTATCGTCAGTAAGGGATGGTAAAAAGGCGATTTGACCGTTGTCCTGTCGCGGCATGCTGCCGATCGTGACTTCCGTAGTGCGGGCAGCTGGGTGCATTAATTGGATGCGATAGCCTGCCGGAGTGACTTTTGAGGTGGAGGTGACGAGATTGCGGGACGAGCCCAGCCTCGGGCGAGGCGGAGCATGGCCAGTTCGCCCGAGGCCCTACCGGGAGTCTCGGGCGAGGCGGAATCCGAGGCTCATCGGGGGTCTCGAGCGGGGCGGAGCGGTCGGTTCGCTGGCCCCGAGGTCACAGGAACCCGGTTCTGACTCCCCACGTCGTGTCCGTCCTTGGTGCAGGAGTTTAGGCAGCACAGTAGCCGGTAACCCTTGCACAGTCCCGTCGTGGATGGCAGGGTGCTGACGTGACGGACGTCTGGTCTGCCACGTCGCTGCACTGCGCCGCCGTGTGATTTGTTGGAGTGGTTGAGCGCCTCGACAGGACGTGCGGAAGTGACATGCGGGTCGTACTCGGTCTTGTGCGTCGTGGGGCTCTAGTACGGCTTGATGCAGGACATGGCGGGCGACGTACGGGTTGCCGTGTAATGACGTCGTAGGGGGCAGCGGCTATGCCGAGGCCGAGCCATCGCGGGGGGCTCGGTGGTCATGGACCCTCAGGCTGCCGAGCCCGTGAAGCAAACTGTCGAGGTTCTTGGGGGGAGTTATTGGCCTTGGGTACCGATTCCGAGGCTACAGTAGCCCAGATGTGGCTCCCCACGCTGCATTGTCCTCGGTGCAGGAGTTGGCAGCATAGTGAGGCATGGGCGTCACGGTGGTTAGTACAGTGGCGGGTAACCCCTGCCCAGTCCTGCCTCCTGTCCCATCGGCCATTCTGCTGTGCTGTGCCGGGCGTGCGGTTGTCGTCAGGGGCAACAGTCGGCTGAGCTGATGTGACACGACGTTTTGTCAGAGGGACGGGAGAAGGAAGAGGCGGCGGAGTGCTGCCGAGCCTGCCTTGCACGAGACGGAGGGTCGGTGGCCCGGCCGTGGCCTTTGGCGGGGAATCGCTCGGGGTCGGTAGCGAGGGGGCCTCAGGCGAATCGGAGAATCGGCCGAGGCCTGCGGCGATGGGCCTCGGGCGAGTCGGAGAATCGGCCGAGGCCCTTGGAGCCTCGGGCGAGTCGAAGAATCGGCCGAGGCCCTTGGAGCCTCGGGCGAGTCGGAGAATCGGCCGAGGCCAACAGCGTTTAGCTGGTTTCGATCTTTACGAAGTCTAAGCAGTCGTTTTTTGGATTTTGCTTAGGGTACCCCTTCTCACGGTATCCGACAGTAGCCCCCGAGCCTTGGGGGGAGTGGAGGCACTCCCCCTGAGGTTCTGACGAGAATTGGCTCTTGATAGTTCCTGTCGGGATGTTGTTTTGTTTTCGGGGTTTCGGTGGGTGCGCGCGAGCGCACCCGCCGGGTGTAGCCCCCGAGGCCCTGGAGGAGTGATTCCACTTCTCCAGGGGCTTTTCTCTCTTTCGAGTGGGGAGTTATATTGTGTTTGCCGGGCCCGTGGGCGCGAGTTCGGATCGCAGGGCCTCGACGATGCTGCGGGAAGAGCCCCTTAGCCTCCGCCTAGAGCGAGAGGGCCGTCAGGGGTTCACCCGACTTTTTATTCGACCCTCGCGCTTCCTTTTCGCTCGGAAGGAGGGTTTGTTTTGCCGAGACCCCTCGTGTGCGAGTCTGAGCCGCTGAGTCTCGGCAAAGTGTCGCAGGAAGAGTCCCTTAGCCTCTGTGCGGAGTAAGAGGGCCATCAGGGATTCTCCTGACTTTTTGTTCGACCCTCGCGCTTCCTTTTCGCTCGGAAGGAGGGGTGGAAGATGCCACGCTACCCTCGGTGGGCGCGAGCGACGGCATTTTCGGTGAGCTGTTATCGGGTAAGTCCGAGTGGAGGCCCGTACCCCGTTCGCTGGGGGTCGGCTAGCGGTCCTGAGACGCGCTCCAAGAGTACCGGAGGGTTTCTCTAGTGGGTGCCGAGGCCGTTCGCTGGGCCTCGGTGGCTCGGTGCCTCCCTACGGTGGGATCCCATTCGGAGACTTCCCTGCTGGTCTCGGACATGACACAGGGCATCCCAAGCGTCTCGCTTGCTTGGGCCTTGGCCTCGCATAGGCTCGCCCGTAGTCGCCCCTGACTCTGTTGTCCTGGGGCGGCTGTCGAAACCCCTGGGGGCCCAGCCTTCGAACCCCTGGACCGTAACGGGCTTGGGTCGCTTGTCTTTATCTCGGGTGCAGGAAGAGCCCCCGAGCCTCCGCACGTTGCGAGAGGGCGGTCAGGGGTCCTCCCGTCTTTTTTGCCCGTCCCCCGCCCGTCCTTTTCGCTCGGACGGGGGGGGGGGGCTGTTTGCCGAGCCCACTCGTGTGCGAGCCTGAGCTGCTGGGTCTCGGCAAAGTTGCAGGGGGGCCCCCGAGTCTCTCGCGCGGAGCGAGAGAGCGGTCAGAGGTCCCCTGGCTTTTGGCTCGCCCCTCGCGTGTGAGGGTCTGACTGCCGAGCCCCCCTCGGGTGCGAGCTTAGGTCGCGGGGTCTCGGCGTCTTTTTGCAGAAGGAGCTCCCTAGCCTCTGCATGGAGCAAGAGGGCCGTCAGGAGTTCTTCCGGCTTTTTGAACGACCCTCGCGCTTCCTTTTCGCTTGGAAGGAGGGTTTGTATTGCCGAGCCCCCTCGTGTGCGAGCCCAAGTCACTGGGATTCGGCAATGTGTCGCAGGAAGAGTCCCTTAGCCTCTGCACGGAGCAAGAGGGCCGTCAGGGATTCTCCTGACTTTTTGTTCGACCCCCGCGCTTCCTTTTCGCTCGGAAGGAGGGTTTGTGTTGCCGAGTCCCCTCGTGTGCGAGCCCAGGTCGCTGGGACTCGGCAACGTTTTGCAGGAAGAGTCTCTTAGCCTCTGCGCGGAGCGAGAGGGCCGTCAGGGATTCTCCTGACTTTTTGTTCGACCCTCGCGCTTCCTTTTCGCTCGGAAGGAGGGGTGGAAGATGCCACGCTACCCTCGGTGGGCGCGAGCGACGGCATTTCCGGTGAGCTGTTATCGGGTAAGTCCGAGTGGAGGCCCGTACCCCGTTCGCTGGGGGTCGGCTAGCGGTCCGGAGACGCGCTCCAAGAGTACCGGAGGGTTTCTCTAGTGGGTGCCGAGGCCGTTCGCTGGGCCTCGGTGGCTCGGTGCCTCCCTACGGTGGGATCCCATTCGGAGACTTCCCTGCCGGTCTCGGACACGACACAGGGCATCCCAAGCGTTTCGCTTGCTTGGGCCTCGGCCTCGCATAGGCTCGCCCGTAGTCGCCCCTGACTCTGTTGTCCTGGGGCGGCTGTCGAAACCCCTGAGGGCCCAGCCTTCGAACCCCTGGACCGTAACGGGCTCGGTGCCTGGTCCCTTTGCCTGAAAGGAATCGGGTGGGGGTTACCTCTCTCCCTGCGGTTAGCAACGGCAGGCGCGCCTTTTGAGGCATCTTTTTCGGGGAGGTGGGTCGGCGCCTGCAGCTGCTGCAGTTGGGCGTGACGTGGCGTCAGTCGACGGGACGTAACTGCACGCGCAATTAATGAGGAGGGAGTGGGCGGTAAGACCGGATCTGGATAACCGCGCCGGATTTCCTGGGGGAAACTTCCCCGATTTCGTCGCCCGGTGGTTTCGATTCGTCCCTGCATAAATACGCAAACAGCCTTGCCCTCTCCCTCCTTACCTTTTCCGCGTTCGCCTTCGCCGCCTCCGTGCCGTCGCTGAGAGCATAGAGCGCCGGGGAAGAGAAGTGCGAGGGCGAGAGATCGAAAGAGAGGGGGAGAGAGATTACCGCTGTAGCAGCGTCCTCCACCGCGCAATGGCTGGTGGTCCCGTCATCCTCCCGGCGGATCCCTGGGAGCGGTCCGACGTCACCGAGGAGAAGCTGCAGTCGCTCGTGGAGGCCGGTCTTCTTCGCCCGATCACCGACCCCGACGAGCCGGAGTGGATTGCTCCGGGGGACGAGTCGGAGCCGAGGCCGCGCGACGGTTACGTGGTGAGCTTCGTCGTCTTCCACGAGCGAGGCTTCGGGTCGCCGGCGGATAGCTTCATGCGGGCACTCCCGCACTACTATGGCGTGGAGCTGCACAATTTCAGCCCCAACTCCATCGCGCAGGCGGCCATCTTCGTCGCCGTCTGCGAGGGGTATCTAGGGATCGCTCCCCACTGGGAGTTGTGGCTCCATTTGTTCCGAGCGACGTTCACCTCCAAGCCAGGGGGAACGAGGGGGGCTCGGAAGGCGCAGAGGGCCGGCGGCTGCACCCTCCACGTGCGCCAAGACCGACAGTCCCTCTACATCCCGGCCCAGCTGTCGACGTCCAACCGTCGTTGGTATGACGGCTGGTTCTACCTCCGCAACGACGGCGGAGGACTTCCCCCTTATACCGGGCGGGTTGTAGAGAGTCAACCGGAGAAATGGGGGTACGGCGTCATCAAGGTCGACCAGCCTAGGCTGGAACCGCTCTTGAGGGCCTTGGGGAAGCTGCGTGACTGCGGCCTTTCGGCGGCCGTGGTCGTGGCGGCCTTTCACCGCCGGAGGGTGTTGCCGCTAATGGCCCGGCGACGGCGGTTGTTCGAGATGACGCCGAGCGACCCGGTCGCCGGTATCAAGATGTCCGCCCTCGCCCTTACCGATGACGAGACCCTGCGTCGGGTGAGGGAGGCGGTAGACGGGAAGCCGAGGCTCGATGACTTGATGCCGTTCCCGATGCGCCCGTCGCGGGGGTATGTCTCGCTGGTAAGTTGGATGTTGTCGAGGCTTTCGCGTCCTTCTTGTTTTTCGCCTTTTTGGTCTGTTGTCTTACTTCGTCGCTCTCACAGGGGATAAGAGACGTGCGAGGCTCCCCGCCGCCCGTTCCTGAGGACGCCCGGCGGCGATCCGTGAACAGGGCGCGTGCCGAGGAGGAGAAGAAGAAGAAAGATGCCCAGGAGGCGAAGCGCACGAAGAAGATCCTCGCGCGCGAAAAGCTGGACGCCCGTCGCCGGCGCCAGAGGCTCGACGGTCTCCCTTTGGAGCCGTCTCCCTCGCCGTCGGTGTCGGATTCTTCGAGCGACGGCGGTGGGTGCGAGGTGGGGACGGCCTGCCTAGAACACCTCCCCGACATCAGGGAGATGGTTCCCGGGGCGCCGGCAAGGAGCCTGACGCCCCTAGGAGAAGGAGGAGGTGTCCCGGGGCCAGTGGTGGCCCGTCCCGGCGCCGAGGCCGGCACACCCGAGGCGCGGGTGTCGGAGGAGCATGCCGTCGGCCCGATGGGTTCGACGGTGGAGGTTGAGCGGGTGACGGTGGGGGCGACCCCATTATCTCCGCGAAGGGTCGAGGAGGTGCCGGGGTCCGACGGGGTCCAGCTGGCGCTGGTGGACACCGAGGCCGCGTTGCTGCCACCACCGCCGCCGTTGCAGAGGAGGCTGACGGTGTCGAAGCGGTTGCATCCCCGTTCGCGGTAAGCGTCTTTCCTGGCGGAGTCCGCTTCTTGTTTGCCCCTTGGTTGCATGCTGACCTTGGGAGTGTCTTTTCTTGCAGCCAGACGCTTCTGGTGGGAGACCCTCCCTTGGCGCCCCGTAAGGCGCTCAAGGTGAACGTTAGCTCCTCCGCCCATCAGGCAGCGGAGGCGCAGGCTGACGCGCAGCGTGGCGCGGGGTCGGGTGAGGCCGTTTTGGAGGAGGCGGCTGCCCAGGAACAGGGGGCCGAGGCGGCCGCGGAGCGAGTGGAGGAGGAGGCCGCCCAGGAACAGGGGGCCGAGGCGGCCGCGAAGGAGGCTGGGGCATCTGCTATTGCCGAGGCCACTGAGGGCGAGGCCGGAGCCCCCAAGACCTCCGATGTCAGGGCGGTGGACACCGAGGCCATCAAGGTAGAGACGGCGGAGGCCAGAGCCCTCGGGTCCGTCGAGACCGAGGCGATGGAGGTGGAGACGGGGCAAATTTTGGCGCCGCCCCTGGTTCAGACAATCTCGTCTGATGATTCCTCCCGAGGGAAGGAGGCGGCGGACGTCGAGGCGGCCAGTACCGCGGAGCAACAAGTCCCAGATCCTGCCGAGGGGAGTTCGGCCCTTGTTCCGCTACGGCCCGAGCCCCGTGGGTGGAACTTCCCGCGTGTTTTCTGGCGGGACCAGGCTGATCCCGAGGGGGAGCCTGTGTTCGCCCTTGAGGACGTCGCCGAGGGGGGGCGTTGGGATACCCTCGAGGAGTATCGCCGATTGGCCGTGCGGTCGTTGCAGACGGCGATGACTGTCATGGAAAGGGACTTGCCTGGTGTCACTCGGGTGAGTACTTTCCCCTCTCGTGCCGTGTTGTTTTCTCTCCGAGCCCGCTCGCAGTGTTTTGACGTGTGTTTTTTGTTTTGCCTCCTTAGGAGCTCGAGACCCGATCCCTTGGGAAATCGGTGTTCCTGCGAAATGAGAGGGATATCTGGGACCAGCTCCGGCGCCAGAAGGGCTTGCTTGCCGATGCCCAGGGACTATTGTCGGCGCGGAGTGCGGAAGTGGAGGACCTCCGCCTTCGTTGTGCCGACATTCAGGCGGAGTTGGCCACGGCTAAGGAGCAGTCCGCCCCTCTGGTGGCCAAGATCAAGGAACTGGAGGAGGAGCGAGACTCCTTCAGGCTTCGGGCCCAAGAAGCGACGGCCTCTGCGAAGGCTACAGCCGGGCAGCTGGGTGCGGAGCAGAGCGAGCATCAGGCGACAAAAGTCGCCCTGGCAGAGGCTACCAAGGCGGCCGAGGCCTCTCGGGTCGAGGTCTCAGCCTGGAAGGGCAAGGCCGAGGGTAAGTTCCGCTGAACCATGTTCCTCGTTCCATTTGCTCTTTTTGTCCTGGTTCGCGCTTGACTCCTGACCCCTTGCTGCGACGTAGGTCTGGAGAAAGAGGCCTCCCAGGCGGCTGAGGCCTCCGTCGCGGCGCAAGCAGCGCTGGATGTCGAGGTCCGGGAGCACGAGGCGCTGCGCAGCGCTGTCCGGTCTGCCTGCGAGGCTCTGGACGTCGAGGAGGTCCAATCAGCTAGCTCCCTTGGGAGCCGCCTCATCGCGTTGAGCGGCCACGTCCGCGAGAGACTCCGAGGGGCGTTGCACACGGGTGTCAAGCGCGCCCTGGCCGTCGTCTCCTCGCACTACGCCATCAACCTCGAGGCTGTCAGCGACGGCTACGTGTTGCCAGAAGATGACGAGGAGGCTGATGCAGAGGTCATGAGGCTGTTGGAGGCGGCCGAGGCACCTGGCACCGCGTTGGCCAAGCTGTTCGAAGAAGAGGTGGTCCCTCCCGCGCCAGCCGCCGATCCTTGAGCTTTGACCTGGGCCAAAAGGGGCCATGTAACCGAATCGAGTTAGTTGCCGAATCGTGACGTTTTTTTGTGGCCGTCGAGGCCCTTAAAGTATTTGCGTATGTGTGCTTCTTAACCATTTTCCATTCTATTTCTAAGTTCGTGCCCTCTGTCCCGATCGCGAAGAAATCCCTCGGAACCTAAGCCGTCCTTCGGCGAAGGGCGGTGAGGGAGCTGCCGTAGCCCAGAGGCGTAGGCCGTTCTCACAACTCAGCCGGCCCTTTGGCCTCTAGACAGGCTTTTGGTCTTTGGGTTTCTTGCGAAGGTCCCGTCGGAGCGCGAGAGAGTTTGGTGTGGAAATTTTCGGAAAAACGGTTGAGAAATGGTGTCCGGGACTTAGGGGGGTTCCCCCTTTTTAGCCCCCGAGGGAGGCTCGACTTTGCAGAGGCAGAGCCGAGTCTCCCTTATTGCGTTATAGTGACGTCGAGCCCCTATCGATAGATAACCTCTCTGCAAAGAACTTCCTCGGAACCTAAGCTGTCCTTTGGGCGAAACGGTGGTGAGGGAGCTGCCGTAGCCCAGAGGCATAGGCCGTTCTCACGACTCGGCCGGCCTTTTCGCCCTTGAGACGACCTTTCGGTCCTTGGGTTCTATACAGCCGATTTGTCTACAAGGGGGTTCCTCGAAAGATTATAACAATTTAAAGAACGCTTCTTTATTCATTTCGAGAAACAATGTAAACAACGTTTGGAAATTTAAGGGTAGAAACGACGTAGCTGTTCTATGTTCCAAGCGTTGGTGAAGATTTCGCCCTTCTCGTTGGCTAACTTGTAGGTCCCGGGCTTCAGCACTTGAGCGACGATATACGGCCCCTCCCAGGGTGGGGTCAGCTTGTGGCGGCCCTTGTTGCTCTGCCTCAGTCTCAGCACTAGGTCGCCCACCTTCAGGTCCCGGCTTTGGACGCGCCGGGCTTGGTAGCGTCGTAGGGCTTGCTGATACCTGGCTGAGTGTAGTAGCGCAACGTCGCGGGCTTCCTCCAGTTGGTCGAGGGCGTCTTCGCGGGCAGTGCGGTTGCTTTGCTCGTTGTACGCCTGTAGCCTCGGGGAGCCGTATTCTAAGTCAGTGGGGAGGATGGCCTCGGCTCCATAGACCAGGAAGAACGGTGTGAATCCCGTGGCTCGGCTCGGGGTATTTCTTAGGCTCCAGATGACTGACGGGAGTTCGGCAAGCCATTTCTTGCCAAACTTCTTCAACTGGTTGAATATTCTTGGCTTAAGGCCTTGTAGGATCATGCCGTTGGCATGCTCTACTTGGCCATTCGTCCTTGGGTGCCCTACGGCCGCCCAGGCCACCCGGATGTGGTGATCGTCGCAAAACGTTAGGAATTTGCGCCCGGTGAATTGTGTCCCATTGTCAGTGATGATGGTGTTAGGAACCCCGAACCTGTGGATGATATCCGTAAAGAACAGCACTGCTTGCTCGGATTTGATCTGAGCGATCGGACGAGCCTCGATCCATTTAGAGAATTTGTCGATGGCTACCAGCAGATGGGTATAGCCCCCGGGTGCCTTCTGCAGAGGCCCAACCATGTCCAGTCCCCACACAGCGAATGGCCATGTGATGGGGATGGTTTGGAGGGCTTGGGCCGGGAGGTGCGTCTGTCGAGCATAGTACTGGCATCCCTCGCAGGTGCGTACTAGCTTTGTGGCGTCGGCCACCGCCGTTGGCCAATAGAAACCTTGGCGGAAGGCGTTACCTACGAGCGCCCGAGGCGCCGCGTGGTGCCCGCAGACTCCCGCGTGTAAGTCCTGAAGTAAGGATTGGCCAGTCTCGGTGGTGATGCATCGTTGGAGAATACCAGATGGGCTGCGCCTATATAACTCGCCGCCGCAGAGGACGTAAGTCTTGGCGCGTCGCGCAAGCCGTCGGGCTTCGGTTCTGTCAGCAGGAAGCTCTCCTCGGACGAGGCGATCAAGGAGAGGGGCTCGCCAGTCCGTTCCTTGGTCGGTCTTGGGAGGCTCTTCGTCAATCGCCATTGCCTCGGGCTCGGCTGGCGGGGTCTCGACGGCAGAGGGGGCCTCGAGCCCTGCGGTGGGCTCGGTCGATGGGCCCTCTTCCGTCGCCGAGGCGTAGGCGACGGACGGCTTGTGGAGGTCTCTGGCGAAGACGTTCGGAGGGGCCAGGGGTCCGTGCCGACGCCATCTTTGCCAGTTCGTCCGCGGCCTCATTGAACTTTCGTGCAACGTGGTTGAGTTCGAGACCGTCGAACTTGTTCTCCAGTCGACGTACCATCGCGCAGTACGCCTTCATTTTGGGGTCGTGGCAGCTTGACTCTTTCATCACCTGATCGACGACGAGCTGCGAATCACCCCGTACGTCGAGACGTCGTACTCCAAGTTCGATGGCGATTTGCAGGCCGTTGACGAGGGCCTCGTATTCGGCGACATTGTTGGAGGCGGCGAAGTGAAGCCGGATCATGTAGCGCATGTGTATTCCGAGGGGCGAGACCAGGAGCAGGCCCGCGCCGGCCCCAGTCTTCATCAGAGACCCGTCGAAGTACATGGTCCAGCATTCCGATTGGATTTGAACGGGTGGCAGCTGTGTGTCGGTCCACTCGGCTACAAAGTCGGCCAGGACCTGTGATTTGATCGCTTTCCGAGGCGCGAAAGACAAGGTCTCCCCCATGAGTTCGACAGCCCATTTGGCTATTCTACCCGAGGCCTCCCGGTTTTGGATTATCTCTCCCAGAGGAAAAGACGACACCACAGTCACCGGGTGGGACTCGAAGTAGTGACGCAGCTTGCGTCGAGCCAAGACTATGGCGTAAACTAACTTCTGGATGTGCGGGTAACAGTGTCTTAGTCTCGGAGAGCACTTCGCTGATGAAGTAGACAGGTCGCTGGATGGGCAGAGCGTGTCCCTTCTCCTGCCTCTCGACGACTACGGCCGCGCTGACCACTTGGGTCGTCGCGGCGACGTAGAGTAAGAGGCGTTCGCCCTCGGTGGGCGGAACCAGGACGGGGGGGTTGGTGAGCAGTGCTTTGAGCCTGGCGAGGGCTTCCTCGGCCTCGGCGGTCCAAGAAAAGTGCTCGGCCTTTCTCAAAAGGCGGTACAGGGGCAGGCCTTTTTCGCTGAGGCGGGAGATGAAGCGGCTCAGGGCCACAAGGCATCCCATGACCCTCTGCACGCCTTTGAGGTCTCGGATCGGGCCCATGTTGGTCACGGCCGAGACCTTCTCCGGGTTGGCCTCGATCCCACGTTCCGAGACTATGAATCCTAAGAGCATGCCTCGGGGGACCCCGAAGACACACTTCTCGGGGTTGAGCTTGATGTCCTTCTTTCTGAGACATGTGAAGGCAACCTCCAGGTCGTCGACGAGATCGCCGGCCTTCCTAGACTTGACTACGATGTCATCCACATAGGCCTCAACGGTTCGTCCGATATGTTCGCCAAAGACTTGGATCATGCACCGTTGGTAAGTGGCCCCTGCGTTTCTGAGGCCAAACGGCATGGTTACGTAGCAGTACATGCCGAATGGAGTGATGAAAGAGGTCACGAGCTGGTCGGACTCTTTCATCTTGATTTGGTGGTAACCGGAATACGCGTCAAGGAAGGAGAGGGTTTCGCATCCTGCAGTGGAGTCGACGATTTGGTCAATTCGTGGTAGTGGGAATGGGACTTTCGGGCATGCTTTATTTAGACCAGTGTAGTCCACGCACATCCTCCATTTGCCACTTTTCTTCCTGACTAGTACAGGGTTAGCCAACCACTCTGGATGGGATACTTCCTTGATGAACCCGGCTGCCACGAGCTTCTGTACTTCTTCGCCGATGGCCCTGCGCTTCTCCTCGTCAAACCGGCGCAGGCGCTGCTTTGCCGGCCTGGAGCCTGGCCGGATATCTAAGGCGTGCTCGGCGACCTCCCTTGGTATGCCTGGCATGTCCGAGGGACTCCATGCGAACATATCGACGTTCGCACGGAGAAAGTCGACGAGCACGGCCTCCTATTTGCTGTCGAGGGTGGCGCTGATCTTCAGTCCTCGGCCGTCGGGGACGGCGGGGTCGACGGGGACGTGCTTGACAGCCTCCGCGGGCTCGAAGGCCCCGGCGCGCCGCTTGGCGTCGGGAACCTTGCCACCAAGCTGGACGAGATCGGCGATGAGGGTCTCGGCCTCCACGATGGCCTCGGCGTACTCGATGCACTCGACGTCGCAGTCGTATGCATGTTCGTACGTGGACTCGATGGTGATGACGCCGTTGGGGCCTGGCATCTTGAGCTTGAGGTAGGTGTAGTTGGGGATCGCCATGAACTTGGCGTAGCACGGGCGCCCCAAGATGGCGTGGTAAGCCCCCTTGAATTCTACCACTTCGAAGGTGAGGACCTCCTTGCGGTAGTTGGAGGGAGTGCCGAAGCAGACGGGTAAATCGATGCGTCCGAGGGGTCGCGTGCGCTTTCCTGGTACGATGCCGTGGAAGGGCGCGGAACCGCCTCGGAGCCGTGATCGGTCGAGCTCCAGGAGCTCCAGAGTGTTGACGTAGAGGATGTTGAGGCCGCTGCCTCCGTCCATGAGCACTTTGGTGAGCCGGGTGTTGCCGATGATCGGGTCGACGACTAGTGGGTACTGCCCGGGGTTTGGAACGTAATCAGGGTGGTCATCCCGGTCAAAGGTGATTGCTTCCCGCGACCAATCGAGGTACCGGGGGGTGGCTACCCTGACCGAGAAGACCTCCCGGCGTTCCCTCTTTCGCTGGCGCGCCGTGAGGCATGCCGAGGGTCCGCCAAAGATCATGAAAGCGTTGCGTACCTCGGGAAACCCATCATCTTTATCACCGTCCCTTTCGCCGGCGCCCCTTTTCCTGGCCTCATCGTCGTCGGGGAGCCCGAGCCTGGCGTAGTAACGCCGGAGCATGGTGCATTCCTCGAGGGCATGCTTCACCGGACCTTGATGGTAAGGACAGGGCTTTTTTAGCATGTCGTCAAATAGCCCGGGGCCGCGGGGGCCTCGGGGATTCCTGCGATCTGTTGTGGCGACGTGAACGGCCTCGAGGACCTCCTACTTCCCCGGGCGGCCCTTCTTCTTTCTCTTAGGGACGCGGGTGGGCGAGGCCTCGGGGGCCTCGTCCTTTTGCTTCCCCTTGGCGTCGTTGTTGGGGAAGATGGCCCCCACCGCCTCTTCGCCCGAGGCGAAGTTGGTGGCGATGTCGAGGAGCGCGGCGGCAGAGCGCGGGACGTTGCGCCCTAACTCTCGGACCAAGTCCCGACAAGTGGTGCCGGAGAGGAAAGCCTGGACGATCTCCGAGTCACCGACGCTGGGTAGCTCGGTGCACTGTTTGGAGAAGCGCCGAATGAAGTCTCGGAGAGACTCGTCCGGCTTCTGGCGGCAGTTCTTGAGATCCCAGGAATTCCCAGGGCGCACGTAAGTGCCCTGGAAGTTCCCGACGAAGATCCTAACCAAGTCGCGCCAGTCGTGGATTTGCGAGGGGGGGAGATGCTCAAGCCAGGCTCGCGCCGAGTCCGTCAAGAGCAAAGGGAGATTGCGGATGATGAGCAGATCATCGTCCGCGCCACCCAGCTGACAAGCCAGGCGATAATCGGCTAGCCATAGCTCAGGGTTCGTCTCGCCGCTATACCTGGTGAGGTTGGCTGGCTGTCGGAACCGGGCGGGGAAAGGAGCAACGCGGATGGCCCTGCTGAAGACCCGAGGTCCTGGCGGCTCAGGGGAGGGGCTGCGGTCCTCACCACTGTCGTAGCGACCGCCTCGGTGCGGGTGGTAGCCTCGGGCAGCTCCGTCGTCGTGGCGCCGTCGCCTGCCAACTACCTCGTGGTCGCCTTGTACCTCGCGTTGGTGTCCAGGTCGGTCGCGCACCGAGGGGGCCCTGTTGACCGTCGGCGCGCGAGCGGGCTCGGGACGGACCGAGGCACCCTGACCTTGGCGAGGTCGTGCCGTGGGTTGCTCCGAAGTGCCTCCGCGCCGGCGGGAGGCGGAACTTTCGGCCTGCTGCACTGCTGCGGTCTCGAGGAGGTCGCGGAGCTCTCCGCGGACCCGTCGCCCTTCGGTGGTGGAGGGCTCGGGCATCGCTCGGATCAGCATCGCAGCAGCTGCGACATTCTGGCTAGCGCGGTTAAAGATTGGGGGTGGCTCTCCGCCCTCGTTGTCGTTGATGCGGTGATGAACGTCGCGGGCCCGCGCTCGGGCTCCTCCGCCCTCACCGCGCCCTCACTGCTCCTGCTCGAGAGTGTCCCGGAGCTGTTGCAGAAGGAGTCGGTCCTGTTCGACCTTGGCCTGAAGCTCGCGGAGCTGCTCCAGGTCTGGGCGACGATGCCCCCCGTGGACGAGATTCTCGTTCCGTGCTGTCGGGGCTACGAGACGCGGAGGCGTGGCACCACCCGTCCCCGCCCGGGGCGGTGAACGAGTGCCTGTCCCTTCTTCCTCTTCGCCCACCGTTGGCATCCCGAGCCCGACGTGGAAGCACTCACGGGATGGATCGTAAGTCCCTTCGTCGTCGGAGTCGGAATAGCCGAGGCAGTAGTCGCTTGCGGCCAAGAATTGACGTAAAGCCCCAGGGTTGTGGAGTTCGGAGAAATCCACCCCGGGCCACGTCTCGTCCTCGTCCTCGTCCGAGGGGTCGGAGTGGGTGCTCAGGTCGAGAGCGAAGCGCTGGCGGCGTTCCGAGGGGTGCTCGTGAGCGGCGGCGTAAGCGTAGGCGTAGGAGGTGGCGGCATTTCTTAACCCAAAGGGGTATGGGAACGGGGCCGTCTCCAGATTCTGCCCCGCCGGGGTCGGTTCTTCAGGGAGTGGCGGAGTGGGGTTAGATGACTGGGCATCGTCGTAAGCCCCTGGCGATTTTCCTTTGTCCAGGCTCAGGTCAGACAGGTCCCCAGTCAGGGACCCCGTACCAACAGCTGGTCGCAGGATATCGGCGGGGAGTGTCGTGCTGCCCCGGGCTCGCGTAGCGTCGGGGTGGCCTTGCTCGCGCCGTGCCCGGCGAGCGTGGCGAGAGCGGTCGCCCGGACGCCGCCTACGCCTGGGCTGCCGGGGCGTGACTTCGTCGTCGGACGGTGGGGTTCGAGGAGCGAGGAGCACCATGTCGTACTCATGCCCTAGAGACATGAACTCTAGGCTCCTGAACCAAACTATGGTGCCGAGGCGCAATGGTCGTATGTGGTCTGCCATCCGGAACTTGCTAGGATGACGAAGCTGACACGCAGAGGCCCCTACCTGGCGCGCCAACTGTCGGTGTTTTGGAACCGGGGGTCCCTCAACCAACGAGTGAATTTGTACTGCGTGTCCCTAATCCCGGATGGTGATGCAAAGAGACACAAGGTTTATACTGGTTCGGGCAGTCGAGGCCCTACGTCCAGTCTGAGAGATTGATCTTGTATTCCTTGCACCGGAGTGCTCGTGGTAGGGGGTTACAAGCTGAGTGAGAGAGGGAGCTAGCCCCAGGTCTCGGCGAGGGTGGTGCGAACGGCTTGGGACGTTGCTCCCAAGCAGCGTGGAAGTGCGTGATTCTATCGGTGTGTTTTTCCTCCCGCCCCCTAGAAATGGCCCTGGCTACCTCCTTTTATAGTTACAAGGAGGAAGCGAGAGGTACATGAGAAGGCTATTATTTGCTGACGTATTCCGCTCCCTGAAGCAGTATGGCGTCGTGGGAGTTCCAGTCGATGTCTAGTCGGTATGGTCTTCAAGGCTGACGACATGCTGCGCTCTTGTACTTTTGTTGACTTGGTGAAATGCCGAGGCCTGGTGGCTGCTGTAGTAGGCTGCGTCGAGACCTGTCGCGCTGAGGCCGAGACCCACTGTGCCGAGGCCTGCTGTGCCGAGGCCTTTAGCGGGTGGCAATGTGAGGTCTGGGCGGCCATCGCCGATAGTTGATTTGGGCGGAACAGTGCCGAACACGCGTCTACAGGATACGGTGCCCTGTATCGTCAGTAAGGGATGGTAAAAAGGCGATTTGACCGTTGTCCTGTCGCGGCATGCTGCCGATCGTGACTTCCGTAGTGCGGGCAGCTGGGTGCATTAATTGGATGCGATAGCCTGCCGGAGTGACTTTTGAGGTGGAGGTGACGAGATTGCGGGACGAGCCCAGCCTCGGGCGAGGCGGAGCATGGCCAGTTCACCCGAGGCCCTACCGGGAGTCTCGGGCGAGGCGGAATCCGAGGCTCATCGGGGGTCTCGAGCGGGGCGGAGCGGTCGGTTCGCTGGCCCCGAGGTCACAGGAACCCGGTTCTGACTCCCCACGTCGTGTCCGTCCTTGGTGCAGGAGTTTAGGCAGCACAGTAGCCGGTAACCCTTGCACAGTCCCGTCGTGGATGGCAGGGTGCTGACGTGACGGACGTCTGGTCTGCCACGTCGCTGCACTGCGCCGCCGTGTGATTTGTTGGAGTGGTTGAGCGCCTCGACAGGACGTGCGGAAGTGACATGCGGGTCGTACTCGGTCTTGTGCGTCGTGGGGCTCTAGTACGGCTTGATGCAGGACATGGCGGGCGACGTACGGGTTGCCGTGTAATGACGTCGTAGGGGGCAGCGGCTATGCCGAGGCCGAGCCATCGCGGGGGGCTCGGTGGTCATGGACCCTCAGGCTGCTGAGCCCGTGAAGCAAACTGTCGAGGTTCTTGGGGGGAGTTATTGGCCTTGGGTACCGATTCCGAGGCTACAGTAGCCCAGATGTGGCTCCCCACGCTGCATTGTCCTCGGTGCAGGAGTTGGCAGCATAGTGAGGCATGGGCGTCATGGTGGTTAGTACAGTGGCGGGTAACCCCTGCCCAGTCCTGCCTCCTGTCCCATCGGCCATTCTGCTGTGCTGTGCCGGGCGTGCGGTTGTCGTCAGGGGCAACAGTCGGCTGAGCTGATGTGACACGACGTTTTGTCAGAGGGACGGGAGAAGGAAGAGGCGGCGGAGTGCTGCCGAGCCTGCCTTGCGCGAGATGGAGGGTCGGTGGCCCGGCCGTGGCCTTTGGCGGGGAATCGCTCGGGGTCGGTAGCGAGGGGGCCTCAGGCGAATCGGAGAATCGGCCGAGGCCTGCGGCGATGGGCCTCGGGCGAGTCGGAGAATCGGCCGAGGCCCTTGGAGCCTCGGGCGAGTCGGAGAATCGGCCGAGGCCCTTGGAGCCTCGGGCGAGTCGGAGAATCGGCCGAGGCCAACAGCGTTTAGCTGGTTTCGATCTTTATGAAGTCTAAGCAGTCGTTTTTTGGATTTTGCTTAGGGTACCCCTTCTCACGGTATCCGACAGGTAGCATAAGTAACCTGCCGTTACTCGCAAATAGGTGATAAATATGATCACTCCTGATAAAATGGTGGAAATGAAAATGCTGACTGGATAGGGATATGGTTTGGGTATTGGTGGGTGTAAAGTGTTGTGTCCTATGGCCAACGGGGCATAGCTCGGTTACACTTTTTCCCTATCTGTGTCAATTAAGGATCGGTCATTGCATATGGCTTTAGGCAAGTCATAGACTTATTATCCCGAGCACATACTTGGGTATGGGCGTAGGGAAGACTCGCTGCTCTCTTGTTGTAGATCTGGCTCTTTCTGGACCGACTAATTAGAGGCGGGGATGGTGGAGGTCCTTGCACCGCACTGTGTCCGGGACTTAGGAGTGAGGGCTTGGAGTCCAAGTTTGGACAGGGACCTAAACACCCTAGACAGGAGGGTGATGGGTTAGTCCTACTTGTGCCTAGGATACAAGTGGGGCATGTGTTTTCGGGGTACCCAGCTAGGGGCATTGATTCATGAATCGCCGGTATTTCGGTATGACTTGTCTATGGTTTAGCACCGTAGTAAGAACTTAAAGATGATGAAATGTAACTGATTGCTCAACTCTTGCTTGAAAGTAGAACATGTGCTTATATAGACTAGGATGGATAATAACTTAATACGGCTGATAATAATAACATAAATAAGGACTCATTATTAGTCTTGCTTTCTGCCAAAAGAAAACCAACAAACCATAAAGCTTATCATATTCCTTAGAGTTGGGAAATTATTTCCACTAGTTGGATAAGTCTTGCGAGTATATTGTGTACTCAGGGTTTATTTACCTCTATTGTAGGTAATGCATGAGAAGTACTATTGTGTGGAGGAATTCTTTTGGTAGGCTTAGATGGATCCTCGTTCCTTATCGCTAGATGTTTATTTTTCAATTTTGCTGTTTATTATTCCACTCTGACATTTGGTAATGTAATAATGTAATTTTTAAGAACTTCTGGTGTATGAAATGGACAACTATTGTAACTCATTCTCATTAATGGATCCTTAGGAAAAATGTGGATCTTTCAGGTTCTTCCTTGGGGTGTGCTCGACAGATACCGCCCATTATAGATTGCTTTTAGGGTGCTTAGTGTCTAGTGGAAGACGAGAATCTCCATAAGCGTGTTATTTTGGGTGGTTCTGCCATAGCCCTAGAGTCCCCTAGGTGATTTGGGTAGAATCACCTAGGGGGTTTTATCAGCGGGTGTGAGTGTGTGCACTTTGGTGGGCGTAGCCTCCCTTTTTCAGTTTTTGGCCCATTGTTTGTAGGAGCGTGGTCCTAGGAGTTTGGTCGTGGTCGAGGGACTGGGCGAATTAGAGTCGCGGATCCGGGGATCAGGTGAGTCGAAAGTCACTAACCAAGGCATCGGGCATGCCAAGGGATTGGATGAGACAGACTCGTGGATCTAGGCATCGGGCGCGCCGAGGTATCAGGGTGAGTCAAAGTCGTGGATCCAGGTGTCGGGCACGCCATGGGATCAAGCGAGTTAGAGTCACAGACCCAGGCGTAGCCAAGGCATTTGGGTGTCTTGAGCCCCTGAGCCCCGTTGGGCTTGGTAGGGGTCAGTTGAGTTTTGTGCGTTACTCCGTCCATGGTTTCTCACAATTGGAGGGGTTGAGCTAACGTCGCTTGCCTCGATGGCTCGAGTGACACGCTTGGTGAGCTTGCTAATGGGTACATTCGAGTGAAGTCCAGGTCCGTCGTTCATGATGGTGTCGACATAGCCCTCATGTGGCACTCCACTGCTCCTTAATCTACAACCCAGTAGATGTTTGGGTCATTCTGGAGACTGACCCAGGTGGCCCACTGGCCTTCCCTCGAATGGAGATTCTGTGGGTTTGGCTCAAGGTTAGGATCAAACGAGAAGATTGAGATGACCCTATCTGCATCAAGGGCAGACTAGGGCAAGGGCTGCTCAAGGCTCATTTGTATTTTCTCCCCTATCTCTGTTTGATGCGAGGTGGCCTCAGGCCCCTTTGTGGGTCGGCCTTCAAACCCTAGTCGATCGTTGCTCATTTTGAATGAGGCAACTACCGCTTCATGACGCAACATGGAGCATTGTGATGCATTTAATTGCATATGCAATGCTTTTGGATGTATGGAATGAATGAATGCATGCATGGATGAATGAATGTTCATATAAAGAAATAGTGGGGGTTGGTAATGTTACCTTGATGACTCGAGTGATGGGGTTTGAGGAGCTCCTATCGTATATGTCCTGACAAGGATTCCGCTCTCATTGTTCATGATGGAGTCGACATGGCCCACATGGGGCGTCCTTTGCTCCTTACCTATCTCTTAGCATTCGCCTGAGCCATCCGATTGACTCAGGAAGCCCGTTGGTCTCTCCTAGGCGGAGATCCTATCATTGGGCCTTTCCAAGTCTCGCCTAGGAAGGTGAAGAGCCACCTACATGCCATGGTGCCTTGTTTCTTACGCTTAGCGTGTGGTAGTGGTGGGCCATACCCAGGCCATGTCCCGTCCAACTAGGCACCGTTCCATCGGGTAGGGTGCGTCCCATCATATCCCATCCGCATTGAATGGGGGAAGTTAGAGGGGTTTTCACCCCCGTTGTTTCGCCTTTCCCCAATCGTTGCGCCTTTCTCAACTGCTATGCCTCTTTCTTTGAGTAGGGGAAGAGAGAGGGCTTTTGTTCCATTCCTTCGCCTATTCCTCATATGTTGTAACACCCCAGGTGTTTGTCACCAGTTAATAAATGGGTGAGAGCTCAAACATGACATGTTAAGTGGTGATGAAGGTGTCAAAATCAAATCTACAAAAGGGAGCTCCAACTTAAACTTGGGCCACGCACATTTGCTTACATGTGGACCCTTGTTAAGATTATGCAAGAGTAATGTTAAACATGCTTATTTCATGTACATTACATCAACAGGTGTCCATCTTGACCCATGGAAAAGTTTCATGAAGTTCGGAATCAAGAAGTCGCATGAAATGATGAGTTACATTCTTGCTTGAATTGCGCTAGGAAGTGAAGGGAATTATAGGCCATCAACCAAACCTTGCTACCTTGCCCAAATGACTCTAATTGAAATCTACAACAAAAGTCATGAAGGGTTTGTGTTGAGCAGAGATCAAGAAAATGCATCAATCGGTCTAAAACTCAGATTTAAGCTTTACCGCGATGCTACTTTGACCTATGTTGACCAATTGCTTACAGTGCTTGCATGGAGTTACACCTTAAATAAAAGTTGAAGTTTGAGTGGAGTAGAACAAACTTTGTTTTTAGAACAAGAGCCTAGATCAACTTGGAACTAAGTCAAACCGAGGCTCAAACTTTGAATCTACTGCTGTTTTCAGAGTCCAAAAATATTCTAAGTCTGAGATAACTGAAACCTGAATTTTCCGTTTCATGAGCCCTACTTTGCAGCTCTATATCTTCCAATATAATCCGAGTTAGACCAAAAACCTTTAAGAAAAGTTGTAGTCCTCATATAGCTCTACAACATTTGTTACTACCGTTTGTGCCTAAACTAAACGTATTAGGAGATATGAAAGGACAAAGATGGATGTTCAGTCGCGTTTTTGAGGTAGAATTGGATATTTGAATTTGATGAACATCAATCTCCGACCGTGCACAGGATGCCGCTGCTGCAGTGGCCTCTTGTGCGCCACCTCGCCGTCGTGTGTCGTTTGGAGAAGCTAAGCCCGAGCCTGCCTCCTGCTCTCTCTCCATTCTCTCTCCCTCTCCTTTCCCCATCTGCCGCCGTCACCCTGCTCCTCTCCTCCTCATTCCTCTAGCTGCTCTGCCTACCGCTGCTGGCCACAGCAGAGCTGCAGCCGGCCACCGCGCCATCTCCTCGCCGTGGTGCGCTCGCCCTCTCCCATTCGCCTGACTTGGCTTCCACTGCACTGCCCTCATTCGCTTCTTCCTAGTAGATGGCCAAAAGAGACCTCCAAGTCTAAGAAGATTCTGCTCTCCTTACTTGTTCAACTCCGGCGCTGCACTGGTGATCTCCTTCCCTACTGTTGCTGGTGTTCTGCTCTGGAGGAGCGTTCTTCTCACGACTGAGCGGCCGTGGCCAAGTCTTGCCGACCCCTCCCCACCGCTGCAGGCTCTCGTGGCCGAGCCTGGCCAGCCCATGCTGTGCTCTGCTCCTTTCCCGTGTTGAAGAGAAGGTGAAGGACTGCGGGCAAGAATTAGAAGAAGTGGGAGGATCTAAGTGTGAAGCCGTGACTCATATGAATAGTGTCATAAAGGATATGTTTGTTTGAATTTAATTTCTATTTTCTACAGTGACCCCGATGCAAGACTTACATGTCTTTTCTTTTGTTTTTACAGATTTGAATGATGAACTTTGAAAATTCATAGTAATTTGTATAAACATAGTAAAATAGTAAATGAGGACTTTTTAGAATCCCTGTGAAATTGTCTATGCATTAGATCTATAAAATGGCATGTTTTAGTTTAAATATTTTGCTGTAAAAATAGATTTATGCAGTTAGGTTTTTAATGCTAGTTGTGTCTTGTCTTTTTCATAACTGCAGGTTCTGTGCTCAAATAAATGTAAAATTTTTATGGAGTGCTAATAAGGTGATGGTTGATGTATGGTAAAAATTTCAGGGGTTTAAGTTTGATGGTTTGAGATTTATAAAAATAGCAAATGCCATGTGTTGCTTTGCTCCTATTATGAATAGGTCTGCATGTTTGAATTAATTGGCTTAGTTAAGTTATGAATCATGACTTTATGATAATACATGAGTTGTAGTACTTTTATTAAGATTTTCAAAAAGCTAAATATAATGATTTTTTGGTTAAGTAGATCTTGAGTTATACTTGCTTCAATCTCTGTGGCTGTTTCTGCCCAAACCCAGAGATGGTTTTCTTGTTCTTACTATGGGGCCTTCTTAATAGTATAATTAGCTTGAGGTGTTTACAACAAAGTTGTTTAGAATTTTCTAATATTTCTAAAAAATCTAGAACTACATTTATTGGGACATGTATAACTCCATTTATAGCTGTTTAAAGTGGCATGCCAGTTTCTGTCTATGTTTTGGACAGAGATGCAATTATTGGATTAATTGACCCTTCTAACTATAGAATCATCTTAATATGAGAATAAGAAAGTTGTAGGTAACTTCCTAAGATTTTTAAAAAAGTTATGGTTCTTGTTTGTTGGAGGTCTAGAACTCCAGTTATGCTTCTCTGAAGTTCCTATCAGTTTTCTGTACCACTGCTGTTGGGCTGCATTTGCAGTTTTTGCTTGTGCAATTATTTTCGTGGTGTAAATGATGTGTGCTTTGGTTGTAGTGAATACAAAAGTTGTATCAAATTTCATAATCTTGCTTGTGTTCAAATTGTAAGACCATAGGCCTGATAGTTTAGGAGTTACATGACTTTTAAATCTTCTGTCAGGTTTTGATTGTATTATGAGCAGATCTGAAAGATGCTAGTGTTTGATCTAGTTAGGATTTGAATCGCACCTAGATGATAATAGAGTATTTGTATTTCTTTTGTTGAGATTTCCAAAATGTCTATGAACACCCTTTTTGGTGATCTAGACCTCTGGATACAACTGTCTGAAGTTACATGGCAGAATCTGTCCAAGTCTGGACAAAGGTGTTCAATTAGGCTTGATTGACCTTGTTAATGGTGGAATCACTTTGTGATGATAATAAACATGTTTTAGATAATTTAATAAGCTTTCTATAAAGCTAAGGTTCATGATTGTTTGATGCCTGTAACTCCAGTTATGCCATTTTGAAACTACTACTACTTTTCTGTCCTAGTTCGGTGTAGATCTGAAACATTGGCATATTTGACCTAGTTAGCTTTGGAATAAGATTTTGGTGATAATAACAAAGTTGTAGATAATTCATGTATCTAGCTTCTGTTAAAATTTGGTGGTATTTGGCCTTGTGGTTTGTGAGTTATGCCTGTTTAAAGTTGGGTTTTAGAAATGGCTGCTCTCTAGTCAATTCTGGACCAGTTTCTGTAAATGGGTATATTTGACTTAGTTAACTTGAGAATCATGCTAAGATGATTAAATATGAATTATAGAAAATTCCATAAGCTTTCCAGAATGTCTTGTTGCATGGATATTGGATTTGTATAACTCTAGTTATGATCCAAACATGAAGCTGTCGTTTCCAGTCCAGAAATAGACATATGCTAGTTGTGGTTGTTTACTCCATGTGTTGCTAAGTATGGCTTATGCCCTTGTTGATGGTCTAGTTATGATACTTGTGACCTTGTTAAACTTGTGTCATGCTTGATGTGCTTGCTCTCTATAGTTAGTTGTGTGATGTTAGTTAAATAGCTATTGGTGTCTATGTCTTGCAAAATCTTGTGTTTGTCTTGAATGCTTATGTGATGCATCTTGTGTTACCATTCATCACATTCATACACATGCATCTTGCATCTCATTTAGGCACGCTAGATGAACCATGTGAAGGATGTGATGTGGAGCCGAACTCGAAGATTGGGTTTGGTGGATCTATCCTGAAGATGGAAGGACTAAGCAAGTGCTAGGATCGAAGATGTCACCAAGACGGTGCAAGCTAACTGAACTGACTTATGTCGGATCCCAGGCAAGCCCCGAAGCATATTAAGTCTCCCATGTTTTTACAAACATCTTGAGTATCTCTTATTGTTGATGATGCATTAAGTATAGGAATTGGTTGGAACCAATTACTGCATTATATATTCATCCTTGTCCAGATATCGTACTTGAATCCTATTTAAGTTCAGGAACTGGTTAAATGCTTAGCCATGCTTAGTGCGGTAGAAGTCAGGTGATTTCCTGTCACCTGTGAGCTTTAGGATGAGGTGGATCATGGTTGGCTATATTTGCTATCGTGGAAAAGAACCATGTTAATAATGAATTAAGACCGAGCGGAGTCTTGTATAGGTTTGGACATAGTGACTTCGTCTGTGTCGTTTATGGACCGATACGTTGTACATCCTCATGTCATGTTGAACGCAGCCTAACACTTAGCTAGGCCGAATAAGTCATTCCGATCGCGAAGCCGAGTAGCTCAACTCAGGGCGGGAACCGTGGGGGTTGGATGCATTCTAGAGGTAGTAAGGATGTGCAGAGAGCCATTGGCGTAAGCCCAAGGGGAGTCAGGTGCTTAAAATCCTGCACTTCCTGGCAGAGTGGTTCTCTGAGAATGCAGGGTGGCCCAGACCCACGCCTTTTCTTTTATTTTTCTCCTAAGTTGTACCAAAGGTGACTTGTTTGCGACCCTGACGGGGGAAGCAAGGTTTGTGTTAGGAATACCCCTCCAGCTAGATAGGAATCGATTCGAATCGCTGTCTCTCTCGGATAGTGAGAACTTGACTAAGCAGCGACAACATAGATTCAATTAATTTAACGATATGGTTAAATGGATGATGATGATAATGTTGCCAAGATTTATACCTGATATGGTTATTAATATTTGCATCTTAATCAAATGATTGCTTAGTATAGGTGCTAATATAGATGACAGGTTAACGGCTAAAAGTCACTGCTAGTTCAGGTCAAGAGTTGATCTTTATTACTTATGCTTTTCCGCAAAAAGAAAGTGTCAGCTAGATCCACTAAATTAAGCTATGCATGATCCTTGATGTCATTTGTTTTGGTTTCCGATAGGTAAGTCTGGCTGAGTACATTCGAGTACTCAGGGTTTATCCCACCTTATTGTAGGTGAAGTTCTCGGCCTGCTGAAGATGGTGGATAACCGCCGATGGGCTCGGTGATTCTATAGTTACTTCTCGTCTATATGCTTTTGTTGGATGATGTCACTTATGCTAGCAATGTATTTAGAACTTATATTAAGGTAATCATTTGAAAGCTATGTTGTTTTCACTAAGCGGATTTTGAAACCCAAACTTGTACTATTATTTGGGAACCCATTTGTAATATTATTTTCGCTGCAACTCTGTGTATGTGATGTGTATTTGCTTAATCACGTGATCTTGGTTGTCATGTTGATTTACCGAGGTCTTTTGGGACACTCGGTGGACTATCAGGTTTATATAAGTGAAAGTATGTGCGTGTCAACGTGTTAGTGGGGACAGCCGTACTTGATCTTGTATAAATTGGGCGGTTCTGTTACATATGCCGCCTCTTCTCCTTTCTTCTCGCTAAGAGCGTTTGAGTGCCGTGGTGGTTCCTAGGAGAGAAAAGGGGAGAGTGAGGGAGAGGAGAAAACTCATAGATCTATTCATGAACCTAGAGCACAATGTCAAGCTAGAGGTCATCCATCATGAGGGAGTCGGTGCTGGCTACCTTCGCTGACAAGGGGTTTCTTTCGCCGAAGGAGGTGGCGCACTAGAGGGCTCCTGTAGGGGAGGATTTCCCACAACCTTAGGTCGGTGAGGTTGTTTCCTTCCTTGCCTTTCATGAGCATGGGATAGGATACCCCGCGCACTGGTTCCTACGTGGGCTCCTTAATGAGTGGGGCCTGAAGCTACAGTAGCTCAATCTGACTAGGGTGTTGCATATTGTCGGGTTTGTTACCGTGTGTGAGGCCTTCCTTGGGATGGAGCAGCATGTGGACTTCTTTCAATGGATGTTCTCTGAGTGAGCTTTGTTAGAGGGGAAGCTGCTCATGATCACGCTGGTGGGGGGCTTCGCGCTATAGAAGAAACTAAGCTCATCAGGCTCGTACCCCGTGTACACCCCTTGTGATTCCAATCGAGGGTGGCATGGGGAATGGTTCTACATCAGGAACTCGATGGAGGCATCATTCCCATCTTTTACCAGCAGGAGGCTAAAGAGGTAGTAGAGCTGGTTGTGGGGCCTCGCCAGTCGGTAGAAGAAGAAGGTAGAGATTATCGAGGTGGAGCTCTAGAAGCTTGTGTGGCACGGCCTTGATGGGGTGTGGGTGTTCCACACCTTCTTTCGCCATTGGGTCGCTCCGCTAACGGATAGGACGCGACCGATGTGGATGTACAGTGGCTCGATGGACCCCGATTAGTGCGTTGTTCAGAGGAGCTAGCGAATGATGAGGTCTGGAGTCGTCTTGATTGGGTGCTGCAACTAAGGCCTAGAGAGACCCTTGATGAAAGCCCGAAAGCTCTCAATGCTGCTGAAGCAGTCCAATCTGGTATGCTCCCCTCTCTTTATTTTTGTGTTCTTTTTCCCTTTTGCTCTCCCATATCCTGACCTTGAGTCAGTCTATTCTGTAGGGACTTGGAGTTTACAAGTCCTAGCCACACCTTCCAAAGTGGTCAGGAGGGCGCGGCTCGGCAAGCCGCCCTGATGGAGGCGGCGGTTGAGAGGAAGAAGGAGAAAGACGAGGAGGCTTGGTGAAAGCATGAGATGGAGATGGAGATAGCTCGGCGTGTGTGGGCCAAGGAAAATAGGAGTGATGTTGAGTCGGAGGACCCCATAGAGGTGGGTGATGATGTGATCTTTGAGGAGGAGGAATGTTGAGAGGTCGTTGCGACCTCGGTGGAGTGTTGCCATCCTATGGCCGCATCCGCTGGCAGTGAGTGGGAGGTGGAGAGGCACGGCAATGTTCCCGTGTCGAGGAAGCACGCTGCAAGCTCAGACACCATTGGTGAATAGGAGGCGAAGCAGACATGGTCACCATGTCTTTCAGAGGCATCGCCGGCCTTGTCCCCACCTGCTATGGGCGCGGTGGGTGAAAGGTCCTAATTGCTAGAGGGGGGTGAATAGCCTAATAAAAATTTCTACAACAACACTTAACAAAAGGGTTAGACAATTATGAGGCGAAGCAAGTGTTGCAATTGCCTACTCAAAATGCAAGCCACCTACCACAATTCTGGTTTAGATAATACCTATCCACACAATAGCGATGACACTACACTAAAGAGCTTGACAACTAGTTGGTGGTAATGTAATGAGAGTGAGCAAGATGGTTATACCGCCATGTCAAGGAAGGAGTCAATTAATCACAAGGATGAATAATAATGAAGACCAATCACCTCATAATCAATGATGAACACAATGATTTTTACCAAGGTTCACTTGCTTGCCGGTAAGCTAGTTCTTATTGTGGCGATTCACTCACTTGGAGGTTCACGCACTAATTGGCTTCATACACCAAACCCTCAATAGGGTGCTGTACAACCAACACACAATGAGGATCACACAAGCCTATGAGCAATCCACTAGAGTACCTTTTGGCTCTCCACCGGGTAAATGTCAAGAACCCCTCACAATCACCACGATCAGAGCCAGAGACAATCGCCACCCTCCGCTCAATGATCATCTCTGCTCCAAGCCATCTAGGTGGCGGCAACCACCAAGAGTAACAAGCGAATCCTGCAGCGAAACACGAACACCAAGTGTCTCTAGATGCAAACACTCAAGCAATGCACTTGGATTCTCTTCCAATCTCACAATGATGATAAATCAATGATAGAGATGAGTGGGAGGGCTTTGGCTAAGCTCACAAGGTTGCTATGTCAATGAAAATGGCCAAAATATGTGAGCTTCAACTGGCCATGGGTCTTAAATAGAAGCCCCCATGAAATAGAGCCGTTGTACCCCTTCACTGGGCACAACATGGGGTGATCGGACGCTCTGGTCCGATCAATCGGACACTGGCCCTCAGTGTTCTGGTCATGTGATTCACGCCACATGTCCCCTTCTTCAAATACTATTCATTATATTTCAACGGTCATCTGTTGATCGAACACCATGCACAAACTGACTGGACGCTCAGCCTCCAGCATCCGGATCGTTTCTAGTAAGGTTCCAGAAACGATTTTCTTCAACCGGACGTGTCCGGTCATGCTTGACCAGACCCTGCCAGCGTTCGGTCACATAGTGACTTTCCTCTACGCTGCCCGAACAATAGGACCGGACGCTGAACCTCAGCGTTCGGTCAGTCCAAGACCTAGCGTCTGGTCGTTTGACTAAAGATGGCAACGGGGCCCCGATACCCAATACCCGATGGGTATTTGACCCATTACGGGACGGGGATGGGACGATCTCTCTACCCGTGGGTACGTAAATAGGCAAAAATCCATACCCAATGGGGATGACGGGTATGAGAACGTTCTTTATATACCCGTACCCGTTACCCATCGGGGAACCCGCTATGATACTATTATACAAATTTACCGAGGCGGACAATGGCTGCGCGTGCCTGTTTTTCTGTTTTCCCATGCCGATGTCGACATCCGCTGTAGCACTGGCCCCACCTCACCTCGTTCACTACAACCGATCTTATACCACCTGACGCCACCCATGGTTTGGGCAAAACAACCATCGTCGCTTGCACTGAGGCACCCAGCTGGCTAGCTCGCGTCGCTCGTCTATCTCCTAGAGTCCTAGTCCCAGTTCGGTCTCTAGCTCTCTACCTCTCTGGCTCTCTGCTCCTAGTAAACTAGTAAAGGCTCCTAGCGACTGTACATACCAGCGACCCAGGCTAAAGTAACCTAGGCACTGAGGCACCTAGCTGGCCAGCTCATTTCACTCGTCTCCCTCAGTCCCTCTCTAGTAGTCCAGTTCTAGTCTCCACTCTCCACTTCACTGCTCGGCTGCTTGCGACGCTCGTCTCCACTACGGACCTAGGGCACCCAGCTGCCAGTTGCCGCTTACCGCCATGGAAGTTGCCCGGTGAAGCCCTTCTTCGTTTCTTCCTCCTCGATGAATTAACCCCATCATTTGCAGTGTTCCTCTGCTGACCCATCCCTCCTCAAGAGACGCCGCTGCTACTGAGCCACCACCTACTACCAGATCCGATCAGTCTCTAACTCCCTGTTGTCAGATCCGGTCGTCACCGACTCCCTGCTACCGAATATAACCCCCGGATCAAAGACCAACTGAAGCTACTAGCCGCATCCAAAGAGTTGGTGGATGCTCCATCTACACCTGCAACTGGGAAGAAGAAAGCTCCCCCTGCACCTGCTGCTGAGAAGAAAAAAGCTCCCCCACCATCGTCGACCAAAGCTGCCTTCATAGCTAGAGACCCCAAGCGGCTTCCCCGACCACCACAGGCGAAAGGTTCTGACCCCAAGCGCCGCCGCTTGAAGATATCTGCAGCTGAGAAGCCTGGACGTAAAATTTTTAATTCTCCAGGGTCAGTACTCAGTAGACCTGAAGCTTTTAAACTTGATTAATATTGTTTGTCTCATTATTATGTACAAGTTTAGTGCTAGAAGTTACCAATTTAGTGTTAGCAGTTAGCAATATTTGGAATTTAGTGTTAGCAGTTAGCAGCAAGCAATACTCAATAGATATGTGCTTTTTCCATTGCATCTGAGCCCATTCAAGAATTTTATCTTGAGTTATTTGGTATTAATTTTTCTTGCCAAGCTGTACTATTTTGTTCATGTAGTTGGCTCAGTAAAAAGACATACTTTTGCAATGATGATAGGATTTCTATTTTCTAATCCCAGCTCGATGAGACTTCCCTTTGTGGGTTGTCTAGGATCAAAAAAATTCCTTTCTATCTGATCATGCATATGGTTTTGTTTTGTTTGTGATCTTTTTAAAAAGGGTTGTGTAGCAGCTTATTCTCTTGAATGACATTTGCAATGATGATACTCTTTTTACCCAACTCATTATGAGACTTCCCTCTGTGGGTTGTCATGATATGTGCTTTTCCTTTGTATCTGAGCTCATTCAAGAATTTTATTGAGTCATTTGGCGTTCACTATTTTCTTATCAAGTTGTGTGATTCTACCCATCTATTTAGTCATTTGTACAACTGGGCATAGCCTGATTTGTTCTGCAATGATGATAAGATACTCTAATCTCAGCTCGATGAGACTTCCCTTTGTGGGTTGTCTAGGATCATAATGTTTCCTAGTATCTGAGCAAGCATATGCATTTGTTATTTAAGCAGCATTTGTATAAAAATGATTAATTAGGTTTGTACTACAAATGTACATTGTGTCCTAGTCCTGTAGTGCAAATATTGCCTAATTTATATACTGTTTTGTAGTAGCTTATGTTTGAGGCTTTATGCACTCGTAACCTCGTGTTGTACTAATTAAATATTTATGTGGTTAATTAACTACAGGCTGAAAAAAATGTCAGAAGCTAGTGCAAACAGTAGCCAGGCTCCTATGTCTCAGGGCTCTCAGCCTGAGTCTAAATCGCATCTAGAATCTATCAATGAATCAGAAGCAATTGAAATAGATGATGATGAAGAGGAGATTGAAATTGAACCATCAGATGCGGAAGATGGTGCTGAGGTTGGGTCAAAGAGAAAGCTCACATCTGTTGTTTGGAAGGAGTTCAAGAGAATTAGATGGCATGGCAAAATAAAGGCAAAATGCATTTACTGCAACACCAAGCTTGGAGGAGAAACAAGGTGTGGGACTAAGCACCTTCACTGTCACTTGAAGTCATGCACTCTTAGGAAGATTAAGTTGGGAGGAAAGAAGACACTGTCTCAAACATCATTGAGGTTTAGGGCCACAGATGCAGGGACAGTTTCTATAGAGAATTACACCTTTGATCAAGACATAGCTAGAAAGGAACTTGCTGCTATGATTGTGCTACATGAGTATCCCTTGAGCATGGTTGACCATGCTGGTTTTAGAAGATTTGTACATGCACTCCAACCCTTGTTCAAGATTGGCACCAGAAACACATTAAGGTATATATAGTGTGACTTTGTACATGCTTTTGTATGTAGTGTGCTTATGCAAATTACAACCTACTTTCTAATCTTGTGTGCATATATTTCATTTACTTTAGGAAGTACATACTTGAATAGTATGAAGCGGAGAGGAAGAAAGCCATTCAATATATGGCTGCAATCAAGTCTAAGGTGGCAATCACTAGTGACATGTGGACTTCTGATAACTAGAAAAGAGGATACATGGCTATCACAGCACACTTTATTGATGAGAGTTGGACTCTAAGAAACATTATCATGAGGTGGGCCTAATGATTGTTGGATCTGGTTGCATTTCTGTAGAGTGCTGTAATTTATAAATTTTTTGACATGCTGCTCATAAAGTCTGCTAGCCTTTTACAGGTTTATTTATGTGCCAAGTCCCCACACACATGAAGTCATTGGTGATGAACTGTATGACTCCCTTGTTGACTGGAATATTGATGAGAAGGTATCAACCATCATGCTTGACAATTGCAGTTCAAATGATGCTACAATTCCTTACCTTGTTAGAAAGATTGGCAAAACTAAGCTTATGGCTGATGGAAAGTTTTTACACATGCGTTGTTGCGCTCATATCCTTAATCTGATTGTTAAGGATGGATTAGAAAAACTAAAAGATGCCATTGAAAACTTTCATGATAGCATAGCTTACTGGACAGCCACACCAAAAAGGGTAGAGAAATTTAAGGAGATAGCTAAGTATGTGCATGTCAAAATTGAGAAGAAGATAGCACTGGATTGTAAGACAAGATGGAATTCAACTTACATAATGCTTAGTACCGCATTGCCCTACAAGGCTGTTTTCATGAGAGCAAGCCATGTAGATAGGCAATATACTTGCTGCCCCACTAAGGAAGAATTTCAGTTTGCTGCTGATGTGACTGCAAGGCTTAAATTATTTAATGACATTTCTGTCCTGTTCTCTGGAACCGACTATTGACTGCAAACATGTTCTTCTACAAGATTTGTGAGGTTAGAAGTAAAATTAGGGAATGGTCATCTTGTGGCAATCCATTGATAGAAGAAATGTCAAATAACATGGAAGCCAAGTTTAGGAAATATTGGATAGAAATTCAAGGTCTGATGGGCATTGCCACCCTTCTTGACCCTAGATTTAAACATCACATGCTTCTATACTACTTTGAAGTGTTGCAAGTGACAAACTCTGATGAAGAGGTTGGTAAAGTGAAGGATACATTGAGTGATTTGATGCTAGAGTATCACATAGATGAGGATGCAGGTACAAGTAGCAGTACCATCAAACCCACAGTAGAGAACTTAGGATTTCTGTCATCCTTCACTGCACGTGTTGCAAATTCACAGCCATCGGCATTGAGGTTTAAATCTGAACTAGATCGATACTTAGAGGATGAGATGGTGGACATACAAACCAAAGGCTGGAATGTTTTGGACTGGTGGAAGGTTGCAGGAACACGCTATCCTACTCTGAGGATGATAGCTAGGGATATTTTTGCAATTCCTATTACAACTGTTGCTTCAGAATCTGCGTTCAGCCCAAGCGGGAGAGTACTTAGTGAGCACCACAGCAGGCTCACCTCTCAGATGTTAGAGGCTCTAATATGTTCACATGACTGGATTAGAAACAAATACAAAGGTATGTTGTTGAGCAATTTATAATTTCTTTCTCATGCAATTCAATGTTATATAGGAAAAACACGAAAGTAATTATCTTTTTTTGTAGGAGTCCTTACTGATGAAGGAAAACCTGCTAGCTTCTGGTCTTGTCTCAATGAAGTTCAAGAGGTGCTTCAGGTAATTGTTCTGGACTACAAAAATTACATTTTTGCTTTTCTGCTTTATTTCATTGCATATACTTCATTGTTTAAGATTGCCTACTCAACTACTCATTTGTCATGCTCATGCAGGAGCTAAAACTCTAAGTCCATCGCTCCAACCTTCACTAGATGGTTCCCTTTGGCAAGATCAACAATCAAGCTAGTGTGCAATTACAAGTGCATTTTGTTATGTGCTCACACAACCCAACCACTAACTATTTATGTAATAGTCTGGTTTGTAATGTGTGATAACATTGCGGTATTATGTTGCTGCTTAGAATTTGATGGCATATGCCTACTGGCTGCTGCTATGACTGTGAGCGACTAAGCTATGGGCTATAACTATGTCTGTATTTTGATGTTGAATTGTTGATGCCTTGATGGGATCGAACTGTCAGTGGATCTGTAATATGTTAGGCTATGTAGACATTGAACTTGTAGTTGTTAACTTGTTATCAATCAGTTAAGACCTTATGCTGTAGATGTAGACTTGTATTCTCTATTTATTTTGCATTTTTAAACTGAAAGTACTACCGTACTAATAGTTTGTTGTGTTATTATGGCATGTATTATTGATTGTACACGGGTTTGTTCTCGGGTATGGGTACCCGGTGGGTATGAAATCCCCGGTCGGGGATGTTAACGGGGAAAATCTGTCCCTGCGAGCGGGGACGGGGACGGGGATGGGATACATTTCAGATCGTGGGGATGAGAACATTCTGACAATATCCATCGGGGATGTACCCGTTGCCATCTTTATGTTTGACCGACGCCAGCATCTTCGCTGCCACACTTGATCGGACGCACTGGTCCCTCTGAGACCAGCGTTCGGTCACTCAGTGACCAGCAAGACTAACTCCTTTTCACCTCTAACTTCTTCACCCTTGCTCAAATGTGCCAACCACCAAGTGTATCACCTTGTGCACATGTGTTAGCATATTTTTGCAAACATTTTCAAGGGTGTTAGCATTCCACTAGATCCTAAATGCATATGCAATGAGTTAGAGCATCTAGTGGCACTTTGATAACTGCATTTTGATACGAGTTTTGCCCCTCTTAATAGTATGGCTATCAAACCTAAATGTGATCACACTCTCTAAGTGTCTTCATCACCAAAACAAAATAGCTCCTACAAATTATACCTTTGCCTTGAGCTTTTTGTTTTTCTCTTTCTTTTTTCCAAGTCCAAGCACTTGATCATCACCATGGCATGATCTTCATTTGCTTCACCACTTGGAATGTGCTACCTATCTCATGATCATTTGATAAACTAGGTTAGCACTTAGGGTTTCATCAATTCACCAAAACCAAACTAGAGCTTTCAGCAGGATAGGCTAGGCGGTTGGAGGAGCGGGCTCGCACCCACACGTCGTCGAGGCTAGCACCAGCGCATGACCCACAACAGGAGGATGCCCCGCCAGCTGCTCTAGTCAGTGTGCCCTGAACCGAAGGTCATGGTGATTTGCGGGCTGAGTAGGAGCCTATTGGGTCGACTCCTTCCCTGGTTGAAGTGAGGGGGCGTGGGTTGCTGCTCGGGAGCGGTCCTCACCCGATAGGCCCATTGATGTCAAATTGGGTCTTTAGAGCCCTACCGCTTAAATCTTGGTATGCCTTTTTTGTTTCTTTTTGATCTTGTTGTTTGAGTTTTCTAGAGTGCGACTGACCTGTATTTTTTTACAGCGGCTAGATGCTGACGGGGCTGAGCATTGCCCCAACTCCCATGCAGGAGGATTGGAGGCCCACCTTGCAGCGCGCCAAGGCGAGCGGTAGGGAGAGTAGGGTGGTGGTGGTAGATCCTTCTCTTCTAGGGGCAGCGCCCACCGGGTCGGTCGCCAGTACGACGGCAGCGGTAGCGATGGTGATGGTGGTGATCTCGATGGTGACAGTGGAGGCCACATCAGAGGTAACCCTTGTGGCCCCTCCTCCATCGGCTACGGCAGAAGAGGAGAGGGAGATCAGGCTCCCTGCCTCACTAGGCGGAAGGCCGCACGGCTCACCCTCCTAGTCGGAGCTAGAGGTGCTGGGGGAAGATGCAACCAGGCCAGAGCTGGGATGCTTATTGGTGGCCCATGAAGTAGAGGTGGTGGAGATCCCTTCTGATAGCAAAGCAGGTGATGAGGTGGAGCCGCTGGCACCGTTGCAGGAGCTAGTGGTGGTCGGATTGTCAACTAGGCCTTCCAGTGGGCTAGGAGCCACTGACCTGGTGTGGCCCTGCCCTGAGGACCCAAGGAAGGTTTGGTTCATCCTTTAGGATGGGTAGGAGGATCGACTTTGGGACATGCTTGGAGGGAGAGGATTCGCTATGGAGCCCGATCTCACTCAACTACCGGTGAAGCTTGAGGAGGCCCAAGAGCGAGTTAAGTCCGTCCAGCGGGCGGTCATGATTGACCTACCCCACGTCACAGAGGTAAGTTTTCTATGTTCGTCCTTAACCACTTGGTCTTTCATCAGTTGCCTCAGCATGCTCGCTTCTCATTTTTGTAGGGTCTGGAGGAGATGTCGAGCCACAAGTCCCATTTCCTCTAGATGGAGCACGCCTAGGTCACTGAGCTTGAGCACGAGCTAGAGTCCGCCTGCCATGAGTCCCATGACCGAACGGCAGAGGTGACCGGGGCATGGGCGATAGAGCGGGCGACTGCCGTCGAGCGGGGGCTTAAGGCGGCGAAGGTCTGCCAGGCAAAGATCAAGGCAACAGGCCTAGACTCAGAAGTCATGCTTGTGGAACCTCCCCTATTTTTATGATCTTCTTCTTCCACATAACATTGATGTAATGCACACTGAAAAGAATATCACCGAGGCAATTTTTGGTACAATCATGGACATTCCTGATAAGACAAAGGATAATGTTAAGGCTAGAGTGGATCAAGTGAGGTTATGTGATAGACCAAAGCTGAACATGGCGCCTCCTAGAGCTAGCAAGTCATGGAGAAAGCCTAAGGCCAATTTTATCCCGATGAGGGCCCAAAGGAGGGAGGTACTAGAATGGTTCCAAATGTTAATGTTCCTTGATGGGTATGCAGCGAATCTGAAGAGGGGAGTGAACTTAGCTACTATGCGAATCAATGGGCTCAAGAGTCATGATTACCACATATGGCTTGAGTGCCTACTTCCAGTGATGGTTCAAGGCTATGTCCCTAAGCATGTCTGGCAGATGCTAGCAGAGTTCAATAATTTCTTCCACCAGCTATGTGCCAAGGAGTTATCTCGTACCGTGGTTGCATAAATGGAAAGAATGGCGCCTATGTTGCTCTGTAAGTTGGAGAAGATTTTTCCACATGGCTTCTTCAATCCGATGCAGCATATGATTCTGCACATCCCATATGAAGCACGAATGGGGGGCCTATGCAGGGCCGTTCTGCTATTCAATTAAGAGATGTCAAAAGGTTCTTCGAACTAAATGTAAAAATAAATGCAGAATTGAAGCATCTATTGCAGAGGCATACATTCTGGAGGAGGTGTCAAACTTCACAACAAAATACTATGCTGATAATCTTCCTAGCGTGCATAATCCACCCCCTCGTTACAATGCCAGTGAAGATGAATCGAGCCTTAGCATTTTTCGAGGACAACTCGAAACTGCAAGTGGTGCGACCCACAAGACCTTGAAACATGAAGAGTGGCGCACTATCATGCTATATGTGTTGACCAACCTATCCAAAGTGGAGTCATACATGCTGTAAGTTCTCAACAAACTTGTTCTCAAGTAGTCACTATTCTGTGTCCAACTCCCATGTTTCTCGTTGGTACAGGGAATTTCATCGTCAATTCTAGCGTGAATCAAGGGAACCTACCTCACAGGAAGTTGAGACCCTTCTCAGAGAGGGTGCGGGAAATGGAATGCCCAATTTCATTTCTTGGTTCAAATAGAAGGTACAGTCCAATTTAGCTCGTACTTAGTTTGACATTATAAGTTGCTCGTACATGCGAATAATATAACGAACCACCCTGCTTGAACTTGTAGGGCCAAACTGATGTGTCTATGAGTGCTGAGTTGAGATAGGTTGACGATGGTTGTGCCTATAAGGTCAAGTCATTTACCGGTTATGACGTGAATGGCTATCGCTTTAACACAACAAGCCACGAGCAGAGTTAGCCCAATCGAAAAACCACAAATACTGGAGTTTTTACGCTAGGCTTTGATGGGGTTGAGTACTACAGAAGAATTGAAGAAATAGAAGAACTCATATTTCATGGTTACAAACCTCTTAATCCAGTCATATTCAAATGCCATTGGTTTGATCCATCAGTAGTGAGACGGACCCCTAATCTTGGGCTAGTCGAAATCCAACAATCATCCATCTTACCAAGAGACGATGTCTATATTGTTGCTCAACAGGCCACGCAAGTTTATTATCTCTCATACCCGTGCCAAACCGACGACCGTCTTAAGGGTTGGGATGTTGTGTACAAGGTATCGCCACACGGTAAACTACCTATACCAAACAATGAAGATTACAACATAGACCCCAACACATATGATGGAGAGTTCTTCCAAGAAGATGGGCTCGAAGGGAGTTTTGAGATAGATTTAACCGAAGCGATCAGAATGAAAGTTGACAATGAAAGGGTTGCTGACGTGGACGTTGGAGACGAGGTTCAGAATATGGACTTAGAATTACTTCGGTGATTACATTTAGGCAATGACAGTGGTGATGGCATTCCCGATCATGATGATTATATCGACACGCGTGATAGTGATGATGAGACTTATGATCCAGCTAATCCGAATCATGATGATTATTTCTAATACATGTATGAGTTATACTAATTTATTTATTATTTGTCATATCTTTCTAAGTATGTTTTGTTTATCTGTGCTGATTGGTTTACTCTTTTTAATTGCAGGTGATTGAACAATGGTGGGCAGTACGAGGAAGATCGTGACGCTTTACAAAAAGATCAGAGCTTCGGGGTCAGCTTTAGGGAGGGGTCGAGGTAAGGGTGGAGGGGAGGGTAAAGGGGCCAGGCCCCCATCGCCTATAACTCCCTCATCGTTGTCTGAGGAGGTACCTTCCGCTATTAAGTAAGCTTAACTAGTAGGCACATAACTTTGGCAGATCACCATCAACTGATGAAATTCCCTCACTCTCACTAGCTATAATAATAGCTCTAGAATAGAAAGATCCATGTAGATAAGCTTGTGATATGGATGCATTGCCTGGTTCAGTGCTGAGTTCAACCTTGTTGAGTATTTTTTATAAAAACTCCAAAGCTACATTATCCATGAAAAGCTCATCACCAGAGACATTTGAGTAGCTAGGGTTCTGCAACTCCTCAAATCTATTGAAGAGAAATGATGCACCCCAACTGAGCAAACAATGGCTCAGGCTAGGGGTTATATTCAGGATATTGCTATCTAGAATATGATCATGCTTTGCAAGAATAAGAGCTTTTTTCTCCACTGTACAAGACGAATAAAAATGAAAACTAGGCATAGGTTCAGACTGTGATTCCATGCTGACCTTCTGAAGGGCTCTCAAGTCATTCATGGGATTTCAGTCACTACCATATATGATGATGGCATCAATAGATGATAGCTTGATGCTTGGACCACATGCACGACTATCAATCAAAAAATAAATAGCCCCTTAGTTTTGTCATTGAACATATTCATTGTTGTCTATTTCTTTTGCAGTAGCAATCCACGTTCCACACGTTCATATGACTCATAACCAAATCTCTGATGAACAAAGTCATCCAAAATGTCACCCATAGGGTTGCCAGATCCACCACCATGTTGCTTGAAATTAACAAGATGTGCTTAATGAAAGGATCAAGATGCCCAAGAGGGGAGGGTGAATTGGGCTAATTCTAAATTTTCTTGCAATAATTAAATCCTACGGTTAGCCCAATTAACCCTTTGTGCCTAGAAAAGTGTTTCTATCAATCTAACGCACAAAGGACTTGCAACCTATGTTCCAAACTTACTCTAGCATGTCAATTCTATGAATGTAAAAACAAGTATTGAATTGCTCAAAGTAAATGCTCAAAGAAATTGCTCAAAGTAAATGGAGAGAGAGGAACGCGGCGATGTTTTGCCAAGGTATTAGAGAGTTGCCACTCCTCACTAGTCCTCGTTGGAGCACCCACGCAAGGGTGTAGCTCCCCCTTGATCCACACAAGGATCAAGTGCTCTCTATGGGTTGATTCTTCAACACTCCGTCACGGTGAATCACCCACAACCGCTCACAACTTGAGTTGGGTCACCCACAAGCTCCGCCGGGCGATCACCAAGCTCTCAATCACCACCAAGCCATCTAGGTGATGGCGATCACCAAGAGTAATAAGCATAAACTCTCACTTGACCATGCCAAGCCAAATGAGAACGGTGGATGCACACTTTGCTACTCTTGATTCACTAATGAGGCTACTCTCTTGGATTCTCAAATCTCAATTACCTCACTAGGACCTTGCTCTTCTTAGCACTCACAAATGTGTTTCTCAGCTCTTGGAATGAGCAAAAGTAACTCCACACATGAGTGGAGCCTCTATTTATAAGGTAGCCTAAAAAATGAACCGTTATGTGCCTCTGCGGGGTGACCGGACACTCCGATCATGTTGACCAGATGCTTCGGTCAGTTCAACCTACACACTAGTGTTTAAGTGTTGACCGAACACTGGCAGGGTCTGATCACCACTGACCGGATGCATCCAGTTGCATTAAACCCTCACTAGAACCTTATTGTACTCGACCGAACGTTGGATCCTTATGGTCCAGGTCAGTATTGACCAGACGCGTCTGGTCACAGATTCACTCTTCTGGAACCTTGCTAGAGTCGACCGAACTGCTACCTCTTAGCATTTGGTCACTTGACCACTCAGCATCCAATCGCACCAGACGCTATCTCCTTGATCAAATGAACTGACCAGGACCCTACGGCCAGCGTCCGGTCGCACCGGAGCCAGCGTCCGGTCAACATTTGATGCTCCATTCACTTCCAACTCTCGATCATATGTGACTGAAGTTTGCTTCATAGGATCATAGGGCTATTGTGGAGCTACCTAGTGCTAGTTTTAACAAGTGTGCACCACACCTAACTCACTAGACTCATCTAGGTCAAGCTACCCATCCATACCCCCCTTAATAGTATGGCAAAAGGAAAAACAAAGTCCTAAACTACTCTAAGTGTCTTTCTAACTCCAATCGACACTTAGAACTAGCCATCCTTAACCTTGTCGTCCATCCTTTGAAAACCAAAACGATTTCCATCGTAGGGGCATGACATTCATGATCGCCCTATCGATCTCCATTACCATGACCTAACTTAATTGTCTCTGCAAAACACACGTTAGTCATAGTAATCTTGTATTGTCATTAATCACCGAAACCCAACTAGGGGCCTAGATACTTTCAATCTCCCCCTTTTTGATGATTGATGACAATACCACCTCGAGTATGTGAAAGCATGAGGTTTTTGACATGCTTGGTTCATATAAGCTTTTATCAATAAGAACAAAATAGTTAGGCAAGCTTATATGACCCAAGCCAACACGATGTACTCAAAAGATATAAAATAAGCATGAGTACAAGTAATAAAGCTCATTTGCATCGGAGTATAAACACGGAAGCAAGGCAAATGAGTATAACACAAGTGATATGACATATCAATGAATTCAAAGTAGAGAGCACACATGTCATATATCACAATCACGTAGATATCACTATCACATAGATATAATAGTATGCATGAAAGTAAACACACGAATGCATAATAGTAATAGTGTATCACACAAATAAAACTCTAAATGTATATAATAGACTAATAGCTAACTAGACTCCCCCTAAAAGTTGCTCCCTCTGAGTCTACATACTCAAACCCTCTCCCCCTTTGGTGTCAAACACCAAAACCTAAGGGTCGGTCGGTGGGGCTGCAGCAGACGAGCCTGAGCGTTGAAGTACGAGGGGTAAGCTAGAACTGGGCACCATCATCATCTGACCCTGAGCTCTGTACTGACTGACCCTCTATGGCTAGAAGCGTCACTGAAGCGGTCTAGGTCTAAGCTAGGGTAGGTGCTGCCTATGATGCTGCTGGTATATCTGTCGTAGGATCTGAAGATGCGACTAGAAGAAGGGAGCCTCTGAGTAGTCACAGCGACTAGGAGCTGCTGTAGAAGGACCTAGGGCATACATATGTGGTGGTGTAGGCATCCCTGTCAACTCACTAAAAGATGCTCCAAGACTCCTAGAGACTGACGTGTCAGGCACAAATAGCAAGGGTGACTGGTCCGGTGTGAAGCCCATCTGAAATGGTGTGAACTATGGGGCTACCACTGGCGAGGATAACCACTGGGACACATGTACTGTGGGAGAAGCAAACAGAGTAGGAGGCTGTCCCTGACTCTGAAACCTACTAGGGTTGTACTGCTAGAGTCAGTCATAGTGGTAGTAGGCTGATCCAATCTAGGGCAAAGGCTATGGGTGTGGGGCCCCAATGGTTGTCACAACATGCTGCATGAATCCCAAAAGCTGCTGCTACTAGGAGGACCTGCTGCTGTCGCTAGAACTCGTCCTGACGAGCCTAAAACTGTGCAAAGTTGGTAGCAGTCTCCTAAGCCTATCTAGCCTGATCCTGTTGCATCCGCTCAAGGATAGCAATCAAAGCGGGGTTTGTCTATGGTGTAGGTGGAGCAGAGCTAGAACTGTCGGCCTCTGCATCATGTCTGTGTGGAGGCATATGAGGAATAGGTAGGTAGTCATCATCCGAACTGTCACTAGACTCGCTCCTCTCCTCCTGAGCCTCAAGCTCCTCCTCCTTAGTAGCGGCTATGCCTCTAATAATCTCATCCTACTGAGCTATGGACTTTGGTACATCTAGATGATGGCGAGGCTAAGTGGGTGCCTATGGTGTGCTATGCCTGATCCTCTGTGCCATGTTATAAGCTAGAAACTCTATGGTGGCACCTCTATACTCTGCAACCATCTCTGGTGTCCTAACTTGCACAGCCTTGAGCATAAGGAATGTGATCCAATGTGCATATGGAAGCTGCCTGCGACCCTTGAAGCCCTCAGCTATTGTGTCCTCCATCTTAGACAGAAGAAGATCCCAAATATCGAACACTATCTATTGCATCAGGGCATTGAGGAGCCAAAGCTAGAGGTGAGTCAAGCCCTCTCTATATCCCATCCTGGGAAGTAGTGTCCTCCTTATGATAGCCTCTAACACTCTAGCTATAGGAGTAAGGTCACTGGGGTTCCTCCTCGACCCCTCACCAAAGGGCTCCTTGAAGCAATGGCGCACAAGATCTGTAGGGGACACCAAACCACCATGAGGATGCCTAGGAGGCTCTTGTTGTCCATAATATACCTCATGTAACCTAATAGGCTACTCCTGTAGCCTCAGTATCTCCCTAGCCCTATGACTCATCATCATGTAGTCTCTGCCTCTGAATACAAAGTGTATAAAGTTATGATGCGGGTTAATGTAGAGCGAAGCATAGAACTACCGAACCGTAAGATGGTACATACAATCCTATCCTAGTCAATCAGATCTGTTAGCCCCTGTAGATATGTAAGGTAGGGGCGAATGTGCTCTCCAGCTACTGCGACTATAGCCTCTATGCTACAGACTCTCTGAGATCTGAAGACTACTCCACTATTCAGATAGGCATTATAGAAATCCTCCTACAATGGCGTGTAGAAATCCTCTGCTGCTCTCTCATCCCTCCTGGGTGGAAACCACACATCAAACTCCACGAAGCGAAGCTGCTGAACTTGCTTGGCCATGGTGGCCCTCAAGTCAAGGTGGGTCACTAGGAGGCAGACCCTATGGTCTAGGCGGTGGACGAGATCCCCTCTGCTGAGTCAGGCGGCCTCGGTGAGACTAGGAACATGGGAATGACCAGAGCGGCGTAGCTGTGGTTGGGGTGCCTACTCAGTCTCCTCAGGACTCCTCGACCTACTGGCCCTCCTCACCCTCCTAAGGCTACTGTGACTGTTGTCCCTCCTATGTCTCTTGAGCTGGCTGAGGCTCTGCTAGGTGGGGGCTGCTGCTGTGACTCCTGCTGTGACTCCCCCTGAGGCTAAGGATCCACAATGGGAAGACATCATCCTACCATCATGATAGTCCTAGAAGGACTACCATGAAGATGCTCAAGTTTGCTTAAGTCTGCCCTATGCCTCTGGTGACAGATGATCTGCAATGACAACTCCACTACGGGCACCTCCTCTCTCGGCACACTCTGCAGCCTCTACAACTGCTGCTGCTCTCGCTGTCTCTGCATCAGGGTACTTGCGCTTCTTTGATGTAGTCTTCTTTGTCGCCTTACCTTTAGGTCCTACAGGCTGGCGAGGTGGGGGCCTCCGATCCTCATCTCTTGGACCACCACCAACATTCTTGGTGCGAGCCATCTGATCTAACTAAGAACTACTACCGCTGACAAGATCAACTGTCCACTGACACTTTTGAGGCTTGGCCTCGATCCATACTCGTGAGCTTGACCCTGAGTTGACTGACAACTGCACCTGACACCTCAACGGCACCGACTCACTGCACGATAGAATAGATGGATATACAAATAAATATGATATATCTAATAGATGCGAAACCCTATGAGAGCAAGCAATGTAGGTATGAAATTGAATCAACTGGCTTGCTACCTGACGAACCGATGATCCAAAGAAAAGGAGAGAAGCTTCACATGGGGGAACCACCGAATCTAGGGTTAGGGTTGGCGGTGAGTAGTTAATTGATAGACCTGGATGCAATGGAGAACAATGCTTTAAAATCGATTTAGGTTACGAGCGAGGCAATGTGGGTTAGGAGCTAGGTCAAGGGCAATGGCATTAGGTCAGACCCTTACCGACGCTGGATGCGAACGACAGTGAGGCGGCTCTGGACCACGGCAGCGCAAGCCACGGCGTGGGACCTCGATGGCGCTGGAACGAAGACACGACGGTGTGCTGGGTGGCGCAGAGCAGGGCATGGTGAAGCAGCGAGCACCGGCAGTGATTGTGGCATGGGGAGCTACGGTGGTGGCACGGAAGGCGGCGATGGCATGGTGGCTCGAGAGCACGGCTTGGCCAGGAGGCGTGCATGAGAGGCGGTGGTGGAGCTGGGCAGCGCAGCGGCTCGGGACGAGGGAGGCACGATGATTAGGGTAGATGCGCGATGGGATTAGGTAAATAAGGGTCCCCCGACGTGACAAAGAAGGAAACAGGAAAGAAACCTGATGCCGCACGATATCTACTGACCTGGACGCTCTGGTGGTAGCGACCAGACGCTACCACCCAGCGTCTGGTCAATTCCAGAGAGGTTCAATTCCTCTGGAATCGTGACCGAACGTGTCCGGTGGACACCGACCGGACACAGCCAGAGTCCGGTCAACTTAGCCTTCATCTTCTTCACACGACCGGACACTGAGACGTCATCTGACCAGACAGTAGAAAGACAGAATCCGGTCACTCCTTCACAGCGAGTTCACCTCCTACGAACTGACCAGATGCTGGACTGCAGAGTCCGGTGCAGCATCCGATCACTCTTTTCTAGCAAATCTTCAATGTTCCTTCGTGCTGCCTGTTCCCAATCAAGTCCCAACTTGAATAAGATCCAAATAAACACCAATTGAGACTGATGTGAGTGACCTCTCTCAAACCCTCAAGTTTTTCAAAGTATTTTGCCTTAGGCTATAATTCTTTTTATGAAAATAGGCAATAAAAGGGCAACTGGAACAAAACGACAAAACAACATTCATGCATATGCAATACTTGTAAGTAAATCTAGTTGCTTATCAAGTTTGATCCAAGGTTAAGCTTCTTCACACGCTTTTTGGCGGTTATCTTAACCATGTTAGACAAGCCCTATATGCATTACCAAAAATTAAACATGTTGTATATTACAATGAATGCAAGGGACAACACAAGCTCATCTTTTAGTGAAGTTACTAAAATCAAGTACATTGAGCTCATTCCGTAATCTACAAAATGTAGCCTCATCTAGCAGTTTAGTGAAGATATCCGCTAATTGATCTTTGGTTCTTACACCTTCTAGTGATATATTATTTTTAGCAACATGATCTCTTAGAAAGTGATGGCAGATATCTATGTGCTTGGTGCGAGAGTGTTGAACCAGATTATTTGTAAGTTTTACCGCACTTTCATTGTCGCACAAAAGAGGTACCTTTTCTAGAACTACACCATAGTCTAGCAAAGTTTGTTTCATGTATAATATTTGTGCACAACAAGCACCCGCGGCAATGTATTTCGCTTCGGCGGTGGACAAAGCCACACTATTTTGCTTCTTGGAGGACCAAGACACAAGTGATCTACCAAGCAAATGGCACCCTCCGGATATATTTTTCTATCAACTTTGCAACCGGCATAATCCAAATCGGAATAGCCAACTAATTCAAATATAGCTCATTTGGGATACCAAAGGCCAATGCTTAGTGTGTGCTTAAGATACCTAAGGATTCTTTTTATGACAATTAAATATGTTTCCTTAGGATTAGCTTGAAATCTAGCACACATACACACACTAAACATGATGTCGGACCTAGATACGGTTAAATATAACAAGCTACCAATTATGGAATGATAGAGAGTTTGATCAACCAGGTTACCTTCCTCATCTAGGTCGAGATGTCCATTGGTAGGCATTGGTGTCTTGATTGGCTTACATTCATCCATCTTGAATCTCTTAAGAAGATCTTTTGTGTATTTCTCTTGAGAGATGAAGATGCCTTCTTTTATTTGATTGACTTGAAAACCAAGAAAGAATGTAAGCTCACCAATTATTGACATATCGAACTCCTTTGACATTAATTCACTAAATTCTTTACATGAGTCTTCATTTGATGATCCAAAGATGATATTATCAACATATACTTGACAAATGAAGATATGCCATCAAGCTTCTTGGTGAATAGTGTGGTATCGACCTTCCCAATGGTGAAGCCCTTCTCAATGAGGAAGTCCTGAAGGCGCTCATACCAAGCTCTTGGGGCTTGTTTAAGCCCATATAGTGCCTTGGACAACCTATAAATATGATTATGATATCTAGGATCTTCAAACCCGAGAGGTTGATCAACATAGACTAGTTCATTAATAAAGCCATTTAAAAATACACTTTTCACATCTATTTGATATAGTTTCATTTCATGATGTAATGCATATGCAAGTAGGATACGGATGGCTTCTAATCTTACAACCAACGCAAAGGTCTCTCCAAAGTCCAAACCTTCAACTTGGGAGAACTCCTTTGCAACTAGTCTTGCCTTGTTCCTTACAACAACACCTTGATCATCTTGCTTATTGCAGAACACCCACTTTGTTCCAATGACTCTTGCACCTTTTGGTTACTCTTCAAGAGTCCAAACTTCATTGCGAGTGAAGTTGTTCAACTCTTCATGCATGGCATTGATCCAACCTGGATCTTTAAGAGCTTCTTCTACCTTGGTAGGCTCATAGCAAGAGACAAAAGAGTGATGAGCAATAAATGAAGCAAGTTTTTGAGATCGAGTCATTACACCCTTTGATGGACTTCCTATGATGAGATCTTGTGGATGATCTTGTAGGAGAGGTGTATTTCTTCTATTGACCACTTGAGGAGGTGGTTGTGGAGCATCAACATCTTGTGCTTGTACCACCATTTGCTCATGGAAGATATGAGTGTCTTCATTTTCTACTCTCCCATCTTTTTCACCATCTTGTGGCACACTTGATGAAGAAGGTTGATCAATGACTTGTACATCATCTTCATCATCTTTTGGCTTGATGTCTCCCACTAGAATATTCTTCATAGCCTCCCTCAATGGTTCATCACCTACATCATCAAGATTCTCATGTGCTCCTTGGGAGCCGTTAGATTCATCAAATTCCACATCATATGTTTCTTCAACCAAGCTGGTGGCATGATTAAATACTCTATATGCTTTGGACTTTGATGAGTAACCAATAAGAAAACCAATATCACAACATCTTTGGAACTTTCCTAGGTGTTGCTGCTTCTTATAGATGTAGCATTTGCAACCAAACACCCTAAAGAAAGAGACGTTCGGCTTCTTTCTATTGAGCAACTCATAAGGTGTCTTGCCAAGGAACTTTTGAAGGAATAGGCGGTTTGATGCATAGCATGCGGTGTTGATTGCTTCCGCCCATAGAGCTTCAGGAGTGTTGTACTCATCTAGCATTGTCCTTGCAAGAGTGATCAAAGTTCGGTTCTTCCTCTCAACTACACCATTTTGTTGAGGAGTATAAGTTGCGGAGACTTCATGCTTGATCCCAACTTCATCACAATAAGCTTCAATGTTTATGTTGTCAAATTCTTTTCCATTATCACTTCTTATCTTCTTGAGCTTCACTTCAAATTCATTTTGTGCTCTCTTGGCAAACTTCTTGAAGCAAGATGCAACTTTGGATTTGTCATGAAGAAAGAATACCCATATATACCTTGAATAGTCATCAACAATCACAAGACAATAAATATTTCCTCCCAAACTCTTGTATGTTGTTGGTCCAAATAAATCCATGTGAATGAGTTCTAGCACTCTTGTGGTTAACATGAAAGCTTTGGTTGGATGAGTATTTGTAACTTGCTTGCTGGCTTAACATGCACTACAAAGCTTGTCCTTTTCAAACTTTACATCCTTCAACCCTCTCACCAAGTCATTCTTCATAAGCTTCTTGAGTGAGCTCATCCCAACATGAGCAAGTCTTCTATGCCATAACCACTCAAGTGTTGTTTTGGTGAATAGGCAAGTTTTCAAATTTGCATCTTCAAAGGTGAAGTCCCACTAGATATAAGTTGTTGTATCTAAGTCCATTGAATATCACTTGATTATCATCTACCTTGAATACAACAACCTCCTTCTCCGTGAACAAGCATTGGAAGCCAAGATCACACAATTGTTCCAACGGATAGCAAGTTAAAACTCAATGAAGCAACATAAAGAACATTGAAGATGGAATGATCATTTGATATTGCCACTTTGCCCAATCCTTTAACCTTGCCCTTTGAGTTATCTCCAAAGGTTATTTTCTCTTATCCATCTACCTCTTCATTTAGTGAGGTGAACATACGAGGATCACCAGTCATATGTTGAGTGCACCCACTATCAATAACCCAATGACTTCCACCGGTCTTGTAGTTCACCTACACACAAGAGATTCAAGCTTTAGGAACCCAAACTTGTTGAGGGCCCTTCACCTTCTCAACAAGTGACTTAGCCACCCAAATCTTCTTAGGCCTATTCTTGTTAGGGGGTCCTAAGAATATGACTTTCATCTTTCCACTAGAATCCTTTCTAAGCATGTAGTGAGCATTAAAGGCAAATGGTCTAGCATGCTTGGGCAAGGGTTGTGGCGGTGGAGTTTGGCACTCATGAGCAAAGTGGCCTTCTTGTCCACACTCAAAACATCTCTTTGGCTTTGGCTTTGGCTTTGATTGTTGTTGTTGAACTTGAGCCTTCTTCTTCTCTACACTTGCCACATATCCAATGCCACTTCTATCCATCTTCATGACGGTGCTCATGAGTAGCTCACTTTGGAGGTGCTTGCCTCTAGCAAACTTGCTCAACCCAATCTTGAGATGCTCTTTCTCCAACTTGAGCTTCTTATTTTCTTCCTTTAGAGCATCATCTTTCTTCTCTTCCTTGAGCTTCTTGTTTTCTTATTTGAGCTTCTCATTCTCAAGGATCAACTCTTTATGATGATCAAGAGTTTCTAGCACAATGGCATTGTGGCTTTTGATCTCTTCAAGATCTTTCTTGAGCTTCTCATTATCACTCTTGAGCTTGACATACTCATCATAGTCATTGCACTCAACCACTTGCTTGCCTTTGCCACTAGATCCTTGCTCAATGCTCTCATCAATTAAATCATCATATGATGTAGCTATATCAATCTTAACAATATGGTTAGTAGCATCATGTGGCTTATTTGGTAAAAATTCTTGAGCAATAACAAGAGTATCATGATTTATCTTAAGAGTAGTGTATTCATCTTTTAGCTTGTTGTGGCTAGTGATGAGCTCATTGTGCACCCACTCAAGTTTATCATGTTTATCTTTAAGCTCTTTCTTAGAAGATTTGAGCTCCTTGAGTTTGGATGATATAGCATCATTTGTTTCTTTAAGCTCAACATTAGCCTTTTCCAATGTATCGCATTTAGCTAAGAGTGAATCATTTTTAGCATCAAGCTTTTCATTTTTAGCTCTACTCTTTCTAATGATCTTAGTGTATTTTCTTAGTATTTTGACAAGATCATCATATGAAGATGAATCATCATCATCGCTATCGCTATCATCATCACTAGCTTGCTCATCATCGCTACTATCATCATTATTAGTTACCTTGCGTTCACCCTTGGCCATAAGGCATAGGTGTGTAGAGGATGATGGCGATGGTGGCGGTGAAGATGAAAGATCAATAGGCAATAGTGGCCACCTTCTATTCTTCACTATCATCATCGGATGATCCACTAGATGAATCAATGTCCGTGAGCCAATCACCGATGATGTAGGCCTTTCCACTCTTCTTATTCTTGTGGAAGTCCCTCTTTTTGCCATCTCTCTTCTTGTATGGCTTGTTCTTCTTCTTTTCATCTTCTTCATTGCTTGAGTCATCTTTCTTGCCCTTGAACTTGTTCTTGAACTTGTCTTTCTTGGGCTTGGTGCATTGGTGTGCTAGATGACCAAGTTCACCACAATTGAAGCAATCCATTTTGGAGTTTGGCTTTCTCCTAGAGCTTGTGAAGAACTTCTTCTTCTTGCCGTCGAACTTGATGCCACTCTTGTTTAGCTTCTTTAGCATTTTGTGGCTTTCTTCACTATGAGAGCAAGATCTTCATCTTCATCTTCTTCATCACTTGAGCTCTCATACTCAAGTCTTGCTTTGCCCTTATCTTGGCTAGCTTTGAATGCTATGTCCTTCTCTTTCTTCTTGGTAGAGGATGAGCTATCTTGTGGCGTGATGTGCATGTACATCTCATGAGCATTGATCTTTCCCAAGATTTGTGTCGATGTAGCGGTGGAAAGATCGCCTTGGTGTAGCACGGTCATAATATGTCCATATTTGTCAATGGGGAGGACACTCAAAATCTTTCTCACAACGTCGGATGGTGACATTTGAGTAAGTCTAAGCCCATTGACTTCCTCTACAAGAATATTCAACCGTGAATACATCTCATTAGCACATTCTTTGGGAAGCATCTCAAATGAATTTAGTTTTTTAATCACAAGATGATAGTGTTCCTCATGCTCACTCTTGGTTCCCTCATGGAGCGCACAAACGTCCGACCATAGTGCATGGGCGTCTTTATGGTTCCTTACGCGGTTGAACACATCTTTGCAAAGGCCTCTAAAGATGGTGTTTCGAGCCTTTGCATTCCACTTTTCATAATTAACCTCATCGCCTTGTAAGTGTGTAGCATCCTGAGGTTTTGGGAAGCCTTATGAGGCGGCTCTAAGAATACCAGCATCTAGAGCTTCTAAGTACGCCTCCATGTAGATTTTCCAATATGGAAAGTCATCTCCCTCAAAGATAGGAGGAGGTCCATCCCCATGAGACATCTTGCTCTAAGCAATTAAGATTAAAAATATGAGCACAAGGCTCTGATACCAATTGAAAGGATCAAGATGCCCAAGAGGAGGGGTGAATTGGGCTAATTCTAAATTTTCTTGCAATAATTAAATCCTACGGTTAGCCCAATTAACCCCTTATGCCTAGAAAAGTGTTTCTATCAATCTAACGCATAAAGGACTTACAACCTATGTTCCAAACTTACTCTAGCATGACAATTCTATGAATGTAAAAACAAGTATTGAATTGCTCAAAGTAAATAGAGAGAGAGGAACACGACTGATGTTTTGCCAAGGTATCAGAGAGTCGCCACTCCCCACTAGTCCTCATTGGAGCACCCACGTAAGGGTGTAGCTCCCTCTTGATCCGCACAAGGATCAAGTGCTCTCTACAGGTTGATTCTTCGACACTCCATCATGGTGAATCACCCACAACCGCTCACAACTTGAGTTGGGTCACCCACAAGCTCCGTCGGGCGATCACCAAACTCTCAATCACCACCAAACCGTCTAGGTGATGGCGATCACCAAGAGTAACAAGCACGAACTCTCACTTGACCACGCGAAGCCTAATGAGAACGATGGATGCACACTTTGCTACTCTTGATTCACTAATGAGGCTACTCTCTTGGATTCTCAAATCTCAATCACCTCACTAGGACCTTACTCTTCTTGGCACTCACAAACGTGTTTCTCAGCTATTGAAATGAGCAAAAGTAACTCCACACACAAGTGGAGCTTCTATTTATAAGGCAGCCTGAAAAACAAATAGTTATATGCCTCTACGGGGTGACCGGACGCTCCGGTCATGTTGACCGGACGCTCCGGTCAGTTCAACCCGCACACCAGTGTTTAAGTGTTGACCGGACGCTGGCAGAGTCCGATCACCACTGATCGGACGCGTCCGATCACATTAAACCCTCATTGGAACCTTACTGTACTCGACTAGACGCTGGATCCTCAGGGTCCGGTCAGTATTGACTAGACACTGTCCGGTCGTAGATTCACTCTTCTGGAACCTTACTGGAGTCGACCGGACGCTGCCTCTCAGCGTCCGATCACTTGACCACTCAGCGTCTAGTCGCGCCAGGCGCTATCTCCTTGATCAAATGAACTGACCGGACCCTGCGGCCAGCGGCCAGTCGCACCGGAGCCAGCGTCCGATCAGCATTTGACTCTCCATTCACTTCCAACTCTCGATCATATGTGAATGAAGTTTGCTCCATAGGATCATAGGGCTATTGTGGAGCTACCTAGTGCTAGTTTTAATAAGTGTGCATCCACACCTAACTCACTAGACTCATCTAGGTCAAGCTACCCATCCATACCCCCCTTAATAGTATGGCCAAAGGAAAAATAAAGTCCTAAACTACTCTAAGTGTCTTTCCAACTTCCAATCGACACTTAGAACTAGCCATCCTTAACCTTGTCGTCCATTCTTTGAAAACCAAAACGATTTCCATCGTAGAGGCATGACATTCATGATCGCCCTATCGATCTCCATTACCATGACCTAACTTAATTACCTCTGCAAAACACACGTTAGTCATAGTAATCTTGTATTGTCATTAATCACCGAAACCCAACTAGGAGCCTAGATGCTTTCACTTAACACCATGTTGCAACTGCAGCAGCACGTAGCCTGCTGTGTGCTTAACACCATGTTGCAACTGGCAGCAAGCACGTAGATATGTGGATGCTTGCTAATTCCCTTATTTTTAACATGCAAGTAGCCTGCTGTGTGCATAGCACGAATTTAAGTGTTGCATTAGTGTTGAATGTTGTGATTACAATTACAGTATGCTGTAGATGCACACCTTTCGATATTGAAATTCACTTTGCAATATGAAGTCTAACACTGTTAAAAAGGAAGCTAACATTGTTTCGAATACTTCTCTTTTATGCAGAATCAATCGGCGGTAGTCAAATAATCAGTCTCAAGACCCGAATTTATCGCAGAGGTTCCAAGGGCCTCCGCAGTGATTGTATTTGCATTTGTGGCTTATTATGACTTAGTTGTGACTTGTGATAATGGTTTATTGTAAATTGTGATGATGGTTTATTGTGACATGTGATGATGGTTTATTATGAATTATGATGGATGGTTTATTACCTGTGACATATAATTATGCCTGTGATGATGTTTTATTATGAATTGTCATGGTTTTTTGTGAATTGAGAGGAGTCCGTTATATGTGACAGATTAGTAAAAAGGGGGAGTCTTGGTCGCTTTGCCGAGTGTAACACTCGGCAAAGAGAGGAGTTGCCAAGTGTCAAGGCAAAACACTCGGCGAAGAGACCATTTTCTGTTATCTGGGAACCTTCTTTGCCGAGTGTATTATACTAGACACTCGGCAAAGTGACCATAAATCTATTCGTTGCGCGGTTGTTTGCCGAGTGTTTTGGGCTGGACACTCGGTAAAGTCTAGAAACTTTGTCCGGGTGTTTTGATCTTGACACTCGGCAAAGTTGAGAAACTTTTCCGAGTGTTTTCGTCTTGACACTCGGCAACCTTGAGAAACTTTGCCGAGTGTTTTTTCGTCAGTGTACTCGGCAAAATCACCGTTACCGTGCCATCCCGTCACCATTTTTTTGCCGAGTGTTTATTGACACTCGGCAAACTACTGTTTGCCGATAAATTAATGCCTGTGTGTTCTATGCCGAGTGTTACACTCGACAAATCATTTGCCGAGTGTTTTTGGGCCTTTGCCAAGTGCCCGTGACATATTAAGCATTAAATATTGTAATAATATGTAAAATATTAGGACAAACTTTATGTTTTTGGTAAAGGTACCTGATCCTCATCGTCTGTCAAGTCAAGAGCTCTCTTGTTTGAGTCATCACTTTCGCCGAAGAAAGTAAAATTTTCATTAAGTCCAATTACAAGTGTATTCTTTCATCGTTACTAAAACAATTGAAATGTTGCTGGTAGTCATACCTGGATGAGTCGATTTCCATGTCGTGTATGTTTGCATGAACTTAAGTCGTGAAGATGAAGCCTATATGATTCATAGTATGCGTATTATATAAAATGTTATGGATACCTGCTCTTGATTTTTTTTGGAGCCTATGGGTACTAAGAGTGGTAGTTCTTCAGCTTGAAATTTTGTTGAGCTTGCTCTCATTGATAGACCATCATCTCGTTACTAAAACAAATAAGATAAGCTCAAGGCTGAATGTTTCATCACTTCCAATGAAGGGTATCTTGTACCCATAAAAAAATGGCAGCGATTCAAATCATTTTATATTTTCTTGGTGATGTAAATTTCCTTTCAATACAAACAGTAGTAGCTTACTTCCAATCAAATTGAGTTGTCAAACAGTTTTCGTTGATGCATTTGGAACCATTTCGATGGACTCTAATAGTGCAGTTGCAACTTCTACAAGCTCGATAACACCAGGGTTGCCTCTCAGGAACTGCGGTTATAGACTTATAGTTACAGTACATTGATATCGTTTGTCCTGCATATATTTGAGTTGAATTTACTGTAATAACTGTAGTCAAATGCGTTCCTTAAAGCAGAATCAATCTATGTTAGATTTACTATTTTCGATAAATTATAATCTTTTTAGCTAGCAAGGAATATACCTTTTCAGTAAAGGTGATCATAAACAGGATGCGATGCGTGTTTAAACGCGAGGCATGTTTTTTTTTTAAAAAAGAAAAGAAAGAGAGAGATGACGAACGAGCCGCGGAAACGAACAAATTTCAGATAAAAAATGACGTTTGGGAGTACATTGACGGGCTGGTCACTCATTCGCAGACCGGGTGAGAGAGATCTTGGGTCAAGGAACAACAGCTTTTATTACATGACCCTCGCTGTCACATGGAAAAAACGCTCAGGTCAAGAGACACTGTCACAACAAAGATGATACGTACATGCTACAGCCTAACAACAGATCATCGGCAGATGATATCATCTACGGATTTACATTAATCATGCGACCGAAATCGCAAGCAGATGATGTTCCAAGGACAGGGATGAGAGATTCCTATAAGAACAAGTGAGACATTAAATCAAAATAGCCAACTACACCTGTACAAATTCAGAGAACAGGGGGACTGCTGAAGTTTTCGCAGTTCAAAAAGAAGCCCTCTGCCTCTGGCTCAGATAAGGTCCTGGCCAGTTGCAGTGTCACTCCCATCTTCACTGGAGCCCTTTCCAAACACCTCTTCTATGACATTGTTTGTTGACAAAAAATCATGCTTCTCCCAACCGGTACTGAAACCGAAGTCCCACTCTTTTGTGTCACAATGATCACCAAAGAACCCATGCTCTGCACCACCACCAAAGCTGTCACTCCTGTAGTGATTGTCATCAACAATATCAGTATGTGTCCCACCTTCAACACCAAACTGATGAGCCTCAAATGATGTGCAAGAGTCATCTTGTGCATCTGCATCTAGCTTGAACGTCTGTTGATTATGATCTATAAATGACATTACAGGATGGCCCTCTGACAACATACCAGCCCTCTGCACACCATTATGCCTGTCTCCACTGGCATTGTCAAGCTCATCCTCATCATCAGAATCTTCATAGAAATCCCCCTCCAGAGGAACCGGATTGCATGCAACATCATCTTGATCAGTAAGGGACTCAGCTGGCAAGTATTCATCAGCTCTTCCTGTGATTGGAAACTCACCATCACCACCTGCCTGCCATTCGTCATCGTCACTGTCGATGTTCACAGGGTCGAACCTGTTCTGCTCAGCCCTCTTCTTCAACATGAAAACATTGAAGTAATAGCTCACTAGTTCTTTGCTGGACTTGGAAGGGAAGACAAGAGGGAGTTCATCCCAGAAGTTTCTGCGCAGAGAAGCAGGGTTTGACGAGACCACTTGCTGGAACAAATGTTCCTCCTCTTGTGTCCACCTTGAGGCAACCTCTTCTCCCATATCATAGAAACCCAACTCCCTGAAGGTGTCTGCACCAAGCAGCACCCTTCAGCTTTTCTCTTGCTTCCCTCACATGCTTTTTCACACAATTGATTGAACCTTCATCAAGACAATCACAGCCTGCCTTGCAGTGTACAGGTTCCAACACCAAAGACGATTCATCAGTACCAGGCATTGGCACAACAACGTTTCTGATCCACTTGACACTTTCAACATCTTCAGTTCTTCCACCAAATGGCCTGCACTCAGGTAATTCAGCCTGATGATTTGGCCCAATTGGAACAGGTTTCCTCGAGGGAAAAGGGCCCACAGATTGATGAAAGCTGGCAGGCCATAGATCATCTTCAACATAGGTGTGAGCATGTGAATAATGGAGAGGTGAATCTACACCCTCATCTTCACTTTCCTCACTCTCATATAGTGGTGAGTCAAAGCTTCTTTCACAGGTCGTGTATGTGGGGTACTCATGAAAATCATCCTCAGCAGATGTATGGTTGTCTTCCTTAGTTACGACTGGAATAAACGAAAGACAAGTACATTATCTAACTGTCTCTGCATACACAAACTTTCAGGAAAGACAAGTTTATTTACTGGTAAAGGGAGGATGGAGTTATTACTTTGATCTTCCTGCTTCAGCCGTTTGCATTCAACTATGTCCAGCAGGTGCAGGTCACTGGATGCAGGTCTCTTGTTATGATCGACTATAGGTGTTTCTTTGACACCACTTGGCACCAATGGTGACTGAACAGTAGGATTGGTTAGATGAACACCATGTGCCAGCTCTTCATCAAATAGGCCAACCTTTTCACCCGTTTGGCAAACTTCAGGACAAACTAAACCTGAATTAGAGTCAAGACAAATGTCTAGCCAGTCTAGGGCAGCAAAGAGGATGCTGCTCAGTCATTACCTGCAATCTGGCATTTCACAGGAAGGAAATTTGGACGACCATTATCTGCTCCCCTCATGTTGCCACATGCAAGCTGCTCAGAGTGGTGCCTCACGAAAGCCTCACTGTTCTCCTGGTGCAGCATGCTTGTCCAGACTCCTGAGAGCATAGAATGAAATAATTAATTACAAACATGGCCTAGTTATTAATTAGCAAACAGTCAACAGGACGAAACTGAAAGGAAAGCACCAATTCAGGAGGAACAATAAATGATTTAAGCTATATGCTAGGTCAAAATTAACACCTTATTGAGGTCACTCCAGACCAAATGCACAGTGCATATTCAACTACCATGATGAAGGGCACAGATGAATTGCCGTCTGTAACGAGTAACTTAACAACGTTTTTGTTCGTGCAATAATTAATTGAAGCAACAGGCTCGAACATCGCGGCATGAAACCCTAACGAATTCGCGAGCACGAGTCAAACATCTCTGGGCCGAACGAAACCCTAGCCCCGCATCCGACCACCAGAAAAATCATGCAAAATTGACGCGAGAAATCGCAACAATCCGAGGTGAAACCTAGAGGGCACTCACAGATCCGGCGCCCCCGTGCAAAATCCGTCCTCAATCGAGAGGATCGGGGCCCGAAACCCACCCCCACAAACCCTAACCTCGGGAACCTACGGAATCAAAGAGAGGGGGCAAAGCTGGTACCGATCGAGAGATCCTGTCGAGCAACGAGCGGATCCGGGGCCGGATCGGTGAGCCGAGGCGGCGCCCTGAAGGGATCGGGATCGGGATCGGGATCGGATCGAGAGCTCGTTCGGTGCGGGGGGAGGGGAAATTTTGGGGAAAGGTTTGTTCGGTCCACGACCGCGTCTTTTTTTCGGGCTGATTTATTATTTATAAAAACGGGAAAAGGAAAAAGAGGCAGCGAAATCGCGATTCGCGACCAGGTGTTCTGGGTCACTATTCCGTTCGCACACTAACAGGCCGAGGCCAATAGGCTGAAACTGCGTGTGGCCCAGGGGCTGGAAGCCTGTTCCACACCACAATGCAGAGAAGAACAGGCCCGGTTTCGCACATGAGAGCTTCGTGTTCCACTCAAAAAAAAAAAAGAGAGAGCTTCGTCGATTGAGATTGAGACACGTAGAGCAGAGAGAGTGCCCACAAGCCACAAGCTTCTTTGTTCAAAGTTTCAAACGATCACATGGGAGCTATACACTTGTCGCTACCAAAAGAGAAAAAAGCCATCAACATAGTAGCCAAGGCTTGCATAGTGTTGTGAAAAGGAAACGGGGCAGGAAAGTTGACGCCTACAGTACAGCCTACCCATGAGGCCATGAGTAGAGGTCAGTGTCTGTCAAGCGATGCAAGCTGCCCTTGCTGCTGCCTCTCTGTCCATGTACAAGTACACGTTCCCCAGCCCTTTGCTGCAATGTTGCGTGCCTCCGTCATGTGTACTCCCCTTCCTTGAACATACGTTGCTAATTGCTATAAGGCTTATTTAGCCCTGATCGCTACTATACACTGCATATGTCATATGTGAGGAAATCATTTGACTTACAGTCATATATGCGATGTGTCACATGCGCATTTCCCCTCCCCGGAAAATATTTATCAGAAGTAAGAAAATGCTTGGGGGTGTACATTGTCCAAGTACACGACCTCCAGTTATATATGCGATGTTCATGTGTCACAAGCCACATGTCCCAATTACTGACGTCAAGATCCAGCACATTGCATTATTGTTTAGCTAGACCGGGGTCAGCTGCAAGACTAGGTGACGTGCTGCCGCCCGCCGGTTCGACAGCACAGCCAAATGGGACAGGGACAGCACTCGAAGGGCATGCACAAATCTTCTTCCAAGAATAATTTTGCACATCAAGTACGAGCAACACACTCAATCTAAGCTTTTCACGAACCAAAGCTTTTAGGGATTCCATGACCACCATCATAGTAGTACGAGCTACTAACTTATCTTGGACGCTGTTCGTCTTATTACAATCCATCAAACATCAGTCACATGGTTTGTACCGTTTTAAACTTTTATTCCCTCTTAATGAAAAACGGGTGAAGTCCCGGTCGCGAAAAAAAAAATATAACGCTAGAGTAATTTCAGAACAGAGATCACGTCAATGACAGGTCCAGACGAACAATCTAATCCATCAGAAGCACAGAACTCATAGCGAATTCCTACTGACAGTGGCAGGAACCGCTCTCATCGCCCACATATTGGTTGAGGTTGACGTCACCGCGCTGCGATGAGATCAGGAGACGAACGTGCCGTTGTTCTTGCGCACCTCCACCTTGAGCACGTGCTCATCGTCCTCCTCCTCCGGCTCCCACTCTTCATCTTCGTCGCCGCAGCCGCTGCCCTCGCGGATCACCCGGAAGAAGCAGACGTCGCCGACCTCGAGACGGTTGTCCACGCAGAACTGATGCCACCCGTATTTGAAGGCGGAGCGGTCGCCGAGCAGCCGCTTGCCGCGCTTCAGGTTCACCGTCCATGAGCGCCCGCCCATCTGCAGCTCCACCCGGCGCCGGCGCACGTACCCGTGCGCGTCCTGAAACTCCACGGGCACGTTCTGCGCCGCAAGACATGAGACGATGAGACGCGAGTGGTGTGTGTATGGGCTACGATCTAGGCGAGCGAAAGAATTGACATGAGAGACGAGACGGCTCACCAGGTACTGGTTCTGCTTCGCCTCCAGGTTGCACTGCCTGAGGGTCACGGCGAAATGAGACGGCTCCGCGATGGGCAGCGAGCCGTCCGCCGGCGCCGGCGCCAGAGTTGGTGTTTCCGCCGCCTGGGCACACGAGCAGAAGGTTTTATGTTTGTCTCTGTCCTTAGACCGCGCTGCAGACGAGAGAGGTTGGATGGACGGGGACGTAGTACGTACCACCGGCGCCGGCGTGCAGATACTCCTTGCGGCAGGTGGTAAGGTCAAAGACCGTGACGATGAGGTCGCCGCGGACGTCGTCGTAGCGGAAGAAGAGCGTGTACCCTTTGCGAAGGTCGTGGGCGCGGGCGAACTTTTTCCAGCCTTTGCGGAGGTACATGTCGCCGTGCTTCTCGTCGACGAAGACCTCCACGTCCCACAGTGGCATCATCTCTCCGCCGGCAAGCCGCAGCTTGAGGTCCCGGCGAGCTCCGAGGACCGGAGCGAACTTAGTGGGCAGTCTCTGCGCGGAAGACGATCAAGTAAAGCAGAGAGAAAGACCTCGCTAGCAACCCCCGGCCCAGTTGATGAGATTCAGCGCAGATCGTAGTAGCAAAAACCCCCGTCTCGTCTCCCGTGCCAATTCTCTTGCCAGTGCCTCGCTAGCAAGAGAAAAAAACACCTTACCAGTGCCTCCTCGTACATTCCGGGGAGCAGGATCTTGAAAAACTCGAAGTTGCTGAGACCTGCCATCTCCTCCTCCGTGCCAGTCCCAGCTCTGCACAGAAATAAGCACCATGCTGGCTTTAGTTTTGGCATGGGATATACTAAGTGAATCGAATTCAGGGCGTTCCTATGTTTTTTGTTGTTTCAAATATCATATATGAACAGAAGAACAGTGGATGCGAGCCAAACCTGTTGGCTGCTGCCGTCCGCTCTCTGCTGGAGCCTCGCGGTGGCTGTCCAACTCCAGCCGGCATGGCGTCACCGCGAACTCTAGTCTCCGGCCGCTCTCTGGTCTTTGATTGCCGTGCGTTGATGGATCGGCAAGAAAGCAGAAGGGGAGAGGAAAGAGAGAGAAAGAGGGTAGAAGAAGATGGGGGCACTGGAGTACTGGACCCAGAGCGATGGGCCGATGGCGGGCTATACGTGCCTACTTTTTCGATCAACGAACAGTATTTTTCTCTTACACTAAATAAGTAACCGTACTTATTAGACAAGCAAGCCCAAACCAACGGGGCAATAGAGTGTACCCTGGAGGTTGCACAGAAAGAGGAGCTGGGGTAAGAGACTGGCGAGGCCGCGTGACTGCTATATCGAGTGATCAGGCTCAGAGCGGTCACATGGCGCTGCTTGCCTTGTAGGAGTACAGAGTAATAACAGAACTCACACAAATCATTTCTAAAGCAAGAATTGTCATTTCTCAAACTTAATTACAGATCAATCCTGTTGGAATAGTACTCTCAATAGTTTTTCTTTCGGATGCTATCTAATCAAGCTGCCGTTCAGTTGTGTAGAGCATGACAATGACAACCCTCACATTTATTCGTATTCTCAACCTGTCTTGTCGAAGCAGCTGCGATCCACTCTATGCTTCAATGCATTGAAGCTTTGTAGTGTCTAGTGAGTGTTGTTTATCACACAACACACAAAAGTAGAAAAGACGGGCATTGTGGCTTCTCATAGCCCGCGATGGTGAAGTGAAGGCACCACCAATAATGTCCTGTTCACGAGTCACAACTGAATTCCTTTTCTCCCTTGCATCATCAGGGTGGAATCTGTGTTGGCTTAGCCAAGTACTACTGCAGACTCAGTTGTCATGTCTTTGCAACGGTAGCTGTCAAGATGGACCTCACCAGTAGCAGAGCAAAAAAGATGGCGAAGTGCGCCAAATGCAATCAATACGTTGCCATATGTACACAAGATGTACAGGGCCACTTACAGCGTTGGTTACAAGAAAAAATGACGAATTCAGTTCATTTATGTGTGTAATGATATGCGTGTCCGTTGTTTTTCTTTGCGGGATGTGAGACTGATATGTACAGATCTACGGTCCTGACCAATTAGAACGAACGGAAGTCACTTGAGTTCTAAAATCAGTGGAAATCAACCCCTTCATCCAGGGCCGTGGAGCCCATCATGACCCTTGAATCAATCTGCTTGTCGAATTTCTTCCTTCTGCGTGCCTCAAACTCTTCAAATCCATCCATCTGCAACAAATACGAAAAACAAAATGGACTATAACCAAGACAAGATTGCCTAGGGTGCAGGAACACTCTAGATGCTGCATGTAACTTACTTGTTGGAACTGGTCCATTGTGATTGGGTTGTCGTGCAGCGACAAATTCTGAAGAGCCGTGCAGTCTTTCAGTAAGTTTTGCGGAAGCTGAAAATGCAAGTTCAAGTTGGGTGACAGGCTGTTGCAATTTTGTTGTAACTGAACAACAAATATCCAGTGCATAATACCTGACGAATTTTGTTGCCATTCAGTGATAAGAATTTAAGGCAAACTAGGTTGCCAATTGACGATGGCACATCTTCAATAGCATTTCCTGAATATTTTGCTTCAAGATTAGTTCCAGAGGTAGGAGATGCTGAAGGAAATGAAAAGCATGCTGTATTTTGTATCTGTTATCAATGGCTACATGCCTAAATCCTATTTAATTTATTTCACCACAGGTGCACAAAAGGGTGCATGGCTTTCCCTTGTCAAATGGACTGTAGGTGCTATGATAGGAGATGAGAAAGAGAAATGTTCTGCAGCACCCAGGTTCTGCTGTGGTGCATGCTGAGTTTGTGTTCCAAACAGAGCAAGGTCCACCTTTACTCCAATCATAAAGTAGAAGAGCATCCTAGGAGGATATGATTGTGACACCCCAACTTTTTGTAGATTGGCAAATGGTAAGAAGGTAAAAATACCATATAGGATTAATCGTATAACCTTCCGGTCACAGGCGGTAAGACTCTACAGGCGGTAAGACTCTACTGCAAGCGGTAGAGTCTTACCGCCTGTGACCGGAAGGTCCCGGGTTCGAGTTGCGGTCTCCTCGCATTGCACAGGCGAGGGTAAGGCTTGCTACTGACACCCTTCCCTAGACCCCGCACAGAGCGGGAGCTCTCTGCACTGGGTATGCCCTTTAGTGTTCTTGAGTGCATGCACATGAAAGCAAAGGAGGGGGTGGGGGACTGAAATGAGATCAAGGTAGAATTGCAGGAACTGATGAATACCATTGGCCTGAAATTCTTCCAGGGAACTGCAAGCTCCAATTGATTCTGGAAGTTCCTTCAGTTTGTTATCAGATACATTGAGTAGTGACATCTGCATTACACAAAGTAAAATAACAGTACCCCAGTAATCAGATAGAGCACTGAACATTATAAATAAAAACTTCAGAAAACTTTTGCTATGAATGGAAAAAATGATGGAATTTATCAAGATGAACTAGTTTCAGATAATGAAATTTAGAATCAAGATATTTATATTTGGCGAAACAAAAGAATAGATTCTTGTTTCTGTCGTATATAGCTATCCATATTTTTTTTAGTGACCAGACATGACTCTCAAGGACTTCCAAAAATAAGAAAAAGATTTCGGCATCTTTTAGCCAAATCGGAAACTTACTTTGCGCAAATCTCCTACACTCTTAGGCAGGCACAGTAAAGAATTTTGAAAAACAGAAAGTTGCTGAAGGTTTGACAGCGAACCCACTGGATGAAAAAAAAAGAAAGGTTAGAAATGGAGGCCATACTAATTAGAGTATGACTGTTATAAATCTCTAATTGCTAAGATGAAGGTTGTAACACCTTCACAAAGGTTAGTTGTTGTAGCTAAACATATAATAATAACACTTTGCATATTTCACTTCCATGTGTATTTGTGTTAGAGAAAGATAGATTTGTAGGAACTAACATTCTTCAGGCAAGATAGAGATCCTATTTCTGTCAAGTGTGAGGATTTTAAGATTCCGCAGGTATCCGATATTAGCTGGGATGTTTTCAATCAAATTACCAGCCAAAACCTACAGAAACAGAAAAGGACAAAATAATTCATTCCAAACAACCATAATTCAAAAGACAGGGATACATTAGAAGGAAGAATCATTCTTTCAGCATGCATTTCTAATCGGATAATAAATATGATGACTTCTAATGATGGAAACTCTTACAAGCCTTTGCATATTCACAAGTCTGCCAATTTCCTGGGGAATCTCAACTGCAACATAAAATAGAAACAATTAACACTGCTCACAAGAAGCATAATAAATATAAAATATATACTAAAAAGAGAGCACATGCGGTTTATAGTAGGTGAGGTTATTTGGATTCATATTCAGAAACTATGCCCATGCGAGCTGCTAAGAATAATCTTTCTCAGTTCCACAAAAGAGGAGAAACTTCTCTGGAGAAGCTGTGGAAGGATTCCCCATGAGGAAAAAGAATGAAAAGAACTTAGCTGTAGCAATTTTGCTCCAAGTATATGTACTTTACCAAACCGGCAAGTGAAATAGAAAAGATGTCCCCACAACTGATACTTATGTGAATAATAAAACTCAATAATAAAAGAGAGAGAACAACAAATATCTGTCGACAAGTACTTCGATAGCTAAGTACCAACAAATGAAAGAAAAACAAACACTGACATTGAAAAAAGGGGCGTACCCAGTGCAGAGAGCTCCCGCTCTGTGCGGGGTCTGGGGAAGAGTGTTAGTGGCAAGCCTTACCCTCGCCTGTGCAATGCGAGGAGACCGCGACTCGAACCCGGGACCTTCCAGTCACAGGCGGTAAGACTCTACCGCTTGCACCAGGCCCGCCCTTCAAAACACTGACATTGAAGATTAGTAAAACATAAAATTCCTTTTGTACTTGTGATATGTCCATTGAAAGCTGAATGTAACAAACAGGTACAAATAAAATCTGATTACCTAGCTTGTTATTTGTCAAGTCCAGAGTTCTCAAGGAATTGCCCACTTGTAGAACTTCATTTGGCACTTCCTGCAAGAGAACACTAACATAAAACAACAATGGAAGAGAAAAACGTGATATTCAGTAAAAGAGGTGTACAAAGTCTACTTGTGCTTTTCCCTATAATACAAAGATATGCAGCTCTCCTGCATGTTCGAGAAAGTCTACTTGTGCTTGTAGAGGCATCACATATAAATTGGCAATATATGCATCTCTCAGATGTGAAGAAATATAGTAGAAAAAGATACAGAACGGTAAGCAACTGAACAAGTACTAGTGTCGACCTTGAACTTTTCATGTTTGTGCATCAATCTTATATATCAGGAATTCGGGATACACATTCTCAACCTATCCTCTGCAGAAAAAAATATCGCTGAAATCTTACAAGCTACCGAGTGGTGATAACATGCTTAACCACGAAAGCCCCCTTCAACCTGCAACTGAAGAAGTATACATCACTGAAATAGTGACTGGTAGTGTGGAACATAACAAATGTTTTGCAATATTTAAAGGTTTAGCAAGCAGATGGTACTTTCTGAGTTGTGAGGGGAAATTCTTGTATAATTCCTTGTAACCCAGATACCAAATATACTCCGATCCCTATTTGATTTTCACTGTCATGCGTTTGCTCCTATCCCTATTTGGTTTTCACTGTACATGCGTTTGTACACATCAAGAACCAATTCAGCTGTGGGTCACGACACGACAATCAGGACCAGAACTAAATCATATCTGTCAAATAAAACATTAGCGTGCAGTAACATGCCTAGAATCACAAACCCTAATAGCAGTTTACTATCCCTTTATTATATATATAAGCGGCCAGCAGGATTTCTGCTCATAATGTGTCGATGGATGGAGAAGATCGAGGTTTACTCCTAACAATTAGAGATTATATTAGGTACTAATAATACTGTAGAAGCAGAACACAAAGAAGTAACTCAACATTTGTTAACGACGATGAAGTACTACTGCTGTACTAGTAATTACACTAATACTTTGCCATGGAAATCTCCCCAGCCGAGGCCAGCTTACAAAGGCCCCATTCATAATTCTTTCACCATGACATATTCTAGTAACTCAGAATCACTGGAACTCTGGAAGGGCTTCACCATGACATATTCTAGTAACTCAGAATCACTGGAAGGGCACAAAATTAGGCGAAGCCTAAGAAACGCTGGGAGAATCGGAAAAAGAAAAATCATAATTATGACAGCGGGCAAAGTTTGGGGGAGAGATGGCGCGAACCTTCAATCTGTCGTCCCGGAGCGCGACGATCCCTGTGGAGCGCCACCGCGTCACGCGGCTGGCCGGCGAATCGGAGCTCCGGCTGCTGCAGCAGCCCATCCCTTTCTCCTTGGAAAAGGCTGTGGACTTTTGGCCTGGGTCGTCGTCGGCGACTTAGATGGAGGGAGGCAGAGGCGAGGCACGGCCGGACGGGAGCGGTGGGATCTATATAGTTCTATACCAACGGGGAACCGTTTGCTACGGCCTACGGGCTATGGCGCCTAGTGGTCTCACTGTCCAGTGGGACCAAACTGGCTGGCTCTCTCGCCGGCAGGTGGGTCTGAGGGTGTGCTTACCTTGGCGTCTCCGGATATCTCTCCGGCTCCGAGTGCCTCCGACAAATTTTGGCAGCCCGTGCATAACGACCGGGACTATGGATCCTAACGGTCGCGGACGGTGCGGGACTGCGGGTCGAGTAAAAATCTGTCCTCAACAAAAAGTTTGTGGTATTTTTTTTTCGACTAGAAGTTCATGGTATGCGACAACATCTGTTTTTTAATAAAAAAATCTGCGGATGCAGTGTCACATCCGCACCCGCACGCACAGGTGTTAATAAGAAGTTAACATACATAACATAATAACAATAAATATAAAATTTGGAAGAAAAGAACACATAATTATCAATTTATCATTATCAATGAATAGGAAGTTCACAACAACTGAAGTCTATTCTAGCAGTGCATACTGTGTGGACAACAGAATCCATAAGAATCCGTGGGAAATTTACTTCGAGACCTCTAATTGGAGTGAAAAAAAAAACATACATTTCAAGCCGCGCGGGTCACTCATGGCTAAATATGACACTCGTGCCTGACACTATCGTGAGTCCTGACCTAAAGACACTTATAGGTTCCCGCGGGTGTGATCATCGTCCCTAGACCGGACAGCCCCTACGGCCTCTACCCGGTGGCCTATAAACTCTGCTTTATGTCCGCCTAATCAAATATAGTACTCCATTCTAAATTATAAATTCACTTTGATTTTTTTTTTTGCACAACCAATTTGCTATGCATCTAGATATAATGATATAACGTATATCTAGATAGATATCAACTTATATGTATCAACAGTTAAAGTGAATTATAATTTAGAACGGAGGGAATACATAGTATAGTATAGTTGTATACTATCCTCTCCGTTCTAAATCATACAGCTACGTATAGTATAGTGTAGATTCTGAAAACGTTTCCCTGCCTCTCCGAGTTCTCATTCTGTCACATCATTTAAGCAGTTTGGCATTGCCCATATCAATTGGCATTCTACCAAACTTTGCAGACTTTGGATCTATCCTGGAATGTTGGTCTGGAGGGATTACCTGAATCAATTGGAAATCTTCGCCATTTGAAGATCCTGAACTTATTCCGATGCTGGAGTCTACTCAGATTTCCTGATTCCATGTCTAACCTTGTGATGCTGGAGAGTTTGAACCTCGCTGGGTGTGAGCAGCTGACTAAGTTACCTGGTGGCATAATAAGAAATAGCAATCTAATGCACCTGAGAAATGACCAATGCCGAACTTTGGAGGGGCTGCCTAGTGGATTTGGGCAGTGGAAAAAACTTGAAACATTGTCCTTACTCATTGTAGGTGACAAACATAGCGGTATTGCAGAGCTAGAAGACCTCAATCTATTAACTGGTGAGCTGAGGATTGAGTGTTGGTCAAACAAGAACGATCTGACGACTGAGAGCAAATATAAGGAACAAGAGAAAGCTAAGCAGCTTGACTTTGTCATGGTCTCATGGAGTTCATGTCCATGTGATGATCCCACAAGCATCGAAACATTTCTTGAAGTTCTCGTGCCACCTGAAAACCTTGAAATCCTTGAGATAGATGGTTACATGGGCAGTAAGTTTCCCAGTTGGATGATGAAGAGCATGGAGTTGTGGCTTCCAAATATAGTATCCCTCAGTTTGAGCAATATCCATAACTGTAGTTGCCTTCCACCGTTTGGTAATTTTCCGTATCTCCAGTCTCTTCAGCTCCGCCACATGACTGGCGTTAATAGCATGGGCTCTGAAATATTTGTGGCGAAACATGGTAGTAATCTATACCGATCATTGAAGGAACTGCACTTTGAAGACATGCCCAACCTTGAGGCCTGGCCAACATCATCAGCAATGGATCATACGGATAATCAATTAGACCTATCCATGTTCCCTGCTCTTAAAATTGTCACTGTGACAGAATGCCCACGGCTGAGGCCAAGCCCGTGCCTGCCAGATGCCGTGGCAGATCTGTCGGTGTCCAGCAGCAGCGAGATGTTATCAGTGGGTAGGATCGTCGGACCATCGTCTTCGGCTTCCCCGTCGCTTCTGAGAAGACTCTGGATCAGACATTGTCGTGCTACCTCTAGTGGCTGGATACTGTTACGGCACAGACCAAAGCTCGAGGATCTGGTGATCGAGTACTGTGAGACGCTTGGTGCTCTGCCAGAGGCCATCCGGTCCCTTACAACCTTGCGGAGCCTGAGGATTCTGAATTGTGCTGCACTGGAGGCTCTTCCAGAGTGGGTAGGCGAGCTTCTAGCGCTTGAATCTCTGGAGATGAGCTGCTGTCCGAAGCTGGTCTCTCTGTCGGACAGGTCTGCAGTGCTTGACTGCGCTGTGCGCTGGAGGAACTGACCATCTCTGGCTGCAGTCCTGTGCTGAAAGAGAGGTGTAGAGAAGATACAGGCACGGATTGGTTGAAGATAAGTCACATTCCAAATGTCTTCATCTCCTAACGTAAGTAACACATGTGTTATCTAGTTATTGGCTTAGTAGCGAATATTTATTATTGCTTATAGAACTAAAAATTATGTTCCTTTCACCCACGCATGCAGCAACAATGGTGGACATCTTTGACTGTTTTTTTTTTCTGTCTCCTCCATTGCTTGTGACAGGGAACGTGACCTGTGATCAGTATCCATTGAGTTTGTTAATGGGGTGATGTGCGACAGTTTCATTGCTGCTACATTAAACATTCAGTTTTGTTGGTACTGAGTGTAAGTTAGATTTAGATCGGGGCACTAATTTCTTAACATTTGACACATTTGGGAATGTAATGATTTTATAAAGAAAAGTAAGATATCATTTTGTATGTTAGCAAAATGGAACATATTGATATTGTTGATCATATCTTATAGGTTTTTCCCCCAAAATTTAAATGATATTTCTAATTTTTTAGTGGTTTGGAAAGTACAATCCGTTTGACCGTTTCTAAACTTTTCAGGCTAAGTCACCTCGTTGAATGAGTATGGGTGACATATAGCATACTTTGCAATTAAATATTCAGAAACATATAGCAATTTTTTGTGCAAATCACTAAAATGGATCATTTACAATATATATAGCCCATATGTCAAGCTTTTTGGAATTTAAATTTTAACTAGTAATTTATTTAGAAGGTAGAAAATAGCATAGGGAAGAGCGGACAGCTGCTCTGTAGCCCCAACTCCGGTGCTATTGTTGCACCTCTCCGATTAGCGTGACAGGAGCTGTCAATCAGCATGCATACTTGCCAACATGATAAATTGATCGTGCCAATGCATGTGGCACGATAAATTGATCGCCGACTACATAGTGGTCTGGAACAAAGTTCAGGACATAGCCCTCGCTGAGGCGGCAGATCAGCTAGTCTGGAAGTGGGCGTCAGACGGCAGGTTCTCGGTCCGTTCGGCATATGAAGCTCTCCATCTCAGCTCACACCCATTGCCCGATTGCGACGGACACTTGGGCGCCGCTAAGGGTGAAGCTGTTCCTGTGGTTGGTGCTGCGAAGAAGACACTGGACTGCAGACAAAAGGCGCCGCCACGGCCTCGACACCCATGAACTTTGCTTCCTCTACGCACAGGAGCCAGAAACAATCGACCATATCATCGTCTCCTGCTCGTTCTCCCAGCAGGTGTGGTGGGAAGTCCGTGCAGTGCTACACGAGACAAGGCACTTGCCGGCATGCCATTCAATCCTGGACTGGTGGCCACCTGGCGAGGCCTCTGGATAGGAGAGTGCAAGAAGGGGGCAGACTCTGTCTTCGTCTTGGTGGCCTGGGAGTTACGGAAAGAAAGAAATGCAAGGTGTTTTCGCGGAGCCACCACCCAACTAGTCACGCCGCTACTGACAATCAAGCATGAGGCGGAGCTTTGGGTTAGGTTGCTTATTTAAGCGAGTAAGACCGTCTCCAGGGTATGCATAACGCGACCTATCCTTAAAATGCGTGGTGCACAGTGTTTTGACGGTAAAAAGCTACGCTCCAACCGAGTAGGACAATCGCATGACCCATTTTGCGAGTCTACGCGGAACGCAAATAAGCGCCCCATCTCCGTCTCTTTGCGTCTCCATGCAGCGTATAGGCCCACCACCACGATCGGAGCCGGCTCAACGCGGCGGGCGCGCAGCTGCTCCGCCTCGCCACGGCCAGCATCGAGGGGGGCACGCGACATGAAGAACCTTCTCCGGCGTCGGGTGGGATGCCGCACCGCCTTGTCGCGGTACAACCGGAAGGAGAAGACGCGGGCGGCCCTAGATCCGGGCCGCGCCTCCACCGTCGCCGAACGGGGACGGCCCGCGCTTGCTCCAAAAGCCGTTGGTCGCGCCTCCTACTTCCCCGACTGGAGCTAGGCGGCAGCATCTCCTACTTCCCCATCGGTCATCTCCTCCGGATCTGGCGTCTGCAGCGGCTGAGGGAGGTGGCGGCGTCTCCAACTTCCCCGATCTGTCACCCCCACCGGATCCGGCGCCGAGCGAGGCCTCCGGCGGAGACCCTTGGGGCGGAGGAACTCCGCACTCTCGATGTCTGTTGTTTTAGCGGCCTTGGTAGGAGCTTTGGAGCGGGGAGGATGTCGGCGGGTGTCGGAGCCTCGGTGCGGGGAGGACGGCGGACGGCGTGAGCCGCGACCGCGAGTGGGGGTCTGGGGGAGGCGCGCGCGAGAGTGAAGCCGTGCTCGCCGCGACCGGAGGAGCGACGCCGATGGCCCAGCCACTCCAAGCAGACGTTGCCGCCTAGCTCCAGTCGCGCGAGACGACCTGGTGGTCGTCGGTGGGAGCGACACGGAGGCCCAACCGCTCCAGTAACGCGGCCACGGGGGCGAGCGAGGCCGTGGACTACGCCATTCAGTTTCTGGACCTCTTGGCCGTCGAAGAAGGCAAGTTTTGAGTGCGCGGCCCTTTCTATGTGCGTGAGCCAAACTATGGAATAGGTGCCGCGTTTAGGTTCTCGTTGTTGGAGACAGTCTAATAGGCTAGCCGAAGGGGTGCGAGGGTGGGCTAGAGCTTGGTTGAAAATTTTAGCAGCCCCTTTTTATTCATACTCATTTATTCTCCTTTAATAAAAAATGCGTAATTCTTTTACGTGATTGAGAAAAAAAACGTGGACTAGTGTGATTAAAAGAGTTAGGTCTAAAAATAACGTTTGTCTACACATGCAGCAATATTTAATAGCAGCTTGTTACCATCCAACACGTTGCTCAGCTCGTCCCTTCCTTTCTCGCGCGGAGTGCTTGCACACAGTCTAGCTCTAGCTCCTCCAGATGGCGTGGTGTTCAAAAACTGCAATGGAGATGCTCTCCAATGCGGTGCTGAGCGACATCGTGAGTAGGTCCGTGTCCTTCTTGCTCGCCAAGAAGCGCGAGAAGCAGACGACGGCGGCTGCGCAGGAGGACCTGCTGCGGCTGCTGTGCCACCTGCTGCTGAGGAGCGGCACGATAGTGGAGGAGGCCGAGCGGCGGCACGTCACGAACCCTGCCATGCTCCGGCAGCTGGAGTCCCTGAGGGACGAGACGCTCCGGGGCTACTATGTCCTCGACACCATCAGGTGCCAAGCCACGCCCAGAGGAGCAGACGACGGGCGCAAGGACGACGACGAGGCGGCGGCGTTGATGAGCCGCCACGTATTCGCACTGCCCAGGTTCAACCCGGCGAAACGCGTTCGCGTTCCCTCCGGGAATCCAGAAGCTCCGACGACGACGATGACGAGGGCGCTTCGCTTGAGAGAGCTGCGGCAGGCGGTTCGCAGCCTGGGAGCCATGATCGGTGACATGAAGGAGTTCGTCGTGTTCCTGGTGAGCTACCCTCCCTTCCACCGACAGCCCTACAGCGCCCATCTGTTCATAGACAGGTGCATGTTTGGCCGCCACATGGAGAAAGAGAGAGTCATGGAGTTCTTGCTGCAGATGGAGGAGCATCCAGCTAGTGCAGCAACACTGGGTGTTCTCCCCATCGTTGGCCCAGCGCACATCGGCAAGAGCACTCTCGTGGAGCATGTTTGCTGCGACGAAAGGGTGCGTGACCACTTCTCTTTGATACTGTTCTATACTCGGAATGACCTTAAAGACGAGACAGTGAACAGTTTCAGAGAAAACTGCGTGATCAGGCACCGGAACGAGGAAGCCGTAGGGAAGAAGCTGCTGATCGTCATCGAGCTCTTAGAGGACGTGGACGAAGAGACATGGAACAGGCTCCTGCATTGTTCTTCCCAAGGAAGCATGCCGGAGGGAAGTAGAATGATCGTCACCATCCGGTCAGAGAAGATTGCGAGGCTTGGGACAACACCTGTACTTAGGCTAAAATGTTTGCCCATTGAAGCCTACTGGTACTTCTTCAGGACAACCCTGTTTGGAAGTGATGATCCGTGGCAGTACCCAGAGCTGACATCTCTAGCTATGGAGATGGCGAACCTGATGCAAGGATCTTTCATGTTTGCAAACGTTGGCGCCGTCGTGCTGAGATGAGAACTTCAGCGCTCGGAGTTGGCGCAGAGCTCGTTCGAGAACAAGGGAGTACATGGACAAGAATGTCTCCTTGTTTGGTGAGTACCCAGATGATATCAAGCCCATCAGCTGGGATCATCCTCGAGTTACCTGGAGCATAGTGCAAGAGAGACCTGACAAGTACTGTATGCTCTATGACATTTACGAGAGAGGGTCGCAGGAGGAGGTTCCGGAGATACCATTTTCAGATATGCTAGCTGGATGTGCTCATCCACGAGGGGAGTACGAGATCTTGTTCTGGAAATCTCGAATTCCACCATACCTTAGCTATGTTTGTAAATGTGAGATCCGGGATATGAGTGCATCATAACATGCATATGGTTTCAGTCTTCAGAGTGTGGTATGCCTTTGGACTCTTGACTCTCCCAAAATAAAAATGAAAGCAAAGGACAGATGAAAGATCACAGTGTGTTGATGTATGGTGGCTTGACTTTTGTGCTCTTGCAGTTCAGCCGATGGCATGCCACGTAATGTGTTTGAGTTTCTCTTTTTGTTTTCAAATGTCAACCGGTGGATAATGCAATTGTATATTTGTATGACCCATGTGAGCAGTTTTTTATAGGGGACATATGACTTGTGAGCGTTTGATTAGGTAGCATAGATGGCCCATCAACTTGGAATGCTGAAATTTCGCAAGATCTTTTTCTATTTTCACTACGAAGTTCCGATATAGATGCTCACGTACTTTACGTTTACCGAACGGATTTGATGATTATATCCAGAGTAAAGTCCAAGAGACTCTTTATATCATTACCAATTTATAGGAATAGAGATTTTGATGAAAAAATAACCTCCAACAACCTCTTTAATTAAATCAGCAAACATAGACTCTTTTATTCCGGATTTCTCGCTAGCCAAAGATTCAGAGCGAAGATAGCTCTTTAGAGTACGCACAAGATGTAGAAAAGCTATCAGAAGTACAAAGATATAGAAAGCGACTTTTACTCAAATGACTCCAAATGATGATTTAGGGAGCAAATTTTAGGAAGTCTTTTGGAGATGTGTTTTGCTCCCCTGAGGAACGTGAATTTTTTTTACTTAGTATTTGCCCTCTTCTCTAGACTCTAGTTCTAGTGCAATTCTCCCTCCTCCCTCCTCCATCTCCAATAAGATTAAACTTTTCGGTAGGTTAGGTTTAGGGTATTAGAGTGTTTTTTTCCAATGCAGAAGGAGTGGTACCGTTGGGGATTTAGAGCTTTAGAGGGGATGCCGGTCAAATTATGGAGACAGTTGGTGTGCAGTGTGGTAGGGGTGTTGCTGTGCATGTGCTGGTGTGGCCCTGCGGCTGGTGAATGATGATCAGTAGGGTGAGTAGACCAGAGGAGAACAACAAGATGGGGTACCGGGGTGTGGCTTGGTTGGCATGGTCATAGGTGGTGGAAGACTAGAGGTAGAAGAAAGGAAAGGACAGTCGTTGCTGGAATGGAATGACAAGGAGAAAGAGTTTTTGAGAGAATCCACTATCTCCAAGGTTAAAGGTGATTTGGACAATATTGATTGAACTCCCGGAGTTTGATGGACTTGAATTGAGGTATGGTGGCTTCCCACGCTGAGTTGTCATTGTGCATTCAAATAGTTAGGTCATGTTTGACCTGTGACCGCAACTTGCTGCAACTGACATACAGCCGTGCCAAAAGTCAAGTGAGCATTTTGCTCGTCAAATATTTAGGCGTCCAAAGGGGCCGTCGAATACTACGAACAACCGTATAAAAGTCTTACGCTGGCCATAGTGAGTGCAGCAAGTCAGACGTTAGGAGAGTTTGGGACGTAAACCAAACACACCATTAATCCATTTCAGGACCCGCTTGCATCCTGCATTTCGCGGGAGCAAACAAATTACCAACACAACAACGGAGGCCCAGCCATTTTAATTCAAATCACGGCATCCCGCCTGCAGGTCTCCCCGTCCTGGCCCTGGCGTAGGCGTTGAGGCCGCAGCACATCCTCCAGCAGCGCGCCCACGGCCTCGTACGAGGACCCTCCCGCCTCCACCGCCCACCGCGCGCGCTCGCCGACCTCGCGCGCCCTCCCCCGCAGCGCCTCGTCCGCCATCGCGCTGCGCACCCGCTCCGCCACTGTCCTCCCTGCCCACCACCACCCCGCCCAGCACCTCGCCTCCCCACACGTACCCCCTCTCCGCGCCCATGGAGACGCCCGTGCCCGCGAGCCCCACCACCAGCGCCTCGTTGTAGAACTGCTCCGCGAACACCGGCCACGCCAGCACCGGGACGCCCGCCGCCGCCGCCTCGGTCACCGCGCCCCACCCGCAGTGCGTCACGAACGCGCCCACCGCCGCGTGCCGCAGCACCGCCACCTGCGGGGCCCACCCCTTGACCACCAGCCCGCGGCACGGCGCCGCGCCGTCGATCTCCGGCATGCGGCAGCGGCGCGTTCTTGTCCCCGACTACCCACACGAAGTTCGCGCCGGAGTCGGAGAGGCCCATGCCTAGCTCGGCCACCTGCTCCCGCGGGAACCGGGTGAGGCTGCCGAAACAGACGTAGACCACCGACCGGGCTGGTTTCGTGTCCAACCACCTCAGCACGCGCGCGGCCTCGGCGGCCGTTTCGGCCTCCCCGCCGCGGCCGCGCTCCAGGGTGTCGTCGCCATCGCCGTTGACGAGGCAGACCGGCCCGACGGCGAACACCGGCTTCCCCGTGTCCTTCTCGTAGTGTTCGATGTACCTCTGCTCGAGGTCCGCGAACGAGTTGACGACCCACCCGGTCGTGGCGCGCTCGGCGTCGAACATGCGGTTCAAGAACTCACGCGAGTGCGCGCCCGGGAGCGTCGCCTCGGCGAGCCTCGACCTGGTGAGCCGCACCGCGTCGGGCAGGCCCGGCACTAGGAACGGCTCGGTGTCCGACGCCACGCCATTTTGTGGGCTGTGGAGCAGCAGAGCACGCTGCACCGAGAGCGCGAAGCACCCCGTGCCGGTGAACGCGTACCGCGGGATGCCGAGCTCCGAGGCGGCAGTGGCTGCCCACGGGAGGACGCCGTCGAACACGACGGCGTCGGCAGGCTGGCGGCGCAGGAGATCAGCGAAGAGCGGCGCGAGGAGGTCAACGGCGATCGCGAAAGGCCCGGCGAGCTCGCGGTTGGGAAGGTCGTCGGCGCTTTCGTGACCACCCGTGAGCCCGGCGGCCTCTGCGGGCAGCGTGAGCGCGATGATACGGATGCGGAGGCCCGCGGCAGCCGCGCGGGCGACGGGGCCACCAAGCCTTGCGGCGTTGGCGTGCGTGAGGACGAGCGTGGCGTCGGCGCCGCGGGACGCGAAGAGGCGGGCGAGGTCGGACATCGGCAGCGCGTGCCCCGGCGTTGGGAACGGGATGAAGTACATGCGCGGCGCCGCCGTGTCCCCCGACGACGCTACGGACGATGACTGCCGCATGGCGCTGATCGGCACGAGGAGAGCTGCGATGGCAGTGGTGGTCGATAGAGCAGAGTCCAACCGTGCACGGTGGATGGCATACTGCAAATGCGTAACGGTCATATATAGTGTGGCGATGTACGCCTTCTGAAACACAAAGATGATGTGATGTACTGATGTCCTTTGCAAGGGCAAAGAAAAGATGGTGCACGATTACAGTCTTACTGTTTGTTAACTGAAAGGACATGCATATTGCATTTCTTGCCTCTGCCAATCTCAGGGCTCAGGTACACCGTACACATACACATATGACATCCAGAGACAACAGAGAATTTTTTTTCCCCTAATCCTTGCTGTGAGTGATAACAAATTCTGGTTAGTCACGAGTCATGACATTCCTTTTGCTGGTTTGTCGAGAGACCAATATTCTGCACAAAACATACAACAATTGGATTCTTCAGTAATTCCCTGCAAATCTGAATCAACGAATAGCTTATTGAGAAGACAGTTTAGCTTACCAGTGGTATTGAGGGTTGCACAGCTGATTTGCTGTGTTTTATGATAACAGCTTCAAACACATATGCGCTAGTATACAATAGCATAGAGATCATCTGATAACTCCTGCTATTTATTATATCCATTTATCTGTAACCAGACAACAAAAGATAATCCATCCATTTGAAGTACATTACAGTCAAAACACAAGGGGCAAACGACCCTGTTCACTATGACCTATATGACCCACTATAGGGGATGAAAGGGCAGGGAATCTGGATGCAGACTGGAGTCCTTGAACAAACAGCAACATTTTGTCTAGGATTTCTACCACTTAAGCCACAGCAGGCATATCCTTGAGCCAGGGGTCAAGGGGCTTCCCTATGGAGTAAACAATGAAGCCAATCTCCCGCATCGTCTCAGCATCAATTACATTGCGGCCATCGAACAAGAACGCTGGCTTCTGCATGCTGTCATAGATCTTCTTGTAGTCGAGAGCCTTGAACTCATCCCACTCAGTCAGGATGCAGATACCATGTGCGCCCTTGGTGGCTTCATAGGCATCCCAGGTCACAGAGACCTGCTTCACTGCAGTTGGGCTCATTGGCTGCAGGTGGATTGGGTGGTCCCAGTCGAACTTGTTCATTGCAAGATCACGCTGGATCTGGTCCTCAGTCACCTGTGGGTCGTAGATGCTAATCTTGGCCTTGTCTCCAAGAAGGCCCTTGCAGACATCAATGGCCGCGGTCTCCCTCGTGTCACCAGTGTCCTTCTTGAATGCAAAGCCAAGCACTGCAATCTTCTTTCCAGATACAGTGTTGAACATGGAAGACACCACACGGTTCACGAATCTGCTCTTCTGGTAGTCGTTAATCTTGATAACCTGCTTCCAGTAGTTTGCAACCTCAGGCAATCCATTGCACTCGCAGATGTACACAAGGTTGAGGATGTCCTTCTGGAAGCAGGAGCCTCCGAAACCAACACTAGCATTCAAGAATCTGGGTCCGATCCTCGAGTCCTTGCCTACAGCATAGGCCACCTCTGAAACATTGGCACCAGTAGCCTCACATAGAGCTGAGATCGCATTCACTGAAGAGATCCTCTGAGCCAAGAAGGCATTTGCTGCAAGCTTGGACAGCTCAGCTGACCATAGGTTGGTTGTGAGAATGCGATCCTCAGGGACCCAATTGGCATAGACATCCTTCAGAGCCTTAACAGCCTTCTGGCCTTCTGGAGTCTCCCGACCACCGATGAGCACACGGTCAGGCTTGAAAAGGTCCTCAATTGCTGTGCCCTCTGCAAGGAACTCTGGGTTTGAGAGGATCTGGAAGTTGATTCCCTTACTATTGTGTGTCAAGATCTTCTCAATGGCCTCAGCAGTCTTGACAGGGACAGTGGACTTCTCAACAACAATCTTGTCAGACTTGGCCACATCTGCTATCATGCGGGCTGCACTTTCCCAGTAGGTCAGATCTGCAGCTTTGCCAGCCCCAAGACCACGGGTCTTGGTTGGTGTGTTGACAGAGACAAAGATGATATCAGCCTCAGCAACATGCTTCTCAATGTCATTGCTGAAAAATAGGTTCCTGCCACGGCACTGCTTGACCACATCATCAAGGCCTGGCTCATAAATTGGGAGCTGATCGCTGTTCCATGCTGCAGTGCGTGAAACTGAAATGTCGACGACACAAACTTCAATAGCAGGGCATTTCAGTGCAATGACAGCCATGGTTGGGCCACCGACATATCCAGCGCCAAGACAGCATATCTTCACCATCTTGCTCAGTGACTGCATGTGGAATATGACAATAACAGCAATTAGTTATGTTAGTAAGCATGGCTCACTGCAACAAGAGCATAGTTGCTATGATGTATATTATGCACAAAGACTCAAAATTAATGGCTCTCTCAGATATTTCGGCAGTTAACCGTACAAGTTTCTGGAGTTGCCGTTACCCATTAGCATTCACAAATCAGTTTATTTGCTGAAAAGCCGCTAGCGAAAAATAATAAATGAGTAATGACAAGAGCATAATAAAACCAAAATAATAATACTGTGACAAGTGGTGTACAATGAGCATCGATCTAACAGCAGCTGACATGCACACTACTGAAGCATACCAATCTGGTCGACTTTTGTCAACAGAGATCAGTCAATAAAATTGTTGCTACACGCCACCGATACTGCCAACATTGCCACTAGCAATCATCGTCAACATGCCAGCTATGATGTATATTATGCACAAAGACTCAAAAATTAACGGCTCTCTCCGATATTTCCAGAAAAAAAGGACTTTTTGAGCTGTAAAAGAAGTATTAAGTCGAATAAATTATTTCAGATAACGGCAGTTAACCGTACAAGTTTCTGGGGTTGCCGTTACCCGTTAGCATTCACGAATCAGTTTATTTGCTGAAAAGCCGGTAGCGACAAATAATAAATGAGTAATGACAAGAGCTTAAAACCAAAATAATAATACTGTGACAAGTGGTGTACAATGTGCATGATCTAACAGCAGCTGATATGCACACTACTGAAGCATACCAATCTGGTCGACTTTTGTCAACAGAGATCATCAGTCAATAAAATTGTTGCTACAAGCCACTGATACTGCCAACATTGCCACTAGCAAATCTTTGTGGGCGTGCCGGCTCATATACATACTTCAGATTACCAATTGCAAGCCAAAAACAGTAGCTGAGTAAGGAACTCTGAGAACATAACATATTTTGAAAAGAAAATGACCGTATAAGCCATCCAATGATTTCAGTGCACAGTTGTGTTTAAGTAAAGACTCGTAATCAACGCCAATGATCACTGCAGTAGTTTGACGTGGTGATGCCCAGTGGAGATCTGACATTTGGTGATAAACTAAACGTATGACCAGTCTTCCCTGCTCAATGGCATTTGACAATACATACTAACGACGACCATTTCCCCCTCGTTAAATTTTCCAGCGACCAAAACAAAGTAAAGACTAAAGAAATACTAGAACGCGGCCTGGATCCTATTACAGTACATTAAGGAATAGGAGTATAAGCGATCTCCTGAGTCTAAACGATCGAAAAACAGACGCTGATCGTTGTGGTAGAGTGCCAGAGTTGACCCCGCGCCTTAAACAGCACGTAGAAAACAAATCTGAACCAGTGCAAGAGGGTGAGTGGTTTCGATTTGAGTGCTCGGTCACAGCAAAGATAGGATTTCCGCATAGCAAGAATGGGACCGGGTGGCTACTGCCTACGTGGAATTACCGGGACAGAGAAAGGATCCGAGACCAGAGACGGAGAGAGGCATACCTCCTGAAGTCCTTGCCAATCCGATTCCGGCGGTCTCTCCGCCCTCTCGCCTTGCCGCGAGATCTGGATCTGGGTGAGGAGGGAGTTGGAGACTGGAGAGGAAGAGGAGTTTGCTGTCTGTCCTGAGGGGGAGGGAAGGAGGCCAGAACGGGTTAAATAGGAGGGGTGCGTGCGAACGCAACCAACCTACGCCTACGCCTTTTTTCCCAGCATGGCACAATCGTTGGTTGATTTAGTTCGCTTGGATGGTTTGGCCGATAGGTCATGACTGAAATTATCGTGGATTAATTTAGTATGAGAGAAAAATACTATTTGTTAACTTGAAAAAGTATAGTTTATAAGCTAAATAATTCCAAACAAATAGGGTGGAGGTGTGTGAGGATGAGGTAGGGGCCCACAGACCAGGCAGGGCCAAGCTGCCCCACCGACTGCCAACAGAACCATGCTTCCGTTGCACGCCTTGCGGTCTCTACCGGCAACTGGGCCTGTTCGGCAGGCCGACTGAAACTGTTTTAGTTGTGAAAGAAAAAATACTATAGATTCTAGCTGATAGACGGCTAATAAGTTCAAGCAAACATGCCCGACGTGCAGGCCAGACTGTTGGTAAAAAGGATGGTGCGACGGCACCGGCCGGAAAACGACCAGATGAGGTGTTATTTTCATATTAATACTAGTATACGTAGGATCAGATTCTTTATTTGCTTATTATACCTTTGTAAGGTGCGCGCATTTGGCTTGTTACGCTTGTCTAGTAGAGAAAGAAATGATCGAAAAAGAAATCTCATCAACGATGGTTTTATGCACTCATCAACATCTCACCGTTTGTAGTTTTACAGCGAGAGGGGAACTTGATTGTCTTAGATCATATTTTGATTTGCAATTACAACTCGTTTAGTGCAACTCCACAATCGACTTCAACAATGTTTCGAACGGAGCCACACCAAACGGACGAAGGAGGAGCACTTCTTGGCAAGTTAAAGGGGCTAGAACCATTTTATGTGTAGAATAGGAAGTTGTATCGGTATTGAAGTGCTACTGAACGACCTCTTAGTCCAGCGGTGGAGCTATATCTTACCGTTGTAGGTCAACCAACCGCGACATTTTTGAGAATTTCAGTAGAAAAATAATGTATATAATGCTAATAGTTTCTAATGATCCCACCTGTTTTCAGACAAGATCCTAGTGATTATTTGGCCTGGATTTGCCCCTGACTTCATCAAAATGCTAGCTGTATCGTTCGTATTTAGAAGTATTTATTGCTAATCATGATTCTGTCACCATTAATGGAAAATGATTTATTATCAAAGAACGATTCTGGATGATCTAACCCCAAACGATTAGGAGTACCGTAGTAGCATATACTCTACATAGTACATGCCTTTGTTGGCACTAGTTTTCTAAGGCTGTGTTCAATTTTTGTGTTTATACATGAGGCAAATGAAAATTAACTAAATATTTGGTACTACGTTGACACTACAGCGGCCTAGGCTGACCGACAAGTTTTGGCCAAATTTGGCTTGGAAAACCCGAAACTGGACCGAGGCGCGCCAGCTAGGCGAACTACTTGCCAAAGGTTCGGCACCACTGTTGGGTTGGCATTCAGAAGTCCATAACACCTTTGACTCAGGTGAACATCTGGTGTCGGCCTGCACTGTGCACTGCACAGCTTGCGGTTTGTCCGCGAACCCCGTGGTTTGCCATAAGCGGGCTTCGGCGGCCGGCCAGCGCGTTTCGACGGACCGGATGGCACGCGCGCGGCTCCGCCCGGGAGCCGTACGCCGTCGACGCGCCATGCGTGAGAGCGCGGGCGGACGGGCGGACGGCATCCGGCATCCGGTAGGGCGGGGCAAGCCTACCTAGAAGCCACGGCAAGTCGGACGCGGCAGAGGGCAGCTGACCGCGTACCGGTGTGAATGTGACCGTGTGGGAGCGTGCGCCGTGCCGGTTGGCGCAAGGCGGAGGCCTCCGGGCCTGCGATTAGCGGATTAGGCCGTGTGACCTGATACGTGCTCGTCCCGTCGTCCGTGTCACGTGGGTTTTCTGATGGCACAGGCTCATATACGCCTGGGCAATTGGCTTCTCGCTTGGACGGGCCGGATCTTGTTTGCAGCCTCCGCCAAAGGGTCCATAATGCACAGTATATTTCCTTTTTTTTTTCTTTGATCTGAAAAAAGTCCTTTTCATCCCCTCAGCTATTCACATAGTCCGATTTTGGTCCTCAGCTCTTTAAACCATTTTTTTTACCATACATACCTTAGATGGCGGTTCTGTGGCACCACCTTAGCTACGAGGACGATAAAATCAAACGGCACTTATAGTTTAGCCGCAAATCGGACTACAGACAGTTTTTCCCTAAATTTACCCGGATTTTTTTTTATAAAAACTTTGCAAACAGAAACATAAAATCCATTTCAACGTTAAAAAAATATTTTTTTTATCTCAAGTAAACATGAAACTAAATTTATTTTTTCACTAAAATCATGCTCTATCTTATAATACCTAGCTTAAAATTATTTGAACATTCTATGATCTCCTGATTCTGTGTGTTATTTGCTGGTAGATGCTCTTATTGTCTATTTTAACCGGTCTACGTCGATCACCCACATTGCACATAACCATGTTAGTGTCACTTTTTGTCGGGTTCATAAACCCGGGGTCCCTTGCAGACCGACTTTTCAAACAAAGGCTCGGCCAAAACTGATAACGCACAACTCATGGGCCGGCCCAAGTATCGGAGCGACAGGCCGGGGGAGTGATCCAATCTCCGACCGGAAGGTCAGCCCGAGGAGGAACAACGCCTGTTTTTCGACTCCGGTCCACCTCTCCGACCGGAGCACTCGCTTCGGTAACCAGCCCGCCTCCGGACGGCCTCTTCGACCGGAAGGCCTAGCCAAAAGCACTGCTTCCGACTCCGACCGGGGATACGCCCAGCCCCTGCTCACCGCTCTTCTCCGACTGGAACGATCAGAGCCGACTGGGATCAACCGATCGGAGACGCCCGCTCGGTAGGAACCAGGAGACGTGCGGAGAAAGCAGGGCAAGGCGCACAAGTCAAACCACGATACCAGGGACCATACCCCGTACACCTGCGGAAACAGTACTCTGCAACCGTCCTGACACAAACAGTGTTGTACCCGCCTACATTTCCCCTACAGTATTACGGGCGTCATTAAACTCCCATACGGTAAGGCTCCCCCCACGTGCCTCTGGGTATCGATAGTGTTGTGGGCACCGAGATTTATCGTACCGAGTGCACATGGTGAAACTCCTCACATGCCTCTGGGCATCAACAGTATGTGCAGGTACCGACATCTGCCATACTCAAACAAGAACGACGGAACCTCCCATGTGCATATGACATCCAACAGTGTTGTGGACGCCTACCATCATCCTGTACCCGTCGTCGTGGGCAACAAGGCTTAGAAGCATTCGTACTCTCTCCCTCTCACTTGTACGGCCATCCCATTCATCTATAAAAGGGGATGCGCTCTCTCCCAATAGACCAAGTTGATTAAAGCTCAGTCCATTTAGATTTATTAGATCAATCAAGTTCACTAGCTCACAACCACAGAACCGCCAGGTTTGGACCTCAAGCACACGCTTGAACACTTAGCTCATAGCGGAGCTCCTGTCGCTCTCGGCCCTTCCGACCGGATCTCTTGTGTACCCTATCTTTCTCCTTCTCGTTTGTAACCCCACTACAGACTTTGAGCATATGGGCTTGGAATAAAGTCACTGACCGACTCAAACTAGACGTAGGGCGCGTTGCTTGAACTAGTATAAACCCTGTCTCATTGAGTGCTAGGCTACCTCCGATCACAACGTATGACAAAACTACAAATATTTATGTGTTGGTCACTTTTTGCACCGACAGTTGGCGTCGTACGTGGGGAAGACGTTGTACGTTCAATACTTTTTGGTCATCGGATGGCCCACTTTTCTGCCACCCTCGCCATGGCGGGCCCAGGCGATACGATTCGCTTTGGCTCGCTCGAACTTCCCGCTCCCCCACTGGTTGGGATGCGAGTTCCACCCGTCTTCGAGCCATCCCAGGCCTTCCTCTTTGGAAGCCTAGACTTTGTCGCCGACCGGTTTGGCGTACTACACCTCCACAAGAAGGCTCACATCCCGGCACCCATCGGAGGGGCGCCCTCCATCGACTCTGGGACACATGACTTCAATGATGCGGCATCTACGCTTTATTCCGAGCAAACTCTCTGCTCAAACCCCATTGTGAGTAATGTACATGCTGTTATTTACTTACTATTCTCTATCTTCCGCCGATTACCTGGAGGAACCCCATTATCCCCGACACGACCGCCATACGATTGGTTCCCCTACGGCCTCGCGTCTTCTATGGATGCATACGCCCGGGGGCTCCGAAGGATGCCAGTGCCGCCCCCTCTCATATCCAAATTCGTAGGAATGGAGAGTTATGCTCGCACCTATTTCCTCAACCTCATGGATGACGATGGCGAGAGTGACGGCTCCAGCATCGGCGACATGGCGCCTAGCCACCGTTCGTCCCGAGAGGGCGCCATGGCAGGTGCTCTGGGACACCCACCGGTGGAAGCAGAGTCCTCACAGACTCACACCTCACTGAACTCTCGTGCGACACCCCCGGGCTCACACGGGAGCATGGTGAGGCACTATGACAATAGTGGTTGCATCAGCCACCGACTATGCCAACGCGCTCGGCGCACCATACTGCGCCCCATGCTCATAGACCGGTGAGTGGCCCCTAGGGTCACGCCCGTCAGGTCCAGCGCAACACCATGGACAGGGGAACCGATCCCCATAGTTCGCTCAGGCCAGTCAGAAACATCGCTGCTGCGGCAATGCTTCTGCGTAGCCTGTCCGAGCCGAACGACCCTCATGAACAGGTGATCCACTAGAACCTCTAGGCACTAGTGGAGACCGCCGCCGTGCAACAAGCGGAGAGCTCTGTATCGCGACGCCAACTCATGATGTCACTCCCCACCAGGGGAATGGGGACACAGCAGATGGGTCATTCCACCCGATCACCACGACGACCACCGAGCGTGGCACAGGAGGCCGCATTGGCACCTTGTCTTGACTTGATGACCGCTCTGTACTGACCGCCTGTCTACGCGCGGCTTGAGCCAAACCAAGACACACGCAGCAGTGACCGGAGTCCCAGCCCTGATGGCCCAAAACCGCAGACCTTTGTCCAAAACCTCCAGCGAGCGCCGCTGCCGCCGTGCTCCAACGGAGGCCGAGGCAAAGGAAAGGCCAAGCGCCAGTATTAGGATGAGGGCCCCTCCACGTAGAGGGGGAAAAGAACAGAAAGGATCATCGCTGACTGGCCAAATCCGCGTTGGACGCCATGGCTGATCACGCGGGCACATAGCCCCAACAGGACCCTCCGGTCCACTTCTACGAGCTCATAGAGAGCCCGTGCACCAACCATAACTACCCTGTCAAACACCTCTATAAGGACTGCCAGCTCCTCAAGCGCCTTCTACGGTAGGTTGGCAGGCCAAAGGAAGAAAAAGGCGAAGAAGCAACGACCGAGAAAGAGGGCACAACCAGTAGGGATCCAGACGAATGAAGGTTGAAGAGATCCGACTGGACGCCTACCGACTGAAGGACAACAACAATGACATTCTCTCCGAACGCTTGGAACAGCTATGACATTTCTCTTCCCCTAAGTTTCAGTCTTACCATTATTTACTTGGCGTATGCTCCTATAAAAGCACCCCGATCTGAACACTTTTCGGCCCAGAACGCTCGGGGGCTCCACTAGGGTACACTACTACCTCTCTGTTTTGTTTACTATCATATGGTGAAATTCCTTCCTACCCGACCAAAAGGGTAGTTCATTCCTTTAATTTGCCTTACGTAGCTTTGCTTTAAAATATTCCGACCGATCGCACCCCACCTTTCCCTACGGTTACGAGCAGCTGAGCCTCACGGGCTATGCCCTAGGCTCCCAAGGTTGCAGCCTATAGGACAAATGGGCAGGTATGAGAGGGAAAGAATAAAAAACAAAATTATGCTAAGGAAAAACTAAGGAACAAAAGGGGAACAAGCTTCCCCGAATGGAGTGACTCCATCATAGAAAACAAAACCAACTGTAGTCATTAAGCACATAGGAACGTTTACAAGAGGGCTCCCCCACGAACTTAAATTTTTTACGTTCACTAAACTAATTTTTCACAAGCTATTGGACCGGCTCAGCGACATCTACTGTCGGTGCGACTGACGAAGGCGCAGGCTGCTCACTTCTAGGCGGGACCACATTCGGCTCGGTCAAAGCTGGGGCGATGTCCACCTCTGACCTAGGCTCCGTGCCATCCGCAGGCTGGGCAACGTCCTCCCCACGCATGCTTCTAGCCATGTCTTCATGGTAGACGTCCATCACCCACTGGGCAGAGACTTGCTCTACCATCGACCTTGCGTGCAGCAGCAAGCCCTCCTCGATCGATTGGATGTCCTCCGTGCTCAAGCCTTCAGCATCCCCACTGTAGATAGTGGCGAAGTCCAAGTTCGGGTGGTGCGTCACCACCGATGTCAGTACCCTCGACACTCCGTAGAATAGCCGGCTCGTGATAAGGTCCCAGATCGCATCCGAGACCTCCGCTAGCTGGACGGCGAGCGCGCTAGTGCTTGGCACCGACCTGAAGATCTCCGAGATGACCCATTGGGCATGTTGCGGATCTAGTCAAGCTCCCCCTCGAGCGCTTGTCGCTCTTCATGGGACTTGGCCAGCTCCTCTGCATTTCGGCTGAAAGTCACCTTTACCATCTCTAGGTTCTGCTCCAGCAACCTCACCTTTCCGTCTAGCTCTAAAAGAAGGGCGACAAGCTCGGAAATAGGCTAAAGAAAGAAAAACAACACGACGAGAAATAGAAAAGGTATGGACCAATGTAGAAGTTCTCAAGGACGGAGAGTTCCCCCGCCTATTGAGCCACCTGCACACATAGGTGGGCGTTCGCCTCCTCCATCCCCATCACCCGGCCCTGAAGCGCGAGCACCTCCTTGTCCGCTTCTGACCGAGCCTTTTGCTCTGACTCTAGGGCCTTCCGTGCCAACTTTAGGGTGCTCCGCTCTAGCACCAAAGCGCTCCACTCTGACTCAAGGGCCACCAATGACTCTTGGAGCACCGCCTCAGTGTCCGCCAGGGATGTTCACAACCCCGTCTCGGTCTCCACCTGGCGGGCCTTCGCCGCCTCAAGCCCATGCTCGGCGACAGCTGCCCGCTCTGCTACACGCTGCCCCTCCACCCGTGCCACGGTCGCTTTGGCCGCCTAGTCCTGGGACTCATGATGAGAGGACTCTAGCTAACGCTCAAGCTTAGCCACCTAGGCGTGCTCCATTCGAAGGAAGCGGGACTTACGAGACGACATCCCCTTTAGACTCTATGAAAAATAAGCATGCTAAGGCAACCAACAAAAGATCCATAGGTCAAGGACAAGTACGAGAAACTCACCTCTGCAGCAAGCTGTAGGTCAACCTCGAGTAACTGCTAGGCAGACTTAACCCGCTCCTAGGCGTCTCCAAGCTTCGTGGATAGGTTGGCGAGTTCAGGCACCGTGGCATGTCCTTGCTCCCCAAGGATGTCCTAGAGCTGACGCTCTTACGAATCCCAAAGGATGAACTGCACCTTTGTCAGGTCCTCAGGGCAGGGCCACTGCAAGTCACCCTCCGACAGCCCACCGAAGGGCCTAGCCTCCAATGGAACCACCGCCAGCTCCCGCGACGACACCGATAGCTCCACCTCAACATCCGCCTCGTCGTTAGATGGGATATCCACCACCTCAGGAGCGTGGGCCACTGTTGGGCGCTCCGACTCTGTCCTGGCCATGTCTTCCCTGGTGCCTTTGGCTCTGACCACGAGGGTGAGCCATGCAGCCCTCCACCCAGCGAGGCAAGGAGCTCGGTCTCCCTCTCCTCTTCCACCGCAACTGGAGATGGAGGGGCTACAAGGGTTACATCCGACGCAACCCCCATAGTCAGCACCGGGATCATCACCAATGCCGACGCCTCTGCCGCCATACCAGCAACTGACCTAGGGGGCATCACCCTCGGAAGGGAAGGACTCACCACCGCCACCCTATTCCCCCCATCGCTCACCGCGACACGCTGTAGGGTGGGCCTCCAAGTCTCCTGCATGGGAGTTGGGGTGATGCTCAACCCCGACATCTCTCGGCCACTAACAAAAAGTGCGGGTAAGTCACACTCCAAAAATGGCTCAATAGTGAAAGATCAAAAAGAAACAAAGGAAAATGTACCAGGAGGTGAGCGGCACGAGTCTAAAGGTGAGACCCGACATCGATGGGCCTGCGGGGCAAGGACCGCTCCCAGGTTGCAACCCGCGCCCCTCACTTCAGTCGAGGTTGGAGTCGTCCTAACCGGCTCCTGCCCAGCCTACGGGTCGCCGCGACCCTCGGCTCGGGACTTCCCGACCGTAGCAGCGGGTGGGGCATCCTCCGGCTATGAGTCGCACGATGCATGGATACTAGTCTGCTCCTCAAACCACCCGGCTTGCTTGACCACGTCCACGGCAGGCGGGGCCTCCTCCAGCTATGAGTCACATGCTGGCACTAGTCCTGACGATGCACAAGTGCCAGTTTGCTCCTCGGACCGCCCGGCTTGCTCAGCCTCATCCGCCATAGGCGGCGATGGAACCGGTGACGCCACCAAGGGGCGCGATGACCGCGTCCGCTTTGCCTCCTATTCGCCAACGGCACCCATGCTCACCGTGTGCTTTCTCGACGCGGGAACCACCATGTGCCTCTTCGCCTCCTGCTCCTCACCAACGAACACCACCGTAGGATCATGGCGCTCCGCCGAAGTCACAATGACCTCCCGACTTTCCTCCTCCTCAGAGAAAACCATGTCATCCACATCTGTGGGATCCTCCGACTCGAGCTCAGACTCGACGTTGCTCTTTCTCTCCCTAGCCTTCATGCACCGGGCAACCTCCTTCTCCTTCTTGTACTTCCGATGAGCCACCTCAGCCTTCTTCTTCTTCCTGGCATCTACCGCCTCCTTTTGAGCGGCCTGCCAGGCCACACCCTCTGGGCCCTTGGGAAGGTGTGGCTGGGACTTATAAACTCCAAGCCCCTACGGAACGTGTGGCTCCAAATCAAAAAAATAGGAAAAAAGAGGAAGAAGTACGGACTAAAGAGAAGGGAGCATACCAATCAGGACACAATCACAGAGTTGAAAGGCGCGGGCTTCCCTTCGACCCTCTCTTTGGGCTTCAGCTGTAGCACCCGCTCAAGGCGACTCCAGACCTCTTCATCCGACAGATCCTCCGATGATGAACGGTCTGGGTCCGATGGGCCGCTGTACATCCACATCAGCAGTGTCCTCTCTGCCAACGGCGTAACCCGGTGGCGGTAGAGGGTGTGGAACACCCATACCCCATCAAGACCATGCCACACAAGCTTTTGGAGCTCCTCCCCGATGACCTCCACCTTCTTTCTCTCCTTACAAGCGCAACCCCATGACCAACTTTCCTGCTTCTCCGGCCTCTCGCCAGTGAACGCCGGGAACGGCGCCTCCGCTGGATTTCTGATATAAAACCACTCCCCATGCCACCCTCGGTTGGAGTCGTAGGGGAGGTACACGGGATACGAGCCTCCCGTGCTTGGTTTCCTCTGTAGGGCAAAACCCCCCACCAGCGCGATCTTAGCTGGATTCCCCACCGTCAAGGTTTTCCCAGAGAACAGCCACCGGAAAAAATCCGCGTGCGGCTCCATCCCGAGGAAAGCCTCACAGACAGTGATGAAGCCGACGATGTGTAGCACCCCTATTGGATTAAGGTGTTGTAGCTCCAAACCCCACTCATTGAGGAGCCCACGTAGGAACCAATGCGTGGGGTACCCTAACCCATGCTCATGGAAGGTAAGAAAGGACACCACCTCGCCAGGCCGAGGTTGCGGGAACTCCTCCCTCCCGGGAACCCTCTAGTGTGCCACCTCCTTCGATGGCAGGAACCCCTTCGCAATGAAGGCCTTCAACACCGACTCCCTCATGGTGGATGACCTCTAGTTCGATATTTTGCTCCAAGATCGCAAAAGGATTGGTGAGTTTTTCTCTTCTCCCTCTCTCTCTCCCCTTTCTTTCCTAGAAACCACCACGGCTCTTAGGAACGCAAGAAGGAAGAGGAAAGGAGGCGGCAGATGAGGAACAGGCAAAAGAATGGGGCAAAAACCCTCTCCCCTCTCCTAATTAAGAAAAAGGGAACATCAGTTAGGGAAGGGCACACCGATCAAGGAAGGCGAAATAGCAGAGCGAAAAACTCTCTCTCTTTCCCATTTAATGCAAATGAGACATGTCGTGCCCTGCCCGACGGAATGGCTTCTGATCGGATGGGACGTGACCTGGTCATGGCCCACCACTACCGCACGCTGGGCACAAGAACCAAAGCGCCACCACACGTGGGTGGCTCTCCGCTTCCCTAGGCTAGACCTGGAAAAACCCAAAATGAGATCTCCGTCAGGAGAGACCATCGGCCCCCATGAGTCGATCGAATCGCTCAGGATAAACACCGAGAGATAGGTAAGGAGCAAAGGGATGCCCCATATAGGCCATGCCAACTCTGTCATGAATGATGAGCATGGGTTCTGGTCAGACATTTTCCGACTAGAGCTCTTCAAACCTCGTCACTCGAGCCATCAAGGTAAAAACTACCAACCCCCTCTATTTATTTATAATCATTTCATACATCCATACGCGCATTCATTCCATACGCCCATGCCTCCTGGATGATTCGGGCCCTAAACTGCTCAGGGGCTCGGGAACTAAGCATCACACGTGCAGTGAAATGCATCACAACGCTTCGTGTTGCGTCACGAAGCGGCGGTTGCCTCATTCGACATGAGCAACCAATAGAGCTAGGGGAGAAAAAACATAGATGAGCCCCATGCGGCCCTCACCTAGTCTAGCAGACAGAGTCATCTCAACCTTCTCATTCGATCCTAAACCTCTTGCTAAGCCCATAGAATCTCCATCGAGGGGAGGCCATTAGGCCACACGAGGCAGTCTCCAGAATGACCTAGGCATCTACTGAGTTATCGGTAAAGGAGCAGTGGAATGTCACAAGAGGGCTATACCGGCCCCATCATGAACGATGGACCCAGATTTCGCTCGATCATAACCGTTAGCAAACTCACTGAGCGCGTCACTCAAGCCTGAGTGATCGGGATAAGTGACAAAACTCAGCCCCTCTGGTTGTGAGGAACCAAGGATGGGGTAACGCACACAACTCACACCAACCCCTACTAAGGCCCAACAAGGCTCGGGGGCTCAAAACACAAAAAGCCTGGGTCTGTGACCCCAATCTCGCCCCATCCGGCTATGCTCTGACTGTGCTCCAAACAACCTGGGTCTACGACCCCGATCTCGCCCCATCCGGCTACGCTCTGACTATGCTCCAAACACCTAGGTCTACGACACCGATCTTGCCCCATCCGGCTACGCTTCGACTGCGCTCAAAACACCGGGGTCTATGACTTCGATCTCGCCTCATCTGGCTACGCTCTGACTATGCTCCAAAATGCCTAGGTCTATGACCCCGATCTCACCCCATCCGGCTGCGCTCTAACTATGCTCCAAAACGCCTAGGTCTGCGACCCTGATCTCGCCCCATCAAGATCCGCGAGCACCGCCTTGTCGCCTCTCCTGATCCCTAAACTAACAAACTAACTTCCTCGGCTGCGCGGGCTGCACCAAGGTCAAGATCCACGAGCACCGCCTTGTCGCCTCGCCTAATCCCTAAACTAATGAACTAGCTGCCTCGCCCAATCCCACGGCGCGCACTGACACTAGGATCCATGAGCTTCGTCTCATTCGATCCCCATGCCTAACCGCCTCGGCTGCACAACAACATCTTGGTTAACAACTCCGCCTTGACTAAAAAACATGCACACATGCCCGCTACCGAACACCCCCAGATGGTTCTGCCCGAACCGCCTGGGGGCTCGGGGGCTACACCCGCGGGTGCGCTCGCGCGCAACCGCCGTCAAGACAAAAATCCTCCGGATGATTCTGCCCGAATCACCCAAGGGCTCAGGGGCTCCTATTGGGTTTATAAACTCAGGGTCCCTCATAGACCAACTTCCTAAACAAAGGCTCGTCCCAAACTAATAATGCACAACTCATGGGCTGGCCCAAGTATCGGAGCGACAGGCCGGGGGAGTGATCCAATCTCTGATTAGAAGGTTAGGCTGAGGAGGAACAATGCTCATTTTCTGACTTTGTCCCACCTCTCTAATCGGAGCACTCACTTCAGTCATCAGCCTACCTATGGACGACCTCTTCGATCAGAAGGTTTGGCCAAAAGCACCGCTTCCGACTCCAACCCCACACTCTTTGACTGGGAATACACCTAGCCCCTGCTCATCGCTCTTCTCTAACTAGCACGATCAGAGCCGACTAGGATCAACCGACCGGGGACACCCGCTCGGCAGGGACCAGGAGATGTGCGGAGAAAGTAGGGCAAGGTGCACAAGTCAAACCACGATACCAGGGACCATACTATCGGTGTTTCGGATCGGGGGGTCCTCAACCAACTAGTGAATTTGAACTGCGTGCCCCTAATCCCGGATGGTGATGCAAAGAGACATAAGGTTTATACTGGTTCAGGCAACCGATGCCCTACGTTTAGTCTGAGAGATCGATCTTGTATTCCTTGCACCGAAGTGCTTGTAGTAGGGGGTTACAAGCTAGGGGAGAGAGGGAGCTAATCCTAGGTCTCGGCAAGGTGTCGTGTGGGCTGCTTGAGATGTTGCTCTCAGGCGGCTGGTATGTGTGCGTGTGTGTGTTACCAGGTCTTCCCCCCTCTCTAAGTGGCCTAAGTCCTCTCCTTTTATAGTTGAAGGGAGGACAAGGATAGTACATGTGTTAACTATGCGGCGTCATGCAAACAGGGGCAGCATGTCTGAGCCCTGTGGCCTGTTCTTGTGGCGGCATGGTCATCGGAGTGGTCTGTCCTTGGAGCACTAGGGCGGCATGCTAGTCCCATCCGATCCTGTGCGTCGTGAGAGCCCTAGGACTACCTCGGAGTGGGCACGGCAGTGGACGTGCAAGCCACTATGGATGGACTGTGTGCGAGGCTGAGGCTTGGTCGGTGCCAAGGCTGCACCGTAGTGGGGAGTCTCGGTGGGTACAAACCCCGAGATAGTCGAGACCTTGGTGCACAGTGCCGAGGCCCTGAGTGGGCGGCTGATCTGGTGCGCCGGCTTGGAGGCAGTGATAACCTGGGCCAAGTTGTCCATGTCGCATTGTTTTCGAGGCGAGGATCGCGGGGCACAGTGCAGTGTGGGCGCTGATCGTGGGCACAGCGTCAGAACACAGTGCCCGGTAATCCCCGCCGTGCCCTGTCCTAGCCGGTATGGCGTTGATGCGACCTCAGGTCCCGTCGGCCATTCTGTGGCATCGAGCCATCACCCGGCTGAGATTGCAGGAGTGGTTGAAGTATTAATGAGACATGACGTGCTGTCGGGAAGACCGGCTGAGGTGGGGGATGACGGACTATGGATAAGCTGGTCTCGCGCGATACGGAGAATGAGGCCTCGCGTGAGATGGAGAGCGGAGCCTCGCATGAGATGGAGAATGCACCCCCTGCCGAGGCCTTCCGTGGAGAGCCTCGTGCGAGGCAAATATTGTGTTCACTGCCGAGGCCTCCCATGGAGAGCCTCGCGTGAGGCGGAGATTGCGTCAGGACGCCGAGACCTCCTGCGTGAGGCTCGAGGCGAGGCGGAGGGCTCGGTGGGCCCGATCGTGGCAGGCGAGGGGCCCACGGATTACCTTCTAGCTTTGTTTTTGATAGGACTTAAGTGACCCCTTTGATGTTCATTCGGGGTACCCCATTCTAAGGTACCTGACAGTAGCCCCCGAGCCTCTAGGGGAGTGCGTGCACTCTCCCTAAGGGTTTGCCGAGGCTTGGTTCATACCCGCTCCCATAGGGATTGGGTTTTGTTTCTCGAGGTTCCAGTGGGTGCGCGCGAGCGCACCCACCGGGTGTAGCCCCCGAGGCCCTGGGGGAGTGGAGTTACTCCTCCAGGGGCTTCTTTTTTTTATTATTTTTGCGTTTGAGCGAATAGTTCTCATCGCATTTGCCGAGCCCCTAAACGCAAGTTTGGGTTGTGGGGGTCTCGGCGAGGCTGCAAGAAAAAGCCCTCTAGCCTCCACACGGAGCGAGAGGTCCATCGGGGGTCCCCCTGACTTTGGGTATGACCCTCATGCTTCCTTTTCGCTCAGAAGGAGGGGTGGAATGTGCCTCGCTACCCTCGATGGGCCCGAGCGGTGGTTCTGGTGAGCTGTTAACGGGTGAGTCTGAGTGGAGGCCCATACCTCATTCGCTAGAGGACGGCTAGTGGTCCAGAGACGCACTCCAAGAGTACCAGAGGGTTTCTCTAGTGGGTGCCGTGGCCGTTCGCTGGGCCTCGGTGGCTCGGTGCCTCCCTACGGTGGGATCCCATTCAGAGACTTCCCTGCTGGTCTCGGACACAACTTAGGATGCCCTGAGCGACTATTCGTTCGGGCCTTGGCCATTCGTAGGCTCGCCCCAAAGTCGTCCCTGACTTTGTTGCCCTAGGGCGGCTGTCGAAACCTCTTGGAGGCCCAGCCTTCGAACCCCTGGACCGTAGCAGGCTCGGTGCCCTTTATCGTGTTTGGTAATGAAAACCTCTAGCATGGGCTTGGACCGTTTGTCTTGTTCTTAGGTGCAAGAGGAGCCCCCGAGCCTCCGCCTGGAGCAAGAGGGTGGTCGAGAGTCCCCTGACTTTTTCATTCGACCCTCACATATCCTTTTCGTTCGAACAGAGGGTTTGTTTGCTGAGCCCGTTCTGGTCTCGGCAAGGTTGTAGGAAGAGCCCCTAGCCTCTATGTGGAGCGAGAGGGCCATCGGGAGTTCCCCTGGCTTTTTATACGCCCCTCGCGCATGAGGGTTTGTTTGCCGAGGCCCCTTTTGGGCGCGAGCCTAGGTTGTGGGGTCTCGGCGCATTTTGCAAGAAGAGCCCCCTAGCCTCAGCACTAGGTGAGAGGGCTATCAGGAGCTCCCCTGTCTTTTTGTACGACCCTCACGCTTCCTTTTCGCTCGGAAGGAGGGTTTGTTTTGCCGAGCCCCTTTTGAGTGCGAGCCAGGGTTGCTGGGTCTCGGCAAGGTTGCAGGAAGAGCCCCTTAGCCTCTGCATAGAGCGAGAAGGCTGTTAGGGGTTCCCCTGACTTTTTGTGCGACCCTCACGCTTCCTTTTCGCTCGAAAGGAGGGGTGGAATGTGCCTCGCTACCCTCGATGGGCCTGAGCGGTGGCACTTCCGGTGAGCTGTTAACGGGTGAGTCCGAGTGGAGGCCCATACCCCATTCGCTAGGGGATGGCTAGCAGTCTAGAGACACACTCCAAGAGTACCAGAGGATGTCTCTAATGGGTGCCGAGGCCGTTCACTAGGCCTCGGTGGCTCGGTGCCTCCCTACGGTGGGATCCCATTCGGAGACTTTCCTGCTGGTCTCGGACATGACTTTGGGCGTCCCAAGCATTTTGCTTGCTTGGGCCTTAGCCCCATATAGGCTCGCCCATGGTCGTCCCTGACTCTGTTATCCTAGGGCAGTTGTCGAAACCCTTTGGGGCCCAGCCTTGAACCCTTGGATCATAATAGGCTCAGAGCCTGGTTCCTTCATACGAAAGGAATAGGCCATGGGGAATATCTTCCCTATTGGCTCGGCAACGGGTGGCGCACCTTTTGAGGTGGTTTCATGGGGAGATGAAACGACGACTGCTGCCGTAGCAGCCGAGCGTGACGTGGTGGATGGGACGTAACTGTCCTCGCATTTAATGCAGGGGACATGGGCGCGTGGGCTGGTGAAATCGGCTCGTGGTTAACTGCGCCGGATTGGGGGGGGGGAAACCTCCCTGATTTTGTTGCCCATTCATTCTGCCTCCTCCCTGCATAAATACCTGACGAGTCTTGCCCCTTCTCATCTTACCTTGCCTGCATTAGCACCGCCTCCGTTGAGCCGTTGCTAGAGCAGCGGGTGCCAGGAAGAAGAGGAGAGAAGAGCGAGCCTAGGGAGAAAGCGAGAAAAAAGCGAGAGCATGGGAGAGAGAGAAAAAACTTCCACCGCACCTAATTCCTCCATCGCCCCCATGGCTAGTGACATCGTCGTTGTCGAGGCAGACCCCTAGGACCCGTCGGACATCACCGAGAAGATGCTTCAATCGCTTGTCGATGGTGGACTCCTTTGCCCGGTGACAGACCCCACCAGGCCAGAGTGGATTGCTCCGTACGGTGAGCCCAAGCCGAGGCCTCACGACGGCTACATCATGAGCTTCGTCTCCTTTCACGAGCATGGCCTCGGCGTCCCGGCGGACCGGTTCATGCGGGCGCTCCCGCACTACTATGGCGTGGAGCTCCACAACTTCAATCCCAACTCTATCGCTCAGGTGGCTATCTTTGTTGCCATCTATGAGGGGTATTTGGGGATTGCTCCCCATTGGGAGTTATGGCTTCACCTATTCCGGGCAAGGCATACTACCAAGCCAATGGGTACGTCGGGCAAGAGGAAGGCGACGAGGGCCGGTGGCTGCACTCTCCAAGTGCGTCAGGACCGCCTACACCACTATATCCTGGCCCAACTTGTGTCCTCCAATTGCCAGTGGTACACGAGTTGGTTCTACCTCTGCAATGATGACAAAGGACTTCCCCCCTACACTGGGTGGATTATGGAGAGTTGCCCGGAGAGATGGAAGTACGGCGTCCCGAAGGACGATCAGCCCAAGCTACAGCCGCTTCTAGAGGGGCTAGCGAGGCTGTGGGGCCACAGTCTTACCGTGGCTGTGGTCGTGGCCACCTTCCACCGCCGGAGGGTGCTGCCGCTAATGGCTCAGCGGCGGTGGCTGTTCGAGATGAAGCCGGGTGAGCCTATTGAGGGCACCCAGATGTCCTCCTCTGCCCTTTCCGATGAGGAAATTCTTCGTCAGGTGGGGGAGACAGTAGAGGCAAAGCTAAGGGGCGGCAATTTGACCCCTATCGTGATGTGGTCTCGCTGGGGTTCCTCTCGCTGGTAAGTCATGTGCCACTGTAGCCTCTAAGCCTCCTCAATCTCCCCTTACCCCTTGTTTTCTTATGCGCGTCTGTCGTTCCTGTAGGTTATGAGGGACGTGCGCTCTTCTCCGCCGCCCGTCCCTGAGGACGCAAGGCGGCGGGCGATCAACCGCGCGCATGCCGATGCATAGAAAAAGCGGAAAGACGCCAAGGCGGCGAAGCGCACGAAGCAAATCCTCACGCGCGAGGAGCTGGATAAGCGCCGCCGCCAACAACGGAAGGATGGTCTCCCGTTAGAGGAATCCCCGTCGACGTCGCTATCGACGGAGGCCTTGGACGGGGATGACGGGGGCGAGATGGGGCGAGGTCCCCTAGACCACCTTCCTGACATAGTGGAGGTGGCGCCCAGGGTGTCGGCAAGCAGCCCGGCACTCCCGGGAGGAGGAGGAGAAATGGACCCGGGGCCAGCAATTGCCCGCTCCAGGGCTGAGGCCGACATGCCCGAGGCGTGGGCGTTGGGCAAACGCGCCATCAGCCCGGTGGGCTCGACGGCCGTGGTGGAGCGAGTGGCGGTGGAGACGACACCACCGCCCCCATAGAGGACCGAAGGGGCGCCGGGGTCCATCGAGGACCGACCGGCGCCGATGGATACAGAGGCGATGCCTCTACCGCCGCCTCCGCCGTTGCGGACGAGGTTTGCCATGGCGAAACGGTTGCCGACCCGTTCAAGGTAAGTGTATTTTTGGCGGGGTCATAGTGCATTCCGTTCACCTTTTTGGTCTCACGCTGACCCTGTAGGTTATTTTTCCTTAGTCAGAAGTGGCCTACGGACGAGCTCCCCTTAGCGCCCCTTAATGCGCTTAAGGCGAGCCCTGGCTCCTCTGCCCATTGGGTGGCAGAGGCACAAGCCGCTATCCAACGCGGCGTGGCATCGGCGAGGGTCGACCCGAAGGAGCCGGCCGCCCAAGGAGGGGCTGCTGAGGTAGCCCTTACACAGACGAGGGAGGGAGCGCTTCCGCTCAGTGGGGGCAAGGCTCACGAGTTATATGGGGCTGGCACGCCCTTGGTTGCCGAGGCCCCTGGGGTCTCCGAGGCTGAGGCGATAGAGGACAGGGCGCCCAAGACCATCGAGACTGCAGTGGCCGCGGTCGGTGTTTCTACGTCCTCCGAGGCCATGATGGTGGAGGCTAGAGCCCCCAAGGGCACCGATGCCGCCGTAATGGCAGCGAGGCCATCTACCCAGGAGGCGGAGATGAAGGCAGGGGAGGCCTCGGAGGCGCCCTTGGTTCAGGGGTCACCATTGTTGCGAGAGAGCGCCCGGGAGGTGGAGGTCTATCTGATCTCCTCTAATGATACTTCCCGGGCATGGGAGGTGGTCGACACCGAGGATGCCGATGTCGTGGAACAGCCGGCATCGGTCTTGGATGAGGGAAACTCAGCCCTCATGTGGGTACGGCTCGAGCCTCGCGGGTGGGATCACCCGCGGGTACTGTGGCGGAGCCGGGACGACCCTGAGGGGGAGCCTCTGTTCGCCCTTGAGGACGTAGCCGAGGGCGGGCGCTGGGGCACCTTTGAGCAATACCGCCAGCTGGCGGAGCGATCGCTATGGATGGCCCTGTCTGTGGTGGCCGACGAACTGCCCAGAGTCACCTAGGTTCGTGTTTTCCTTTCTCATGCGACGTTGTCGTTTTCTGGTTTTGTTGCAATCAATGACCCTCGTTCTGCTTCCCTAGGAGCTCAAGACCCAGTCGCTTGGGAAGTCGGTCTTTCTCCGGTGGGAGAGGGGCATCTGGGACCAGCTTCAGTGGCAGAAGGGCCTTCTTGCTGGTGCCAACGAGCTTCTGTCGGCGCAGAGCGTGGAGGTAGAGGACCTCCGCCTTCGTTGTGCTGACGCAAAGGTCGAGGTGGCCATGGCCTAGATGCAGCTCGCTCCTCTGGTGGCGCGGGTGAAGGAGTTGGAGGAGGAGCTCACCCGCACGGTCAGAGATCGGGATGCCTTCAGGGGCCGAGCCATTGAAGCTATGGCCTTGGCCGTGGATCTCATGGGGCAGCTGGGGGCAGAACAGAGGGCGCACCAGCTAACGAAAGGTGCCTTGGATGAGGCCCTTGCTGTAGCTGAGGCCTCGCGGACTGAGGTTGTGGTTTGGAGGGGGACGATCGAGGGTGAGTTTTAGTCCCCTCATTTTGTTTTCTTTTTCTTATGTTCGCTCCCTAACTCTCTTACGTGACGTAGAGCTGGGGAGTGAAGCTTCTTGGGCGGCCGAGGCTTCTTGGGTCGAGGCCCGGCGCTTGAAGGAGGAGGCCGAGGCTTCCAGGGCCGAGGCCCTGCGCTGGAAGGAGAAAACCGAGGCCTGTTAGGTCTAGACCCGACATTGGGAGCAGAAGGCCAAGGGTGAGTTCCATGGGTTTCTGCCCCTAACTTAGGTTGTTTTCTCCCTCGCTCGACCTCATTCCATTTTCCGTGGTGCAGAGTCAGAGGCAGAGGTTACTCGGGCCGCCGAGGCTTCCAGCGCGGTGCAGACGGTGCTTGAGACCGAGATCGGGGAGCACGAGGTGCTGAAGCGTGCTGCCCTTTCTGCCTACGAGGCCCTAGAGGTTGAAGGGGTTTAGTCAGGCAGCTCCCTGGGGAGCCGTTTGATCGCACTGAGCAACCAAATGCACAAGCGACTCCGAGGAGCGCTGCACACGGGTGTCAAGCGCGCACTAGCCATCATCTCTTCTCACTACGTTGGCATCGACCTTTTAGCCATCAGCGATGGGTATGTCCTGCCTGATGATGACGAGGAGGCTGACGTGGCGGTCACAAAGCTGATGGAGGCGGCGGAAGGTCCTGGCACGGCGCTGGCGATGCTCTTTGAAGAGGAGGTGGTTCCTCCCCAACCACCCGCTGGTGTTGAAGGCCCTGAGCCTTGATCTAGGCCCTAGGGGCTTATGTAAAAATAGAGTAGGAGTTATTTTTGTATCATCACGTTTGTGGCCATCGAGGCCTCTATTTCTGAAGTATTTGTGTTTCTTAGTTGTTTTTCTTATGTTTCCGAGCCTCTGCCCTCTGTTGCTTCTGATCAGATTTCGTTTGCAAAACACCCCTTTGGGGCCTAAGCCGTCCCTTGGGCGAGAGGTAGTGAGGGAGTGCTGTAGCCCGAAGGCGTAGGCCGTCTCGTGGCTCTACCGGCCTCTTGCCTAGGAAACAGACCTTGGTCCGAGGAGTTTTTACAACTGATTCGTCAGAGCCTGCTAGAGTCTTGACGTAGGAATTTTTGCGAAAAACAACTAAAGAATGGTGCGTGGGGCCTGGGGGGGAGTCCCCCCTAGCCCCTGAGGGAGGCTTGGTCCTACTGAGGCAGAGCCAAGTCTCCCTTGCTGTGTTACTGAATTGCCGAGACCTACGATGGGCTCGGGGGGTTACTCGAAAAATTAGACCAACTAAAGAACGCTTTTTAATTGTATTTCGAGAAACGACATATACAATGCTTGGAAATTTAGGGATAAAAGCGACATAGCTGTTCTATGTTCCAAGCATTGGTGAAGACTTCGCCCTTCTCGTTGGCCAACTTGTAGGTCCCGGGCTTCAGTACTTGGGCGATGATGTACGGTCCTTCCCATGGCGGGGTTAGCTTGTGGCGGCCCTTGTTGCTCTGTGCTTGCCTCAACACTAGGTTGCCTACCTTCAAGTCTCAGCCTCGGACGCGTTGGGCCTGATAGCGCCATAGGCTCTGCTGGTATTTGGCCGAGTGTAGTAGCGTGACGTCTCGGGCTTCCTCCAGTTGATCGAGGGCGTCCTCTCGGGTGGTGCGGTTACTTTGTTTGTTATAGGCTTGTAGCCTCGGGGAACCATATTCCAAATCGGTGGGGAGGATGGCCTCAGCCCCATAGACCAGGAAGAAAGGTGTGAACCCCGTGGCTCGGCTTGGAGTGTTCCTCAGGCTCCAGATGACCGATGGGAGTTTGGCAAGCCATTTCTTGCCAAACTTTTTCAACCGATTGTGAATCCTTGGCTTGAGGCCTTGTAGGATCATGCCATTGGCACGCTCTACTTGGCCATTGGTCCTTGGGTGTCCTATGGCCGACCAGGCCACACGGATGTGGTGGTCATCGCAAAACGTCAGGAACTTTTTGTCGGTGAACTGTGTCCCGTTGTCGGTGATGATGGTGTTGGGGACCCCAAACCTATGGATAATGTCAGTGAAGAACAGCACCGCCTGCTCGGATTTGATTCGATTGATTGGACGAGCCTCGATCCATTTGGAAAACTTGTCGATTGATACCAGAAGATGGGTGTAGCCCTGGGGGCCTTTTGTAGAGGCCCGACCATATCGAGCCCCCACACGGCAAACGGCCATGTGATGGGGATGGTTTGCAGGGCCAGGGCCAGGAGATGTGTCTACCGAGCATAGTACTAGCATCCTTCACAAGAGCATACTAGCTTGGTAGCATCGGCGACCGCCGTCGGCCAGTAGAACCCTTGGCGGAAAGCGTTCCCTATGAGCGTCCGAGGTACCGCATGGTGCCCGTAGGCGCCTGCGTGCAAGTCCCAAAGCAAGGCTTGGCCCGCCTCGGCAGTGATACATTGTTGGAGGACACCTAAGAGACTTCGCCTATACAATTCGTCATTGTAGAGGGCGTAGGTCTTGGCTCGGCGTGCAAGCCATTGTGCTTCGGTTTTGTCGCCAGGAAGCTCCCCCCGATCAAGCCAATCGAGGAACAGGACTCGCCAATCCGTGCCCTGATCAGTCTGCAGGGGCTCGGTGTTGACTTCCATGACCTCAGGCTCGATCGAGGGGGTCTCAGCAGCGGAGGGGGCGTCGAGCTTTGCCATGGGTTCCACAGGTGGGCCCTCCTCTGTTATCAAGGTGTAGCCAATGGAAAGTTTGTGGAGGTCTCTAGCGAAGACGTTCGGGGGGACTAGGGCCCGTGCCGAGGCCATTTTTGCTAGCTCGTCAGCGGCCTCATTGTACTTCCACGCGATGTGATTTAGTTCAAGACCGTCGAACTTGTCTTCTAGGCATCGTACCAACTTGCAGTAAGCCTCCATTTTAGGGTCGAGGCAATTTGACTCCTTCATTACCTGATCTATGACAAGCCGTGAGTCACCTCGGACGTCGAGGCGCCGTGCCCCAAGTTCGATGGCGACCTGTAAGCCATTGATGAGGGCCTCATACTCTGCCACGTTGTTGGAGGCGGCGAAGTGGAGCCGCACCATGCAGCGCATGTGTACTCCGAGGGGCAAGATGAACAGTAGACCCACGCCTGCCTCAGTTTTCATCAGGGATCCATCGAAGTACAGGGTCTAGCACTCCATCTGAGTTTGAGCCGGTGGTAGTTGGGTGTCTGTCCACTTGGCCACGAAATCGGCCAAGACCTGAGACTTGATCGCTTTCCGAGGCGCAAAAGTCAAGGTTTCCCCCATAAGCTCGATGGCCCACTTGGCTATCCTGCCCGAGGCCTCCCAGTTATGAACTATCTCCCCCAGGGGAAAAGATGATATCACAGTGACTGGGTGAGACTTGAAGTAGTGACGTAGTTTGCGCCGGGCCAGGACCACGGCGTAGACTAGCTTCTGGATGTGGGGGTAGCGTGCTTTGGTCTCGGAGAGCACCTTGCTGATGAAATAAACAGGTCGTTGGGTGGGCAGAGTATGTCCCTCTTCTTACCTCTCTACCACTATGGTAGCGCTGACCACTTGGGTCATTGCGGCGACGTAGAGTAAGAGAGCCTCATCCCTGGCCGAGGGTACCAGGATGGGAGGATTTGTGAGCAGCCTCTTGAGTCTGTCGAGGGCTTCCTCGGCCTTGGGGGTCCAGGAAAAACGCTCGGATTTTCTCAAGAGTCGGTATAGAGGCAAACCTTTTTCACCGAGGCACGAGATGAAGCGGCTCAAGGCCACAAGGCATCCCATGACCCTTTGTACTCCCTTGAGGTCTCCGATTGGTCCCATGCTGGTTATGGCTGAGACTTTCTCTGGGTTGGCTTCAATGCCGCGTTCCGAGACTATGAATCCCAAGAGCATGCCTCGGGGGACCCCGAACACACACTTCTTGGGATTGAGCTTGATGCCCTTCTCTCTAAGGCATTTGAAGGTTATCCTCAAGTCATCGATGAGGTCCTCGGCCTTTCTGGTCTTGACCATGATGTCATCTACATAGGCCTCGACGGTCCGCCCAATGTTGTCGCCAAAGCCCCAGGTCATGCACCGCTGGTACGTGGCACCTGTGTTTCTAAGGCCAAAAGGCATAGTCACATAGCAGTACATGCCGAATGGTGTGATGAAGGAAGTCACAAGCTGGTCTGACTCTTTCATCTTGATCTGATGGTAACCAGAATACGCATCAAGGAAAGACAAGGTCTCACACCCTGCCATGGAATCAACAATTTGATCAATTTGGGGTAATGGAAAGGGGACTTTTGGACAGGCTTTGTTCAAACCGGTGTAGTCCATGCACATCCTCCATTTCCCATTTTTCTTCTTGACCAACATGGGGTTAGCCAACCACTCTGGGTGGGACACTTCTTTAATGAATCTGGCCGCCAAGAGTTTCTGTATCTCCTCACCGATGACCCTATGCTTTTCCTTGTCGAAGCGGTGCAGGCATTGCCTCACCGGTCTAGATCCGTCCCGGATGTCCAGGGCATGCTTGGCGACCTCCCTTGGTATGTCTGGCATGTCCGAGGGACTCCATGCGAATATGTCGGCATTCGCATGGAGAAAGTCGATGAGCACGGCTTCCTATCTGATGTTGAGGGTGGCGCTGATCCTCAGCGCCTGTTCGTCGAGGCAGGTGGGGTCGACTGGGACGAGTTTGATGGTTTCCACGGGCTCGAACACCCCCGTGCGACGCTTGGAGTCAGGTGCCTCGCCACTGAGTTGGTCGAGGTGGGCGATGAGGGTCTCGGCCTCCGCTAGAGCCTCGGCGTACTCAATGCACTCGACGTCGCAGTCGTATGCATGTTCGTATGTGGACTCAATCGTGATGATACCGCTAGGGCCTGGCATCTTAAGCTTGAGGTAAGTATAGTTGGGTACTGCCATGAATTTGGCGTAGCACGGCCGCCCCAGGATGGCATGGTAGGCTCCCCCAAACCCGACTACCTCGAAGGTAAGGACTTCCTTGCGGTAGTTGGAGGGGGTGCCAAAGTAGACGGGAAGGTCGATGCGTCCGATGGGTCGCGTGTGCTTCCCTAGCATGATGCCGTGGAAGGGGGCGGCGTTGCCTTAGAGCCTCGACCGGTCGATCTCCAAGAGCTCCAGGGTATTGACGTAGAGGATGTTGAGGCCGCTGCCTCCATCCATCAATACCTTGGAGAGTCGGGTGTTGCCGATGATCGGGTCGATAACCAGTGGGTACTGCTTGGGATTCGGAACGTGGTCCGGATGGTCATCTCGATCGAAGGTGATCGCCTCCCGAGACCAGTCGAGGTACTGGGGGTGGCCACCTTGATCGAGAAGATCTCTCGGCGTTCCCCCTTGCGCTGCCGCACCGTAAGGCACGCCGAGGGCCCACCGAAGATCATGAAGGCGTTGTGTACCTCGGGAAACCCGTCGTCCTTATCTTCGTCCCAGTCGCCGGTGCCCTTCTGCTTAGCATCATCGTCGGGGAGCCCGAGCCTGGCGTAGTAATGTCGTAGCATGGAGCAATCCTCGAGGGCGTGCTTGACCGGGCCTTGGTGGTAAGGGCAGGGTTTCTTGAGCATGTCGTCAAAAGGCCTAGGGCCTCTAGGGCCTCGGGGATTCTTGCATTCTATGGCCCTGACCAGATCAACCTCTAGGACTTCCTGCTTCCCTAGGTGCCCCTTTTTCTTTCTCTTGGGGAGGTGGGAGGCCGAGGCCTCGAGGGCCTCGTCCCTCCGCTTTCCCTTGGTGTCGCTGTCGGGGAAGATGGCTCCGACAGCCTCTTCGCCCGAGGCAAAGTTGGTGGCGATGTCGAGGAGCGCAGCAGCGGTGCGCAGCACATTTTGACCTAACTCCCAAACCAGGTCTCGGTAGGTTGTGCCGGAGAGGAAAGCCTGGACGATCTCTGAGTCACCGACGCTGGGCAACTCGGTGCACTGTTTGGAGAAGCATTGGATAAAGTCTCAGAGAGACTCGTCCAGCTTCTGGCGATAGCTTTTAAGGTCCCAGGAATTCCTAGGGCGCATGTATGTGCCTTGGAAGTTCCCAACGAAGATCCTAACCAAGTCGCGCCAGTCGTGGATTTGTGAGGGAGGAAGGTGCTCGAGCCAGGCTCACGCTGAGTCTGACAAGAGCAAGGGGAGGTTGCGGATGATGAGCAGGTCATCATCCACGCCACCTAGCTGGCAGGCCAGGCGGTAATCGGCAAGCTAGAGTTTGGGGTTGGTCTCACCGCTATATTTCGCGAGATTGGCTGGTTGCCAAAATTGGGCTAGGAAAAGGGCAGCACGGATGGCCCTGCTGAAGACTCGAGGGCCTGGTGGTTTAGAAGAAGGACTGCAGTCCTCCTCGCTGTCGTAGCGACCGCCTCAGTGTGGGTGGTAGCCCCGAGCGGGCCCCTCGTTGTTGTGGTGTCGTCGCCTGCTGACCACCTCATGGTCTCCCTAAGCCTCACATCGATTGCTGAGGCGGTCCAGAAGCACGGGGACCCTGTGGGCTATCGGTGCTTGAGCGGGCTCAAGACGAGCCGAGGCCTCCCTGACCTACCGAGGCAGTGCCGTGGGTAGGTTCGAGACACCCCCATGCCGTCGGGAGACAGAACTCTCGGCCTACTAAACCACGGCGGTCTCTAGGAGATCCCGGAGCTCGCCGTGGACCCACCGCCCCTCCATGGTAGAGGGCTCGGGCATTGCACGGACCAGCATTGCCGTAGCCGCGATGTTCTGGCTAGCGCGATTGAAGACTGGGGGTTGCTCACTCCCTTCGTCGTCATGGATGCGGTGGTGTACATCACGGGCCCTCCGTTGGGCTCCCCCACCTTCGCTACGACCTCGCTGCTCCTGTTTGAGAGTGTCTCGAAGCTGCTGCAGAAGGAGTTGGTCTTGTTCGACCTTGGCCTAGAGCTCATGGAGTTGTTCTAGGTCTAGGCGTTGAGGTCACGCAAGGGCAGGGGTCTCGTTTCATGCGGCCGGCAGGACAATGCGTGGAGGCATGGCAGCGCCTGTACCTGGGCGAAGCGGGGAATGGCTACCTGCCCCCTCATCCTCCTCGCCCGCTCTTGGCATCCTGAGCCCGACGTGAAAACACTCGCGAGTGGGGTTGTAGATGCCTTTGTCGTCGGAGTCAGAGTAGCCTAAGCAGTAGTCGCTTGCAGCCAAGAACTAGCGCATAGCCCTAGGGTCGTGGAGTTCGGAGAAATCCACTCCGGGCCATGCCTCGTCCTCCTCTGAGGAGTTGGCGTGGGTGCTTAGGTCGAGAATGAAGCGCTGGCGGCGTTCTGAGAGATCCTCGTGAGCGGTAGTGTAAGCGTAGGCATAGGAGGTAGCGGCATTTCTCAACCCAAAGGGGTATGGGGATGGTGCCGTCGTCAGACCCTGCTCCGCCGGGATCGGCTCCTCAGGGAGCGGTGGAGCAGGGCTTGATAACGGGGCATCACCGTGTGCCACCAGCGATTTTCCTTTGTCCAAGCTCAGGCTAGACAGGTCCCTAGCCAGGGACCCTGTGCCAACAGCTGATCGTAGGATATCGGCGGGGGGCGGCGTGCCACCCCGGATTCGCGTAGCGTCGGGGTGGTCTTGCTCGCATCGTGCCTAGCGAGCGTGGTGGGAGCGGCCGCCCGGGCGCCGACTGCACCTGGGCTGCCGCTGCGCGACTTCATCATTGGTTGGTGGGGCTCGAGGAGTGAGGAGTACCATGTTGTACTTATGCCCTAGGGACATGAACTCTAGGCTCCCAAACCAAACCACCGTGCTGAGACACAATGGTCGTACGGAGTCTGCCATCCGGGACTTGCTGGGATGACGAAATTGACACGCAGAGGCCCCTACCTAGCGTGCCAACTGTCGGTGTTTTGGACCGGAGGGTCCTCAACCGACTAGTGAATTTGAACTACGTGCCCCTAATCCCGGATGGTGATGCAAAGAGACACAAGGTTTATACTGGTTCAGGCAACCGATGCCCTACGTCTAGTCTGAGAGATCGATCTTATATTCCTTACACCGAAGTGCTTGTAGTAGGGGGTTACAAGCTAGGGGAGAGAGGGAGCTAATCCCAGGTCTCGGCAAGGTGTTGTGTGGGCTGCTTGAGATGTTGCTCTCAGGCGGCTGGGATGTGTGTGTGTGTGTGTTACCAGGTCTTTCCCCCTCTCTAAGTGGCCCAAGTCCTCTCCTTTTATAGTTGAAGGGAGGACAAGGACAATACATGTGTTAACTATGCGGCGTCGTGCAAACAGGGGCGGCATGTCCGAGCCCTGTGGCCTGTTCCTGTGGCGGCGTGGTCATCGGAGTGGTCCGTCCTTAGAGCACTAGGGCGGCGTGCCAGTCCCATCTGATCCTGTGCGTCGTGAGAGCCCTGGGACTACCTCGGAGTGGGTGCGGCGGTGGACGTGCAAGCCGCTATGGACGGACTGTGCGCAAGGCCGAGGCTTGGTCGGTGCCGAGGCTGCACCGCAGTGGGGGGTCTCGGCGGGTACAAACCCCGAGATAGTCGAGACCTTGGTGCACAGTGCTGAGGCCCTGAGTGGGCGGCTGATCTGGTGCGCCGGCTTGGAGGCGGTGATAACCCGGGCCAAGTTGTCCATGTCGCGTTGTTTTCGAGGCGGGGATCGCGAGGCACAGTGCAGTGTGGGCGCTGATCGTGGGCACAGCGTCAGAACACAGTGTCCGGTAATCCCCGCCATGCCCTGTCCCAGCTGGTATGGTGTTGATGCAACCTCAGGTCCCGTCGGCCATTCTATGGCGTCGAGCCATCGCCTGGCTGAGATTGCGAGAGTGGTTGAAGTATTAATGAGATATGACGTGCTGTCGAGAAGACCGGCCGAGGCGGGGGCGATGGACTATGGATAAGCTGGTCTCGCGCGATACGGAGAATGAGGCCTCGCGCGAGACGGAGAGCGGAGCCTCGTGCGAGACGGAGAATGCACCCCCTGCCAAGGCCTTCCGTGGAGAGCCTCGTGCGAGGCGGAGATTGTGTTCCCTGCCGAGGCCTCCCGTGGAGAGCCTCGCGCGAGGCGGAGATTACATCAGGATACCGAGACCTCCTACGCGAGGCTTGAGGCGAGGCGGAGGGCTCGGTGGGCCCGGTCGTGGCGGGCGAGGGGCCCACGGCTTACCTTCTAGCTTTGTTTTCGATGGGACTTAAGTGACCCCTTTGATGTTTGTTCGGGGTACCCCGTTCTAAGGTACCCGACACATACCCTGTACATCTACGGGAACAATACTCTATAACCGCCCTGACACAAACAGTGTTGTAGGCGCCTACATTTCCCCTACAGTATTGCGGGCACCATTAAACTCCCATACGGTAAGGCTCCCCCCATATGCCTCTGGGTATCGACAGTGTTGTGGACGCCGGGATTTACCATACCGAGTGCACATGGTGAAACTCCTCACATGCCTCTGGGCATCAACAATATGTGCAGGTACCGACATCTACTATACCCAAACAAGAACGACGAAACCTCCCATGTGCATCTGACATCCAACAGTGTTGTGGGCCCCTACCATCATCCTGTATCCATCGGCGTGGGCAACAAGGCTTAGAAGCATTCGTACTCTCTCCCTCTCATTTGTAAGGCCACCCCCTCTATCTATAAAAGAGGATGCGCTCTCTCTCAATAGATCAAGTTGATTAAAGCCCAATCCATTTAGATTCATTAGATCGATCTAATTCACTAGCTCACAACCACAGAACCACCAGGTTCGGACTTCAAGCACACGCTTGAACACTTAGCTCATAGCGGAGCTCCTGTCGCTCTCGACCCTTCCGACCGGAGCCGATCGGACCTCTTGTGCACCCCATCTTTCTCCTTCTCGTTTGTAACCCCACTATAGACTTCGAGCACCTGGGCTCAGGAATAAAGTCACCGACCGACTCAAACTGGACGTAGGGCGTGTTGCCTGAACCAGTATAAACCCTGTGCCATTGAGTGCTAGGCCACATCCGATCACAACGTACGTCAAAACTATAAATATTTACATGTTGGTCACTTTCTGCACCGACACTTTTGTTATGTTATCGTCACTCCATGTTTTCTACACCAACATGATCACATATAGGAATGAATGATTCCATGTGTTCATACAAATAAACAAGATCAAGTGTGAGGCGGTTACAAGATAGTATGATTTTTTTGTTGTCATCAAAGTCAATTGAGGGTCTACATAGTCTAGGTCATTAGCACCAAGTAGTCATAATAGTTAACAAGAGTGACTACTAGTAAATAAATACCAAAAGCGTACCATAGAGGCTTCAAATAATTCTAAGCTAGGCACCAGATCATGGTTTTACCCAAAAAAAAGTCTAAATTTGCTTTAATATTTTTCCAATTTAAAAAAGGATAAATTCTTTAGATTAAACTAGACTAGATTTTAGAATTTTTACTTACATAACTTTTTGGGAAACATATCTGGATTTTGTCTAAAAATAATTATTTTTAGTATGATTTTACCATTCAGAACTATTCACTAATCACAATTGATGTGGATGTGGCGTCACGTTAGACAAAACCGTAAGGTTAAAGAAGAGACTAAAATCCGGTTTTGTAAATAGTTATAGTTGAGGAAGGTCAAAATACTTTTTGCTTTTTCCCCTGGCCTCCTAATTTATCATAGCTATTCATTTTCTGCCCCTCAAACGAGATTGTACTCCAACGTAATTATACGTAATTTCGAAAAAAAAAACGGTCGTATGTTCTACGTTCGCCATCACTACACAGAACCGTATTCAATAGTACTGTCCCCATTTCTAATTGCTCTAGTGCTACTCCGCACTTTCATTCCGGTGATCTTTTATAGATGCCGCGTTCGCCTTGCGGTGAATTTTCAACTATATCAGCTGCAGATCGAACGCTTCCTCGTGCGAAGCGATCGCGTGAACTTCCGCCACGGTCCGGCGCCGTTCGGCGGCAATCCACGTCTCTGGTACCGGAGAAGGCGGAGATCCGGTCGGCGAGCGCGGCCGCGCCGCCACGGTGCGCTCCGACCCGACGCAATGACCGGAGTACCGGACCTGCCCAACCCACCGACGACGCGGCAAGTGAAATCCGCGAGCACCCCTATGACAAACTGACAGGGTGACTCCGTGACCTTGAGTGCCTACCCGCCGACTCCCACTCGGCCACTCCGAGTCTCCCACAGTCCCACTACGCCACTACCCCATCCCGGTGCGGCGCCACCTTCCCCTTCCGGCACTCCCCTTCTCGTCTCTTATGGTGCCCAGCCTCTCGCTGCGCCACTACTAGCGCACCGTTCCCCCCTCATCCATGGCCGCGGCGTCGTTCACCCGCGCTTTATCTCTCCACCTGCTCCTCCTCTTCCTCCTTGCTGGCTCGGCGCTCGGCAAGACGGTGAAGAGAGACGGTACGTGACTGTTCCTTCTCCCACACCGTCGATCCCGTCCACGAACTCTTGGCTGCTTACTGCGAGTCGACGTTTTAGACGAAAGATCGATTCTTTTGTGCGCGTCATTGGAGATCTGAACCCAACCTTCCATCCGGAGCCATGCGTTTCCCTGCTCAGTGGCGCTAAATTGGGCGTCTGTTCTATTGGTACGGCCGTACGGGTAGCATTGGCCTCCCTTGCAGTCACGAGCTCGGCTGTGCATTTCTGGAGACGCGTGATATATAATGTTCTTGCATAATCTCTGGCGCAACACTGTCGGATCTATTTATTAGCATCTCAATTAAGATGTAAATTGGTTTCATATGTGGTAATTTTAGTTTGTATATATAATATACTCTCCGCAGAATTTGGGCCCAACAGTACAAAGGGGTGACTGCTGAGACTTTGTGATTGAGTTGTAACTGAAGTAATGTTCATAAAATCATGATAGTTAACATGCACTATGTAATAAGGGCCTGGAAATGATTCTACAAATGCCGGCGCAGCCATCACAAATTGCGCCAAATGGGCTGTTAGCATAGATGATGCTCTTTTAGTTGTTGTAAGATTCATGTAAATCGATCTCTAGTACTGTAGGGGTGGCGTGGTCTTCACTTAATCGTGAAACCGCGCACAAAAGTGGGCGTGGCTTGCGCCTGCACAGCCTTGTAAATTGCTCTCCTCTTATCAATGAAAGCCGGTAATGGATCTTTCGCGAGAAAAAAACATGCACTATGTAGTGTGCCATTTTTTCGTTCAAAAAAAATAGTGTCATTTCCTAGTGCCACCAATGAGTGTTATGGTTCCTGATTGCTCGAGGACTCAGGAGAGTAGTTGTGCTCGGAGGCATTGCTCACAGTTAGCAATGTTTATAAACTGTTCAGTAGGTGCTCAGTGCTTAAGCGCTGGAACTAAAATCAGTCTATTTTTTATGCAGTGAAAGCATTGAATGAGATCAAATCTTCACTAGGCTGGAGAGTTGTATACTCATGGGTCGGTGATGATCCTTGTGGGCATGGTGATCTACCCCCCTGGTCCGGTGTGACATGTTCTCAGCAAGGGGATTACAGAGTTGTGACAGAACTGTAAGCACCATTCTATCCTTTTCTTGATTGTACCTTGTCACCTGGGCTCCTGGCATGCATGAGCATTTGGAAGCTATTTTATGGTTGGAAAGTTTCTTTCCTGAGATAAAAAAAGGTGTAAGACTTGAAGCCTCAAAGGTCGTTTTTTTTTGTTGCTCCAACATAGGAAACCCTTCATCACCTAGAAAATTGAAACGGCTCCTGACCTTGCAAATATTGTCCAAAAACTATTTGGCTACACACATATCTCCATATTGCAGCCATTTGTCATGGCTTTTGTTAAAGCTACCCAAAAGAAAAAGTAAACTGTTGTTAGAACAAGGCAGCATTACCTACTTTCCTACTGCATGGATATTTTTTTCATGGTTGGAAATAAATAAGATACTTTGCAATTTAGCATCTATGACCAATACAGGTGTTCTGGTTATGGATTTCAACTCTATGAATTGCAAGACCATGTTTACTGCTTGTCTGAAGCTTCATGCATCGTCAATCATTTTTACACATACATGCCTGAATGCCATATTGTGTATCTTATTTCAGGGAAGTCTATGCTGTATCAATAGTTGGTCCTTTCCCAACAGCAGTAACTAACCTGTTGGATCTAAGAAGATTGTAAGAACCTTTTCCTTGTCAGTCCTGTTTTATTAATATGTTCGATATTAGCATCTAGGAGGACATGACTGTTTATGTTTCATGATTATTTGATATAAACTGATTGGGTTCATGTTCTTCATATACCTGTTGTTAAGTGTCTGTTGGTTTTTAGATTACCATTCAGTGGTAAGATACTAAGACCACACAGCAAGGTATCTGATAGATTTATACTTTATTGTAAAAAGAAACATTGAAGTTCCATGTCTGCTGCAGCTATGTCCTGAGTTTGGAGAGATCAATTGCCGCAAGGGAAAGCTAGATTTACCCCTAAACTATCATCACTTAATAACTTAACTATGCCAGCTTCTGTTTTGTTTATTTCTCTGAGTTGCACTTTTATTTTCTGTCAAAAAAATATCACTAATTGAAGGCGGTCTTATTATTGAATGACCTTGTGAAGGGCTGCAGTAGAACAACTTTATGACTTTGACCAGTATGTAACTTAATTATCCACTTAATAGGGATCTCCACAATAACAAGTTGACAGGGCCAATTCCCCCGCAGATTGGACGGTTGAAACATCTCAGGATATTGTAAGTATGGATTATATTTGTGCATACTGAGTATATGCTTTCAGGTCAAGATGTTTGCACTTTAGAGCAGTTTCAGTTTTTGCAACATTGAACATAAGTCTCTTTATTCTCTGCAATACTCCAATGTCCTCGGATAATGATAGCCCTTGAATCAATGCTGCACCAATACTACTTTCTTGCACTTTGAGTCCATGGCTAATTTGAGTGTAGTTGCTCTTCATCTAAGCAAGTGTTCTTGTAAACTTAGGAATCTGAGGTGGAATAAGCTTCAAGATGTGCTTCCACCTGAAATTGGTGAACTGAAGAAACTGACACACTTGTAAGTTCATTTTTAGAATGTACTTAGTTTATGTGGATACATAAATGTTCACTTTTGATTTCTCTAAGTGTTATTGGGAATTTTTAGGTATTTGAGCTTCAATAACTTCAAAGGCGAGATTCCAGTGGAGCTTGCAAACCTGCCAGAACTTCGTTATCTGTATCTTCATGAGAACCGCTTCACTGGGCGAATCCCCCCTGAACTTGGAACTCTAAAGAACCTACGTCACCTGTAAACATCCTACTTGATTCCTTCTATTTCTTGTTCACCTTTAGAAGGAAAACCAAGTCATATTTACTACCTCAATTATAACCATCCTGGTTTGTGAGATGTCGTGGACTTGTGGCAAATAATAAATTCTCCTTTTGCAGTGACGTTGGCAACAACCACCTGACAGGCACTCTCAGGGATTTTATCGGCAATGGGAATGGCTTCCCTTCCCTGAGAAATCTGTATGTGAAAATATAACATGCTACCAAATTCATCCGTCTCTCGTGAATGGTGAGTGTTGTCTTTGCTGACTGCTGAGTTTTGTCTCTCAGATACCTTAACAACAATGAATTGACTGGTGTGCTGCCAGATCAGATTGCAAATTTGGCGAACCTTGAGATTTTGTAAGTCTTCTCTGAAGCTGAAGATTTTATTGCATTAAGACCTGTCATCATATTTTTCCTTTGAAAAATAAGGAATACTGGATCATCTGATCATCCTTATACCTTCTTCAGGCACTTGTCCAATAATAAGATGATCGGATCAATATTGCCCAAGCTAGTTCACATTCCAAGGCTGATCTATTTGTGAGTCTCACTGCTTAAACCTTGTCTGAATTCTATATGGGAGGAAGGATCATTTAGTGTTCTTTTGGTTCTGATGTTCTTATATTACAATGGTTTGTGACAGGTACTTGGACAATAACAACTTCATTGGGAGGATACCCGAAGGGTTATATAGGCATCCATTTCTGAAGGAGCTGTAAGTTGGCTTCAGAATCTCAATTATATATTATTTCAGAAAGATTTTCATTTTACTTCTACTTTATATTTATTGAAGTACATATATGCCCTTGCTGCAGGTACATCGAAGGAAATCACTTCAGACCAGGAACCAGATCAAAAGGAACACACAAGGTGCTGGAATTGCCTGATGCTGACATTTTAGTTTAGCAAGCTCGTTTGGGGGACCTGAGGTCTTGGGGTCCTGCCGATACCACGATTGTTTTTAGGGCATATATGTAGCTTTTGTTTGTCACTGCACTATTCAGTGACAAATTTACATTTGAAAAAAGTCTCTTGCAAAAAAGAGAGAAAAAAACAGTGAATAGTAGAGGCCACTGTCACACTGCCGACATTATTAGATGAGTGTACATGTTGTATTGTTTACCCTGTATCTTTGGTGTATGATGGAGATGCTCGTCAGATGTAACGCCAGCACATCGCATGGCACCGACAGTCCTGGTACAACCAGTGGCCAATGATATTTTTGTTACACGCTGGGCATGATCTGTCCTTTTTTGGAAGCAAATTTGGTGCCACCAACACTTGAAAGCGTGGGCATGTGGGGAGAATCTGCTAATACCAGGCTGGATCTGCCCAAGAAAAGATCAGGCAGAACAACTGCATTCCAGACATGCTCTCCATTTATGAACAGAAGTTGGGTTAACCCAGGAGAAGTCAAGGTAGTGCATACGATTGAGGAATATATAAATAACTGAAAGAAACTAGAGCCTTTTTAGCTAATAGCTAAAAAACAGAAACTAGGGTGTTTCGTGGCGCGCATAGCACCATGTCTTCTACAAACATGGGTTCAGAAGATCCAATATGCTGCGCAGTTTGATTGGATGATTGTCGCAGCAAAGAATACTGTCCAGATCACATGCGTTTCTACACCATTTATAACTTTAACAATATTGCCTTTGTTGTTAGTGGTCCATGCTGCCTTTTCGGTATTCTGTTCCCTTCTGAACTCCCACTGTTTGTACCATGATTATTGCATTCCAAGAAATTGGATGCATCTCAGAATCCATGTCCGAATTGATGATGTCGCCACAGTTGCAACGGAATACAGCATATGGCAGATTGCGCTTTCATCCTGCACAATTTCAATTTTAATCTTGGTATAAGCCCATTACTTCCGTTGTACCAGTTTCTGTTACTGCTTTCGGAACTCCAAATATACCAAATGCCCCATTCTATGGTTGTGGCAGTACTTGCACTCTTGATCCTTTTGCCTTAGCGAAACATTTCCCTTCAGTCTTTCAGCGACACGAAGAACTGAAGAGTCGCTATCTGCCCAAATGGTCCAGTTCTCCGACTCCCTCGCAAATCCGGTGCTATCTTTTTTTGCCGGATCAAGAGTTGTGAGTGAGTCAGGCTTGAGCTGCCCAAGGCACATGGAGGACAGGCATCTTTGTTTGGGCAATGGCATATTGACAAGCACACAGGGGGCAATCGCTTCGCTTGGTGTGGAAAGACCTAGCTTAAAAAACATGAACAAAACCATAAGCCAATGCCCAATGTCAGGCTACAGTGGCACAGGCTTGTGATGCACTGCAGGCTTCTGATGCTTTTCATGAGGATTGTGGTCCCGGTCCATTATTACATGCTAGTAGTTGTACGGAGTAACTTAGGCCCCGTTTAGATAAAAAAATTCTAGATTTTGGCTACTGTAGCACTTTCGTTTGTATTTGGCAATTAGTGTCTAATTATGGACTAATTAGGTTTAAAAGTTTCGTCTCGCGATTTCTCACCTAACTATGCAATTAGTTTTTTTTTCGTCTACATTTAGTACTCCATGCATGTACCGCAAGATTCGATGTGACGGGTACTGCGTAAAATTTTTTAGAATCTAAACAGGCCTTAGCAATGGATAGGCCTTGTTCGGCTTACCCATATTCGACTTGTTCGGCTTGTTTTTTCAGCCGGAACAGTGTTTTTCTCTCACAACAATTCAGCCAGAACAGTGTTTTCAGCCAGTTTCAGCCAAATTTCAGACCAGCGAACGGGTCTATAAAGTCTTGGGGGACAGTAAATGTGCAGCAGGAAATGCACCTGTTCGACACTGTATCATGGTAAAAGTTGCGATGAACTGAGGATGCATACATCACCGACATGTGATCTGGAGAGTTTAGGGAGATGTCAGAGGGTTAGGTCTGCCGACACGAGGTTCTGAATGTTGCTTCCTAGGATTATGTGCTTATGTTTCATAGATTATACTACTAACAATTAGTCTGGAGCAGCACCCCTGAATAAGAACAAGCAGGAGGAGAGCATGCAAAACTGCGAACGTGCACAGTGGCGGCGTGACTGTATTTGGCTGTCGGATATGCGGCCTGTTGGGCAGGCTGAATCTGCCTGTATGTAGCTTGGCTTATTAGCCAGTCAGTAGTATTTTTTTCTCATACTAAATCAGTTAGTAGTATAGCTTATGGCTTATAAGCCAATCCAACGGTGCCACGGCTGCAGCAGTGCAGCCCGAGCGAGCAGAGCAGGAAAAAATATGCATACAATATGCATCCAGACTCAGTGCATACACAGGTCAATCTGCTGCCGACAAATCAATGGCATCCACGGCATGTACTCATCCAGCGGCAGTTGGCAACGTCCTCGTTCTGTGATTGGCTCGGTTCTCATGCGCTCGGCTGCAGGCTCTCCTCCGCCGATGCTGTTGGTTCTCCACGTGGCAATAAATTGACTCTGTATGCATGGAGACTGTATGCATCTAATTTTCTTCCGCGGAGCAGGGACCAACCTAATCTTTTTTCACTTGTTTTCCCCGTCTGCAGACGAATCAAGCAGAGCTTGCACAGGCCAGGGCGCCAGGCCAAGCGTTGCCACCGGCCCACCGCGCCTCTGCGTTGGGCGTGGGGACGACGCCTGCCTGAGGGCCGGAGCACGCGGCGGCTCTGGCCGCCTTGTTGTTTTGTCACCAAACACCAACGAGGCCGAGGCACCATGCACCAACCAAAGCCATGGACGCCGAGTCCGGCGCTGTGAGATGCGAGCCTGAGCCCCAGCGCCGTCGCCCGTCAGAATCTGACGATCGAGAGACCCCAGCCGTTTGGATATTGCTCTGGGTCCCCGCGAGAAAATCAGGGGCATTTTTTTTTATCCTCGAGGGATGAGGAGGTTTGGTAGGGCTCGATCGATCGATCGTGGAGTTGTTTGGATAATACTAGCTGCGATTACAAAAGAATCTAGTGCTGTAGTATGAAGCAGGAGACAATCAAAGTGTCTTTTTGATGAACAGATACCATAATTCTTTGCCTGTCTTCAGCTCTACTGCCCCTGCTTGGCTCCTTCCTTCTTCATCACTCGTCAGTCATCACTCATCAGTTGGTGGTGGCAAGACCAGGTACCGACCCAACCCAAGACCACCAAAACCACCTCCACCGAACCAAACGGCCGGCCTCCCCTCAGACAAGGAGGCATATTGAATTCAGTCCATGTCACTACTAAAAAGCACTCCGTTTGTTTGATCCACAGCTTTGTTTTCCCCCTCGGCCCTCCCCAAAAGAACTAAAAAGTTCACTGAAAACAAGGGACCCAACCCAAGTCCCTAGCACAGATCTGCTCTGCTCAACATTGCCGGGAGCTCATCCACTTTACCTGCAAGTAGACGTAGTATACTAGGGTAGAGACCACATTTATATTAACCGGATAGCCTAGCCTAGCCATTTGGATGTTTTCATTCACGATGAACTTATAGAGCCGGCACAAGGTGTTGTAACATGGCTTCAGCGGGTGGCGAAGGCCTCCGACAGCGAGGTGTCGCCAAGGTGTCTTCGACCGTCTTAGGGCGGAGACCCGGCGCTGACTAAAGAAACTTTCCTGGCTATGCTCGGAGGGCGCTGAACGGGCCAGGCACACACGTCTCCGACCGCCCAGGCGGCCGCCGCCCCGTTCCGACTTACGGGCATCTCCGGTAATAAGGGCGGAGGCCGCCCTACCTCTGAACTAATCAAGCAAACAACCTTGCCTAAGTGTGTGCAGGTACTCAAGCGCAGGCGCCCGTGGTCCGCGCAAACGCGCCAACATGGCCCCTGCGCGTCCGGGCGGAGACCTACGGATGATGTCTCCGACCGGACCGGCGGAGACCCGCCAAGGCGACGGCGCCCCCTGAAGGCGGAGGCCAGCGTCGAGAACCATGGCCCCTACGCGGCCGGGCGGGGAGACCTACGGATGATGTCTCCGACCGGACCGGCGGAGACCCGCCAAGGCGACGACGCGCCCCTGAAGGCGGAGGCCAGCGTCGAGAACCATGGCCCCCGCGCGATCGGGCGGAGACTCGCGGGTGATGTCTCCGACCGGACGGCGGAGACCCACCGAGGCAGCGGCGCGCCCCTGGAGATGGAGGCCAGCGCCGGGGACCCAGGCCTTTGGGCCGAAGACCGAGGCATGGTGGGCCGGCTGCTCATGGAGGCCCCTTACTTGAAGACGGTATGACAGGATTGCCCCGCAAACAAGAGGCTAGCGGCGGAATATTCCAGGAATGTACTGTAGCAGTTGAGGGGCATTGTAATAAATTCTGTCATGAAGTAGTTGAGTCCTATAAATAGGGAACACTTGTAACTGTGCAGATGGTTGGTGAACGAATTAATGAAACCCTAGTTCTTTGTGCCAGCTTCCCACAAGTTCACCTGTCGAGCCTATCCCGAGCCTCCGCCCGAGGGCGACCCCTGACGGGCGGAGGCCCCAGTCTCCCCCACACTGTCTGAAACCGCTAGTTTCAACATTGGCGCCCACCGTTGTTTGGCCAAGACAAACCAACGATGGTAGGGAAAAGAAAAACCACCACCAGAGCAGCAACAACCACGGGTCAGAGAGGAAGGCCTAGGTGCACCACCCGTAGCACCTACGCAACCTCACCAGCGGAGGATGGCACCAGAGCAGATGCCCAGGGTCAACAACCGGAACCCCAACATCCAGAGATCCAAGATCCAGAGGCCCAACCAAACTCAGGTACAACACTCGAGCAAGAACTGCAACAGCTGCAAGCACAGCTGCAAAGAGCACAACAGGAGAGGGACAGAATGGCAGCAGCATTCGCAGCTAACCAGCAAGCCACTCAAGTGTTAGCACAAGCAGCAGAAATAAGGCAGCAGTTGGCAGTCCTACATGCTGAGATGCTAAGTATGCAGCATGCAGTACCAGCGTCAACCTCCGCGATCCCAGCCTCCGTAGCAATACCAACCGCAAACATGCCTCCGCCAGTGACCAATCCAACCACGACGCCATCTCAGGCGATGCGGAGGCCTATCAACCCCAAGTCCCCACTCTCTGAAGGCATACAACAATCGCCATGGCCAACGGCGTACAAGCCAATCACACTGCCAAAGTTCAACGGAAAGACAGACCCCCATCAGTTCATTATGAGTTACGAGGCAGCAGTAGCCTCCGCCGGCGGAGACAACGCCGTCCTGGCAAAGTCATTTGTTATTGCTGCCGAAGGTGACGCGTTGGCTTGGTATTCCATGCTCAAACCAAGCACAGTCTATTCCTAGGAAAATCTCCAGGACAAGATATTGGCAAACTTCAAGGGGCTAGCAGCACAGTCGCTGACATCCACAGATTTGTTCCAGTGCAAACAAATGCAGGGAGAGACACTACACGACTACTTTCGAAAATTCGTGCAACTAAAGGCGAAGGCACCAGATGTCCCAGAAGAGATCGCCATTGAAGCAGTGATCAAAGGGCTATGAATCGGGCTGTTCGCAGCACACCTAGCAAGAAAGAAACCAACTTCCATACAGCAGTTGTACGACGAGTTCAAGAAGTACTGCAGATCAGACAATGACCTCCAGAAAAGGCTAGAGGAGCAGGGTCAAAACAGACAGCAAAACAACAGCAAAAACACATAGAAGAGTTATGCGAACCAGAACGCATCAAATCAGAAACCAGGCTAGGGGTAGGTGCTCAACATCGAGGGACAACCTCACCCCAAACAAGGGCAACTGCCAGGGCTAGCAGGGTCAGAGACCCAGACCAGGAACCAAGGTAGGCAAGACTACCAAGGCAAAAACTGGAACAAAAACCACAACCAGAAACAACGCATGCCATATTGCGTTTTTCACGGCGAAAGCGCAGGGCACAGCACCAAAGATTGTTCGGAGACAAAGGAGACACAGGAAAGAATGAAGAACAAGCAGACCGCCCAACCTCCGGCACAGCAGAACGCAAGAGAGGTCAACACCACCTACACAACTGGTCACCAGCAGTACTGCCCGATGTACACAGCACTAAACGCAAACCAAGTACATCCCTCCACACTAGCCTCCACCTATTACCCAGAATTCCTACCAGCATGGCGGTCAGCGCCCTCGCAGCAGCCTCTGGTGGGAAACTATAGGTCGGAGGCAAGCCTGACCTACATAAACCCAAAAACTCCCCACATAACCTACCTCGAAACAAACCAACCGCCACAAAACCAAAGCAGGTTCGAGTATCCGCCGCAACAGCAGCAAATGCAACAACTGCCTCCGCCACCACCTCACAACCAACCCCCAACACCAAAAAATGAGCCAAACCCAGAAAACCAAGTCAACCCTCATGGAGCACTGCCAACAATAGGCATGATACTGCCAATCGCCGGAGGATCATCAATGGAGTTTCAAACGAAAAAGCAGAAAAAGAATCACCTCCGCCTAATAAACAATGTAGCAGTCCAGGGCACAACAAAATACACAGATTGGTCCAAAGTCCCAATCACCTTCACAGAAGAAGATCTCCAGCTAGAAAGCTACCCTCACACAGATGCAATGGTGATCAAAACAAACATAGCAGCATGGGAGATAAGCAGAGTGTTGATTGACACTGGCAGTTCAACAGATATCATCTTCGCAAATACCTTCGACCAAATGAAGCTCAGCAAAAATCAATTACAGCCCTCCGAATCCCCTTTAATAGGATTCGGAGGCAAGCAGATACAAGCACTAGGAAAAATATCACTCCCAGTGTCGTTCGGAACCCAAGCAAATGCTAGAACTGAGTACATAACCTTCAACGTCGTTGATTTGTATTACCCATACAATGCCATCTTGGGCAGAGGATTCACAACCAAATTCAACGCAGCACTGCATATGGCCTACCTGTGCATGAAAATACCAGCACTCCATGGTATTATCACAGTCCGAGGCAGCCAAAAAGAAGCAAGAAACATAGAAAAAGCTATCTATAGAGTCCAAAGAAACATCAATGCAGTCGAGTCGGTAGACAAAGAACAAGAGCCTCCGGATATGCCTAGAGGAAAGACAAATATGGTAGGTCAAGAACAGACAAAGCTGATCCCCCTAGAAAAGGATTTACCAGATAGAAAAGTAACAATCAGCTCAGAATTGAGCAAGGCAGAGGAGGAAGAGCTCATGGAAACTCTAGTAAAAAACAAGGATATCTTCGCCTGGTCTGCCTCTGACCTTCAAGGAGTCAGCAGGGACATCATACAGCATGAACTAGATATCAATGAAAACATGAGACCAAGAAAGCAGAAATAGAGAAAAATGTCGGAGGACAGAATCCTGGCAGCAAAGGCGGAGGTGCAAAGATTGCTAGATGCAAAAGTAATCAGGGAAGTCAAGTATTCAGAATGGCTTACAAACGTAGTACTGGTACCAAAGAAGAATGGCAAAATGAGAATGTGCATAGATTTCATAGATTTGAATAAAGCTTGCAAAAAAGACCCTTTCCCATTGCCAAGAATAGATGCCTCCATCGACAAGGCAGCCAGATGCCAGAGGTTCTCTCTACTCGGCTGTTTCTCTGGGTACCACCAAATCTAGATGAAAAAAGAAGACGAAGACAAGACAAGTTTCACAACTCCATTCAGGATATATTGCTACACCAGAATGCCAGAAGGTCTCAAAAATGCTAGCGTGACCTTTGCCAGAATGACAAAGGAAGTTTTGGGCTCACAACTAGATAGAAACATCATAGCTTACGTCGACGACATAGTGGTCATGAGCAAGAGCAAGGATGATCATGTCTCCGACTTACAGGAGACCTTCGCCAACCTCAGGATAGCCGGCCTCCGCCTCAACCTAGAAAAATGCATATTTGGAGTCACAAAAGGGAAGATGCTCGGATATATCATAAGCAGCGAAGGCATCAAAGCGAACCTAGACAAAACCAGAGCAATAGTGACAATGGCAGAACCCAAAAACAAGAAAGAAGTGCAAAAGCTGATGGGAAGAATAGCAGCGCTCAACAGATTCATCTCAAAATCAGTAGAACGCAGCCTACCCTTCTTCCAAGCCCTGAGGGGCGGAGACAACTTTGAGTGGGGGCCCAAGCAGTCGGAAGCATTTCATAACTTGAAAGAGTATCTAGCAAGCTCACTGGTGGTCTCCGTCCCAGAATCAGAAAGCCACCTACTGCTGTACGTGGCGGCCTCCGACCATGTAGTCAGTGCAGTCCTAGTTCATGAGCTTCAAAAAGAATATGGCAAAACTCAAAGGCCAGTTTATTTTATCTCAGAAGCACTGTCTGGAGCCAAGCTAAACTACACGGAGGTGGAAAAAGTCACCTACGCAGTACTGATGGCATCAAGAAAACTAAAGCACTATTTCCAAGCCCACGAAATCTCAGTTCCAACATCACTACCATTGCAAGACCTGCTCAGAAACAAAGAAGCCTCTGGTAGGATAGGCAAATGGGCTACAGAGCTATCACAATTTGATATCTCGTATGTCCCCAGAATAGCAATCAAATCACAAGCACTAGCCGATTTTGTAGCAGATTGGACACCTCCGACAGAGACCAAGGTACAACCAACCAACCAAGGCTGGACATCATTCACGGATGGGGCCTAGGGCCAAGCCAGAGCAGGAGCCTCCACCGTCCTAACGGCACCCTTCGGCGTCAGGATGAAATACGCAACAAGGCTAGAGTTCAAATCAACAAACAACATCGCAGAATACGAAGGCCTGATCTTAGCGCTAAGCAAAGCAAAGGCCCTAGGGGCAAAAACATTGACAGTCAAACCATATTCTCAAGTTGTCACTGGCCAAGTAGAGAAAGTATACACAGCAAGAGAGCCAGAACTCATCAAATACCTATCCGTTGTTAGAAATTTGGAGCAGAGATTCGAGGGCTTCACCCTGAAGCACATACCAAGAGCAGAAAATGCAGAGGCAGATGAATTGGCAAAGGCTGCGGCAAACAACCTACCACTACCACCAAACACTTTTTACCAGATCTTGAAGTCTCCGGCAACTGCAGAGACACCTAAGGCATCAAAGGCAATACTACACATGCAAAATGAAGATTGGAGAAAGGCGATAACAGAAGTCCTAGAAGGCAAAACCAGCGAAGAAGATGAAGTAAAAGCAGCAAGAATGCAGGCCAGAGCAAGGAATTACACAATCTTAGATGGTATACTGTATAAGAAAGGAGTAGTCCAGCCTCTCCTCAAGTGCATATCGCAGAGTCAAGGCATAGAGTTGCTTCAAGAAATACACTCAGGAATTTGTGGGTCACACATTGGCTCAAGAGCATTATCAACAAAGGCAATAAGGCAAGGCTTTTATTGGCCAACACACATACAAGACACAGAGCAGACAGTCAGAACATGCAAAGCATGCCAAACATTCTCTCTAGGACAGTCAAAACCATCGTCGGAGACCCAGCTTATACCTCCGACATGGCCGCTGCAAAGATGGGGTATGGACCTGGTCGGCCCATTACCGCCGTCCCAAGGAGGAAACAGATTCGCAGTAGTAGCAGTGGAATATTTCACAAGATGGATAGAGGCAAAGTCGCTGGCGAAGATAACCTCAGAAACTATCAGAAAATTCTTCTGGCAGAACATCATTTGCAGATTCGGTGTACCGAGGATTTTGACAGTAGACAATGGAAAACAATTCGATTCAGAGAACTTCAAAGAATTCTACAAAAGCATAAGGACAAAACTAGCCTTCGCCTCAGTATACCACCTAGAATCCAATGGCGTTGTGGAAAGAGCAAATAGAATAGTGTTTTCAGCAATATCAAAAACATTGCTGGGCCTACGCAAAGGAAAATGGATAGATGAATTACCTAGAGTTATTTGGTCATACAATACATCAGTCTCAAGAACAATAGGATTCACACCATTCAAACTGCTTTATGGAGAAGAGGCCATGATGCCAGAAGAAATAAAGCATGAAAGCCTCCGCACAATGAGTCAGCTGATGTTGCAAGATGAAGAATATGCAAAAGAAATAATAGAAGCAATAAGACTGGAAGCAGTCGAAAACATTGCAAAATATCAGTCCCAAACCAAAAACTGGAGAGACTCCCAGGTGGTAAGGAAAGACATAAAACACGGAGACCTCATACTCAGAAGAAAACCCAACGCACAACTTGTCGGCAAGTTGCAACCGAAATGGGAAGGCCCATACACAGCAACGGCAGCAGGCCGACCTGGTTCTTTCCACTTGACCGACAGCGAAGGTGTCATGATAACCCACACATGGAATATTGATAGCCTTCGCAGATACTACATCTAGGCAATGTACCAAAGGGCAACCTTCGCAAAATATAAGCGGAGGCCCCTCCATGTATTTACCTTAGTTTTTTTCACTTCAATCAAAACAAAATGTAAAAGGGCCTGCACTCTTTTCCTCACAGGGGAACTCCAAGCGGAGGTGAGGTTTTTAACGAGGCAAGCTCAATGTAAAAATCCTCTACAAGTATAAAGAGGTAATTCCCCAAAAGAACGCCCCAAAAAACCCAAAACCAAAAGCGGCTAGCTCTGGCGCCGCAATATTCGATAAACAAAAACTACAGGTCCTTTCAAAGCGCCAGCCATAGGCAAGGGCAATTTGAAACGACCTCTATGGCCAAACAGGCCTTTGACCTTGACAAAGACCTGACCAAAGTCAGGCATCAAGGCAAAATTTTCTTTTGGCCAAAATAGCCTCCGACACTTGACAAAGACCTGACCAAAGTCACGCATCAAGGCAAAAAATTTTGGCCAAAAAGGCCTCTGACTTTTGATGAAGACCTGAACAAAGTCAGGCAGCAAGGTCAAAAAAATAAAATTTGGCCTAACAGGCCTCCGACCCTTGACGAAGACCTGATCAAAGTCAGGCAGCAAGGTGAAAAAAAAGAGGGGGCCAAAAAGGCCTTCGACCCTCGAAGAAGACCTGAACAAGTTCAAGCGCCAAGGAAAAAACAACCTCGGCTAAACAGGCCTCCGACCTTAACAAAAAAACACCCCTAGCATGAGGGGCAACAAATTTGTGGCGCTAGAACCAGGAAAAAGGTCTTCGCCATTCGAAACAGGAAAAACAGAAAGTGCCTGACAAAACACTGCCACCACTGCGGCGCTAGGCCTCTTTACTTCAAAAAGATCTCATGGGGAACGAATAATTTAGGCAAGATATAGGCTATTAAAGCCAAGATACGTTCCAACTAACAACGTACAAAAATGTTAACACCCGAAAGCCACCACCCCACTATAAAAATGGATTCCCCCCATGCCCTTAAGAAACTCAGTCAGCATAAGGCGCAAGGGCACAAGGGGGGAGCAAGGCATAGCATAGGCAAAAGCCATAGCGATAGCCATGGAGGCAGGGGTCTCCTTAGATATCCAAGTCGGCCGTAGATATTGTACGAAAACTCATAAAATCGGAGGCAACAGTAGACAGTCGGAGGCAGTGGGAAAAGAGATAGGACCTACGACACGGTGATGAACAGCAAAGGCCTACGGGAGAAGGGGGATATCGCACGAAAACTCATAACATCCCCCTGATGCCGGAGACCTAACCTGCCATCTCCAAAGATCAACCATGTCCCACGGGTGTGCAGCGTCGGAGACCCATACCTCCAGACAGCTAAAACACCCAGCTAAAGAAATATCAAAAGTCTCCGCCGTCTGCACAAGCTGCGCCAAACCTCCAGTCGGATCAAACACCGATTCGGCAAGCCTCACCAGGCGGACTTCAAGTACGCCTCCGCCGGTCGAAAAACTATGGAGACTTCTACCCCGGCCATCAAGCGAGCACAGAGAAGGAGAGAAAATGGGGCGAAGGTCCTGGCCACCACCTCTGTATCGCGCACGTTTGCCCAAGCAAAGAACAATAGTGCGCAAGCTCGGGACTAGACGAGATATGTAAACTAGCACGACAGGCTCAAGCCACCGCACAAACAATCAAGAAAGTGAACCTGTCTTGTATTCCATAAAACGTCAAGAAGCATTCTTATAGGACACCAACTTGCAATAGAATCCTAACTATTGTGGCGGAGGTCCGCGCCAAGCGAGCGCGCAAGTAAACCCAGCGCGCTCGTCGTCAATGTCAAACTTAACCGACTCGAACACGTGTGCGCAACGCTGCGGGGAAAGGCCGAATGCCAATACTCCCAAAGCTCTCCACTCACGTAAATGCCGTCGTCGTAGAGAGTCAAAGGCGCAACATCTTGCGCAGGCTCCCGATTCGGAACCTGCGCAAGGTTAAAGTTTTCCACAAAACCATTCAGAACAAAATAAACTTTATTCACAAGAGTCCAACTGGACTACAATATACACGCTAAAACAACTAAGTGCTACAAAGAGCCGAGACCTCCGGCACAACGGCCGTAGCGGAAGTCCCTGGAACGGAGCCCGAGTCAACTGTGGGCGGACATGGCGCCTGCGGCCTCCGACCACCACCACCGTCGATCGTAGATCCCCCCGGAGCGCCACCAGCGGTGGAGGCACCGACCACAGCCGCCGAGCGCGGAACTGACGGAGGCCTACCCGCAAGACTTTTCTACGCATCCTGCAGCATAGGCTAGAGTGTTAGGGGCAAAAGCAGCGAAAGCCTTCGCAGCCTCACAAAAAAACAAAAAGAAGAGGGGGCGGCTACAAAGATTGCAAATACCTTCGCCCTCTTGTCCTCCACCAGTTTCCGGGCAGCAGATCTCCCAAATGGAGCCCAAAAGTGCCCATTGAAATTTCTCAAGGTTTTTCGCAAACCAAGAGAAGTCTCACCGAGCTCCTCCAGACCAGGCAACGCTCCCTCCGGAATACTCTCGGTATGCGTACACCCGCCGCGTGCCAAAAGTTTGGCATAATTCGCCACTCCCACTAGCGCCCCGTAGTCTGTGCAGCCGTTGATCAGACCAGGGAGCTTCGCAAGGTGACGCTTTAGCCAGGAGGCGAGGGCGTACACGCTATCTTCCTCCGGAGGAGCGGAGGTTTCGCCCCCGAGCTCAGCGATGGTGGCCCGGTAGTGGCCAATGGTTGCAGCGAGGACTCCCTTGACCGAGTCCAAATGCCTCGTCGTCAAAGACAGCTGCTCCCTCACCGCTGCTGCGGATTCCTTTTCAGAGGCAAGCTCTCACCGGAGACCCTCGGTCAGCTCATTTGCCCTACGGGCCTGCTCGATGGACAAAACCTCTGCATCCCGGGCCTTGTCGAGATCGGCCCTCAAACCATCCTTTTCTCGCTCCTTCTCCGCCAGAGACAGGCGAAGGGCTGTAAGAGAGTCGGACAGACCCCCTTTTTCACCTTCTAGGCGCTCGATTTCCACCTTGAGCGCTTCGATCGTAGTGTCTCGGTCGGAGACCTCACGGGTGCAGCGCTCTTCCATAACAATGCCCGTGTGATACTCCTGTGACCAGAGAGACAACGGAATCAAAAACAAGTCTAGAAGCGAGCATACACAAAAAAAATAAAAAAAAGGAAAGAGGCAAAACCGCCAGAGACGCACTAGGCTCTGGTGTTCTAGATGAACACGGAGAAGTTGGAAGAAATCCATGTCCCTCAGACGCTGTGTTGAAGCGATCTGTTCAAAGAAGAACAAACAAACACAAAACGATAAGGTGAGAAAAGCAAATCTCACGTTAAACACACCAACAGCCAAAGACCACCTCCGACGTCTCCAAGAACAGCAAGATAACACTCCTCCCAACCTGAGATAGAGGTGTCAGAGGAGCCTATGTAAAAAAAACAACAACAGCTTAGGTCAGAGGGCAGATCAGAAACTAGCAACAACAACAGGCCAAATGATGATCAAAATAAACATTCTATACTCACTCGGACCCGGCGCCATCAGCCCCGGCTGCCCCGGACCAAACCTAGCGTTGACAGCGGCTGCTCGCTCCTCCGGGGTGAGGAGTCCAGCCATGACATCACCTACAAAGAAACACATACACAGTATTAGCACTCGGCACAATACGTAAAGGAATGAACCGGGCGAAGACAATAAACACAAAAATGTGCACCAAACTGACTTACTCAGAAAAAGCCCAGGCTGGGCAGCTTGCCGCGCCCACTGAGCAGAAGTCTCCGCCATATCGTGTGGTGAAGGCCCAAAGGGCCGGATCTCCTTGGCCGACGGCCCAGCGGGCGGAGGGCTCGAAGAAGGCCGAGCCACCGGGGCCTGCTCAGCAAGCGCGGCCTCCACCTGCCCGACGTCAGCCGCCAGCACAGGCGAAGGCGTGACAATGGCAGGGGACGAAGGAGCATGCCGTGGGATGGCCTCCGTGTCCTCTTCAGAGCTCGAGCACAGCCCGCCAAGAATGTCGGGCATAGGCTCGACTGCGCTACCTTCCGGTTGTTCACCGACACTCACAGCACCATGCGAGGAGCGCGTAGGAGCAGCGCTGGCCTCCGGATGCCCAGCACATCTCACAGCGCCGCTCGTAGGGCACACCGGAGCTAAAGGAGAGCCACGGTCATCTCCGCTCGCAACCCGTGCATCAGCTGACGGGACAAAGGAGCTCTCAATGTCTTCACTGCCGGTGGAGGCAACGCCCGCGCTACCAGCAAAAGATAAGGCCGGCGCGATCAACGAAGCACCGCTCTTCTTCTTCTTTTTCACAGGCACCCGAGAGCCGACGGCGCCCTTCCTCTTCTTAGACTCGGCCTCCGCCGTAACATTCTTCGCAAAGGCCTTCTTCTCAATCGAAGCCAGGACCTCGGCGGGAACCTCGCGCTCCCGGTAGACGATCTCGACCTCCTCAAAAACTCGATTGAGCCGCGGCATGGTGCCTGCCACGGCCATCCGAGACTTGTACTCACGCTCGGAAATCTTGCCAACCAACCCTATGGCGGCTTCCTCAACTTCGGAGATGAAACCGTCCTCCATCACCCCCTCCCCCAAGGACCGACCGAAGCGGGGGGACGGAATCCCGGCCTCCGGCCCGAAAACGGGAACCTTGACCTATTCCAGCCGAAAGGCTAGGTTGTTTTTGCCCAAGGGCCAGTAGTTGGAGGCCATGATCTCCTCCACCAGATCGCGGCCACCAGAGTAGCGGCATGCTGCCACAAAAGCCTGATCACAAGCCTCCCTCATCGGAGACGCCTCCTCCGGCAGATCCACGCGCGTGTGCGGCGCCATCTCCTCCATCCGAGAAGTCAATAGATACTCCGAGAGCTCCACACCATCCTCGGTAGTGCTGCGGACCCCGTAGGTCTTCACGTAGAACCATTGCTCGAGCCAGCCACGGTCCCACTTACCCTTCTGGCAAAAAGAGATCTCCAGGCGGTCCATACCTTGGTTCCTCTTAGACATAAAAGTGCAACTACCATACTGGTAGGTCACCTCCACCTCCTTGCCCTCTCGCACCTCCTTCTTCTTCTTTGGCTGCTTCTGAAGCTCATAGTACGTGCAGAAGGTGTCCACGTCCGGCTCGGTGCCGTAAGAAACGCACTCCCAGCAGAATTTGCTAAGCGTGAGGAAAGCAGTAGGGGTCAGATGATGGAGCTGGACATTGAAGGTCTCTAACACCCGGCGAAGGAAGAGGATGTAAGGAAGGCGGAGGCTGCAGGTGAAGAAGTCCCGAAAGACCACCGCATATCCTTCCTCCGGTTCCGGAATAGTCTGGCCAGGCGGAGGGATTTTTACCCTCGAGGAAGGAAAACACGATTCCTTCAACATCTCCGCGATTGCCTCTTCAGTAATGGAGGAGGGGCCGAACTCCCAAGACTTTATTGCCATATCTATGGAATCCGCAGCGACCAGGTCTTCGACAGACGCAGAGACGCTCCCCAAATCCTCCTCCACTAGCTTTTCGAACTCCAATGCGGAGGTAGAGGCAAGCATGCACTCCTCAAAGTGCGCGCCCCAGCCGACGACCCTAACGCCGAGAAGGTGGCGATAGGGACCGAAAAAGGTGGGCCGGCGAGTTTGGGCGGAGGCGGAAAAGAAAGCCACCACGACAGCAGCCTAAGCGCGAGACGCAGGCAAAACACGCGAGGGCAGCAAAAGGCGAGAGCAAAGAGGGCAAAGAGCGATTTCTCAGAGCAAGCGAAAGCGAACGAGCAATGCGGGGGGGACCCCGCCACCAACAACACCCTTATATAGGCCGCGGCCAGGCGGTCCGCCTCCCGCCATACAACGGTCATCCCCGGAGATCTCGCCTGCCAAGCAACGGTCATCTCCGAAAAAGTCACAAGGTATACAACGGAAACTGACACGGCGCACTGTAGGACAACAGCTAGATTGGCCGCCCAACGGCTACTCTCAATGAGACCAGCGGCCGCGCCAGAGCGGGCTAGGGGGAAGTAGCAGGGCCTCGCTCGAAGTCGCCAACATGTGTGGCCTTCGCCCCCGCGGACGCCTTTGGTCCAGGCGTTTTGAGCTCACGGCACGCTCAGGCGAACCACGGTCTCAAAAGGGGGGAACTGTTGTAACATGGCTTCGGCGGGTGGCGAAGGCCTTCGACAGCGAGGTGTTGCCAAGGCGTCTTCGACCGTCTTAGGGCGGAGACCCGGCGCTGACTAAAGGAACTTTCCTGGCTATGCTCGAAGGGCGCTGAACGGGGTTCAACGCCCTCGCCGCGGATTCTGCCAGGGCCAGGCACACACGTCTCCGACTGTCCAGGCGGACGCCGCCCTGTTCCGACTTACGGACGTCTCCGGTAATAAGGGCGGAGGCCGCCCTACCTCTGAACTAATCAAGCAAACAATCTTGCCTAAGTGTGTGCAGGTACTCAAGCGTAGGCGCCCGTGGTCCGCGCAAACGCGCCAGCATGGCCCCTGCGCGGCCGGGCGAAGACCTACGGATGATGTCTCCGATCGGACCGACGGAGACCCGCCAAGGCGACGGCGCGCCCCTGAAGGCGGAGGCCAGCGTCGAGAACCATGGCCCCCGCGCGGCCGGGCGGAGACTCGCGGGTGATGTCTCCGACCGGCCGGCGGAGACCCGCCGAGGCAGCGGCGCGCCCCTGGAGATGGAGGCCAGCGCCGGGGACCCAGGCCTTTGGGCCGAAGACCGAGGCATGGTGGGCCGGCTGCTCATGGAGGCCCATTACTTGAAGACGGTATGGCAGGATTGCCCCGCAAACAAGAGGCTAGTGGCGGAATATTACAAGAATGTACTGTAGCAGTTGAGGGGCATTGTAATAAATTCTGTCATGAAGTAGTTGAGCCCTATAAATAGGGAACACTTGTAACCGTGCAGATGGTTGGTGAACGAATTAACGAAACCCTAGTTCTTTGTGCCAGCTTCCCACAAGTTCACCTATCGAGCCTATCCCGAGCCTCCGCCCGAGGGCGACCCCTGACGAGCGGAGGCCCCAGTCTCCCCCACACTATCTGAAACCGCTAGTTTCAACACAAGTCTAGAAGCCAGAAAGAGGCAGAATGCAGCAACTGGCGTGCCTTGGGGTGCCATTAGCGGCAATAAAAATAAGCCAAACGGCGCTGTATTTTAAGCCGTGAGCACGTGGTTAGCCCGCCGGTGCGAGTAGCGGCCAGATCTGGGTGCTAGGAAATGGAGGAACATGCACTCCGTAGTCGGCACCCACCAACCCCTACCTCTACCTGCAATTAGTAGTAGTATCTCGCAAGTGCTATTTTTCTAAAACGAGATGAAAATATCTGCTCCATTCTTTTTTATTTGTTCTTTTCCCGTATTTGTGTGCCACAACCACAAGTAGAAATGTAGAATAGACATAGACGTGCAGTCATGTAGGCGCCACTTCTTCACAGAATCACAGGAGGCATCAAGCATGGACCATCTTGTATGCATGGGTGGGCACTAGGCACCTGCACTGCGTAACAGCTGTGAGCAGAGGGACGACCGGACGAGGCATGCGCGGCAATTACTCGTAATAAAACCCGATCCTTTCCCATGATTTTATTTACTCCTTATATATTGAGAAAACGAAATGCTTCTGCAGCACAGTAGCAGTAACCGGTCAGATCTGCCGGGTAAAATTTAGCGTTTGTTTGGTTGGGTGGCCAGCCCCTGGACCGGCTTCCTAGAACCAATTTTGGTCTGTTTGATTGTCTAGAAGTAGGTTGGGGCCTGGCTAAGGCTAGGACCTAGCTAGCCATCCTACTCTTTAGCCTAGCCAGCCTTGAACGTCCAAATTGGTCGAGCATTCAACTGGAGACAAGCCCGAGCCAGCCTCCCGTTCGCGTTCGGGTCACCTCCCGGTTCGGTGCCGGAGGTGGAGGTGGAGGTGCCGTTGAACGAGCTGGTGCTGCACGACCTCGACGACGAGGAGCAGGGGAGAGGGTCGTGCCGGCTCATCGATGATGGGTGGAGGAGGCGGAGGGCTCGCTACGTATGCGTCCGCGGCCATCGCCGCCATGGCCTTCCTCGCCAGAGGCAGCGTGGCGGTGCCCTTCGTAGCCACCGAGGCCGAGGCAACGGAAGCGTTGGAGGCGACGACATTTTGGCAGAACCGCTTGAAATAACGCACTTACGGAGGCGCTCGTCTTTCACCAGACACTAAGCACCCCAAAAGCAAGCTACAGCGGGCGGGTTCCGTTGGACACATCCCAAAGGAGAGTCTGAAAGATCCACATTTTTCCCCAAGGATCTAATAATGAGAATGAATTACAATACTTAGTACACTTCATACATCCAGAGTTATAAGAAATTCATTATTACATTGCCAAATTCAGAGTGTGGAATATTAACAGCGGAATGATAATAAACATCTATAGATAATGAACAAAGATCCGTCTGTGCCCACCAGAAGAATCATTCACACAACGGTACTCCTCAAGTTAAACATGTAACAGGGGTAAATAAACCCTAAGTACACAATGTACTCGTAAGACTTATCCGACTAGCGGGAATACTTTTTCGACTCCAAAAGATATGATAAACTTTATGGTTTGCTGAGTTTTCTTTTTGCAGAAAGCAATGCTAATAGTGAATCCTTATTATATTATTATTAGCAGCCATGATTATTTATTATCTAGCCATTCTATATAAGCACATGTTCTACTTTCAAGCAAGAGTTGAGCAATCAGTTCTATTTCATCACATTTCATCTTTCAGTTCTTACTACGGTGCTAGACCGTAGACAAGTCGTACCGGATTGCCCGGCGATTCGCGAATCAATGCCTCCAGCTGGGTATCCAAAAACACACGCCCCGCTTTGTACCCCAGGCAGAAGCAGGACCAACCCATCACCCTCCTATCACGAGGTCCAGGTCCCCGTCCAAACTTGGGCTCCAAGCCCCCGCTCCTGAGTCCCGGACTCAGTGCGGTGCAAGGACCTCCACCATCCCCGCCTCCAATCAGTCGGTCCGAAAAGAGCCAGAACCCACGACAAGAGAGCAATAAGTCTTCTCTACGTCCATATCCAAGTATGTGCTTGGGATAATAAATCTGTGACTTGCCTAGAGTCCAATGCCACGATCGGTCCTTAACCGACACAGTCAGGGAAAAAGTGTAGCCAAGCTATGCCCTATTGGCTGCAAGACACAACCTCTTACACCCACCAATACACAAACCATATCCCTACCTGGTCTTCATTTTCCTTTCCACTATTTTATCATGAGTGATCATAATTTTCACCTATTGTGAGTAACGGCAGGTTACTCACGCTACCGATACCCTGAGCATAGCAGCTACTCGACCTATACTAGTAGGACTCATAGGTAAGTATATCTATGCATGTAGTTTCCATAAAATGCCTGTAACGTAAATACACATCATATATATATTCACTGATCATTCAAAAATAGAAGTTATGCATCGGGGCTTGCCTTGGACAGGCGGTGTGTCAACAAAGTTCAGCAATGAACGGCTTTGGGACTCCCTCCTAGCACTGAGGATATCCTCCTCGTACTCCACAATAATCTCCTCTTAGTCCTGTTCGTCCAGTAGACATGAACTCTACCAACTCGTTATCTACAAGTATGAAATGATGATGCAACACTTAGTAATACGGCAACAACAACTCTTAAAATAAAATACATCCATCAAGCTACTAAGCTAGTTCTACCGACTAAGGTGCTAAGTTACCTATTGTTATCACTAATAAGTATGAAACACGGCATGTACTACCTTAGCAACTACAGACATTCTTATTCTTAATATCGATTTAGTCTATATATGATAAAACTGGAAGTACTAGCTATTCTATTTATCAATCTACTTCTAGGGCTACAAAAATTACAGTAAGCACAAAATAATCTAATGAGCCTACTATAAAAATGTCATAGCTAAAGCTATCACCAATTTGCCTATAAAAATTCCTATAAATATTAAGCTAAATAATACTAAGCTTTCTAAAGTGAATTTACGAGTCTATAATTACCACAGCTTACCTGTAAACTAACTGCACCAACAGATAGATAGCATTTTTGTGAACCTAACAAACTTTGTTTCACTATTTTTGGATACCTACAGAATTTACTATAATTTTATCAAGATCAGCTCAAAACTAAATTGAATAAACATTTGTTAATTCACATGGAAAAAAGTAAAATCGAATCCACCCGCGCACGGCCCACTGTGCGCAAGCGGCTCGGCCCACTCCCGCGCACGCACAACACACCGGCATGGCCCACGCGGCTCGGCCCACGCTCACGCAGCACGCGTACGCGGCCCACGGCAGAGCCCGCGCGTGAGCTGACTCTTTTGCTAAAGAGCCCCCGTTCTCTTTCCTATTCGCGAAGCTAACTCAACACTATTTAACTGAGTCACAGGCTTTTGTATCCTAGCACCCTGCTCTTACTCGATTTCCTGTTTTACAAGGTCCCTGGCTAGAACTAACAAAGGCCAGCGGCATCTTCGGCCAAATGCCGGAGAGCACGGACCTCCCCGGCATCAACCAGCACCACCATGACACTCTACGTGCAAAAGCGCAACCGATCGAGGTATCAAACGCCACAAATGGTGCAACACGAAGACATGGCCATGCGTCGTGGTGGGGTCTAGCCATGGCAACACCGGCGCCGGCGAAAATCACCTAACCCAACGCCTCTACCGCTACCCTTTTATCCATCCATAGACTACGAGCAACAAGATAGAAGCCTTATTTGAATTGCTACTATACTCCAACTCGCTGGCCATGGGAATGGCATTGAACCCGGTTCATCGACGGCAGCGAATGCGTCCCGATGATCCTAGACCTCAACCGGTTCAACTGTCTACCCTAGGAGTGGAGGTGCCTCACCAGAGACATGAAGGATGGCCTTGGACGAAGTCATGGGGCTCGACAAGGTGGTTGGCCATGAGCGCGGGGTTGCTCTAGTTCATGGCAAGCACGACAACGACGTCCCTGGCGACCTGCTGCTCCGCCGACGAAACTGCTACACGGGTGAGGCAACCAAGTCAACACAACGCAAAAGCACCGCTCAACTAAAACAATAGAGCATGGAGCGACGCCCTAGCCGAGCACTCGCCTCGACGGCCATGGTGGACCGCCACAAGGAAAATACCTCACATTACCTCACTAGAGGATGAAAGCTCGTCGAGTTGACTCCAATCGCGAGTTAACCAACAGGGCTAGCTGGGTGCACGGTTAATTGGACGGAGGTGGACTATGCAAGGCCAATTAGATGGACGACTTAGCTCGGTCTTATGGTGGCCGGCGGTGGGGGAAACTCAAATTGAAGACAGACGTCGTACGACAGCAGCAGTGTCAGGCTTGGCACGAAGCTATGTTCCAAATCAAGCTCCAGGCGTGCGTAATTACACGGATGGGGCCAGGCGATGCGGGTTGGCCTTGGCGTGGCTCGGCCGGCCGGCATGATGCCATTTAAGGAGACAGCGATAGGAGCATGGCGCGGCGCAATCACTAAATGGGAGAGGGCATGGTGCGATGGGTGGCGGCTCCACGTGCGCGTATGAGGCCAGCATGACAATGTGCAACCATAGCGCCTTGACTCGCAAGACACCAGCGGCCAGGCCACGTGACGGCGTAGCGGGTACGCACAGCAGCAACAACAACAACAATGGCGTGACATAGATGATGTGAGCGCACGTGAGGTGACAACGCAATGTAGAGGCACGTGTGCATGCTGGCGATGATGGCCGCGGCCCTAGGATGCCACTTCACACGAGCGAACCATGGCGGTGATCGGCGGAGCAGGTCCGACAATGACGCAGTGCGGGTGGCCCAAGGGCACCAGTAGCAACGTAGACATGAGCGCACGCCGTGGCAGTGGGAGGAGCAGCCGCACGCCCCGGGCAGCCAGCCACCATGGCCAGTCAGGCGTGGCTAGGCACGCACATGTGCGGCCGGTGTGTCTGATGATAGCACAGGGCAGTGGTGACCATGTCCATGCGATGAAGTTGGCTGGAAATGTCATTCCGCACACAATTTAAAGCATTCCTGAAAATCAAACTCGATGATTCAAATGCCAAACTAGTTTTTCTATACTCAAGAGGGTATATTAGACTGCTGAAACAAGCCCTAATACCACACCATTACTTAACCCAAATCTCCTACAAAAATTGTCGAACTTAGCTTCATCAAAACGTTTCCCGACTTAAGGAAATTCAACTAAGTGTTGATCGGTTTCGCGTCGAATTCGAATTCCAAGCTACCAACCATGCTAGTTAGGGGATTTTCCGTTCTCGACCGCAAGCATTTCACCGCCACCTATGAAGTTTGAACTACAAACTTTATCAAAGTTTCGTATATGCAGTTCTATAGCATTTTCGTTCAATCAAAATTCGTCTAGAACCCTAAGTGATATAACGCGTACATGAAATATAACTATTTAGTTTCGCGTTTCCAATGAATGTTTCAAGTTACGTACATTACTTTACAACCTATATTACATACATTTATACACAAATATGATGCTCATGCAGTATTTTAGCAAAAGGTTGTACAGTGTAACACCGAGGGTGTTATAGACATCCTGGCGCGAAGATGGGGACATGGGGGCGTGCGGCTTGGAGGCGGCGATGGCGGGACCGAGGATGGCGCGGCTCTAGTGCGTGCGCCCATGAGCACACGGTCTTCTGTCTCTGGTCACCTCCCATGCACAGAGGATCACCATCACGCCGTCGAGCACCAGCATGTCACACGATAGCTCATCCAGTGTTAAGTCGTCAGTGGGGAAGGACGTTGAAAGCTCTAGTTTAGGTTTTGGTGAATTGATGAAACCCTAAGTACTAACCTAGTTTATCAAAGCGATTATAAGATATGTAGCACTACTCTAAGTGATGAAGCAAATGAAGATCATGACATAATGATGGTGTTGCCATGGTGATGATCAAGTGCTTGGACTTAGAAAAAAAGTAAAAGAAAAACAAAAGGCTCAAGGCAAAGGTATAAGTGGTAGGAGCCTTTTCGTTTCGGTGATCAAGACACTTAGTGAATCTGATCACATTTAGGTTTGATAGCCGTACTATTAAGAGGGGTGAAACTCGTATTGAAATATAGTTATCAAAGTGCCACTAGATGCTCTAACTCATTGCATATGCATTTAGGATCTAATGGAGTGCTAACACCCTTGAAAATAATTGTGAAAATATACTAACACACATGCACAAAGGTGATACACATTGTGTTTAGCACTTGGGAGCAAGGGTTTGGATCTTCCCCAGCAGAGTGTCGGCCCATAGAGTATGGACAGTCCGACGGTGCCACCGGTGCCCTGTATAGAAAAGACAGGGTTTCACAGAGTGGACCAGACGCTAGCCTCAACTAGACCAGCATGTCCGATTAGTAGAAGCAGTGAAGACGCTGGCATCAGTCTTTGACCGGACATGAGTGGGTGCGTCTGGTCTTGCTGATGTGGCAGCGCATAGAGGAGACAGTGTGTGATCAGAAGCTAGGTGAGTTCGATCGGGCTTGATCGGACGCGTCCGGTCGTGAGTGGAACCTTACTAGAAATGATCAGACGCTGGTGTTGGTGCATTTGGTCACTTCATGCAGCGCGTCCGGTCATCACTTGACCATTGGGATCAGGCGCTTAGTTTTTGAAGAGAGGGGTGACGTGGTAGCCATCCATTGATCGGACGCTAGCAGGGTGCGTCTGGTTGATCTGACCAAAGCATCTGGTCACTCCGAGTTGTGCCCAGTGAAGGGGTACAACGGTTCTATTTTGTAGGGGCTTCTATTTAAGCCCTATGGCTAGCTCTAGCTCACTCTCTTGGCTATTTGTATTAACATAGCAACCTTGTAAGCTTAGCCAAAGCCCTCCCACTCATCTCCATCATAGATTCAACATCTTTGTGTGATTGGGAGTGAATCCAAGTGCATTGCTTGAGTGTTTGCATCTAGAAGCACTTGGTGTTCATGTTTTGCTGTAGGATTTACATATTACTCTTGGTGGTTGCCGCCATCTAGACAACTTGAAGCAGCGAGGATCATTGAGCAGAGGTTGGTGATTGTCTCCGGCTTCAATTGTGGTGCTTGTGAGGGGTTCTTGACATTTCCTCGGTGGAGAGCCAAAAGGTACTCTAGTAAATTCCTCGTGGCTTGTGTGATCCTTATCTTGTGTTGGTTGTGCAGCACCCTATTGAGGGTTTGACGTGTGATGCCGATTAGCTCATGAACCCCCAAGTGAGTGAATCACCAGAACGAGGAGTAGCTTGTCAGCAAGCAAGTGAACCTCGATAAAAATCATTGTGTCATCATTTGATTCTGAAGTGATTGATATTCATCCTTGTGATTGATTGGTTCATTCCTCAACTTGGTGGTATATCCATCTTGATCTATCTTTTACATTACCGTAAACTAGTTGTCAAGCTCTTTAGTGTAGCTAGTCATGAGAGCTTGTTTGTTTGGTTAGTGTGGCTCTTTAGTTAGCCTTTGAGAGCACATTAACTTAGAGTAGCAACATAGTCATTGTGTGGATAGACTATTGTCGAGGACCTAATACTGGGGTACCTAATGAGGTAAAGCTAATAACCATCAAATGTTGATGCTTTCAAGTAGACAATAACGTAACTGCAATTCTTGTCCATATGACCGGAGGTTGGCCGCGCCTCACCCGACCCCTATGGGTTGGCTCTACCTCACCTGACCCTCGAGAGCTGGTCTCCACCTCACCTGATGGCTAAGGGCTGGCTCCTCCTCACCCGACGACCAAGGATGGGTCTTGACTCGCTTGACCCTGAGGGCTGGCTCTGCCTCGCTCAATGTTGGAGGGCTGGCTCCACCTCGCCCGATGCCTAAGGGCTAGCTCCACCTCGCCTGACGACCTGGGATGGGCCTCGCCTCTCCCAACCCCTGAGGGCTGGCTTCGCCTCGCCTGACAGCTAAGGGCTAGCTCCACCTCGCTCGATGACCGAGGACAGGCCTCGCCTCACCCGACCCCCAGGGCTGGCATCGCCTTGCCCGATGACTAAGGGCTGGCTCTGCCTCGCCCAATGTTTGAGGGTTGGCTCTGCCTCGCCCGATGTCCTGAGACAGACTCCATCTCGCTCGATGACTATGCCCTACTCCTTCATAATGACAGGCATAGGGTTAGACAGGACATTTGAGTCAACCGCAGTACCAAGGACTATGCCCTGCACACATGTAGGAAAGTACCATCATGATACTATGGGACAGGCGCTTTAAGCCCTTCTAGGCATGGCAGAGCCCAAACTATGTTGTAGGCACTGACTTTTGTCTTACAGTGTTGTGGGCGCCGCCATCAGCCCTCGGATGTGGATCCTGACATAAGCATACGACAACCGCTACAATCCAAGAGAGAACTCATATTATCTACAGTTATGGATGTATAGTCACTTCCTCGTCTACTCTCTGTAGGATCATGGCTCAGCACCCCGGCATGCCGCACCATCCATCGGAGTGGGATGGGACGTAACCACTTGCTGAAGCAATGCCAGGGCATGGCCATGTCAGGGTCAGTGAACGCGCTATCCCTGGCATGGTCTGCCATGTCAGCAGGGCAGGTTTAAGGGAAAAGGAAGGCCCGACGCCTTCGAAGGACCGTCTCTACCTTTGGTTTTTTCCTCTTTCTCCCATCTGTAACCCCTGCTCCCCCTTGGTCTATAAAAGAGAGGGTAGGACACCCCACTAAGGGGACGGATTGATTCCATACACAACATCACACAACACACAGCCAAGCAATAACCAAGCTCTTAGCATCCTTTCGACCCTTCCATTAGAGACTTGAGACCTGTCCCTCTCTCTACCATTTGTACCCCCTACTATGAACCTTTTTTCGGTGCTAATAACATGAGCAGTAGCAGACTAGAAGTAGGGACATTCTGCCTAAACTAGTATAAACCTTATGTCCTTTAGCACACCATCTGAGCCTAACGCGCAACAAATATAAATTTACTAGTTGGTGTTTATTCAAAACACCGACAGTTCACGTGCCAAGTAGGGGACCTTTGTGCATTCCATATCAGGCCTTGGATGGCTAGCCATGCAATCAGCTAGGTCCTAGGCGCACATGTATGTTTTGGTGACCTAGACTTCATCATCACGGTGGGAGGAGAGTTGGCGTTTACCCACGCCACCACCCAATCTCTCCCCTCCATCGGCTTCAACTATGGGAGGCTTAAGCGCTAGCCTAGCGTCTCCCTTAGACCCTAGCTGTCTAGGGAGGACATGCGCTACCTCACCCTCTCTTTAGAACACTCCGCACGAAGTGCCTCGATAGCACTTCTATTTGGTCTCTGTAACACCGCGGTGATTGTTAACCACCTTGTGGCACAACACACGATCCCGTCCCTCACGAACAATGAGTTCATGGGGATGATCGAAAGCATCACAGAATCCCTCCTTGGCCTCATTGCAGAGGAGCCAGGGTTAGACTCTGGCTCTAACTCTAGCAGGGGGAGCCATCACCCCTCCTGAGAATGTTTCATGGCGGGTACCCCCGAGGGACATGTCGAAAGCATCTCCACGGAGTTGGCTACCCCTGGCAGGCAACCTCGGTGATGGAATCGAAGGGGGGGGGGATAGTGGCCCCACCTCATGTAGGGGTGGAGCAGCTAAGAGCCCAAAAGCGGGAGATTGAGAAAGCTAGAATCTAACTTGTGCGGGAATGCATGGAGGTCGATCGGGAGATCGAGCGCCGTGGAGATGGTGGGCGCGCACACGCTAGGGCCCATGATGTGAACCAAAGGATCATTGCTAATGATGAAGCCCTTCCTTGCTTCACCTGGGCAAGCCAAAACATCACCACCGTGATGGCCTTGCTCCATGGCCTTCTAGAGGCCGTGACGCTCGAGGATCGTCAGGCCCACCATGAGATTTGCACGCTACTCGAGCGTGCGATGGCATAGTAGGCTGAGAGCTTGTTGTCTCGATGACCTGAGCTCGACACCAGCCAGCGCACAACCTTGGCGCACCCCTACTAGGGATATGTCAGTCCATCAAGCACCATAAGGCAGCAGGCAGCGTGTCATGGTTCTAGTGCATCAATGCCTCGGCTACAACCAGTGACGCACGCAGCACCCTCGACGCCCATAGACGCACCTATAGCGACCCAAGAGAAGGAGCCCTGTCATGGCTATCACCCTCATCGTGGCGGATGCTATGACTAGTGGCAAGGACCGAAGCCCAAGCCCCGGCTTGCCAGGCCCTTAAGCCTTTGGCCAGCACATCCTCAACGTTGTTTTCCCGCCAAGGTACCGACCACCTACCAATATCCCTAAGTACTATGGGGAGACATACCCTAGACTTTGGCTCGAAGACTATCAGCTTGCCTGCCAAGCCGGTGGTGTGGATAATGACGACTTCATTATCTACAACCTTCCACTGTTCTTAGCCGATTTGGCACGAGCATGGTTGGAACACCTACCGACCAACGCGATCCAAAGTTAGGCGGATCTAAATGAGATCTTTGTGGGAAACTACCAGTGCATATACAAGCACCCTAGGAACCTATGGGACCTCAAGAACTATCGTCAGAAGGCCGATGAGACCCTCCGTGGGTACATCTAGTGCTTCTCTCCGCAGTGTAATGAGCTCCCTAACATCACCAAATCTGACGTTATAGGAGCCTTCCTGTTTGGGACTTTCTATGAGTCTTTGGTTCATAAGCTAGGATGCAAGGGTCCGTGAACCACCAAGAAGCTCCTAGACATTGCCACCAGCCATGCCTTAGGAGAAGAGGCGATTGGAGCAATCTTCGATCATCTCGAAGGCAAGGCAAGGCAGGATCAGGGCGCCGGCGAAGGCACCTCCAATTGTTCTACCAAAAGGAAGAACTAGAAGCAATGGCGTGAGGACTCGCTCGTGGCCGCTGCTGACCATAAGGGTGGCCGAAAGCCTATGGAGGGCACTCCAAATCACTTCAAAAAATTACTTGAGGGGCCATGCCCAAACCATGCCTTTCTAGTGAAACATCTGCTCAAGGACTGTAGCCTCACGCAGCGGTTCTTGTCTGGAGGCTCCAATAAAGGGGAGTAGGGGAAGGACCCTGCCCCCACTATGAACGATGCCGAGGAGAAGGACGATGGCTTTCTAACGCTAGATGGCTACCTTATGATCTTTAGGGGATCAACGGCCTACGACTCCCAACACCGCCAGAAGGTCGCATGCCGCGAGGTCTATATGACTAAACCGGCCACGCCTGCCTTCCTCTGGTGGTCAGAGTCTGCCATAACCTTCAATCAGGCTGACCATCTAGATAGCATCCCGCACCTAGGGAGATATCTGCTCATGGTCGACCCGATCATCGGCCCGAAGCGACTCACCAAAGTACTGATGGATGGGGGCAACGGCCTCAATATCATGTACGCAAAGACGCTCGATGAGATGGGTGTCGATTGGACATGCCTGCACCCAACCTAAGTGCCTTTCCATGGCATCGTGCCCGGGAAGCAGGCCATGCCACTAGGGTAGATCAATCAGCCCATCACCTTTGGGGATCAGTTCAATTATAGAACTAAGACCCTCACCTTTGAGGTGGTTGGGTTCCTTGGAACTTTCCATGCCATCCTAGGACGCCCATGCTATGCGAAGTTCTTGGCCATCCCCAACTATACATATCTCAAGCTAAAGATGCTGAGCCCCCATGGGGTCATCACCGTTGGCACCTCTTTTCAGCACACGTACGAGTGCGAGGTCGAGTGCTACAGGCACGCCACAACAATCATCGCCTCTAGGGAACTTGCCGCTCTCAAGGAGGAGGTCGCCAAAGAAGCGCCCGATGCAAAGAAGTCGACCGAGTCATTCAAATCGATAGAGGGCTCCAAGGAGGTCCTCATAGATCCCAGCAACTCCAAGGGTAAAATGGTACGCATTGGTACCACGCTTTCCTCCAAATAGGAAAGTGCACTCGTCGACTTCCTCCACGACAACAAAGACATCTTTGAGTGGAAACCCTTGAATATGCCAAGCATTTCGAGGGAGGTCACTGAGCATACCTTGAAGATCCACCTAGGCTCTAGGCCAATGAAGCAACACATGCATCGCTTCGACGAGGAGAAATGCAGGGCCATCGGTGAGGAGATAGCCAAACTTTCAGCGATCGGATTCATCAAGGAAGCATATCACCCAGAGTGGTTAGCTAATCCTGTTCTTGTACGAAAGAAGAGTGGAAAATGGAGGATGTGTGTTGACTATATGGGTCTCAACAAGGCATACCCAAAGGATCTATTTCCTTTGTCACGCATAGACCAAATAGTCGACTCAACCTTGGGGTGTAAAACCCTCTACTTTCTTGATGCGTACTCCGGGTACCATCATATCGTGATGAAAGAGTTCGACTAGCTCACGGCATCTTTCATCACCCCCTTCGGATCATTCTGCTATGTCTCAATGTCATTCGGTCTAAAGAATGCTGGGGCTATGTACTAGCGCTGTATGCACAAAAGCTTCGGGGACCTCATCGGGTGGACCATTGAGGCCTACGTTGATGACATCGTGGTTAAGTCCAAATGGGCTGACCACCTCATTACTGATCTTGAGCAAACCTTTGCGAAACTCCTAGCGAATGGCATCAAACTCAATTTTGAGAAATGTGTTTTCGGGGTCCCGAGGGGCTTGCTGCTTGGCTTCATCGTCTCTGAGCATGGCATCGAAGCCAACTCAGAGAAGATCTCAGCAATCACTAGGATGGGCCTAATTCAGAACATAAAGGGGGTTCAGCAAATCAGAGGGTGCCTCGCCGCCCTCAGCGGATTCATCTCACGCCTCGGTGAATGAGGTCTCCCCATTTATCGATTCTTGAAGAAAGCCAACCGCTTCAAGTGGACATTCAAGACCCAGGAGGCACTTGACATGGTCAAACTGCTTCTGACAAGGCCCTCGATCTTGGTTCCTCCGACCGATGGAGAATCCCTCCTGCTATACATAGCGGCCACCACGCAAGTGGTCAAGGCCACCCTGGTAGTAGAGCGGGAGGAAGAGGGGTATGCCCTCAAGGTGCAGTGCCCTGTGTACTTTATCAGTGAGGTCCTATCCGACTCTAAGACTCACTACTCCCAAATCTAGAAGCTTCTATACGCCGTCCTCATCACCAAGAGGAAGCTACGCCACTACTTCGAGTCACACCCCGTGATGGTCGTGACGTCGTTCCCCCTCGGCAAGGTCATCTAGAGCCAGGACGCCATAGGAAGAACCACAAAGTGGGCACTCGAGTTGATGGATCAAGGCATCACGTATGCCCCCCAAATGGCGATCAAGTCCTAGGTGTTGGCTGACTTCATCGCGGAATGGACCGAGGTCCAAACACCATCGGCGGTCGTCGATCAAGAGTACTAGACAATGTACTTCGATAGATCATTGATGAAGAAGGGTGCCAGTGCAGGGCTGGTCTTTGTATCACCCCTTGGGGTTTGCATGAGGTACATAGTTCATCTCCATTTTCCCTCATCCAATAATGTGGCTGAGTATGAAGCACTCGTCAACGGCCTATGCATCGCCAATGAGTTGGGCATCCAACGCCTCGACATCCGGGGTGTCTCCCAGCTGGTCGTCAACCAAGTCATGAAGGAGTCAAGCTATCATGATGCCAAGATGGCTATGTAGTGCCAAGAAGTCCGACGGCTGGAGGACAAATTTGATGACCTCGAACTCAATCACATCCCAAGGCGCCTCAATGAGGTGGCCGACGCACTTGCAAAAGCAGCATCCGATCGAGAGTCGGTGCTAATAGGTGTCTTCACCAGCGACCAACACAAACCCTCGGTGCGCTACAAAGGGTTGCAATGGGCTGACGATGGCCTGTCTGATCTAGCCTCGGGGGCTAATGAACCAATAGCTTTGTCTGGCCCCGAGGTCATGGAGCTTGAAGAGGATCCAGCAACAGAGCCTGACCCTCTGATTGACTAGAGAATGCTCTACCTCGACTATCTCCTCCGTGACACACTGCCAATGGATAGGACGGAAGCTTGACGGCTTGCACGTCGTGCCAAATCCTTCATTCTTGTAGAGGGCAAACTCTACAAATGAAACCACATTGGGATCCTACAGCTTTGCATCCCCATCAAACAGGGGAAGCTTTTACTGAGCAATATCCATGGTGGGGTCTATGGTCACCCCGCCACACCTAGAACATTGGTTGGGAACATGTTTCGACAGGGCTTCTACTGGCCCACTACAGTAGCCGACACTGAGCAGATCATACGCACCTGTAAAGGGTGCCAGTACTACGCTCGACAAACTCTCCTCCCGACCCAAGCACTCTAGATGATCCCCATCACATGGCCCTTCATGGTCTAGGGGCTCGATCTAGTTGGGCCTCTCAAGAAGGCACCTGGGGGCTACACCCACTTGCTTGTCACCATAGACAAATTCATAAAATGGATCAAAGCTCGGCCGATCTCCGTGATCAAGTCTGAGAAAGCTATGCTGTTCTTCCTCGACATCATCCATTGCTTTGGAGTACCAAACTCCATCATCACGGGCAATGACACATAGTTCACCAGTAAGAAATTCCTTCGATTCTATGATGAACAACATATCCGGGTCGATTGGGCTACCATCACGCACCACCGAACGAACGGGTTGGTCGAGCGTGCAAATGCCATGCTCCTACAGGGCCTCAAGCCTAGGATCTTCAACCGGTTGAATAAGTTTGGCGCACATTGGGTCACCGAGCTCCCTATGGTGCTCTAGAGCCTAAGGACAACTCCCAGCCGAGAAACCGGCTACATGCCTTTCTTCATAGTCTATGGTTTCGAGGCCATCCTCCCAACCAACCTCGACTATGGAGCGCCAAGGATCAGAGCATATGATGAACAGGGAGCCGAGGCATCCCACGAAGATGCCATGGACCAGCTAGACGAAGCTCGCGATATTGCCCTCCTCCGCTCAGCCAAGTACCAGCAGGCGCTACATCGGTACCACAACCGATGAGTGCGGGACCGAGCCTTCAACATCGGGGACCTGGTTCTCTACCTCGTGCAGACAAATAAGGACTATCACAAGCTCTCCCCGCCTTGGGAGGGGCCATACATCATTGTGGAAGTACTCCAGCCAGGCGCCTACAAGTTGAAAAGCATCGACGGCGAGGTCTTCACCAACGCCTAGAACATTGAGCAGCTACATCATTTTTACCCTTAAATAAATGCATATTTTCTCTTATCAGTTTTTGTCATAAAAAATCCCTGATCTTTCGTGACATCCGACCCTAGCAAAGTGTGAGGGGTCAGACCTCACTCGAGGGCTGATATAAGTACGTTTATCTTGCAAACACTCTCTGTGTTATCTTGCAAACATTCTCTATGTTTTCCCTCTTTTCTCATGGTAAGTCCTAAGGGCTAGGATTTCGGTAACAAAATCTAAGTATAACTGGTAGGACTATAGGAAACCCATGCCCTAGCAGCTACAGCCTCCTTGCTCACTAGTGTGATCCAAATTGGCTCATCCATACTCTGAGTTTTTTTGCGACCTTAACTACGGGAAGGGTCAGAAGGCACTAAACCTCTTTTACAAAAAGAGGGAGAAGAGCTAAAAAGCTGTTTGTCGTAACAAAATTTAAGAATTTGTTCATGCACAAATTTATCGCTTACAAAGTGATTTCATCATGAAAAGGGACTGATGTTTTCATGAATGCAAAAGACTGTTCCCACGGGGGCTCCCCCCACAACTTAAATGATTACACTTTCTGACCAGATCTACTCTAAGTACTACTACGGTCGACGCGCCATGCTCTCCTTCAGCAATGTCCTATTGCTCCATAGGATCCCTAAGGGTGCCATCGTCTACAACGTTGAGCACCACGCTGGTAACCATGGCACCTTCACTAGGGCATCCAGGGACTATGCCATCATGATCAGCCACAACCCTAACAATGGCACCTAGATGGGGGGCGCTCCCGCCGAAGAAAGGCTGCCATGGCTGATGGATGTCTCTGACATCTCATCAAGCTTCATGAACTGGTCGATCTGAGCGGCTGCAAGGGAGAAACCCCCCATCAACATAGTCCTGTGCGGCTTCCCCACCAACAAGGCTCGTCTAGAGAAGATTCACTGGAGGAGGCCCCTGTACGGGTCCATCCTGGTAAAGGCCTCACGGATGACGACAAAGCCGATGACAATCAGCACCCTCCAGTGCGCCTCCTCCTTCGGTGGAAGCGGTCCCTTCTCGGCGAAGGTGGCTGACTCCATCTCATCTATGTTGGATGACCTCTAGCTCAACATCACGCTCTAGAATCATGAGTGGATCTGTGAGTTTTTCTCCCTGGCATTACCCTCTCTCACATAAGAACCACAGCGACGCACAAACACATTCTATGAAAAGGAAGGAGAGGAGGTAGCTGCTCAAGAATATGCGTGGGAATGGGGACGAGAACCCCCTCCCTACCCCTATTTAAGAAGGAGATGCAACAGCTAAAGAAATGCGAAAGGTTGGGACAAAACCCCCCTCTCTCTTCCCCTAATCAATGCAGAAGGGAAATCGATACTGACGAGAATTCGAGCGGACGTGCCATGACCGACGGTACACGCCTTGCTCGTTGAGACAGCTCCTGATCGAATAGGACATGGCTCAGGCATGGCCTGCCACTACCGCGCGCCGTATGCGAGAAACAAGGCGCACCTGCATGCAGGCAACTCTCCACTTCCCCAGGCAGGGCCTAGATGGACCCGATGATGTAACCCCCATCAAGGGGAGCCCAATGGGCCTCTAGGGTCGATCAGACGGTCTAGGTAAAACGCCAAATGAATAAACGGTCGCCGAAAGATAGGCACCTTTGTTAACTTACTTTGCGTGTTAATTTCATTACTGAGTCTCCGACCCCAGCAACGGTAGGGGCACGAACATCGCTCGGGGGCTACTGAGAGTGTCTACTTGTTTTGACATCCTCTTCGCCTGACCCCTCCTTACGTTTGAAATCGGAGGCGCGGTGTGCGGGTGTAAAACTTTGAGTAAAACTAGACCAAACCGCTAGACCCTACGCCCCGGCTGCTATGGTGTTTTTGTTTACCAGCATAATCAAATTCACAGTTCTCCGCACCCCAAGCTTTAGCATCCACCTTCTCAAGAAGGGTTTAGAGGGGTCCACCTATAAAATCTCCTTCAAGGAGAAGCTATTAGGTCACCTAAGTCAATCGAATGGCTCGAATCGCCGTTGAGAGATAGAAACAAAAAATTGCGATGCTAGTGCAGGTCACGCCGGCCCCATCATAAATGTTGGACCCGAACCCCGCACGGGCATGTCTGATAAGAGTTTCTAGTCACTCATGCCACCAAGGTAACATTACCGACCCCTGCTTTTCATTTCAATTAAATCATACATTAATCTCATACATCCAAAACATTGCATATGCAATCGCTGCATCTCAACGCTTCATGTCACATCATGAAGCGACAATCGCCTCATTCGATATGAGCGGCAACTGACCGAGGTTCAAAGGCCGGCCCATGAAGGGCTCGAGGCCACCTCGCGTCAAACAGAGCTAGGGGAGACAAACCGAAATGAGCCCCAGCGGCCTTGCCCAACCCCGCTCAGAAGCAAACAGGGACATCTCGACCTTTCTCGTTCGATTCTAACCTCGAGCCAAACCCACAGAATCTCCATCGAGAAGAGGCCAACGGGCCACCTGAGCCTATCGAATGGCTTGGGCATCTGTAGGGAGGCGGTTTAAGAAGTAGTGAAATACCACATGAGGGTTATGCCGACCCCGTCACCGAATGACGGATCCGGATTCCATACGAACATGCCTATTAGCGGGCTCATAGAGCGCGACACTCGAGCCATTGAGGCAAGTATCATCAGCTCAGCCCCTCTAGTTGCAGAAGCTAGGGACAGGGTGACGTGTAAAACATGGCCAACCCCTATCAGACCCCAAGGGGCTCGAGGGCACGAGCCGCCCGATCCTAGATCGGGAGACCAAGGTTCGAAGGCTAGCTCACGAAGGGCCCAAGGCCGCCTCGCATCGAACAAGAGCTAGGGCAAAAAACATAGATGAGCCTCAGTGGCCTTAGCCCAACCCACATAGAGAGGGATAGGGTCATCTCAACCTTCTAGTTTAATCCAGCCTCTAGCCGAGCCCATAGAATCCCCATTGAGGGGGAATCTATTGGAAGGCGGGTTATGGAACAACGGAATGCCACCTAAGGGCTTTGCTGACCCTATCATGAGCAATAGGACCGGATTCCATTTGAACATCCCCGTTAGCAAGCTCATCAAGCACATCCCTTGAGCCGTCGAGGCACGCGACGTCGCCTCAACCCCTCTTGTTGCGAAAACCACAAATGGAGCAACAGTCACAAAATGAGCCAACCCTCGACTAAATCCCTACCACGCGCAGGGGCTTAGGAAAGGCTGGGCCAGCAATGAGACCAAACGCATGATCATGAAATGATTGTTAAAATCCTAAGTAAGGGGTACGTGCGAATACAAGAGTAAGTTTGCTACCCTCGCTTCGGTCTCCAGTAACATCCGGCCCTAGGGACCGCAAGGGGTCGGATCTCACTCGGGGGCTGATAAAGGTATAAATACCTCCCTTTTTTTGAAATAGTTGTTGCGTCAAACCTCTTCCTCACGTTAAGATTAGTGGCAAGGTTTGTGGGAACAGATAAACGAGCATGCTTGGTAAGACTACAAAAAACCCACGCCCCGACGGCTATGGTAACTTTTCTCACTAGCATAATCGAAATTTCCTCCTTATACGCCTCGAGCCCTATGGTCTTAACGAACGGAAGGGTTGGATCGCATAAACCTCTTTTCTCGAATGCAAAAAGGAAGAAAACAAGTTTGGACAAACGAAACAAAATTATGAATCTGTTTTTGAACACAAAAGTACCGACACTTGTCCATAGATTATAGATAAATGTTTATCAGACTCGTTCGACTAACTACCTCCTCGGGGGGAGAACTATGTCTTTCATCCTAGCTGCCAAGTTCCACGCAATGGGAGTCACCGCCTTCTCAATCTCATCAAGCTCGGAGGCTTCATAGCCAGGCGCGAAGCCGAGGCTCATTATCTCTAAGTCAATTTCCCGATCATAATGAGAGAGGGCAACAACAAAGGCTTGGGTGATCCTAGTGTGAAAGGCATTCTCCTCAAGTAGGTGCACCTACATTGTAATATCTACGCCATGGGCCGCAAGTGAGCTAGTTTCCTCCGGCCATGCCACCCCTAGGTCATCGAAAACCACCCCGATAGCAGCGCACAGGAGATCATGCTCATCACTCTCGGCCTGAAGAATCCCCCGCACCTCGGTGAGATCCATGCCCAGCCCGGTAGAGATGCTATTGGCCTCCAACCTTTAGGCCATCGCAGCTCCAAGATCCACCTAGAGGGAGCTAACCCCTTGACGCGCCTCATTGCGCTCTCGGACGGCCTGGTCACACTCCTTGTGGGCCATGCCGCACTCTGAGTGGAGTTTTTTGTCATCTAGCATAGCTCGTCTTGCTCCCTGCATAGCCAGGCAACCACCTCGGCATCTAGATTCACCTTCTGTTGTAGGGCCACGGACCTCTCCTTGGCTTCTAGCTTGAGATCCCACTCCCTCTCCACCTCAGCCAAGAGGTCGATGACCCGCTAGCAGGCCTCAACATCCTTCTAGAGCAGCTCATCCCACTCCTTTCAAACCCTAGCGGCCGCCTCCTCATCCTACCACACCCTCGTCGATAGATCCTGGAACATCCCATGGACCTCCTCCGTGTCCCGACACGCCTTGGCTTCCCGCTGTTGGGCAGCAGCAAGCTAGGTGCTCACATCTCCATGTAGCTGAGCCTCCTTGATGAGTTGGTCCCATTCCACCTTCTACTCATGGAGGAACCAGGATTTCTCCCAACTACAAGCAATGAGGGACTGAAAAGAAGACCAGTGTTAAAAACACAAAAATACATGAATTAAGAAGAAAGTGAGAGGGAAGACCAAGCGGATACCTAGCCAGTGGGAACGATGACATCATGCAAGACATCCCTGGCCTGGTTCAGGACATCCATCATAGCCGAGATCCCTCCATCAAGACTCTCCCGCTCTGTGCTCTCGGTAGCATCGTCGAGCGAGAAGAGAATCAACGTTGGGTCTTGAGGATCCATCCACTGGAGCAACGACTCACCCCACATGGGTGAGCGACTGCCCCCAACATTAGGGCCAAGGGTGACCCCCTGCTGGTCCTCTCCACCACCACCATGATGCCTAGGGACTCTTCGACCATGTCCCCCTCCGTTCGGTCCGCCTCGGGTGCCGTCACCTGGGCCGCTGGTGGCACAGATCGTGCCACTACCTCGGACACCACCATGGCCACATCCGGCTGCTCCTGGCTTGTCATGGTTGTGGCAACCTCCACTTGTGATGCTAAGGCCTCAGCTTACAGCGTCGCGCCCACCATAGAGGGCGCCACAAGCGCGAGCGGTAGCTTCATCTGCTCCGACATAAGCGGCGGAATCACCTCCGCCGCTGTTTGCTCGGTGACTCCCGAGGGTGCTTCTTTAGCCCTGGCATCTGCATGACCCACCATGGGCATGGGCGCCACCGCAGAGGTCGCAACATCGGCTCCACTCCTACCCGAAATAGGAGCAACATCGAGCGACGGCGCCCGTCTCGCCTGAAGAGCAACGCTCTTCTTGGGCGCCAGCGCTAAAGAACGGCCCCGTCTTAAGACTCTGCAAGAGTTAAAAGGCTTAAGGTCACACTAAAAAACAAAAAAAATAAAAAAAAAATAGAGGAATCGGTGACTTACGCTGGCGCTATTGGGTGGTAGGGACATTTTGGGGATGAACCCCTAGATTCCTGCCCGAATTCATCTGGACAAGACTATTTTGAGCCTACCCCCTACTCCCGGATAGAGGAGCTCGTCTCCCTTGCCTCCAAGGGCACGACGGTAGAGCCACCCCTCTTTGTCAACACCTCGGGCGTGGCTGTAGATCCACCCACCCCTATCAGGTCATGGGGCATGGCAGTGGAGCCACCCCCCTCCACTAGCACCCCGAGCACGACAGCGGATCTATCCGCTCCCATCGGTCCTAAGGAAAGGACAACGGTCTGGCCTGCCTCCTCCAGCCTCACGGCCACATCTTCCCTAGCGTGGAACGGGAAGGGTCCCTACATTGACGAGTGGGCACCTGTCAGTGCATCCTTGATTCCTAGGTCACCCCACTCAATGTCGGCAACTACCTCATCATACTCCTCGTCGTTGTCACTATCTGTCTCCTCTCCTCGCTCTCGTGCTTGCTGCTTCTATAGCACCTTCTTCCTCTTGAACTCCTTCATCTTCCTATCCCACTTGGCCGCAGTGCGATTTGCCATCGCCATGAGCAGGTCCTTCAGTAGTGGAGCTAGGCTATCCACGAAGATGAGTCTCTTTGGCTGGTCCCGCTATCCCAAGGTCAGCAACAAGGGATCGGGAATTCAAGTAAAAAGGAGGCACGGGGGAAAGAGAACTTACAAAGTCAATGAACCTAGGTTCCGGCCGCATTAGGGGATGCCTCGACACCAGATACATGAAATCAAGGACAACGCCGGCATTGTCCTTTGAAGGCTCCATCGCCTCCTTGATGCGCTGCGCCACTTCGGAGGGGGAGCGCTTCGTCGATAAGCGCCGTCCCTTCAAGCGACGCCAGGGCACCATTAGGTACAGGGGAAGCGCGTAGCTCATCAGCGGCACCACCCTCCATGTATGGTAGGCGTCGATGATCCCCGATCCCTTCATGCCCCTCTCCTTTAGAATTTGGAGGGTGGCGAGATGGTCCTTGATCTTCTTCTTGGCTTTGTCCGAGACACCCCACTTCCATGGACTCCGGGACCTCTTCGGTGATGCACCCAAAGAACACTGGTAAGGGGGCGGCAATGTCATCCTTGACGTAAAACCAATGCGAATGCCACCCCTTGTTGGAGGTCGATAGACGCATCGATGGGTATTCGTTCACCCGGTTGTTGCGGAGATGAATGTCGACACATCCCATCGGCATGCTTAGCTCTTGCTTCCCGACCTGCTTCTTCAAAAGGTTGATGGTGAAGAGATACCGCCATAGGTCGAAGTGGGGGCTAATCCCTAAGAACCCCTCACACTGGGCGACGAACGCCGCAATGTGCTAGACCCTATTAGGAGTAAGGTGCTGCAACTCCACCTTGTAGTAATCCAGTAGCCCCCGAAGGAACTTGTGGGTGGGGGTGGCGAATGCCCGCTCGTGAAAGCGAGCAAAGGACACAACATAACCTTCGGGCAGCGATGATGCATCTTCATAACCAGGCAGCTGCCACTCCTCAGTGGTGGTCCACGGGAAAGGAGGCCACGACGAACGAGGCCCTCCAGGCGCTAAAGGGTGATATCAGATCTACACCATGGCTTCATTAGATGATTAGGAGGGGGTGGATGTGAGCTTGACGGCGGCTATGATGTGGGTGTGGGAGCCTCAGGTGATTGGTGGTGGAAGTTGTAGATGTGAAGGTGAGAAGGCAAAGTACAGAACCCTAGGGGCGAACCCCTTGGTTTTATAGGGGCGAGGGATGCGAGAAGGACAACCGTCCTCCTAAATCTTCGTGCCTGTCATGATACACCACCACATCATGTCATGGGATATGCACCTACAATACCTATCCTTTCCCACTAGAGTCACGTCGGACGTTTTGCCTTCCCGGGCAGACTAGGACTCTTTTCCCATAGAGGGGATATGGGTCAAGAACCATTTCTTCGGCCCACCTGGGTCTAGGAGTTCAAGGGCTGGCCCAATAGTTTTGACAGCCATCCCAATAAGGGATGGACCCGCAAGTGGCCAGAACTCAGGCACATGAACCTCAAGGGAGTCTCAATCCACGATTGAGTCTCAACGGGGCTAACCCTGGGTGAATCCCCGTGAACAGGATATCAGGGTTCCCTTTAAGCTATCTAGTTGTCAAAACACCAAATCTCGTAGCCATACCCATGGAGGGTCTGAAATACCCCCTGGGCGATTCTATTTGAATCACCCGTGGGGTTGGGGGCTACACCCGACGGGTGCGCTCGCACGCACCCTCTGGCAAATCGAACCCCCCTCGAGTGATTCTAGTTAAATCACCTGGGGGCTCGGGGCTACACCCATCGGGTGCGCTCGCACGCACCCTCTGGCAAGTCAAATCACCCCGGGCGATTCTATCCAAATCACCCGGAGGCTCGGGGGCTACTGTCGGGCACCTAATACTAGGGTATCCAATGAGGTGAAGCTAATAACCATCAAACGTTGATACTTTCAAGTGGACAAGAACGTAACTGCACTTCTTGTCCATACAACCAGAGGTTGGCCGTGCCTCACCCAACCCCTAAGGGTTGGCTCTACCTCACCCGACCCCTAAGGGCTGGACTTCGCCTCACTCGATGGCTAAGGGTTGGCTCCACCTCGCTCGATGATCGGGGACGGGTCTTGACTTGCCTGACCCCTGAGGGCTGGCTCCGCCTCACCCTATGGCTAAGGACTAGCTCCGCCTTGTCCAACGACCAGAGATGGGCCTTGCCTTGCCTGACCCCTGAGGGCTGGATCCGCCTCGCCCGATGGCTAAGGGATGGCTCTGCCTCGCCTGACCCCCGAGGGCTAGCTCCACCTCACCTGGCGACTGAGGGTTGGCTCTACCTCGCCCAACGTCTGAGGGCTAGCTCCACCTCACTCGACATCCTAGGATAGGCTCCATCTCGCTCGACGACTGTGCCCTGCTCCTTCATAATGATGGGCACAGGGTAAGACAGGACATTCGAGTCAACCGTAGTACCGAGGATCATGCCCTACACGCCTGTAGGAAAGTACCATCAGGATACGATGGGATGAGCTCTTTAAGCCATTCTAGGCATGGTAGAGCCCGAACAGTGTTGTAGGTGCCGATTTTTGTCTTGCAGTGTTGTGGGCGCCGCCATCAGCTCTCAGACACGGATCCTGACATAAGCATACGACAACAACTACAATCCAAGAGAGAACTCGCATCATCTATAGTTATGGACGTATAGTCACTGTGGCAGAACCGCCTAATCTAATGCCTTCCAGGCGTGCTTGTCTTCCATTAGACCCTGAGCACCCAAAGAGAACACTAAATTACTCAGTTCCGTCGGGCACATCCTAGGGGAGAACCCGAAAATCCACATTTTTGCCATCAGGATCACAAATGAGAGAATAAAGCTTACATCATTCTGAACCATTTCTTACATCACTTTTAATACAACATCAGAGTATAATATTTATTAATATAACAGGGGCGTGAAATCATATTATCAGAGTTATGAACAATTTAATTGAACAGCAGAATATAAACATGTGATCAGAATTACAGCGGAAATGAATATCTAATCATGACAAGATGAAGTATTGATATATAAACTACGACAACATATTATGAAACTTTCATTTATAAAAGTATTTGGTGAGATTTATAAATAACAACTATGATCGCAGCATAAAGGAATCATCGCTGAGCCTACCAGGAGGTATCCACACACAAGGGTCAGCTCTAGCATCCACCTGTAACCTGCAACAGAGGGAATAAAACCCTGAGTACTCAATTGTACTCAGCAAGACTTACCCGACAGGAGGAAAGAAAAGACTCCAAGGATATGCAAGGCTATCTGGCTTGTGGATTTATTGCATTTGTAGGAAGCATTACTAAGCGTGCGTCCTTATATTCGGTTTTTATTAATGGCCGTATTGGTTTATTAACTAACCATTCTATGTAAGCACATGTGCTACTTTCAAGCAGGTGGTAAGCAATCAGATTTCCTTATTGTTCCATCTTTCCTCTTTCAGTTCTTACTACGGTGCTTGGCATAAGACAAGCCGTACCGACTCGGTGGTGATTCATGAACCAATGTGCCCAGCTGGGTACCCCAAAAATACACACCTCACTTGTACCCAAGGCACAAGCAGGACTAACCCATCACCCTCCTGTCCTAGGTTCCTAGGTCCCCGTCCAAACTGGGACTCCAAGCCCTCGCCCCTGAGTCCCAGACTTAGTGCTGTGCAAGGACCTCCTCCATCAAAAAGAAACCCTGACAGTCAGTCTAGAAAGAGCCGGAACCCACGACAAGAGAGCAACAAGTCTTCAAAGCGCTCATACCCAAGTATGTGCTCAGGATAATAAGTCTATGACTTGCCTCGATGGCTTATGTAACGATTGGTCCTTAACCGACATAGGCAGGGAAAATAGTGTAACCAAGCTATGCCCCACGTCCATGGTGACACAACCTCTTACACCCACCAATACCCAAACCATACCCCTGCCCGGTCACCATTTTCCTTTCCACCATTTGTATTTTCCAAGTGATAATAATACAGTAATATATTTCCTATCTCTCGCGAGTGACAGGCAATCACTCGACTTCTACCAGAGTCCTGTAGCATAGCAATCTACACGATCCTATCATACTAGTAAGACTCATAGGATAAAGATATATATGCAAGTGGGTTTCATTCAACTCCTTAAACTTAATGCACAAATATAATTTAAACTACAGAAAGTAGGGGTTATGCACCGAGGCTTGCCTGGATAAGATATATTAAAAAGTTAGTATCTGCATCTTTAGATCATCCACCATCAACTGAATAGAAGCCCACTGCATCATCTCCTAGAGAGAATATCATTACACCACCTTCGGATTCCCAATCATCCTTCAATTGATCCGTTGACCCATCATCGTACCTATATGATATGCATTGATGCAAATGCATAGATATAAATAATCAACGACGGCCAAATGTTTAGAAATCCGATCACGCCTCACAAGCTAACGAGATAGCTCTAACACTAGTCTACGCATCCATGTTGTCGAATAAGACGTTATTTTCCAACAATTATTTTAGTTATATAAACCCAAGTTGTTTCTTTATTTCATCCTATTAATTTAATCTTTATTCAAAATAAGACATCATTATCTATCTAGCAAACTAATTATTCTAGAGCTACAAAAATTACAGTGAGCAGCTAATATTGCTAGGAGCCTACTGTATAAGTTTCAAATTCAACAATATTACCAATTTATTATGGAAATTCCTATAAGTTTATATTTTACAATATTAAGTACCTTAAATTAATTATATAGCTTCCAAAAATATTATTAAACTATGCGAACAAAATATACTAACAGGTAGATCATGATTTTAGGAACTCAACAAAACTAGTTTGGCATTTTTATGATTTTTATTGGATTTATTACAGATTTACAAACTTCAGCCATTTTAAACAAAATAGTAAGCTCAGCAGAAAAAAGAAAAACAACCCACGGGCCGCACGAGGCCTAGCCAGCCATGGTAGACCAGCCCACGATGGACGGGCACGCGGACGAGTGGCCCAACAAGACGCGCGGCACTAGGCCCACGACATGTGGCGCGGATGGCCCAGCGGCGTGGCAATGGCACAGGCGGCCCAACGGACGCGCGGCCAGCCCACGCACGGTAGCAGGCCGACCCAACGCACGGCGCAAGCGGCCCAACAAGCTGGCCCATGCACGACCTGCCTAACAGGCCTAGCGATTATGCATAAACGACCCTATGCTTCTCCTTATTTAGTACGCTACTGTTCATATGGGTCACATAATTAGCAGTAAGAACCCTGGAATTACTCAATCCTTACCCTAGGGTCCCTCCTTCATCTTCAAAATAGAGCACTGATGGGGCAATCACCGTCCGACGGTCAATCCTGGCCGGAGAAGGCACGGCGGCGGCGGGAACTCACCGGTGAGGAGCATAGGAGCCCACGTGACCACGCTTGGCCGTGGAAAGACCCGAGTGGGTCCTCAGTTGTCTGCTCGCGTGAGCCATGGCGGCAGCAAGCCGGCTGCGGCGACTATGTAGTGGTGGCGCGCGACGCGGGGAAGAAGAGGAGGACGCTGATGCTCGTGGGAAGGGCCGAAGGACCAGCGCGACCGAGGAGCACACGCACGGAAGAGGCAGCACCGTGGAGCTAGAGCGGCAGGTCCAGCGCTAGAGATGGAGCGGCGGAACGACGCTGGCACAGTGCTCCAGGCGCGCGGCTGTGGAGCTGCGGGGTGCAGCGGAGGTGGAACAAGGCATGGATGGGTGGCACTGGCAGGACGTGGCGCTGCTTGTGCTGAGACAGGGCATGGCTCGGTGGACGACAGCGGGGCAGCGTGGTCTGCAGCGGAGGCGGAGACACGCGTGAACACCATGGAGCCGCGAGGTGTGCACGCGCTTGCGAGGAGGCCCGACGGACGACAGTGGGGTAGCATGGTCCTTATTTAGTAGGCTACTGTTCATATGGGGTCACGTAATTAGCAGTAAGAACACTGGAATTACTCAATCCTTACCCTAGGGTCCCTCCTTCATCTTCAAAATAGAGCACTAACGGGGAAATCATCGGCCGGCGGTCAATCCCGGCCAGAGAAGGCACGGTGGCGGTGAGAACTCACCGGTGAGGAGCATAGGAGCCCGCGTGACCACGCTTGGCCACGGAAAGACCCAAGTGGGTCCTCAGCTGTTCGCTTGCGTGAGCCATGGCGGTGGTAAGCCGATAGCGGCGACTACGTAGCGGTGGCGCGCGACGCGGGGAAGAAGAGGAGGATGCCGATGCTCGCGGAGGAGCGAGAAGGGCCAAAGGACCAGTGCGGCCGAGGAGCATGCTGAAGGGTCGAGATGGCGACTAGAGGGGGGGTGAATAGTCCTTTTTAAAACTTAATCACGTTGGCTAACCGAAATAAGTGCGGAATTAAAACTATCGGTCTAGCCAAGACTATACCCCACTATATATGTTCACTAGCACCTTGCAAAGATACTAAACAAGCAACAAAGGTGCTGGGCTAGCTAGAGCTCTCCTAACCAATTCTAGAAGCAAGGTCACATAAACCTATGCCACTAGTACTTTAAGCAACTAGGGAGCTCCTACACATGCTAGTAAGCAAAAGCACAAAGCCAACTAAGCTCACTAGCAATGCTCAATAACAAGGCAACCAATGCCGAATTAGAGAGCGCAATTACTTAGTTACACAAACTAAGCAAAGTGACTAACAAGGTTACACAAACCAAATTAGCCACGCAAGGGAGCTACTTCTATGCTACACAAGCAAGAAGATAATTAGCAAGCTACACAAGCTAACTAATTACTAAAGCAACAACACAAGCTCAATGTATATGAAAGTAATTGCAAGCTTGTGTAACGGGAATGCAAACCAATGGGAAGAATAATGTTGACACGATGATTTTTCTCCCGAGGTTCACGTGTTTGCCAACACGCTAGTCCCCGTTGTGTCGACCGCTCACTTGGTGGTTCGGCGGCTAATTAGCATCACCCGCTAAGCCCGCACATCGGGCGCCATAAGAACCTACCCCTTGAGTGAGGGTAGCTCAATGACACGCTTTACTAGAGTTGCTCTTCGTGGCTCCCGCGGGGCGAGCACAATGCCCCTCACAAGCTCTTCTTCGGAGCGCCGCACAAGCTTCTTGCGGGCTTCCACGGAGACCACCACCAAGCCGTCTAGGAGGTGGCAACCTCCAAGAGTAACAAGCACCACCGGCTTGCAACTCGATCACCTAGTGCCACTCGATGCAACCTCATGATGCAATCGCACTAGAATCGCTCACTCACACAATCGGATGATCGCTATCAAGTATGTGTGAGATGGAGGGCTCCTAAGCACTCTCAAGCATGGACACAAAGTCCCCCAAGGTGCTCCCCTCCAGCCATGGCCGAAGGCCACTTCTATTTATAGCCCCAAGGGCTAAACTAGCCGTTACCCCTTCACTGGGCAACGGTCGGGTCAACCGGACGCTCCGGTCGTGTTGACCAAACGCTGGACCTCAGCATCCGGTCGCCCGCAGACGGCCACATGTCCTGATTCCAACGGTCACTTGACCTGACCGGACGCAGCAGCTTCAACTGACCGAACGCTGAACCCCCAGCGTCCGGTCGTTTCTAGTAAGGTACCGACCTCGACCGGACGCGTCCGGTCACACTTGATCGGACGCAGCCAGCGTCCGGTCACACTCCAGCTTCTGCATCACTGTACGTCAGTCTGACCAGACACAGCCTACCAGCGTCCGGTGCTTTTAGACCCAGCGTCCGGTCAGTTGACCGACGCCAGCGTCTTCGCGACCAACTCGTTTTCACTTCTAACTTCATCACCTTTGCTCCAATGTGCCAACCACAAGAACTTGTATCCAGCGCAATAGAAAATAGGCATTCCATTTTCCCAAAAGTGCCGAATCTCGCCAACCCCAAACCCATCTCAACCCTACAAACACCACCTCCTTTGTAAATGTGCCAACACCACCAAGTGTACACCACCATGTGTATGTGTGTTAGCTTTTCACAATCATTTCCCAAAGGATGTTAGCCACTCAACTTGCCACGCCACTCGATCCTAGCGACAATGCAAAGTTAGATCACTCGAGTGGCACTAGATGACCGATATGCAAACAAGTTTGCCCCTATTGATAGTACGACCATCTATCCTAAACCCGGTCATAAACTTCTCTACACACCTATGACCGGTGAAATGAAATGCCCTAGGTTATACCTTTACCTTGTGCATTCCATTCCATCTCCTCCAATGTCGATGCAACACATGCACCAACACGATCAACAATGATATGATCCACTTCATATCATCACATGATCATATTGGTTCATCGATCTTGACTTTACTTGCTCTTCATCGTTGCCATCGTCCATCGGCGCCAAGTCTTGCTCAAGCTTCACCGCCATGCAGTCTATCACTCCAAAGCCTTCGACTTGCCCTTCACGCTTGCAACCGGTCCATCAAGCCAAGTCTTGTCTTGATCTTCTCCACCTTGATCACATGACTCAATGTCATGTCTCATGTGCATTTAAGCTCCTTCATCATCACATGTGTGAGCTTTGCAACATCTCCAAGCCATTTTCACCTTCATGGCATATGTTGCTCACACACATGTACCTGTGGACTAATCACCTGTGTATCTCACATAAACACAATTAGTCCACCTAGGTTGTCACTCAATTACCAAAACCAAACAAGGACCTTTCATATGCGCACAGAAGAGGCAGCGCCGTGGAGCCAGAGCGGCGGGTCCAGTGCTGGAGATGGAGCGGTGGAACGGCACGGGCATGGTGCTCTAGGCATGTGGTTGTGGAGCTGCGGGGTGCAGCGAAGGTGGAACAAGGCGCGGATGGGTGGCACTGGCAGGACGTGGCGCTGCTTGTGCCGGGACGGGGCACGGCCCGGGGGACAGGGCACGGCCCGGCGAACGACAGCGGGCCACGCAGTGGGGCTGCGGCTCGGGCGCGTGACTGAGGAGGTGAAGCGGCAGTGGCAGCTTGGCTCGGCGACACCGATGAGCAACAAAGAAGAAAAGGGAGGAGGAGGCAGCACTTGGGCCCAACCCCGAGCTAGTCCATGGCGGATGCGTGCTAGCAGCAGAGCTCGGTGCGCTTGCACTGTGGCCGAGCGACGACGGCCGGAAAGTAGGAGAAAAAGGAAGAAAGAGAGGGACAGGCCTGGCACAGCTTGGCCTCGTCACTGGCGCGATGCGACTGCGAAAAAGACTGCACAGCACAGGCGCTGACATGACATGGCCACCTGGGTGTCCAAGTAGAGGCAGGCAGGCAGAGGCGTTGACAAAGGCAGGCAGCAGATAGGGGCAAAGCAGTGCAGCAAAAAGAGAGAGAGAGAAGAGAGAGTGCATAGGCAGGCGCAGCACAGAGGACAGACAGACAAGCCGAGGCAGAAGAAAACAAGCGCGCGAGGGAAAAAACGACGAGCCAGGTACAGTGCAAGGTCGGCAGGGCAGCATGGCGTGGTTGCGCGTGCATGCACTTGCTTGCTTGCCTAGTGCACTCGTGTCCTGTGCGGGTACTGCTGCCGGGTAAGAGCTGCTGATACTTGTTGTTTGCTCTGGAATGATGTGACAGAAAGCAAGGCAGAGAGCAGAGAAAAGAAAGAGCGAGGAGCAGTCGATCAACTAGTACAATAAATCGCTACTAGTATCGCCGAGTATGTTTGCCCTTTCTTCTAATTCTTTATTTTAGAGTTATCGTCGTAACGTATATATACTTATATATATAACGATTTACTAATTTAGATAATTTGCAACGTCTAGGCACAGAAAGATTTCAACAAAGCTCGAATTTAAATTTGATTCAAAAGCTATATATTTATATATCGTTCTGTTTATTAATGGATTTTATTTTATTTATAAATGTTGCTTTTCATGCTCAAGCTCAATCTAACAGAACAAACCGTTTGTTAGCATCATCGTTCGACATCCCTAAATATCTTTACGCACTGAGTATTTTAACTTGGGTGTTGATTTGAGTCCACAAAACTAGGTCACACAGGATTCGCTCATTGCATCAAGTATGTTTTAAATCGAAAATCCGAGGAACCCGTTTTTGGAAATTTTACTTAGGTCTAAATCACGGTGCTAAATAAGCTCGTAACACCACAGGTGTTACAGTCACTTCTCCGTCTGCTCTTCGTAGGATCACGGCTCGGCACCCCGGCATGCCGCACCGTCAGCTAGAGTGGGATGGAACGTAACCACTTGCTGAAGCAAAGCCAGGGCACGAGCATGTCAGGGTTAGCGAACGCACTATCCCTAGCTTGGTCTGCCATGTCAGCAGGGCAGGCTTAAGAAAAAAGGAAGACCTGACGCCTTCAAAGGACCGTCTCTACCTTTGATTTTTCCTTCTTTTCCCATTTGTAACCCCTGCTCCCCCTTGTCTATAAAAGGGAGGGTCTATAAAAGGAAGGGTAGGACACCCTACTAAGGGGACGGATCGATTCCATACACAACACATCACATCACACAACACACAGTCAAGCAGCAACCGAGCTCTTGGCATCCTTTCGATCATTTCATCAGAGACTTGGGACCTGTCCCTCTCTCGGCCATTTGTACCCCTACTACGAACTTTTTTTCGGTGCTAATAACACGAGCAGCAAGAGACTGGACATAGGGATATTCTGTCCGAACCAGTATAAACCTTGTGTCCTTTAACACACCATCCGAGCCTAACGCGCAACAAATATAAATTTAGTAGTTGGTGTTTATTCGAAACACCGATAACTATAGAAACTAAACTTATGGTAGGTGGCTTGTATTTTTAGTAGGCTAGCGCAACACTCGCTTCACATCATATTTGTCTAACCGGTTTATTAAGTGTTGTTGTAGAAATTTTTAATAGGCTATTCATCCCCCTCTAGCCATTATGACCTTTCAGACATGCCAGATCTCAAGAGGTGGATGGCCTTTGACGAGATGAGAAGGAAGGCCGGTGGCTGCGTCGCTGGCCATTTGCTGTACGATTTGCGTCGCCGGCCATGGCTAGTGGGGAGGAGGAGGAGAGTTGCTCGGTCCTTCTCTTCCTTCCACCCACCACTGTTAGACACAACGCCTGACAGGAGGTAAACTTACCATCACGAAGAAGAGGTGATCCTATCTAAAACAAACCAAGCAACCAAACATGACATTTAGATAATGGCCCTGTTCATTTGAACTTATCAGCCGTACCGTTTCAGTGAAATAATAGTATTTTTCTCTCATAAAAATCAACATAAAATCAGCATAGCTTTTTTCCAGCCACCGAACAGGCGAATACAACCAATCAAACAACTAGTGATGACTTGGCTAAGCTAGATTTAAAGATCAGGCTAAAGCAGCAACCGAAAGGTACTGACCCAAAATTAGAGATCCCACCCAAAAACCAAATTTTAAAGTCTCCGTCACATATCTTAGGCACATAGGAGCATAAATTAGGTAAAAAGAAAACTAAGCAGTTTTCTGAATGGCCGGCGAATCTTTAAGCTAATGTCCAAATGAATATTTTACCAAATAAAATGAAAGGTACAGTAGAAAAAGCAAATTTCTAACCCCCTCAGGTAACAAGTTCCCTTCACATGAGTGATGACGGTTGGCAGCCTCGACCGGTGCGAGCTTGCTGTAGGTCAACTTGAGCTCTTCCCGGTCGTTCAGCTGGAGCGAAATCTGTCGGTGCGAAAAATGCTCAAGGTGTTTTCGTTTCAACAACAATCATCGCATTTTTTTCGCAGTGATGGGGAGTTTGCGTACGATTTATTTTATGAATTAAAAAATGGGTCATTACTCGGAGATTAATGGCCGCGCAATATACATATGGACGTTTCTTTCCTTCTGTGGTCGATGAGGGATCGCTGTCAGGTGAGTCAATTTGACAGCTTCGAAGCTTAGATTGCTTAGTTCCACCTGCTCACACTCTGACTCCGTTCGCTGGTTTAAAACTTAGATGGAATTGACTGATTTTGTGAGAGAGAAACACTGTTTGACTGGTTTGGTGAACAGTAAATTGTGAGGGAAAGTAGCCAGTTGGCTGGTCTTTCCATACCAGCGAACGGCCCCTCTGTCTCCGTTGGCGTTCGTCTCTTTCCACAGGACTCGAGTTAAGCAGGACTTATTTAGTTCCTCTCCTTAAAGTTTAGCTCTATTCCATCGAATATTTGGATAATAAAGTATTAAATATAGACTAAAAAATAACTAATTACACAGTTTGTGATTAATTTGCGAGACGAATCTTTTAAACCTAATTAATCCATAATTTGACAATGTGATGCTACAATAACACGTGTGCTAACGACAGATTAATTAGGCTTAATAAATTCATCTCGTGAATTACGGACGGATTCTATAATTTATTTTTTATTAGTATCCGACTACCCCATACGATACATCCATATAACATCCGATGTGACACCGAAAAAAATTTTACACCTTAAATTTAGACCAGGCCTTACTCAACCGTTGGTTTCTTCTCGGCCTAGCTTCCACCCTGCCCTGCCCTTCCCTTCCAAGAAACTAGCTAGTGCTACAAAACGTCCAGCTTCCAAAAGGTTGAGTCAACACGATTATGAGCTGTTTCACTTGTTGTTGTAATAGTATAACGTTGCCTTCACTAATACTATGACACAATACACCAATGCAAAACTTTTAACCTATTATTATACATGCAGTGTGTATTTAGTAAGACGAGTAAGGATAACATCTAATGAAATCACCAATGCCTCGTTATTTACATGCAATATGCCAAACATCTTGATACTTAGCAACCTCAAAAAGAGAATAATAAGCTTTTTTAACTATAAATTGTGAGAAGATTGATAAAAAGGATCATGAATTAAAGCAAAAAACCGAAAGAGTGTTTATATATACTAGTAATATACTCTAGTCTAACAAAATCCATTTGTTAAGAAGTCAAATAATTTTAAATCTAACTAGATCTATACAAAAAGTCACTGACATTTATGATATTGAATTATTAAAATTAATTGTAAAAGTATATTTTTACTATATCTATTCGAAGTCATAGATTTTTAGCGTGCGTTGTATAGTATTTCTGTATTTTTTATGAGTATGTCTACTACACAACCATGTATTTTATGCAGTTTCAACATATGAATTTTTTGCACCATAGGATTAAGATCCAACAGCCTCCACCATTCTTCTACCTTCAGCCTTCTTCTACCTGTAGATAATCACAAATCACAAGATCACAGATCACAAGAAACAATTTTTTTTTCTATGGAAGGACAAATCTCAGATCGCAGAGGAGGAGGAGAGGAGCCGGATCCGCCGTCGCCACCGCTGCCATTGCCGGCGCGGGCGCGGGCGCCGGGGTAAGCTCGCCGGTCGCCGTCGTCGGCTCCGGTGGTCCCCGATGAGAAAGAGAGAGGGAGAGAGAGTGTGTCGGGTGAGGGAAGGAGTCGGGTGAGAGAGAAATCGATGAGGGGAGGGTGTTTATGTGTTCGTTATAACATGTGGACTCTAGACGTCATAGATAAAAAAATTTAAGTTTTTTTTTGCTAAAACACAGATGTGTTGTATAATATTTCTGTATTTTTTTAGCTCAATTCAAATCTAGAATTGTATTTTATGAAACAGAGTGAATATAGTTGAAACAAAAAAGAAAAAAAGAAAGAAACACAAAGACAGCAGGAGGAACCAAACAAAATGCTCTGCTGTTGTATCTCTCTTGTTTCTCCTCCGGGACGGAAGAGAGAGAGAGACAGAGAGAGAGAGAGGAGAGGAGGGAAGGGGAGAAGCAAGCGAGACGGGAGCAGAGCATAGTCCCATAGCCGGCCATCGCCTAGCCGCCCGGCACCCGGAAGAGAAATCAAATCCCCAATCCCTCGCCCCCAAAATCCCCTGGGGATTCGCCGATAGGCCCCCGCGCCGCCCGGTATTGGCATCGCAAGCGGCGACGCGCATTGATATTTCCTATTAGTATCATCCGTGCGATTAGCATGTCTCTGCCCAATGCCACCGCCTCGCCGCCGCCGTCGCCGGAACCCTAGGCCGCCGGACGCGGAGCTCCCGTCGGCGGGGAGGGGAGGGGGAGGGGGAGGATGCAGCTGCGGATCTCGCCGAGCATGCGCAGCATCACCATCTCCAGCAGCAATGGCGTCGTCGACTCCATGAAGGTGCGCGTCGCGCCTCAGCCGCCCCCGCCGCCGCCGCCGCCGCACGGGGCCGCCCGGCGCGGCGGGGGAGGCGGAGGGGGGTGGTACTGTCGCGCGGTCGCGTTCCCTGTCGTCGTGGCGCTCGGCTGTCTCCTGCCCTTCGCCTTCATCCTCGCCGCCGTCCCCGCTCTCGAGGCAGGCGGAAGCAAGTGCTCCTCCGTCGGTAAGATGGACGGCTGCGATCTCGTGGCATTTTTTTTTTCTTTCTTTCTGGGTTTGGTTGCGGCGGGTTGGATTGTTGATTTGGTGCGTTTGGGGAGGTAAACCTTGGATCTCAGCGCCCTTGGCATAGGATTTCGCGGTGTCGGTGGGAATGTGGTAATGTACGAATGCTTCTCCGAGAACGTGTGATTTGTTCGCCTACGAGCTTCAGATTCAAGGTCTCAGGCGTGGGCGATCTTATTTGTTTGATGTGCTGATTTGAACTGAAATAGATAGAGTTGACTATTTGGGTTTATGATTCAGTTTCCAGGTGAGTAGATTTGTGGATCTTAGGCATATAATTTCCTTGCATTGGTCGAAATGTAGTTTTTCAAGCCATCACTTTGGTTAGGATTGAGGGACTGGATTTACTCCTATCAGCTGCAGTGTTAGCTTTGGAAGAGCTTTTTTTATTATAGTTTTGAGCTGAGTCTTGCAAGACTGTAGCAAAAACCATACTATGATCCCTGAAAGATACTATCAGTCCTTCCCTATATACCGATCATATGTTTCAACTCTGAACTGGGTACCTACCTGTTCATCTGGACTCTAAAATCTTAGGTAGCTGATTGTTTGGGCATCAAGGATGGATATATAAGTTATAGGGATATAACTAAGCCCTTGATGTGCCTGGCTAACTGATTAAGGCCTTGTTTAGTTGGCGAATTTTTTTGGGAAATGGTTCTGTAGCACTTTCGTTGTTATTTGGCAATTAGTGTCCAATCAGTCTAATTAGGCTTAAAAGATTCGTCTCGTGAATTTCGTCTAAACTGTGTAATTAGTTTTATTTTTTATTTATATTTAATGCTTCATGCATGCGTCCTAAAAATTCGATGTGACGGGGAATCTTGAAAAAATTTGCAAAATTTTGGGAACTAAACAGGCACTAATTGTAGGTAAAAGTGCTCCACTTCTGCACCTGGCCAGCTGATTACTTTTAGATAAACGTGCTCCACTTCCCTGTGTACCAGTCATAAGAAGTTATGCTGAAGCCGTTCCTAGATTTGTGCAAAATACTGGAACTCTGATTAATTGTAGGTAAAAGTGCTCCACTTCTGCACCTGGCCAGCTGATTACTTTTAGATAAACGTGCTTCACTTCCCTGTGTACCAGTCATAAGAAGTTATGCTGAAGCCGTTCCTAGATTTGTGCAAAATACTGGAACTTCAGTTTTGGTACTTTAATAAGTACCTTATTTGCGATACCATAGGGAGTAGGGATACTTGTCCTAATAGCCTAAGCAAAATAATTTGGGGCTGGGCACTTGAGGTTCAGGCAATCAGCATTGATTGATGGTATGAAATGTGACTTGATAGCACCTGCAAAGACAAATAGGTATCATGGGTTTGTGGAATATTTGGCAGATAGTTCTTGATTTCTGTGTGTAAAGTTTGGTTGTCATAAGCTCTCTACTTGGGTTATGTTCTTCTGTAAGCTGCTGATACCATGAGATAATTGGTTTTGTTCATGCTTCAAGGTCTTCTGGTATGGAATTAGTATTATTTACTTCCCCCTAACTCCAAATGTAAGTTTAGGACAATGACACTGTCTTAATGTTCTTTCACTTGTTTTTTTTTTTTAATAAAAAAGCTATGCAGATTCTAAACTGTAAAAAATATAAATATTTTCCATGATGAATCTACAATCTAGTAACGTCAACCATGCTTTGTGAATCTATGTAACTTTTCATCATACATTGATGGGCCAAGTAAAATATAAGTCTGACCGATAGAATCCTAGAATGACCTACATTTGGGATTGGGGGTAGTACTTTTGCTGTTTACTGTAGAACCCCCGGGTTGCATGGGTGCTTTATCACAGTTAGCTTATTTCTTTGCACGGAACTGACATTTTGTATTATATCTCATAGTATGTGTTTTGTAACCTTTGTAATCCTGTTTTGTAGATTGCTTGGGGAGGCGAATAGGGCCTAGTTTCCTTGGTAGGCAGGGGGGTGATTCTACAGTGAGTTACTAAACTCGTACTTTTCTTTGAGTAACTCGTGATTCTTTGTTTACCCTTTTTCTTAGAGACAACAATTTATTTACCGCTTCTTAATGTTAACAGAGGCTGGTGCAATGATCTGTATAGAATTTTTGATCAAGTTAACAATGAGGAATTCCCATCCAATGAAAAGTTACCAGAATCATTCAGGGATTTTCTTTTGGAGATGAAGGATAACCATTATGATGCTAGAACATTTGCCGTTAGGTTGAAAGCTACGGTACGGAACTAACTTGCCTTTTTTTATTCACACTGTTGCATTGGAATTTTTGTAAGTTATAGTGCTGCATGAGCAAGCTTTTAAAGCAAAACTGAATTGGTTTTTGTGATGTGTATTTGGAAGACCCCAATATGATATGGACATACATATTGATTTTGGGCACTCAAATAATCCATATCACATTTGCTACTAATTAAACATAACAAAAATTCATTGATTATGAACAAGAATGGCATGTACATGAGAACGGCAGCCTATTCTGTGACAATATGCAATTATAGCATAGTATCACGTGATGCTTTTTGGCATCTGTAGTTAGCGTGTACTCTCTAAATTCTGCCTTGTCTTTGGCATTCCTGTTATGTCTTTGCCGCTGGAGTTATATCGCTGTTGGAATTTTATGGTAGGTTCTGTTTCTGGTGCCTTAGCTCTGAGTCAGAGTTTCAGGCATCCGTCTAGTTTGCCTGGGTGTAGGTCTTAAACCTTATGTTGTCTTTCTATCATCTTCCAAAAACTCTGTATTTCCGTTATGCTGTTAATGGAAATGGGACTTTTCTCGGGTGGAAAAAATACAGGGCATGATCACTAAAAAACTAGAGTTGCAGAAGTATTTCACAATTGTGTAAGTGAATCTATACATTTTCTGGGAGCTAACGTACATTTGTGTATTGCTCCTGGATATGTAATTGGTCATCCTTTTCAGCATTCGGTTCCCATCTCTGTGTAATTGTGTATTGCTGCTTTTTTGTACACTGCTTAATAAAATATTGACCTTTGGCCTTAGCTCCTGATTAGGTGCTTTAGAGCACTATTGTGGTTTATAACATTTATTCTTATTACTTGTACTTATATTGCAGATGGAAAGCATGGATAAGGAGGTAAAGAGGTCAAGGTTGGCAGAACAGCTGTATAAACATTATGCTGCAACTGCTATTCCCAAAGGAATCCATTGCCTGTCTTTGCGCCTTACTGATGAATACTCCTCAAATGCTCATGCACGGAAACAGTTACCGCCACCAGAACTATTACCTTTGCTTTCTGATAATTCCTTCCAACATTATATTCTAGCCAGTGATAACATTCTTGCTGCTTCAGTTGTTGTCAGCTCCACTGTACGATCTTCCTCAGTGCCCGAGAAAGTAGTCTTCCATGTTATTACTGATAAGAAAACATATCCTGGGATGCATTCATGGTTTGCTCTTAATTCCATATCTCCTGCAATAGTTGAAGTAAAAGGTGTTCACCAGTTTGACTGGCTGACAAGAGAAAATGTCCCGGTACTAGAGGCTATAGAAAACCATCGTGGAGTTAGAAATCACTATCATGGAGATCATGGTACAGTTTCCAGTGCAAGTGACAATCCTAGGGTGCTTGCTTCAAAGTTGCAAGGCTCGGAGCCCCAAATACATTTCCCTGCTGAACCATCTCCGCATTTATTTGCCTGAGGTGCCTTGCCATTGGCTTTTATCTGTCGCACTTCCTTTTTTTACCGGTTTATTTAAGGATTTCATATTGATGTGTCAACCAGATTCCATCGCTATGCTTTCTAGCATATCTTTATGGTAGGGCATTAGGTTGTTTAGGTGATTGCCTCCAAGGCTCCTGATTAAGTGAGCTTGGAAAACGTCACAATGCATGCTTTCTTTCATAGAACAGAGGTGGATGTGATAGTCTACTGTCATATGTAATAGGACATACTCAAACCACCTTCAATGTAGTGAATATGTGATCTGTCTTATTCACTTGTGCATTTAATTTGATTGAATACTTCTGTGAGAACACCATTTGGATGGGCTAAAGCTTGCTGGATTAGTTAGTATGACCTTTACAGTTACGTACTACATCATTACCACGTGATGCATGCTGAAACTGTGATAATTAAAAGATACCCCACTAACCATTCCAGTACTAAGATGCATGTTTAGTTCTCTTTCTATATCTGATTCAAATGAAGATATTCAAACGTGTTTCTGTTTTGTCAGGATCGTTATCACGTGTTGATTGTGCACTTTTGCTTGCTGCTAATGTGCCGAGCTGTTATATTCCGCCACCTCTTTTTAGTTTCCATTATCCTTTTCCCAATTCTAGTAATAACTGAGTTGCACTTACCATACAGTACAGCTTTAAAGCTAGCTTATACTTATACTCTGTAGCAGAGATTGTGAAATTTGTAATGTAGACTTTGTACATCTTTTTAACCTGATCCATTCACTTTTCTTCAACCAGCTCTTTCCTAACCTCAACAAGGTGGTCTTCCTCGATGATGACATTGTTGTTCAGCGTGACTTGTCTCCCCTTTGGGCAATCAATCTTGAAGGGAAGGTGGATGGAGCTGTGGAAACATGCAGAGGGGAAGACAGCTGGGTGATGTCTAAGCGTTTCAGGACGTATTTCAACTTCTCGCATCCTGTGATAGCTCGGAGTCTTGACCCAGATGAATGTGCTTGGGCATATGGTATGAATATATTTGATCTGGCAGCTTGGAGGAAGACAAACATCAGGGATACATATCATTTCTGGTTGAAGGAGGTAATGCATTTTACACCGACAAGGATATCCATTTCCCAGCCTTACTCTATGTTCCATAGTTCATTGACTATGTTTCTGAACTGAAATCATTCTGGTATTTTTGCATGCAGACTTTGTACTATGCACAGTGTTCCAAAATCTTAAAAAGAAACCTTGATTCAACATTCTTGTGTAAATGTAAAAAGTGATTTTCCTTTTCTTCTACCTGGCTTTGGTCACCATGCGCTTATATATTCTTCCAGGCATAGAAAATTATAAATAATTAAAAAAAACATAGTTAACTACTACATAAAACATGATAAGAGTTGTTGGTTACCATTATTTGTCTTCACATTAATTTAAATCTCTTTTGCAGAATCTAAAATCTGGTCTTACACTCTGGAAATTTGGTACTTTACCACCCGCCCTTATAGCATTTAGGGGTCATGTGCATGGCATAGACCCATCATGGCACCTTGCTTGGCTTAGGATACCAAGACAAGACAGATATTGAGAGTGTCAGGAGGGCTGCAGTGATACATTACAATGGCCAGTGCAAGCCATGGCTAGACATTGCTTTTAAGAACCTTCAACCATTTTGGACAAAGCATGTAAACTACTCCAACGACTTTGTTAGAAACTGCCATATTTTGGAGCCTCAGCATGTCGAGGAGTGACTTGCAGCAAATGCTGGACACAGCGAGGGAGTATAGTTTATGATTCGTTTGTTGGCTGGAGAGGCCGATTGCTTCTGGATACATATACTGGTTAATCAAGAAAGCAACCAGCATTCAATACAACTGACCATCCCCTGCAAAAACTGGCATTCAAATACCTCAGGAGTTTTCATCTGTATCATAGGGGAACACAATTCTTACAATCTGTATCATACTGGTGCATCATTCTTTTCTATACTGTAACTGCGCAAAAGGAACTCTGGGACTGGGCTGATCCTTCGTCACAGAATAACTCAGAAGGCTAGAAGATTCAATGATTGGTTCATCAAGACGAAGAAAGGAGGCGGATATTATGAGGTGGCAAGTTTATATGCTTTCCATCCATCCATTTAATTCTTTTTATACTTAGTCATTGAAATTTTGTTCTGGTAGTTTTGTGATTGCTTTGGTAGGTTGGAGATGATTGTAGTAGAGATGCCATTGTTTGTGGAGTAACCTACAGGATATTGTTACAATTGTTGACATACTAAAAATGTGCAGATAATTCTTTGAAGAGTATTTGCGCTGAACTGTGAGAAATAGAGATCCAGATCCACTGAACAAAATTTACGTCACTCCCATGGTTGAGCCTATCGAGAGACAGGGCTGGAACAAGGAACGCCACGCAGTTTTTTTTATATCGGAACGCCCCTCTGTTGCTTGTCGGCAGCTTGTAAACTTCCTCTGTTTTAGACAAGCGTTTGGCCTCTTGACTAAATTTAACCAAGTATTGCGGTCACCAGGTTTGTTTGGATGGCGTACGCAGGTTGCCTAGCCGCAACTTCTGGGTGCTCCATTGCTCAGACAGCCGTTTGCTTCGCGACCAAACTTCGGGCAAGCCAACCTCTGGCGCTCAAAACAAGCGCCGCACTTGTGGTGCAGCCGGTGCCCGTGCCGTGGCTATCTCTGGAATCAAACCAGACAGAGCCTTTTTTTTTTGTGTGTGGGAATTATACTGTAGTCAGTAGGCGTTTGGGACAGTGGAAATGCGAGAGAGAAAATCTGAGGTCCTGAGCAGGCTAGTCGAAATGGAAGCCCAGCACTTAAACGGACTCTATGGGCTTTAACCCACGCCAGTTTATCGGCTGTGGCTTGAGGTCTCAGTATCACAGTTCACAGTGTGGCTTCCTCCTCACACAACAATGCTTTGCCGTTTTTATCCCCACGTCATATGATTTCTTTCACAAAATAGGCCGATGGAACATTTCAAGGCATACTGCAGCAAAAATATTTATTTCAAGAGCTCATGTGTCAAGAACAAGCCTTGTCCTCAAACTTGGGTAGAACTACGAAGGCGATGGATGTTGGTGCTAGGTGTACAGGCGAATCAACGGCAACGAGCACCGGATCCATAGCTGGAATGCTGTCAGCATCTCCAAGTTCTAACGGGACCCCGTTGAGCAGCATCGTCTTGCTCTGGAGATCACCGTCCTTGGCAGTCAGATGGTACTCCTCCCTCCTCTTGGTATTGCTTGGTGGTTTCCTTGCCAGCCATGAGACTGATAGCATTTCTAGGATCATCTAGGCATAGATTAGTGGGTAAAACTTAACTTAGACAAAAAGAGCTTGTTGATGTACCTCGCCATGTGCAGCAGCCACGGCACCACCGCGACATGGCCACTGGAGTTGTAGTAGGGGAAGTCATGCATGCTCCCGCTAGGTCGTCGAACGCAGCAGCAGTGCAGGTGTGGTGCTGTGGCGGCGGCGAAGGCGATGGCGCTTTCCGTCACTCAAAGCGTCCCTATCGACCGGTCTAGGGTTAGGAACTTCGGGGTGGGGCTGGCGGCTACCGGTGACCTCATATCTTGTGCCTCAGCCCCACCATCCTTTTATGGCGCTGCGCGACGGGGGCTCATCAGCCAGAAGAATCGGCTGAGCGTCCCCGATCAGGACGCGGATCAAGGGCCCAAATGGACCGTTGGGCCAACTGGTGGAGATTATCCTAACATTCTCCTCCTTGGTATTAAAAAGTTAGTATCAGCATCTTCAGATCATCCACATCATCTGAACAGAAAGCGCATTGCATCATCTCCTGGAGAGAATACCATTACACCATCTTCGGATTCCCCAATCATCATTCGATCGATCCGTTGATCCATCATCGTACCTATATGATATGCATGCGATGCAATGCAAAGATGTAATTAATCAACTGCAATCGTGGCTCGTAAAATACGACGTACGCCTCTTGAGTTAACGGGCTAGTTCTAACGACAACCGTACTTAGGCTACATATACACATTGTCGGATAAGACGTTATTTCCCAACAATAATTTTAGTTATATAAACCAAGGTGTTTCTTTATTTTATTCTATTAATTTAATTATTATTCGAAATAAGACATCATTATCTATTTAGCAAACTAATGATTCTAGAGCTACAAAAATTATAGTGAGTACCTAATATTGCTAGGAAGCCTACCGTATAAATTTTAGATACAATAATATTACAAATTTATCATGGAAACTCCTACAAGTTTATATTTTATAATATTAAGTACCTTAAATTAATTATATAGCTTCCACGAATATTATCAAACTATGTGAACAAACTATACTAACATGTAGATCATGATTTTAGGAACTCAATAAAACTGGTTTCACAATTTTTAGACCACTACACAAATTGCTACCAATTTTACAAGTTAAACTAGAAACCTATATTCGAAAAGCATTTAGATAACGGAAAGGCCGGCGGTCAGCGGCGGGCTGACCCAGCAAGCCCGCCTAGCCTGGTTGGGCACTGTGGCGATGACATATATGCAAAAATGCCCTTGCACCTGCTTTAAATTAGCCTGCGGTACTCTAGACACTATTAATGTGAATCACGTATTTCGCAATAGAACCCTGTATAAAACATCTTCTTGGACTCATACCCTTGTTCATCCTCCAAAGTAGAGCACCGGCGCAGAGGAACCGAGCGGCACCGCGGTGAGGGCACGCCAGCGGTGAGGTGGTGTCTGAGCTCGGCGCGGACAGACCGGCGAGGCGCGGTGGAGTCGTGCGCGGCTCGGTGAGCGGGAGGAGCGCGGTAGCGCTCCAGGGCGCGGTAGTCGCGACTGGCGAGGCGGCTCGGGCGCGTGGGCACGGAAGGAGCCACGACGGAGAAGCAGCCAGTTCGGCGCGACCGCGGGGACGCGGCGTGGGCACACGCGGAAGAGGCAGCGGTCCAGAGCCAGACCGAGGATGTGTGCGCGTGCGGTGGCTGAGCGACGAGAGCGCGGCCACGGAGACTGCGTGGGAGGGAGGAGGGGCGGCGCTGCGAGGCAAGGGAGGACACGTTGGGGTGCTCGATGCAGGGGTGGGTGAGGTCGTCGTGCTCTAGCGAGACGGCGGTGCCGAGGAAGGGCAGAGCCTACGGCGGAGACACGTGACAGCGGCGGGGTGCTGTGGCTGGACAGCCCTACGGTGGAGGCACGGAAGATGGAATGGCGCGGACGCCGGGGTGGAGGAGGAGGGCAGCGCGGCGGAGCAGCGGGTCCGGCGCGGGGCCGAGGGCGCGCGCGGACGACGGCGTTGGTGCTGCGCCGTCGCAGCCGCAGGCGCAGGCGGTCACGGAGCTCGACGCGACAGCGGGCGCGCGTGCGTGGTCAGCGGCGGGGCTCGGGTGGAGCAGTGCCTCGAGGCTCGGTAAGCTTGCGCTCTGTGGCCGAGGGACGGCGGACTGGAGCTAGAGCGTCTCCTCATGGCTGCAGAAAAAGAAAGGGAGAGAGAGAGAGGGAAGCAACGCGAGAGAATCAGGAGACAGACAGAGACAAGAACTGTGGGGCTCGCTCCTGGTTTGCTTCACAGTTCACAGTGGAGAGCGAAGCCAAGCCAGCGGTGGCTACAGCTTCAGCTGGACGGTGCTCCTGGTTAAATGCACTGGGTGGTGAACCCAAGGAGCAGAGGCAGTCAGACAAGACAGAGACAAGGGCAGACAGGGTTGCAGCAGAGAAAAGAAAAGGCAAGCAAGAGAGGAGCAGATCAACTAGCACAGTAATGCCGAGAGGACAGATAGGGACGTTTACAGCTACACAAGGAGTGCGTCTGCCCTTTAATTGTTTTTTTTATTTCAGAGTTATCGTCGTAACGTATATATACCTATATATATATATATCTTACGGTTTACTAATTTACACAAATTGTAACGTCTAGGCACAGGAAAATTTCAGCAAAGCTTGAATTTAAATTTGATTCAAACACTAGATATATGTATATCGTTCTATTTATTAATGGATTTTATTTTATTTATAAAAGTTATTTTTCCTGCTTAATCTACTAGAACAAACCGTTCGCTATTTATTTGCCAGGATTATCGTTCAACATTCCTAAATATTTTACGCACTGAAATTTAACCTGGACGTTTATTTGAGTCTGCAAAACTACGTCACACAGGATTCGGTTATCGCCTCAAGTACGTTTTAAATTAAAACCCGAGAAAACTTCGATTCAAATTTTTTTTCTTAGGCCTAAATCGCGGTGCTAAATGAGATCGTAACACCGGGGTGTTACAACTCTAAATCGTAATGTGCCAATGACACTATTTTGATCCTAAAGAATCCTTGCATGAGACTGGAGAGAAAACTCATATCGTAATCTATTCATCCTCTTTGCGTAAAGCCTTTTGCTATAAGCCATGCTTTATATCTTTCTATATTCCCTTTGGAGTCACATTTTATCTTGTAGACCCATTTACTGACTACTATTTTGACTTCATTAGAAATTTCTTCTAAGTCCCAAACAACGTTGGTATTCATCGAATTCATTAACTTCCATAGCTTCTTGCTATTTAGACGAGTAAACGCTTCTCATGGCTTTTTTAAATGAGGTGGGATCACCCTCCATTTGAATTTATTCACTAACATAGACTTCATAGTCATCAGAAAAAACTGGTTTACTAATTCTTTAAGACCTTGTGGGGCCTCAGCTACTGACACTTTCATATGGGGCTGTTGTTGCTCTTCATTGCCAAGAGGCAATTGATTCTACAGGCTCCTGTATTACAAGATCCTTGTTTGCATTATTCATCTTCTTCAAAGAGCCAACAACAAGTGTTGTATAAGTTATACATCAACAGGTATTGAGAAATTTATTATTTTTGAATCACTGAAGTGGGCACGTAGTCCCGCTTCTTTTAAGTTATAGATCTCTACATACCATGCTCTCCAGATCATCCCATCGTCTAAAAAAGATAGTGTACCTTCAAATTTCTTGTTTGGGTTTAATCTGTTAAAACCTCATATGGCGTTTTAAGCACCACCTTTATATCTTTAAGGCTAACTACGCTATCTTCCTATCGGAACTCTAAAAAGTCCAGGAATTTAGCTATTTCTCTGCTTAGGGGTATCGTTATTATGACCGTTGTACTCCTTCGACGATCACATTCATCTTAATTAATTTTTATCTCACTCTTAATGAAGATTATCTTTCTTAATTGATCTTTATCGCACTCTTAATGAAGAGTATCTTTCTTAATTGATTTTACTATCCTCCCCCTCAAAATATGACATAAACTTTACTGCCATAATTTTGAGAACTATTTAGAAAAATAGTAACCGAGGAGACACTTATTACTTACTTTATTCACATGATTACGTCATGCAAACAAAGTTATTTCTTGATCCGTATAGGAGTACACTTTCTTCATTCCACTTCAAGAACTCATCGAGGTCTTTTATTAACTGTATTTTTGCAAGTCACGCTTGCATCTTTTTCTTGTCTTTTGATTAGTATCGACCATGACGGTGTATTTTTATTGTGCCATGGTTAATACTAGGATAGCATAAAAGCTACACAAACTTTTCTCGCTATGCGAGATACAAAAACATATGAGTCATCACAAAACTTCTTCCGTCATGCAGGATTGACTAGCAGAAGTACTATGTCAAACTTCTCCCCATGCGGGATAAATCTATATATAAATTACCGTAACGAAAAATTTAGTCATGATGACTAAAACATTCACTTATACTTCATTTTCTAATTAAATCTTCCCGATGGTTCCAATTTAATCAAAAAATTAGTAAACTAATAAAAAACTGTCCTGAACTGGATTGACTCAAGCATTTTCATTCATATACCCCAGCATTGCAACTCGTTGGCATACAACCGAGTGATCTCAGTTAAAAAATAAAACTTACAAGATGCTTCTACATCAATTTTACATCACCATTGGGCAGAAAATAGAATTAATGCATAAAACTCATAAATTAACTTGAAATACATATAACTACTCTTCAAAATTAAATTCTCCCATTGGTTCGAATTTAATTAGAAGATAATCAACATCATTGCAGCGCAAACTTGATAATAAAATACATTCTTTTAGTTCAGGAGCATTTCTTGGTCTTTGTCTACTCTCTGAAAAATTGATCATGTTAGTGTAAAATTTATCAGAGATTTAAACTTCAACCTTAAACTCATTATAATATTGTTATCATCAGCGTTAGTCAGAAAATAACAATACCATAATTTAACATAAACAAATCGGACTACTCCCCTAATTTAAACTTTCACGTTGGTTCCAATTTAATTAGAGGATAAACATAATCATAATTTACTGAATAAATATAACCGCTCTTCAAATTAAATTCTCTCGTTGGTTTGAATTTAATTAGAAGATAACAAACATTAAACTTTACAGCGGAAACATGGAAAAATTCTTTATCTACTTTTCAGAAGCATTTTATTGTACTCATCTACTCTCTGAAAAATTATTCCGTTGGTTCAAATTTTGACAGAGATTTAAACTAGACAGAATCATCAAAATTTGCTTCTGAAAATAATAAAACAAAAACTCAGTGTTTACTGTTCATTCGGCCCAGCCTGGTGAAACAGTCCGCGGCCCATCTTTGTTGCGCGGCCTAGCAGCGGCGCGCGCGCCCGTTCCCCCGCGCCCAAACTGCAACTTGGTCCTGGGCCGGGAATCTCCAATCCCGCCTGGGCGGCTTTCGGCCTAATTCGCTCTGAGCCGTCCATCTTGATCCGACGGCTAGGCGTCATTTCGCGAGATCAAAACCCTCTTGCAGTCGGCTTTCCTGAACCCTAACTCCATACCCTCTTGCGCGACAGGGGTCCATCAGCCAGGAGAACCAGCTGAGCGCCCCCGATCAGGGCGCGGATAAAGGTCCAATTGGCTGTTGGGTCAACGGGTGGAGGCCATCCTAACAGAGACTGCTTTTTTGAGCCTGTGTGTGAAAGAACTGCGCTTCTCGAAGTCAGGTCTTTTACCGAGGCTGACGTTGATGTCATTCTGGAGAGTGACGTTGTATCCAGTAGTATTGCTTAGGTTGATCAACAGAAGAGTGATGCCTTGCTGCATTTTGAAGCAATCATGTTCACAATGGGTAATCTAGCAAACATAATTCAATATCTCTCTTGATCGTGTTCTCAGCCAACAGAGTGGTCATTTGTAGACACATGGTTCACTAATCCACAAAATTATCATATCAATCAAAATTTAGTAACATAAGATTAAATCTTCCTAACTGCCCTGGTAATTCTGTTGAAAAAGAAACAGCCGATTTACAAAAGGGAAAATCAGGGTGCAAGCCCATACCTGTTGTTTCCTACAATGAGCATAAGCACGTATTTGACGTGGTGCATTGGTATCAACTGAAAGAACTCCATTGCCCATAAGCCGATGCCATAGTAGAGCACTGATAAAGTGGTCAAAATATATATCAAATCACGGTCTATAATCACCAATATAATTCATTTTATAGAATTTCATAACTCTAGCCTTGCCTGTAGTAATCAGGATTTGGCAAAAAAGTTTCTGTGTCAAGCAGTCCATAGTTGCCACCGATGAGAGTCTGCCTGCAGAACACTTTTGTGTTGTACTGAGATGCCATCCCAAGCTGATCTAGATACCTGCATTCATAAAAAGAGAAGTCCATCACAAACTCACACAACATACTCGACCCCAGCATCAGAGTTACTCATGTCACGCATGAAAAAAGGAGAGAACTGACCAGATGCTGTTGATGAATGTATTTGACACCAGTAGACCACCATTGTTGAATACACCGCCACTTTCACTGACCCAAGCAGAAGCCCATGTTCCATGCCTTTGGATGGTGAGGCTTTTCGCTGTGTGCCATTATAAAAGATGCTCCATTCCTACATGCCACCAAAAAGTTCACATGGACCCTGGTGCCATGACGCTAAACTTTCTTATCCTCCACGCCATTCCGTTCGCCTTCTGTTAGGTTTCCATCGTTTGACAGCCCTGACATACGGGCCCAACCAGTGATAATGTCCAAAATACCCTGACATACGGATCCTCGAGCCCAATTTCATAGGTTTCATTTTTCGATTTTGAGGTTTTGGGTGATGGGGATTCTTGGGCTCACTTTGCTTTTGTTTGACCGGCTCTGACTTGGGAGTGTGTGCTGCTGTCGTTAGCTCACTGGGAGCGGTAGTAGATCTGTGAAGATCAACCCCTACAAAGCCTCCGAATCTATTCGTTTTCGAAAGGTTCATGTTGGTCTCCCAGAAAGTTTTACTTTTTGGGGCACAATTTTGGTTCTAGGTTGCTCGATTTGAGCGTGGCTTTTGGGAATTTCTTGGAGGTTCCTGGTTGGGCGGTGGATCCGGCCTACGGCGATGTCTTCTGCCAACTCCCTCACCTCCGGCTGGAGCCGCCGCGCGGGGCCACCCCTTCTCCGCCCGAAGCGTGTCCGCATCTACTTCGTGGACGCCGACGCCACGGACACCGACGACTCCTCCGGTGACGAGGACAAGCGCGCCAAGTGGCGCGTGCGGGAGGTCATCCACATCGACGTGGAGGCCGCCTCAGCTCCGATGCGGGTGGTGCAGGCGCAAGAGCTGGTGCTCCCGAAGAAGCGGCCACTGCTGTCCCAGGCGGCGCCGCGCCTCGGGGGCCGGGTTCCGGCGGCGTTTCCCCGGCGTGCGGCTCTGGCTATGGGGCAAGTTCACGACGAAGATCTGTGACCCGCGCCAGCGGAAGCGCCTGTGGCTCGGCACCTTCGACACCGCCGAGGAGACCGCCGCTGCATAAGACGACGCCGCGCTCCGCCTCAAGGGCTCCCACCTCGTCACTGAGTTCCCCGCCGAGGCGCCATCTTTCCCCTGGTCGCGCATGAGGCTCCGCCCTCGCAGGGAGGACCCCTGGAAACGACAAAGGGTGCCGCGGAAGAAGACAGAGAGGCTCTCGCCCTGGCCCCGGCGGTGGCGGCGGTGCCCGCGTCGTTGGATCCACGGGCGGTGGACGGCCCCACCCTGGTCTACCTATTCACGTCGCCGACCTCCGTTCTCCATTACACCGCCGACGAGGTGCTGGCCGCACCCGCCCTACCGGCGTTCGATGTACCGTAAATCATTTACTAAAACATGTCATGAGCATCATGTTTATGTGTTAATGCGTGTAATAAAGTGTGTAGATCAATTTCTGTAACTCGAAACGATCAACTAAAATGCGAAACGAAAGTTGATTCGATAAGTCATGTTATATCACTTAGGGTTTAAAACAAATTTTTATTAAGCAAAAATGCTATAGAACATATATGTGTCACCTTAATAAAGTTGGAAGTACAAACTTTATAGATGACAGTGAAATACTTACCGTCAAAAAATGATATTACTAGCTAATATTTCCACTAGCTTAGAAATTACAAATGGAAATCAAATTCAGCTCAAAAACTAAGAAATTTTCAAGTCTGCCAACAGCTAGACATTGCTATGTTTAGCAATTTATTGTGAGAGATTAGATTAAAGGGTGGTGTAGTGTTATAGCTTGATTTGGTAGTCTCATGTGCTATCTTGAGCACGGTGAAGATGGTTTAGGTCCTAAAGCAATCGTTTGGTCGTGTTGCAATGCTTTAAAATTCGTGCGTGTCACTGTCTCAGGTTGGTTGGCGCTGGGTGTGCGGTCACCGAGCGGCCTTCTCACGCCGCTCACATGGCCGCGTCCCGCGTGGTCAATCATGCCACCACGCTTGGCCGGTCGAGCCGCCTGGGCTTGGTCGAGGCCGGCCGCAGCGAGCCATTGGCCCCGCGCCCTGCTGCTCTGCCTCATGCTGCCGTCTTGGGTACCGCCGTGGCCGCACTGTGCTACCATAGCGTCCGCACTGCCGACCCTCCTCACGTCGCGATGCTGCAGCACGGGCCACGCCGGTCGGGCGCACGTGCCTGTCGGCTAGCACCAGCGTGTGGGCCTCCCGTTCCTGCCGCTCATGTCCCGCCAGGGCAAGGACAAGACGAGCCCATCTGTCGCGCCGTCTCTCTTTCCCTCTTCTCCCTCTGTTTTCTGCCGCCATCGCGTCGTGTCACCGTGAAGCCAGAGAGCGAGCACCTCTCATCAATTCCTCGTGCTCGTGTCTCCGCCTTCACACCCCCTCTCCAGCTGACCCCACCCTGCCTTGACTCGCATCATGCCAAGCTCCAATTTTGGAGCTTTGCCCACCGCCGTGTCGTTAAGTCCCATCATCGCCCGTGCCGTGGCCATCCTCCACCACTTCACCCCGCGCTAATTCCTCTGCACCACTAGCTCGCCTTGGCTCCCTCTTCGTCATGCGCACGCTAGTTGTAGCTCTAGTGTCGCCACCTTGCTGCTGTCGCGACCGTGCCTTTTCGTTCCGCCGTTCACCTCGCAGCGCGCACGTGGCCAGACTCGCTCGGGTCATCTACGGCCGAGCCGGCTTCTCGGTAAGGTCACTAGTGAGTTGTTGTTGCTCACCCGCTACCCCTACCGCCTTGTTGTTGCTGCGGCTCACCTGAACGCTGTCGCCATTACCGTAGGGTGCCCGCTATCAGTGGAGAGGTCCTTCTACGGCGTCCTGGCTCGTGCAACCGCCGCCCATCGTCTCAGCGTCGAACCCTAGGTGAGCGTCGGCCTCGTAGATAGGTCAGCGTGGGTCCTGTGTAGGCCAGCGCAAGCACCAGTGCCGTTGTAAAGAAGAGAAATATCCGAGGGTTCCGTTGCAAAGTCGCTGTCTATAGAAATAGTAACATGGATGTAAGGAAAATGGACCCTTGGCCCATTTACTTTGGATTTTGGTGTTTGATGTCCAACACAACCAAATTGGACTAATGAATTTGCAAGTATCTATTTTGTAGTTCAATAGGGTGCAAAACGTAACTTGGACGAAGGCGACGTGATGATCCGATGATCAACACCTCAAGCAAGACCTTAGGAGCACAAGAGAAGATCCAAAAGATCAAGTAGAGTCCAAGCATGAAGATTGGAACCAAGCCGTATGCAAGATCGCGAAGAAATGAGCTCACTGTGGTGACCGGATGCAGGACCGGACGCTGGGCAAGTGGCTCGGCAAACAGGCGACCGGACGCTGGACCGGACGCTGGCGGCAACCGACCAGACGCTGGACAGCAGCGTCTGATCGATTACAGTAAGGTTCTAGAGCGACAAATCTGCGACCGGACGCGTCCGGTGGCAGGCGACCGAACGCTGGCCAATGTCCGATCAGTAAACTATCGGCTCAACGGTCAGGACGACCGGACGCGTCCGGTCAGGACGATTCAACGTCCGGTCAGTAGCAGTTTCGTGGGAGTTCGACCCCAACGGCTACTTTCTCAGTGGGGCTTATAAATACAACCCCCAACCGGCCATTTGAGGGTGTGGAGCTGAGGAAACATATCAAGGGTGTTGATACACCATTTTAGTGATCTCCACATGCATAGTGCTTAGTGTTTTATTAGGTGATATGCATAAGTGCTTTGAGAAGTACTTAGGTTGATTAGACCACCGCTTATGCGCTTGCTCTAGGTGTATGCCTAGTGTTTAGTGAGGTTTGCATACCTCTTGCCACCCCGTGCTTGCGAGCACAAGTGTTGTACATCGGAGGGGCTTGAAGTCTTGCGAGATCACACCAACCGCGCTTGCAGGTGTGGCCGCCACCGTGTACCGGAGGGAACAAGGCCCGCGGCGTTTCGGCCGGAAGCTTGATAGTGAAGACGGCGGGGAGCATCCGGGAGAGGCTTGCCGAGAGGCACATCGGAGACCCACTTGCACGTGGGGAAGGCCCGAGGCTATCCACGGAGTTACCCGACCGGGAGCTTGACCCTTGCGAGGGATTCCTTGCGAGGGGCTCCAACGAGGACTAGGGGGAAGCTTGTGTGCTTCTCGATACCTCGGTAAAAATACCGGAGTTGTCGACGGGAGTTTGCATATCTCTACCTTGCTCTTTAGCTTCCGCAATTACATTGATTACTTTACTACGCTTGTGGTAGAGATAGCAACACACTAGCAAAATCATAGTTGCACATCTAGATAGTTTATCTATTGCATAGGTTTTGCTAGGGTTAGCAAAAGAGACCATAGTTTCGAGTTAGATTTTTTAAGTTGCCTAATTCACGCCCCCTCTTAGGCGTCACGGTCCCTTCAATGGACTGCGGGTTGTTTTGCTCCAAGTCCAGGGGCGTTTTTGGTAATGTGCCAGCGCGCGTGGGATTTCCCCGCCGTGGGCCGCCTCACGCTGCAGGCCGCGCCTGTCGGCCGCCGCGCGCTGCCCCGCGTGGGCCGCGTTGCCGAAAGCGGTTTACCTTTTTCGTGGAAAAATAGAAATAGCTTTTCATTTTAATTCTAAGCTGAACTTTAATAATTAATATAAAATAATGTTCATATCCAAAAATTATGAAACAAATTTTGTTAAGTTCCTAAAATTGTGCTCTACTTGTTAGTGTATTTAGTTCATATATATACTTGTTGATACATGGAGCTATTAAATCAATTGAGAGTGCTTAATATTATTAGGTTAAATATTATAGGAACTTTTGTGGCAAAATGGAGATAGCTTTAGCTTTGACAATTTTACAGTAGCTTTATGGTATTATTATGTGCTTACTGTAATTTTTGTAGCCCTCCCTAAAATAGGACTATTTAATATGGTAGCTAAATTCACATTAAGGCTAAATGGATAATGGCATGATATTGGTTTATAAAAATTAAGCACTTGTAGGGTGAGCTTGGAATCTATTTGATAGAGATAATGATTAACTTAGTATTTTAGTCATTAAAGCTAGCTTAGTACCTTAGCATGTGTATTCTTATTTTAAGAGTTGTTGTTGCCAAAATGCTAAGTGTTGCATCATCATTGAATGCATGTAGAGAACGAGTTGGCGGAGATCGTGGCCATGTGAGATCACGAGTTCGAGGATGAAGGAATCATGACGCCTAAGAGGGGTGAATTAGGCAACTTAATTATCTAACTCCGAAACTATAGTCTCTTTTTCTAAACCTAGCAAAACCTATGCAAAATATAAACTATCTAAATGTGCAACTACGGTTTTGCTAGTGTGTTGCTACCTCTACCGCAAAAGGAGTAATACAATCAATGTAAATGTGGAAGCTAAACAGCAAGGTAGAGATATGCAAACTCCCGTTGACGACTTCGGTATTTTTACCGAGGTATCGAGAAGCGCTCAAGCTTTCCCCTAGTCCTCGTTGGAGCCCCTCGCAAGGAATCCCTCGCAAGGGCCAAGCTCTCGGTCGGGTAACTCCGTGGATAGCCTCGGGCCTTCCCATGCGCAAGTGGGTCTCCGACGTGCCTTCCGGCAAGCCTCTCCCGGATGCTCCCCGCCGTCTTCACTATCAAGCTTCCGACCGAAACACCATGGGCCTTGTTCCCTCCGCTACACGGTGGCGGCCACACCACAAGCGCGGTTGGTGTGATCTCGCAAGACTATAAGCCCTCCGATGTACAACAATAGTGCGCGCAAGCACCGAATGGTAAGAGGTATGCAAACCTCACTAAACACTAGGCCTAAACCTAGAGCAAGCGCATAAGCGGTGGTCTAATCAACCTAAGCACTTCGCAAAGCACCTACGCTAATCACCTAATAAAACACTAAGCACTATGCAAGTGGAGATCACTAAAATGGTGTATCAACATCCTTGTATGTTTCCTTAGCTCTACTCTTACCAAATGGCCAGTTGGGGTTGTATTTATAAGCCCCACTGAGAAAGTAGCCGTTGGGGACGAAATCCCGCTTTTCTGCTACTGACCGGACGCTGGAGTTGTCCTGATCGGACGCGTCTGGTCGTCCCGACCATTGGAGCCACGAACAACTGATCGGACGCTGCTAGCGTCCGATCACATTTTCGCCGCTCAGGAACCTCTCTGTACTCGACCGGACTCTGCTGTCCTACGTTTGGTCGATTTTGCCGCCAGTGTCCGGTCCAGCGTCTGGTCGCTGCTGTTGACATCTGTTTGCCGAGCCTCTTAATCGGAGCGTCTAGTCACTTTCCTCCAGCGTCCGGTCCCGCGTCCGGTCACTTCTGTGAGCTCGTTTCTTCGCGTTCTTGCGTACGGCTTGGTTTCTATCTTCGTGCTTAGACTTTACTTGATATCTTGGGTCTTCTCTTGTGCTTCTAAGATCTTGCTTATGGTGTTGATCATCGGATCATCACGTTGCCTTCGTCCAAGTCACATCTTGCACCCTATTGAACTATAAAACAATCACTTGCAAATTCATTAGTCCAATTTGGTTATGTTGGTCATCAATACACCAAAATCCAAAGTAAATGGGCCTAGGATCCATTTTCCTTACAATCTCCCCCTTTTGGTGATTGATGACAACACGACCAAAGCAAGCAAATAATAGAATTTTGAAATTTAAAAACTACCTACTTGCTAGGATGCAATGGCAAGGGGCAAGATTATATGATGTTAAAAATACTACTTGTAAGACTCCTATACAAACTTATCTTGCCCTTGCAAATGTCCCTATGTGGTATTATGGATTTAAGCCTTGCTTCCTACAAATTCTCCCCATTACATAGACTAATCCATAATCCGCTATTCTCCTTTTCTCGGACCATTACCACTTATAGACCATTACCACTTGTAGATTATTATGATCTAGCTCATGGTCCTACAAATTAATGCTTGCTTTTGGTCATCTAAATTCTCCCCCTTTGAAATCAAATACCAAAAAGAAAGATATTAGTAGCACAAGGGAGGGTCATACTTTGTGATCCTTTGTGTGTAGAGTGAAATAGATAACAAAATTTGACTCTCACATTATATAGACTAAGCTCCCCCTAAATATATGCATGCATATGATAGAAGGCAAAGCATATGCATAATTGACAAAGTATTGCACAAGGGAATTTAATCTATATAATGCATGAAGAAAGCATATAAATATCAAAATGAAATCAACATGATGATATTGGTTTAGAAATACCATATGTAGAAATCAATTTGATTTCTAACACTTGCAATCGGTGGTGGATATTTGAAGTATGATGCTTAACTCCGGGGACTCCATTTTCCTTGCAATGAGACTACTATACACATGATAAGCTTGAAAAGGTGTTAGTCTCAAAGCATCCAACTTGTAGAGTAACCTCCCCCTAAATTTGTGCACACAAGTATGGAATACTTATAGGAAACATGCACATTGATTTTAGAATAAAAAATACTACTTGAAAGATGACATCACATGAATGTGAGAGTCATTTTCGAAGGCAATATTCAGGAGAAATTATCTACAATTTGGACTTTGGCACATATTAGATGAACAATTGAAGGACAAGCTATGTGTCATGCTCCTAAATAATTTTAAACCATATAGGATTGCTCTAAGGAATAAGAATGAAACCGAGCAAGCCTACCATATGAAATACCTAGTGTATGCATGACAAAATATATAAGAATGCAAATGCAAATCTAGACATGAAGAGTAACTAGATGCTAAAAGATACCAATTATGGGAAAAATTTAAATCTAATACCAATTGAAGTAAATTGAATCTAGTTACCTAACATGGGAAGGGGAATTTGGGTCCATAGTATTCACTAACCCACTTGGCAATGTCTTTGTCCATCATGATGCACCCCATGAAATGCATCCACACTTTGCCAAGTCTCCAAATTCCCCGAAGTCCATAGGACTTCTCACTTCCCTTTCGGGATCCAAACCTTTTTGGTGCTCTTCATGTTGGAGATGATTTCCTTTGGCACCCAAAAGCGTTTGACCCCATTGTTGGCTTGCTTGTTCACCTTGATAGCCACCACCTTGTCATTTTTCTTCATCTTCAAGAGATAAGGTGTGGAGGCCTTCTTGTCCACCTTATTGGTGTAGGTGTTGGAGAGCTTGCTTGTTTGCTTCTTCTCTTTCTTCTTTGCTCCTCCCCCATTCTTCACCTTGCACTCATAGGACTTGTGACCTTCCTTGTGGCACACGTAGCAAACCATGGTTTGTCCTTCATCAAGCTTCTTCACTCTCTTGACGGTGTTATCTTGATGAAGTTGGGCTTGCTTCGCCTTGCCTTTTACTTGCGTCAAGTCCTTGGTGAGGCGAGCTACTTCTTGCTTGAGTTGCTCATTCTCCTTTTGCAACCTCTTGTGTGCATGTATCTACAACAACCTTCTCAACATAAACTTGGTTGCACAAAGATGAGTCTAAACATAAATCATTACAAGAAGTAAAGGCATTCCTTTTTAGACATGTTAAAGATAGAACTTTTCTTTTTAGATGCCTCGGTGGGGGTTGTAATAACGGCTTCAAGTTTAGCAACTTTATTAGTTAGCTCATCACAATGTTTGCACATGGTTTCCATTTTAGCAAGTAAACTTTTATAAGCATCTTATGAGCTAGCTAACTTTTCTTTTAATTTTTCATTTTTCTTTACAAGTTGCTCATCATTGATTGTGCATGCATTTGTTGTTGCACTAGCCTTAAGTTGCTCAATTTAAGCAAATAGTTCAACATTGAGATTAGAAAAGTTCTCATATTGTTCAAGCAAAAGTTTTGTATGCTTCTTGTAAACTATTTAGCTTTTCTTTTAATTTTTTCGAGCTTTTTTGTTGACTAGTGCAAACTTTAGCATAATTAAGATTTTGTTGCACAATTTCATCATAAGAAGGCATTTCATCATCACTATCACTCTCACTAGAGGATGAGCTTTCATTACCTCGTGCCATAAGGCACACACGAGAAGAGCTTGATGATCATTGCTTGCGGCCTCGCCTCTTGTGATGGTATTCTTCTTCACTTGAACAATCATCCCATGACCTTATTGATGTGAGGGATTGATTCTTGCACACCTTCTTCTTTGTCTTGGGTGTGGGCTTGTTTGGACAAACTTCCACAAAGTGCCCCAACTCGCCGCATCCATACCATCCTTCTCTTTCTTTACTCATTTTTTTGATTGGTGAAAATGAGATATTGGATTTGGATGGGCACACCCTTGACATTGAGCCTTTGGATCATCTTCTCCACCTTGTTGATTAGTTTGATTGATTCTTCATCAAGGTCAGGAGGTGGATGAGGAAGATTCATCATCTTCACTTGAATCATCATCATCATCCTCATTTTCTTCTTCATCTTCACTTGAGGAGCTTGAGCTTGAGCTTGTCCCAACTTGCTTGCCCTTCATCTTCTTTTTCTCGCTACATGCAAGAGCTTTGCCTTTGCTCGATGAAGAGGCTTCGCCTTGACCCATCTTACGTGACTATTTTAAATACCACTATCTTGCTAATGACTATGCCCAGGGTCATGGTGCTCAAGTTCTCCATGTTGTGAAGGATGGTGATTATGCTTGCATATTTATTTTGTGGTAGCACAGAGATAATCTTCCTCACGATGTCCGCATCATCTAGCTTTGTTAATCCTATTGAATGGAGCTCATTGATAATTAGATTGAAACGAGAATACATATCACGAACGAGCTCATCATCATTCATTGTAAAGGAATCATTTTGTTTAGCTAGACAATGTTTTTGCTCACGGACATTACTTGTGCCGTCATGGAGCTCTTGAAGTTTTAACCAAATTTCATGTGCCGTATTTAAAGTGAACACTTGGTTAAACACATCCATGCTAAATGATTCAAACAACAATTCTTATCTCTAGCATTAAATGAATTTCCTTTTCTTCACTCTTTGTGGGTTTATCGAGATTCTTAATGGGTTTCATCCCATCCGAGTGACTCTCCAAACTCCTAAATCAACCGCCTCAAGGTAGAAAGCCATTCTAGCTTTATAATAGGGAAAGTTAGTGCCGTCAAAGTGTGGAGGCCTAGAGGTATCCATCCCAACCACTCTAAATAGTGTCGGTCAAGACGGTTAAGCAAAGTCAATGAGCTGGCTCTGATACATGAAGAACCGTGACGCCTAAAGGGGGGGGTAATTAGCACTATATTACTCTAAAACTATGGCCCTTTCTAATCATCAAACCTATGCAAAGATACACTATCTAAATGTGCAATTTGCTAGTGTGTTGCATTAAAGAGAATAACATCATGTAAATGTAGAAGCTACAAGGTAGACAACTCCCGTTGAGACTTCGGTATTTTTACATATCGAGAAGCTCTCAAGCTCCCCCCTAGTCTCGTGAGCCCCCACAGAATGCCCTTCGGCAAGGACCCGGGCTCCCCACACGCAGTGGGTCTCTGACGTGCCTTCCGGCAAGCCTCTCCCAGATGCTCCCCGCCGTCTTCACTATCAAGCTTCTGGTCAAAACACTGCAGACCTTGTTCCCTTCGGTACATGGTGGCGGCCACACCATAAACACGGTTGGTGTGATCTCGCAAGACTACAAGCCCCTCCGATGTACAACAATAGTGCGCGCAAACACCGAGTGGTAAGAGGTATGCAAACCTCACTAAACACTAGGCCTAAACCAAGAGCAAGCGCATAAGCGGTAGTCTAATCAACCTAAGCACTTCGCAAAGCACCTACGCTAATCACCTAATAAAACACTAAGCACTATGCAAGTGGAGATCACTAAAATGGTGTATCAACGCCCTTGGTATGTTTCCTTGGCTCCACTCTTACCAAATGACCGGTTGGGGTTGTATTTATAAGCCCCACTGAGAAAGTAGCCGTTGGGGACGAAATCCTGCTTTTCTGCTACTGACCGGACGCTGGAGTCGTCCTGATCGGACGTGTCCGGTCGTCCCGACCGTTGAAGCCACGAACAATTGATCGGACGCTACTAGCATCCGGTCACTTGCCACCAGACGCGTCAGGTCGCATTTTCGCCACTTAGGAACCTCTCTGTACTCGACTGGACTCTGTTGTCCTGTGTCCGATCGATTTTGCCGTCAGCGTCTGGTCCAGCGTCCAGTCGCTGCTGCTGACGCCTGTTTGCCAAGCCTCATGATTAGGAGCGTCCTGTCACTTTCCTCCAGCGTCTGGTCCAGCATCCGGTCACTTTTGTGAGCTCGTTTCTTTACGTTCTTCCGTATGACTTGGTTCCTATCTTCATGCTTGGACTTTGCTTGATATCTTGGGTCTTCTCTTGTGCTTCTAAGGTCTTGCTTATGGGGTTGATCATCGGATCATCACTGTTGCCTTCGTCCAAGTCACATCTTGCACCCTATTAAACTACAAAACAATCATTTGCAAATTCATTAGTCCAATTTGATTGTGTTGGTCATCAATACACCAAAATCCAAAGTAAATGAGCCGAGGGTCCATTTTCCTTACAGAGGAAATCATCAAGGTGTACGAGGAAGAGATTCTCGTGTAGGAGGAGGTCCTAGAGCCACCACTGACTGACTGAGCTGACACCCCACCGACCCTAAGGCAAGCCCCGGTGCATAACCCTTATTTTGAATGTTCACTATATATATATATATATGTGATGTGCAATTATGTTACCGGATTTATATTGAAACTACATGCATAGATAACCTACCTATGAGTCCTACTAGCATAGATCGAGTAGCTGCTATGCTTAGGATATCGGTAGCGTGAGTAACCTATCGCTACTCACAATATGTGATTATTACTATCACTCTCATGGTAAAATAGTGAAAAGAAATGGAGATTGGGTAGGGATATGGTATGGGTATTGGTGGGTGTAAGAGGTTGTGTCCCACGACCAACGAGGCATAGCTTGGTTACACTGCTTTCTCTGTCCGTGTCGGTTAAGGACCGACCATTGCATTGGATTCTAGTCAGGTCACAGACTTATTATCCTGAGCATATACTTGCTTATGGGAGGGGGAAGGCTTGTTGCTGTCTTGTCGTGGGTTCTGGCTCTTTCCGGACCAACTGATTGGAGGCGGGGATGGTGGAGGTCTAAGCACCACACTGAGTCAGGGACTCAGGTGTGGGGGCTTGGAGTCCATGTTTAGACGGGGACCTGGACCCCTTGATAGGAGAGTGGTGGGTTGGTCCTGCTTGTGCCTGGGGTACAAGCGGAGCATGTGTTTCGGGGTACCTAGCTAGGCTACATTGATTCACGAATCATCTTGTAATATGGTATGACTTGTCTACGATCTAGCACCGTAGTAAGAACTGAAAGATGAAAGGTGGTGAAATGGATCTGATTGCTCAACTCTTGCTTGAAAGTAGAACATGTGCTTACATAGAATGGTTAGCTAAGGAACTAATCACGACTGCTAATAAAATACATACATAAGGATTCACTGCTAGTAATGCTTTTGCAAAAAGGAAACCTAACAAACCATAAAGCTTATCATATCCTTTGGAGTCAGGAAATTATTCCCACTAGTTGGGTAAGTCTTGGGACTACATTGTGTACTCAGGGTTTATTTACGCCTGTTGCAGGTGCATCTTGAGAAATGGCTATTGTGTGGAGGATTCTTCTGGCGGGCATAGACGAATCCTTGTATCTTATCGTTAGATGTTTATTTTAATTCCGTACTCTAAACTTGGTATTGTAATAATGTATTTTTGAGAACTCTTGTTGTATAAAATAGACTAAGTATTGTAAACTCATACTCATTATTGGATCCTGGATGAAAAACGTGGAATTGTTCGAGTTCTCCCTTCGGGTGTCTGGTGGAAGACGAGCGCCTCTGGAAGCATGCTATTTCGGGCGGTTCTACCACAGGTGGTATCAGAGCCAATAATGAGTCTACAAGTTTCATAACTCTTTTCAAAACCTAAAATTTGATCAACAAAAGTTTTGCGAAAAGTAGGATGCGATAAAATCATGTAAATAAGTATACGCCACTGTAATATGGTCTATCTAGGATAGCGGTACTGGTTTTATCTAATCAATTTTCTACAGGTACACTGACTTACGCCGCGTAAGAATCATTTAGCAAGCAGAAAGTGAGTGTGCGATGTGCTGAATTTTTTTGTGAATGCCGCTATATTCGGCTTGAGTGAACGGGTAGGCAGATGCATGCATCATGAAAAGAGAATCTTGCTTAAACTAAACTTCCCCCACACGTATAATTTGGATTAGTGAAGTGATAGGATAACCTAAAAGAATGCTTTAATAAAAGTCTTATCATTTCTCTAAATCTCTTGTTCCTAATCTGGAGGTGTTGTCCCTAATGGTTGGTTCGTATTTGTTTACATATCAACCTGAGGTCTGATCGCGGGAGTACCAGTGCTGGGAAGGGCCGTGGCCTTGGCGAAGGCCAAGGTGAAAGTGGTTCGTGGCAATGAGAATGGCAACGGGGAGAGCCACAAGACCCCACTTCTGGCTCCTCCTCTGCCAGCACCACCTCCGATGACCCATGCGGAGATGATGGCGGAGATGTTGGCTACTCGACGTGAGTCAGCCCGTGCCTTGGAGATGTGATGAGGACATGATACCCATGCATATGACCATGTTTGGCGCATGGTATGGAGGGGTAGGAGGCCAGCAAGGGTGTCTAAGTCAAGAAGTAGGACTGAGGCTAACTCGGTTTGAATCCTCGAGGTGGAGGCCCAAAGCAACTCAAGTTCGAGTCTGCCTCGGCCTTCCAGGACCAGTCTGCCTTAAACTGGTCACCCAGGACGCATCCAGACTCTATTTTCGACGATCCACATATGGTTGGAAAGCTAATTTGATAAGGAAGCCTATCCAAGTGGTCTCACGTCAAAATACCTTCGGAATCAACAGAAATTGTCAAAACAAGTCAGCATCTAGAATCTATCAGGGTGCTGTGACACCGTCTTTTGATTCGTTGGACCGTGTATCGTGTTTGGGCCCATTAGGGGGCACGTCCAGGGGGGTGACGTCCAAGACTCTATAAATAGCAGCCGTCACTCTCCTTAGAGTTTGGTTTAATTCTTGATTTCCTCGTAAAACAGACGTCGTTTTGCTGTAACTGGTCACCCAGGATGCATCCGGACTCCGTTTTCGACGATCCACGTATGGTTGGAAAGCTATTTTGATAAGGAAGCCAATCAAAGTGGTCTCACGTCAAAAGACCTTCGGAATCAATGGAAATCGTCGAAACAATTCAGCATCCAGAATCTGTCAGGATGCTGCGACACCGTATTTTGGTTCGTTGGACCGCGTATCGTGTTTGGCCCATTAAGGGGCGCATCCAGGGGGTGACGCCCAAGACTCTATAAATAGCAGTCGTCGCTCTCCTTAGGGTTTGGGTTTGGTTTAGTTCTTGATTTTCTCGTGAAACAGACGTTGTTTTGCTGCAACTGTGCCGCCAATGCTACTTGCTGTGAACCAGGGCCCCAGTTCTTGATCTTGTTCGTCTATGGCGATTAGTCCTTTCAAATAAAGACTTGAACTCATTTTTGTTATCATAAACTTCATATTTATTTGCAATTTCAGATTGTGTTCATCCTGTTTTTTGCTTGTGTTCTCGATTCGTTTGCAGGAAAGCCTTCTCGGCGAGGTCAATCGCGTTCGCGTGGTTGATAACCAACGGAGCAGTGGTGTAACGGTTGTGGGGGTCCAAATCAGTCTTGGTTCAAAGCCTAGATCGTGAACGTCGAGTCTCCACCAATCGACGCTATCATACCTTTCGAAAGATCAGGCCTTGTCTACATCAAGTGGTATCAGAGCCCTTGTTGCCCGTTAGGTATAACTTTGTTTTCCCCTTTAGATTGTTACTATTTTTGCATTACCTATCATCCACAAAAAGCCAAAAAAATATACACCGCCACATATTCCCCATCCTATAGCCTCGTTGTGCCTTTGCAATTATTTTTAATTTCAGTTTGCTTTATTGAACTGCCGTCCCTCGCCGCGTCTTAGTGTTCGTTGTGTTCTGATCTTGTTCTTGGTCTAGTGTCATGTCTTGTCTTCTAGTGTGGTGATAGTTTGTTCCTTTTCGCCAAATCTTGCATCCATGTTGGTTGTTATGTGAGTAAATTGAGGAAAAAGAATAAGTCAAGTTGAGAGAGACATATAGTACAAATCTTTATCCTGATCCTTATTTCCACATTTAAAAAGGATATCTCATCTGATCTCCACGGTTGTAGCTGGTGGATTATTCTTGTGCACAGTTAGAAAGAAAGGAAAGCATTAATTGGCAGTTATAGTCTCCTTTGGAAATAATATGCTCACAAGATTTTCTACTGTTGGTTAGTTGTGATCCTTGTTGGGCATCTCTTTGGTTTTTCCTTGCGCTAATCCAAAAAGAAAGTTCATGTCACGGTGTCCACGCCTAGGCAGTCTGACTGCTGATATTGCTTTGCTGGCCGAGAGTTTAGATCATGCTACAGTGTAGCTTCTTGATATTTTTATTTACAATTATTTTTGCAGCACTTTTTCTGAGTAAAAAAAAAAGAAAGAGTTAAAGGCAAAGAGGTGCAAAAACCAAAAGAAGGAAAAAAAGCCGCACCTAAAAACAAAAGAGAGAGAAAAAAATAAAGAAGGAAAGAAAAAGAAAGTGAAAAATAGTTCAGAAGTGCTTGCATCCTTTTGAGTCCTTGTGCTAAGTTGTATTGTATTGCTTGCTTGAACTAGGTCCAGGACAAGTTTAGGCCAGCGACATAGACTAGCTTGGGACTACTTTTCAATCTTGTAATTTTTGAATTAAATTATTGCTATTCCTTGCTACTATATTGTGCCTGTCCAAGCTCCACTTTCTTCTAATCAAGTACCGGTTCGCCTTGCAACTGTTACACTCAAGCTACAACGGTATTACAGTCACTGACCGATTACACCACCTGTTGCTTTGGTAAGAACACTTATAAGACCGTGGTAAGATGCTTGAGAGTTGAGTGCCTTGTTTTTCCTTGTCCACAACCTAAGTAGTTGATAGGGATAACACTTTTGTGTTGTCTTTTGCTGTCTTCTAACAATGACAGGTTATTCATATCCACCGACTTATGATGATATAGGTGCTGATAAGTACATAGAGTGGGAAATTGCCATAGATAACATATTTGCTACTCACTTTATGTGTCCAAGGAGGAAGGTAAAAAATACAGCTAGTGTTTTGCGACATTCTGCTTTATCTTCGTGGGAGTCTTGAGATCCTTCTAATAAACCTCAAACTTAGAATGATATGAAACTCCTTATGCGAGAAACCTTTGTTAATCCACCTCCTGTTTTGACTTCATATGCTGAGGTGCACCATTTAGAGGAAGAGTCTGTTATTATTCCTCTTGCTATGACTAACCTTCTGCAGGATAATGTACATAAGCGAGAGGATGACATGGAAGAAAATGAGGAGCTCACAACCTTATATGCAAATTCAGAACCATCACTTCACAATGTGCCTATTACTCCTGCTGAAAACACAGGTAATGTCCATGGTGCTACACTCACGGAAGGTGAGAATTGTTTTAATGTACTAAATTTTTTCACAAACCATGCTATCATAGAGCAATTGTTAGTGGAACCCTCTATTGATTTATCTTTGTCCCATGATAATTTGCTTGATGATCCTTGTGATAAAGATGAATTGGTTAATGATGCTTTAGTTTTACATGTTTTGGAACCAATCACTTGTGCTGAAAATAAACATGTTATTCATATTGCTACTAAGACCGATGAGCTCAAGCTGTTGTCTTCTTTACATACTTTGGGTTACATTGAATTTGATGTTTTGTGTAACCTAGATTATTTGGAGGGGAGCCTTTTTAAATATGCTGATTTGCCTTGGTTTTCTAAACGCACGTATCATGTTATTAGCAAATATAACAACAAAGAACAATATATGATACATCGAGTATATGTTCGTAGTAATATGAATTTTTCTTTTGTTGTACAAGATTATGATCGTTTAGAGGACAGCCATAATAATACAAATATTTTCTCATGTTCCTCAAAGAAACAAGTTCACTTCCAAGAAGAGGATCATTGTTGGTTGCTACCTATGTCTGCTAGACCATCTATTCCTGTATTGTCTTTGGTTAGTTCTAATCTTTTGTAGGATAGTATTGACATACATCGTGTGCATTCGGATCATGGAGTCTACATGCTTGTTGAAATTTTTATGCGAGATGACATGCTAGAAACTTGGAAACATGGTCACGTTCCTTCTCACAATTATTTCAGTTCCCTTTGTCTTCGCACCCCCATTCTCCTTTGTGTTGTGCAGGGTCAGTTTCAAGCGCAATCGATGCCGAGGACGGCTTTTCGTCAAGAAGGAGAGGATGATGAGGACATGACACCTGTGCATATGACCATGTTTGGCGTATGGTATGGAGGGGTAGGAGGCCAGCAAGGGTGTCTAAGTCAAGAAGGAGGTCTGAGGCTAATTCGGTTTGAATCCCCGAGGTGGAGGCCCAAAGCAACTCAAGTTCAAGTCTGCCTCAGCCTCTAGGACCAGTCTAGCCTTAAACTGGTCACCCAGGATGCATCCGGACTCCGTTTTCGACGATTCCACATATGGTTGGAAAGCTATTTTGATAAGGAAGCCAATCAAAGTGGTCTCACGTCAAAAGACCTTCAGAATCAATGGAAATCGTCAAAACAATTCAGCATCCAGAATCTGCCAGGGTGCTGCGACACTGTATTTTGGTTCGTTGGACCGCGTATCGTGTTTGGCCCATTAAGGGGCGCGTCCAGGGGGTGACGCCCAAGACTCTATAAATAGCAGTCGTCGCTCTCCTTAGGGTTTAGGTTTGGTTTAGTTCTTGATTTCCTCGTGAAACAGACGTTATTTTGCTGCAACTGTGCCGCCAAGGCTACTTGCTGTAAACCAGGGCCCCAATTCTTGATCTTGTTCGCCTGTGGCGATTAGTCCTTTTGAATAAAGACATAAACTCCTTTTTGTTATCATAAGCTTCATATTTATTTGCAATTTTAGATTGCGTTCATCCCAGTTCTTGCTTGTGTTCTCGATTCGCTTGCATGAAAGCCTTCTTGGCGAGGTCAATCGTGTTCGCGTAGGTTGATAACCAACGGAGCAGTGGTGTAACGGTGACGGAGGTCCAAATCAGTCTTGGTTCAAAGCCTAGATCGTGAACGTCGAGTCTCCACCAATCGACGCTATCATACCTTTCGGAAGATTGGGCCTTGTCTACATCAAGATGCTTGCCCAGGCCATTGGTGGCTTCGCCCGTGGGGGCCATGGAGGCAATGGCAGGAACAGGGGTGGTGCCCGTGGTCCCAAGGGTCCCTATTCTTACTAGGATTTTCTAAAGACGCACCCACCCACGTTCACGCCAACTGCTAAGCCTCTAGATGCGGAGCATTGGCTTCGTATTCTGGAGCAGAAGTTCCTACTACTCACTGTAACAGAAGAACAGAAGGTGCGCTTTGCAGCGCAGCAGTTGCTGGGTTCTGTAGTGCATGGTGGAACACGTTCAATGCCATGTAGTCGGTGGACCACCGTATGACTTGGCAGGAGTTTACCGCTGCTTTCAAAGAGTACTACATTCCTGCTGGTGTGCTAAACAGGAAGTTGACGGAGTTTCTAGACCTGAAGCAAGGGAGTATGTCTGTGATGGATTATGTGAACAAGTTCAACCATCTGGCACAGTATGCTAGGATGCATGTAGATACTGATGAGAAGAAGAGGGACCGTTTCTATCGCGGCCTCTCTTGTAGTCTGCAGAAGGAGTTGTACACAGAGAACTACCAGACTTTTGGTGCTATGATAAATACTGCTATTACCATAGAGGGACTTCAGCGTGACTCTCAGGCTGAGTGGAAAGCACAAGTGGGTGATTACTGGGTCTTCTAGTCACCCTAGGCTCAGAAGGTACAGGTTGTCAGGCGGGTGCCCTATCAGTCTTCGGGTGGGCAGTTGTTCCGCTAGCCTCAGCAGACCTACCAGGCACCCCCACTCAGTACCGTGCACCACTCTGCAGGTGCAACAACAGCCTCAGGGATAGCAGGTTTCGCCTCATCAGGGGTAGGGGAACAAGCCTAGTGCTTGTTTCAAGTGTGGCAAAGAAGGCCACTATGCTCGGGAGTGTCCACAGAACCAGCCTGTGCAGTCTTCCTAGCCTTCAGCCAACTCCCGTCTAGTCAAGAGAACGATTATCAAGAAGAAGGTGCCCGTAAACCGCTCTGGACAAGTCAACTTCACTGAGGCTAGGGGAGATTTTGCAGAATGAACCTATGATGGCTGGTATGTTTACCATTGATTTTCACCCAGCATATGTGTTGTTTGATTCTAGTGCATCACATTCTTTCATGAGCATGGGGTTTGCATAGAGGCACAATATATCTCTTATGCCTATTCCTATTGCCTATAGAATCAGTACTCCGGATGTAAAGTTGTGCGTTAATACTTGGACAAACACAGTCAGATTAGTGCTAGCCACTCACACTTACCGCCTCCAATTCATGGTGCTGCCTGGGCAAGGCATAGATGCAATTCTAGGCATGAAATGGTTGCGAGTTTATGGGGTAGTGTTGAAACTTAAGCAGAGAGTTGTTGAGTTACAGCTTCCTTCTTCCAAGGATAGGATGTCTCTCTCTATGCCCTCAGATTCAGCCTTACCAGTTGTTGCTCATGTTGAAGCTTCTCCTGATCTTGCCTCTATTCCTGTGGTCTGTGAGTTCATGGATGTCTTTCCTAAAGATCTACCTGGGTTGCTACCGGATAGGGACGTGGAGTTTTCCATTGAGTTAGAACCTAGCACTGCTCCTATTTCACGGCGTCCCTACCGCATGGCTCCTAAAGAACTAGCTAAAATGAAGAAGAAGTTAGAGGAATTATTGGAGGAGGGGTTTATCCGTTCTAGCTCTTCACCATAGGGTTGCCCAGCTATTTTTGTGAAAAAGGACGGTACTCTGTGGATGTGTGTGGATTACCGACCTCTCAATGCGATAACCATTAAGAATAAGTATCATTTACCCCGTATTGATACTTTGTTCGATCAGTTGGCTGGTGCGAAAGTGTTTGCAAAAATTGATCTTCGTTCGGGTTATCATCAAATTAAGATCTGGCCACAAGATATACCAAAGGCAGCTTTCTCTACTAGGTATGGGTTGTATGAATACCTAGTCATGTCTTTTGGTCTTATCAATGCTCCTGTATTCTTCATGTATCTCATGAATTCAGTCTTCATGCCAGAGCTGGATAAATTTGTAGTGGTGTTCATTAATGATATTTTGCTATACTCCAAGAACAATGAAGAGCATGCACAACATCTTCAGATAGTACTGACTCAATTAAGGGAACACAAGTTGTATGCCAAATTCAGCAAGCGCGAGTTTTGGTTAGATCGAGTGAGTTTTTGGGACATGTTCTGACACCTGAAGGTATCTCTGTAGACCCAAGCAAGGTGCAAGATGTGTTAAATTAGAAATCTCCAAAGTCAGTGCATCAGATCCGTCACTTCCTTGGTCTTGCTGGTTATTATCGACGCTTCATTTCGGACGTCTCCAAAATAGCCCAACCAATGACCAAGTTGCTCCAGAAAGATGTCAAGTTTGTATGGAGTCCGGCTCGTGAATATATGTGTACATGCAGCCCGCGGCCCGATGGCCCGGCCCGTGGCCCGGTGTTTTGGCCTAGCCCGAGCACGGCACGGCCCGGCGGTCACCGTGCCCGTGCCCAGGCCGTGCCTAGGCCGCCCTCTAGGCCCGCGGCACGGCACGGGCACGGCCTGGTCCAAGAGGCGGCCCGGTAGTGGCCCGGCCAGCCGGCCTGCTAAGAGGCCCAGCCCCCACACCTATACCCCCTCCCTAAACCCTAACACCCCACGCCCCACGCCCCTCACATGGCCACACCCACCCCACCCGCCGCACCCTGACGCGGCGACTGGCGCGACGCGCGACGCAGCATCGTAGGCTCGCAGCCCCCTCCCCGGCTCCCCCACCCGCTGCACCGGCAGCTGCCGGCCGGCCGGCTAGGCACCTCCCCAGCGCTAGATCCGGCCCCGAGCCCCCAAGCTCTGCCTTGGGAGTGAGCTCGACGCGCCGACCCCAGCCCCAGGGATGCCGGACCTGGGAGTGAGCTCGGCGGGCGACGGCCCCAGCGCTCCGAGCTCCGCGTTCCCGCGCCGGCCCGAGCCCCTAGGGACTCGTCATGGCCTGTGAGGTCACCTCCTCTCTCTCTATCTCTTGTTTCTGCGGCCGTCGCCCGTTGGCTTCTCCAATCTCCATACGCCGTCGTCGTCTCGAGCTTGGCAACTAGCTTCGAGCACGCCAGCGGGCGGCACGGCACGGCCATGCCCATCGGGCGGCACGACACGGCCAAACGGCCCACGGGCCGTGCCTTGGGCCGGAGGCCAGGCACGAGCACGCCAGCGACACGACACGACTGGCCCGGTGGCCCGATGAGGCACGACACCGCGTCGGGCAGGCACAGCACGCCGTGTCACCGGGCTGGGCCGGCACGGCCCGATGGCCATCTATACTCGTGAAGATGCTTTCCAAGCCCTAAAGAAATCTCTTACCTCTGCTCCTATTCTTGCCCAACCAGATATTGACAGGCCATTTGATATGTATTGTGATGCCTCTAGGACTGGACTAGGATGTGTGCTTATGCAGGATGGGCGTGTGACAGCTTATGCTTCACGCCAACTGAAAAAAGCACGAGGTGAATTATCCCACCCATGATTAGAGCTAGCTACTGTGGTGCACGCCTCTAAAAATTTAGAGGCATTATTTGTTGGCAAATAAAGTGCATATTTATACGGATCACAAGAGTCTTAAATATATTTTCACTCAGTCCGAGTTGAACATGAGACAACGAAGATGGTTGGAGCTAATCAATGATTATAATTTGGAGGTTCATTACCATCATAGAAAAGCTAATGTGGTAGCTGATGCTTTGACCTGGAAGTCATATCAAGTTGAAGAAGCACCTTTGTCTCTCAACCATGCTGAGGTGCCAGCTCATATTGCTCTAGTCTCGGATTTACTTGAGCAAATTATTATAGAGCAAAGGCAAGATGTTTTAAAAAATCCGCATATCAAGAAGTTAATTGCCGAAGGACGTGGTCCACATTCTAATATTGATGATCAAGGTGTAGTGAGGTTCAAGAACAGATTGGTTGTTCCATCAAGTGAGGAGCTTAGAAGAAAAAATTTGGATGAAGCTCATAACTCCAAGTTGTCCATCCATCTAGGAAGTAATAAGATGTACCATGATTTGCGCCACTTGTATTGGTGGTCAAATATGAAGCAGGATATCACCAAGTACGTTGTGGAATGCGACACTTGTGGAAGAGTTAAGGCAGACCATATGCGTATATCGGGATTTTTGCAGCCTTTGCCTATTCCTGTTTGAAAATGGGAGGATATTTTCATGGACTTTGTTGTGGGTTTGCCCCGCACGGCAAAAGGGTATGACTCTATTTGGGTCATTGCAGATCGCCTTATCAAGTCCGCTCATTTCCTTCCAGGTGGATATAAGGTATTCAGCCAAGAAGTATGTCAAGTTGTATTTTGACCGGATTATGACCCTGCATGGAGTTCCTCTTACTATCGTCTCTGATAGAGGGTCTGTCTTTGTCTCTCGTTTCTAGGAGCAACTTTAGAAATGTCTTGGTACTAGTCTCCTCAGAAGTTCAGCTTATCATCCGCAAACTGACAGACAGACAGAAAGAGTCAATCAGGTACTTGAGGATATGGTGAGCTTGTGTCATCTCTTTTCCTAAAAAGTGGGACGAATGCTTGACTCTAGCTGAGTTTTCTTATAACAATAGTTATCAAGAAAGCATTCGAATGGCGCCATTTGAGGCCCTGTATGGCAAGAAATGTAGAACACCACTTAACTGGGTTGAAGTAAGTGATCGTGGATATTTTGGGCCTGATTTTATCAAAGAAGCTCGAGAGCAAGTCAGTATCATTCAGAGCCATTTGAAGGTAGCTCAAAATCATCAGAAAACTTATGCGGACAAGAGAAGAAGGCCCTTGCAATTTGAAGTTGTTGATCATGTGTATCTCAAGATATCTCCCATGAGAGGTGTGCATCACTTTGGTGTTCGGAGAAAGCTAGCCCCTCGCTATGTTGGACCTTACAAGATTTTGACCTAGTGTGATTCTGCTGCCTACCGTATCCAACTCCCAGATATTTTGTCAACAATGCATAATGTCTTCCATCTTTCCCAGTTAAAGAAATGTTTGTGGGTCCCCAATGAAGCTGTGGAAATTGAAGGACTTTCCCTCTAGCCCTGACTTGTCTTATATTGAGCATCATGTCAAGATCTTAGATAAAAAAGAAAGAGTGACTAGAAACAATGTGATGAAGTTTTATAAAGCTCAGTGGCAAAATTACTCAGAGGACGAAGCTCGTGGGAGCAAGAAAGCTATATCTTGAAGCATTATCCCCACCTTCTTTCTAGTTCACCGAGGTAATTGTTTAGATCGGAATTTATTTCTTATCTCTTTTCCCATACTAGGCACATGAAAATCTCAGGAAGAGATTTTGTTTAAGGAGGGTAGTTTTGTAACACCCTCGGTATTACACCGTAAATCATTTACTAAAATATGTCATAAGCATCATGTTTATGTGTTAATGCATGTAATAAAGTGTGTAGATCAATTTCTATAACTCGAAACGATCAACTAAAATGCGAAACGAAAGTTGATTCGATAGTCATGTTATATCACTTAGGGTTTAAAAACAATTTTTATTAAGCAAAAATGCTACAGAACATATATATGTCACCTTAATAAAGTTGGAATTACAAACTTTGTAGATGACAGTGAAATACTTACGGTCGAAAAATGATATTACTAGCCAATATTTTCACTAGCTTAAAAATCGCAAATGGAAATCAAATTCAGCTAAAAAACTTAGAAATTTTCAAATCTGCCAACAGCTAGACATTGCTATGTTTAGCAATTTATTATGAGAGATTGGATTAAAGGGTGGTGTAGTGTTATAGCTCGATTTGGTAGTCTCATGTGCCATCTTGAGCATGGTGAAGATGGTTTAGGTCCTAAAGCAATAGTTTGGTTGTGTTGAACGCTTTAAAATTTGTTCGTGTCACTATCTCGGGTTGGTTGGCGCCGGGTGCGCGGTCACCGCGTGGCCTTCTCACGCCGCGCACATGGCCACGTCCCGCGCTGTCAACCGTGCCACCGCGCTTGGCTGGTCGAGCCGCCTGGGTTTGGCCGAGGCCGGCCACAGCGAGCGGCTGGCCCCGTGCCATGCTGCTCTGCCTCATACTGTTGTCTTGGGTGCTACAGCGGCCAGCGCTGCGCTACCGTCACATCCGCACTGCCGACCCTCCTCATGTCGCGACACTACAGCTGTCGTCGCATCGTCGTCACGTCCGCACCGGTCCGCTGCACCTCTGCGCTGTTGCCGGTCCTGTGCGTGTCGTCTCTACCGCGCGCACGTGGGCGAGCCACCGTCGCCATGCCATTTAAGGCGCTGCGGCCGCGCGGGCGCCTATCGGCTAGCGCCGACGCGTGGGCCTCCTGTTCCTACTGCTCGTGTCCTGCCAGGGCAAGGATGAGCCGAGCCCACCAGCCGTGTCGTCTCTCTCTTTCCCTCTTCTCCCACTGTTTTCCGCCGTCATCACGTCGCGTCACGGTGAAGCCAGAGAGCGAGCACCTCTCATCAATTCCTCATGCTCGCGTCTCCGCCTTCACGCCCCCTCTCTAGCTGACCCCACCCCACCTTGACTCGCGTCACGCCGAGCTCCAATTTTGGAGCTTTGCCCACCGCCGTGCCATTAAGGCCCATCACCGCCCGCGCCGTGGCCAGCCTCCACCACTTCACCCCACGTTAATTCCTCTGCACCACTAGCTCGCCTTGGCTCCCTCTTCGTCGTGTGCACGCTAGTCGCAGCTCTAGTGCTGCCTCCTCGCTGCTGCCGTGACCGTGCCTTTGCGGTCTGTCGTTCACCTAACAGCGTGCACATGGCCAGACTCGCTCGGGTCGTCTATGGCCAAGCTGGCTTCTCGGTAAGGTCACTGGTGAGTTGTCATTGCTCACCCGCTACCCCTACCGTCTAGTTGTTGCTGCGGCTCACCTGAATGCCGTCACCATTGTCGAAGGGTGCCCGCCGTCATGGAGAGGTCCTTCTATGGCGTCCTGGCTCGTGCAACTGCCGCCCATCGTCTCGCGTCGAACCCTAGGTGAGCGTCGACCTCGTAGATAGGTCAATGTGGGTCCTGTGTGGTCGACGCAAGTGCCAGTGCCATTGTAAAGAAGAGAAATATCCGAGGGTTCTGTTGCAAAGTCGCTGTCTATAGAAATAGTAACGTGGACTGCGGGTTGTTTTGCTCGAAGTCTAGGGGTGTTTTTGCTAATGTGCCAGCGTGCGCGGGATTTCCCCGCCGCGGGCCGGCTCGCGCTGCATGTTGCACCTGTGGGCCGCCACGCGCTCGCGCGCGCGTGCGCTGCCCCACGTGGGCCGTGTTGGGCCGAAAGCGGTTTACCTTTTTCGTGAAAAATAGAAATAGCTTTTTATTTTAATTCTGAGCTAAACTTTGATAATTAATATAAAATAATGTAGTTGTCCAAAAATTGTAAAATAAATTTTGTTAAGTTCCTAAAATTGTGCTCTATCTGTTAGTGTATTTAGTTCATATATATACTTGTTGATACAAGGAGCTATTAAATCAATTGAGAGTGCTTAATATTATAAGGTTAAATATTATAGGAATTTTTGTGGTAAAATGGTGATAGCTTTAGCTTTGAAAATTTTATAGTAGCTTCATGGTATTATTATGTGCTCACTGTAATTTTTGTAGCCCTAAAATAGACTATTTAATATGGTAGCTAAATACCCATTAAGGCTAAATAGATAATGGCATGATATTGGTTTATAAAAATTAAGCACTTGTAGGGTGAGCTTGGAATCTATTTGATAGAGATAATGATTAGCTTAGTATTTTAGTCATTAGAGCTAGCTTAGTAGCTTAGCATGTGTATTCTTATTTTAAGAGTTGTTGTTGAAATACTAAGTGTTGCATCATCATCGCATGCATGTAGAGAACGAGTTGGCGGAGATCATGACCATCGGAGATCATGAGTTTGAGGAAATCAAGGAGTACGAGGAAGAGATTCTCGTGCAAGAGGAGGTCTCAGAGCCACCACTGACTGACTGAGCTGACACCCCGTCTGCCTAAGGCAAGCCCCGGTGCATAACCCTTATTTTGAATGATCACTGAATATATATATGTGATGTGCATTTACGTTACAGGATTTATATTGAAACTACATGCATAGATAACCTACCTATGAGTCCTACTAGCATAGGTCGAGTAGCTGTTATGCTTAGGCTATCGATAGCGTGAGTAATATGTCGTTACTCACAATAGGTGATTATTACTATCACTCTCATGGTAAAATGGTGAAAAGAAATTGAGACCGGGCAGGGATATGGTACGGGTATTAGTGGGTGTAAGCCCGCGGCCAACGAGGCATAGCTTGGTTACACTGTTTTCCCTATCCGTGTTGATTAAGGACCGGCCGTTGCATTAGATTCTAGTTAGGCCATAGACTTATTATCTTGAGCACATACTTGCTTATGGTAGCGGAAAGGCTCATTGTTGTCTTGTCGTGGGTTTCGGCTCTTTCCGGACCGACTGATTGGAGGCGGGAATAGTGGAGGTCTAAGCACCACACTGAGTCCAGGACTCAGGTGTGGGGGCTTAAGTCCAAGTTTGGACTGGGGATCTGGACCCCTTGACAGGAGAGTGGTGGGTTGATCATGCTTGTGCCTGGGGTACAAGCAGGGCGTGTGTTTCGGGGTACCTAGCTGGGCTACATTGATTCGTGAATCGCCGTGTAATATGGTACGACTTGTCTACGATCTAGCACCGTAGTAAGAACTGAAAGATGAAAGGTGGTGAAATGGATCTGATTGCTCAACTCTTGCTTGAAAGTAGAACATGTGCTTACATAGAATGGTTAGCTAAGGAACTAATCATGACTGCTAATAAAATACATACATAAGGATTCACTGCTAGTAATGCTTTTGCAAAAAGAAAACCCAGCAAACCATAAAGCTTATCATATCCTTTGGAGTTGGGAAATTATTTCCACTAGTCGGATAAGTCTTGGGAGTACATTGTGTACTCAGGGTTTATTTACCTCTGTTGCAGGTGTAGCTTGAGGAATGGCTGGTTGTGTGGAGGATTCTTCTGGTGGACACAGATGGATCCTTGTATCTTATCGTTAGATGTTTATTTCAATTTCGCTGTTTAAATTCCGCACTTTGAACTTGGTATTGTAATAATGTATTTTGAGAAGTCTTATTGTATGAAATAGACTAAGTATTGTAAACTCGTACTCATTATTGGATCCTGGATGAAAAATGTGGATTGTTTGAGTTCTCCCTTGGGGTGTGCTCGACGGAACCGTCCGATGTAGTTTACTTTCGGGGTGCTTAGTGTCTGGTGGAAGACGAGCGCCTCCGGAAGCGTGCTATTTCGGGTGGTTCTGCCACATTCGAGTTCCTCTATCCTGAGGCATGGCGCCGGAGGGGCAGGACCGTAGGAGCGCGACGTGCGTGGGGAGGGATTGGGAGAGAGGGGGCATTTTGTACATTTTTCCTGGTCAGGCCCACATGTCAGGGCTAGCAAACGGTGGAAATCTAACAGAAGGCGGACGGAATGGTGTGGAGGACAAGAAAGTTTAGTGTCATGGCACCAGGGTCCGTGTGAACTTTTTATTGGCATGTAGGAATGTGGCATCTTTCATAATGGCACACAGGGAAAAGCCTCTTGGATGGTAAGTTGCATGTCTCTGTAAGTATCTTCAGCACGATCTAAGTACTTTGGGTCTAAGATCTTCCTTATAAGATGAACATCATTCCCTGATAATGAAGTGTCATTGTTGATGCATGTTGTGTATTGATTACATAAATTGGCATTGCTAATGATAAAATGGACATGCCTGGTTAACATAGAAGCATATATATATATATATATATATATATATTTCTGACTCGATAAAAGTGATTAATACTACATCTCCTAAGAAAGGCCTTGCTATTGAAGAGAAAATTTTGAAAGGGTAGTTTATACATTTTATCTGATATGCAGGATTCCTTCACTCTTTACATTAATTTATATATAAAAAAAGAAGCAATCAAATTAAAACAATGTACCTTTGAAATAACAGAACCGTCAAATAACTTGTCATTTGGCATCAAATCAAATTATGGTGCACTTACTTATTTAGAAGGATCGAAATTTAAAACGGCTGATGGTTTCTACGGCTAATAAGCCGGCTGATGCTGATTTATTGTGAGAAAAAAAAAACACTGCACCATGGATGATAAGACGGGCTGATAAGTTCAAGCGAACAGGGAGGTGAGAGTTCAGACTAAGAAAGCATTTGTATCATAATGGACTATTAGAAGGCACAGTTCAGACTACAACTGTTCAGCCATTTATTCAGATTCCTTGAGGATAAGCTTAGAGTAGTTCTACCTACGTAAGCATTTGTATCATCATGGAATTTTAGTAGGTGCAATCGTTTTGAAACAATGAAACAGGATTACTCGGACGAGATTACAGTCAAAACAATAAATCACATACCTCCACCAAGATTGTATACATGGTGAGATAGGGCATTAACAACACCATGACATGAAGTCTCAAGTAGCTGAGAATACCACTGTTGATCAAAGAACCCTCCCGGGGCTAACAGGAGTGGCTGGGACAGTGGTGCCTTATACAATTGCCGAAGGATGGATTTAAATTCAATTACATCCTTTCCATAAAGTTTGGCATCAACTTTCGCTCCAATTCCATGCCCACTCAGCTCATTGCCTGACAAAACAAGAGCCTGTGTAAAAATGTAGTTCTCAAACAAACTGGCTGACCCCTTATTTCATTTTTTTTTTGAGAGGGACACCCCTTATTTCATGCGTCATAAACTTGGAGAACTTCTATCTTGGAATATAAGGAGTGACACAGAATGTTTCAGTAGCGAAAAGATAGTATTACCAAATTCCCAAGAGCTAACTGGGTATCCCTTTGAGATTGTGTATTTTATAAAATCATATGCATTTGTGGAGTTCCATTTGCCTGCCCAGATGGAACGCCGGACATTATACCTCCTGTAGAGTGCATTCACACCAAATGTGACAATTGCTCTGCACATAGATGTTGCTCACCCATTAGCTACTTGCACTTAGCATGCAGAAACCTCATATAAGATAAACAGACAAGTGGGAGTTGAAACATTTTTCCAATCCATATAAAAAAAGACTGAAAATTCAATTTATATGCAGATGCCTGTGTACAAACATACGATGCACATGCAGTTACATTGAGAGGTTGAACTTATCACATCCTACATATGTGCTAACAATCTCTATTCCTAAAGATATGTAGAAATGGATAACTTTTAGTTATTTTTCTCAATAACCATCTGAACCAACAAAATCATAGACTGTCAAAACCCAAAACACATAATTGGACATGTCCTATAACAAGTTTTGGAATATGTGAGTTGAAACGTGTTAACATCTGCAGAAGTTATGCTGGCTAATTTAAGTTCTCACTGTAGCGGTAACAACAAAGCTTAAAATTAGAAGTCTCACCCTGTTCTCTGAAATAGATCATTCAGTTTGTCCCACCTATCCATACCGAGGCAACCAACTGAGAAACCAAACAAGCCATTGGATACATTTGTGAATGGGGAGCATGGACTTTCTGTTCCCACATCATAAACAACTCGGTCTTGCAAGGAGCCTCCCAGCCTAATCCTCAAATGGTCAAATGCTGCAGATACAATTAACAATTTTTATTTTTAAAAAAGACTGTCTGAGACATGGAACAAATTAACCAACAATCTACCAGCCTACTAGGTCCTTGTATAAAGACACGAGGGATGACAAATATGAAACCGGTAACCACTGAATGTAACTCAAAGGGCCTACCTTGAATGGCTTCAGCAAGAAATGGGTGATCCAAATCCTGAATGGACAGCATGAAAAGTTAGTCCAAACAGCATTGTGTAGCCCACCAATAACAAGAGAAGAAAAACAACTATAAAGCACATACCAGATTAAGAATTGACGCCTGGCCCCATGGACACTGATTGTAGTTGCACTTCTCTGGTGGCCACCAATCAATTGTAGCACAGACGTAGTTGTCATCTGTGGCAGCAATCCTACTCGATCCTTTAACTATGACCGTCGCCTCCTCCGGCTGCTGAGCCGAAGCCCAACGCGGAGCATGCAGACAGATGAGCGCAAGCAGCAGCAGCCTCAGCCTCAGCTCCATGTTTGTTTTCCTACCTTACCTAGAAGGCAAAATCACAACCCATACGTGTGTCATGATCTCCTGCAGCACACCATTTCCGCTTGAACAAATTCTTGGGACATAACGACTAGTAGGTGCGAAGAGCGAGAGGAATTCAATTTGCAGCTCGAAGTTCGTCTGGAACTCTTCGAATTCAACAACCGAACACCGCATATATACTTGGAAATGCAATGCAAACCGGGCCAACGATTCAGAACAGCAGCAGCACACACGAGCAACATGCATATGCCAAGAAAAGACGCCATTGTTGAACCGGAGAAGGAAGCGGAGAGTTCACATCTCCCGAGCAAGACCTGGCATCCGCCGGAGAAGGAAGCGCAGATTTCAGCGCTCCCCTCGCACGCCGATCCCGCCGACGCAGGACGCTAGTCCTCGGCTCCTCGCTCCCGGTCCCGGTCGAGCCGCGTACTGGAGAGTAGACCACGGGAGCTTCGGCCGTCGGCTCCGCGGATCCGGACTCCGGAGGCGTATACTGGGAGCTCAGGCCACCGATCCCCGGGGGCTCCAACCGACCCCAGGCGTCGCTGCCTTTTGGGATGCCGTCGGTGCCGCTGCCGCTGCTACGCGGCAGTAGAACACCGCAAAGCGGCTGGTTGCCTGGCGGAATCGCGGATGCGGAGCAACGTGGCCACGTGACGGCAGCACGGGAGAGTATACTGTACTGTATACCGGCTCGGATATGTCTGCTTCAATAATTCTCTGTAGCCGTTTTCCGAAAAAATCTCTGTAACCGAGCGGTGATTTGTTCGATTCAGCTTCAGGTGGTCCGGTCCGTCCGTTGGTTCGTTTCGTCTCGATGCCAACGATTTCGTCGCCAGGAAACTCATACGCTGAAACTGGCTGGACGGCATCACGTAGGAGGAGCTGTGAAGTCTGAGAATTTTAGTGCAAATGATGCAGATGCACAACCCGCTCTGCAGAAAACAGAGATTGGTATCTGGCTGTACTTGCGGGAATAGGTGGAATTGTGGAAATTAGGTGAACATGAGAGCAGCCCGACAGTGACACTGTGCCCACTGCCCAGTGGGGATTGTGTGTTCACTGTAGGCTAGCGGTTGCTTAGTAGTTAAAAGCAGGGAATTTGATGGTTGGTTGTCTCGTGTCCCGGCTCAACGATTTGTTTATCAGTTGCCGTACGAGGTGGTTTTGCTCCACCATGATCGTTGTGCAAACCTGAATCCGTTGGCTCGTAGGTTACCACGACCCAAAGGACACAAAACACGTTTCATGAAAATTTTCTTTTTCCCAGGTGCGTGCGTAAGAAAGCAGTTGAGGGTGCCTTCCTGTTGCTTCAGCTTCAGTCCAAGAATCCAGCTTGCCGCCGCGTGCACCAAGGTAGCGTTAGGTATAAATAAATGTTTAAGTTTGGAGGAAACAAATCCACTACCGGAACTCAGGCTCGGTTTATATAGACCAATTTCTTTGTAACGAGCCTGTTCGCTGGTTAGTTTCTGGGCTGATAAGCTCGGTTGGTGCTGGTTTATTGTGAGAGAAAAATACTGTTGACTGGCTGATAAGACCTGGCTGAAACTAACGAGCGAACAGGCTGCTTCTTCTGGCAATACCTCTGGACCTTTAAAACCTCGGCATCGTGGCTTGTTTGGTCAGTAGACGTGTGTCTACTATGCTCCTTTCAAGGAAGAAACTTCAAGCGAAGCTCATGCAAGGCGCCAAGGCCGTACACCCACCCTCTGGGGAAGGTCCGCGCCGTACAACCACCTGAAGACCACTGTACGAGCCTGAGCAAAATCCGCGAAAGACCGAGGTGAACCACCGGAGGAACCAGCACTCCAGGTCTCCAGAAGAGCAGACGCGCGTTAAGTATCAGTGGTTCCACGAGCGCGCACCAGCTGCTACAGAAAAAGCCAAGCCCGTCGACCCCAAGTCCGCACGGTTCATCTTGGCATTGGTGGCGAGCCGCCCGGCGCCGGCGCCGGCGCCGGAGGCATCCACGGTGGAACGGGACCCGTCATCGTTGCCTCGTTGGCAAGGGGCAGCAGGATGTTAGTGAGGAGAAACATATGCAGAATCTGTGCACCGGCACTGCCAGCTTCCGCTCGGCCCACAGTACATTGAACTAAAAAAAAGCCGCAGCGGTCTGAAGCGAACACCCATCCTTTGCGGACAAGTTGAAATGTTGAGTACCTATACAGTGTCCAGCTGCCCAACAATTCTGCTCTACCACCTTAGATCCTGTATACATGCACGTTCGCTCATTTCATTTCATTTGGGGCTGTGTGCAGCTACGAGATCGCCGGTCTTTGTTCTTCATGAGGCTAGTACTAGTCCGTAGCAATGTACTGAAGCATGAACGCCCTCGTCTTGCCGTCCGGTATGAGCCCAATGCTCCGCATCTTGGCGTACACCCTGTTGGCCAGTCCGATCTTGCCTCGCAAACACAGCCCGTGGATGACCGCGTTGTAGATCGAAGAATCTGGAGCCACCTCCTGCAGGGGGTTCAAAAAATTTATTAGATCACTAGGGAGGGCATCCATGAATGAATGAAACACGAAACCTGGATTTGAAAGCACCAAGACTGCAACCAGGTTCGACGGAATGATTCAGTAAAGAAACTAGTAAGCATAGTACGATGTTCTGCCAGGTCAACACCCATAATGCATCGTGCTGATACTTTGTAGCGTTCTTAATGCTCAGTAGTTTAACGTCCATAATGCTCTGCAGGTTCAAAATCCATAATATAATCCATACTTTATACTAATACGATGTTGTTCCAGCGTTCTTAATGCTCACTAATTTAGACAGCCATTGTCCTTGATGTTCAAATAATGGATAGGGTCAGAACAATGAGCAATTTTCTGCAAATCTTCTCTTTCCCTCTCCAAATATAGATAAATGGAACCATACGATCATTGTTTCTGAGGCTAAAGAATGCATACCCCCCAAATAACTGGATCACAAAATTAACCATGTGGTTCGAAATGAATATCACTAGTGTCAAGAACAGAAATCTAATGGAAGCAACACAGTTGCTAATTGTTCAAATTCAGGAGCAGTTATGCACAAGCACAAGAAGGCATTTCTTCAAATTCAGGTGCAGTTATGCACAAGAAGCCATTCGTATGACCAAGAAAAACTGGAAAAGAAACCACATCTAAGACGTATTTTCATCATTGTATCCAGCCACAGTGTTGGTACTAACCATAGAAGATTGCTAAATAATTAAGCAACGATAAAAGTACCATTGAAGAACCAAAGTCAGAGTGCCACCCGTCCAATCTTTTGGTATGAGAGCAGTACAAAAACCCACATTTAAGCAAATGGGAATTCAAGACTTGAACAGAGATAAAAAAAAACGACAAAAGAAAGTATTACCTCTAATATATCCTCTACTTCAATCCAAAGAGATCCCCAGATGCAAGCTCGTATAGCAGATAAATGTGTGAATGTGTCAGGCAAACACCTTTGATTAATCATGCGCTGGTACACTTTAAGAGCAACTTTTGGCTTGCTAGCAACCTCACAAGCACCTATCACATGATTGTAAGATACCACAGATATTTCCAGTCCACTTTTTTCCATCATCCATAACAGCTGCAAACCATGTTCCCATTGACCAAGCTTTTCGCAAGACATCAAAGCAATGTTGTAGAGATGATTATTTAAGAGCGTCGGATGCTTGGCTTTGATTCCTTGGAAAAGCTCTAGGCAATCCCAGCATCGCCCAGACCTGTATAATCCCGACAACAGTGCGCTCCATGTATATTGATCAGGCTTAAGGCCTGATTTTTTCAGCAGATGGTACATCCTAAAGGCGAGTTCATCTTGACCAGCCTTCCCAAGTGAGTTGATAATCGAATTGAACAAAATTAAACTGGGTTTCATGCCAGCACTCAGCATTCTACTAAATGTGGACAGTGCAAACTCCCACTTCCCTTCTTTAGTGCAGGATGCAATGATAGCCTTCATTATATCCTCGCTCGGATCAAGTCCCTTCTGGAGCATTTCCTGATATGCGGCAATTGCTAACTCAGACTGACCACATTGCACGAATATGCTGACTAATAAATCATATGTCAGCAAAGTCCCACTCAAAGAATTCTCCTCTAGCCCTCTCCATAGTCTCTCCACAAGCATCCATTCTTTTGCTCTTCCACACACAGATATCATTGTATTATAAACAATCACATCAATGATTTTCTTTGAATCTTCCTCCTCCTCAATCTTACTGAATATTTCCAATGCAGAAACATAACCCTGATTGCTCGCAACAGCCTTGAGTATCAAGGTATACGTGTGCCCTGTTGCCATTCCTTTCGCCTTCATGAAATCAAACATCCTCATTGCATCCGCCAGTGGACTTCTACGCACATAGCAAGCCAACAGGGAGTTGCAGGCATGTGCGCTTGGCTGCAGCCCAGATGCACGCATTGAATCAAACAGCTCTGTGGCACTCCTGACCTTGTTGTTTTGGCTGAGCTTTATCAACCTTCTTGACAGCGTCTCCTCGTCCCTCTCCTCCAAGAAGTGCAGCCTCGACGCCCCATGCTCAGATTTCCTGTCCGGCTCCGACGCCATCGCCGGTGGAGTACTTCTTGCGCCCACCTCCTTCTGAAAAACGGTCGGCCTCGTCGGACGCCGACGCGGCCCGCGCCTCTTGCCACCGCCATCAGCGTACGGTTCACCATCGACGCCCCAAAACCCAACGTCGACGTCCTCCTTCCCGTCGACCTCTGAATCAAGTAAGCATGGAGCCGCCCTACAAACGTAAGCTCCGACCGTAACCACGGCGGCGCTTAGAGCTTGTGCCTGGCGGGCGTCACCTCTGCTCCGGCCTCCGCTTCGCGGACGGAACCTTGTGCCATCACCACCACCCCGTTTGCCGCGCGGGGGCAGCTCTTGGCCGAAGGAGCCGCAACTCGTGCTGCAGCCGCTCCAACTGTAGCCATGGACGCCGCGAATAGTAACGAAATCCAAATATTTCATCGACACGCGGGGCTCTCTTCGCTAATCTGGACAGGAATCAATCCAAAAAAACGGAGAATCGATGGAATTGGTTGGAAAATGGCACTTCTAGATGGATTGGAGAGGTGGAGAGGAACCGCGAGTAGAGAGGAGGCAGGCAGTGGGAGAGGAGCAGTGTGGTGTGTGGAGGCGACGGTCGGGGCGGCGGCGGCGGCCTGGCGCGGACGCGTCGGGGAGGCGGCGGCGTCCGCCTGGAGTTGCCCCGGGCCAGCTCTCCGTCTCGTCTCTTTCTGGTTCGACCTCAGTCTCGTCTCTCTCCGTCAATCAACCGCCTGAATGGAAAAGGAACGATGGATAACGTTTGATCAGCCAGGGGCAAAACGGGAAGAAAAAGATGCCACGGTAAAAAAAAATATTAAATTTGATAATAAATCTGTCGCAGGATATTTTAGTAGGTGTAGATCATTTAATAATGACAAACGAACAAATCCGTGACAAAAGAGCCAAGCCTGGGTAGAATCGCCATTTTCTCGTGGATGATGGGATTAGGGATGATCGGATATATTAAATGGGCCTTATTATTAGCGGGCCTGAATATTTGGTTTGGCCCAATGAAAATCCTAGTCTGTCCAGACTCCAATTCGGCCCAGTAGTTTCAAAGCAGTTTTGATGGGTTTAATAATTTATTTTTCGTGTAAAAAAAGGTTAGTGTAGCATTTCGACGTAGTGTAAGACTGATCGTTGATACAACCATGTCAGCCTTGTGGCTTGGCAATATGAACTATGGATACTCAGTGCTAAATGATGTCTGATATCTGTGAACATTGAAACGACAAAAAGAACCGATGCGTTGCAAGCTTGCATTGCCGGTCCCGTTCTCTTCGCTGAAAAAACAAGCCGAAACACTGTTTCGGCTGATTTGTTGTGAGAGAAAAACACGGTTTCAGCTAAAAAAATAAGCTGAAAAGTACGGATTATAAGACAAGCGAACAGGGCCTATCTGTCTCATCTATTTGACCTGCCAGTTACTTCTGCGAGAACAAAATCTTGGAGTAAATCAGTATCTCTTATTAGGACAGAACAAAGATAAACCCATCCTCTTTCCAGGGCACTAAGATGGCATAAAGTGGCTTCTTTAATTTCAAAAGGGCAAATCTAGCATCCAACTACCACCATCACAGGACAGATTCAGCACTTAGTGGTGACTGATAAAGCACAAGGAGGGAAGTGAATCTGAAATTGCAAGGAGCGAGTTTGTACTTTGAGCATTGCACTGACATCTGTAACTGATAAGCAGAGCTGGCATGATTCCTTGCTAGCTATGTTCAATTGTTCATAGTACAGGAACCTCGAATAGTTACCAAACGTAGCCCCGCGAAGATGCGGATTCGTGCCGACGAAAGTTATCCTCTGAATGTCACAAAGGAATTAGGCACACTCCATCAGGCATCAGCTAGCTGGCTGTCTTGAGAGTTGAGCCAGGACCAGAGGCGGCACAACGGAGGGAGGAATATCACGCGCTGGGTCCGGAAGCCGGTGCTGGACTGGATTCTTGAAGGCTTCCATTCCATGGGGGTAAAGCGATCCCATTTCCACTCCGATTGTCTGCCTCCAAGACAACAGTTTTAATTTGCTTGCCCTCTCCTGCCTTCGGTGCACCGCCTCTATATGCAAGCAAGCAGTTTTAAATACGAGGCTCTCGCTTGTCACTGAAGCTGCGACTTCTTGTGCCTTGGAACCTGCCATTGGGGCTTCTCTACAAATACGCTGCGCGCCATGGACGGCGACTCGAAGAAGCTGAGGTAAAACAGGTGCACGCAGCAGGACCCGGACCTCGATCTGCTGAAGGGTTTGATCTTTCATCTGTTTGGCTGGCTTCGGATTGTTTTCTCTTTTTTTTTTTCATAGTGTACCTTGGGCCTGGTGGCTCTTAAATCTCCCTCCTTAAGAATGGGAAGGGCCTTGCATTCTTGTGATCATCAGGTACGAGCAGATTCAGATTTCACAGTTATTTTGCAGGGTTAGGTTTTCTGGAGTAGGAAAGGGAGGAAGAGGTGGACGCCAGACCGCCATACCACCGCAAGAAAGCACGCCTATTGGAAGAGGTAACTAACTGATCAATCAATACGCGATGATTTGGTTTTCACAAACATGAAAAGCACGGAACTGCACAGCACAACTCGTGCTATTATTGTTTGTTTTCTGATCAATCTGTGTTGAGTTGTAGTTTGGGCAACGGCTGATAGGAGTCTGGTTGCAGAAACTCTAGTGTTACTGAGCTTTTAAATGCTTAATGCTGGGTGTTGTTAAACGCAAACACTAAATTTGATGGACAGGGGAGTGTTCTCCCTGGAACTCTCAAAAAAAGCACACAGATTATTTCGGTTTTGAAGGTACCTTGATGGACCAAAAATGTTATAATTTTATTTTACAGAAGGTAGCAGTTGTAAACTTGTAATTATGTCAAGCACTATCCAATTTTTTTTTACTTCTATTGTTGTTTTTTAGACTGATAAGATCGTAGTGCTATCGCATTATGATCAACGTTATAAAAATTAGAAGGTAAATCGTGGAGCATTAAAAAATTCAGATGTTCTGAATTAGAAGGAAAAAACACTCTTCACATGGATGTGTAGAATGCAGCTAAGTTTTCCCCATTTTCTGACAGTGAATTATTAAAAAAAATCTGTTATTGAAACGATTCATTTTCTTGAAAGAAACAAAACCATCCAACTGAAACGAAAATATCTAACAAAATTTATCAATACAAGCTGGTCAGAATCCTAGCGGCAGTTCTGGAAAAACAATCTGACAAATTGGCATTGTGACGTCCAGCGGAAATGAACAGCAGTGGGGAATATGATGCTTCATTCGCGGCCACAATTGCAGCAGCAGCATTTGCAATTGCTGCCCGTGAAGAGAAGCTTGCAACTCAGAAGAAGTCTGTCCCCAACGAGGAGGTGTCCCCAGCCCTGTCGCCAGTCAAGAGAGGTGAAAGCACCAAAAAACCTGCTGGAGGCAACAAAATCGCAAGATGGTTTAGCGGCAAAGAGCCTCTAGAACACGACGATGACGGTCCAGGTAGTGTAAACATGTTCTACCTTACTCGGTTACCCCCATTCTTTTCCCACCTGTACTGTAGCAAAACCTGCAAATCTCTTGTGATTGTGCTGAAATGAAATATCCTTTCAGTTAACGTATCGGTAAGGAGGCCACTGAAACCAGCACCTGGAAAGCCTGAGGAAATGCCTGCAGATCACAAGGTGGCACCCAAGACGCTTGAAACTTCTCTGAGTGTGAAGAAGGGTTCAGGATCCTCCAGCAAGTCAACAGACACGAAAGGGAGCAAGAAGTTTGAGCAAGAACAGGCTGTTCAGAAAGCGCCGTCGACCGTCAGGCCTGCTACATCATATCATTCTAGACGGAATGGAGAAGATGCATCAGGAGTAACTGCTATTGGCGGCACGGGATCTAAGGCTGATGAATGGGAGAAGGCAAAGCTTGCAAGAGTTAGAGAGGAGTGAGTATGATTTATTTTAGATTCTGAAGGTCATTTGATTGAAGTTATGCTGATATGGACTTCAAATTTAGGTATGAAAAGATGATGGAGACCATAGCTGAATGGGAAACTGAGAAGAAGGTGAAGGCAAGACGCCAAAAAGAACAGAAAGAGGTTTTAATTTTGTTAGTTCATTCATAGTTTAAAGAACACTGCACTATTAATTCAATATTTCCTTCGTCAAAAGCATCCGTGGTACAAGCCCCAAACCCAAAAAATGATAACACTAGGAATTCATCATGATAAATTATTGATTAAACCACATTGTTTGAGGAGACTCAGAGCTGAGCTTCTTAACTTGCAGACTGAGCTGGACAGAAAGAGAGCAAAAGCACTAGAAGAATACAACCAGGAGATGACAAGGATCAGCAAAATTGCTGGAGGAGCAAGGTCAATGGCAGAAGAACGAAAATACAACGATGAGAATAAGATCAAAGAGAAGGCGCGCAAGATACAATCCACAGGAAAGCCTCCCCGCACATGTGCTTGCTTTTGAGAATAGTTCTATACGCTGAAATTTGGAACCAAATGAAAGACGTGTGATTTGAACGGTTGTAAAAGGCACACAATAGTGACGTACTGTATTGTAATACTCATGTATTTGGCTTTGACAAGTTATGAGTGTAGAGTTGTATCCAACACGCAACATATTGACGCATTCCACTGAAAGCAACATGAACATGTTTAAAGGATGTGGAATTAAGAGAAAAAGATCCATGCATCAACATTCAAGATGAAGCATGGAGTAGGAACTGCCCCAATAATATGAGAAAGGAGTAGATATATTCATCAGAAAGAACAGAATTTAGGATTCTCATCGCAGAGTGTTTGATATACAAACAATACCACCACCACCACAGTGAAAACCAAACCAGAGGTAGGTGCAGCAAAACCAACTCTTTTAATATTGCATTTAGGAAACCCAAGCCGAACAAAAGCACAATTTGTTTTACAGTGTCTCATTTGATTTACAGTGAAGTAGACTTCAAAGCACTCCTTCCATTGAACACATTACTATATACTGCCTGTAAAACCTTTTTCCGCAACTGTCGTTCTACAGGAGAAATTTGTTGTATAAACTGAACAAAATCCTACCAATCAGATCCGATTCTGGAACCAAATAAAAGAGGAGACCCAAATATGAGTGCAAAAATTGCAACCTTTTAGAGGCATGCAAATTCTATCCAGTTTCCTCAGGTGCATTTCCCTCGTCATCAGGAATTAAATCTTGTGAATTACCAGCTTGTGCTGTCAATGATGTGGGTTTGCCATCCTGGAGAGAAATCACTGTTTCAAAAGCACCAACTAAAGCTTTTACCTTGCTTTTCCTGGACTCAACTAGCTTGCTTGCAGTTTCTTCAATTACATTATTGAACAATCCTTGTGCATCTTTCTTCTCTTGTGCATCCTGATGTCGCAGTTTCACACCAGGAGATTCCACATCAGTAGGAACAGCATTACTGGTGCTGTTCCTTTTGTAAATCCTTCTATCTGGTTGGCTTTCACGATTTGAAGCTTCATTTGCAGACTTTCTTCTAAATTTCAGTCTCCTTGGGCCAATGCTGTCTGGTGGGAGTTCTACAATTTTACCCCTCTTAAACTTCAATTTATAGGGTGTGAGACTAGCATCATCCAATTCAAGTGTTGATGTTCCTCTTGATCTTTGGCCACCAGACTTCATAGATTCATCCCTATTTTTGTTGATTGTCGTCTCCTCATCCTCTGTACCAAATTCATCTGATTCACTTAATTCAAAATCATACTCTTCATAAAATTCATTATCTGATAGTTCTTCTGGTGACTGACGAGGAATAAATATCCGTGATTTCAGTCCGTCCTGTTCAGAGGTATTTTCATTACTGATACTTGCTAACTCATCACCAGCAAAAACACTTGGTTCAATTAGCATGGACTTAGGCTCCTCAAGAAGTCCACCATCTGATGAAGTTTCTGAAATTGATTGGCAGTGAGAAGCACTGTTGTTCATCCTACTGTCAAAAACTTTACCAGCCATATCATTCTCTGCTGCATTTCCGGAAGCAAGATCAAGACAAGACTCACGCTCCTCATTATGTTTTTTGTCAACTACCAGTAGCCCTGGAGATCTTTCAAAATCTTCATGAATTTCTATTTCTTTCTTACCTTCAGAGATTAGAGACTCCACAGACGCATTGACTTCAACTTGATCATCCTCAATTTTTGAATTACTTTGAGTTGATATAAAATCACACACATCTGCATTTTCCACAGTTGTTACTTGTTCTGGTAATTGACAAAGAGCTGCATAATCTGTTTGGCCATCACAATCTGTTGAAGCTTCATTATGAACAATATTATGCTCTGGTAGTTTATGTTCTAGATCAGATTCACCTAGGATAGCACTGAATTCCCTTCCATCTAATGATTGCTGCAGCTCAAGGGCGATGGTACTTTCCAGCAGGGCTTCACCTCCTAATACTTCGCTCTTTTCAGTTCTTCCCACCCCATCGTCCTCTGAAATGGATTTACTTGTTTCTTCTGGTGCTGGAGAATTGTCTACATATTCTGTAATAGCTGGAGAGAGTTCAGCCAATGTTGAATCAATATAATACCCTGTAATTTGTGGATCATCTATCTGTACTTCCACAGAAGCAGTCAGCTTGGGTTCCAAAGAGAGGGATGATCTGGGCATATCTGAGCCTTCCTTCCCATTTATATTTGAATTGCTTGACCTTTTAGGATTTTGTCCAGCTTTAGCATGCATTCTAGTAATATTTGCTGCAACAGGTCCCTCCGGAGTATTTTTACGTTTTGAAAGTAGATGCTTGCTAGAAGCCTGAGATGCAACAGGCCCCTGTTTAACCATGTTGAGCTTAGTCGGAGAAGAAGCTGGCCTATTGTGCAATGATTGATGAGCCATTGTGACTCTATCCACATTTCTTGATTTCTCCAGCAAGGTCTTCTCTCGAAACTTTGATTTGGCAGGAAATATGGCCCCCTTGGCTGGCATTGTTTTTTTTTTATCAATTTTTGGAACTCCATTTGAACGCCTTAGATTTGTTGGAGCCTTCTGTGCAACAATTGAATGCATCTTTCTTCCATCAGAGTTCAGAGATTTATGTTGAGATGGTGTAGCTGTCCTGGGAACCATATGCTCACTGGATGGAACACCTTTTCGGTTTGCTGATGTTTTCTTGGGTGCAAACCGTTCCGCTTCACCCAGAGATATGCTCGACTTGGCTAGTGAAATACTCCTATTTTTGACATCCTTGGACCTATCCGGTAGCGAGAAGACATCCTTGGACCTATCCAAGATAGCTGATCTGTGTAGTGTTAAATTATTCAGATGAGCAGGAAGTTTCTTTCTTCTTCCTCCTGAAAAACCCGGCTCCTCTCCAGAAGGATTTTTGTGTCCATACTTGCAAAAATCATGGCACGAGCCTCTAGTAGCTCTGAGATAATTTGGTACAGTCTTCTCATTCTTTTTTGACTCTAGAGGTGAAACTGAAGTCGTAGGTGTGGTGCCACTAGGTGAATCTTTTTCCAAATCTTTGGACATTGAGGTCTTTCAGTAGCTGAGATAGTGCTGGTGTCAGATGAATTTTCTTCCTTTTGAACTCGAAAGGTTTTAGGCTGTTGCAACAAAGGGCATTTGTTATTTCGAGACCTTTGCACAGCGACACAATAAGAATCTACAAAAAAAAATTAAAGATGAATTTGTACTGGTTCCAACCATCTTTGACAATCACTCAAACTTGAGCGAGATCAATAGGTCACTAATGCTTCAATAGATTTACTGAATAGTAAGTGGAGGATTCACACCACAAAAATAACTATTCAACCAAACAAAAATAAATCTTAGTTGCCTTAATAATCTACTTCTGCCAAGTTGAAATGATACTTCTGCAGAGCTGAAGTCCTTGAATGAAAATTATATAAAGACAAAATTAACCTAGTTCAATAAATTAGAAAAAAAAATATTTGCACATCATCAGAAGCATACCTCCTAAAACCAGGTACCGTGCTGTTCAATCAGCAATTGTTAAAGAGTGCTTTCAAATTTCATGTTGAGAAATTGGCCTGAATTTGAAAGGAAACAAAGTCATAAAGACAGCAATATAGTCATCAGTCACGTCACACATAAATTAAATATTAAAAAATAAAGTACACATCATGACCAGTTTGCTTAACCAATAAAGTGCCCACCAGCAACCATATTACAGAATTTCTATAGAAAGAGGAGATAGAGGAGGGGATGAACATAAAGATCTGACAGGTTCCTCTTGATAGAAGCAATGGAGCAGCCAGAATGTGACAGAACACCAAATAAGAATTCAACTATCTGTTTCTAAAACTAGGATTTCTAAATCAAGCTATCCTTGTCATTCTTGATTACTATAACAAATCCAAATACGTATTAGACAATACAAGAGCCACAAGTGACAAAAGATGCCCAGTTCAAGAACTATGTATCTTACCGTAACTTGGATCGTTCTTCCTAGGAAAGAGCAGATTTGGCCACTCCACTACTAGTCAAGATGAAAATAGAGGAAGAGAGCGGTCTAGGAAACTGTTTGAACTAAATATAGAGTAATCCACCTGTACAAACACCGAACAGAATTGGGCAGAGATCATATCGAAGATCCCACTCCTCCACAAATACGTCATCCAACCAAAGTCCCCACGGAAATTACGTAAAAGAAAAACACGGGAACAAGGGGACCAGCGGCATTAATCTTAAAATGTGGCACACTTTCAATGGCAATTTGTCGTCATTGAAAAGAAATCACTAACCGGAGGAACCGAATTCGGAAAGACCAAATCCGATTTTTAACGCGTATTACACCAAGCAGAATCGTTGTTAAGTTACATATATATAACCAAATACCTATGCATCATGCCAGCAGCCAGTGCAATTGTTAGGAAAACAAACTGAAATGGAAATATATATGGCGACGAGATTATTTAACATCAAAACTTCATCTTTCTTAGTCAAACTTTTACTCTTTTCAAACAAAGAACAGACACAGAACAACCCGAAGCGGCGTCCTAGTGAACCCCAGAAACCAAACCACATCGCGGAACGCAGGAAAACCAGGCGAATCAAAAGCGATCACACAAAGCCCACCGGACCCGAGGGAGCAAGACCAGAGATCATACCTTTGAGAGTGCAGAGGCCCCCGGCGGAGCCTCACGCCCTCGCGGCCGCAGAGGCAAACGAAGCAGCGACGCGGTTGAGGAGGAGAGGTAGCGGACAGCGGTGGCGGAGGAGATGCGGTTCGCTGGGCAGGTAGGCAGCTGGCCGGCAGCGCCACCTTCTCTTCTCCGGAGGGGGGAGAGGAAGGGGGAGGGGCAGTCGTGCGTGCAACAAAGAAGAAGGCGTAAACAGAAGGGTGCGGCGGCGGCCGTTTCTTTTGTTTCGGCTTTCCGCGTCTTGGCAGCGTTAAATTACTTCGTTTCGTAACGCCTGGATGTTGCCGTGCAGACTTGCAGCAGCTTAGCTTTGGTGACCTGGATGCATTTACCTTGGCAATTCTCCGGCCAAAGCAATTCAATTCATCGTCACCAATTCACCATGCCATCAGTGAAATGACGGTCTGCTAAAGAAAAATATCATGAAGTGTGAGTTCGATGACACGTGGGCTACGCTCCATCCATTGTTGGCATGGGTCAATTCCAAACAGGCGGTAATAGGTCGGGTAGAAATGGAATTTTTAGACTAGGCGTTGACTGTTATAGAATCAAATAACGCATCGGTCCGTTCGTTTCGCTGAAAAAATAAATCAAAATATTGTTCCGGCTGATTTGTTGTGAGAGAAAAATACTATTCTGATTAAAAAAACAAGCCGTAAAAAGACGGATTATAAGAGAAACGAATAGTTCCAATGTTATTGGATTCATCTTAATCCATATGTATTGGGGTGAGTTAGAGCGGAATTTGAATCTCCCACCTAGCAACTACAGCTATTGACACATTAGCTCCGTTCGCGTGCCCTTAAACCTGGCTTGATCCGCTTTTTTTTCATCCGAAACAGTGTTTTTCTCTCACAAATTCCTCCAGCATTCCTCTAAACCATCCAGATTCCTCCAGAATTCAGACAAACGAACAGTCTCGTCCGTCATGATACATGCTCTGCCGTTGTCACCCCTAGTGAATGCTCATAATATTAAATTATAGGAACATATACTCTAGAATGTGTCGATAGTTGTAGTTGACCCTAGAATATGGCATCACCGATGAACATATATACTCCCTATCCTAAAATAGTGAAATATATTTTTATAATAAATATATTAGGAGATATAAAATACTCATAACTATTTCATGATAGAAATACTTATAACTATGATTTTGTACTAGAGGTAACCTAGTAAAGTCTCCACTGGTTTGATTTCCGGTCAACGCTATGAAAAAGGGTAAAAGATTTGTTACAACTTACGCTAATACTTAGACATGACAAGAAGGACCTTCGCATTTTCATTGAGGATGAAGTTACCAGTTTAGAGGATGATGATAGTAAGACAGAAGCGATCACAGCATGTACTGTTCCTAGTGGTATACACGCTACAAAAGGTTTACTCTATATACCTAGCATCATTTGGTAGCATTGTCTCTCCCACAACTTCAAATCCAACATATGTGTAAGCTTTAACCTAAACACACTAGCACATATGTAGGAGGAGCTAATACTACCAAATTCGGGTTTGTGAAACTTGTCAAAATATTCACAAGTGGTTAAAATGCTTGGGTAAGCAACACAAACTGAAACCAAGTTAGTAGCTTGCACTTGCGTGAGACACTAGCTTGGAATTCAAACTTAATTCATATCTTTGTAACAGTTGTCATCAATAACCAAAAAGGAGGAAATTGAAAGTCCTATGTTTGGTTTTGGTAATTAAGACACAACTATTGGACTAACCTCTACTCTAAGTGTTGTCATTGAGATAGGTTATGTCCACACCAAGATTGAACAAGGATGGCACCCGTGGAAGTGATGATGGTGGCCACAAGGTGATCAAGTCCTCAACAATTAAAAAAGAAGAAAGAGAAAAACCAAATGCAAGGACTCAAGACGAAGGTATAAGCTAGGATATTTTGTTTTGCCAGTCAAGATGCAATAGAGTGCACAATCGGGTTTAGGATAAATAATCATACTATTAAGAGGGGAACTCAAAGTTCAAAACGGTTGTCTAAGTGCCACTAGGTGGATCAATTCATTGCATGTGCATTAGACCTAGTGAGGACATGAAATACCCTTGGAAAAAGGGTAGTGAAAATGCTAACTAACTTGCACTCATGTTGGAACACATTTGGAGTTAGCACATTTGGAAAAGGGTTAGAAACTCGAGCTACAAATGCTCCTAGGTGAGCATAGGACCGAGAAGGATAGCACCGAACCGATAGAGGTTGAGCCTGTTGGTTAAACCTAGCCGCAAGTGCCTCTGGGTCACCCGGACCATGGACTTTGGTCCCACGGTCTTGGTCAGGGTGGCGTCAGACCAAATGGTTGCACTGTTCATCCCATAGGCCCCACCTATCAGTGCGTAGAAAGGATTTGAAGGAGGCACCAGGACCATGGCTATTGGTTTAGTGCATGACGTCAGCCCAGTCTGATGTAATTAGGAGCGTTTTGGGAGCTCTCTGTGTTGCACCAGACAAAGGCACCTTTGGTCCGATGACCATCAGACTCAGGGCCCGTCGGACTATACGTCATAGTGACCATTGACGGGCAACAACAAGTTTCAATGTTTGAGCACCATGTATACATAGGAGTGGGCATCAGACCCTTAGCCAATGGTCCAACGGTGGCATCGGATGGTCCGTGCCCCGAATTCTATGTTGTAAAGGCACAACGGCTAGTTTGGCTCAAGGGGTGTTATAAATAGACATTGGTTGTATATGGCTATCTCTCTTGGCACTCCAACGTGATATACACCCTTGTGAGCTTGTGCAAACACCTCCCACTCGTCTCTTTGCCTATTGCTTGATCCAAATTGAGATTGGGAGTGATTCTAGTGCATTTGCATTGAGTTCTTGCATCTAGTGGCATTGGTGATCATTTGAGCTACAGGATTCTTGTTACTTTTGGTGGTTGCTGACACCTAGATGGCTTGAAGGAGCGGTGGATCATTGAGAGGCTTTGGAGATGTTGCCAGCTCTGATCGAGCAACTATAAGGGTCTCTTGTGATCATCCTCGCGGGAGATTATGAAGAGCAACTCTAGTGGAATTGTGGCTAGTTGGAGTGCACCATTTGAGTGGTTCTTGCGGCACCCTTGGTGGGTCTAGCTTGTCACGCTAGTTAGTTCATGAACCATCACGTAGGGACTCGCCACAACGAGGACATAGTTTACTGGCATGCAACTGCACCTCGGGAATATATCTTATGTCAACTCTTGCCCTATGTGGTTTGCTCACTACTCACTCTTTGCATTTACTTTCATACTTTGCTTGAGTAGTAGTTGTGTGCCTAGCCTAGAGTAGTGGTAGTTGTAGTAGTAGCCTAGTTGTAGTTGCTTCTTTTAGTATCTCTTGCTAATTCTAGCTAGTTCTTGCTAGTTGTAGTTTGTGTATTGCTGTGGCATAGACTAGATCAAGCTACTAGCATTATTTAGAAGGCTTGCCTTGGGTGAAATTAGAGCTAGTGTAATGTAGAAGCTATTAGTGCCTCATATTGTTTTAACCAAAGTTTGCACTAGCATTTGTGTTTTGTAGAAATTTTTATAGGCTATTTGCCCTCTCTAGCCATCTAGATCATATGAGCTATCCCACATCCCGATTACGCCAGGACCCGGGTGGCCCTTATGGTCATGGTGTGCAAGGCAGCTCATCCGGAACTCGATGACCTTTTGTGTCTCATGATGTTGTAGTTCTCGAGTGAACAACTCCTCTCTCACTTGATGGATCTACGCACAGGGAGGAGCCTCACCGTCGATGACGTAGAGTATATGACCAACTTTCTTGATCAACAATTGTTGCATCCTCCCATTTCCAATATCAACTTGATGTGTTGTCCTAAGGGCAGCACTTGTTCTCTTGGCAACTTTTTTGGGAACAACAAGATATACTTTATTATTGATCGTCTTGAGGATAATATTTGCGTTGCTAGAATAGTGATGAAAAAAGGGAAACACAACAAACAATGAATTGTCGCCATCCATGTCCATCGGGCTAAGACACGGCAGATAAGTTGAACTTCATTCCTCTGAAAAGCTGCATCTATCCGTTAGCCCAGGCACGGCATGAGAAATCTTGATGACATAGAATGCCAATACATAAGTTCTTTGAAGATGTATCTGGTTGATGTTGTCCATACCTTCTACATCGTCGTGTAATAGAAGCCAAATAGGACGGGCTAAGGGAAAGTGCATTGGTATTATCTAATAGGCAGTCTTATGCATTGACACATCAAATTGAGACTATTTGTAAACAATCTTTTACAATGGGTTGTCTTTTAAGTAGTCTCATAGTAATTGTATATTTCACTAATTTATGTATAAATTATTTAATCTTTTAATAGAAAGTAGGAAATTTAAGTCTTTAATGGCAACAACAAATTATAAAATGGTGAAAGAGTTATCTCATACTCCTAAACTTTAGCCTATAAGGTGCCTCTTTCTCTCACCTCCCCATCTCTCCTCTTTATCATAAAAATCCTATTTGGTGTTGCATGAGATGGCATATGAGACCACTGGCACTAAACGTGTAGTGATGTACTCGTCCTAATTAATCTAGAGTTGTTATACACCTATGAGAAAACAACCTAGAGACAGGGAAACTAAAATTGGAAGAGATGGCTAGCTTGAGCAAGCTCCCCTCTTATTTATAGAGCCATATTACACATGTCAAGCTTGCCCTTAGATATTTTCTTGAACCACTTAACCCAGGGGCATATTGGTCCAGGTTGAGATCTATGCATCTGATGGCCATGAGCCCTTCACGAGAATACTTCGCCTTGACACAAGCTTCCCAATGACACCATGTGCCTCCCCAAACTCCATCCCGGGTTTTCAGGTCCAAACCCGCAAAATTGTCTAATGGTGGTTGAGGCCCAAACCGCCAAACACAACTGGAGAAGCATATCCGCTACGCCTCCTCCACGATCTCGACGTGTGTCACTGTCCATCCTCGACTGCCCAATCACGAAGTCTTCACACCAATGCTTGACATGGTCAACTACCGCCTTGACTTGGTCAACATGGTCTACATCGTCTCCTCATATACACTTGCTCATCGACGTCACCAAGTGCTAGCCATCCACTGTCCGCCCTGGAACCTCGGTCCCTTGGTTAAAGGCTCCATGTCCATCCTTCATCGCCCTCGGTCCATCTACATGAACTCGCTTGACCTTCTCCATTGCCTCAACCATCTCAACGCTTAACACCTGCACCATGCACCCATCACAAGCCAAGAGACATGTTGCACAACACCACACTCACTCACCCATCACAAGCCAAGAGACATGTTGCCCAACACCACACTCACTCACCCATCACGAGCCAAGAGACTTGTTGCACACATATGCCTGATGTCACCCCTACTGAATGCTCATAACATAAATTAATAGGAACATATACTCTAAAATCTATCAATAGCTGTAGTTGACTCTAAAATGTGGCATCACTAATGAACATATACTCCCTATCCTTAGAATAGTGAAATATATTTTCATATAAATATATTAGGAGATATAAATATTCATAATTTTTTTATAAATCTAATTAAATTTAAAAATGACTTCTCAATCGAGACGTGTAATTATTTCAGGACAAGAATACTTATAACTATGGTTTTCTACTAGAGGTAGCCTAGTAAACTCTCCACTGGTTTGATTTCCGTTCAATGCTACGAAAAAGAGTAAAAGATTTGTTACAACTTACGATAGTACTTAGGCATGGTATGAAGGACCTTCGCATTTTCATTAAGGATGAAGTTGCTAGTTTAGAGGATGATGATCGTCTAAGATATAAGCGATCGGAGCATGTACTATTTCTTTTTTAACAATAGAATATAGAAGTATCTCAGCCTCAACATTAGTGATGCTTTAGTTGTTCCTTATTACAATAGCTATACTTGTATCGAAGCAAGCTCATAGTTCACCAAACAAAAGCGCAAAATAGAGACCCAACACTTTTTACATAATATATATGAAAACATCCATTTTTGTCCATCAAAAACCTCCAATTAATGTGGTGATCTTCAAGGCCCAGTAAGCGTTCCGCACAACTTTCTGATTCTCCACTTTATGTAGCAATGCCCAAAATCTTATCCAATATGTGGCCTTGAATAAAACCTGCATAAAAAATGGTACCTTTCGTTTATCAGACACAATATCATTTCGACTTAACCATAAAGTCCAACATAGAGCACAAACTCCAACCAAAGTTTGATGTTTTATAATTTTATGTACTCTATTAACCAAGAACTAAACTTGTGTGCGACATTAAAAGGGGTGTAAACCAAAAGTTATGAAAACAATTCTCCAAATGAATTCTGCACAAGGACAATATAAAAAAGTTGTAGTATTGTTTCATCCTCTAAATAAAAACAATAATGTTTGCTCCCTTGCCACCTTCTCTAAATTGAGTTATCCTTAGTAAAAAACAAACCTCTAAACAAAAATATTAATCTTCAAAGGTAATTTGAGCCTAAAAATCAGGTCATGTACAATTGCAACATCATCAATAAGATTTTATACATATATTGTTTTGTAAACTGTCATTTTTTGTTTGTAGCCATCTAAATGAATCATTTTGATCATTCAAAGTAATATTAGCAATTGTTGCCTCCAAATCATGCCATGGCACTAGATTATTTCCCACTAGTGCTGTTCAAAGAGATATATTTAATGGAGTTGTGCTCATTACATTAGCCACAGTGTCATGTTTTCTATGCATGATATAATATAGACTTGGATATTGTTCACTTTAAGTAAGACTTCCTAATCCCGCATCCTCCTAGAACCTCACTTGGATCCTTTGATCACTTGGTATCTCCCCCGTTAAGGAAGGGAGGCTTAACCTTCATTAAACCCATCCAAAATTAGGAGTCACCATGTTTATCTTCCACTCCTCAAAGAGGTTTGGAGCCTAAATATTTATTTTGCAATAAACGTTGCTCGATTCATCATCCTTCATAAAGCGGAAGAGCCATGTACTAAGAAAATATTTATTCTGCATATCAAGATCTTTTATCCCAAGATCCTCATTCTTTAGGGCAGCAATAGAATATTCCACTTTGCTAGTCTATATATACTTTTTTTCTTTAGGCCATCACTCTATCGGAAGAATCTGGATCTAAATAATCCAACTTAAAAAACCATAAAAGTCTCAAAGAAGATAACAAAAACATAGCCAAGCTTGCTAAGCATGTGTTTATTAAAACTAAATGGCCTTCGTAAGATAAATGGTTTCCTTTCTAGGAATTATTCTATCCAAGTTGAAAGGTCCAAGATGTCGGCTAGAGTGGGGGTGAACAACATTCCTAGAAATATAAAAACACAGATAGAAAGCTTAGAATTTTTTAACCTCCCAATGTCAGAAATTCTGATTTGGGGTTGGAAGTTCTGATTTGGGTGACGTGAAATCTCAAATCAATAACGATTACACCTATGTAATCGAATCTACTTGTTACCAAAGGTTGCTAGACATGCAATGAGTTGTCCTTGCAAAACCTACAACCAAAAACATGAGAACAAGTGATCAGGGCGAATTGCCCAAAAGTAAATCTTGAACAATAAGAACACAAGAACAAGAAGGATATTGTCGGGTTCATAAACCCGGGGTCCCTAATGGACCCACTTCCCTGCAAAACCCGGCCCAGCAAGCGACGTAGCGATAGCATGCGCCTAGGCCGGCCAGATACATAATGACAGGCCAAAACAACGATTCGGTCCCTGACCGGAAGGCTAGCCAAGGTGGGACCGTAGTCCGACTCTGACCTCCTTCTCCGACTGAGGATACGCCGAACCTCTGCTCATTGCTCTTTCCTGACCGAGACGGTCGGGGCCAACTAGGAACGACTGATCGGGGACACCCGCTCGGTGTGGACCTGGGGAGCAAGCGGAGCAGATAAGGTAAGGTGCCCAAGTTAACCGTAATACCAAGGACTATACCCTGCCATGCCCTGCGCACCTATAGAACGGTGCCATCGGGGCATGTCAGACGAACATGGTAGAACCTACCAGACGTGTCGGAGTATAAACAGTATTGTGGGCATCGTCGTTTGCCGTACCAGGTGAACATGGTAGAGCCTGCTAGATGTGTTTGAACATAAACAGTATTGTGGGCACAGATGGCCATCTCGTACCCGATGGTGTGGGCAACAAGACTAGGCAGCACACATATACACTCTCTCTCTTTTTCTCTGACTTGTAAGGCCATCCCCTTCAACTATAAAAGGGGATGAGCTCTCTACTAAAAGCCCCCCCCCCCCCGAAGACTGGTGACTCGATAGCTCAGTAGCTCTAGGGCTTGACAACTACATAGTCTACACGCTCTCAATAGCTGATAAGCTCGGACACACAAAGCATACATTTCAATACTTAGTGCATGTTTGAGCATCCGTCACTCTCTTCCACTCGGTTCAGAGTTCGATCGGGCCTCTAACACCCCCCTTTCTCATTCCTTACTCGTTTGTAACCCCATAGCAAACTTCAAGCACCTGGGCTCAGGAATAAAGTCACCGACCGACCTCAACTAGACATAGGGCTTGTTGCCTGAACTAGTATAAATCCTATGTCATTGAGTGCTAGGCCACATCCGATCATAACACACGACAAAACTACAAATATTTACTTGTTGGTCACTTTTCGCACCGACAGATACACTCGATTTGTTTACTGAAGTTTGGGCCTCAACATGAATCATACATCTCCATTGAGGAAGCTGTGAGTGACACTCCATGGTGCACTCTAGCAGGGTCTCTTTCAACCACTTTTCTCAATCCACTAAGCTTGATCTCTTCCCTTATGGAGGCAAGATTAGGGCCTTCACAAACTTCCCTAGCTCACCACAAGAACTAGAGGTCACTGGCAACTCCTTGTCATCTAGGAGGCTTCACCTCCAAGACTAACAAATGCTTCACCGAATGATGAACAAGTTCCATAAGTGCTAAAGGGTGGTATTGCTCTCTCTTGATATCAAACACCCAATCTCTCAACCCTACTCTCTAGATCTCACAAGAATAAATCAATCCTCACAAAGAGAAAGAGGGGAGAGCTCTTTGGCATCTATGGATATGTTTTTCATGATCTAAAGAGCTACCACAAGAGGAGGGGTTGAGGGAGTATATATACTCAGCCCCAAAATCTGACCATTATGTTACTTTTTTGCACAAGGTAAAAAATTCCAATAGTGTTGATAGAATATCGTCGGCAGTCCTCCGAGGGGGTATCCCATGAAGGTAGATTGATCAGCAGAGGAGCATGAGATCAAGAACAAGAAGGTAACAGAGACACACAAGTTAGATAGGTTTAGGCTGTCAGTATGACATAATACCCTACTCCTGTGGTCTGTTGGTTTGTATTAGCTATCATCTGATATTGCATGTGTTTGGAGGGGGTCCCTGCCCGCCTTATATAGTCTGGGGAGCAGGGTTACAAGTTGGTTAGATCTAAGAGATAACCAGAAAGTAATAACTGATTATAGGAATCTTGGGATCATACATATCCTAACAGATCTCGTAATATCTTTGGGATATCTTTTAGATGTCTTGTGGAAGGCACCGACCAGAGTCATGCCCCACAAGGCTTCGTCTTATGGGCTGGGCCGCCCCTAAGGGCGGAGCCCATGTGGTCCACCATGGGTATCCGGGGTCATACCTCCCACAGCTAGTCCTCGAGCACCTTGTACCCATTATGCAATGCCATCTTGAACTTGTCCGAGCAGGTGCGAACAAAGCCGAGCAGTCAAACTCATGGTTCGACCACCATGATGAGTTGCCGAGCAGTTGTGAGCAGTTGCCGAGCAACGTGTACTATTTCTGAGCAGCACAAATCGTAGCCGAGCAGCATAACCCAAGCACGGCTTGCCATAAGGGTGTAAGGAGCTCAAGTTTAGAATCGAAAATTTCTTCGTAGTGGATCAAGTGTGCCCACTTAGAGTCCGACCACGAGAAAAGGAGATAATCTTCCTTAGCTTAGAGAGGCGTGGAGTCTTCTAGAATAAAGCAAGCACATTCACTGCGAGGTAAAGTGTGCCCACTTAGTCCCCGAGCCTGACAGTAGATGACGTAGTCATATGGTGCCAGGGTCCAAAGTAGAAGAATAGTAAAAGACCAGCCGAGTAGACAGCCAGTCCTCAAGCGCAGCACTGAAATGAGAGAGAACACATTCACCACAAGGTGAAATGTGCCCACTTAGTCCCCGAGCCTGATAGTAGGTGACATAACCATGTGGTGCTAAGGTCAGAAACAGAAAAATATTAAAAAGATCGGTCGAGCAGGTAGCCAGTCCCCGAGTCATTTATGGAGATATCTGAAAAACTCCATCATGGAGAAAAAACCGGAGTAATGGCTGTACAGTAACCATTACTGACCCTCAATAAATGGCAGAGAAGTCAGCGATTATTCACGAGTAATAACCAATGGTGGCGATAAATGAGCGACATGGGCTGCAGTTACGCGAAAGCCCAGGCTGCGGCCCATTAATCCACGTCGGAGAATTCAGAGGGGCGCAAATTGTGGGCATGGTTTCCCAAAAACCCTCGAATATGAGAGGGTGGGGAAAGTGCTTTATAACTACGCCGCTGCATTCCGCGTTCATACCTTTGTCATTCTGCCATTCCATCTTCATCCTCAATCCTCGCGTTTCCAGAGTCGCTTCCACATTTGCTTCTGCCGCCAAACCCCAATCACATCGCATAGATGGCGCTGAAGAAAGGAGCTGCCAAATCAAAGAAAACAAACCCCAAGAAGGCGAGCGCCGGCACTCGGTGGGATGAAGAGTGGGTGCCATCATGAACAGGAGAGGTGGATCTTAACATATTGGTGGAGGCTGGCATTCTTCCTAACCGTGCTACCACCGGATGGTGGCCGGCCCTTGGTGAGTTTTTCCCAATGCCTCATACCGATGAAGTGGTGGTATTCGAGGATTATTTCTGGTGCAGGTTGGGATTTCCTATTCATCTGTTCCTGAGGGATCTGTTGGAGCTTTGGGTGGTTAGTCTATGCAACCTCCATCCCAATACCATTCTACACATCTCAATCTTCATCCATTTCTGTGAGGCACATCTCAGAATCCTCCCCCATTTCAATCTCTTTCGTTACCTGTTCTGGCTAAAAAAGAGAGGCGGCAGTGGTTCCAAAGTGGTCAGCAGGGTGTACCTTCAGCTGTGCGATGGGATGGCGGGTGAGTACCTTACTGTGCCACTGAACACATCATTGAAGGGGTGGAATGACAGGTGGTTCTACATGAAACAGAGCCACCCAGCCATCTGCTGCGGCGCTGACCACATCCCGAAGAGTCAGAGGAGCTGGTCAGAGACGCTGAACAGCGCTGACATGGAGCAAGTGAGGGAGCTTCTTGCCTTAATAAGGGGAGTGAGAACCAATGGCGGATTGGTAGTGGCAAGCTTTATAGTACACCGCATGCAGCCCTATAAAGAGAGGGCGCATCTAGCCTTCGAGTTCAAGGGGGAGACCAATGGTACCCAGGAGAGGCCGGAGATGCTGTCGAGGAACATTTGTGAAGAGCAGGCTGCAGAGCTATTCGCTCTGTTTTCCTCTTTCAACATGTCAGGGTATACAAAGCCCTTCAACTACAAAAATCTGCCTCCTTAGGTAAATATCTTAGTTGTGTATTCCTGATGCTTTTTATCCTTCTTCATTACCGAGCAGTGGACTGATTTACCTATGCAAAGATCCACTCATAGGATAGGGCGGTGTACTTTTCAAGTGTGCCAAAGGGCAATTGGCCACCAGTTGTGGATGCACGACCACCAACTCAACCAGAAGGAAGTGCCATCGACGTCTTGTCGGACTCTAGAGGCACAGATGTTGGTCAGACAGAGAGTTCTCCCCTGGTGTCGGAGAAAGCCTGGGGGAAGAGGGCAGCGACAGATGAGCTAGCCCAGAAGGGGAGGAAGATGGCGGGTGCTACTCCCATCAAACCAAGCGGCATCTCGCTTGGCGATGATTAGACTAGTCGAACACAAAGGACCATTGTGTTCGACTAGTCAGATGATGATGAAGTTCTGATGGATCCTCCATCAAGCACGAAGGAGCCTCTGCGCAGCACTCCCATAGGGAATCAATCAAGGGGAGGTGAAGAAGTCCCTGAGCCATAGACAAGGGAAGTCCCCGAGCAATAGACGAGGGAAGTTCCCACACAGTAGACGATGGGAGTCCCTATGGGGCAAACGATGGGAGTCCCTGAGCAACAGGCAGAGGCAAACCTGGAGCAGCAGGCGGAGAGGGCCCCAGAGAGTCAGGCAAAACAGAGGTTGACTATGGAGGAGCCAAGACCTCCTCTACAGAGTATGGGAGTCGACCCCACGGCTGTGCCTAGGGGCTCGGGCAGGCACTACCAGTTCAAGAAATTAAATCGGTAGACCAAACCGTAAGTATCCTTGCCTTGGAGTTAATTTGTTGTAGTTTCTTAACTTTTGTGATGACTAACGAGCTGACTTGATGCAGAGCAAGGCGTATAATAGATCTAGTCCTACCCATTTAGACTAACTGAGCAGCCGAAGGCTAGCTCCAGGATGGAGGGAATGCTGGTGGACCCCATCCTAGAGTCCCTAGGTGCTCGTCAGCATAGGGGGAGCCAATTGCCACCGTTGACGGACTTGGCGGCGGTGAACAGCTGCCGTCTATGGTGAACGAGTCGATGACTGCACCCTCAGCTATGGGAGGCACCACTAGGTCCTCTAGAGTACAAACTATAGTTACTAGCATCGCGCCGGAATCTAGAGCGGAGAATCTTGCAGTGTCAAAGGAGTAGACGGCGCTCCTCGAGGCGTTGGAGTGCATGGTTGGACCCGCTATCCGGCCACCGAGCCCCCAAGGTGGTGCCTCTGGCTACAGCAAAGGAGGACGAGGTGGAGGAGATCGAGCATGAGGAACCTCGACCCCAAGCTGTCTGAATCCTCCGAAAGCACGGTGATGACATAGAAATTGTTGAAGAGGAGGACACCACCAGGGAGTTTGGGAGACTAGAAACCACCCTTGCCTAGGTGATGAAGCAGATCAAAGTTAGTACTACATCTGGAATGCTCCTCTTTGATGTTGGGAATTGGATTTTGACATTGTCATTATGCATTTGCAGGAGATAACTCAGACTATCGAGCAGCGCCGCCAGCTGATAAAGAGGATGGAGCCCCTCACCGAGGAGAACGAAAAACTCAGAGAGGCGGTGAATGCCTCAGAGAGAAACATCCAGAGGGACCAACATGAATGAGACCTTGCATCGTCCAACATGTGGGACCTAGAATACTAGAGGGGGGGTCCTATCTATGCAGCTAGTGGCTGCGTCCGAGCAGCTAGCGGCTGCATCCGAGCAGCTAGCGGCTACGTCTGAGCAGCTACAGAGCCAGTTCGAGCAGCTGGCTACTATCTTCGGACAACTGAGGAGTGCCTCCGAGCAGTTGGAATAGAAATCCAAAGAGCACAGAAGTGTATCCGAGTAGAAAGCAGGTATGGTATATCGGCGAATGCACTTGGTATTGCTGAACAGCCATATGTTTGGTGGTAACTGCTACGCTTGTAGAGCAAAATGCGGAGCTCAGCCAACTACGCCAGGCCATTGAACAACCTCGATAGGAGAAGGCGAAGGAGTATGAGCGAGCAGACAAAATGGCCAAGGAGCTGAAAGGTGAATACCTCCTGGTCGGAATTACTGTCGAAGTAGTTTCCTTGTATGATGGAACATTGTAACACTTGTAGGCTACCGTCATAAAGCCAAGGCATAGTTTGATGTGCTAGTGTAGGAGGCCAGGACACAAAGGGATAACTTCAACGCTGTAGTCACCACAATTAAACCGGTGCTTGACTGTGTCGACCTAGAACCGGGTATTTTGCTCGATGGCAGGCAACAACATTCAGACACCATCGTCCAGAGGTGCAAAGCAATGTGGGAGAACTTCAAGAGCTTCAACTGTGACGCCATTGTGTCTATCGCTACTCACACCCTTGCGGTGGTTCAGTCCCATTACCCAACCATCGACCTTCAGGCAATAGGGGGTGGGTTCATCGAAGGACTGAGCGATGCGAAGACCCAGCAGTTGAAGGATCAGATGGAGGACGCAGCGAAGAAGCTGGCCAATGATATAGACCTGTTCAGTGAGATGGATGGTGATGGTGAAGCTCGATGATCTATTCAGAGATTGTCATCTGTAATATCTTGACAGTGTAGTTAGAACACACGAAAGCGTGAAAAACAATTATGTATGTGAGGAATGTTACAAGGTGCATGTGTATGCAGTTTGCTTGTATTTTCGGTGAAAAAGAATCCTCGTAGTGTTGACCATGATGTATTTATATGGAGTCCCCGGTTTCGGTTTTGCCATTCCGAGGAGGGCTGTCGACGCTAACATTAAAGATTGCACCACCCCAGAAGGGTGGGAAAAGGAGCTGCTTGGTGAAGGTTTCGGCGAGGGTCTCCATAGAGTCCTGAGACTCAGAGCCTAGATTTTCCTCTAGGATGGTCTAGAGGGACGCTCTAGGGCACCGGCCTATGTGTAGCATGTTGATGGCTGGCGGAGGCTAGACGGTGAGCTGGTCGGCGAGTGGATGAGCATCTCCCACCTGGTTGGTGAATTTTCCCCTCAGGGTGTCTTGGTAAGTAGTGGCGACGTTGGTGAGCCTAAAGGGCAGAGCCACAACTCCTGGAGTTTTCCAAGCAGCCTCTGATAGATCTGGATTGGAGGGTGGTCGGTGTTGAACCAAAGTGTCCAGGGCTGATTCGGCGATGAAGAGGCAACCGTCGAGCTTCAGACCGACTCGATCGATGGATTCGATTAGATCATCATTGTTGATCTGCCTCCTCTGGTAGCAAGAAAGCGGGTGGTGGGTTGTTGATGAAGGCGACCTCGGAAGTGGTTCCAAGATTGGATCTATAGTTGCAGGTGTGGGGGTGGTCGGCACAGAAACGATCTACACTGGCTCAAGGAGCTCTCTGACTCCATCAGCGTTGATGACCCACGAGATGGATCCGACCGTAAAGATCTGGTCAGGCTGTGGAAGGGACGAAGAGCCTGTGGAAAAAACCATCTTGTTCGATAAGGAAACAACACACACAGCCCCTACCTGGCGCGCCAACTATCGATAGAATATCGTCGGCAGTCCTCCGAGGGGTATCCCAAGAAGGTAGATTGATCGACAGAGGAGCATGAGATCAAGAACAACAATGCAATAGAGACACATGAGTTAGATAGGTTTAGGCCTTCAGTATGACGTAATACCCAACTCCTGTGGTCTGTTGGTTTGTATTAGCTATTGTCTAATATTGCGTGTGTTTGGAGGGGGTCCCTGCCCGCCTTATATAGTCCAGGGAGCAGGGTTACAAGTTGGTTAGATCTAAGAGATAACCGAAAAGTAATAACTGATTATAGGAATCTTAGGATCATACATATCCTAACAGATCTCGTAGTATCTTTGGGATATCTTCCATATGTCTTGCGGAAGGCACCGACTAGAGTCGTGCCCCACAAGGCTTCATCTTGTGGGTTGGGCCGCCCTTGAGGGCGGAGCCTATGTGGTCCACCGTGGGTATCCGGGGTCATACCCCCACAAATAGAGATTGGAAATTCCAACCCCAAAAGGATTTTGAATATGTGCACAATATTTCATGAGAGAAGTCAACAACGGTTTAGAAATTGCGACTAATGCCCAAAATTTCTGACCCAAAAATTGCAAGCTGGAATTAGGACCCTGGTGAGAAATTTCCTAAAAATTCCTACAAGCTAAGAAATTCCGATAGAGGTCAGCATTTTCTATACCTTGATAGAAAAAGCACAGTTTGTAAAGCTCTAAGTTAGAGACTAACTAAACTAAGTTTTTGGTTATTGACCTATGAGCACTAAGACTTGTCACCACACTCAATTTTGCATCCCTCTTGATAGTATGACGTACCTATATTCAATATCAAAGATAAAATCTATATCAACCTCTTGAGATTTCAATAGTATTTTATGCCATTATTCACATATTCCTTCACTATGAGATACAACCAACTTTGTGTAAATTTTTTGAGCAAATTCACCTTGAGTATATGACTTCAACCATTTCTAACCATATGAGTTCACTTTATAGCATCAAGTCACTTCTTCCAAAAAATCCAATAATGATTTGATCCTCCTCACAACGTGACTTCCCATAGCTGGATTAGTGCCAAGACTATATGCATGTACTCTCTTCTTGACCACAACCATGGTCCATCAATGCACAAGCCATTGCTTGCCTTTCACCCTTGCTTAGTCCTTTGAAGCCCTTTCCTTGCCATCTTCACCCTCTCAAGCCATCCTAAGACACATGGTGATTTGAACCAACAATAAGCATACATTGAATTCCTTTTCATGAAATCCATCTTCATCTTCATTGATTTTTCAAACAAGCTCTCCAAGTAAGACCATTCCATATGAATAACCTCATCTCCTCATTTACCCTTTCTCAATTATGCATGCCTTCACATGACGCAATGATATTCCATAACGTATGAACCATTTCATCAATTTTTTTGAGAATTACACAGTACAACAGGACGCCCACATATGCACGCATATTAAAATGATCCTGATTTCCCACGAAGGGAAAATCCATAGATACGAATTATAATGTGATAGTCCAGGAGATCGGGCCATCACATTATCAAATAACAGTTGATACCATAGTTCATACATAGCAGAAGTACACGTTTACAAGGTATTACAACACTTGGTTACACCTATGCAAGTTCATCCATATTTTATAATAGTTCATCAAGTTTTAACCCATCTCATCAACACATTCACCCATCCCATCACACACATCTCACCACACTCTCACTCTCTAGGCGGCAAGGATGACTCCCACTCGTACCTTGCCTCAACGGCCCAAGCTGGAAACCAACACCAAACCTAGGGGGGAGAAGAAGAAAGGACACCACTCACTAATCAAGGGAAGCATAAGTCATAGGAATATCCATATCCGAGGATGTGGCTATATGTATAGATTGATCAACTCTATAGAGCATGTATACCTAGAACCACAAGATCACCATCATAGGTAGTGCGCCCCACCTAGGCTGATACTGGGCTACCTTCCAACCGATGTGATGCCACCCTACCACTCAGCCCTAGGCCACCCAGAGTCCACTGAAATGCTAAGACTGTGAGATGTAGTAACAGGCCCCAGAGGTCACTACGCTATCTTAGGAGGGTGTGAGCCATACGCCCATACCTCCCTACACTATCCACTTCCAACCTAGTAGTAGTGGCACTATCCTAGCTGGTCAGCATCTGTCCCCTGCCCATTCAGGAATGAGTGGCATGCACATAGGGTCTTATGATCCGGTTCTCTCGACATACCAGTCCTTAGAGGGATCGGACATGATATCTTCTCCAAGGGGATAACCAACACCCCATGCCTTGGTGGCACCTCCATCCTAGGGCTTCATCCCATAAAGACACTCCACCCTAGGATCTCCTCATCTCACATGCACTCGCCACAGGTACCACTCGTAGGGGATGCCTAGGTCGCACCCTCCGGGCAAGACTCATCTAATGACTCATCGTAAGATCCTACTTGATCGACTCAACCCTCACCACACACCCAAGATGCACGCCAATATCTCCCCAAGTTGTTACTAGTTTTAGTGGCACCATGTGCCTTAGCCACTCACAAACAATCCATGCTTTATGTTAGTGTTTCAAATAAACACCAACTAGTAAATTTATATTTGTTGCGCGTTAGGCCCGGATGGTGTGCTAAAAGACACAAGGTTTATACTAGTTTGGGCAGAATGTCTCTATGTCTAGTCTGCTGCTCCTCATGTTATTAGCACTAAAAAGGTTCATAGTAGGGGGTATAAATGGTCGAGAGAGGGATAGGTCCCAAGTCTCTGATGGAATGGTCGAAAGGGCGCTGAGAGTTCAGTTGCTGCTCAGCTACGTGTTATGTGGTGCGTAGGATTGATCCGCCCTCATAGTGGGGTGTCCTACCCTCCCTTTTATAGACCAAGAGGAGCAGGGGTTAGAGATGGGAGAAAGAGGAAAAAACCAGAGGTAGAGAAGGTCCTTTGAAGGTGTCAGGTCTTCCTTTTCCCTTGAGCTTACCCTGCTGACATGGCAGATGATGCCAGGGATATCACGTTCATTGATCCTAATGGGGCCATGCTCTGGCTTTGTTTTAGCAAGTGGTCACATCCCATCCTACTCTGGTGGATGGTGCGCGTGCCAGGGTGACGAGCCATGACCCTACGGGGAATAGATAGGGAAGTGACTATATGTCTGTTACTGTAGATGATGCGAGTTCCCTCCTGGATTATAGTGGTTATCGTATGCTTATGTTAGGATCTGCGTCCGATGGCTGATGGCGGCGCCCACAACATGGTAAGACAAAAGTCGGCGCCTACAACACTGTTCGGGCTCTATCATGCCTAGAAGGGCTTAAAGCACCTGTCCCGTCATATCCTGATGGTACTTTCCCACAAGCGTGCATGGTATGGTCCTTGGTACTATGGTTGACTTGAGTATCCTATCCTACCCTATGCTTATCATTATGAAGGAGTAGGGTGCATACGTTGGGTGAGGTGGAGCCTGCCCCAGAATGTCGAGTGAGGCAGAGCCAGCCCTCAGATGTTAGGCGAGGCAGAGCTAGCCCTCGAACATCGGGTGAGGCAAAGCCTGCCCCTAGACATCAGGTGAGGTGGAGCCAGCCCTCAGATGTTGGGCAAGGCAGAGCTTGCCCTCAGTTGTCGAGTGAGTCGGAGCCCAACCCTCGAGGGCCGGGTGAGGTGAGGCCAGTCCCTGGTCATCGAGCGAGGCAGAGCCAGCCCTCAGCCATCGGGTGAGGCGGAGTCTACCCCTAGACGTCGAGCAAGGTGGAGTCCAGCCCTCGGGGGTTAGGCGAGGCAGAGCAAATCCCTTAGGGTCAGGCAAGGCGAGGCAAGGCTAGTCCCTGATCATCGGGTGAGGCAAAGCCAGCCCTCAGCTATCGGGTGAGGCGGAGTCTGCCCCTAGACATCGGTCGAGGTGGAGTCTAGCCCTCAGGGGTCGGGTGAGGCGGAGCCAACCCTCATGGACCGGGCGAGGCATGGCCAACCTTCGGTCGTATAGGCAAGAAGTGCAGTTGCGTTCTTATCTGTTTGAAAGCATCAACGTTTGATGGTTATTAGTTCCACCTCATTGGGTACTCTAGTATTAGGTCCCTGACAGTTGCCCCTAAGCCCCCGGGTGATTCGGATAGAATCGCCCGAGGGTGATTTGACTTGCCAAAGGGTGCGTGCAAGCGCACCCGATGGGTGTAGCCCCCGAGCCCCTAGGTGATTTGGATAGAATCGCCCGGGGGGTATTTTGATTCGCCAGAGGGTGCGCGCGAGCGCACCCATCAGGTGTAGCCCCCGAGCCCCTAGGTGATTCAGATAGAATCGCCTAGGGGTTATTTCGATTCGTTAGAGGGTGCGCGCGAGCGCACCCATTGGGTGTAGCCCCCGAGCCCTCAGGTGATTCGGATAGAATCGCCCGGGGGGGTAATTCAGACCCTTCGTGGGTATGGCTGTGAGATTTGGTGTTTTGACAACTAGATATCTTAAAGGGAACCTAGGTATCCCGTTCGTAGGGATTCGTCTAGGGTCAGCCTGGCTGAGACTTGATTGCGGATCGAGACTCCCTTGAGGCTCGTGTGCCTAAGTTTTGGCCGCTCGTAGGCCCATCCCTCGTTGGGACGGCTGTCGAAACTATTGGGCCAGCCCTTGAATTCTAGGGCCCAGGCGGGCTAGAGAAATGCTTTTTGACCTATATCCCTTCTGCGAGAAAAGAGTCCTGGTCTGCCCGAGAAGGCGAAATGTCCGACGCGACTTTGGTGGGAAAGGATAGGGATTGTGGACGCATATCCCATGATGTGACGTGGTGGTATATTGTGGTAGGCACGAAGATCTAGGTGGATGGTTGCCCTTCTCGCTTCTGTTGCCCCTATAAAACCAAGGGGTTCGCCCCCAGGGTTCCATACTTTGCCTCCTCGCCTTTGCATCTACAACCTCCGCCGCCAATCACCTGAGCCTCCCGCACCCGTATCACAACCATCGTCAAGCTCGCATCCAACCACCCCTATCATCTAATGGAGCAGTGGTGTAGATCCGATGTCACCCTCTAGCACCTGGAGGGCCTTGTTCACCGTGGCCTTCTTTGCATGTGGACCACCACCGAGGAGTGGTGGCTGCCTGATAATGAGGATGCGCCATCACTGCCCAAAGTCTATGTTGTGTCCTTCACTCACTTTCATGAGGCGGGATTCACCACCCCCACCCACAAGTTCCTTCGAGGGCTGCTAAATTACTACAAGGTGGAGTTGTAGTACCTTACTCCCAATGGGGTCCAGCACATTGCGGCGTTCATCGCCCTATGTGAGGGGTTCTTGGGGATTAGTCCCCACTTCGACCTATGGCGGTATTTCTTTGCCGTCACCCTCTTGAAGAAGCAGGAGAAGAAGCGAGAGCTGAGCATGCCAATGGGATGCGCTGGCATCTCGCTCCGCAACAATCGGGTCAATGAGTACCCGTCGATGCGTCTATCGACCTCCAACAAGGGGTGGCATTCGCATTGGTTCTATGTCAAGAACAACACAGCCACCCCCTTGCCAGTGTTCACCAAACGCCTCATCGATGAGGTCCTAGAATCATGGAGGATGTGGAGGGTCCTAGATAAAGAAAAGAAGAAAATCCAGGACCATCTCACCGCCCTCCAAATTCTGAAGGAGAGGGGCATGAAGGGGTCAGGGATCATCGGTGCCTACCATTTGTGGAGGGTGGCACCACTGATGAGTCATGCGCTTCCACTGTACCTGATGGTGCCCGGAGCATCCCTCGATGGGACGACGCTTGTCGAAGAAGCGCTCTCCCCCTCAGAAGTGGCGCAGCGCATCAAGAAGGCGATAGAGCCTTTGAAGGATGACATCGGTGTTGTTCTTGATTTTGTGTATCCAGTACCGGGGCACCCCCCAATGCATCTAGAACTGGGGTACATTGACTTCATAAGTTCTCTTTCCCGGTGCCTCCTTTTTACTTGAATTCCTAACCCCTTGATGCTGACATTAGGATAGCAGGACCAACCGAAGAGACTTGTCTTTACAGATAGCTCAGCTCCACTGCCAAAGGACCCGCTCATGGCAGCGGTGAATCGCACCGCGGTTGAGTGGCAGAGGAAGATGAAGGAGTTCAAGAGGAAGAAGAAGCTACAGAAGTTGTAGGCACGGGAGCAAGGAGAGGAGATAGACTATGATGATGACGACAATGATGAGGAAGATGATGAGGTAGTTGTAGACATTGAGTGGGGTGACCTGGGAGGCAAGGACGCGCTGATAGGTACCCATTCATCAATGCAGGGACCCTTCCTATTCCACGAGAGGGAAGGTACGGCCGTGAGGCCAAAGGAGGCGGGCTGGACCGCAGGCCCATCCTTAGAACCATTAGGTGCTAGCTGGAGCGGGTGGACCTGTCACCGCACCCTAAGAGCCAGCGAGGGTGGGCGGATCTACCACCATGCCAAGGTGCTAAGAGAGGGGAGTGGCTCTGCTGTTGTGTCCTTAGATACGAGAGGGGTGAGCCCCTCAGCCTAGGAGCAAGGGATGGGCTCAAAATGGTCCTACCCTGATGAGGTGGAGTAGGGAACGAGGGGTTCGTCCCCCAAACATCTCCACCGCCCAACAGCACCAGTGTAAGTTGCTGATTCCTCTGTTATCTCTGTTTTTCTCTATTTTTCATAGTGACTCATTCCTTTTGTTTCTTCTGTAGTGCTGGGAGACGGGTCATACGGGGCACTTCCATAGTGTTGGTGCCCAAGAAAACCATCACCCTTTAGGCAAGGCGGGGGTCACCGCCTGAGGTCGCTCCTGTTTTGGGCGAGAACGGAGCCGACGTCACAGCCTCGTCGGCCGATCTAGCGCCGCCTATGGTGGTGCCCATGCCCTTGGTGGGTCAAGCGGTAGGCAAGGCTAAGGGGGCACCCTCAGAGGTCGCCACTCAACCGACGACGGAAGTGATGCCGCTGCCGACGTCGATGTGGGCAGAGCTATCAGCCTTACCCATTGCATCGACCATGGTGGGCACGGCGCAGCCAGACGAGGTCCTGCTGACAGAGGCGACGGTGATGGTGGTCATGATAGATTGGTCATAGCCAGAAGCTATCATGGTGACGCTCGAGGCAGCGGCGCTTCTCATGCTACCGGAGGCCCTAGAGACAACGCCCACCATGGGCGGGTGAAAGGTCCTAATGGCTAGAGGGGGGTGAATAGCCTAATAAAAATTTCTACAACAACACTTAACCAAATGGTTAGACAATTATGAGGCGAAGCGAGTGTTGTGCTAGCCTACTCAAAATGCAAGCCACCTACCACAATTCTAGTTTAGATAGTGTCAATTCACACAAGAGCAATGACACTACCCTATGTTAGTGTGCTCTCAAAGGCTAACTAAAGAGCCACACCAACCAAGCATGCAAGCTCTCACAACTAGCTACACTAAAGAGCTTGTCAACTAGTTTGCGGTAAAGTAAAGAGAGTGATCAAGAGGGTTATACCGCCGTGTAGATGAATGAACCAATCAATCACGAAGATGAATAACAATGATGACCAATCACCTCGGAATCAATGATGAACACAATGATTTTTTACCGAGGTTCACTTGCTTGCCGGCAAGCTAGTCCTCGTTGTGGTGATTCACTCACTTGGAGGTTCACGCGCTAATTGGCTTCACACACCAAACCCTCAATAGGGTGCCGCACAACCAACACAAGATGAGGATCACACAAGCCACGAGCAATCCACTAGAGTACCTTTTGGCGCTCCACCGGGAAAAGGTCAAGAACCCCTCATAATCACCACGATCAGAGCCAGAGACAATCACCACCTCCGCTCAACGATCCTCGCTACTCCAAGCCGTCTAGGTGGCGGCAACCACCAAGAGTAACAAGCAAAATCCACAGCGAAACACAAACACCAAGTGCCTCTAGATGCAATCACTCAAGCAATGCACTTGGATCACTCCCAATCTCACTATGGTGATGAATCAATGATGTAGATGAGTGGGAGGGCTTTGGCTTAGCTCACAAGGTTGCTATGTCAATGAAAATGGCCAAAGATATGAGCCACAGCTGGCCATGGGGCTTAAATAGAAGCCCCCACGAAATAGAGCCGTTGTACCCCTTCACTGGGTACTCTGCGCTCTGACCGGATGCTCCGGTCCACTTGACTAGACCCTGGGCTCAGCGTCCGGTCCACAGATGGATGCCACGTGTCATCGCCTTCAAACGCTGTTCGTCAGATTCCAACGGCTATGACGCTGACCGGACGCAGCAGCTTTAACTGACCGAACGCTGAACCCCCAGCATCTGGTCATTTCCAGTAAGGTACTGACCTCGACCGGATGCGTCCAGTTAAAACTGACTAGACGCTGGAACCTCAGCGTCTGGTCGAGTAAGTAAGGGTCGAAACCTAGTTTTCCTCGACCGGACGCATCCGGTCCACCTCGACCGGACACAGCCAGCGTCCGGTGATAAACCCTAGCCACTGTACCAACAGTCAACGCGACTGGACGCAGGCAGTCAGTGTCCAGTGCTTCTGGATTCAGCGTCCGGTCACTGGACCGACGCTGGCATCAGCTCTGTTCTCACTTCTATCTTCTCCATCCTTGCTCCAATGTGCCAACCACCAAGAATTTGCATCCGGCGCAATAGAAAATAGGCATTTCATTTTCCCGAAAAGCGCCGAATCCATCTCAACCCTGCAAACACCTTGTGCACATGTGTTAGCATATCTTCACAAATATTATCAAGGGTGTTAGCACTCCACTAGATCCTAAATGCATATGCAATGAGTTAGAGCATCTAGTGGCACTTTGATAACCGCATTCCGATATGAGTTTCACCCCTCTTAATAGTACGGCTATCAAACCTAAATGTGATCACACTCTCTAAGTGTCTTGATCACCAAAACAAAATAGCTCCTACAAGTTATACCTTTGCCTTGAGCTTTTTGTTTTTCTCTTTCTTCTCTTCAAGTTTAAGCCCTTGATCATCTCCATGCTATCACCATTGTCATGTTATGATCTTCATTAGCTTCTTCTACTTGAAGTGTGCTACCTATGTCATGATCACTTGATAAACTAGGTTAGCACTTAGGGTTTCATCAATTCACCAAAACCAAACTAGAGCTTTCAGCGGGACTAAGGCGGTCAAGGCCCAGGGACCCTTAGACACCACGATAGTTGCTGAGGAGACTAGTAGGGAGTTGTCCCTGGTCTTGCCATTGGAGGGCCATCACCCACCCATGTGGGATGAGCCCCCGGTCCGGTGGGTGAGTCTATGGAACCCGTCGTCGGAACTCTTCACCCTCTACAATGCCGCCGAGGGCATAGAGCGGGAGAAGCTCAACGAGGGGTTCACGGCCACGCTGGAAGCACTGAATTAGGCCAGTGGCGCCCTTTGGGACATAATTGTTCCCACCGGCTAGGTATTCACTTGGTCTTGCCTCTCGATCTCTTTTTTCTTCATCTGTTTTTGTTTTTTGACAACCGACTTTTTTTAGTCTCTTATTGCTCGTAGACGGGAGAAATCTCGGTTCCTTCATGAACATAAGGAGGATTGTGTGGTAGGACCGCCTAATCTGATGCCTCCTAGGAGTGCTCGTCTTCCATTAGACACTAGGCCCTTAGGGAGAACACTAAATTGCTCGGTTCCATCAGGCACACCCAGGGGAGAACCCGAAAATCCACATTTTTGCCATTAGGATCACAAATGAGGGAATAAAGCTTACATCATTCTTAACCATTTCTTACATCACTTTTAATACAACATCAGAGTATAATATTTATTATTACAATAGTGGAATGTAATCATATTATCAGAGTTATAAACAATTTAATTAAACAGTGGAATATAAACATGTGGGGGGTACAACCCTGGATACCCATGGCAGACCACATAGGTTGCTCCCTCAGGGGCGGCCTAGCCCATAGGATGAATCCTTGCGGGGCACAACTCTGCTCGGTGCCTCCCACAAGACATTTAGAAGATATCCTGAAGATACTATGAGATCTGTTAGGATATGTATGATCCCAAGATTCATGTAATCAGTTATTACTTTCCGATTATCTCTCAGATCAAACTGACGGCCTAAACCTGTCTAACTCATGTGTCTCTATTGCCTTCTTGTTCTTGATCTCACGCTCCTCTGCCGATCAATCTACCTTCATGGGATACCCCTCGGAGGACTATCGATGATATTCTATCGATAGTTGGAGCGCCAGGTAGGGGATTGCATGTTGTTTCCTTGTCGAACAAGATGGTTTTTTCCACAGGCTCTTCATCCCCCCATAGCCCGGCTAGATCTTCACGGTCGAATCAATCTCGTGGATCATCAATGCTAAAGGAGTCGGAGAGCTCCTCGAGCTGGTGTAGATCGATTCTGCGTCGATCACCCCCGCACCTGTGAGTACAGATCTGATCTCAGAACCACCTCTGAGGTCACCTTCATTAACAACTCGCCGCCTGCTTCTTTGCTACCAGAGGAGGTGGATCAACAACGATGACCTGATCGCATCCATCGATCAGGTTGGTCTAAAGCTCGCTAATTGCCTCTCCATCGCCAAATCAGCTCTGGACACACTAGTCTAGCGTTGACCTTCCTCCGATATAGATCTACTAGAGGCTACTCAAAAAACTCCAAGAGTGGTGGCTCTGCCCTTTGGGCTCGCCAATGTCGCCACCACCTTCCAAGGCACCCTAAGGTGAAAATTCGCCGACCGGGTGGGAGATGTCCACCCTCACACCAACCAGATCGCCGACTAGCCTCCGCTGGCCGTCAACATGCTCCACATCGGCCGATGCTCTGGAGTGTCCCTCCAAACCATCTTGGAGGAGAATCCAGGCTCTGAGTCCCAGGGCTCTATGGAGACCCTCGCTGAAACCTTCACTGAGAAACTTCCTCTCCCTCCGTTCCATGGTGGCGTAATCTTCAACATTAGCATCGACAGCCCCCTCGGAATGGCAAAACTAAGGAGGAACACGCCGCTTATGAGAACTGGAACATCAACCATGCACAACGCCGAGCAAATGAGATTACCCTTGCAATGGCCGGCTTCGACTCGTAAGGAAGGCCGCTCCAGCGCAACCTCGATGATGAGTTTCTCCGCATTGATGGCCATGACATCTACAAGACTCCAAGCGCCAACCTAGCCATGGCTGCCAATGAGCTTGCCTGGCTCCATCAGACACTAGAGGTTGCCAGGGTTGCCACAATGCTCAAAGCGGCGCATTGTCGGGTCAATGAGATTCGCCAGGATCAGAGACCTTCCTACTCCACAACCTTGATTCGCCGATTAGTCACCACAAGATCCAATCACCACCAAAGTCACTTCACCAACCAGCATCGTGATGATAGGCAACCCCTACAGGGCAGAGCCAGGGGAGACCGCATTGAACATCACCGCCAACCCGACCAGGAGGTCAACCAGGACGTCCGAGTGCACCTCAACAATCTCTGAGATGCACGACAACGTATCGACGAACGCTGCTTTGATCACCATGAAAATGAAGTATGCCACTACCAGGAGTATGAGCAAGAGTATGGTAACCCAGACTTAGCTCTCGCATCGCTCACTAACGACAATGCTGCAGGCGATGGTACCGACAACCCTGAGGCCCCCCCAGCATTCACAAGGGTGCTCCGAACACTCTAGTGGCCCCGTGGTTTCAAGGTCATTGGGGTTGAGCCCTATGAAGGAAGTATGAACCCGACACAGTGGCTGCAGGCTTACGCCACTACTGTCCACATCGCCGGAGGAGACACTAGTGTCACGGTGAACTATCTTCCCATCATGCTTATGCCAGCCGCCATGAGCTCGTTTACAAGCCTTACCCCAGACTCCATTGGATCCTAGAAAGAGCTGAAAAAAGTCTTCACCGACAATTATATGGCTACGTGTACTCGGCCGGGCACCAAGCATGATCTGAACCATATCAACCTGAAGCCATCCAAGCTCCTCCGTAGCTACATCCGACGCTTTTTCGAGATGAGGAATTCTATTCCCAATATCACGGAAGCTGAGGTCATCACCGCCTTCATCCGAGGACTCCACCACCACGTGCTTCGCTCCAAGTTCAACCGCAAGCCACCCACAGGGAATGGCAAGATAATCACAACCACCAACCAGTATGCCAACACTGAGGAAGCTGAGGTGCACTTCAATGAGGATGCGGGCACTCATCACCCAACATGCCGCTACAATGAGCACCCCGATGACCGCTGCCACAACGATCGCTACCATGACAACCATAGTTACCATCGTGACAGTGGCCGTGATCGGCCAAAAGGACCCAAGACTGGTCAAAACTGCCACCGTCGGCTAGACCACATCGTCGCTGCCATCAATGAACCTCATGCCAAGCGCAACTACGACAAGCAGTACAAGAAGATCCTCAATGTCCCCTGCCCTCTCCATAAGAACACTAAGCACAAGTTGAAGAACTACCTCGACTTGGCTAAGGAGTTCTAGGACAAAAAGTTGGACGATGACACCAACGACGGAGCCAGAGGTCACCGACCACCTAGGGGCAATAATAATGCCTTCTAGGACCATGACAAGGTGGTTGCCACCATCTTCGGGGGCCTCGCCTCCACTGAGAGCAGAAGAGAGCGGAAGCTCACCGCACGGCGGGTGCTCGACATCACTATGGAAGACACCACCACCAACCCCAGCTATCGCCCTTGGTCCGAGGTCCCCATCACCTTTAGCAAGGCTGACCAGTGGGTGGACATTCCCTACATAGGGCATTTCCCCCTCATCCTCGACATAACTGTCCAAAAGGTGTGTTTTAGAAAAGTGCTTGTCGATGGTGGGAGCGCTCTAAATCTCCTCTTCATCGGAGCCCTAAAGGAAGTGGGCCTCAGGTTATCAGATCTCACACCCTCCGACTCCTCCTTTTGTGGTGTGGTACCTGGTAGGGCCTCCAAACCGCTTGGAGAGCTCACCCTACCAGTACAGTTCGATATGGCAAGCAACTACCGCATCGAACACATCAACTTCTACATCACCGACTTCAACACCGCCTACCATGCCATACTTGGTCGGCCAGCTCTAGCCAAGTTTATGGTTGTACCACACTACATGTATCTGGTGCTGAAGATGCCTTTGCTAGCAGGAGTTCTAGCCTTGTGGGCCAACCTCTCCATCACCTACACCTACAAGATAGAGAGTCTTGCCCTCGTTGAAGCCACCAACCTCTCTATCTAGATGGCTAGCATTGTCACCGAAGCCAAGACGGTGCCCACCGATGACATGGAGATCCCAGAGCTGGAGCCTCCTTGTGCCTCCACCAAGTCTAATGAAATCAAGGAGGTCGGCCTCGGCCTCGATGACCCCTCCAAGACCATGAAGATTGGGGCTCACCTTGACCCCAAATAGGAAAGCGCGCTCATCTCCTTGACCTTGGCCCAGAAGAAGAGAAAGACAGTGGGTGCCGCTCCCCTCAAGCCAGTGGCATCTCGCTTGACGGTGACCAGACCACCCGGACATGAAGTACCACGATGTTTGAGTGGTCTAATGATGACAAAGTTCTAGTTGCTCCTCCACCGAGCACGATGGCACCTCCACGCAGCATGCGCATGGAGGAATAATCAAGGGAAGGGGAGGAAATCCCCCAACAGCAGGCGATAGGAGCCCCCGAGTAGTAGGCAAAGGGATTCCCTGAGCAGCAGGCAAGGGGAGTTCTAGAGCAGTGGGCAGAGGGAGTCCCCAAGCAGTAGGTGAGGGGAACCGTGGAGCGGTGGGCAGAGGAGAGGCCGATAGCGAAGACCACAGGACCTCCACCCCAAGGCCGCGGCTGGGGGCTCGAGTAGGCAGCGCCAGTTCAGAAAAATCTACCAGAAAGCCACTACATAAGTACCCTTGTCTTAGAGTTATTTGGTTGTCATATCATTATCCTGTTTTTTGTCAATTGACGAGCTGATCTGATGCAGATCAAAGCATATAGAGGAGTCAACCTTGCCCATCTAGACTGATGAGCAACCGAAGGCTGGTCCCAGGGCAGAGGAGATGCTAGTAGACCCTATCCTGGAGTCCCTGGGTGCTCGGTGTCCTACAGAGGAGTCAACTGCCACTACTGGTGGACTTGGTAGTGGTGAATAGTTGGCATCAATGGCGGACGAGTCGGAGACGATGCCTAGGGCAACGGCAAAGACCGTCAGGTCTTTAGCGGTGAATGCGGGAGATGCCGGTGCCAGCGCTGAAGTCTAGGGCGATGATGCCAGTGGCACCCAAGGAGCAAACAACACCCCCCCCCGAGGTGCCGTAGGGCATGATCGGACCCGTTGTCCAGCTGTGGAGCCCCCCGGTGGTGCCTCCAGCCATGGCGAAGGACAAGGTGGAAGAGATCGAACATGAGGAATCTTGACCCCAAGCTATCTGGATCTGCCACTAGACGTGGTGATGAGGTGGTGGTTGTTGAGGAGGACACCACCAGGGAGCTGAGGAGACTAGAGTCTGCCCTTGCCGGCGTGATGAAACAAATCAAGGTCAGTACTGCATCTGTAATGTTTATCTTTCATGTTGGAGATTGTTCTTGTTCATAATCTTGGCATTTTTGTAGGGGATAACTCAGACTACCGAGCAATGGTGCTAGCTAATAAAGAGGATGGAGCCCCTTGCTGAGGAGAATGAACAACTCAAGGAGGAGATGAACCTTATGGAGAAGAACATCTAGAGGACCCAGCATGAGCGAGACCTTGCTGAGTCCAACATGTGGGGCCTAGAGTACCAGAATGGCGTCCTATCCAAGTAGCTAGTGACCGTGTTTGAGCAGCTATATGGCAAGTCTGAGCAGCTGGCCACTGTCTCTGAGCAGCTATCGAGTGCTTTCAAGCAGCTAGAGTGGAAGTCTGAGTAGCTTAAGAGTAGAAAATAGGTATGGCGTATCGGTGAATGTGCTTTGTATTGTTGAACAACCACATTTTTTGTGATGACTGTTGTGCTTGTAGAGCAAGATGCGGAGCTCGACCAAGTGCGCCAAGCGATCGAGCAACTCCGAGAGGAGAAGGCGAAGGAGTCAGGGCAAGCAAACAAGCTAACCGAGGAGCTAAAAGGTGAGTACTTCCTTGTTAGATTTACTATTGAAGTAGTTTCCTTGCTTGATGGGACCTTGTAATGCTTGTAGACTACCATCAGAGGGTCAAGGCATAGTTTGATGTGCTGGTGCAGGAGGCCAGGACCCAAAGGGACAAGTTCGACGCCGTAGTCATCGAAGTTAAACCGGTGCTCGACTGCATCGACCTAGAGGCGTCTCCTTAGCCCGATGGTAGGCCACCACGTTCGGACACCATCATCTAGAGGTGCAAGGACAGCGTGGGAGAACTTCAAGGGCTTCAACCGTGATGCCATTGTTACTGCCATTACTCACACCCTTGCGATGGTTTGATCCCACTATCCAACCATTAACCTTCGGGCGATAGGGGCCGGATTTGCTAAAGGGATGGGTGAGTCGGATCACCAGCAGCTGGAGGATGAGGTGGAGGATGCGACGAAGAAGCTGGCTAGCGACATCGACCTGTTCGGCAAGATGGACAACGATGGTGAAGCTCGGTGATCTGCTCGGAGAGTATGCTGTAATAACTAAATAGAGTAGTTAAAATGCACAAGGGCACAGATAGACATTTATGTATATGTATAAATGTTCACATGTGCTTGTTTATGCAGTTTGCTGTTGTTGTGGTGAAAAATCATTGTAATATTAACCCTAACGCAATTATACATAGTATAAATAGCGTCCGAGCAGTTAGTTCGTTACTGAACTCTTTGGCATTAGCTAGCCCATAGTCCATAACGTTGAGCGTGGAGCCCGTGCACGTGTAGGAGGAACAGGCATGACTAAGGAACTATAGCTGACCACCCATAACGCAGAGCGTGGAGCCCGTAGCACGTGTAGGGAGAGATTGGAGAATGGGTCTTCTCCATAGAGAAAGGAGCGAACATGTGCTGCTCAGCGGTTAGCGAAATAACTTGGAGATAAATGTGGTATTAGTGGCATCTGAGCAGTTAGTTCTCTACTGTGCTCTTGGCCTTGGCTAGCCCATAGTCCATAATGTCGAGCGCGGAGCCCGTGCATGTGTAGGAGGAACAGACATAACCAAGGAACTGCAGCCGACCACCCATAACGTAGAGCGCAGAGCTCATAGCATGTGTAGAGAGAGATCGAAGACTGGGTCTTCTCCATAGAGTGCAGAACAAGACGTGTGCTGCTCGGCGATCGACGAAATATCTTGAAGATTCAGAGAAACATGGTTGGCAATTTGGAGAAACCTGTTCAGCAAAAAATCTTGGAGATTTGGAGAAACATGGTCGGTGATTTAGAGAAACATGTTCGGTGAAATACATTGGAGATTTGGAGAAATGTGGTCAGCTATTTGGAGAAACCTGTTCGGTGAAATACTTTGGAGATTTGGAGAAACATGATGGAGCAGTTATGGCGATCTTGTACTGGAGTTCGTTAAGGAGTAGCTTAGAGATCGGTGACTATAAATGGAGATTAAATCATAATGGAGAAAAAATGGAGACAAATTATGGCGACCAAAACTTTATTCATCATGAAGTGGAGAATACATATCTAGAGCGTTTCAAAGATAGAAACATATAAGGTGCTCGATGTGCCATGAGTTAGGGACATCGATTCCGTCTAAGTCACATAGGCAATAAGACCTTGGTCGGGTAACCTCTTTGACGACGTAAGGCTCTTCCTAGGGGGAGGAGAGCTTGTGCATCCCTTCAGTTTTTTGTTTTCTACGGAGAATGAGGTCACCGACAGCAAATGAATGATATTTGATGTTGCGGTTGTAGTACCTCCGCAAGCCTTCTAGATATTTAGCTGTGCAGACACAGGTGATCAGGCGTTCCTCCTTGGCCCTATCGACGTCCTCTGTCCGAACAGCTATGGCTTGCTCTTCATCATAATTTTCTACCCTAGGTGCTCGGAAGGCAATGTTCGCTCGTAGTATGGCTTCTGAGCCATAGACCAAGAAATACAGAGACACATTGGTGCTACAACTAGCTTGAGTACCCAGTCCCTAGACCATAGCTGGTAGCTCTTTGAGACATCTGCTCGGATGCTTTTCTTCTTTATGATATAGCCTCTTCTTGAGGGCATCAAGGATCATGTCATTTGCCCGTTCGACCTAGCCATTGGCTCTAGGATGGGCAATGGAAACATATTTTATGGAGATGCATCAGTTTTCACAGAAGTCCCAAAAATGATGACCAGTAAATGTGGCTCTAAGGTCGGTGATAATGTTGTTTAGGAGACCGAATCTGTGGATGATATCTTCGAAGAGTTCGACTGCTTTCTTTGCATTAGCTGAGACGAGCAGTTTATACTCGATCCACTTGGAGAACTTGTCGATGACGATGTATACGTACCAAAAACCACCTTGCGCTAGCTTGAAAGGCCTGATCATATCCAGTCCCCAACATGCGAAGGGCTAGGAGGCTGGGATGGTCTATAGTTCTTGTGCCGCACATGTATTTGCTTGGTGAAAAATTGGCATCCTTCACAACATTGGACTGAGGTCTTCTGCATCGGAGATGGCCATGCGCTAGTAAAACCAGCTCGAAAAGCTTTGCCGGCTAGGTTTCTCGAGGCCACATGATTGTTGCAGGAACTAGAGTGAATTTCAAGAAGTAGCTTCACTCCTTCTTCTTGGGTGATGCATTTTTGTAGTATCCCCTCCTTGGCACTTTTCCTCATCAAGTTGTCATCCACCAGCACATAATGCTTACTTCGACAGATTAGGCGTTTGGTTTCAGTCTTGTCGATGGGTACTTTGGCGCTAGTGAGGTACTTGATGAACTATTCCCTCCAATTGGCGGCCGACGAAGGTACCATAAGTACCAGCTGCTCGGCGGGGGGAATTTCCTGAACTTCCTTCTCTTCCTTAATTGATGGCGCCAAAAGATCTTGAACGAAGACCCCCAGCAGAATTAGGGCATAAGAGGAGCCTAACTTGGATAGGTGGTCGGCAAGCTAATTTTGATCTCGTACCACGTGGTGATACTCGATACCGTAGAACTTTCCTTCAAGCTTCCTGATTTCGGCGCAGTATGCATCCATCTTCTCACTAGAGTAGGACCAGTCTTTGTTGAGCTGGTTGATGACCAGTGCGGAGTCCTCGTATACCATGATGCATTTGACACCAAGCTCAACGGCTATATGGAGTCCATGGAGACATGCTTCCTATTTGGTGGCATTGTTGGAGGCCGGAAAATGTATCCAGGGAACGTATTGGAGCTTATCCTTGGTTGGTGTAATGAAAATAATGCCTGCACTAGCACCGTTGATGTTGAGGGCGTCATCGAAGTACATCACCCAGTGCTTGGGACAAGTAGCGGCGATGGGCTCTTGGATCTCAGTCCACTCAGCGACGAAATCCACGAGCGCCTAAGACTTGATGGTAGGCCTACTTCTGAATTCGATGAAGTAAGTGCCAAGCTCAATAGCCCACTTGATGATGCGGCCGTTGGCCTCTTTGTTGCGGAGAATGTCCCCTAGAGGGAACTTGGTGACCACGATGATCTTGTAATACTCGAAGTAGTGGCGGAGCTTGCATGACATAATTAGAATGGCATATAGCAGCTTTTAGGACCTAATGATAACAAGTTTTAGGCTCATTAAGGACCTTGCTGATGAAGTAGACCGGATGTTGCACATTATAGGCGTGTCCGGCCTCCTCACGTTCGACCACAAAGGCTGTGCTAACAACACGAGAAGTAGCGGCAATGTAGATCAGGAGAGTTTCAGTCTGGCCATGGTGCCTTCATTATCGGAGGCTTTGTTAGGAACAACTTGAGCTGCTTGAAAGCTATGTCTGCCTCCTCCTAGCTAGGAAAAGCGCTCGGAGGCCTTGAGGAGTTTGAAGAACGGTAGCCCTTTTTTGCTGAGGCGTGATATGAAGCGGCTTAAAGCAGCCATGCAGCCTATAAGCTTCTGTATATCCTTGACGCATGTTGGCCGTTTCATGTTGGTGATGGCGGAGACCTTGTCGGGGTTGGGTTCGGTGCCACGTGCGCTGATGATGTAGCCCAGGAGTATACCGGATGGAACTCCAAAGATGCACTTTGAAGGGTTCAGCTTCCATCGGTACCTTTTTGGGTTGGTGAACATTTCCTCGAGGTCGGCGATAAGATTATCGATGGTCTTGGACTTGACGACCACATCATCGATGTAAGCTTTGATGTTGTGGTCGATCTATTGATCAAGGCACATCTAGATGGCCCTTTGATAGGTCGCTCTAGGCGTTCTTAAGCCCGAAGGACATGGTGGGGTAGCAGTACGCACCGAAGGGCGTGATGAATGACGTCTTGATTTGGTATTCTTCCTTAAGGGAGATCTGATGATAGCTAGAGTAATAGTCGAGGAAGGAGAGCAGTTCACAGCCAGCGATGGAGTCTACAACCTCATATATCTGAGGTAGACAGAAGGGGTCTTTAGGGCAGTGTTTGTTAAGATCAGTGTAATCAACACACATTCTCCATTCTTTATTCTTTTTTGAACGAGAACAAGGTTTGCTAACAACACAGGATGATACACTTCTTTTATGAATCTAGGCAGCTAGGAGCCATTTGATTTCTACCCTAACAGCCTCCTTGTCTAGTGTGAATCGGCGGAGTTTCTGCTTGATTGGTTTGGCGGTCGGCGAGATATTCAAGGAGTGCTCGATCTGCTTCCGTGGTGCCCTCGGCATGTCTGTAGGTTTCCAAGCAAACACGTCGGCATTGGCACATAGGAAGGAGATGAGCGTGCTTTCCTATTTGTGGTCGAGGTGAGCCCTAATCTTCATAGTCTTGGAGGGATTGTCAAGGCTGAGGCTGACCTCCTTGGTTTCCTTGGACTTGGCAGAGGCATGAGGAGGCTCTAGCGATGGGATCTCTAGGTCATCGATAGGCACCGTCTTGGCGTCGATGACCACACTGGCCATTTGGATAGAGAGGTCGGTGGCTTCGGCAAGGGCGAGGCTCTCTATCTCGCAGGCATAGGCGATGGAGAGGTTGGCCCGTAGGGCCAGGACTCCTGCAGGCGAAGGCATCTTTAGCACCAAATAAGCATAGTGCGGTATAGCCATGAACTTGGCCAGAGCTGGCCGACCAAGTATGGCATGATAGGCGGTGTTGAAGTTGGCAATGTAGAAGTTGATGTTCTTGATGTGGTAGTTGCTTGCCGTGCCGAATTGTACTGGTCGGGTGATCTCTCTAAGCAGTTTGGATGTCCTACTAGGTACCACACCCTAGAAGGAGGAGTCTGAGGGTGTGAGATGTATTATCCTAAGGCCCAACTCCTATAGGGCTCCGGTGAAGAGGAGATTTATAGCACTCCCACCGTCGATGAGCACTTTTCTAAAAAGCACTTTCTGGATAGTTGCGTCGAGGATGAGGGGGAAACGCCCAGTGTAGGGGATGTCTGCCAACTGGTTGGCCCTACTGAAGGTGATGGGGACCTCAGACCATGGGTGATAGCTGGGGTTGGCGGCGATGTCTTCCGTAGTGATGGTGAGCACCTGTCGGGCGCCGAGCTTCCGTTCTCTTCTACTCTCGGTGGAGGCGAGGCCTCCGAAGATGGTGGCTACCACCTTGTCATGATCCTGAAAGGCATTGTTATTGCCCCCAGGTGGTCGGCAGCCTTTGGCTCCATCGTTGGTGTCATCATCCAGCTTTTTGTCCTAGAACTTCTTAGCCAAGCCGAGGCAGTCCTTCATCTTATGCTTGGCATTCTTATGGAGAGGGCATGGGCCATCGAGGATCTTCTTGTACTGCTCATCATAGTTACGCTTGGCACAAGGTTCATTAACGACGATGACGATGTGATCTGGTCGGCGGTGGTGATTTTGACCAGACTTAGATCCTTCTGGCCAATCACAATCGCTATCCTGATGGTAACTATGGTCGTCATAGCGGCAGTCATTGTGGCGTCGGTCCTTAGGGCGGTCGTCATAGCGGCAAGTTGGGCAATGAGTGCCCGCATCCTCATTGAAGCACACCTCGGCTTCCTCGGTGTTGGCATACTGATTAGCGGTCATGATCATTTTGCCAATCCCTGTGGGTGGCTTGTGGTTGAACTTAGAGCGAAGCTCATGGTGATGGAGTCCTTGGATAAAGGCGGTGATGACCTTAGCTTCTATGATGTTGGGAATATAATTCCTTATCTCGGAAAAGCATCTGATGTAGCTACAGAGGAGCTCGGACAGCTTCTGGTAGATGCAGTTGAGATCATGCTTAGTGCCCGACCAAGTACACGTAGCCATATAATTGTCGGTGAAGACTCTTTTTAGCTCTTCCCAGGATCTAATGGAGTCCGGGGTAAGGCTTGTGAACCAGTTCATGGCGGTTGTCGTGAGCATGATAGGAAGATAATTTGCCATGACACTGGTGTCTCCTCCGGCAGCATGGATAGCAGTGGTGTAAGCCTATAACCACTATGTTGGGTTCATCCTTCCCTTATAGGGCTCAACCCTAGTGATTTTGAAACCACAGGGCCACTGAAGTATTCAGAGTGCCCTTGTGAATACTGGGGGCCCTTTGGGGTTGTCGGAGCCATCGTCAGCAGCGTTGCTGGTGTTGAGTGGCTCAAGAGCTAAGTCCGGGTTACCATACTCTTGCTCGTACACCTGGCGGTGGTGTACTTCTTTTTCATGGCGACCAAAGTGGCATTCGTCAATACATTGTTGCGCATCTCGAAGGTTGTTGAGGTGCACTTGGATGTCCTGGTCGGACCTCCTAGTCGTGTTGGCTATGATGTTCAATGCGGTTGCCCCTAGCTCTACCCTAGAAGGGTTGCCTATCGTCGCGGTGCTGGTCGGTGAAGCGACCTAGGCCGCAATCGGATCTTGGCGTGGCTGATCAGTGAATCGAGGTTGTGGAGTATGAAGGTCTATGATCCTAGTAGATCTCATTGACCTGATAGTGCGCCGCTTTAAGCATGGCGGTGACCTTGGCTACCTCTGGTGTCTACGGGAGCCGATCGAGCTCGTTGGCAGCCACTACTAGATTGGCGCTTGGGGTCTTGTAGACGTCATGGACGTCAACACGGACAAACTCATCACCGAGCTTGCGTTGGAGTGGCCTTCCTTATAAGTCAAGCTGAGCCTTAGCCATCGCAAGGGCAACCACATTTGCTCGACGTTGTGCACGATTGATGTTTTGGTTCTCACGAGCAGCGTGTTCCTCCTCGGTTTTGCTGTTCTAAGGGGGGCTGTCGATGCTGACGTTGAAGATTGTGCCACCACAGGAAAGGAGGGAGAGAAAGTAGTTCGGTGGTGGTTTTGGCGACGGTCTCCGTAGAGCCCTAGGACTCGAAGTCCAGATTCTTCTCCAGGATGGTTGGGAGGGATGCTCTAGGGCGTCGACCGACATGCAGCATGTTGATGGCTGGCGGAGGCTAGTCGGTGATCTGATCGGCAAGAGGATGGACAGCTCCAACCTGGTCAGGTGAATCTGACTCTTAGGGCATCTTGGTAAGTGGCGGTGATGTTAGTAAACCCAAAGGGTAGGGCTATAACCCCTAGAGTTTCTAGAGCAGCCTCTGATAGATCTAGATTGGAGGGTGGTCGGCGCTGAACTAGAGTGTCCAGAGCTCATTCAGCTGATGGAGAGGCAATCGGTGAGCTTCTGACCAACCTGATCGATAGATGCGATCAGATCACCATTGTTGATGTGCCTCCTCTGGTAGCGAGGAAGCGGGCGGCGAGTTGTCAATGAAGGCGACCTTGGAGGTGGTTCTGAGATTAGATCTATAGTCACAGGTGCTGGGGTGATCGGCATAGAAATGATCTGCATCGGCTCAATGAGCTCTCTGACTCCGTCAACGTTGATGATCCATAAGATCGATCCGACTGTGAAGATCTAGCCAGGCTATAGGAGGGATGAAGAGCCTGCAGAATGTACCATCTTGTTTGATATAGAAACAGCATGCACACCCCTACCTGGCACACCAACTATCGAGAGAATATCGTCGGCAGTCCACCGAGGGGTATCCCACGAAGGTAGATTGATCGGTAGAGAGGTGTGTAATCAAGAATAAGAAGGCAACAGAGACACATGAGTTAGATAGGTTTAGGCTATCAGTATGATGTAATACCTACTCCTGTGGTCTGTTGGTTTGTATTAGCTATCGTATGATATTGCGTGAGTTTAGAGGGGGTCCCTGTCCGTCTTATATAGTCCAGGGGGTAGGGTTACAAGTCGGTTAGATCTGAGAGATAACCAAAAAGTAATAACATATTATAGGAATCTTGGGATCATACGTATCCTAACAGATCTCATAGTATCTTTAGGATATCGTCTCGGTGTCTTGCAGGAGACGCTGTCGGGTACCACAAGAAGGGGTCCCCTAAGCAAAAACCGAAAAAATCGCTTAGACCCCATCAGAATCAAAGCTGAGAGACAACTATTGGCTAACCCCCGGCCCCGTTCGAGGCCACCAACTCTTTGCCTTGCTCGAGGCCTCGCACGAGGGGCCTCAGATGGTCTACCGATTTTCCGCCTCGCTCGAGGCCTCGCACGAAAGGCCTCGGATGGGGAACCGATTCTCCGTCTCGCCCGAGGCCCCACGTGTACAGCCTCAGATGAGGTGCCAATTCTCTGTCTCGCTCAAGGCTGGCTCGGCAATAACCCCATCACCTCTGCCTCGACCAATCTCCCCAATAGAGCGTCGCATCCAATTAATGCGACCAACCACTCCCGCGACATCAGACGGACGACGGCTCGACACAGCAGAGCAGCCGACAAGATGGGAAGTTGCATCAGCACCATACCGTCTAGGACTAGGACAGGGCAGGGGTTACCGGCCGCTGTGCTCGGTACTATGCCCACAACCGGCACCCATACCATACTGTGCTACCTAACCCCTGCTCCAGGAACAACGCGGCGTGCGGAGTCAAGTCTAGGTTACTATAGCCTTGGAATCAGTGTATAGGACCAACTGCTCCCTCCATGCCTCGGTAGTCTACTTCAGGGTCTCGGCAACCTCGGGATTCACGCCTGCCGAGCCCCCCCCCCCCCCCGATGGCTCGGCCTCAGCACCAACTGAGCCTTGGCTCTTCACGCGGTCAACACACTGTGACCAGCACGTCGCTCGCCAGGCCCTGTGTCAAGCTATCACTAGAGCTCCCACATCGCACAGGATCGGATGTGACCGGTGCATTGCTCCAGCACTTCAAAGGCAGGACCACTCCATCAACCATGCCACCACAGTAATAGGCTACAGGGCTCGGACATGTCGCCTCTGTTCGCACGACTGCCATGTAGCTAACACATGTATCACCCCTGTCCCCCCTTCAACTATAAAAGGGAGGGATCAGGGCCATTTCTAAGAGAGAGACCAGAGCGCACGAGATAGACGAACACGTATAGGAGGACAGACTCACTCTCATGCTTGCACACACCTAGGCATAGACGGGTTCATGAGGTAGACGAACACACGCTCGACACTCTGTAACGCACATGCTTCCCCACTGCCTGAGATCAACATCTCAAGCAATCCACGCAGAGACCTAGGGACTAGCTCCCTCTCTCGCCCTGCTTGTAACCCCCTACTACGAGTATTTCGGATGCAAGGAATACAAGATTGATCTCTCAGACTAGACGTAGGGCACCCATTGCCCGAACCAGTATAAACCTTGTGTCTCTTTACATCACCATTCGGGATTAGGGGCACTGCAGTATATTTTTACTAGTTGGTTGAGGAACCGCCGGTCCAAAACATCGACAGATGCCGAGCAGCTTCGTGCCCCATAAGGCTTTGTCTTTGTGGACTAGGCCACCCCTAGGGGGCACAGCCCATATGGTCTATCATGGGTATCCAAGGTCGTACCCCCCACAGTGTGCTAAAAGACACAAGGTTTATACTGGTTCAGGCAGAATGTCCCTACATCCAGTCTACTGTTGCTCGTGTTATTAGCACCAAAAAATGTTCATAGTAGGGGGTACAAATGGTCGAGAGAGGGATAGGTCCCAAGTCTCTGATGGAATGGTCAAAAGGGTGCTGAGAGTTTGGTTGCTACTTAGCTGTGTGTTATGTGGTGCATAGGATTGATCTGTCCTCATAGTGGGGTGTCCTACCCTCCCTTTTATAGACTAAGGGAGAGCAGGGGTTATAGATGGGAGAAAGAGGAAACAATACAGAGGTACAGAAGGTCCTTCGAAGGTGCCTGAGTCTTCCTTTTCCCTTAAGCCTGCCCTGCTGACATGGCAGATGATGCCAGGGATAGCACATTCGCTGATCCTAATAGGGTCGTGCTCTGGCTTCATTTCAGCAAGTGGTCACATCCCATCCAACATCGGTGGATAGTGCGGCGTGCTAGGGTGCCGAGCCTGTGACCCTACGGGGAGCAGATGGGGAAGTGACTATACATCTATTACTGTAGATGATACGAGTTCCCTCCTAGATTGTAGTAGTTATTGTATGCTTATGTTAGGATCCATGTCCGAGGGCTGATGGCGGTGCCCACAACACTGTAAGACAAAAGTCGGCGCCTACAACACTGTTCGGGCTCTGTCATGCCTGGAAGGGCTTAAAGCGCCCGTCCTATCATATCCTAATGATACTTTCCCCTAGGCATGTAGGGTATGGTCCTCGATACTATGGTTGACTTGAGTGTCCTGTCCTACCCTGTGCCTGTTGTTATGAAGGAGTAGGGTGCAGATGTTGGGCGAGGCAGAGCCTACCCTAGAACATCAGGTGAGGCAGAGCCAGCCCCTAGATGTCAGGCGAGGCAGAGCTAGCCCTCAGATGTCCTAGCAAGGCAGAGCCTGCCCCCAGACATCGAGCGAGGTAGAGCCTACCCTCAGTCATTGGGCGAGGCGAAGCCCAACCCTCAGGGGTTGGGCGAGGCGAGGCTAGTCCTCGGTCATCGGGCGAGGCAGAGCCAGCCCTCAGCCATTAGGTGAGGCGGAGTCCAGCCCTTAGGGGTTGGGCAAGGCGGAGCCTAGCCCTCAAGGGTCAGGTGAGGCGAGGCTAGTCCCTAGTCATCGGGCGAGGCGGAGCAAGCCCTCAGCCATCGGGTGAGGTGGAGTCTGCCCCTAGACATCAGGCAAGGCAGAGTCCAACCCTTGGGGGTCGGGCAAGGTGGAGCCAACCCTTAGGGGTCGAGCGAGGCATGGCCAACCTTTGGTCATATGGGCAAGAAGTGCAGTTGCATTCTTGTCTATTTGAAAGCATCAACGTTTGATGGTTATTAGTTCCACCTCATTAGGTACCCTAGTATTAGGTCCTCGATGCTTTCCTTCTTCCAACAGGTCCTGATCCGATCATGTTATCCTTGATGCAACTAACTCAATAGAGCGACAAACAAGACAATAAGCAAACAATACTCTAAATAGGCTACAAGACTAAGAAACATCAAACAACACCAAAAGAACACCAAGGGAAAAGGACTTAGCCCTAGCGGAGGATTTCCAACCCTTGGGCCAAAAAGAGGCAGAAGTGGTTATTTGCTAAGCACAGCCTAGCCAATACTTCCTGGGTCAATCGTGTCGACCTATATGGCTTCAAGAATAATGGCCAAGACCCTTGCTCATCATAAGCAAACACCATGGAAAACAAGACTAGCCCTCATGAAGTGAGTCCGTATCCTCAGGCTTGAAAAGGAGAAAGTCGGCTAGGCATGTCCATGTTACATCCTTGGTAGAGATGGCACTCTAAAGGTTGATCAAGTTGACTCACATGGTTCCAAGAACACGACATAGACCGTAGCTTCACTAACTAGAAGTGATAGTCTGGTCTTTGATCTGATCATCATGGCTAGGATGGGATCGAATAGAGCAAGCTAAGGGGGAAAAGGAAATAGTTTCGGTCTCTCTCAATCCGTACGCCATTGCAATTGTCGGGAACCAAAGAGATGGTGGAATGAGAGGAGAAAGGAAAGCAGTGGTGGTCTACTTCTTCCAGTCCTTATGCCATGGCAAAAGATGGGGCATCGAAAAGGAGAGACACACAAGGGAACACAAATGCCTAAATCCACTCATAGGGTACCTTAACCCACGTGCACTAAATGGCACCAAGACACCCCTAGGGTCTTAGCGGTGTAGTTGTCACCGCGAGATCCTAGAGAGTGCTAAGGTCTAAAATAGGTACAAGCATACAAGGGTTCAGGCACGAAGAGCCAAAAGAAAGGGGCAGGGATTCACCTTCCTTTGATCCATTCGCCACAGAAGCCAACGGGAATTAAAGGAAAGAAATCAAAAGAGCAACAAACAAACACTAAGGGACACAAACAAACAAATTAGGGACTTTTGGTTCTGTGGCACTTCGATCAACATGCCATGGTGATAGACATGAACCAAAGAAATTGGAACAAGAAGATCAATCCACATCTTACTGGATGGACGGGGATTGATATAGGGAGAGAGAGAAGAGAGAAGAATGGTCTTTGCATTCTCTCGACCAACATGCCATGGGAACGGGCGAGGGTTGAAAGAATAGAGACCTAAAACCTCACGGACTCTCGATCCACACCAACTCATAGTGGTCCACAACCTAGGTGCAACTAAATCAGCACAAGGCTATTCCCATGGCCCATAGCGATGTGGTTGTCACCACGAGAACCAAGGAAATGCCATGGTCTAGGTGGCACAAGCATATGAGGTGGATGGGAAGGAACAAAAGAGCAAAAGAGAGGTAGAGTTTGATGGTCATCGCAAGGCAAACCTGCGGCCACAGGCTATACCTAATGAGTTGGCTTTCGTAGTTCTATAGCCGTCGTCCCCTAATCCTCCCACTAGACTAGGTTACGGAGGGCTTAAGAGGGTGCATGTAAGAACCACATTGATATCGGCATCGAGTCCCCAATAGCCTCATCTTAGGGCCGAAGATAGGAGCTAACGCTCATAGTTCAATGGAGAAAACTAAGACACGAGAGAATGAGTCATGCTTGGCATCACAGCTATGGCGGGACGAACCCATGGCTGAAATGGTCAAACAAACTACAATTCCCTCGACTGGCTCAAAGGCACGGTCCATAGGCAAACAACACAAACACGCAAGAGAACAAGAACTAAACCGACACAACAACCATTAAGTGGAGCAACACATTCCATAGCCACAGGGGGTAGATAGATAGGTGGATAGACCGGCGCAAAGGCACGGCACAGGCATTCATAGATATTGATATCATATAGATGATCATGAATCAAGTATGGAAGAGCAAGGAAATGTAAATTAGGAGTTTTACCGACATCGAGAATGACATCGACTAGGTTCAAAGGGTCAACCTTGGAGATGGAGGGCTACAGCGGCACGTTCCAGTGAACTACAGCTAGCTACAGCTTGCTGTGGCTGGCCTAGGACTAGCTGGAATGGTCAAGGCTAGCTAAAGGTAGCCGGGGCTTGCTGGTTGTGGCCACAAACATCCTAGAGGTGGCCGCTGCATGCTGGACGTGGCTCTGGTCCTTCGACGGTGGTTGCTGGTCCTGTCAGCTAGCTCACAGGTTGAGCGGCGATGGGGAAGGTGCTCCAGCGTGGTGCTGGGTCGTTGGGGCGCTACTAGATGGTGAGGACGGGGCAGGGCTCGCTGTGGTCGAGGAAGAGTGGAGGTGTCACCTCCCTACGATAGTGAAAACTATGGCACGAGGGCCGATGTCAGCCATGAATGGAGATGGAAAAGGAAAAGGAAAAGGAGGAAGCTTTGACCGCGGGTGAGGAAGGGAAAAGCGGGAGCTTGGGCATGGATGCTCACCGGTGGCAGAGAAGGAGCTCGACGGTGGCGTGGTGGTGTTGTAGGCCAGTGTAAGAGCCCGACACGGTGGAGACGGCCTAGGCATGGTCACGACAAGGATGACGTAGAGCATGGTGTCATGGATCTCGATGAGAGGAGAAGGCAGAGCACGACGTGGATGCAGCGAGGCCTGCATCATGGTCTTTCCTGCTTGGCGAGGAGCAACGGCTCGATGTCAGGGTGCTCGGCGAGGATGAGGTCACCGGCATGATGAGGATGGAGCAAGGGCGCGGTGTGGTCGGCGTCCATGAATCCTATCGAGGCACAAACGGAGGAGGAGGTAGTATCTCGGGGCTCGACGAAGGTGTTCGAGGCGAGGCGCATGATGATGATGGTGAAGAGACGAGGTGGAACCTGGCGTCATGGTAGTGGTGTTCGACAGAGCGTGGCTACGGCTCTGGCAGGCTATGGCTTGGCAAAGAGGAGAAGCCGGCGAGGTGGTCACGGCGAGCTTGAGGCAGAGGCGCTGGACGAGGCAAGAAAGAGGAGCTCATTGGGGTAGTGGTGGCATGACATCGCGGCATGGCGGGGTGTGGAGGTGAGCAAGGCGGTCACAGCAAGCTTGGTGGTAGAGCAGTGCGGGACTTGTGGCGAGGTGGGTGGCGCGGTGGCCGGTTGCGACCACGGCAGCGGGTGGAGCTACGACCGTGGATGGCTTAAGGTTTGGCGCCGCGAGAGGGAGGAAGGGAAGTGGAGGAGTGCAACGGTGGATTGGGGAATGGAGTAGAGGAGCAATGATGGCTGCTCCATTTATAGGAGGTGGCTAGGGTTAGGGTTGGTTGCGCGGCTCCTGTGGACGGCGGCAATCCTCGGAAGGTGTGCCAGGGACATGTGGCAGTCATCCATCAGCGCGTGGTACGGACACCGAGGCAGGCACAACGCGGGTGCTGTGAGAAGCGGTGGTGGCTTAGTGGCATCTAGGGAGTGGGAGCGCGTCTAAGGAGCGGCGTGGATGCGCCTAGGGTTTGGGCGCAGGAGAGCACGGTGGCTCGAGCCTATGGGGCTCGCTACCGGGCTAGTGCAAGTGGGCCTATGGGAGTCGGCGTGGGTTAGCAGGCCACTGCGCTACGCTGCTAGGCCAGTGGGGAGGGAGGCGAGCTGGGCCAGTGGCTTGCACGCACGTGGGCCGAAGGCAAGGAGCTCGGCGCTGGCGTGGGATGGGCCAGAGCGTAAGCTGGGCCGAGTGGAGGAGGAAAAGGCCAGATGGGCCTGGCGGGTGGAGGAGAAGGAAGAGAGAGATGGTGGGCTGGTTGGACTAGATGGGAAAAAAAGGAAAAGGAATTTTCCTTTTTAAGATTAAGGAACTTTGAGATGGAATTCAAAAGAATTGGAGATGAATTGCTACCGATTTGTGCACTCCAAACTCCAAACAAAACTCACAACCTGAAACCAACTCAAGGACAAGGCACACACCTACAATCAATTCTATATGAGTGCAACAATTTATTAGCAACTCTCCTAGGTTTTACTTAGGTTTGACCTAGAGACTACATGATCCACACATTTAAAAAAAAGCTCGCATTTTTTGTTGCACAAAAACCCGGGTTATTACACATACTCACCCCTATAAATACACGTACACAAATACTACACCTATGAGCACATTTGATTCATTTGTATTGTTGTCTTATGCTTGAACTAGATTGTATCCACAACAGTACATGATTTTGCCTTCATTTCAACATAATATGAAATTCCATCAAATTTGCCTTATTGTTGAATCTTTGATACACTTCAAATCATACAATAAATCATATCTTCAAGTGTATGCAATCTAATTAAATCCCCACTTAACACTTCGCAACTTTAATTATGTTGTCATTTCATCCACCAAAACCTACCAAAGGGCTACATGCACTTAAACAAGTACACCACTTTAGGGAGAATCCTTTCTTTTTTGAGGGGAGGGAGAATCGTTTCATTCACAATGATTATTGCAGAAAGGACCATTTCACGTTATCATAAGCCTTCTCAAAGTCAAGTTTTAAAATAACATCATTCAACTTTTTCCTATGCAATTCATGTAAGGTATCGTGAAGTATTAGCACACCCTATATAATATTTCTACAGGACATGAAAATTGTTTGTGATGGCCTTATATAATACTTTCAACCACCAAACTTAACCTATTGCGACCTACCTTTGTAATATTTTTAAAAATAACATTGAGTAGGCAAATAGGACCATATTGATTTATGTTTTGAAACTCTTTTAGTAAAAAGGGTTTTTATACAAAAGATTAAATTTAAAAAGGCAACCCTTATGAGGCTCTTCAAATAATGCCATAATATAAGGTCCTCTTGATGATTTCTAAAAAAATCGATAGAATTCAAGTGGGAATCCATCCGGACATGACACTTTATTATGTTCCAACTTAGAAAACTCTTTTTACTCCTTATTATGCAATTACAATGAATGTATAATAATGAGTAATGTGAGACTTTAGAGCCTCATCCCTACAAGGGTTTGATCGCACTCTATATCAATTGGAAAAAATACTTGTTTTACGATGTTTTTCCCTTGTCAACAAAAAAATATCAAGATATTACATACAATCATCCTATAAAAGGTTGGCTTCTTTGGGATACCACCTAATTTCCTCTTCCATAAGCAAATGCACATTTTTTTTCCTTTATAAGTGGACTACTATTTTCTGGACGGGCGACAAAAGCTCTCACGGCGGACGAATCACAAGAGACAGGCAAATCTCACTACTACAATAAGCATTTGTAGAGGCGGCTAGAGATCGTATCGCCAACCGCCCCTACCATATCGGGCAGCTACAGTACCAACCGCCCCTACAATACATTTTTTCGTAAAAAAATCAAATTTATAATTTAAATTCGACCAGAACATATATATATATATAATTTAAATCTAACCACAAGCACAAGAGCATTATGTAAACTACCATTACAAGTTCAATTCACAAGAATATATACAATCCATCTCAAATCTCCAATTAGTAGACAACTACAGGAAATCATAGAATTGGCAGCTGAACTCTGAGCAGAAACATCCAAAGTCTGTTCCTGTAAATTTTCTGATAGTCGTTATGTGTTGAATTTCCTTCCTCTGGGTTGTCAAAGTTGCTGGGACAATGATCACAAGATTGATTGTCAACAATTACACGGATAGAAATTTTGTCTGCATCAGGTCCTGCACATATAGAGAGAATCTGATATGTTAGTGACAGGAAGGGAAATGTGTTCTGGCAAAATATTAACAGGCCAAACAATTGCAATGTTTTGTCAACAACACAAGTATGATGTTAGTGTGGACGCAAGTTAACGATATCTGTACATCAAGAATTCAGGATAGATAAATATAATTTATTATGATCAAGTAAATTCAAAGTTCACTAATGGCAGTTTTACATGATACAACAGACCTATGAAATACTGCAATAGTGATAAGCAATTTAGGTGTTGGACTCTAGGTATCACAAGTGCATACTGACAATCTACAAGTGCCGTCACAACTTGTTATTTCTCGTGAGGATGTGGTCCAAGTTTGTTTGTGACTAGAACTACCTACACAGTACATTTGAGCCATTACTAGTTCTTTGCTAATCAAGTAATCAGGCATCCCAGAAGACATTCAAACACGAATAGTTGCATTGCAAGGTAAAGAATAGGCCTACAAAAGCTAGAAAAGTACATATAAACCAATCTCAACAAAGAAGATCCTAAATTTGATCACTATATATTATATAGGCATAGAAGACAATGAGGACAAATTGAAAATACAGAAGCAATATGTCAGTATCTCAAATGAGAGAAGCATAACTATTATCAGCTTTATCTAAGTACTCCCCAGAAAAAAACGCTTTCAGTTCACATGTGGAAGTCATCACCACTATTTTGCAATCACTGTCCCTGTTCAATCACACAAATTCACACCTGGATAAAAACGAAGCTTCCTCTTTTTAATTTTTGAACGAATTGGCAAGAGACTGTGCCCATTTCATAGAATAGAGAAGAGTTTGTTACAGGAACAAACTCATATATACATATGCTAGATGCTACCGATGATCCTCCAATCGAAGCTACTTATGTCAAATAGAGCAATTCTAGTTAGAAAAAAATGATAGTGGAAAATGCATCCCTCTATACATATAACTGATATTTCCACCAATCCATAGCAGTATAGTACTCAAGTTAGTTTGTGATCAAAACTACTGCACCACTTTTGAGTCATTCACCATTACTTTGCTAATTAAGTAATCAGGCACAGATTTAAATAGGAATGGTTGTAGTGTCTAAAAAATACTAGATAACAGAGATCCTAAATTTGATCAACAGATAAGCTTAAAATACAATGAGGACAAGCAAATTGAAATAAAGAAGCAACATGTCGAAATAAAGAAGCAACATTTCAACGTGTTATGGTCGGCACCACGTATCACCATAGAGGACGGCCCAGCGCGAGTGGCTGAGGGACAGCGCGCGTGATTTCTCCGTAGCGTTCGGTTTGTTACCAGTTTGTTAGAGTCAGGAGTGATTTCAGGAATTTGTTATCAAGTTTGTTAGTAGCGTGGGACAGTACCTATATAGGCCTAAACATTTGAAATTAATGATTTTTTAGCCTGGGATTGGAGATATTCTCCCCTTGGGCACCCAGCTGTCCTGTTCATCGCATTCCTGTTGTCGAGCCTGCGGCGACGAAGACGACACCGCCAGTCCGCCGCCGTCGTTCATTCTCACACGCCCTCCATTCTCCTCCCTACTTCCTGAGGTCCAAGACACGCCGTAACAACCTGGTCGGCACCACGTATCACCATAGAGGACGGCCCAGCGCGAGTGGCTAAGGGACAGCGCGCGTGATTTCTCCGTAGCGTTCGGTTTGTTACCAGTTTGTTAGAGTCAGGAGTGATTTTAGGAATTTGTTATCAAGTTTGTTAGCAACGTGGGACAGTACCTATATAGGCCTAAACATTTGGAATTAATGATTTTTTAGCCTAGGATTGGAGATATTCTCCCCTTGGGCACCCAGTCGTCCAGTTCATCGCATTCCTGTTGTCGGGCCTGCGGCAACGAAGACAGCGCTGCCAGTCCGCCGCCGCCGTTCATTCTCACACGCCCTCCATTCTCCTCCCTACTTCCTGAGGTCCAAGACACGCCGTAACAACCTGGTATCAGCCATGTCTTCCTCTGGTTCTAGGACTCCTTCCGTGCTCGCCGCCACTTCAACCACCGTTCCGTCCACCGCCATTCCGCCGCCACCGACGCTAACCTTCGCCGCCCTCGTGCCTTCTGTACCACCAAACACCACATCCACACCACCTCCCGTCACATCTGATGCCATCGTAGCCTGCCCTCTATGGCATTCAGCAGCAGATGCATCTGCAGTTCGGCGCCATCAATGCTCGCCTGTCCGCCCTGGAGGGCCCGACCGCGCCGCCGGCACCCTCGTCGTTCCAGTTCGGGTTGCCTCAACTGCCAGGCACCCGACCACGGCGCCGTTCCACGCCTGACGGCGTCCGGCGTGGTCATGTCACCGCTCACCTCCGCACCAGTGGTCTTTCCATCGGTTCCTCCACCCATGTCAACCCTGCCCTCGTCCTTCCCATCCACCACGACGCTCCCCACCACCAGTCACCTCACATACCTCCTCTGGTGGGGTCCCGATAACCCAAATCACCTTCCCACATTCATCATCCCCATTGCCATCTTTCTCATCCATCCTGCACGCTCCCATACCCTTCGTCGCCATGCACTCCCCATCCCCACAGCCCCACATCCCCCACATGGTCCGTACCCCGTTATTCCAAGATGTCGTTCCCCACCTATGACGGGAAGGAGGACCCCCTCGGGTGGCTGAACCGCTGTGATCGATTTTTCCGCGCTCAGTTCACTTCGGAGATCGAGAAGGTGGGGATCGCGTCATTCCACCTCACTGGCGTGGCCCAGCAGTGGTACTTCATTTTGGAGTGTGACACTGGCGAGCCATCCTGGGAGCTGTTCAAGCGGCTTTGCCACCAGCGTTTTGGGCCACCTCTCCGGACAAACCATTTGGCGGAACTGGCGTGGCTGTCGTTCTCATCTACCGTCGTGGCATACCAGGAGGCGTTCCTGGCTCTGCTGGCGCATGCGGGTCGCCTTGAGCCGCTGCAGCAGGCCCAACTGTTTATAGGGGGGCTGCCCGGCTCCATCCGCATTGATGTCGAGCTCCTTGAGCCCCGCGACCTCCAGAGCGCCATGAGTCTGGCCAGGGCATACGAACGCCACAACACGCCACGGCCACTGGCATTGCCGGTGCCCCCAGCGCGCCCACCGCGGCGCCCACAGGCCACGCTCCCGACGAACACCAGTGGCCAGGACACCCCCACGACCAAGACGTCGCCCGCGCCGCGCCCCTTCATGAAGCTTACACCGTCTGAGATGGCGGACCACCGCAAACTTGGCTTGTGTTACAATTGTGACGAGCAGTACGTGCGCGGCCATCAGTGCCAGCATCTGTTCTACCTGGAGGTGCCGGACTATGTGGTCGAGGAGCCAGGAGGATGACACTCCGGTCGCGTCCGAACCAGCCATCGAGCAGGGCGAGCAGGCTACCCCGTTCGACCCGGACGCCCCAATGATATCCCTTCACGCCATCACCAGGATTCGATCTGAGGACACCATGCAGCTGAGGGTGTGGATTGGCAACGATGAATTCACTGCCCTCGTCGACTCTGGTTCAACGCACAACTTCGTCAGTGAGTCGACCGCGCGCCGTGCAGGCCTCCACTTCCACGACAGCCGCGGCGCGCACGTGGTCGTGGCCAACTGGTGACCGCATCACGTGCCGTGGCCTCACCCGCGACGTCGCCATCTGCATCGGCGACGAGTATTTTCAGGTGGACTGCAACTCTATACCTCTGGACTGCTATGACATGGTCCTGGGGGTAAAGTGGTTGCGCACGCTAGGCTCAATCCTCTAGGATTTCGACAACCTTTGCATGGCATTTTGGCACCACGGCAAGCGCGTGTTTTGGTGAGGCATCGGCTCCACCAGATGGGACGTCCAGCCGACCGGTCGTCTACATGCCGCACGGGCTACCTCTCAGCTGGAGGAGTCTGTCCTCCTAGACCGCCTCCTGGACTCCTATAGCGATGTGTTCGCTGAGCCAGTCGGCCTACCACCGGCGAGGTCCTGTGACCACCGGATCCACCTCAAACTCGCAACAGAACCGGTGGCAGTGCGTCCGTACAGGTATCCACAGCTTCAAAAGGATGAACTCGAAGCACAGTGCGACGCCATGCTCTGCCAAGGCATCATCAGGCCTAGCACATCACCTTTCTCGGCACCCGTTCTGCTGGTCAAGAAAGCAGATGCAACATGGCGCTTTTGTGTTGATTATAGAGCGCTCATTGCAGCCACGGTCAAGGATAAATTCCCCATCCCAGTGGTCGAGGAGCTGTTGGATGAGCTCCATGGCGCCAAATTTTTCACAAAGCTCGATCTGAGGTCCGGATATCACCAGGTTCAGGTTCACGCGAACGATGTACCAAAGACGGCGTTCTGGACGCATCATGGCCATTTTGAGTTTCTGGTGATGCCGTTCGGATTGTCAAATGCGCCATCCACTTTCCAGGCCCTCATGAACTTCGTCTTGAAGCCGTTCCTACGCGCCCATTTCATCCCTCTGGGCCACCCGTACACGGCGACGTCGGTGGCCAGGGCGTTCTTCAACGACATCGTGCGTCTCCACGGATTTCCGGAGTCCATCGTCAGTGACCGTGACCCGGTGTTCACGGGGCACGTGTGGCGTGACTTGTTCCGCATGGCCGGGGTCCAACTCCGCATGAGCACCGCGTTCCACCCGCAGACGGACGGCCAGTCCGAGGCGGTGAACAAGACGATCGGGATGTACCTGCTGGTGTATCACTGGCGACCGCCCCCGCGACTGGCTGGACTGGTTGCCGTGGGCGGAATTCTGCTACAACACGGCCTACCACACCTCGCTGCGCACTACGCCATTCACAGTGGTGTACGGGCGGCCACGCCGGCTCTCATCGCCTATGAGTCGGGCCGCGCGTCGACGGAGGCCGTGGAAACCTTGCTCGCTAAATGCGACGAATTCCTGGAGGAGGTGTGAGCTCGGCTTCAGCAGGCCCAGGAACATGCGTGCCGCTTCTACGACGCCAACCACAGGGTCATGTTCGTTGTGGGGGACTGGGTGTGGCTTCGTCTACTCCATCGACAGTCCCTCACAGCTGGCGCGCGTGGCAAGCTTGGTCCTAAATATGCAGGTCCCTATCAAGTCCTGGAGCGCATCGGCGAGGTCGTGTACCGCCTTCGGCTGCCGGACGGCGCTCGGATCCATGATGTGTTTCACGTGGGGGTTCTCAAGCCCTTCCATGGTTCTCCACCGCCGTCTGCTACACCGCCATTGCCCCCACTTCAGCACGGTCGGCCCCTCTTGCTGCCCGAACGCGTTCTCCGCTCCAGTCTGCGGCGCGGCGTCTGGCACATCCTCGTCAAGTGGGCGGACATGCCAGCCTCGGAGGCCACATGGGAGCCGGTGGACGGTTTCCGCGCTGCTCATCCTTTGTTCCAGCTCGAGGACGAGCTGTTTCCCGAGGGGGGAAGAGATGTTATGGTCGGCACCACGTATCACCGTAGAGGACGGCCCAGCGCGAGTGGCTGAGGGACAGCGCGCGTGATTTCTCCGTAGCGTTCGGTTTGTTACCAGTTTGTTAGAGTCAGGAGTGATTTAAGGAATTTGTTATCAAGTTTGTTAGCAGCGTGGGACAGTACCTATATAGGCCTGAACATTTGGAATTAATGATTTTTTAGCCTGGGATTGGAGATATTCTCCCCTTGGGCACCCAACCGTCCTGTTCATCACATTCCTGTTGTCGGGCCTGCGGCGACGAAGACGGCGCCGCCAGTCCGCCGCCGCCGTTCATTCTCACACGCCCTCCAGTCTCCTCCCTACTTCCTGAGGTCCAAGACACGCCGTAACACAACGTCTCCGAGTGAGGCAGGGAAAACTATCATCAGCTTCATCTAAGTACCCTCCGGAGAAAATGTTTTCAGTTTGCTTGTGGGAGTCATTATCACTACAGTTTTTGCTATCACCACCCCTCCCCTGTTCAGTAGCACAAATGCACACCCGGGTAAAGGAAGCCACCCCTTTGGAGATCTTTTAAACAATAAACTTGTGACCAATCATCTCCAAACAATAAAAAAGCATATATGCATATTCTAGTGACGAGCTTCATCTAAACCAGTTAGCACAAATTCCAGCTGATCTTTACCCAAAAAAAAACGCAGCGCTATACAGTTGCCTATACAATTCATATAACACTTCCCTGGGATCTGAATAGTATGGAGTAGTGAACAAATCAGATGCAGTGTCTTTGCTTTAAAAAAAATATGCAGTGTCCAATCTAGTTTATGCAAGCCTCCACTCTTCACTGTCAATCTAATAAACTCCTAACAAGTTTTCCACACAGCTTCATTTGGTCCAACTCATCATCTCACTAGAAGCAAACCAACGGAACGCGACAACGCAAAAAGAAAAAGTAGAACACAGGGAGATCAATCCAAGGTACCTGGTGGCCGATCCCCTGATGGACGGCGGTGCGGCAGATGTTGCCGGCCTTCTTGCTAGGGCAGACGGCGTCCACGGACACCCCATACGCTTGCAGCGCTTGGAACGGGACATGACCTAACCCAGCATCAATTCAAGAACCGATTTTGTTTCAGGATACACCAATCCAGGGCTGATTCTCGATCCAAACACAAGTAATTCAGCAGGAGGCGAAGCGAAAAAGAGGGGAAGAAAGAAAAGAGGGATTTCAGCTCCAGCTCCTGCAGGAGCTATGCCAAATGCCTGTTTTGTAAAGGGCTCCGCATAGAAAGTCGGTCAAGAGCCGGAGCCATTTTTTACCTGCGCATGAGAAGCTAAAAAACGAGCTTCGCGCGGCTCCTTGCTGTTTCACGTCATCTAGTGCGAAGGAGCCATTTTGCCAAACGTTTTCCAGAACGGCTTCAGCCCCTCCAGAGGAGCTGCTCCTTTAGAGAAGCCAGAGCCGGAGCCATTTTCAGAGGAGCCAGAGCCCTGTCAAACAGGCCCTAAGTATAATTTTATTGTCGGTTCGACAATTGTAGGGACGACTGGTGATTCAGCTACCTCTACAAATAGACACAGTAGGGGTGACTGGTAATATCAGCCGCCTCTATAAATCGACGTATTTGTAGAGATGGCTCGTATTACCAGCCGCTCCTACTGTGTCATTTATAGGGGTGGCTGGTCTTGTGGGTCCGAGCACGCACATTATAGGAGCGGCTCTATTATCGGTCATCTCTATAAAAAAAATTATCCCGTTGTTACCGAATGTTTTTTTTAGCAGTGTGTGACAATCCTGCCGTACATGCATAACCCGTCGCCAATAATGGGCAACAACGCCCGATCGACGCACACACGCGCTTTGCGTTGATCATCTCCGGCCGTGCCTGCCAACCGGTGGCACGATCAACCAACGTCAACCACGGGCCAACCGCGTCGCGTGCGTGCGTACGTGATGGATGATGGACCGATCGCCGGTCTCGGCGCCGGGCGACGATGCCGACAATTGATTGTTATGGTCCCTACGACGTGCCCATGCGGCCGAGCCATGCTCGAGCCATGCTCGCTTGCTAGAGAGGCCTTTGCAGTTCCGACGTGCGGTTGCCCCGGCGCGGGCCTCCGATCCGGTCCGCCGATTCCAAAAGCAAGCAGTAGTAGGTCTATAGGTGCGCAGCCACCTTCTGCCCGGCCTTCGTGATTGAAAGACGCGGTAACTAACTAACAAGGGCGCTGATGAGACATTCATTAATCGCACCACATCAATAGACAGGTACGATCGGTGGATCGATGGTCTCTCGTGCATCCCTTTCGCGTCATCGATCGCGTTCTCCAAGCAGTGTGATTACTTGCACTGCATGCATTAGTTTTTTTTTTTAGCAAATTCGGCAGGTGCTCTCTGCGAATTCATTATAGACATTAGTTATCATTTTTAGTGAAGGACGACTGGTCTGGATTCTGGAATTTCAGCTAGTACTACACGTAGCACACAACAGATTCGCTAGCGTGAATATATATGCTACTACTACAACACACACACACGCATCTTTAAATGTGCTTTTCAGCTGTATATAGGTCGCAGATCAAATTTATTTGTCAGCACCCATAACAAAAGGAAGATGTTGTTACTGTAGATAGATATACTAGATAGATAGATTATATAAAACGGGGAAAGGGAAAAGAGTCGATGTGGTGTCGTCCGGCCGTCCGGCCTGCCGAAAGTATGCACAGCAAATGATTAGTTGGGTCAGGAGTAATTACCACCTTGATTGCAGTGTAGCTCAGCTTTGATCGCAACTAATGATCATTTAGAAGTTTGAAAGATGCCTGTAGTAGTGGTGGCACTGCCACATCAAATAAAACGCATGCATGCATATGCTTCGATGCCACGCAAACGCAGGGAGGAAATAGTGTCGATCCAGTCGTCATTGCCTCATTGATGGGGGCCTGAAGAATGATGATCGCGCTAGCGGCTAGCTTCTCTTTTCTTCCTCCATCCCGTTTCCTCTTTGAATTGGCTGGTGAATCATTGCATGCTGCAGCCATTTCGCTGGATCCGGCCGGCCGACTGTAGGCTTCCAGTATCATCAGAAGACGATTATGAAATCTGCAGGGAATAATATGAGGTAGCCAGGTAGGGTACTGAATACTGATGGGCGTGTGGGTGCCTGGCGACGCCTTGCAAAGGACCGGCTCTGCAAATTGCTAAAGTTCTTTTTAATAAAAAGAACGGACATGCTTACACCCGGCCGGCCGCTCGTTTGGACGCCGCCATTCACGGGCTGCGACACCAGCCCAATGACCCAATATCATATCCTCTTGTTCACTCGTACATCATGTCTAGAAGCCTCTCGTTTAGTCGTCCTCTCTAGAAGGTTCTCCACCGCAGCGCCGCGATAACGCTCTGCCACTTCAGCGTTCTTCACGGCATCCGGCCGCCGGTCACCGGCTGGCATCTCCACCACGCGCCCAGCGCGGCTGCCCATCTTCCTCCCTCTTCATGGCGCCTCCTCCCCGTCACGGCCTTCTCCAGTGCGTGGTCCGTCTTCTCCACCGCAGCGACCTGCCACGGCCTTTTCCACTAAACCTGTCACGGCCTTCTCCAACGGAGTGGCGAGCTCTACACTGGTGAACTCCACACACCAACGAGCCTCCATTCCCACGCAACAAGGAGATGTTGCACTGAAAGCGCATGTTGCAAATATAAGTTTTAGATGTTTCAGAGGTATGTTGCAAGTGGTTCGTATCGGTGTTGAAAAAGTATATCGGGATGTTGCAAAAGTAGATAGGGGATGTTGCACATGTTGCAATGGCTTATGCACGTATGTTTCAAGTGTATGTTTCCAAATATTTCATATGTATTAGACGTATGTTGTAAGTATTTTCATCTGGATGTTGCAAAAGTAGATTTGGATGTTACATATACATGTGTGTTGCAAGCGTATTTTTTAAGTGGTTTCAGGTGTTTCATACGTCTGCTGCAAGTGTTTAACCTGGATGTTCCATATGTTTGCAATGGTTTCAAGTGTTTTCAGGTGTTTTTTTCAAGTGGTTCAGATGTGTCGGGTTCATAAATCCGGGGTCCCTCGGGTACCAGCTTCTGCACCAAGGTTCGGCCCAAGAGTCTAAAAAACAACAGCGCAAATGAACGGTCCAGCAACCAACTGGAAGGCCAGGCCCAAGAAGAGCATCGTCCGCTCGTCGGCTACTTCGGCCCACCTCGCCAACTGGAGCGCTCAATTCGGGCTTCAGCCGCCTCCAGACGGCCTCTCCGATCGGAAGGCCTGCCTCGAGCCCTACTTCCGACTCCGACCCCGCGTCCCTCCGACCGGGGCTCGTAAGAACCCTCCTCACCGCTCTTCTCCGACCGGCGCACTCAGAACCGACTGGAGCCATCCGACTGGGGACGCCTGCTCGGTAGGAAACAGAAAACGTGCGGAGAAAGGCAAGGCAAGGCTCACAAGTCAAAACCACTATACCAGGGACCATACCCTACATAAGAACAGTACTCTGTAGCCACCTAACACAAACAGTATTGTAGGGGCCACTAAAACTCCCAGACGATAAGACCTCCCGCGTGTCTCTGACATCGATAGCGGTATGGGCACCAGGATTTGCCGTACCGGGTGAACATAGCGCGACTCCTCACATATCTCTAGGCATCAAACAGTATTTGCAGGTACCGGCATCCACCCTTCCTGAAGAAGATAGCGCAACCTCCCACGTGCACCAGACATTATACAGAGACATCGACAGTGTTGTGGGCGCCTACCATTATCCAATCCTCATCAGCGTGGGCAACAAGGCTTAAAAACAACCATACCCTCTCCCTCTCACCTGTAAAGCCATCCCCTTCATCTATAAAAGGGGATGAGCTCCCTTCGACATGGGGGATGGACCAATCGATCGAAGCTCAGTTCCTAAGACCGATTCCAGTAGGCCAGAGTTCCTTAGATCAATAGCTCACAACCACAGAACCACCAGGTTTGGACCTCAAACACCCGCTTAAACACTAAGCTCATAGCGAAGTTCCTGTCACTCTCGGCCCATCCGGTCGGAGCCGATCGGACCTCTTGTACACCCCATCTTTCTCCCTCTCGTTTGTAACCCCACTGCAAACTTCGAGCACCTGGGCTTAGGAATAAAGTCACCGACCAACCCTGACTGGACGTAGGGCACATTGCCCGAACCAGTATAAATCATGTGTCATTGAGTGCTAGGCCACCTCCGATCACAACGTACAACAAAACTACAAATATTCACTAGTTGGTCACTTTCTGCACCGACGGTTGACACGTCCGTGGGGAAGACGCTGTACGTTCAACATTTTTTTGGTCATCGGATGGCCCACTTTTCCGCCACCCTCGCCGTGGCGAGCTCGGGCGATATGATTCGCTTCAGGCTCGCTGGAGTTTCCCTGCGCTCTTGGTGAGGCGCTTCTTCGAGCCATCCTAGGCCTTCCTCTTCGGAAGCCTGAATTTCGTCGCCGACTAGCTCGGCATACTACACCTCCGCGAGGAGGCTTGCGACCCGGCACCCATCGGAGGGACGTCCTCCATCGACTCTGGGACGCGCGACTTCGACGATGCGGCATCTGCGCTTCATTCCGAGCAAACTCTCTGCTCAAACCTCACTGTAAGTAATATGCGTACTACTATTCGCTCTTTATTTACTATCTCCCACCAATCACCCGGAGAGAATGTACAGCCCATGCCATAAACACCGTACGATCGGTTCCCCTATGGCATCGCATCCTCCACAGACGCATACTGCTCGGGGGCTCCAAAGCATGCTGGCACCATCCCCCCTCACGTCTGAGTTCGTGGGAATGGCAGGCTACGTTCCTGCCATTTCCCATGAACTCCCGGATCGTGAAGGCGAGAGCAACGGTTCTAGCATCGGTGACGTGGCGCCCAACCATCGTCCGTCCTGAGAGTGCGCTATGGCGGACGCTCTAGGACAACCGTCGGTGGTTGCAGAGTCTGCGCAAACTCACACCCCTCTAGACCCACGTGGGGGGGGGGGCTCGTGTCTGCACAAGCACACGTCGAGGAATTACGACAACGATGGTAGAACCAACCGCCGCCTACGCTGGCACCGTTAGTACGGCCCGTTGCACCCCATGCGCATGGCCCGGTGGGCGGCGCCTAGGGTCACGCCCGTCAGGTCTAACACGACATCATGAACAAGGGGAACGATCTCCCTCAATTTGCTCGGGCTGGCCAAAACATCACCACTGTGGTAATGCTTCTGCGCGGCATTCCCGAGCTCGCCGATCCCTAGGAGCGAGCAGTCTACCGAAACCTCCGGGTTCTAGTAGAAGCCACCGCCATCCAATAGGCGAAAAGCTCTGTGTCGTGACTCCGACCCGCGCCCTCTCTCCCCACCATGGCGATGAGGACGCACCAGACGGATCGCTCAATTCACTCGCCACCACAGCTGTCAGGCCCGACTCAGGGCGCGGCAGTCGCACCATGGTCCAACCTGGCGCCTGCCCCACGCCAACTGCTGGTATACGAGCGGCCCGATCCGCACTAGGACGCCCGTAGCATCATCGACAACCAGCGTCAAGCTTGACGCGATAACGACGTCCACCATACAGTAGCAGGCGACATGGACCCCGGCCAAACCATCGAGGGAAGTGGTGAAACGCGCCCCAGGCGTGGCCGCCGGCCAGACGACCGGAGCCCAGCCCTGAGGGCCCGAGGCCACAGGCCTTCAGCCGGCATATCCGGAGAGCACCGTTCCCGCAGCGTTTCCGGCCGCCCACCAACATCACCAAATACACTGGGGAGACCAACCTAGGCATTTGGCTCAAAGACTTCCGGCTTGCCTGTCGGGCCTGAGGAGTGGATGATGACTATTTCATCATCTAATACCTTCCCATTTGCATGGGGGAACATATTCGCTGCATGGCTCAAATTCCTTTCGCACAACAGCATCCGCGACTGGACGGACCTCAAGAGGGTCTTCGTCGAGAATTTCCAGGGGACGTACGTCCGCCCGGGAAACTCCTAGGACCTCAAGAGCTGTCACCGAGAGCCCAACGAGTCCCTATGGGATTACATCTGTAGGTTCTCCCAACGATGCAACTCCCTCCCCGATGTCGTCGATGCAGACGTCATCAGCGCGTTCCTCTTTGGGATAAACTGTGAGTCCTTGATCCACAAGCTTGGCTACTTGAAACCCCGTACCACCCGTGACCTGCTCAACGTCGCCACCAACCACACCTCTAGTGAGGAGGCGGTCGGAGCGGTCTTCGGCGGAGGCCGGGACAAGTTCAAAGCTAAGCGCACGGACCCGGATGAAGGCCCCTCCACATAGAGGGGCAAGAAAAACAAAAAAGATCAACGTCGGTCGGATAGCCCCACGCTTGTCACCATGGCCGATCACACGGCTAGGCAGCCCCAGCAGGGACTGCCTGACCACTTTAACAAACTCATGGATGGTCCGTGCCCCAACCATGCCTACCCCCATCAAACACCTCTACAAGGAGTGCGAGCTCCTCAAACGTTTCCTCCGATAGGCCAGCAGGCCAAAGGAGGGAGATGGCAAGGAGCTGGCAGCCAAGAAGGGGGCACGACAGGAACGGACGGAGATTGCTTCCTCGGACCTAAAGAGTGCATCATGATCTTCGGCGGGTCCGACGCCATCTGGACTAAACGCCAGCATAAGGTACACTACAGGGAGGCATGCGCCGTCGAGATGGCCATCCCCTTCTTCCTCAGCTGGTCAGAATCCCCAATCACCTTTGATCAGAGGGACCATCCCTCCTACGTCGCAAGACCAGGACGCTACCCGCTCGTCATCGACCCCATCGTTCGTAAGAAGCGCCTCACCAAGATGCTGATGGACGGGGGCAGCGGCCTCAACATCCTATACATCGACACCCTCGATGCCATGCGTATCCCTCGATCGAAGCTCCGCCTGGTGGGCTCCCCCTTCCATGGGGTAATCCCAGGAGCACAGGCATACTCGCTCAGATAGATCGATCTGCCCATCACGTTCGGCTAGCTGGGCCAACTTCCGCTTCGGAGGTCCTCACCTTCAAAGTGGTGGACTTTCTAGGGTCCTACCATGCCATCTTGGGGTGGCCATGCTATGCAAGATTCATGGTGATCCCCAACTACACCTACCTCAAGCTGAAGATGCTGAGACCAAACGATGTCATCACCGTGAGTAGCGCCTTCTCACACGCCTTTGAGTGCGACTGCGAGCACACGAGCTCGCCACAGCGGTCATCAACTCATCCGAGCTCCTGCAGCTCGAGGAGTCATCAACCCTAGTAGTCCCAGACTGCAACAAACCGACCTCCTCGACGGCCTTCCGCCCGCTCGAGGAATCCAAGGCAGTGGGTGTCGACCCCACCAACCCAGCCAAGACGGTGCGAATCGGGACCCAACTCCTAGCCCTAATAGGAATGCAAGCTCATTGACTTCCTGCGTGATAATCATGATGTCTTCGTATGGCAGCCTTCTAACATGCCAGGGATACCATGGGAGGTCACCGAGCATGCACTATGCCTTATCCCGGGCTCAAAGCCTACCAAGCAATGCCTGTGTCATTTTGACGACTGAGAGGCGCAGGGCCATAGGCGAAGAGATCGCCAAGCTCCTGGCAGCCGGGTTCATCAGGGAGGTTTTTCACTCCGACTGGCTCGCCAATCCTGTCCTTGTCAGAAAAAAGACCGGGAAATAGAGAATGTGCGTTGATTATACTGGACTCAATAAGGCATGTCCAAAGGATCACTTTCCCTTGCCGTGGATAGACCAGATAATCGACTCCACATTGGGTTGCGAGATCCTCTCCTTTCTGGACGCCTACTCAGGCTATCACTAGATCGTGATGAAAGAATCCGATCAACTTGCAACCTCGTTCATCACCCCATATGGTTCGTACTGCTACATAACCATACCTTTTGGCTTGAAGAACACGGGCACCACCTACCAAAGGTGCATGCAGCAATGCTTCAGCTGACCAAATCGACCCGCCCAATCAGCCTAATCAGGCCGAACGACTGAAAACCAACAATCGCCATCTATGTTGATGACATAGTGGTCAAAATGGCTCGAGCGTGCGATCTAATCGCAAACTTAGCCAGCGACGTTCACGAACCTCCAAAGGTTCAACATCAAGCTGAATCCCAAAAAATGTGTTTTCGGGGTTCCGAAGGGGAAGCTGCTCGGATATATCGTATCCGAGCGCGGCATCGAGGCCAACCCCAAAAAGATTGTAGTCATCTCCAACATGGGTCCCATACACAATGTCAAGGGCGTGCAGAGGCTCACCGGCTGCCTAGCTGCCCTAAGCCGCTTCATCTCCTAGCTCGATGAATGGGGGATGCCACTCTACAAGCTCCTCAAAAAGACGAACGCCTTCGTCTGGACTGAGGAAGCCCAGCAGGCTCTCAAGAGCCTCAAAACGTCCCTGACACCGGCCCCAATCCTCATCGCTCCCGAACAGGGAGAACCCCTCCTCCTTTACATCACGGCAAGTAACTATGTGGTGAGCGCTGCCCTGGTCGTCGAGAGAGAGGAACCGGGACACCAGCTCAAGGTACAACGACCCATATACTTCATCGGAAGAAGTACTTACCGACCCCAAGGTTCAGTACCCTCAGGTGTAGAAACTCCTATACGTCGTACTAATGGTGACCAGGAAGCTCCTACACTACTTCATCGACCACAAAGTCATAGTCATCACTTCATACCCGCTCGGAGACATCAACCGCAACTGCGACGCTGTGTGATGAATCTCCAAGCGGGCGCTTGAACTCATGGGCCATGACATCAGATATAGCCCCCACACCGCTATTAAGTCTTAGGCTCTCGCAGATTTTGTCGCCGAATGGATGGAGGTCCAGCTACCGACCCCGGACGTCACCCATGAGTACTAGACAATGTACTTCGACGGGTCCATAATGGCACCCGGCTCAGGGGCTAGAGTGGTTCTGATCTCCCTGAACGGGAGTAGGCTTCGCTACGCCACCCACCTCCACTTCTCAGCTTCAAACAATGCTGCAGAATACGAGGCCCTTATCAATGGGCTTCGCATTGCTGTCGAGCTCGGTGCTATGCGACTCTACATTCGCGGCGACTCAGAACTAGTCGTTGATCAGGTCATGAAGGAGTCCTCCTTCAAAAGCCCCCTCATGACAGCATACTACCAAGAGGTGCGCAAGCTCGAGGACAAATTCCAGGGGATCGAACTGCATCACGTCCCTCGAAGGGACAACGATGTCGTCGATTTCCTCATGAAACTAGCCGCCAGGCGGGATCCATCCCTAAGCGGGGTCTTCATCAACAACATCCACAAGCCATCCATCCGCATCCTGGAAGGTCCGACCCGGACACACCCCGATGCCCAGCCGACGCTTAGGGGCTCTGACCCCGACGCCCAGCCAGCGCCCGGGGACTCCGACCCTAGTACCTCTATGTCACCCATAAACGTCGCCATACTGGTACTCGATCAAACCGATTGGCGAGTATCGCTACTCGCCTACCTCCTCGAGGAGGTTCTCCCACCTGAAAGGACTAAAGCCTGATGGATCACTCGAACGCGCAAAGACCTTCGTCGTGCTTGGTGACGAGCTCTACAAACAGAGCCTATTAGGAGTACTCATGAAGTGTATCCCCACCGACCAAGGGAGGCAGCTCCTCCTTGAGGTCTATGCCGGCATTTGCGGGCATCATGCAGCCCCAAGGTCACTGGTCGAAAAAGCCTTCTACCAAGATTTTTACTGGCCCACCGCGCTATGAGATGCGGAGGAGGTCGTCCGCAGGTGTGAAGGGTGCCAGCTCTATGCTCGGCAAATCCATTTGCCGCCACAAGAGCTCCAAACCATCCCCATCACCTGGCCGTTCGTAGTCTGGGGCCTCGACATGGTAGGACCCCTCAAAAAGGCCCTAGGCAGTTTCACTCACCTGCTCATAGCGGTCGACAAATTCACCAAGTGGATAGAGGCCAAACCCATCACCAACATCCGATCGGAGGAGGCAGTCAAATTCTTCATCGACATCATCTACCGGTTCGGTGTTCCTAACTGTATCATCACTGACCATGAGACTAACTTCACCGGAAAAAAGTTCCTAGACTTCAGTGATGGATATGGTATCAAGATCGACTGGGCTTCGGTCAGACATCCATGAACTAACGGTCAGGTCGAACGTGCCAATGGCATGGTCCTTCAAGGACTTAAGTCACGCATCTTCAACCGACTCAATAAGTACGTTGGGCGATGGGTAGCAGAGGTTCCAGCGATCCTCTGGAGCCTAAGAACGACCCTAAACTGATCCACAGGATTCACACCCTTCTTCCTGGCCTATGGAGCTGAGGCAGTGTTACCCTCTGACCTCGACCACGGCGCACCAAGAGTGAAGGCTTTCGACCGCGACCGAGCCACTGGAGGCTCAACAAGACGCGGTCGACCTACTTGAAGAGGCCCGCAAAATGACCGTCATTCGCTCCACTCGCTACCAACAAACCCTCCGTAGGTACCACAAAAGGAAGATCAGGGGAAGGATACTCGAAGTCGGCGATCTCGTGCTCCGAAGGACCCAATCAATGAAGGAAAAGCACAAGCTCTCTCCACCATGAGAAGGGCCCTATACGGTGATCGAAGTAATCCGACCGGGCACCTATCGACTGGAGGACAACAACGACAATGCTCTCACCAACACTTGGAACATTGAACAGCTATATCATTTTCCCCCTAAATATGGTCTAAACCGCTTTTTAGTTAAAACATGCTCCCGTAAGAGCACCCCTGCCCGAAAACACTTTCCGCCCGGGTCGCTCGGGGGCTCCATAAGGGTACAATATTGTATATTACCTCTTTTTTCTTTTTTACTATCACATAATAAACAACTTTGTCCCTGAACGGAAACACATTCCATGTCCTTGATTACCCTACATAACTTTGTTCTTACTCCTAACCGAACACACCCCACCTTTCCCTACGGACGCGAGCAGTCGAGCCCCGCGGGCCACGCCCCAGACTCCTAAGGTCGCACCCTACAGGGACAAACGGGCAGGTACGAGAGGGAGAGGATAAGAACAAAGGTTATGCCAGGATATAAATGGGAAAGGATATCGTGGTTCTGTCATAAGGACAGTACTGATGTATTCATTAAATACAAAAAACTGTTCACACAAGGACTCACTAATGATTGACAAGCGCAAGTCTCGGTCAGACTTTTCCGACTAAGGCTCCCCGAGCCCCGTCACTCCAATCGCCAAGGTAAACACTATCAAGCCCCCTCTATTTCATTAAAATCATTTCATACATCCATACACGCATCTCATTCCATACGCCCGCACCTCTCGAACTGATTCAGGCCCTGAATCGCCCGAGGGCTCGGGAACTAAGCATCGCACGTGTAGCGAAATGCACCAGAACGCTCCATGTTGCGTCACGAAGCGGCGGTTGCCTCATTCGACATGAGCAAACAACAGAGCCAGGGGAGAAAACCATAGATGAGCACCGTGCGGCCTTCGCTCGGTCTGGCAAACTAGGGTCATCTCAACCTTCTCGTTCAATCATGAACCTCTCGCCAGGCCCATAGAATCTCCATCGAGAGGAGGACGTTAGGCCACCCGGGTCGGTCTCCAGAATAACCTAGGCATCTACCGAGTTGTAGGTAAAGGAGTAGTGGAATGTCACAAAGAGAGCTATGTCGACCCCATCACGAACGATGGACCCAGATTCCACTCGATCACACCTGTTAGCGAACTCACCGAGCTAGTCTTTGAGCCCGAGCGATCGGGACAAGCGACAAAACTCTAGCCTCTCCGGTTGTGAGGAATCAGATGGGGTAACGCAAAATAACTCACATCGACCCCCACGAAGGCCCGACTAAGGCTCGGGGGCTCAAACGCCAAAAACCTTAGGACCGCGACTCCAAACTCGCGTCGATGCGATCTACGATATCTAACTACGGCTTGGGACCGCGACTCCAAATTCGCGTCGACAGGATCTACGATATCTGGCTACGGCTTGGGACTGCAACTCTGAACTCGCGTAACAGCTTCACTTCCGACTGCACTCCAAAAATCTAGGGACTGCAACTCCGAACTCGCGTAATGGCTTCGCTTCCGACCGCGCTCCAAAAATCCAGGGACCGCGACTCCGAACTTGCGTGAAAACTAACTAAACTAACTACCTCGGCTACCTAGGCTACGCCAAGGCCAAAGGATCCATGACACCAGGACCCACGGGCTCGGTCTTGTTCGTCCCCTAAACTAACCATTTCAAAAACCACGTCGCATACCGACGCTAGGATCAGTGAGCTCTCTGACTACCAAACTAACTCCCTCACCCGATCTGCGGCACACATCAATGCAAGGATCAGTGAGCTCTCTCACGCTCAGACTAACTTCCTCGCCCAATCCACGGCGTGCACCAACGCCGAGATCAGTAAGTTGAAAAACGCCTCGGCTGCACAACGACACATTGGTTAACAAAATTCTATCTTAGACAAAAAACACGCACACACGCGCGCTAAAACAACACCCCCAGACGGTTCCACCCGAACCGCCCGGGGGCTCGGGGGCTACATCCGCGGGTGCGCTCGCGCGCACCCACTGACAAAACAGAAAACTTCCCCTGATAACACAGACTACCCCCCTAGACGGTTCTGCCTGAACCGCTCGGGGGCTTAGAGGCTATACCAGCGGGTGCGCTCGTGCGCACCCATCGACAAAACAAAAATCCCCCGGACGATTCTAGCCCGAATCACCCAGGGCTCGGGGGCTCCTGTCGAGTTCATAAACCTAGGGTCCCTCGGGAACCAGCTTCTGCGCCAAGGCTCAGCCCAAGAGTCTAAAAAACAACAGGGTAAAGGAACGGTCCTGCAACCAACCGGAAGGCCAGGTCCAAGAAGAGCAATGTCGCTCGTCAGCTACTTCGGCCCACCTCGCCGACCGGAGCGCTCAATTCGGGCTTCAGCCGCCTCCAGACAGGCCTCTCTGATCGAAAGGACCTACCCTGAGCTCTACTTCCGACTCTGACCCCACGTCCCTTCGATCGGGAGCTTGTAAGAACCCTGCTCACCGCTCTTCTCCGATCGGTGCACTCAGAGCCGACTGGAGCCATCCGATCGGGGACGCCCGCTTGGTAGGAACCAAAAAACAGTGCGGAGAAAGGCAAGGCAAGGCTCACAAGTCAAAACCACTGTACCAGAGGACCATACCCTGCACAAGAACAGTACTCTACAGCCACCTAACACAAACAGTATTATAGGGGCCGCTAAAACTCCCATACGGTAAGACCCCCCGCGTGTCTCTGACATTGATAGCGGTATGGGCACCAGGATTTACCGTACCGGGTGAATATAGCGCGACTCATCACATATCTCTAGGCATCAAACAATATTTGTAGGTACCGGCATCCACTCTTCCTGAAGAAGATAGCGCAACCTCCCATGTGCATCAGACATTCTACAGAGACATCGACAGTGTTGTGGGCGCCTACCATTATCCAATCCTCATTAGCGTGGGCAACAAAGCTTAAAAACAACCATACCCTCTCCCTCTCACCTGTAAAGTCCATCCCCTTCATCTATAAAAGGGGATGCGCTGCCTCCGACAAGGGGGACGGACCAATCGATCGAAGCTCAGTTCCTAAGACCGATTCCAGTAGGTCGGAGTTCCTTAGATCGATAGCTCACAACCACAGAACCACCAGGTTCGGACCTCAAGCACCCGCTTGAACACTAAGCTCATAGCGAAGTTCCTGTCACTCTCGGCCCTTCCGGTCGGAGCCGACCGGACCTCTTGTACACCCCATCTTTCTCCCTCTCGTTTGTAACCCCACTGCAAACTTCGAGCACCTTGGCTCAAGAATAAAGTCACCGACCGACCCTGACTGGACGTAGGGCACGTTGCCCGAACCAGTATAAATCATATGTCATTAAGTGTTAGGCCACCTCCGATCACAACGTACAACAAAACTATAAATATTCACTAGTTGGTCACTTTCTGCACCGACAAGATGCATGTTTCAAAATATTTTATCTGTCTTCTTTGTGTGTTACAACTGTTGCATATGAATGTTTTAAAAGTAAATCGGGGTTACACGTGGGATGTGGCTGGCAGCACGAGCGACGTTCGGGGTGACGCACGCGATGTCCCGGGGCGGTGCGGGCCTGCTGCTGGGGCGCTCGTCCCGCAAGCCCGACGCGCTAGGGTGGTCGCTCGCTCACTGAGCCACCTGAACGGGTATAGTCCGACTGCTAGCGCCCTAAATCGAACATGGCAAGCGCTAGCAAGTCCGTAAAAAGCACAACACAAAGAACAAAAGAAGGGAATTTACGATTTACCGGCTGAAAGAAACCAAATTAAAGGCTCCCTACCCTGTCCCTCCAAGCACAATTCAGCAATCAGCATACACCCAACCACCGGCAATTTATCCTGTTGCTCGACCGGCCGGAAAAACTGACTGTTGGCCTGTCTTTTCAATACCACAGCACAGCAACAGCACGAGGCAGCTAGCCTGCATCCTTTCACTAAAAATCACTTCAACGATCACTACAGCTACTAGCTATTCAATTCCGCTGATTGGAATATCCAGGGGAGGGGAGAAATAAACAAAAAATGAAATCATGCATGGATGAAAAACAAATGCTTAGTACGTGTCTGCCGATCAATGCAGCGCACAGCAGGCGATAAGAATTCAGATAGACAGATAATTCAAGCAGAGAGTTTTTTTCTAAAAGCAAGCAGAGAGTATCAATGGATCCTTAAGTTGATGGAGCATAGCTTTCCTCTTCGTGAGCAATTACCTGAAAAAAAAAACTTGTCTGCACTATGCATTCTTGATTTGTATTCGTCGGGGATCACGGGACGGGGATGGTTCTCTCATTCTCTGGTCTCCGTCCCCGTTCCGCTAACCCGTCCCGCTACGCGTCATAAAGGCAACTGGACGCAGGGTGATTCAAGCGAAGTCCCGTCTAAGGCCCATCTGCAACCGGCCCTAAAAAGTCTTCACTTCCCAACCCCTACACACACGAGCCCCCGCCGCCGCTAGCTTCACCACTGCGGACTGCACCGGCTGCCAGCCGACCACTCCGTTTCTCTTCCTGGGACATTGCTGCGTCGAAGGCGAGCGCCAGGGCGAGGGCCTCAGTAGCGCCGGCGGACTCCGCTCGCACGCCATACTCGTACCGACGCACGGCGTCTAGTCTGCTGCCTGCAGCGTACTCCATCTTGCCGGGTCTAGCAGCCACGCTCTTCTCCGCTCCGCTCCCAAACGCCGCTGCCTCCACTTCACCATGGCGCTTCACGCCCCGGTCCTCGTGCTGAGTAAGCGGCCCCTATCCGCCCCCTTCTGGCTTGCGCGCCGTCAGTTTTATCGCCCGTGATCTGCTGATCCCGTCTTTGGCACCCACGATTTGCTTTCTTTTGATTTTTAGGGCTCAATCCTGTCTGATCCGTTCTTTGTTGTTTGGTCTGAGCAGAGGACTCGCTGAAGCGGGAGACTGGCGCGAAGGTTCACCAATCCAACATCCAGGCGGCCAAGGTACGGATTCTGAAGCTGCTCGGCTCGTTCGCTTTAGTGGTTCCTTGGCCTCTAAGAATGCAGCAGAATGTAGTTCGATTAATTCAGTGGTACTGCCGAAGAGTACATTACGTAGTTGAACCATTGGTCTGTTCATGTTGTGTAAATTATTTTTGATGAAAGCTGCAGTTAGCCATTTGACTGTACTGTACTTAACTCTTCTATAATATTCCATGTTCATTTTATTTTCACAGGCTGTTGCTGACATCATACGCACCACATTAGGTCCCAGATCCATGCTGAAAATGCTTCTGGATGCTGGTGGAGGTATGCCAAAGGCTTTGCTTGTAGTCTATGCGTTGCATTGTTGGACAAAAGTTAACACAAACCATTTTGTGTTGAATAACTTTGGTGGCTGGTAACAAACTATGAATTTTGCATACTTGATTGTGTGGTGTGTTAGGCTTATCAACTCATCTTGTTATGCTTGGTTGCCATATGGAGTTGGACATGTGCAAATATCCTTTGTGTCATAGCTCAGATTAAACTGCTCTGCAATGTGAATTGCTAATAAAGGTGTTGCCTCTATGATGCTTGATATTGCCAATGTTTCAGTTTACAGTTCTTCTATTAGAATATTTTTGACTACATATGCTTAATGATGATAGTATCCGCTGTACGAACTTTCCTAGATTCCTTTCACTAAATACTTCTGGTTTACTGAGAATAGTGATGTAAGATCATACTATTATTTGTGGCCTAATGCATATTTGACTGCGAATGATTTACTGAGTAACACATGAGGATGTATATCCCTATACCAATCCTTGTATGGCAGTGTGACTATTTAGAAATTAAGCGTATCAATACTATGGTGTAATATTTATTTCCCCCCTTTTCAGTTGCCACTGAACACTGATCTCCTTTTATGTGAGAATTAACGTCAATTGCACTATCGGTTATTGCATCACAATTGTGTATCTATTTGCCTCTTTTGAGTCTCTACAGTGTTTTATTTTGATTTGGCTACTTTTTTTCAGGTATTGTGGTTACTAATGATGGTAATGCTATTTTGAGGGAAATAGACATCGCACACCCTGCTGCCAAGGTATGCCAAATTATGTTGGTTGCTCAGCCTGGTGCAAGCGGTAGAGTCTTACCGCCTGTGACCGGAAGGTCCCGCGTTCGAGTCGCGGTCTCCTCGCATTGCACAGGCGAGGGTAAGGTTTGCCACTGACACCCTTCCCCAGACCCCGCACAGAGCGGGAGCTCTCTGCACTGGGTACGCCCCGCTCAGCCGTGAAAGCCTGCTAATGAAATTATCAGTCAACCATCACATTTTTTCCCTGTACGATGGATGAATTTGTGTTGCGAGACCCATATATATACCTAATTGTATTTGTGTACTAATGTGCAGTCTATGATTCATGTTGCGAGTCCCATGTACCTAATTGTGGTTGTGTGTTAATGTGCAGTCTATGATTGAACTAAGTCGTACACAGGATGAAGAAGTTGGTGATGGCACTACATCTGTCATTGTTCTAGGTATGCATCATTTTTGTGACATTTGTTTTGGGGAAGTTGATGGCTATGACGAACAACAACATTGCATTTTATTTTCATCAAACTAAAGCAGTGCTATTTATAGTATCATCTAATTATGGTGCAACTGTTGAATCTGTTTCTAGTCGAGCTTAGCGGTTGGCTGTAACTATCTGCCACAACTAGTATTTCTCATAAGCATGTTAATAACAAACGACTTGCTGTGCAAATTGATGCCTACTAATAAAATTCTAGATAATCTCTACCATGGTTTTTGAGGTGTCGCATAGGCGTCCAGGCACCCCAGGTGCTGGGTGTCACAGGATGCCACAAGTATTTTTTTTTTCTGTCTCAAGGCCAGCCCCATTTCCATTAATCATCTAATGTAATACAGATGTTTGTGACCAAACCAGTATAAGTGAGAGGGGAAACAGACCATGAGACTATCAACCTTAGTAAAATGACAGTCTGTTTCAGTCCATCATTCTAGCAAGATGGATACAAGACATAAATGACTAGTTTCAACCCTATTGATGCCACAAGCTTTTAGTTACGCCATATGGCTTAGGCGTCACCTAGAAGGTGCCTAGGCATAAAGGCATAGCCCCAGTGCCACAGGATGCCAAAACACCTAAAAAAACCATGACCTCTATATCACGTTTGATACATTGATTCTAGTTTAGTGGTTGTACATTCTTAAGGATTTCCATAAGATCAGATATTTCCTTTACAACACCAACTTAGACAAACATATCTTACTTTATTTTTATCCTCTTATTAGTTCACAATACACCTTTTCATTTCTTTTCTAGCTGGAGAGATGCTACACGTTGCACAGGCATTCATTGACAAGAACTACCATCCAACTGTTATTTTCCGAGGTAGATTCCTTTGTTCTCAGTACTGCAGTTTACTAGGGTAATACCTGCTTTTTTTTCTTGATCTCTTGTCTTCTGAAACTTGTATTTTTCTCATCTTCAGCATACACCAAAGCGCTTGATGATGCTATTGCTGTACTTGACAAAATTGCAATGCCTGTCGATGTGAATGATCGTAAGTTACAGTGAACATATATTTTGCACTGGATCCTGGCACTTCATCAATGGCACATTTGTGCTTAAAGGAATTAACTCTTTCCTCTTGCATACACCATGTGTTAAAAAACTAGACTGATGTCACCGAATATACAATTAATGCAGGTGGGGCAATGCTAGGCCTTGTGAAGAGCTCCATTGGTACAAAATTCACTGGCCAGTTTGGTGACCTTATTGCTGTAAGCATCTTTCTTCCATGCGGAACTTCAACAATTCCCTCCAAATTATATATAGTTCACTTTGGCTTTGTCCTAAGTCAAACTTCTTTTAATTTGACCAAGTTTGCAAAAAAGAAAAAATAAACAACCCAACATCTACATTATCAAATTAGTACCACCCTCTGTCCCAAATTATAGGTTGTTTTGGCTTTTCTAGATACATAGCTTTTGCTATGCACCTAGATATACGATATGTCTAGATACGTAACAAAAGTTGTGTATCTAGAAAAGCCAAAACGGCCTATAAATTGGAACCGAGCGAGTACATCATTAGATTCTCCACGAAATATGTTTTGATAGTGCATTTATTTGAACTTGTGGATGGCAATATATTTTTCTAAAAACTTGTTCAAAGTTAGAGAAGTTTGACTTAGGACAATGCCAGAAAGATTAAATAATTTTGAGGGAGGGGGCGGGTGTGGTGTGTTTGGTGGGGGGGTGGGGACTGTGGTACTACTACCTATCCAACCTTGGATTTTACTTATTTGATAACTCATGTTACTGTATTCAGGACCTTGCTATCGATGCTACGACAACTGCAGGCGTTGACCTTGGTCAGGGTATGCGTGAAGTTGATATCAAGAAATACATTAAAGTTGAAAAGGTTCCTGGTGGTCAGTTGGAGGATTCTAGAGTCCTTAAAGGAGTTATGATCAATAAGGATGTTGTGGCTCCTGGAAAAATGAGGAGAAAGATTGTTAACCCCCGTATCATCCTGTTGGACTGCCCTGTTGAGTATAAGAAAGGAGAAAATCAGACCAACGCTGAGTTGGTGAAGGAAGAAGATTGGTAAGAGATGTCCATGTACCACAATGATCTTACTGAAATGCAATGCATGCATAGTTTTGAAGTAATTTGGTAGAATTCTAAGGTATATTATGTGGCAAACTTTATTGCAGGCAGGTTCTGCTAGAGATGGAGGAAGAATACATAAAGAACCTGTGCGCTCAAATTCTAAAATTCAAGCCTGATTTAGTAATCACAGAGAAAGGGCTCAGTGATCTCGCTATCCATTATTTGAGCAAGGCTGGTGTTAGTGCAATCCGTAGACTTAGGAAAACTGACAACAACAGGATTGCTAAAGCTTGTGGAGCAGTCATAGTGAACAGGCCTGAGGAGCTCCAAGAATCTGATGTGGGAACAGGAGCTGGCCTGTTTGAGGTCAAGAAGATAGGCGATGAATTCTTTGCCTTTATTGTTGACTGTAAAGATCCCAAGGCATGTACTGTTCTGTTGAGGGGAGCAAGCAAGGATGTATTGAATGAAGTTGAGAGAAACCTGCAGGTATTTCTTCCTCCCCATTTCCATGTATCTGTACTCCTTGCAAAAATAATTCTAGAAACCTTTCTTTTATTAGTTGGCAGGCACAGTATGATCTCAGCCAGCCATTCCTTGCAAATCCGTATTTGAGCATTTTGTTTCATTGATGGCCAGTAGAATCCTTTTGGCCATCTAAGCAACATGCATGTCAGATTAGCATTGGATCTTTGGCCCCCCTGTTTTAATTTCCCTTATTAACTCTTTAACTGTAAGTGCATATAAAATATTCTAATTTTATTAGGAACCTGACTACCTGTAATGAACACTCATTTCCCTCAAAGCATGTCCAAGTTTAGGCTAATATAACGGTCCGTGTCATTTTCAATGCAGGATGCCATGTCCGTTGCAAGAAACATTTTGAAAAATCCAAAACTCCTTCCTGGAGGTGGTGCTACAGAGCTGACTGTGTCAGCAACACTGAAGCAAAAGAGTTCTTCAGTTGAAGGTGTGGAAAAGGTATTGTTCTGTTACTGTTGATTACCTGTATTGGATATTAACCGTCGTTTAAGCTATATTTATGTGGATGCTTAGTGCAACGGTGCTTAATTCTGTAAGCTTGTGACCACATATGCTTTGTAAATGTGATGTTATTGTGCTGAGTGGATTATTGCACCATTATTTGTTGTGCAATTCCTGATTGATTTTTTTTTTGTTTATGTCAGTGGCCCTATGAAGCTGCTGCTCTAGCATTTGAGGCAATTCCAAGGACTTTGGCCCAAAATTGCGGTTTGAATGTTATTAGGATAATGACACAACTTCAGGGAAAGGTAATAATCCCAAAACTCTTTATGTTTCTGTGAACTTGTCCCTCTATGGAAGTGGTCTTCTATCAGTAGGATCATAAACTTGCCATTTAGGGAAGGTTGGGAATTTGGATAAGAGGGTGTTGTGGATTCTCCTAGCGCAGAAATTCAATTAAAACTGCACCTTGAAAATGCTTGAGAACTTATTGAAGCATCTACATGCGAATTTATCTTGAACACTATTTTGGAAGTACTGCACTGGGCCCTATTTAGATAGCAGGGGAGGAGCCAGAAATTATTCAGGGGGGGGGGCAAGTGGTAACTATTGAAGGTGCAAAGTAAAAAAAAATCACAAATTACCTGTGGATATGGCCGATTGTGACATAATTCCATGTGATTTAGTTTGTTATCCTACGTTCCTAGAATTACTCTTTTTCTACCTTTCAGATTTAACTACCAGCAAACTGCCTTAAAATCTGAGTTAGGAGAACATAGGCTTATAATGGATTTGAGATGTTTGTTATGATTGATTACTAGAAGAAATAGCTACTTTACGTCAATCACATGTATGTTCTTTTTCCTTGCGTCAGCATGCTAATGGTGAAAATGCGTGGGTTGGCATTGATGGAAGGAGTGGTGATATTGTTGACATGAAAGAGCGAAAGGTATTTCACTTTATCTGCACAAATGCAAGTTTGACCAATGTTTGTTTGCATGTCTAACCACAATATTGTCCATTTTAGATCTGGGATTCATACAGCGTTAAAGCGCAGACGTTCAAGACAGCAATCGAGGCTGCTTGCATGCTTTTGAGAATCGATGACATTGTCAGCGGTATCAAGAAGAAGCAGGCTCCTGGAGCCTCAGCTCCAAAACAACCCCAAATTGAAACTGAGGGCGATGCTGACAATGAGCAGATGATCCCAGAGTAGAGGCTGTGACGAACCTGCACTGGCAAAGTTACTAGTGGCAGAATAGCACTTTGGGCAGAGTTCATTTTGTCTGAGTGTTGGTGGTTAGCCTTAGCTTAAAGATGTACCTGGTTTTATATAGTTTTGAGTGGTACGAGGGTTTTGGGATCCAGGTTTTGAAGTGTGGTTGCTGCTCATTTTGCTTGGTACTTGGAAACATCTAGGCCTTTAGTTAGATTTTGGTGATTAATGACGACACGAGATTATTATAGCTAACGTGTATTTTGTAGAGATAATTTGAGTTAGGTCATAGTACTGAAAATTGATTGGGCAATCATGGTTGTCATGTTCCTGTTGATGGAAATTGTTTTGATTTTTAAAGGAATGACGGCAAGGTTAAGGACGGACTAGTTCTAAGTGTCGTTTGGCATTAGAGAGACACTTAGAGTAGTTTGGAACTTTGTTTTTCTTTTGCTGTAATATTAAGGGGGTATGGACTAGTAGTTTGACCTAGGTGAGTCAAATGGATTAGGTGTGGTGCACATATGTCAAACTTAGCACAAGGTAGTTCAGGAATAGCCCTAAGATCGATAGAAGTCAACTTCATTCTCGAAGGATATCGAATTGAAAGTGAATGAATGGTCAATTGATTGATCGGATGCTGGTTTGGTTGTGATCGGATGCAGCGTGAAGAGTTCGGCTAGTTCATTTGATTAGTAGCTATAGTCATGTACTAACCGGATGCTAAGGTGCCTGCGTTCGATCAACATCATAGAGCATCCATAGGGGCATTTTGCTGACTGGACGCGTTCGGTGGGTGATGATCGGACGCAGGTCAGAGCTAATGGCTTTATTTGACACAGTGACGTGTATTACTGACCGGAGCGTTTGGTCACCCTGATCGGCGCGTCTGATCATCTCGAAACTTGCTGAGTTGGCCTTCAACCGTTATGTTTTGAATGAGGGGGTATAAATACTTATCCCACTTGTTCATGGGAGTTCTCTTGCCCAATTGTTTAGCTGTGAAACGTCTTTGGAGTGCAAGGGAGAGCAAGAGCCTAGTGTGGTGATTAAGAGTTGTTAATCTAAGATTAATGACCTCACTAGTGTATAGGGAGTAGCAAGTGTGCATCTATCTTTCTTATTAGGCTTGTCTTGATCAAGTGAGAGTTTGTGCTTGTTACTCTTGGTGATTGTCATCACCTAGATGACTCGATGGTGGTTGAGAGCTTGATGATCATTCGGCGGAGCTTGTGAATGATCCAAGTCCTGTTGTGAGCGGTTGTAGGCGATTCACTATGACGGAGTGTCAAAGAATCAGTCCTTAGAGAGCACTTGATCTTTGTGTGGATTAAGGGAGAGCTATACCCTTGCGCGGGTACTCCAACGAGGACTAGTGAGGAGTGACGACTTTTCGATACCTCGGGAAAACATCGCCGTGTTTTTTTCTCTCTCTTTATTTTGAGTATTTATATTTGAGCAATTAATTTCATATATTTATATTCTTAGAATTATCATGCTAGAGTAGGATTAGAACCTAAGACGTAAAACTTTTGTACGATGGAACAATAGAAAAACTTTCTAGATGCAAAGGGTGAAATAGATTAAGTGTATAACTTAATTATTATAATAAAATTTAGAATTAACCTAATTTATTTTCTCTCTTTTGGACGTCTCTATCCTTTTAGTACCGATGGGCAACAAGCAGTGAAACTAGTCTCCAGTTGTATGCCACAAATCTACTTTGTACTTGATAATGCTGTCGTTTCTCATGATCCGAACTGAGTCTTGTTGCTGTCCTTTCTCATCAGCCGAACTTCGGGTGACCGGATAGACGGCACTTGATGACTCAATTATTGTTAAGCGCTTTGGGTGACTGGATAAGTTGATAGACGGCACTTGATGACTCATTATTATTCACCATGTTCGTTTGGTTTATAAGCCATATTTTTTTCAATCAACAAATAGTATTTTTCTCTCACAACAAATCAACCAACAGTACTTTCAGTCATAGCTTATCATCCAAATGAACATGGCAATTATTATTAACCGAGGTGGTGCTATAAGTGATACGCAAAACTTACGACTCGGTCAATTACAAGGTTTTTTTTTCGAACGGTATAAAAGATATTTATTATCTCTTTATTTTAAATTATATGATGTTTTGGTTTTCCTAGGTAGGGAAATTTCCTTTCTACTCTCATGTCTGTTTCCTTTCTCGACACCGATTTGCACTTTGCAATTGCGATTTACTCCCTCCGTTTTATAATATAGTGCAATTCTAAAAATGTTAAGACAACTTTAAGAAAACACTCAAATAACGACGCACCATGAATTAGATCCAATTAAAGAGTTTTCTCGTATTATGGTTTCCTTTTTGACAAATTCTATCAATCTAAGCATAGTTATTACATAGAATGCATTATATTTCAGTATAAATTTTAGAAGTCTCGACGCACTATATTTTAGGACGGATGGAGGAGAAAGTCGGCATTGCCGCTGCCCTAAAACAGAAAAGGTCAGTGCCAATCCCAGCTGCCCAAATAAAATAGAAACAGGTGCTCGCGTGCCCACACATGGGCCCACGCCGCTCCGAAAGTCACCAGCATTGAGAAGAGGGGGAGGGGGCGGCAGATGCCTAGCCGACATTGGGAGGACGAGACGAGGCAGCAGAAAGCAATAAGGGAAATGCAACACATGATCTACTTTTAAAACATTCAGATGCAAACAACTACTTTTGAAACATTCAGATGCAAACAACTTGTAACATATGTCTGAAGGCAGATGAAACACTTGAAACATGCATCTGAAACACTTGCAAAAATACCTGAAAAATACTCAAAAAACTATTGTAAAACATATGCAACATCCAGATAAAACACTTGCAACATATATATAAAACATATGTATCATTCAAATAAACACACTCGCAACATACATCTGGAAAAACGGATGAAATATTAGGAACAGAAATTTACAACATACGTGTACAACCATTGCAACATCCCGATGTACTTTTGCAACATACGCATGAAACATTTGCAACATACCTCTGAAACACTTGAAATATACGCTTGCAACATGCATTTATCACCCTTCTTCCGTACGACGCAGCGCAGAGCGAGGTATGGACAGGCGGAGGGCAGCGCCGTCGCGGCCCCTTCAAGAGGCGAGCGGAGGAGGCGGTGGGGACAGGCCACCGACAAGCTTTGGGCGTGTTGCGGGCTACCATAGTCGTAGGCAGGCAAAAAAGGGAGGCGGGGATAGGCCAGTAATGGGCGCAGACCACCGCGCGAGCTCTGGTCGGGCAAGGGCCGGTGAAAGGTCCTAATATGGCTAGAGGGGGGTGAATAGCCTATTTAAAATTCTACAAATCAACTAGAGCAATTTGATTAGTATGACAAATAGCGTAATACAAACTTGCTCTAGCTCTACAAGGGTTGCAAGCCACCTATCCAACAATTCTAGTTGCAATGATTACTTAGGCACACAACTTCCAAAGTAATTACTCACTAAGAGCTCTCAACCTTGCTACTCTAAAGAGCTCAACTAGATGAATATAAATAATAAAGCAAGCTCTCAATTCTAATTACACTAAAGAGCTTGTATCAACTAGTTTGCAAGAATGTAAATAAGTGAGTAAGGTGATTATATCGACGTGTAGGGGACGAACCAATCACAAGAAGAATATATAGCCAATCACCGGGAGAATGCCAAAGATAAGAGACAATTGATTTCTCCCGAGGTTCACGTGCTTGCCAACACGCTACGTCCCCGTTGTGTCGACCAACACTTGGTGGTTCGGCGGCTAATAGGTGTTTCACAAACCTCGTCCACATGATAGGACACCGCAAGAACCGACCCACAAGTGAGGTAACTCAATGACACGAGCAATTTACTATTGTTACCTTTCGACACTCCGCTGGGGAAGGTACAACTCCCCTGACAATCACCGAAGGCGGCCACGAATAATCACCAACTCATGCCGATCCTTCACCGCTGCTCCAACCGTCTAGGTGGTGGCAACCACCAAGAGAAACAAGCGAAATCCGCAGCGCAACATGAATACCAAGTGCCTCTAGATGCAATCACTCAAGCAATGCACTTGGATTCTCTCCCTAATCTCACAAAGATGATGAATCAATGATGGAGATGAGTGGGAGGACTTTGGCTAAGCTCACAAGATTGCTATGTCAATGAAAATGTGCAAGAGAGTCCCCTTGAGCCGGCCATGGGGCTATAAATAGAGCCCCAATCAAATAGAGCCGTTATACCCCTTCACTGGGCAAAACGCGCTCTGACCGGACGCTCCGGTTATACTGACCGGACCCTGGACACAGCGTCCGGTCCACAGATGTAAGCCACGTGTCATTCTGAGTTAAACTTGAACCGCCAGATCACAACGGTTATTAACTGACTGGACGCTCCGGCAAAACTGACCGGACGCTGAACCACCAGCGTCCGGTCGTTTACAGTAAGGGTCCAAATCTGGTTTTCTTCGATCGGACGCGTCCGGTCCACCTTGATCGGACACAGACCAGCGTCCGGTGCTAAACCCTAGTCACTGTGTCGCCATGTCAGTTTGACCGGACGCAGAAACCAGCGTCCGGTGCATCTCAGGTCCAGCGTCCGGTCAGTTGACCGACGCCAGCATCTTCACGATCAACTCGTTTTCACTTATAACTTCTTCACCCTTGTTCTAATGAGCCAACCACAAGAATTTGCATCCGACGCAATAGAAAATAGGCATTCCATTTTCCCAAAAGCGCCGAATCGACCCAAACCCATCTCAACCCTGCAAACACCACCTCCTTTGTAGATGTGCCAACACTACCAAGTGTATCACCTTGTGCACAAGTGTTAGCATATTTTCACAAACATTTTCAAGGGTGTTAGCACTCTACTAGATCCTAAATGCATATGCAATGAGTTAGAGCATCTAGTGGCACTTTGATAACTGCATTCCGATACGAGTTTCACTCCTCTTAATAGTACGGCTATCTATCCTAAATGTGATCACACTCACTAAGTGTCTTGATCACTAAAACAAAATGGCTCCTACATTTTATACCTTTGCCTTGAGCCTTTTGTTTTTCTCTTTCTTCTTTTCCAAGTTTAAGCATTTTACCATCACCATGCCATCTCCATTGTCATGATCTTCGCCATTGCTTCATCACTTGGGGTAGTGCTACCTATCTCATAATCATCTTGATAAACTAGGTTAGCACTTAGGGTTTCATCAATTAACCAAAACCAAACTAGAGCTTTCAGCCAGGAGGAAGCGGCCGGCCGCAGGCACATATGGCCGTCGACGAGCTCTGGCGGGGCGGGGGCGGGAAGAAGGGGCCGGCTAGGAGCTCCGCCGAGCGAGGGATGGGATTAAGGGGCCGGTAGCAGGCACTAGCCGATGGAGGCGCCGCGGGGAGTGGTGTAACACCCCTGGTGTTAGTCTTGCCTAATTGCACTTGCATTTCCTGATCACGTGCATCATTCATCCATTCATGAGCATATATCACTTGAAACGTGGGAAACGTGACTTTGAAACAAAAGTATCATTTCAATTGTTTTTCATCGTTTCAGTACCTTTAGTGCTTGATTTTTGTACGACCAATGTGTGGTATGGCTAAATATATTTCCAAACATCTTAGCTATGCTTAGAAAGTCATTAGGAACAATGTTCATGTTGATCATTTTGCCTAATTAAGATTTCCAAATCATGGTTTGACTTGTTTCGACCCTAGGACTTTTTGGTTTGACTATTCCAAAAGTACCACTTAGAATGTTTGCATGTCTGAGCAACCTAAAACAAAGTTGTAGAAAAGTATATGAGGGACAAAAAGTATTTTGTGACCAAGTCATGAAAATGTGCACAACATGCTCAAAATGGTCCCTACAAGTCAGAAATTGTGTTGAGTTCAACACTTAGAATATTTCTAAGTCAAAAGTCAGATTCTAGTTTCATGTACTCAACTTTGGCTCGATATAACTTGTGATCCTAGTGAGATTTAGGTCTTGGTCCTGTAACATGATTTGTAGCTGGTACTTAGAGCTATAACTTTCATTTCTACTATTTTCACTAAGGACCAACGGATTAGGAGTTAGAGCCTCACCAAATGGCGCTGTCAATCAGTTCATTGTTCGCTGAATCGTAGCTACAGTACCCGACCGTTTCAGAACCTCACCGCCACGTGGAGGGACACTCGTCGCCGGCCTTCTGCTCGAGCTGGCCACGCGCCACGGGCTTCCTGATGCTGCTGGCCGAGTCTTGAGCACCCCGCGCGCCTGCCAGACCAACTCGCCCGCCCATTTTCATTTCCTTCGCCGCAGCGCTCTCTCGCAGCAACAGCGCGCCGGCTCCTCCATCGACGCCGAGCAAGCGCCGTCGCCCAGCGCGCTCATCGCCGCGAAATCGCCACCTCTAGTTAGCGCTTAGCTCCGCCTTCACCTCCCCTAGCTATTCCATCTCGCCGTCGAGCCGGAGAACCCAAGGTAGTGGCCCCATTTGAGTTTCCGCCACTGCCACAACTCGCCGGAGTTGGAGCTCACCATGGCTAGCACAGCACAGCTCCTCTCTTCCTTCCCTAGCTCCCACCTTGTCTTCTCTGTCGCGCACTGTTACTCGGGTGATGATGCCACCGTCCCCGCCGGCCCAGTCTGGCCGGAACGTGGCCGCGCACCGCCGTGCGCCATGGCCGAGCCGCCGAGCTCCGTGGCTGGGGTGCTTACGGGTCAGTAGGGAGCGAGGTTAGAGTACCAATAGACATGGTTCATCACATAGGGCACGCCGGTGCCATCGGTTTTGTCGGGGAGATCACCGTCGGCGAGCTCGACCATCGCCGCGCTGTCGTGTGCCGTCTCCCCTGTTCTGTGTCAATGACACGCGGGTCCCGCGCGTCAGTCGCCGAGCCGAAGGCGGGAGCCAGGCTTGGGCTACGCTGTGTCGTGGGCCGTCGGATCCCTTCGGGCCGGCCCAGTATTGCTTAAATGATTTGTTTTCATTTATTCTTTATTATTTGAAATCTGAAATGGTTTGAAAAATGTTTGGGTGCTCAAATTTGCTCCAAATTTGTTGAAACAAATTTTGCTAGGTTCCTTATCATCAGATCTACTTGGGAAAATTATTGCATGTCATTTTTGGGATACTTTTCTGTAGGATTCTATTTAATCATGTATATTGCTGATAACTTGAAAAATATGTAGAAAAATCTATAGGCTTCAGAAAAATATGATTCCAAGTTTGTTAATTTTCTTGTGTCATGTACTTCTTAGGAAAAATATGTTTCATGCATGTGCTGTGAGAAAATTTTGAGGTGTAGTTCAAGTACCTTTAATGGCTGATTTTTGTTATTTTTGCTAGAGAGCAAACTTTGTATAAAACATGCATGTGATAATTTTTGGACAGTCATTATATGCTATGAAGAACCTAGGAAAAATATTAATTCTGTTGTTTGACACTTTTCATAGTACAAAGTAATTTCATGCTCATTTTTATGCTATAGCTTGTCATTTTTGTGTAGGATAGTTTACTTATCCAAATGCCATGAAATTTCTATGGTAGTCTGTTTAGGATAGTATTATGCTACTGTAATTTTCTCAGATTTTTAGTAGCATCAGAAATATATGTTGCTATTCAAACCTATTATTAATTAGGGTTTAAGTAAGTGTTGCTTTAAGTGTGATTAAGAAATTAGTAAAGCTTTGGTGTATCTTTGAAGCATTTAATAAAATATGTTGACTTAACATATTAGTAGTAGAAGAGAATGCAGTAGATGACATGTGCTTATAGTATAGTTTCTTGGATGATGTTGACTACCATTGCATTTCAACATATCCATTGCATTCATCTCCTTCGATGCACCGTTTGCATAATCACTTACGCGCATTGCATCATACAGGATCGCAAACCAAGAACCCAGTCGTCATACCCGAGGAGCCAGAGGAGCAGCTCGAGGTGCAGCAGTAGGAAGTGCCAGAAGCCGACGAGGAGGACGTTGAGGAACTTCCGGAGTGCCCCGATCACCGTCCAAGCTCCTTCGAGAGAGGCAAGCCCCGGAGCATTTTTCTCCCGGTTTGCGATTATTTAATTAAATGCTTTACTTTAATTGATGCATTACGTTCAGGAGTTGTTTGCAACCGTTGCTGCATTATACCTTGTCTACCTTTGTTATACTATATCCTTGTTACCCTGGTATCCGTAGTCAAGTCAATGCTTAGCTGGCTTAGACCGGTAGAAGTCAGGTGATTTCCTGTCACCTGCGAGCTATAGGTGGTTACCTAGATCTGCTTGGATGACTATGAAGTCATGGTATAACTAAGTGTTAAATGAAGTTGAGACCAGACGGAGACTTGCAGAGTTTTGGACTATAGTGTTTCCGTCTGTGTCAATTAAGGACCGACCGTTGTTGGGCCTCGAGTCATGTTGAACGTATGCCTTACATTTAGCTGGCCGGATAAAGTACCTTCCGACCGTGAAGCTGGGAGATTTTTCGGGCCGAGTAGATTGCCCGCAACGCACTGTGCCGGAGCAGGTGTGGTAGGACACGGGGGCGGGATGATAAGACCAAAGTGCAGTCGGTCGGCCCCCGGGTACATGTGGTTCCTGGCAAACTCGAGATTCCTAGAAAGTTGACTCGGTGATCAATATCTCACTTTAGCAGGGTGAGTGAGGTTTGTGTAAGGAATAAATCACCAGCTGGTTAGGAATCGATTCAAATCGCCATCGCTCCTGGACAGTGAGCACTTGACTTGAGTTACTTCATCGTAGTAAATGTTATGGAACACTTAGACAGTTATAATGAATATGACAGTATGGAAGTTGTTTAATGATCATTGGTTATCATTATCTGCTTAATCACGTGTTTACTCTAGTATAGGTGCAAATCTAGTTGACAGGTTAATAATAATTAACTTGGCAATAATGCTTTTAGAAAGGTTCTTGAAATGCTAAAAATGCTTCTTTTTGCAAATGAGTCAGCTACCCTACTATAAAGCCCTTCATAATCCTTGGTGTCATTTATTTTTGGTTATGTCGGGTAAGTCTAGCTGAGTACCTTCTCGTACTCAGGGTTTTATTCCCACTTGTTGCAGATGGGCAGATGTATTACGGCTACTGTATCAACTGCCTTTATCCTGCGATGGGTGATGCTTAGGACCATGGGCATGGTCATTCCTTACGTCTCGTCTGATGCTTTTGTTTGGAGATGATCATTCGCTGCCACTCTATTTAAACTCCGTGTGTGTGTGTGTGGTTTGAACAAATGACTTCCGCTACTTTCATTCGAACTGGTTTGTAATAACTATGTTGAAACTCTGATGTATTTGAGATTGCGAACTTTTATGTAATATGTGATGGTGACCGCTAAACTTATTACGATCATGGCTAGGACACGAGTTGGTTTGAAATCCTTCGTGATTTCACGGACTACCGGGTTATACGGGCTTAAGTTTGTTCAATCGTCTGCTCTGGTGGATGATTTTCTTACTTAATTTCGTATAATTGGTCGGTTCTGTTACAGCTGGTATCAGAGCATGGTTTAGCGTGTTACTGTTCACAAGTATATTTAAAACAAAAAGGCATTGTAAAACGTGATTTTAAAACTATAAAGTGTGCCAGTGATCATATCCTTTATGCCCAGTTAAGGACTTTAGGTGGCTTAATTAAGTACTGACTGGGTTTCTTGCATCACATTTCTCTTTCGTCGCTCATACGGCGTGCTATTGTATGAGTGCCACTTGTTTGGGTGGTAATGTATGGATCAATTGCCTCTACGCCTCGGTAAGTGTGAGTTGTGAGAGCATGATCGGATACACCACTGATCTAGGGTGAATGCTTATATGATGCTGGAGTAATTACATGTTCTACGCATGTTTTACAAAGGTATCTCATGTATGGGTCTTCCGTCTGTTGAGGCGATGCCGTCAATAGGACGATGGTTCGGGTAGTTACTACCGTTGTACACGTATCTGGGGATTCGTGTAAAGCGTGTAGATAAAACTTTACTGCTTTTATGCATTCATTGGGAATTGGGCTGAAATAAATTTTCTGCAGGTACATAACAACGCTATCGTGTAGAACGTATTAGCTATGTATGAGAGATCGTTGTATGCCACCGAATTCGTCGTTAGAAATCATTTATTTCCTAAGTTTGTGAGAACGTACGACACGTACATACATCATGTTACTTGTGCATCTCATTCATCTCATGCATACCTCCCCTTATAAATTGATTATCTCATTTTGATAAAAGTTGTATCACCTAAAATATGTTTCCCCAAAGTAATAAAAGAACTTTTGCTACAGATGGCCCACATGAAGCAGACCGCCCGTAAGTCCATCGGAGGAAGAGCACCCCGACATCCGTTGGCCCTGAGGGAGCACCGCACCACGGACACCTTCTTGAGCGAGTTTGGCATGCCAACTTTGCTTTAGAGAGTGCTCCATGATGTGGGGTACCCAGAGGGTCAAGAGCCGGTGTACTCATGGAATGAGAGCCAGTTAGCAGAGGATGGACTTGCAGTGGTGGAGATCATGGTTCCTGCTCTCGGTGATGCTCCAGATTGGGATGGTTGGCATTTGGAGTTTGAGGGTCGCACTCCAGCTGAGGGTGCAGAGGGAGCAGCCTTCCGTGTCATCAGGGACATTATGAGCAGATTTCCCAATGAGCTTGATGCAGCTCTAGCTGGTACTTTTCCTAGGGATGATCCTCGTGATGCCATTTGGGTTCAGCCTCAAGGAAGTGCGTTAGTCAGAGGTCCAGCTGAAGGACAGGCTAGCGACAACCAGGCAATGAGTGCTATGTTCACCGCCATCAGAGCGTATGAAGGTCTCGAGAGTACCTACTGGACTTTGACTGGCTTGCGTAGTGAGGATAAGCTAAAAGGGAAAAAGCAGAAGAAGAGACAGGCACGTGCTATAGCTAGCTTACAGGAGCAGTTGGCTGATATGAACTTACAGCGAGATCAGGCGGTTGAGAGAGGTGATAGAGCTATGCAGTGAGTGCATACGTTGACTCAAGCCAACAACAATGCAGACCGCATGATTGGACAGTTGGTTCAGGAAAGGAATGAAGCCTGGAACGCAAGAAACCTTCTGCTGCAGAGGGTCGATGAGCTAGAGGAATACAACGGCAACCTGCACGAGGAGTTTCACGCGCTCTACAATGGGGTTGGCCCATATGCTCCACCGAATGCCGCTGGCATGGACATCGACGACGACAACCAGGACGAGCCTGTAGTTTCACCTAGAGGCGATGGTGACGTCTCCAATCCCGACGATGGCCCTGAGGAGTAGGCTAGTTGCCTTGCGCTAGTATCTAGGTCTTGTCGTGATGACCTTTCTTTTGTTGGCATGTAATTTATCGTATGTTGCTTCGAACGTATGAGACTTGGCATGTGGTTGGAACTTGATTTTCGAATGCGATATCTGAACGTATAAAAAGTCCAGTGTATGTATGCTGGCAATTTCATTGTATGGACGCGATGTTTGCCGTTTAAGTAATTTGATTAAGTGCTGTTGTTTTAATGGAGATGCGATTGTTGTGCCTCTATTTTATTGTATGAATTTATTCTCTCCAGTAAATTCAGTACGGCATAATTTTTCCTTCACTCGCAATTATTACAGCTTCACTCAATCGTTACTTGTTGCTGAAATATGCAGATGACAAACACTCGTCGAACCACGTATGAGGCCGCTGAGCCCGGTGCTAACGGTGCGGGGACTGGTGGTGGTGGTGGTGGTGGAAGCCACGGCAACAACAATGAACCTCCCCATGAACCACATTTGCCACCTCCTCCCCCGTTTACCCCTGAGATGTTCCTCGCACAGCTGCTCGGGAGTCAGCGCAATGCGGAACAATCTCAGAAGAACATGGAAGATTTTCTGCGCACCATCGCCAACAACGTGCAACGTGGTAACAATCAAGGTGGTGGAATGGGAGTGAACCAATATAGCAGCTTCAAAGATTTCATGGACACCAGGTCGCCAGTATTCAAGGAAGCAACAGAGCCACTCGATGCTGAGGAATGGATCAACATGATGGAAGATAAATTCCGTGTGTTGAGGATGACTGAGGTGCTGAAAACGGAATATGCTGCACTTCAATTGCAAGGACCGGCGGGAATGTGGTGGAAGCACCATCGCACCACCTTCCCTCCAAATGCTCAGATTTCTTGGAGAGAGTTTGCTGAGGCCTTCCGCGGAGTCTATATTCCACCCGGGCTGACCGAAATGAAGTTGGGAGAGTTTCTGGCATTGAACCAGGGTACCAAAACCGTGACGCAATACCTACATGCCTTCAACAACTTGTGTCGCTATGCTCCCGACATGGTTGACACAGATGCCAAAAGGATAGCTAGTTTTAAGAGGGGTCTCAATCCAAAAATGATGAAGCATGTTGGTACCAACAACCGCGTCAGATTCAATGACTTCATCAGCGACTGTCTGAAGCAGGAGAAGAATAACAACTGCCAGCACCGCAGCCAAGACACGCAAGAGAGCCTTTGAAGGTGGGCCATCTCAAGCTAGAGCACCTATGGGAGGTCGTCCTCCATATCGCCCATCGACACCTGGTGCTAGGTTTAGGCCACCTCAGCCAAGAAGTCAGAATTTCCGTGGACCTCAGAAGCCGTACAAGATGGCAGTATAGCCCAACAAAGCAGCCACAACTGCGGTACAAGGCAGTTCCAAGGGAACTGTGGGATCTGTCAGGACAGTAAGAGGACCTTGCTATAACTATGATCAACTCGGCCATTTCTCGAGGTTTTGCCCTTATCCGCCCAAGAAGAAGCAACAGACCTATAATGCTCGAGTGCATAGCACAACTGTGGATGAGATTCCTGAGGGAGAGCCCGTCACTTGCTGGTAAGTTTCCTGTCAACGAAAACCCTGCAGTTGTTCTATTTGATTCTGGATCATCGCATTCTTTTATGAGTCAAGCATTTGCACAGAAACATGGACAACTATGCATAGAATTGGGTTATGGGTACCGTATAAGTTCAGCAGGGGCTGATGTTTTGACCAACCGGATGGTTCGAGGGGCAACCCTTGAATTAGGTAGCAGGAAGTTCCAAGTGAACTTGATAGTTATGCCTGGGTTAGTCTTGGATGTCATTATAGGGATGAATTGGATGAAGGATTGGGGAGCAGTCATAGATACGGGAAGTTGAGTACTTACCCTTAAGGATCCCCTGGGTGAGGGTACTTTTCAAGTACTATTGCCTCGAAGAACAGACCTTATAAGTGTTACATGTGCTATGGCAGTCATCCCTATTCATCAGATTCTGGTAGTGTGTGAATTCCCAGACGTATTCCCGGATGAGCTACCTGGTCTTCCGCCAGATAGGGAGATTGAGTTTGGAATTGAGCTAGTCCCCGGAACAGCTCCGATTTCAAGGAGACCCTATCGGATGCCTCCAGATGAGTTAGCTGAGCTGAAGAAGCAATTAGAAGATTTGTCAAAAAAGGGGTTTATTCGACCAAGCAAGTCTGAATGGGGATGTCCCACCTTATTTGTGAAAAAGAAGAAAGAGGGCACGTTGAGAATGTGCGTAGATTATAGGCCACTCAACGCTGTGACCATCAAGAATAAATATCCCTTGCCTTATATTAATGTTCTATTTGACCAATTATCCAAGGCCAAGGTGTTCTCAAAAATAGATTTGAGATCCGGTTATCATCAGATTAAGATTAGGCCACAGGATATACCAAAAACTGCATTTTCCACCAGATACGGGTTGTATGAGTATCTTGTCATGTCTTTTGGCTTGACAAATGCTCCTGCACACTTTATGTTTTTGATGAATACAGTTTTCATGCCAGAATTGGATAAGTTTGTGGTAGTGTTCATCGATGACATTCTGGTGTACTCCGAGAATGAGAAGGACCATGAAGAGTATCTGAGAACTATCTTGACCAGACTTAGAGATCATCAATTGTATGCTAAGTTTAGCAAATGCGAATTCTGGTTGAAGGAAGTTCCTTTCCTTGGTCACATTTTGTCAGAGAATGGAGTTTCAGTCGATCCAAGTAAGGTGCAAGAAGTTATGAATTGGAAAGCACCGACCACAGTTCCTGAGATTAGAAGTTTCTTAGGACTAGCGGGTTATTACCGTCGCTTTATACCAGATTTCTTGAAGATCGCCAAACCGATGACAAGCCTCCTTCAGAAGGATCATAAGTTTGTGTGGACAGAAGGGTGTGAAGCAGCTTTCCACACTTTGCGGAAACTGTTGACCACTGCTCCTGTTCTAGCACAACCAGATATTGAGAAACCATTTGATATGTTTTGCGACGCATCGAAGACTGGATTGGGTTGTGTTCTTATGCAAGAAAGGAGAGTCATAGCTTATGCATCACGTCAATTGAGAAAGCACGAGGTCAACTATCCAACACATGATCTTGAACTTGCTGCAGTTGTGCATGCCCTAAAAATTTGGAGACATTATCTACTTGGTAATGTGTGCAATATTTTCATGGATCACAAGAGTCTTAAGTATATCTTTACCCAACCAGAGCTAAACATGAGACAGCGCAGATAGTTGGAATTGATAAAGGATTACAACTTAAATGTGCAATATCATCCTGGTAAAGCCAATGTAGTGGCAGATGCTTTGAGCAGAAAGTCACATTACTTGAATGTGCAGGCATTACTTGAAGATGGGTTCGATCTAATGCATCCTGCTGTGTTACATAGTATTCAGATTAGTTGCTCTTTGGAGAATAAGGTAATAGAAGGTCAGAAAACCGACAAGGGGATATTCCACATCAAAGAGAAAATAAAAGAAAAGAAGTCTCAACACTTCAAAGTGGATGAACAGGGCATGTTGTGGTTTGACGACCGTCTTGTGGTTCCCAAGGATCAAGAGCTTAGGAATAAACTCATGGATGAAGCTCACCTTTCTAAGCTATCTATCCATCCCGAAAGTAGTAAGATGTATCAAGAACTAAGATCTCGTTATTGGTGGACCAAAATGAAGAAAGAAATTACAGCATATGTTGTCAGATGTGACACATGTTGTCGAGTGAAAGCAATTCACATGAAACCTGCCGGTATGTTGCAACCCTTATCAGTCCCTAGTTGGAAGTGGGATGATATCAGTATGGATTTTATCATGGGTTTGCCCACTACTCAAAAAGGACATGATTCGATTTGGGTAATTGTGGACCGTCTTACCAAGACCGCTCATTTTTTGCCTGTCAAAATAGATTATCGACCACCTCAATATGCCGAGAGATATATCGCAGAAATTGTGAAGTTGCATGGTATACCAAAGACCATAGTATCTGATAGAGGCTCACAGTTCACGGCTCACTTTTGGGAACATTTACACAAAGGCTTAGGAACTAGTTTGATTCGCAGTACCGCTTATCATCCTCAGACAGATGGTCAGACTGAACGAGTGAATGCTGTTTTGGAGGATATGTTAAGAGCCTGTGTATTATCTTCTAAGGGATCATGGGAGTCATGGTTACCATTAGCCGAGTTTTCTTATAATAATAGTTATCAAGAAAGCATCAAGATGGCCCCATTCGAAGCTTTATATGGCAGAAAATGTAGAACACCAATGAATTGGGTCGAGCCTGGTGATTGAAGGTATTATGGCATTGACTTTGTAGAAGAAGCCGAGAAGAAAGTTCATATTATTCAGCAGAATATGAAAGCTGCCCAATCACATCAGAAAAACTATGCAGACAGAAGAAGGAGACCCCTTGTGTTTGAAGTTGGTGACTATGTTTATCTGAAAGTCACGCCAATGAAGAAGAAAAGGTTTGGAATCCGAAGAAAGCTTGCCGCGAGATTCATAGGACCATACAAGATCTTGGAACAAAGAGGTCCGATAGCCTACAAGTTAGAGTTACCTGAAACAATGAGTACCGTTTTCCCTAGTTTTCCATGTATCCCATCTCAAGAAATGTTTGCGTGTTCTAGAGGAAAGAATAGAACCTCGAGGTATTCAACTCAAATCAGATTTGGTGTATCGTGAACAGCCAGTCCGGGTGTTAGGCACGAAGGAATGTGCTACTCAGAATAGTGTGGTGAAAACATACAAGATACAGTGGGATCATCATGATGAGGGAGATGCAACTTGGGAAACAGGAGAGTATCTACAAAAATCTTATGAATGAATTTTATAACAAATGGTTCGTAACCCAAATCTCGGGACGAGATTTTTATAAGGGGGGAGGGCTGTAACACCCCTGGTGTTAGTCTTGCCTAATTGCACTTGCATTTCCTGATCACAGCGCATCATTCATCCATTCATGAGCATATATCACTTGAAACATGGGAAACGTGACTTTGAAACAAAAGTATCATTTCAATTGTTTTTCATCGTTTCAGTACCTTTAGTGCTTGATTTTTGTATGACCAATGTGTGGTATGGCTAAATATATTTCCAAACATCTTAGCTATGCTTAGAAAGTCATTAGGAACAATGTTCATGTTGATCATTTTGCCTAATTAAGATTTCCAAATCATGGTTTGACTTGTTTTGACCCTAGGACTTTTTGGTTTGACTGTTCAAAAAGTACCACTTAGAATGTTTACATGTCTGAGCAACCTAAAACAAAGTTGTAGAAAAGTATATGAGGGACAAAAAGTATTTTATGACCAAGTCATGAAAATGTGCACAACATGCTCAAAATGGTCCCACAAGTCAGAAATTGTGTTGAGTTCAACACTTAGAATATTTCTAAGTCAAAAGTCAGATTCCAGTTTCATGTACTCAACTTTGGCTCGATATAACTTGTGATCCAGTGAGATTTAGGTCTTGGTCCTGTAACATGATTTGTAGCTGGTACTTAGAGCTATAACTTTCATTTCTACTATTTTCGCTAAGGACCAACGGATTAGGAGTTAGAGCCTCACCAAATGGCGCTGTCAGTCAGTTCATTGTTCGCTGAATCATAGCTACAGTACCCTGACCGTTTCAGAACCTCACCGCCGCGTGGAGGGACACTCGTCGCCAGGCCTTCTGCTCTGAGCTGGCCACTGTGCCACAGGCTTCCTGACGCTGCTGGCCGAGTCTTGAGCACCCCGCGCGCCTGCCAGACCAACTCGCCCGCCCATTTTCATTTCCTTCGCCGCAGCGCTCTCTCGCAGCAACAGCGCGCCGGCTCCTCCATCGATGCCGAGCAAGCGCCGTCGCCCAGCGCGCTCACCGCCGTGAAATCGCCACCTCCAGTTAGCGCTCAGCTCCGCCTTCACCTCCCCTAGCTATTCCATCTCGCCGTCGAGCCGGAGAACCCAAGGTAGTGGCCCCATTTGAGTTTCCGCCGCCGCCACAACTCGCCGGAGTTGGAGCTCACCGTGGCTAGCACAGCACAGCTCCTCTCTTCCTTCCCTAGCTCCCACCTTGTCTTCTCCGTCGCGCACTGTTACTCGGGTGATGATGCCACCGTCCCCGCCGGCCCAGTCTGGCCGGAACGCGGCCGCGCACCGCAGTGCGCCATGGCCGAGCCACCGAGCTCCGTGGCTGGGGTGCTTAGGGGTCAGTAGGGAGCGAGGTTAGAGTACCAATAGACGCGGTTCATCACGTAGGGCACGCCGGTGCCATCGGTTTCGTCGGGGAGATCACAGTCGGCGAGCTCGACCATCGCCGCGCTGTCGTGTGCCGTCTCCCCTATTCTGTGTCAATGACACGCGGGTCCCGCGCGTCAGTCGCCGAGCCAAAGGCGGGAGCCAGGCTTGGGCTGCGCTGTGTCGTGGGCCGTCGGATCCCTTCGGGCCGGCCCAGTATTGCTTAAATGATTTGTTTTCATTTATTCTTTATTATTTGAAATCTGAAATGGTTTGAAAAATGTTTGGGTGCTCAAATTTGCTCCAAATTTGTTAAAACAAATTTTGCTAGGTTCCTTATTATCAGATCTACTTGAGAAAATTATTGCATGTCATTTTTGGGATACTTTTCTGTAGGATTCTATTTAATCATGTATATTGCTGATAACTTGAAAAATATGTAGAAAAATCTATAGGCTTCAGAAAAATATGATTCCAAGTTTGTTAATTTTCTTGTGTCATGTACTTCTTAGGAAAAATATGTTTCATGCATGTGCTGTGAGAAAATTTTGAGGTGTAGTTCAAGTACCTTTAATGGCTGATTTTTATTATTTTTGCTAGAGAGCAAACTTTGTATAAAACATGCATGTGATAATTTTTGGACAGTCATTATATGCTATGAAGAACCTAGGAAAAATATTAATTCTATTGTTTGACACTTTTCATAGTACAAAGTAATTTCATGCTCATTTTTATGCTATAGCTTGTCATTTTTGTGTAGGATAGTTTACTTATCCAAATGCCATGAAATTTCTATGGTAGTCTGTTTAGGATAGTATTATGCTACTGTAATTTTCTCAGATTTTTAGTAGCATCAAAAATATATGTTGCTATTCAAGCCTATTATTAATTAGGGTTTAAGTAAGTGTTGCTTTAAGTGTGATTAAGAAATTAGTAAAACTTTGGTGTATCTTTGAAGCATTTAATAAAATATGTTGACTTAACATATTAGTAGTAGAAGAGAATGCAGTAGATGACATGTGCTTATAGTATAGTTTCTTGGATGATGTTGACTACCTTGCATTTCAACATATCCATTGCATTCATCTCCTTCGATGCACCGTTTGCATAATCACTTACACGCATTGCATCATACAGGATCGCAAACCAAGAACCCAGTCGTCATACCCGAGGAGCCAGAGGAGCAGCTCGAGGTGCAGCAGCAGGAAGTGCCAGAAGCCGACGAGGAGGACGTTGAGGAACTTTCGGAGTGCCCCGATCACCGTCCAAGCTCCTTCGAGAGAGGCAAGCCCCAGAGCATTTTTCTCCCAGTTTGCGATTATTTAATTAAATGCTTTACTTTAATTGATGCATTACGTTCAGGAGTTGTTTGCAACCGTTGCTGCATTATACCTTGTCTACCTTTGTTATACTATATCCTTGTTACCCTGGTATCCGCAGTCAAGTCAATGCTTAGCTGGCTTAGACCGGTAGAAGTCAGGTGATTTCCTGTCACCTGCGAGCTATAGGTGGTTACCTGGATCTGCTTGGATGACTATGAAGTCATGGTATAACTAAGTGTTAAATGAAGTTGAGACCGGACGGAGACTTACAGAGTTTTGGACTGTAGTGTTTCCGTCTGTGTCGATTAAGGACCGACCGTTGTTGGGCCTCGAGTCATGTTGAACGTATGCCTTACATTTAGCTGGCCGGATAAAGTACCTTCCGACCGTGAAGCTGGGAGATTTTTCGGGCCGAGTAGATTGCCCGCAACGCACTGTGCCGGAGCAGGTGTGGTAGGACACGGGGGCGGGATGATAAGACCAAAGTACAGTCGGTCGGCCCCCGGGTACATGTGGTTCCTGGCAAACTCGAGATTCCTAGAAAGTTGACTCGGTGATCAATATCTCACTTTAGCGGGTGAGTGAGGTTTGTGTAAGGAATAAATCACCAGCTGGTTAGGAATCGATTCGAATCGCCATCGCTCCTGGACAGTGAGCACTTGACTTGAGTTACTTCATCGTAGTAAATGTTATGGAACACTTGGACAGTTATAATGAATATGACAGTATGGAAGTTGTTTAATGATCATTGGTTATCATTATCTGCTTAATCACGTGTTTACTCTAGTATAGGTGCAAATCTAGTTGATAGGTTAATAATAATTAACTTGGCAATAATGCTTTTAGAAAGGTTCTTGAAATGCTAAAAATGCTTCTTTTTGCAAATGAGTCAGCTACCCTACTATAAAGCCCTTCATAATCCTTGGTGTCATTTATTTTCGGTTATGTCGGGTAAGTCTAGCTGAGTACCTTCTCGTACTCAGGGTTTTATTCCCACTTGTTGCAGATAGGTAGATGTATTACGGCTACTGTATCAACTGCCTTTATCCTGCGATGGGTGATGCTTAGGACCATGGGCATGGTCATTCCTTACGTCTCGTCTGATGCTTTTGTTTGGAGATGATCATTCGCTGCCACTCTATTTAAACTCCGTGTGTGTGTGTGTGTGGTTTGAACAAATGACTTCCGCTACTTTCATTCGAACTGGTTTGTAATAACTATGTTAAAACTCTGATGTATTTGAGATTGTGAACTTTTATGTAATATGTGATGGTGACCGATAAACTTATTATGATCATGGCTGGGACACGAGTTGGTTTGAAATCCTTCGTGATTTCACGGACTACCGGGTTATACGGGCTTAAGTTTGTTCAATCGTCTGCTCTGGTGGATGATTTGCTTACTTAATTTCATATAATTGGTCGGTTCTGTTACAAGTGGGACTGAGCGGATGGACACATGTGAGGAGTTTTTTTAGAGAGAACGTGCGTGTCCGGATGGGGCGGACATGCATGGCCAAGGATTATCAAAACACAAAAGATCAGTGCCAATCCCAGGGTCCCCCGTGCATGAGCGCATCCTCTATGTCCATTCCAACTGAAGTGGAGTGGAGAATGCTGTGTTGTCCATCTGAAGTGGAGAATACCCAGCAAACAGATACCTGAAGTTAAATTGCTTGCGTAATTTTACCTTAGCTTACAAACATTTCATTGCATCGGAGTTACAAGTTTATTCTTGTACAGTGAACAAAGATTTTTAATGATTAACATTTCATGGAACACAGGTTTTTCAACCAGAACCAGAAAACAAGCAAACATAGAACCACAAATAAAAGCATTGCTGAGTATTTTTTTTATAAATAGATAGTAACAATAGAAATAGGTGCTAGAAGGACAGAGGACATGAAATCAGAAGAAACTATATAGGGCCCACGAGGGCAGGTGGCATATATGATGTGTCACAGGGGTACGAACTTCGCTGACATTTCAGATAACACGAATTAAGCGAAGATCTCTCTGACAAGCCAATCCAAGCTGGGATAAGCAAAGTAGAGGATAAAAAATGAGGGCAGTGTAAACAAAAACAGTGATAAGGGCATATAGGACCAGAACAGCAGCACTTGCAGGGACAACATAAAGGACTATCAGCAGGAAGATTATCACAAGCGGAAACTTGGCTGTCAGCTGCATGAAGCACACCATAAGCTTTTGCAGAGAAGCATTAATGTTGTCAGTGTGGAAAATGTTATGGACGATGCTTGTATCTCTGGCAGAAGAGCTCTCTGATCATACAGTAGCATTTCTTTGGTGTTGATGACTAGAACTTGTGCCAGCACTTGAATGCCATGAGGAATGATGCCCGTCGTGATTAGTGGAATGGAATTTTGCTCTCTCACCAGTTCATGCTCTCGACCATCCAGAGTAGAAAGTAGTTCTTGCGTGGGAACCTGAGGTTGCCCTTGTAATCCAGACGGAAAGACAACAGGTTGCACCAGGGGCATGAGATGAACAAAGGTAGCTGGATAGGAAGGGACGGAAACTTGACAACTGCCTAGTGAAGACCAAGGATGCAGTTTTTGCACATTGTGTGGCCACACCACAAGACATAGGGAACATTCTCCACAAGGTTGAAGGATTCCCAGCATATTGGACAATCAAGGCCTTCCTCTCTAGCTTGTACATGAAGAAACTTCATCATCAGAACAATCTGGATTGGATATGCTGCATTTTGAGGGTTGTGCCTTTTTCTTTAAGCTTCCAACTATGGCATTTGATGCAAAGCTCCACATGATGTCCTCACCAAACAAATCTGAGAAAACAATCTTCAGTATTTGATAGAATGCAATCAATACTTGGGGTAAAGATATGACTGGCTCCTGTATGGTTGACCACAAAATCCACTATATATATGCATAAGACAAATATTAGACACAAAATCCAAGTTCTAAAGACAAAGAAAGCTTATACGCAGAAAACATTCTGAAACTTAATAGGTTGAAAATCGTAAACTATACATCAACCAGATGTCTACACAATGAATCACCACAATCAGAGAGTTACGTCTGGTTCTTAAAGGATTCAGAAAAAATTCTGATGAAAAATACAAAACTGGCCTAGGTCACGCAGAGAAACAGCAATACAACATCCTGATGCATTGATAATTATTCAAATCGCACATGAATCGGGAAAAACATTCGTCTGTGGTCGGTAGCCTTTTCTTCTTCAAAAGAAGGCAACGATATCCCATGCCCCAATGGCCAATTAAAAAAATCGAGCGGTGGGGGAAGAACCAACCCTAGGGCATTATAATTAAGAAGGGACCATATGACCTGGGATGAGACCCCCCTCCCCCCCCCCAACACACACACCCTGGCCCATGGCCATTTATAGGGCCAAACCAAACTTGGGGCGGCTAACACTGTTACCCAGGCCAGCGCAGTGTACCATTACCGGGGCCAGCGATGCACCACAGACATAAGCCAGCGAGCACAGAGAGGGGGGTTTTTTTGGGTGCAATACCGGGTTCGAACCCCGGTTGGTAGGCACGACCACGATGAACCACACCACTGAACTATCGCTCAATTTGCAACCCCAATGGCCAATAATATGAAAAGGAAAACAGCTTCTTCTGCTACTCTTGTTACTTTTTGAATTTAGAAGGGATACATAGATGGAGCATCAGATTCTAGTCCTACATGAGAATTTATGTTTAAAATCAACAGCAGTTGATTATATTCTGTAACACATAAACTAAAAGAAACTGATTAACAGCTCCAAAGTCACATTAAAGAACAGGGGACAGTCAGCATTGGGTTCTGTGAGAGCAAATGAGCTTAAGACATGTCAATACAAAATGTATTTACAAGTTACAAGAGCGCATTGGATACATAGGCGTATGAATTGGAAGAAGTAACAGATCCTAGAAGGCTACAACTGGAAGAGTGTACTGCGCCCAACTTTGAAATATAGAATAACAAAATTCAGGATTGTGAATTTACTTGTAGATGCACAGAAACCAAAATTGGGCTGTTTTTAATTCATCCAAGTCAGAACAAAAACAACAATCCTAAAAATAGGATGTGATTTGTCATTCAATGGACTTGCAAAAGTGCAACATTGCAACAGAAGAGATGTTCATCATCATATAGCATCCAGAGCATATCCTTTCAATAGGTTTGTTTAAGACAGCTTCAACAAAGAGATAGGCTAGCTAACAGGTAATGAGGATGCACCAATTCCCAGATAAAACCTCATAATCAACCTTGCAGCCTAGCTAGACGATTGGGACTATTCTATGCTCTATCCTCTTGCAACTTTCAGTTACCGTGGTGTATTTGTAAACGACCCCTGGCCTGTTTTGGTGCATAGTGCACCCCGTGAACATGAGATCCCAACATATGTATGTATCACACGAAATTACTGTGTCTACCGGTTGCCCCCAAAATGACAATTATCAGCAGTTCATATCAGTGTTAACGCTCCCACCAAAACATGAACCAACCCTAACCTAACCAATATTTTGATATTTTCACATCCATTCCCCTCCCTTTCGTATGCACAAGGCGCCCACTCCCTCGAGACGAACGTTTCAGGATACAAATACAGCCATCGGATATTCGAATGCCATTAATCCATGATTGACAATTCAACTTGAGCACGAGCCATGCGTCCCATCCCAGTAAGCAGAAATTGTCAACAAGTATGTAAGCGCAGGCAGGAATTGGGACGCGAATCAGGCAGGCCACAAGAGTATTAGGGGAAGGAGGCGGCGACGGCTTACCAAGGAAGGACTCGGATCTCTCTGTCTAGCAGAGCACAGGGTGGGGGGAGTGTCGCGGGAGATAGCCTACGGTGATCACGATGGTGGTCATCTCAGCGAAGGCCGCCGCCCCCTAATTGCCGCGTCGCGAGGTCGAACGATGGAGGTCAAGAGGCGAGAGAAAGGAGCAGTGGACGGGCGGAAGAGGGGGAAGAAGGCCCACGCGGCCACGCCCCTGCGGCAGAAGATACACAGTGCTACCGTGCGGCCCGTGCCGTGTGCAAGATCTGGGTCGCTCGCTCCCTCCTTTGGACGGCTTGGACGAAGCGCCTCCTGTTGTACTTGTAGATCGATGAAGGGAACAAAGTGGTGGGTGACGTGCTCACGTCACATCATATTCTGCCATTAGAAAATGCCGTCCCCGGAATCATGTGAAGGATCAAACGAGAAGAGCGCGTGGTAGCGACCTCAAACGAGATCTCTGCCCTGACAGGCGGCCCACAACTGCAAGAGGCAAGAGGGCCGTTGTGACGACGATACAACGAAACGGAGACGAGAGCAACGGCAAACGCTCCGCCTCTGTCGCGGCAAACGCTGCAATCCCGTGGTGCTTCCTGACTCAGGATCCATGCATGCTAGGATCAGGAGATTCCTATCAAAGAAACTACTCGCGGATCAAGCAGCGGTTACTTGCGCCGTCGCAGGCACGCATGGTTGATCCTTTCTCCTGTCAAGCACGAAACGTCGCCCATGCGCCATGACTGAAAAAATGCCGCAGGCAATGAGACAATTGGCCTCGTTCCCTTAGCTAAAAAACAAATCAAAACAATGTTCTATCTGATTTATTGTAAAAGAAAAATACTAGTTTGACTGAAAAACAACTGAAAAATATAGATTGACGAACATCGCATACAGAGATACCTCGGGTGCTACTACTATGATGTCTGAACACACCTCGGTCCGATCCCAGACAAACCGGACAGCAAATGACAATGATACTGAGGTTCCGATTCGTTTTTTATCTTCAGAAAAAGAAACTAGTAAACCTGACTTGTATTACATCGATGTAGCTGCACATCCGGAACACGAAAAACGATCCAACACTCTTCGCTCTTCTACTAAGAATGCAATTCGCTTTCTCGAATCCTAAGATTTACAGTCGCTGTCTTCGGATAACGAAAATACGAGGGCCAGAGAGAGCGGCACGACGACGAAGGCGCCCAGCTTGAGCAGCTCCTCGGTGTCCTTGGAGATGGCGCCGATGCGAGACCAGTCGCCGCTGTACCTGCGGAGCACCAGCAGCAGCTACCCACTGTAAGGTCCGAGCAGCAGGCATGGCAATGCCGGGATAGCGCGGCGCAACCACTGGAGGCGTGCGCGTGGAAGCTCACCCGGCGTCGACGAAGCCGAGGGCGAAGAGCGCGATGCCGGCCCGCAGCAGCACGGTCCGGGAGAGCACGCCGCCTCTCCGCCCGCCGGTCGTCCTCGTCCTCGTTCGCTGCCTTCTTCTTCGCGCTGCACGGCCAGAGGCGGCGGCCCCGCGCTGCCCGCCGGGGCGTGAGCTGGTGCGGCAGCGGCGGGACGGGAGCGCAAGCAACGGTGCTGGCGCCGGCGTGCAGACGCAGCATGCCGTTCAGCTGGTGCCGGGCGGCGTGCGCTGTTTGAGCGGCTGTGCCTGGCTTTTTTTATCGCTCGTTGGTTCTCGGCCACACGTGTGTTAGCAGCAAAGCCAGCAAGCTGCAAGGGGCTTGCACACACTTTTGTAGCTCTGCCGAAAGCGCCGTGCGGGCAAACTATGGCTGTCCAATGTCCTTCGACATTGTCGCTGACCACCGAAGACTTCGAGTAAATTTGTGGAATGGTAGAGTAGAGTAGTAGACACTACGGCTGCGTTGATTTCTCCTCGCACCGTGAGTTTGAAGCTCCACCGCAAGTCGCATTCTCCAATTCGACCGATTCGGGGTTTTTTCCCCAGAAATTTAACGAAGACTCGCGTCCAAAAATTCGGAGAACATGCTTGGTTTTAGGTGGTCGGTCACCGGAACAGACTACTAGCGTGCGTTTGGTTGTGGACTCCTGGGATGGGTTGGATGTATCATAGTTGACCTTTGTTTTGGTTAGGGCTAGCTTATCCCATGTTTTATGTTTGGTCGGCGATAAATCGAACAGGTAGATCCTGACATGTGAGTCCTGCACGTCATTCTCTTAGCCCTTCTTCTTCCCTAGGTCATCGTGCGGCTAGCCCATGCTCGTCCCCGTCTGGCCAGCCCAGACCCTACTCCCCTACGCCCCCACGGCCATGGCACATCTCCTCCGCTGCGCTCCCACGGTCATGGCTCTGTTGTGCATCTCCTCCTGTTGTGCGTCCCCACGGCCATGGCGCATCTCCTCCGCTACATGGTGAGCGCCGTTGCGCCCCCACGACCGTCGCCTGGGAGTCAGTTGGTCGTAGAGAGGAGCGAGCGGCGGCCGTGCTTGGCCTGCTGTCGTGCTCCCTTGCATCACTAGGGAGACGAACTCGAGGGAGATGCGTGCGTTCGACGTGGGTCAACCTCGTCCACCCGATTTTGCGGTACTGAGGAAACCCGCATGCTCTCCTGGGTTCGACCCTAACCCCATGAACTCCGATCCAAACACCCAAAAAACTAGGTCCAACCCAATTGATCCCCCATCCAAACACATGCTTAATTTCCTCGAGTTTGGAACACGATATGAAATCTATAACAACATCATGGAAACACGAGTTGATAGTGCTTGGTTTCGAATTGGACGGTTACAGATTCAACGACAGTACGTTTCAAGCCTGTTGGAACTGACAATAAAAGTTGTTTTAGCACCAACAACAAGTGTGGTTTAGTAGCAATCTACTTTGTAACATGGCTATATAACGTTAGTTCTTAAAACACGTGTGGGACAAATAAGACTTTGGTTTAGCTTCTCTTTGAAACACGTGATATGAAAATATACTGGAATAGGAAAAATACAAGAATCGATGTGCCATTTGTTTATCAAATATAGAAACTAAAAACACAAGAAAAGAGATGAGGGGGCCTTTGGTAGCATATGAGGGAAAACAAAGGTTTCTTATGCTCCCAATTTTGAATTTACCGCCAAACACACGAATCACACCTCGGATGGGATCGAGCGACGCGCGCGAGAAGTTTATTTTCATGCTAAGAATTTTTCCAAGAGGCCTCTTGTTTTCATGTGGAATCAAAGCCATAGGAGTGCAATCCCGTGAAATGCTTCCTATTCTTTCACGTGAACAAAAGGTGTGTAAAGAAAAAAATCAAAAAAGGAAGATGAATCATTCAAAAATCCTTTGTCATTTCTTTATTCCAAATGGCCCATTAGATTTAGAAGGTGATAGATAGATGGCATGTACATCCTTAAGATGTGGTTCTATACAAATGGCAAGCGGCTGTATAAAGTGTGTGTTCGTTGTCCTTGTCTAAAAATAATGTGCTTCTCATGGCAAAGTCTCGTGCATGACACTAGTCAATCTTGTCGTTTTGTGGTACGAAACCTATGATGGCATTGTGAAAACATGAGTTGATATAATAATACATGAATAATAGTGTCATGGTGTATACAAAATAGTGCTTGGTTTAGGTTCAGTTATAGATTCAATGATAATACGTTTCAAGCCTAACAAAACCAACAATAAGTGTCGTTTAATAGCAACCCATTTTATGACGTGGCTACGTAATACTAATACTTAAAACACACGTGAGACAAATAAATGCTTTGGTTTAGATTTAGAAGGTGATAGATAAATGGTGCATATATCATGAAGACGTGGCTACGTAGCACTAGGTTTTAGAACACATGTGAGACAAATAAATTTTTTTTGGTTTCGATTTAGAGGGTAACATATAGATGACGTATACATCCTCAAGATGAATGGCCGTTAAGGCAGGAACATGCTGTTTTAAGTTTGTCTCCACGTCTATGAGTGTTGTTTCCGTTGCCACTCGGTAACCTCCAACATCCAGTTAGGAATTTGGATTTAGGACTGTGATTCTGATTCTGATTTCAATTTCTACTAGGACGGACTATACTCATGACTCATGCACCTCAGTTTACAAATTACAATCTACACGCAAGTTTCCGAAAAATCCAATCCAAACCCCCCCATTCCACGCGCATCTAGCAAGTCCCTACAGCGTAGCACGGCGGATGCTCCCGCTCGAACCCAAAAAGGCCCCACGCGGCCACGCCGCATCGAAGTGTTTGAGACGTTTGCCCCCGGTGCATCCCCACGGCGGCACGGCCCAAACCAAACACCGACCCGAACCGCACGTCTCCTCGCCCTCCCCAACACAACCCTCCCCTTGTCTTCCCCTCCTCTCCTCACGCCGACCACTCCCTTCCTCATCGCCGCCGCCGCCGCCGCCGCTTACTCATCCCCACAACCGCATCGATCCATAGCTCGCGCTAGGTTTTCCGCCCGACCCCCTCCTGGGGATCCACCGGCCTGGCTCGATTCGTGCCGAGGGCGGCTGCTCCGAGCTCTTAGCCACCCGTCGCCGCTCTTCTACTAAGAATGCAATTCGCTTTCTCGAATCCTAAGATTTACGGTCGCTGTCTTCGGATAACGAAAATACGAGGGCCAGAGAGAGCGGCACGACGACGAAGGCGCCCAGCTTGAGCAGCTCCTCGGTGTCCTTGGAGATGGCGCCGATGCGAGACCAGTCGCCGCTGTACCTGCGGAGCACCAGCAGCAGCTACCCACTGTAAGGTCCGAGCAGCAGGCATGGCAATGCCGGGATAGCGCGGCGCAACCACTGGAGGCGTGCGCGTGGAAGCTCACCCGGCGTCGACGAAGCCGAGGGCGAAGAGCGCGACGCCGGCCCGCAGCAGCACGGTCCTGGAGAGCACGCCGCCTCCCGCCCGCCGGTCGTCCTCGTCCTCGTTCGCTGCCTTCTTCTTCGCGCTGCACGGCCAGAGGCGGCGGCCCCGCGCTGCCCGCCGGGGCGTGAGCTGGCGCGGCAGCGGCGGGACGGGAGCGCAAGCAACGGTGCTGGCGCCGGCGTGCAGACGCAGCATGCCGTTCAGCTGGCGCCGGGCGGCGTGCGCTGTTTGAGCGGCTGTGCCTGGCTTTTTTTATCGCTCGTTGGTTCTCGGCCACACGTGTGTTAGCAGCAAAGCCAGCAAGCTGCAAGGGGCTTGCACACACTTTTGTAGCTCTGCCGAAAGCGCCGTGCGGGCAAACTATGGCTGTCCAATGTCCTTCGACATTGTCGCTGACCACCGAAGACTTCGAGTAAATTTGTGGAATGGTAGAGTAGAGTAGTAGACACTATGGCTGCGTTGATTTCTCCTCGCACCGTGAGTTTGAAGCTCCACCGCAAGTCGCATTCTCCAATTCGACCGATTCGGGGTTTTTTTCCCAGAAATTTAACGAAGACTCGCGTCCAAAAATTCGGAGAACATGCTTGGTTTTAGGTGGTCGGTCACCGGAACAGACTACTAGCGTGCGTTTGGTTGTGGACTCCTGGGATGGGTTGGATGTATCATAGTACTTTGGTCTAGCTTATCCCATGTTTTATGTTTGGTCGGCGATAAATCGAACAGGTAGATCCTGACATGTGAGTCCTGCACGTCATTCTCTTAGCCCTTCTTCTTCCCTAGGTCATCGTGCGGCTAGCCCATGCTCGTCCCCGTCTGGCCAGCCCGACCCTACTCCCCTACGCCCCCACGGCCATGGCACATCTCCTCCGCTGCGCTCCCACGGTCATGGCTCTGTTGTGCATCTCCTCTGTTGTGCGTCCCCACGGCCATGGCGCATCTCCTCCGCTACATGGTGAGCGCCGTTGCGCCCCCACGACCGTCGCCTGGGAGTCAGTTGGTCGTAGAGAGGAGCGAGCGGCGGCCGTGCTTGGCCTGCTGTCGTGCTCCCTTGCATCACTAGGGAGACGAACTCGAGGGAGATGCGTGCGTTCGACGTGGGTCAACCTCGTCCACCCGATTTTGCGGTACTGAGGAAACCCGCATGCTCTCCTGGGTTCGACCCTAACCCCATGAACTCCGATCCAAACACCCAAAAAACTAGGTCCAACCCAATTGATCCCCCATCCAAACACATGCTTAATTTCCTCGAGTTTGGAACACGATATGAAATCTATAACAACATCATGGAAACACGAGTTGATAGTGCTTGGTTTCGAATTGGACGGTTACAGATTCAACGACAGTACGTTTCAAGCCTGTTGGAACTGACAATAAAAGTTGTTTTAGCACCAACAACAAGTGTGGTTTAGTAGCAATCTACTTTGTAACATGGCTATGTAACGTTAGTTCTTAAAACACGTGTGGGACAAATAAGACTTTGGTTTAGCTTCTCTTTGAAACACGTGATATGAAAATATACTGGAATAGGAAAAATACAAGAATCGATGTGCCATTTGTTTATCAAATATAGAAACTAAAAACACAAGAAAAGAGATGAGGGGGCCTTTGGTAGCATATGAGGGAAAACAAAGGTTTCTTATGCTCCCAATTTTGAATTTACCGCCAAACACACGAATCACACCTCGGATGGGATCGAGCGACGCGCGCGAGAAGTTTATTTTCATGCTAAGAATTTTTCCAAGAGGCCTCTTGTTTTCATGTGGAATCAAAGCCATAGGAGTGCAATCCCGTGAAATGCTTCCTATTCTTTCACGTGAACAAAAGGTGTGTAAAGAAAAAAATCAAAAAAGGAAGATGAATCATTCAAAAATCCTTTGTCATTTCTTTATTCCAAATGGCCCATTAGATTTAGAAGGTGATAGATAGATGGCATGTACATCCTTAAGATGTGGTTCTATATAAATGGCAAGCGGCTGTATAAAGTGTGTGTTCGTTGTCCTTGTCTAAAAATAATGTGCTTCTCATGGCAAAGTCTCGTGCATGACACTAGTCAATCTTGTCGTTTTGTGGTACGAAACCTATGATGGCATTGTGAAAACATTAGTTGATATAATAATACATGAATAATAGTGTCATGGTGTATACAAAATAGTGCTTGGTTTAGGTTCAGTTATAGATTCAATGATAATACGTTTCAAGCCTAACAAAACCAACAATAAGTGTCGTTTAATAGCAACCCATTTTATGACGTGGCTACGTAATACTAATACTTAAAACACACGTGAGACAAATAAATGCTTTGGTTTAGATTTAGAAGGTGATAGATAAATGGTGCATATATCATGAAGACGTGGCTACGTAGCACTAGGTTTTAGAACACATGTGAGACAAATAAATTTTTTTTGGTTTCGATTTAGAGGGTAACATATAGATGACGTATACATCCTCAAGATGAATGGCCGTTAAGGCAGGAACATGCTGTTTTAAGTTTGTCTCCACGTCTATGAGTGTTGTTTCCGTTGCCACTCGGTAACCTCCAACATCCAGCTAGGAATTTGGATTTAGGACTGTGATTCTGATTCTGATTTCAATTTCTACTAGGACGGACTATACTCATGACTCATGCACCTCAGTTTACAAATTACAATCTACACGCAAGTTTCCGAAAAATCCAATCCAAACCCCCCCATTCCACGCGCATCTAGCAAGTCCCTACAGCGTAGCACGGCGGATGCTCCCGCTCGAACCCAAAAAGGCCCCACGCGGCCACGCCGCATCGAAGTGTTTGAGACGTTTGCCCCCGGTGCATCCCCACGGCGGCACGGCCCAAACCAAACACCGACCCGAACCGCACGTCTCCTCGCCCTCCCCAACACAACCCTCCCCTTGTCTTCCCCTCCTCTCCTCACGCCGACCACTCCCTTCCTCATCGCCGCCGCCGCCGCCGCCGCTTACTCATCCCCACAACCGCATCGATCCATAGCTCGCGCTAGGTTTTCCGCCCGACCCCCTCCTGGGGATCCACCGGCCTGGCTCGATTCGTGCCGAGGGCGGCTGCTCCGAGCTCTTAGCCACCCGTCGCCGCTGTAGCCCGCTGCTGCGGGGGTGCTCTACCGTCGGCTGCCGCTGGTGTCGGGAACTAGGGTTTTGGGTCCGCCAGGCGGAGGAGGGTGCATTGGTTGGCGCGCGCATGGGGATGGTGCCCAACGGGCTCCTGCCCAGTGCGTCCGCTGGGGTGACGCGGCGGCTCGACCCCGAGCGCTGGGCGGTCGCGGAGGACCGCACGGCGGAGTTGATCGCGCGCATCCAGCCCAACGCGTACTCCGAGGGGCGGAGGCTGGCCGTGTACCACTACGTGCAGCGGCTCATCATGAACTGCCTCTCCTGCCAGGTAGGGTACCTGCTTACCAAGTGGTCCGATTGCCCACCACAGGTAGCAGTGGAGATTAGCATCTGTCTGAAGTAGAACGCTCTTAGATGGCAGCGAGGACTGCTGTGTGGATGCTTAGATGAGACTGCTACTTTAGAACTGGCTAGCGTAATAATCGATGTTTTACTTTCTGTTTGTTATTCAAATGTTTGTCTGAGCAACCGAAGCTTATTCTGGACAGAGTGCTCGCTGGAAATGGCGGCTTATGGTTCCAGAGGGCCTCTGGTCACTTGACACCAATGCTTCGGATCTGATGCTTGTTTAGAAGCATGAAGCTTTCATACAACGGGGATGACTGGGAAAAAGTAATCTGTGCATTGGGGAAGAGCATGAAGAAAGATCCGGGATATAGTGTATAGTTGAACTGTAATTCCCCTCTTTATACACATTCCTGTGACATGAGGTGTATGAAAAATCCTGTTTAATAGTTATAAATCAATAGCCATATGTGGCTGTATGAAAATCCTGGCTTGTCTGTTGGGATGAGCATTTGCTGTGCAGCCTAGGAGTAGGAGGTGCGTCGGGATACCACTTTTACCTTACTTCATGCTTCTTTGATGATTGAAATAGACCTGTTTGTTTGTCTTATGCATGTCAGGGGGGATTTTTTTCACTAGCATTTTGGACGTTCCTGCTCTTATCTTCAGCATCCAGTTATCCAGTTGACTTTATATGCTTCACAGAGAATTGGTCTCTTCCTCTCTGCAGGTTTTTACCTTTGGGTCGGTCCCTCTCAAGACTTACTTACCCGATGGTGACATTGATGTCACTGCTTTTAGTAATAGTGAAGAATTAAAGGAGATTTGGGCAAATCTTGTCCGGGATGCATTGGAACGTGAAGAGAAGAACGAAAATGCTGAATTTCATGTAAAAGAAGTGCAGTATATTCAGGCAGAGGTATTTTTCCCTGTGATATCTCTTTTAGTTGCTGTATAAGCTTCAGAGAAGCTCAATACGAGGTTACGCCTCTGCCAAATGTGTACCTATAATAGAGTTTAAATTAACATCATGGGCTCATGGCTTACGACTTTATGATCGTGTTGAAGTTATTACCAGAAGTTGCCTATTGCATGCTGTGCCATATGAATCTGTACAGAACCGAAAGTAACAAAATATCTAAGTTAAACTTCAGTTTAGTATGTGGCCATCGCTCCTTTAATACAGTTCTTTGCAGAATGTAGTGTGGGCAAAATCGCTATGCTAATATACTATTAAATTTTAGGAGGATTATGTTTTTGAAGACACTTCTAGCATCAGCCTTAGTTCTTAGTACAAAAAAAATGCATCTGATTCCTTTTTTCTTGCTCCCTTCCCTTGTCTTCCTTCGGGGAATATACCATGTTTAAGGATTTGCCACTTGTATACATATTTTTTCATACATTTGTGTCGTTCTCTCATGTTCCATGTATCATGTACAGGTCAAGATTATAAAGTGTCTTGTGGAAAACATTGTTGTTGACATCTCATTTAATCAAGTCGGTGGACTATGCACACTATGTTTTCTTGAAGAGGTGTGTTCTTACTCCAAATCCAGCTTAATTTGTATATACAGAGCATGTGCTTGAAACTTTACCATTTATATCTTATAATCCTGTAAAAAAATTATGTTGGCTTGGTTCGGCTGTTCAAATATGATTGATTTTCTGCCTATATTTGCTTCTAATGATTCTGCATTTTAATAGATTGACAACTTGATCAGCCGAAACCATTTATTCAAGAGGAGTATCATATTGATAAAGGCATGGTGTTTCTACGAGAGTCGTATTCTCGGAGCTCACCATGGCCTTATATCTACTTACGCATTGGAGACACTTGTTCTGTACATATTTCATATATTCAACAACTCTTTCACCGGACCTCTTGAGGTGACTTTACTTTCTCGTCTTTTATACGTATATCCTGACATTAAGCCAGTGCTTATTTTCTATTTGTGCATGTGCAGGTGTTGTACCGCTTCTTAGAATTTTTCAGCAACTTTGATTGGGAGAAATTTTGTTTGAGCTTGTGGGGCCCAGTTCCTATTAGTTCACTTCCAGATATGACTGGTAATCCATATGTATAGCTTTGTTTTGATAGAGCAATGCTTGATTGAGACATGGACGTTTTGATCATTCATGTTACATCATGCAGCGGAACCCCCACGGATGGACAGTGGTGAATTGTTGCTGAACAAGTCCTTCCTGGATACTTGTAGTTCTGCATATGGAGTTGTGCCTCGCACCCAGGAGAACCAGGGTCAACCATTTGTTTCAAAACATTTTAATGTTATTGATCCTTTACGTGCAAACAACAATCTTGGAAGAAGTGTCAGTAAAGGTAACTATGAAGTAGGAACATGCTTTAAGATTTATGTTACTGGTGAATTGAACGGAGTACATGTTCTTTGGTAGTTTGGCTTCAATTATTTCCATACAATTGATGGTGTGCTGCTTTTGATTTAATGATTTTTACTGTGATTCTGTGGTATTTGTAATGCTAGACGACTATGTCATGCACTGTATACATGATAATTGATTGCTAGTTTGCTATCTCAATGTTTGGCTGTTCCAGTTTTTTTTTTGCTTCTTTTGTATGGGGAATTTTCCAAAGGAAGTGGAGGCGAGGCTAAAGATACTTGGTGGTGGAACGAGGAAGTCCAAAGAGCTATTAAGGAGAAGAAAGAATGCTATAGACGCTTATACTATGACAAGAGTGTGGACAACATAGAGAAGTACAAGGTGGCAAAGAAGACTGCAAAGCAAGCTGTAAGTGTGGCAAAGGGTAGAGCGTACGAGGATCTTTACCAACATTTGAGTACGAAGGAAGGAGATAGGACATTTATAGGATGGCTAGGGTTCGTGAGAGAAAGACAAGGGACTTCAACCAAGTTAAGTGCATCAAGGATGAAAGGGAGCATCTCTTGGTGAAGGAGGATGAGAACCGACATCGATGGCAAGAGTATTTTGACAAATTGTTCAATGGTGAGAATACGGACACAACCTTTCCGTTGGATGACTCTTTTGATGACACCAATAGGCGCTTTGTGCGGAGAATCCAAGAATCTGAGGTCAGAGAGGCGTTGAAAAGGATGAAAGGAGGTAAGGCGATGGGACCAGATGGTATCCCAATCGAGGTGTAGAGGTGCCTCGGGGACATAGCTATAGTATGGCTAACCAAGCTGTTCAACCATATTTTTCGATCGAACAAGATGCCTGACGAGTGGTGAAGTATATTGGTACCGATCTACAAGAATAAAGGGATATTCAAAGTTGTACTAATTACTAGGGAATTAAGTTGATGAGCCATACTATGAAGCTATGTGAGAGAGTTATCAAGCATCGCTTGAGAGCAATAACGCGGGTTTCTATGAACTAATTTGGTTTCATGCCCGGAAGGTCAACCATGGAAGCCATTTTCTTAATAAGATAAGTTATGGAGCGGTATAGGGAGGAGAAGAAGGACCTACACATGGTTTTTTATTGACTTGGAGAAGGCTTATGATAAAATACTAAGGAATGTTATGTGGTGGGCTTTGGACAAACATAAAGTCCCAACGAAGTACGTCGGGCTCATTAAGGACATGTACAACAATGTTGTGACTAGTGTTCGAACAAGTGATGGAGACACGGATGACTTCCCGATTAGGATAGGATTACATCAAGGGTCAACTTTGAGCCCTTATCTGTTTGCCTTAGTAATGGATGAGGTCACAAGGGACATACAAGGGGACATCCCTTGGTGTATGCTTTTCGCGGACGATGTAGTGCTAGTTGATGAAAGCCGGACAGGAGTGAATCAGAAACTGGAGTTATGGCGGGAGACTTTGGAGTTCAAAGGTTTTAGACTCAGTAGAACTAAAACTGAGTATATGAGATGTGACTTCGGTACTACTACTCGGGAGGAGGAAGATATTAGTTTGAAAGATCAAGTAGTGCCTAGGAAGGATACCTTTTGATATTTAGGATCAATGCTACAGAGAGACGGGGATATTGATAAAGATGTTAGCCATAGAATCAAAGCAGGGTGGATGAAGTGGCGCCAAGCATCTGGTGTCCTATGTGACAAAAGGGTACCACATAACTTAAAAGGTAAGTTTTAAGGCAAGTTTTATAGGACGACGATTAGACCTGCTATGTTGTATGGCGCAGAATGTTGGCCTACGAAAAGACGACATGTTCAACAGAAAGTGTCGTGGAAATGCGTATGTTGCGTTGGATTTGCGGTCATACAAGAAGGGATTGAGTTCGGAACTGATGATATACGTGATAGATTAGCGGTAGCACCAATTGAAGAAAAGCTTGTCCAACACCAGTTGAGATGGTTTGGACATGTCCAACGGAGATCTCTAGAGGCACCGATGCGTAGTGGAATCCTAAGCCAGGATAGTAACGTGAAGAGAGGCAGAGGAAGACCGAAGCTGACTTGGGTAGAGGCAATAAAAGGAGACTTGAAAGGATGGAATATACCCAAAGACTTAGCCTTAGATAGAAGTGCTTAGGAAAACAACTATTCACGTGCTTGAACCTTGATTGCATCTGCTGGGTTTCAACTCTAGCCTACCTCAACTTGTTTGGGACTTAAAGGCTTTGCTGTTGTTGTTGTTGTTGTTGTTGTTGTTTTGTATGGGGAATTTTGTGGCAGACACCCGGGAGCTCTCTGCACTGGGTACGCCCTTTTTTTTTAATTCTTTTGCTGTCACAGTAGCTGTTTGATTGTTTGCATAAGTAAGAAACTATATTTTGAGATTTAATCAGTTTAACTCGTTATGGCGCATTTTCTAGTTTGTGTCCTGGTGGAATGTCACTGTTCTCCAGATATATGCATATAAATTTTCTAGCAAATCAACCTAATACTGGCAATAAGAATTTCATTATTTTCTTATGCTGTAACAGGTCCTCTGTAGCTATAGTTTACTTTTTTGTCTGGTCTATTCTGGTCTATCTAGCCATGCTAAGATGTCTGGTACTTCAACAAAATAGCAGCCTCATGTCGAAGCTATATGTTCTCACCAGTCCTCTGTTGCATGTTAATCATTATGTGAGTATAATTTGAATGTTGTGATTCAATCTTGTTAGGGCCAACTTGACAAATCTTTTGGCCTAAATAATCTCTGCTGAGCCAGCAATTTTAAGCTCCATGCATCCCTCCCTGGTAGATTTCATTAACTAGAAATTTCTTGTCTAATTGGTAAGAGATCCAAACGGGCCTTAAGCAGCAACTAGGTGCACTTACTTTATTTTGGGTTTGTTACAATTTATGTCAATACTGACAGCATTTTGTAAGAATGTGACCCGTAATAGATTCTCCTTGAGCAGTTTTGTGATGTCACACATATTCACTCTTACATGTATTGACCTTTCAAGTATGCTAAATAAGGGCAGCATACTTTGATTGTTTAATACTTAAATAAATATGACAATTTTTCCTTGTGCTCTTTACTCGGAAAAGAACTCTTGTCATTACTTTGTCTTCTTATCTCTTTGTTGCTAATTATGTCCAGTCTCGTAAGAAGATGTGTTCAGTGAAAAGTTTTGGTTTTGCAGGAAATTTCTTTAGAATACGCAGTGCTTTTGCGTACGGGGCGAAAAGGCTTGGAAAATTACTTGAATGTCCAAAAGAAGATTTAATTGCTGAGTTAAACCAGTTCTTCACAAATACATGGATAAGACATGGGAGTGGCAGTCGTCCTGATGTGCCTACCCCAAGTCTAGTTGATGTGCGGCCTCTGAAGGTTGTTCCTTCTGTAGTGTCAGGCAGCCAAAGAAGTGTAACAGCATTCAAGAAAAAGGTTGAAAATCCTAAGCTTCATGCTAATCAGGATAGTCTTCGTCCGAATCAAGATAATCTCACTGAAGTTGGTCACATTTATATTGACCCTTCTCAACCAATTCACAAAAGTGACATACATTATCGTAATCTGCCAAGAGCGGTTAATCCTTCAGTTACTCATGTTCAGCACCAAAAAAACTATACACCACAAGGCAATGCTAAGGTCTCTGAACAGCTTGAAAGAAATAACTCAGCTGGATTGATGCAAAGTGAAAGGGATAAGAGAGTGCCAAATGGTCTCTTTGTCAATGACAGAAATGGGCAGAACAGGTCTAGATTTGCAAGAACCCGATCAAGTCCTGAACTCACAGACTCTTCTGCTGAAGGGTTTCGTGGAAGGCGGACTAATGCAGTTGGTATGGAAAAATCTTTGGGTGTTGATTACAGCAGCAGAAGAAACATATTGGTTCCAGAAGTGTCTAACAACCACAGCACTAAGTCTTCACAGGATGAATCAGTATCTTCCTTGAACAGTTCATCTCACCCTAGTGCAATGGCAGCTTCTGACTCAAATAGTGTTTCAAGCAGCTATCGTGATGATAATGGTTTTGTGATGAATGAAGAACTCCCTTCTGTTTCTGAATCATCGGATATGCACCATGACGAACAAGTTCTGGTTAATTTAATGGAATCCGTGAAGTTGCATGGATTCAATGGACAGATTCAATTACCAATGCAAATACCTTCTCATATGTCCGTAGCACATCCCCCTTTATTGGCTCCAACAACTTTTTCACAAAAGCATTTGGCTGGGGTTCCACCAGCTAACTTAATTGGGACACCATGGTTGCCCAATATGCAGTTCCTGCATGGATTTGTTCCACCTCCTATGGCCCATTACATACACAATCCAAATTTTGCACCAAACATTGAGGATGGTACTGAGACTGAAAAGCCTAATACATCAGATGTGAATCATGATGCTGGCAAAACTTGGCAAGAGTATGGTGTTGGGTTTTCTAGACAGTTTGATCCTGAAGCAAGAGATCCTCACATCTATGGTATTGATGGCAAAGAACATTCCTCTTTGCCTAATGGTGTACCAGGTGCTCCCTTGGAAAGGCAGATGAAATTTACAGTTGAGAATAATGGTGTAGATGATGAAACTTATACTGGCATGTTCCAAAACCATACAAGTAGAGAAGCTGCTGTAGATTACTCTAAGAGGAGTGGTTATGTGAATGTTCTTTCTTCACATGCCAGTTCATCCAAAGGCAAAACTCTGGATTCGAATTCATGGGATGAAATGACTGTAAATACAACAAGACCATCAAGAGAAAAATGGGGAAAAAGATCTGCCTTTGCGGCACCTGCCACGACCACACATGGCAAGACTGGGTGGCAGATGGGAAATACCGCTGAGCATCTCCCAGCTGAAGTTAATGATGGCCCCAGAAATGGGACAGTTGTACCAATCATCACTGAAGCTTCTGAGATAGTAACAGGGTCTGATTCTTTTTCAGCACAATCAAGAACTAGTCAAGTACCAAATGATTTTGATCCATCACAAGTTGGCATGCCAAATCCAGTGTTTGCACCTTTTCTTATTGGATCACCACAGCATAGGCAAGGTGATAGCTCTGGACTTACTTTTGTTCAAACAGGTCCACCAGTTCCTTTTGTTGTGCTCCCGTTTGTTCCAGGGAATAGCGATGGTTCTGGTCCCCAGTTTGAGAGAAGTGAAGGAATTGATCAGCTTCCTGCCAATACTGTAGGTCAATTTTTTGGTTCACTTAATGATGTTCACCAACAAGATTCCAGTGCTACCTCAACAGTATCATCCAGTTCTATGATTGAGTCATCTGGTGAACACAAGCCTGACATCTTGAATAGTGATTTTGTCAGCCATTGGCATAATTTACAGTATGGGCGACTCTGCCAGAATCCTCGTCCCATGGGTCCTGTTCTATACCCTGTTCCGGTGCCGCCAATGTATTTACAGGGCCATGCTCCATGGGATGGGCCTGGAAGACCAGCTTCACCAAATGTTAACTGGCCACAAATGGTGGGCGGTCCAAGAGTATTTCCTGTGATGCCTGTACAACCGTCTACAGAAAGAACTGGTGTTCTTCAGCGCTATGGTGAAGATGCACCTAGATACCGTGGAGGCACAGGAACCTACTTGCCAAATCCTGTAAGAACCTAATATTTCTTTGAGTATCTTGTATCATGCATAGAGAGCCTGTTAGTAATAATATATCATGTAAAAAAACTGAACAAGCTTGATCCTTTATTGTATTATTACAGTATTGCAATTTTAATACGTGGTTAGCTGAGACCATCAACGCTATCAATGTACTTATATCGAACTTTTCTAAACTTCATACTCATTCCAGCTTGTTCCACAGCTGTTATGGGCTTGAGATTGCTGGCCATCCATGCCCTGTTGTTCTTTAACAATCTAGTTCAAAAAGGTTACACCATCAGAAATAAATTTGTCGTATATCTTATTACAGAGAACAAGAGGACTGTAAGGTCCATGTTTATCTAGAGTCTGGGAAATAATTGACTCATTGAATATGTGATTGGATGGGTCTTTATCATCCCATCCATTTCAAATTTGTTTCCACCCTTCTCTATTTTCTTTTCCTCTCTTTTTACTGAATTTTAGGATTTGTCCCATCAATCCAAACCTGCAAATGCCCCTTTAGATGATTCAATTGCTCAACCAGAGATTGTAACTATTCATAGTTCTGTTGGATTCTGTCAGTTTGGTAAAATTCAAAGTGTCAACTTGCTAATAACTAATAAGATTTATGAGTCTACCTGCCAAATTGATGTGAAGATTCCCTTTATCTCGGCATGAGTATCTTAGAGCTTGAGGCCCAGAGTCTAGACACAAGCAGTGGTTGTTTTGTATCAGCTTGCTAGCTTTGAGTTGCTTATTGGTGAAATTGGTCTTTGCTAGTGCTAGCTTGTTTTAATAACATTATCCAAAATCATCATGCTGAAGTTCGTGTGCTAGGAGCAGTTTTGTCGGAACCAGCTATGTCATTATCCTGTAACCATGCACTGGTAGTTTTGGTGCTTCTGATCACTAAAGAAGGATGCGCCCTGGATGAATTTTACTAGAATTACTCTAAGATCCACCAAAAACACCCTTTCTTTCCAACTAAGCCTTCTTTCTTTAAATGGTCTTTAATCAACTTGAAAGCCATATGTTACCCATCAACAGCATGAAATCATAGCATAGTAACTTTGCGGCATTTAGGTTGGAGCTTCTTTAAGGCCAACCTAGGTCTACATTCTGTTCATCTTGGGTCATGGCACTTTGATTTCCATGTTTTGCAAGAGATAGATTTATTAAGCAATGATTTTATGAAATTGATAGTCTGGACTGTGGAATACTAAGCTGTCAATTTTATGGCTTCTGTTCAGAAGGTTCCTTATAGGGACCGGCACTCAAATTCAAGAAACTACAGAGGAGGTTATAATGGTGACAGGGGTGACTATAGTGATAAGGAGGGAAGCTGGATAAACTCAAAACAACGAAATCCAAACCGCGGCTATGGACGTATCCAGTCAGAGAGGTCTGGCATGAGGTCTGATAGACAGGTCACTGATGAGAGCCAGTCTGATAGGCAACGGCGAACTTATAGAAATGACTCGTACCGGCATGAGGCAAGCTCTCAGTATCTTGTGCAGGGCCAACCTTTTGGATCCACAAGCTCTATGCGCAAACCAGGAAACACAGCGCATGGGGTTTATGCACAACCATCTACGTCTTCAAATGGTGCCGGTGCTTTATCTGGCCCTCCAGGACCACCATTTTTTATGGTATACTCCTATGAACAAGGCTCAAATCATGGTGCTTCCTCATCTGAACCAATTGAATTTGGATCTCTTGGGCCACTTCCTGCAGCAGATGGTGATGACATACCAAGGTCGACACGCCAAGTAATGCCTAATGGGCTTTATGGGCAAAGACGTGGTCCATATAGGGGTGGTTCCTCTCATTCATCTCCTGATCAACCATCCTCACCTCAGCATCGTCGGTAATACTTGTTATAATATTTTTTGTTTATCACTGTTTTTTTTCAATGTTTCCGTATGAGCAGTCTGAAAAAATTACATCATGAATATGTAACAAAAGTTTATGTTATCTGTAAAAAAACAACTCATCATGCTTTCATCTATATTAGCAGAATAAATGCATTACAGCAGTTGTCAATAGTAAGTTGACTTCTTTTTTTTATAAGAATAATAGTAAGTTAGTTGACCTATAGTTAAAATTGACAGACAATGATGGATTGCTGAAAATTCAAATTTGTTAAATTCTCACGCGTTGAAGAATCTGGCACATGAACATGCAGCCATGTGCAAATTAGGTACGGCAAGCAGGGATTGAAGAGATAAGCTGCTTCATATTTCATGTTGATATATAAAAAAAGGGATAAAATAGTATATTCAAGCCACAGAACAAAAGTTCCAACTCATTTTATTTTCATTCCTCAGTGGGTGTTTCAGAGTTTAATGAGAATAGTCATTCTCTCATGCCTCATGGTTACTTTGTCACGTTGGTGATAATGGCCAGTAACCTCATTTGCATACATTATCAATGTGTGCTCATTTTTGGTTGCCTGTGGCCTACATAGTCTAAAGTATGCACAAAACAAAGTGTGTTGAACCAACACCCATAGCTGTTTGCAGTAATTAGTAAATTGGCTCCTGGTATCTAGTTCCAAAGGTATAAATTAGTGCATAACCACATCGAACTAGTACCAGATCAGGGATTATGGTCGCCATCATTTATGCAGCTTGCTTCTGTGAATTGATTTATGTATTTACCTGCAAGTATTTAGCACCATTTGTAGCCTACCCCATTCGAGTCGCGGTCTCCTCGCATTGCACAAGCGAGGGTAAGACTTGCCACTGACACCCTTCCCCAGACCCCGCACAGAGCGGGAGCTCTCTGCACTGGGTACGCCCTTTTGTAGCCTACCCCAACTTGTTTGGGACTTAAAGGCTTTGTTGTTGTTGTTGTGCTGAAATCTGTGTTTCTGTTTGCTTTGAAGGTAGTTGAGTCTTCATATGATGGCTTGATCACTTGGTTTCTGGCATTGAAACCTTGCGATAGCAATATTTCGGTCCACCCCTTGTGATCATATCCTGCATGGATGCAGATGGTTGGGCCATCAGCAGCCACAAAAAAAAAAACAAGTATATGCCCTAGCTGGCTTCTTGGTGCTTTGTGATCTCAGAAGCACTGAATTGTGAATACCGTCAAAAGAGGCATCAATTACCGACAGGTTATTTTACCAGTCACAATGGTGCTTCCTGGAATTAAAACAACTATCTTCAGAACAAATCATGGAACCGTCAAAACCCAGAATATCTTCACACAGAAATCAGAATTGAACTGAAGATTATGAACAAGGATGAACTGGTTCCGGCCGTCTCATTATATGAATCGTGTCAAGGATAATAACAATATTAGTTTGGATGGAGCAGGAACAAGCATTGCTGCATCGGAAACAATCTGGAATGCTTTGGGTTTTAATGTGTCTGGGCGTGTGTAAGTGAAAGCTAATAATGAAATCCTCGTACCATTCTTAGGTAGGATTAAGCTCATGTAACACAGCAAACTATTCACTTAGATGCACACTGAGTTAAGTCAATCGTAGGAAACAAATTCACGTGCTGAAGCGAGGGATGACTCCAGAATACTCAAGGCACGAGTAAAAAGTTATCCATGTCAATCTTCCTCGGTTCCATTCCATGTGTACTGTGTGTTGGATGTCCGCATGTTTCTCTGCTTGGGCATTGTGATGCATGAAATGTTTTCAGGGCTGTTTCATCTATGATTGTTATTCCCAGAGCTGCAGTTTTACGTTACAGCATTACACTTCCAGTTCTTGAAGAACAGGGGGAATTTAGGGATCTTGAGAATTAGTGTAGATGGCAATTTACTGGTGCTATATGCATTTTACAGTGGGTACATATGCATTGCAAATTCTGAGCTCCCATTATTTTGGTGAACATTCTCGTACTCCTAGTGGCCTATGGACTGGTCTAGATCCCCTGGTAATCAGGGTATTTCGCCTGCTGAAACTGAATGATGTGCTCAGCTCGCTATTCTGCTCCGGTTCTCTTCTTGAGCTCCGAAATGAAGTCCTCCCTCTCCTGGTCGGTCATGCCCTCCGTGGAGCAGTCCCCGACGCCCCACTCGGCGCCGCGCAGGCAATACTTGTCCTGGATCATCCTCTCGTTCCTGCAAAAATCATAGCTTCAGCGTTGAACATGTATCACCAGAGAGAGCGTAAGCAAATATGTTTTTACTTCTCTTTGTTCTTCTTGGACTTCTCGAGCAGCTCCTGCAGCACCTTGGACTTCTTGAACCTGTTATCGAATTCGGTGTACTTCTGGTTCTCCGCTTGCGAGCGCAACAGGAAGGCAGGGTTTCCATCAGTCAAGAAGGCCTGAATTGTTTAAGTTTGCCGCAAGAACAAGTCCCTGGCCTTCACAAGAACTCAACAGGAAACTGAGGCAAGCAACTAACCATTCCATTTCTCCAGGAACTCGAGCCGGGGGACGTCGGGGCCTGGAGTCGACTCCAGTCCCGAGAAACCGGACAGGATGCCGGCGTTCACTGCAGTCAAAATGTGCCGGGCATTACACCGGCGAATCTGTGAATGCTTTATGTTCGGTCTGCATGCGACACCCAACTCATCCGCAACTCTAGCTACTGTTCACACGAGCAGTTTCTAGCGTGACTGCTGCTGTGTCGCACCGGTGTCACTAGGAGGGCGAAAGTGGCGGTGAGCAAGACTGCAAGAGTAGCCGTACCTGGACTGGACCAGAGGACGAACGAGAGCGAGACAGCCGCCGGGACAGCCAGCGACACCCGGGTTATCATCGCTGGTGGCGGGGTGGCGCTGCCGCTGCATTGCCCCTTCGGCGGTGCGGCCGCGGCCGGGGTCGCGGCGGTGAGGCCGCGGAGGCCGAGCATGGCTAGCTACTTCGCTTGCTGGTAGCCTGACAGTATGCTAAGGCCCAGCGATGCGAAGGAGGATGGATGGATTGCATGGAGTTGTAGGCGTGTAGCACTAGTGGATTGGTGGGGGCAATGTCGCCGGTGGGAAAGGATGGGGCCGACTTGTTCTCTTGTGAGCCACTAACTAAAAGCTAAAACACGATCTGGGGATTACACCCCTTGATCTTTTTTTGCGTGCACTTGTCTTGGTAGTTTGTCTACGCTGCTCAAGTTTATATGTATAGGTCTTACCATGTATGTATAGGTGGTGAATCTTAAATCTGAGGATTAGTTATGGTGCGTTTGGGAGGTATCTAGATTCTCGTAGACGTTCAGGATTCAAATTCTCTCTCAAAAAAATGTTTCAGATGATGAATCAACATCATTTTATGAAATCGTTTGGCTGATAGGCTAGATTTCGATTAAAAACAAAAAAAAACATATAAATGAAAACAATCTTAAAAAAATTCAGAATTTGTTGTGGGTGAAGAACAAATAGAACCCATTTTTAATTTGCTGCAATAAAAAAATTAAACTAAAAGGCACCATCACTGTTGTATTGAGGGCGTAAGGAATAGACCACGTTCGCTTGTCTTATGAACCGTACTATTTCAGCGAACGAACAGTGTTTTTCTCTCACACCAAGTCGGCGAACAGTACTTTCAGCCATGACTTTTCAGCAAAGCGAGCAGGGCCATAGAATCGGTAGAAACCATCCATTGATCGTTTCAAGAGTCTAGGCAAATAACTGAGAAACAGTTATGGTGCTTCTAGCCAGAAACGTTTCATCTCCTCCCCGTTTGACATGGATCTTAAAGATTCTGGCGAGAATCGAAACCGTTCCTACTTGCCAAACGGGGAGTAGAACAAGTCTTTTTCGAATTGGCGCGGAGAATTATGTACAGTTGTATGACTAGACTAGGATGCCATCCGCTAGTTCCCGGCCGTGTGGACTTAGGACCGCGGAGTACTTGTTGTATATAAAAAAGATTTTAGATAAACTTTCTTAAAAAAGAAAAATAAATATATAGTTAAGAAAGAACATCTAGAATATATAAAACTCAATATTAATATAAAATATAATCTTTTTTTAATCTCTTTTTTATTCTTATTGAATCAGGGTAATGTATCCTAATCCAATAATAATTTCGCGAGCGAATATTTACTCTTTCCTATCTTATTTGATAATTTAGAACCTTATCAAATAAAGTATTTTTTTGTTCGTTTGTTCTGTCATTTTTAATATGATTAAAGTTTTTTTAAATCCAACATTTATGTCTCCTATTATGTTTATTATAAAAATATATTTTATAATTAATGCAATTATATTTAGTCGGTGTCCTACATTTTTAATTTTATATAGATTTAATTAAACTTAAAATTATTTAATTTATTGGAAAATGGGGATTGTATTTTTGCTTAGACGGAGGGACGGGAGTAGTCTAAGACTATCTCCAACGAGATGACCCAAAATACACTATCTTTGGGTCATTGTCGATGTTTTATCACCGATAACCTGCCATGGGGGTACCCGGGGCAGTATGTTCGGGCTTCGGTGTATGCTGAACTCGATGGTTAACGCAAGAGACAATCGATTTATCCTGGTTCAGACTCTCGATCGCAGATCGAGTAACAACCCTACGTCCAGTCGATGTTAGCCTTTGCGTTGGATTGATTAAGAAGTGTTGTGTCGTACAATTGCTCTGTTGAACTCCCGATCCAAGGTGCCCTGCCCTCCTTTATATAGTCAGGAGGCTAGAATCCTAGTCAGTTTATAATGAGAGTTTCTAGTAGGATTACAGAGTAATACTACTACTAAGATTTATAGGAGAAGAGTCCTAATTGAACTAGGTCTTCTTCCTTCCTTGCGGGGTATCCTGTGGGTCCCGTACCGACAAGCCCCCGAGCACTTCATGGTTGAGTTTTAGAAGCCTCGTCTTGTTCCTTCAGGTCTTGTCGAGTAGGAACAAGCGTCGTCCGAGTGCTTTCTTGAGTGAAACCATGTAGCGCTTCTTGAGATCTTCGAGTGGTGTGTGCTTTTTGAAGAAAAAGTACATCCATCTAGGTGTAGCCCCCGAGCCTCTTGCTATTTGGCACAAGGAGCTGTAGGGTCTTGTGTTGAAGAAGTCTTCTTGGTGACGTGCGCTTTTTCGAAAAAAGTGCACTCATCGAGTGTAGCCTCCGAGCCTCTTGCTATTTAGAACAAAAAGTTGGAGGGTCTTGAGTCTGAGTTGTTTGATAGAAATGTATACCTCTCCTTTTGCAGCCCCCGAGCATATATCCGGATTGTTTTATTCAGGAAGAACTCGGAAGTAGGGTTTTGGCATATTCTCTGGTAGTCTGCTGTTGTCAGATGTAGTTGTATGGTGGTGGTTGAGTTTGAATGCCTTTTGTTCATGGGTTGTACTGTATCGGTATATTCTTCCGAATATGCTTGTCTTCGAGTATTGTTCTCTCTCGCCTAAGTCTTCCATTATTGAGTCCTGTCTTTTCACTGTGTCTTTTGTTAGTCTTATTTTGTTGGTACTCCTAGTCCATGTGCACCACTCCTTTGGTCTATAAATACCCTTCCGGAGTGCTTGCTTTCATCCATTGAACATTGTGTTGAAACCTTTGTGATTACTAACATGGTAGTTTATGAAGTAGAGCAGCCCCTAGGCAGGTTCTGTAGTTCCTGTGTGCCTTGTTGTAGTTGGAGGAGGTCTTGTGATAGGGATTAGAGGTAGGCTAATCCTGCGTTAGCAATGTACCAGGATGTACGTGGTAGTAGTTGGAGGAAGTCTTGTGGTGTGGACTTCGTTCCTTCATCTGGCAGTTCTAGGTTGATCTTCGTCGCCTGTCTTGAGACTGTCCGGTGCAGATCAACACTATATCCAGCATCACATCGGTCTTAGGTAGATAGATGCTTGCCGGCCTTCTCTGCTCCATGTTGTCCTGCCGTGCTGCTGATTTCTGCCTTAGATGTACTGCGTCCGTCCTTTGAAGAAAACAGTGTAGCCAATGGTGGTTTGTCCTTCCGAGTAGCAATTTGGGACACGTAGTCGTTCCAGAGCCCAGCCGTGTCCGTGTTCTTCTTTGCTACTTTGCTTTTCATGGTACCGAGTACGTTGGGTCTTGTAAGATTTGTAATCTTCTATTTTTAAAGTCGCTTGTAATGGAAAGAATCTTTGTCTTTTGAGTTGTTATTTACTTTTTTGCTGTAGTTCCGGTTGCTCATGATATTCCTGAGTTCTTCTCGTAAGAACCGGGTTCTTATGTTCCTTGTGAAGTTGCCCTTCTTTTCTTCTTTATTGTCGGGTTGTTCTTGCAGTTATCTGATAGCTCCACAGTAGTGCTGGATGGATAAGTCTAAAATCTGCCCGTTGAATTATACCGTTGTGTGGATTTGTGCCCTCCGTCATTTTAGCTGTGTCGGTAAATGGACCATTGCGTTCTCACATGGTGCTTTGACGGGCCTAGTGGGCCGTTTTTAACGCTGTAAAATCTATTTAAAGACCCTTTATCTTCTTTTTCTTTACTGCCTTTCTCTTGCCTTCAAACCCTAGCCTTCAGTCCTCCACCGTCGCCATTGCCGCCGCCGTCTTTAGCGCCGCCATCTAGGCTTTCTTTTCCCCTAATTGCTTTTCGCCTCTATTAGTACATGGGTAAGAAGAAAACTGCAAGCAAGTCCCAATCTTCCTTCGTGGACAAGGAATCTTCACTCCCCGTGATTGAAAATCAGGAGTTTGTTGCCATGAGGGCCGCTCAGAAGTCTTGGCCGACTCCGACGACCACCGAGGAGCAGCTCCGTGAGCTTGTCAGTGACGGTTTGATCTAGAGCAAGGCCATTGCTGAATGGAGAGTTCCAGGTGAGCATCGGGTCCCTACCTCATGTCCTGGTGAAATTGTCCTTTTTGTCTCTTTCATTCGTGCTGGACTCTGCCTTCCCGCCTCTGCTTTTCTTCATCAGTTTCTCAGCTATTTTGGGATTTGCTTGAACCATCTTGCTCCTAATGTAGTCCTTCACCTTTCTATCTTTGTTTATCTTTGCGAAGCTTTCCTTGGAATTCCCCCTTCTCTTTCTCTGTTTCGTTACTTCTTTCGTCTGAAACCCCAACCCCATCGTGAAGAAACCAACGTTCTTGGTGGTTGTGGGATTCAATTTCGCCAGGGTCTTAAGAGCAAGTTCTTTGACTATGACCTGGTTGATTCTGTAAGAGATTGGCGTGCCGACTGGTTTTATGTCACCAATCTGATCCCTTCTCTTGCTTTCCACTCTGGATCTGGTCCCGTGGTTAATGACCGCTGGGATAAGAATCCTGTTTCGTCTGCTGAGGTTTAGGCAATCCAGCCATTCCTTGATAGGATTAGTATGCTAAAACAGCAGGGTTTAATTGGCTTCGGTATTGTTTTGAGTTTTCTTCTTCGTCGAGTTCAGCCTTTGAAGGAGCGAGAGCACCTTGGCTTCGAGTACTCGGGGGCTGAGGATCCTTCACGCATGGTCCCAGCTCTTGAGCTGACCAATGAGGAGGTACTTGAGCGTCTCCAGAAGATGCTGAAAGGAGCAAGCGTTGTCCCGCCTACCGTCTCCTGAGTTCTCTGCCAACAACCCGCCTCCAGCTGTAAGTTATTTTCTCCTCGTTCGGGTACTTTATGTATTCTTACTGTATCTTTCTTTGTTTAACTTTTCCTTGTCTTGTTGTCTTATTCTTTTTCGTAGGAATTTGGGTGCAACTTTGTTGACCCGATCCCTTCTCTTGCTGTTCCCCCTATCGTGGTGAAAACTGGGAAGGAACTCATCGTAGCTTCTGCAACCAGTAAGTCTCCAATCTCCACAGCGTTTCCTGGAGTTTCTTCTGGATTTGTTGATGTATATGAAGAATATGTTCCTCATCTAGTCCCCCGCGATCCTCATAGTGTCTCGAAGAGGGGGCGAATGGATGGGTCTTCATCTGGCCTGCCTGCTTCCAAGAAGTCTCGCAAGCCAAGTACTCCTCTAGGTACTCCAGTTGTAGCTAGCATGCTCTTAGGTGAGCATATTTATACTCTTTGTCCCTTTGTTTTCTTGTTTTTGTCTTGAACTGAGTGCTTTTATTCTTTTTTTAGCGGGTGCCTTGGTGGCCTTGGTTGAGACCGAGGGGGAAGAGGATGATGAAGTACCCCTCATCATGCGGCGGTGAGTTGTTTTCATATTCCCCTTCCATTGAATTTCTCCTCTTTGTCTTGACTTTTAGTCTTGATCTTTTTGAAGTAACCGGACGTCGGGTATGAGTTCTTCTGAGGCTCCCACGCCGGCTTCTTCTGAAGCTCCGGTGTTGAGTTCCTTGGTACCGAGCTCTTCCACACCTCTGGTGCTGAGTTCTTCTATGGCTCCAGCCCCGACTTCTTCTGGGGGTTCGGATATCGGCTATACCGCTCGTGTCGCCAAGTGGCGGGGATGTTTTTGCCGCCGTGGTCCCCCCCTGCGAGGTCTTCTTTTGGCTTTGCGAGGAAGAAGGTGGTCGGGTGAGTAGATTCTGGCTTTATCCTTTTGCTTCTGTTCTCCTTTTTCCTGGTTCTCATCGGTGATTTCTATTATCAATTTTAGTCCTTCGTCTTCTCTCGCTTCTTCGTCGACTTCTTCTCAGCCCTCTGTCGTGCCACCGAGTATTGAGCCTTAGGACTCGCAATGTACTATTGGTGAAGTGGCTATGGGGGCTACAAAGCTCTCTAGCGATGGCGCTGCTGTAGACTTGGCCGCCCCGGAGGTGACTGTGGCCATTGCGTCGGGTCCTTCTAAGGGATTGGCCTCGGCTTCCTAGGAGGTCGCTCTAGTCGTTCCTTCTTCACCTTGGCCGGGCTCTCCTTCTCCTTCTCTTGCTTTCGGCGGTCCTCCTTTTGCCGATGATGTGGTGCAGCAGTTCGATGCCACTCATCGGCTTTCGGAATTAACTGCTGCCTGGGGAGACTTGTCATCCATTGCGACTTCTTTTGGAGAAAAGCTCCAGGTAAGCTTTTTCATCTTTCCTTCTTTGGATGTTTGCTTTTCTTTGGTCCTTATTCTTTGTTTTTCTTTGTATCTTTTTGCTTAGTCCTTCTCTCATGATCACACCGGCTTCTTTTTCTCGTCTAAAAACGAGAAAAAGTTGTCTTCAGAAGTGAGCACCCTGAAAGCTGATCTTGATCTCCTCTGGGCTGAGCTGGAGGCTGAGCATCGAACACATCAGGACAAAGAAAAATCTCTTCGTGCCCGGGCTATTGAAATCGAGAAGCAGAGGGATGCCGCTCTTTAGGAGGCCCGAAAGAACTTGGCGGCCATGAAGGACTTGGAGGCCATGAAGGAGTGCAACGGTATTGAGAGTTATTTTTGTTTCTTTTTGTAATGAAGCTTTCCTTTCCGCTGACTTGTTGTCTGCTGCTTCATCCAGCTCTCCGGGTTGAAAAGCAGAAACTCTCGGAGGGCGTTGAAGAAATGAAGACTCTTGTTCGTACAAGTCATAACAAGGCTGAGGAGGTAATTACTCATGCTGGAGAGGAACTTGTGCTTGCTAAGTTGATTAGGCGTGGAGCTGATAGAGATTTTGTGTAGGCCCAGAAAACCATTGAAGACTTGTCTGGCAGGTTGGCAACGGCTACTGAAAACTGGAAGGCTTTGTGGAGATCCTTTCGTTCAGTAGCCGACGTTCTTCGAACTCTAGCTGATGACGAGCAATCTTGGGCTCAGTTGATTCCTCGAATTCTGACTCGTTTCCAAGAGTTTGTGAAGAGGTGCGCTCAACTGTGTACCAAGAATGTTCTGGCCCAAGTCTGAGTTCTTGCTCCAGCGGTTCCTTTGTCTAAGATAGCAGAGGAATCTAATAGTCAAGAATACATCGATGCTGTTGAGAGGACAGAGCCCAAAGTTGAAGACTTAGCTAGTAGGATAGTAGATAATCTTAATATCGTCCTCCCTTCTCCTGATGATGAGGCTTGATGTATTTGACTTTTATGCCCGTGCCTTGTAATATGACATTATACTTCTTTTTTGAATGAAAGTCCTTTTTGTTGATGTCTTCTTTGCCTAGATGCCCTACTTATTCCTTGGACGATTTATCGAGTACTTTTCTATTTAAGTAAACAACTCGTGTTGATGACCTCTCTTGATCTGTCGAGTGCTTGTCTGGCCTTCTCTTGTGCCCTGTAAATAACTCATTCTATGTAGATCTTTTGTGTTGACGACCTTTCTTGACCCGTCGAGTTATAAACAACTTGTTATATGTAGATCTTTGCATTCTTGGTTATCTCTAGTGTAGCCCCGAGCCTCTTGGTATTTGGTACAAGTAGCTAGAGGGTCTTGCTTTTGATATTGCTCTGGTCTTATGCCCAGGCTTTTTGATTTTATTTCGGGTGTTAGCTTGTTAGCTACCCTTATCGGCGGGCTCAAGTGTCTTTTCAACTATTTTGCCTTTGGCCAGGATGCTTAGGCATCTTTTCAGCCATTTTGTATTTTATTTCGGGTGTTAGCTTGTTGGCTACCCTCATCGGTGGGCTCAAGTGTCTTTTCAACTATTTTGCTCTCGACTGGGATGCTCAGACGTCTTTTTAGCCATTTTGCATTTTATTTCGGATGTTAGCTTGTTAGCTACCCTCATCGGTGGGCTCAAGCATTTTTAGCTATTTTGCTCTCGGCCGGGATGCTCAGGCGTATTTTCAACCATTTTGCATTTAAGAGACAACTCGGATAGAGCCATGAGATATATGTTTGTCGAGAAATAATCAACTTTATTCATGAATATTGATGTGTTACAATGGTACACTGCGGTATCTTTGTTGATCATGCACGTTGGTCTCTTGTGTCTTGTATACATATTCTCCCTTGAGTTGTTTTTATGCGTAGAATCTTCGTAGCTGACTAATGTGCCATGTATTGTTGACTTCTTTTCCATCTTTAGTTATGAGCTTGTATGTACCTGGTTCGATGACTTTTGCGATAATAAAAGGACCTTCCCATGGACTGAGTAGTTTGTGGTGTCCGTCAGTTTTTTGTATTCTTCTTAGTGCTAGGTCTCCAATTTGTAATGATCGAGACTGTGTATTCTTGTTGTAATGGCATCTTAGTCCTTGGAGGTATTTCGCTGATTTCAGGGTAGTGTTTACTCTGACTTCTTCTGTGCTGTCGAGTTCTAATCTTTGGGTGTGTTCTGCTTCTCCTTCGTTGTATTGTTCTATCCTTGGTGACATCAAGATCAGGTCTGCGGGTAGTACGGCTTCTGATCCGTATACCAAGAAGAAAGGTGAGTATCCGGTGGCTCTGCTTATTTGAGTCCGTAGCCCTCATACAACTTTGGGTAATTCTTCGATCCATTTTGCCCCATAGTCTACTAGTTCTTCATATAATCTTGGTTTTAATCTGGCTAGTATGAGTCCATTGGCCCTTTCCACCTATCCGTTGGCTTCTGGATGTGCGACTGATGCGTAATCTATACTGAAGCCACAATCCTATGCCTAACTTTTGAATTCTGTAGCTATGAAGGGAGAACCCAAATCTATGATGATTCGATTGGGCATGCTGAAGCGGTGCATAATATCTTAGATGAACTCGACTGCTTTGGCTACGCTGTATTTTGTGAGTGGTTTGTATTCGATCCACTTGGTGAACTTGTCAATTGCTACAAAGATGTACTCGAAACTGCCCTTTGCTTTCTTGAGAGGTCCCACTTGATCCAGCCCCCAGCAGGAGAAAGGCCAAGCGGGTGGAATGCAGATGAGGTTGTGGGCTGGCACATGAGCTTGTCTTGCGAACATCTGACAACTTTTGCATCTTCTAACGAGTTCTTCTATGTCTTTTAAAGCAGGTTGGCCAGTAGAAACCAGTGCGGAATGCTTTGCCGACTAGTGTTCTTGAAACGACGTTATTTCCACAAGTAGCCTGAGTGTATTTCGTCTAGGATTTGTTTGCCTTCTTCGAATGAGACGCATTTTAGGAGTACTCCTGATGATGCGGCTCTTCTGTATAGCTTGTCTCCTACTAGGATGTAATTCTTGCTTCTGCGGATGACTTGTGTGGCTTACTGTTTTTCTGCTGGCAACTTATTCTCTTTGATGTAATCAATAAAAATCTGTGTCCATGATGTGTTGATTACAAGAATCTGGTTGCCTTTGGCTATGAGTTCTGTGGTTGTCTCACCGGGTTGTTTGATAGAAGGAGCTGATAACTCCTCTATGAATATGCCGGGTGGGACTTCTGCCCTGTCGGATCCAAGCTTGGCAAGAACATCTACAGCAATGTTGGAGTCCCATAGGACATGTAGAATTTCTAGTCCTTGGAAGTGTTTTTCGAGTTTTCAGATTTCAGCATAGTAGACACCCATGTTCTCTTTGGTGCAATCCCAATCTTTGTTGACTTGGTTGATGACTACTGCCGAATCACCGTATACGAGTAGTCGCTTGATTCCGAGTGTAATAGCCACTCTTAGCCCGTGTATGAGAGCTTCGTATTCTGCTTCATTGTTGGTGGCTTGCCATAATATCTGAAGGACATACTTTAGTTGTCTTCCGTCTGGTGAAATTAGGAGGACGCCTGCGCCCGCTCCGCCTAGCTTAAGTGATCCGTCAAAGTACATCTTCCAATGGTCAAGGATGACGCTTGATATGGGTTGTTGAATTTCTGTCCATTCAGCAACTAAAATCAGTAAGGGCTTGAGATTTAATTGCTTTCCACAGGGTGAAATCGATGTTGAGAGCACCGAGTTCAACCGCCCACTTGAATATGCGTCCTATTGCGTCTTTGTTGCGTAAGATGTCTCCTAGTGGGAAATCTGTCACCATGGTAATCTTGTGGCTCTCAAAGTAGTGATGAAGCTTGCGTGAAGTAATCAGTAGGGTGTAGAGTAGTTTTTGCACATGCGGATATCGGATTTTTGATTCTAATAGCACTTTGCTGATATAGTATACTGGGTATTGTACTTTATATAAGTGCCCTTCTTCTTCTCTTTCCACTACTATTGTCGTGCTGACTATAGTAGTAGTTGCTGTAATGTATAGCATCATGTCTTCATCTTTCTTTGGAGGTGTGAGGATTGGTGAGGAGGTGAGGTATGCCTTAAGTTTCTTGAAAGCTTCATTGGCTTTTTTTGTCCACTCGAACTTGTCTGTCTTCTTTAGTAGTTTGAAGAAAGGCAACCCTTTTTTGCCGAGTCTTGATATGAAATGGTTGAGTGCCGCTATGCAGCCTGTTAGTTTTCATACTTCTTTGATGTTTCGAGGAGGGCCCATCTCTATTATTGCTGGAATCTGCTTGGTGCTTGCTTTGATTCTGTGATGACTTGACCAAGAATCCGGGTAGTTGTCCTGAGGGAACTCTGAATACGCACTTGTTTGGGTTTAATTTCTACCTCCACCTCTTTAGGTTCTCGAAGGTTTGTTTTAAGTCTTCAATTAGTGTATCCGGGTTCTTTGTTTTTACAACCACGTCGTCCACGTATGCTTCTATGTTTTTGCCGATCTGATCACCGAGGCATGTTTGGATGGCTCTTTGGTAAGTGGCTCCAATATTCTTTAGCCCAAATGACATTGTCCTATAGCAGTAGGCACCGAACGGAGTGATGAAAGATGTCTTGCTTTGGTCTTTTTATTTTAATGCGATCTGGTGATACCCAGAATAGCAATCGAGGAAAGATAATAGGGCAGATCCTGCTGTTGAATTAACTATCTGATCAATGCATGGTAGCCCGAACGGATCTTTTGGGACAGTGTTTGTTGAGATCTGTCTAGTCAACACACATGCGCCACTCGTTTGTGTTCTTTTTCTGTACCAGAACTGGATTTGCTAGCCAATCCGGATGGAGAATTTCCCTGATGAATCCAGCTGCCATTAGTTTTGTAATTTCCTTTTTAATTGCTGCCTTCTTGTCTGGAGAGAATCGTCGTAGTCGTTGCTTTACAGGCTTGGAGCCTTCATTGATATCAATTCCGTGCTCAGCCAACTCTCTCGGGACTCCTGGCATATCGGCCGGCTTCCAAGCGAAAATGTCCTTGTTGTCCCGAAGAAAGTTGGTGAGCACGAGTTCCTATTTTGCCGATAGGTGGGCACTGATGGTTGCTAGTTTTTGTAGGATCACCGGTGCCTAGGTCGATTTGTTTCACGTTGGCTTCTTTTGGTGGTGCTACGATGCTTGGTCTCTTAGCTGGTATCTCTAGTTCCTCTTGACTTGTTTCTGCGGCGATAGTGGCTATTTCTTTTCTCCCATCGTTTGTCTATGCCTTTGCCGCAATTTGGATCGCCTGTACGTCGTAGTCAAATGCGCGCTTTAAATCGCTCCGAAGAGAAAGAACTCCGTTAGGCCCTGGCATTTTAAGCAACAGGTACGGATAATGCGGTATTGACATGAATTTTGCTAGTGCTGGGCGCCCAAGAATTGCATGATATGAGGAATCTAAATCTGTGACTTAAAATTTGATGAACTCTGTGCGGTAATTTGAGGTAGTCCCAAAGGTAATTGGTAGAGTGATTTGTCCAAGTGGCATTGCTGCTTTGCCAGGTACTATGCCATAAAAAAGTGTGCTTGTTGGTAGTGATTATCCCGGCGAGTTGTAGTCCCATCTTCCTTAGAGTTTCTGAAAAGATGATGTTGAGTTCTGCTCCTCCATCAATTAGTACTTTTGTGACAGTCATGCCGGCAATGGTCGGATCTAGAACCAATGGGTAATGGCCTGTGTTTCCTACGCTGGTTCACTGGTCTTCTCTTGAGAATTGGATTAAGTACTCTGACCAGATGAGATATCTTGGTGTAGCGGGATTCTGCGGCCATAATTGTTCATAGCGCTAACTTTTCTTGATATTTGCTTCTGGAGTCTGGAATCCTCGTAAAGATTACTGCTACTGTCCCTCTGGATTTTTGAAATCCCTTGTCATCATGGTTGTCTCCTTCTTTTTTCTGATTGTCTTCTTTATTGTTTCCCTTGCTATCTTTTCTAGTGTACCTTTCGTTGAAGGTGTAGCAATTTCCGATGGTGTGCCTCCCGTTGGGGTGCAAAGGGCAACGCGTGTTCTTAATGTCGTCATATCTTCTGGGCTTGGTGAATTTCTTTGATTTGTCAGCTATTGCTACCAGTGTTGTCTAGACCTCGCTGTCTCTCATGATGTCTGTTGTTTCAAGAATTTTGCCTATCCGGGTTGTCTCTATTGTTCCTTTCTGGGAATCTTTCTTTCGTTTTTTCTTCCGCCGTAATCATCTTTTCTACTGTTCTTCTGAATTCTTCATTATTTCTTGGGTTTTCTTTGCAGAAGTCTTGGAATTACCACCTAGCCATGATTCCGTGAGAGAAAGCTTCGATTACTTCTCGTTGTGTGATGTCATGTACTTGAGCTCGTAGTTCGCCAAATCATCGATAGTAATTTCTGAGACTTTCACCTTCTTTCTGCTTGAGTCCTTTTAACTCTGCGTGGGTGATTGGATATGTAATAATTCTCACAAAATTTTCACATAAAGCTCTTTGTAAGTCTTCCCGATTTCTGATTGATCCGGGATTTAATTTGTCAAACCATTGAAGCGGCATGATTTTTAGAGCCATGGGAAAGAATAAGGCTTTGATGTCATCGTCTCCTCCGGCTAGTTCGATCAATTGTGTGTAAATCCTGAGCCATTGCTTTGGTTTGGTCTTGCCGTCGTATTTGGTTTGGTTGGACGGACTTGAATTTGTGAGGTAGTCGAATCAATGCAAGTCTATTTACAAAACAGGGAAATCTATCGTGTGTTCTGGCTTCTATATATTCGGATTCTGCACTGCCTTCTTGACAGCTGTCGTCTTGGTAAGAGTAGTTTTGTGTGGCTGTCCGAGTAGGTGCTCTGCTCCTGTCCTTTCTTGGTTGCTCGACTCAGTTATTTTGACTGTGATTCCTACGGCTTCCTCCGTTGTGACTTCCACTTGGTCCTAGTCTTTCGAAAGCAGACTTCCTTTGATTTTGGTCTTCCTGTTCATGAGATGTTGCCTTTTCAGTCGTTCGTTTTAAAGATTGTTGATCAGAGGAAATCTCGAAGCTGTTCTTGTTTCTCATTGGGGTGTGCGGTTGCCCTGAGTTCTTCTAGTGCCTCCTAAATCTTATCGTAGGGAGTACTCACTGCTCGTCCTTCTTCGATTTCTCGTTCTGATTTTCTTCTATTGTACTCGGCTAGGTCTGATTCGTATTTGATCCAAATGTCTTTCCGCTGTTTCGCACGGCGTTGTCAGTCCTTGTTTCAATTTGTTCTTCCTTTCTCTTGCTTGCCTCTAGCTCTCAGTCTCACCATCGTATCCCTGGATAAATGGTGATATATTGGACTCGAATTCATCTGAAGACCTTACATCGGGTGCTTCTGGGGGGATCAATGGTGATTGAGGACGGCGAATTATGAGTACTTCTCTAGCGTGAGTTGTTCTGTCATCGTCATTGATTTCCGTACTGGCAGAGTTGTTGATGACTTCAGTAGAGGTCTCAAAGTTATAGATGGAATCTCCTTCTTGGTAGGGTAGAATTGTTGTTGTCGTGTCATCGACTAGTTGGGCGTCGCCATCCTCAGGAACAGTATCTGGTCAGTGAATGATGCAGTCTTGAGATGTTATGGTTAAAACGAGACCTTTCTGGGCTCCCTTCAGTGGCATTCTAAGCATGAGATAAGTGGATCCTTCGTGCCACGTCTGATAGGATGTCGCCATGTTGTGGAGTCCGAACGGAAAAAGACTTGACTTCTTTGAAGTATTCCGGGTGTGTTTCGAGTAGTATTCTCGACAAGTTGACGTCATGTCCCGAAGATTTGTCAGAAAAGAACTCAGTTTTTCGAAAGAACTCGGATAAGACTTCGTTTCGAAAGCGGAACTTGAGTTTGAATCAGATATGTGAACTTGCGAGAACTGAGTCGGATTGAGCTGTGCGAATCTTCCGGCAAGCTGATCTGTCGTTATTGTCGAAATAGGATAATCCTGATGATGATCTGATTCTTCAATGAGACGGCCTTGGAGCTTGCCATCGTCGTCTGCCTTGCAGATCCATAAACCGAAGATGAAGATCGATCCCTTTGAGAAGATCATGCTGTCGAGGTCTATCAAGCTCTCGGATGCAAAGTCGTCGAAAGCCCCTACCTGGCGCACCAGCTATCGATGTTTTATCACCGATAGCCTACCACGGGGGTACCCGAGGACAGTATGTTCGGGCTTCGGCGTATGCTGAACTCGATGGTTAATGCAAGAGACAGTCGATTTATCCTGGTTCAGGCCCTCGATCGCAGATCGAGTAACAACACTATGTCCAGTCGGTGTTAGCCTTTACGTTGGATTGATTATGAAGTGTTGTGTCGTACAATTGCTCTGTTGAACTCCCGATCCAAGGTGCCCTGCCCTCCTTTATATAGTCAGGAGGCCAGAATTCTAGTCGGTTTACAATGAGAGTTCCTAGTAGGATTACAGAGTAATACTACTACTAAGATTTACAGGAAGAGAGTCCTAATTGGACTAGGTCTTCTTCCTTCCTTGCGGGGTATCCTGTGGGTCCCATACCGATAGTCATGCACAGTGAAAGCATTCCCACCCAAAACCTACCTTTCTCCAATGGTGAGAACGCAAATCCCCTCCCCGTAGACCTCGGCGAACCGGTGCACGGCGCCATGCATGCGGAAGGAGCCCGCGTTGGCCATGGGAAGAGCTCGCACCGGGCAAGGGGAAGGAGCTCGCGCGCCGCCGGACATGGGGAAGGAGCTCGCGCCGCCGCTGGGAAGGACCTCGCGAGGAGCCGTACCTACGCGCGCCGCCGGGAAGAAGCAGCGGCTGGTGAGGGGCAGAGGCCCACACGTCGCCGGGGAGGGGAGGAGCCGGACCTTGCGCAGCCGGATCTGGGACCTCGCGCAGGCCAGTGAGGGAGCAGCGGCCGGTGATGGGGCGCGGAGCTCGGCCTCCCGCCTGCGAACCCGTGCGACCTCCACGCCGGCTGGAGATGCGTCGCGGAGAGAGAACGACCTTTTTTTTGGGTTCCCTCTCTTTTCGAAGGCAAAATAGGTAGCTGATTTGCGTACTCGATTGGAGGCATGTTTTCTAGTCTATCAGATTCAGGCCCCGTTTAGATCTAAAAAATTTTGGATTTTGACTCACTATAGCATTTCGTTTGTATTTGGTAATTAGTGTCTAATTATGGACTAATTAGGTTCAAAAATTTCGTCTCGCGATTTCTCGATCAACTGTGTAATTAGTTTTTTTTTCGTCTATATTTAGTACTCTATGCATGTATCGCAAGATTCGATGTGACAGGTACTGTGCAAAAATTTTTGGCAACTGAACGAGGCCTCCGGATTCCACACGTCTCCAGTCGCCGCCGTCGCTTTCCATTCATCGCAGTCGCCGCGTCGCCCGTCGGCCGTGCTTTGGGACGCGGCTTCCCATCCCATGCTTTGCCGAGACGGAAGCTCCGCGTGAAAGCCGTTAGCAGTAGTGCCCTCCCACGACGGCCGCCGACGGGCGGGGCAAGAACATATACCCGCCCCGACACGGCATCGCACGCACCACCCAAAGCAAAACCCCTTGTTCGCTTGTCTTTCTCTTCTCTAGATCCACCCCCAACCCGAAATGGCCTCCTACGACGGCGACGAGGATTCCGGCCGCCGCCGCCCTTCGCAGCACCGCCCGTCCGGCGGGGGCAGCGGCGACCTTGCCTCGAGCGCGAAGCTCGTGGCGGAGGCGGCCAAGCTGTCGCTCCAGGACCACAGCCTGGAGAAGGTGGACAAGGGCCGCGTCGCCGGCGCGGCGGCCGACCTGCTCCACGCCGCCTCCCAGTACGGCAAGCTCGAGGGCAAGCCCGTCGGCGGGTACCTCGAGAAGGCCGAGGAGTACCTCCACCAGTACGGCCGCAAGGACGGGGGTGGCGGTAAGCATCAGGGGGAGGGGGAAGGCAACTACGGTAAGAAGCCCGGCGGTGGCCATGGAGGGGGAAGGTATGAGAACGAAGAGGAGGAGGAGGAGGGGTACAAGAAGAAGCCTAGTGGCGGGAGGTATGAGGAGGATGAGTACAAGAAGAAGCCTGGTGGTGGTAGTGGCTATGGAGGTGGAGGGTATGAGGAAGAAGATGGCTATAAGAAGAATCCAGGCAGTGGTGGCTATGGAGGAGGAAAGTACGAGGATGAAGGTGACTACAGCAAGAAGCCAAGCAGTGGTGGCTATGGTGGGGGAAGGTACGAGGATGAAGACGATTACAAGAAGAAGCCCATAAGTGGTGGCTATGGTGGGGGGCGGTATGAGCAAGAAGATGATTACAAGAAGAAGCCTTCAAGTGGAGGCTTTGGTGGTGGGAGGTATGAGCAGGAAGATGAATATAAGAGGCCTCCGAGTGGTGGTGGCAGTAGCTATGGGGGAAGCAGGTATGAAGAAGATGATGAGTATAGGAAGAAGCCGAGTGGTGGTAGATATGGTGGAGGAAGGTATGAGGACGAAGATGATTATAGGAAGAAACCTAGTGCTGGTGGATATGGAGGTGGAGGAAGATATGAGGATGAGTACAGCAAGAAGCCGGTTGGTGGTCATGGCGGAGGGAGGTATGACAAAGATGATGAGTACAAGAAGCCCAGTGGTGGTGGATATGGTTATGAGGCTTCCAGTGGTGGAGGCCATGGAGGAAGGTACGAAGAAGAAGACTACAAGAAGAAGCCTAGTGGGCACTCAGGGGGACGCTATGAGGAGGAGGAGGGGTACAAGAAGACTAGTGGCCATAGTGGAGGGAAGTATGGCAAGGAGGAAGAGGACAAGAAGAAGAAGCATGGCGAGGATGAGTCAGAGGGTGGCGGTATTGGAGATTACCTGAAGTTGGCACAGGGTTTCATGAACAAACAGGATGGGGAAGGGGGGAGTGGGGGCGGCATGGGAGACTACTTAAAGCTTGCAGAAGGTTTCTTGAAGAAGCGCTGATTGATCTTCCATGTCATGTTTCAGGAAGGACTTGTTGTGTTTGGCTAGTCCCTTGTCCTGTTTATTGTCTCCAAGTAGTGAAATTTTCAAGGTTTCCATCATAGGATGTAATACAAGTGCATTGCTCATGTTGTCTGTGTGTAGTGACATGAATGCTTAATGTGCTGCTTAGGCTGCTGGGGTAATAAAAGCTTGGATGCTCTGCTATTCATGTTGTATATTAGTTCTGACTAAAATAATATGTATCCTATATTATTATGCTTACAATAAAGTGAAACTCTTGGAATACGTTTTCATTCATTATGTATTGTTGTTATGGTCCTACCGTTTGAAAATTATGTGATGTGTTGGTTCTTGATCTTATCATACTGAGTACTGATGCATGGATGTGCATCTTTTCCTGAACTTGATTTTAGTTTTGCTAAACCTGAGACAGAGAAACTAACCAGCCATGTTTATTTCAACTTTGTTGGTGGTTGTTCTAGGCGTATCCTTGCAAAATAGCCTCTGAATGGATAGTTTGAACTTATTATGGTGCTTGGCTACTAACCATCGAGGCATCTTGCCTAAACTAACAATAGCCTCTGAATGGATAGTTTGAACTTATTATGGTGCTTGGCTACTAACCATCGAGGCATCTTGCCTAAACTAACTTCTCCTTTGTTGGGCCAGTTCTTATCTCTAAGTAGTTGATGTCTCTTCTCACTTGGCCCTTGTGCAGTGCCTGCCAGTTTATGTCACATGATGATAGTTTTTCGTATCTGTGTACTGTTATTGGTGAAGAATTTGACACAAATAATTTAGTATCTAAATCAAACTAATGTCTTGGAAGTAAACAATAGGTCATAGAGAGGAGAGGCTAAGAGGATTGTTGAATTTGAACCACAGGCAGTTTTATGTCATCGGTTTCAAGCAGTGTCAGAATTATTAGTATTTCGCCTTTCCTGATTTAGGCCCCGTTTAGATCCAAAATTTTTTGGATTTTGGCCATTGTTGCACTTTCGTTTGTATTTAGCAATTAGTGTCTAATTATGGACTAATTAGGTTCAAAAGTTTCGTCTCGCGATTTCTCACCCAACTGTGTAATTAGTTTTTTTTTCGTCTACATTTAGTACTCTATACATGTGCCGCAAAATTCGATGTGACGAGTACTGCGCAAAATTTTTTGGAATCTAAACAGGCCCTTAGTAATCACATAAAGAACCTGTGCGCTCAAATTCTAAAATTCAAGCCTGATTTAGTAATCACAGAGAAAGGGCTCAGTGATCTCGCTATCCATTATTTGAGCAAGGCTGGTGTTAGTGCAATCCGTAGACTTAGGAAAACTGACAACAACAGGATTGCTAAAGCTTGTGGAGCAGTCATAGTGAACAGGCCTGAGGAGCTCCAAGAATCTGATGTGGGAACAGGAGCCGGCCTGTTTGAGGTCAAGAAGATAGGTGATGAATTCTTTGCCTTTATTGTTGACTGTAAAGATCCCAAGGCATGTACTGTTCTGTTGAGGGGAGCAAGCAAGGATGTATAGAATGAAGTTGAGAGAAACCTGCAGGTATTTCTTCCTCCCCATTTCCATGTATCTGTACTCCTTGCAAAAATAATTCTAGAAACCTTTCTTTTATTAGTTGGCAGGCACAGTATGATCTCAGCCAGCCATTCCTTGCAAATCCGTATTCGAGCATTTTGTTTCATTGATGGCCAGTAGAATCCTTTTGGCCATCTAAGCAACATGTATGTCAGATTAGCATTGGATCTTTGGCCCCCCTGTTTTAATTTCCCTTATTAACTCTTTAACTGTAACTGCATATACAAATATTCTAATTTTATTAGGAACCCGACTACCTGTAATGAACACTCATTTCCCTCAAAGCATGTCCAAGTTTAGGCTAATATAACGGTCCGTGTCATTTTCAATGCAGGATGCCATGTCCATTGCAAGAAAACATTTTGAAAAATCCAAAACTCCTTCCTGGAGGTGGTGCTACAGAGCTGACTGTGTCAGCAACACTGAAGCAAAAGAGTTCTTCAGTTGAAGGCGTGGAAAAGGTATTGTTCTGTTACTGTTGATTACCTGTATTGGATATTAACAGTCGTTTAAGCTATATTTATGTGGATGCTTAGTGCAACAGTGCTTAATTCTGTAAGCTTGTGACCACATATGCTTTGTAAATGTGATGTTATTGTGCTGAGTGGATTATTGCACCATTATTTGTTGTGCAATTCCTGATTGATTTTTTTTATGTCAGTGGCCCTATGAAGCTGCTGCTCTAGCATTTAGGCAATTCCAAGGACTTTGGCCCAAAATTGCGGTTTGAATGTTATTAGGATAATGACACAACTTCAGGGAAAGGTAATAATCCCAAAACTCTTTATGTTTCTGTGAACTTGTCCCTCTATAACTCCGCCTATGTTGTCTCAACATAGCAGGTACCAAGCCCTAGTAAAGGATGAGGGCTGTGATAGGCGTGACGAGCCAACGTTAAATCTAGCCATTCCAATGTTTTCTGATCGTCCGATTAATCACGATTAATTGCGATTAATCGTCCTGATCGGTACTTAGCACTTGATTAGGCCCTTCGATTCGATCAGAGCGATCAGAAAGCTGATCGTCCGATTAATCGTCGATTAATCGCGATTAATCGTCCGATTAGGCCTCTTTGCCGATCAGCTCTAAATAGCCAGATGGGCTACTTCAGTTTAGTGGGCTATATTTATTTGGGCCAGGCCCATTAGGGTTTCTCTTATATACCTCACCCCCACTCTTTCTCTCCTTAGTTCTCAGTCCTCACTCCCGTGTGTGTGCAGCTCAGTAGCTGAGCTCCATCTCTTCCGTGCTGCCTGCGTGCATCTCACTCCCTCCTTCCTCCCTTCCAGTTCCAATCCAAGCAGCCCATCCGTGGATCTTTCTTGCTACTTGCTGCTTCCTCCTCCCTTTTGCTGCAGGGTCGCCTATTCTCTTCCCCACCTGCAGGCTGTAGGTCCAGGGAGCTCGAAGATGAGCTCCTCCTCTGAAGGTGAGTCATTAAATTGGCTTTGTTCTGTCATTTCTATCATCTCCTTTCCTCTGCACTATGCTCAAATCTTGATGCTTTATTTCTTTGGCTCTTTGCTGAACTTGCATAGATGAAAATCGAAGGCGGCAGCTTGCAGTGGAAGCTATATGCTAGACGATTATATGGACGATTAGACCGATCAGAGGTCGATTAATCGTCCTGATCGTCCTAATCGGTACCAGACCGATTAGGAACGATAAGCCGATCAGAAAACATTGAGCCATTCTAATGGAGATGAAACCAAAGAAAACCGTTGGGGCGTTACCCTCTTAGCGACGCGCCATATCGGAACCCGGGTATAGGTGTTAAATGAGCAAGGATCGGGCCGTCACCCCCGTGACGCGCCGTGTCGCAATCTGGGCACGGTGTCAAGTGAGCAAGGATCGGGTCATCGCATCCTTAGTGGCGCGCTACATCGGTGCCCAGGTGTAGTAAAAAATGAGCAAGGGTCTTCACATCTGAGTCGACGGGTGTGAAGGGTAAGGAAGCTAGTCGAACCAACTAGGATCCGTTTAGGTAGTTGGAATGCAGGGTCGCTTACAGGTAAGTTAAGAGAATTAGTTGATACCGTGACTAGGAGACGTGTAAATATATTATACGTTTAAGAGACTAAATGGAAGGGTCAGAAGGCGAAGGAGGTGGACAATACAGGTTTCAAGCTTTGGTACACAGGGACAGTTGCGAATAGAAATGGAGTAGGAGTTTTGATTGATAAGAGCCTCAAAAATAGTGTGGTGGGAGTGAGAAGGCAAGGAGATAGGATTATCTTAGTCAAGCTTGTCATTGGTGATATGGTCTTGAACGTAATTAGTACGTATGCCCCTCAAGTAGGCCTCGACGAGATGCTAAGAGACAGTCCTGGGAAGACTTAGATGGCCTGATTAGAGCTATACCTAGTAGTGAGAAGCTTTTTATAGGAGGAGATCTTAATGGGCATGTAGGTACTATAAGCGCTGGTTTTGAGGTAGTTCATGGTGGTTTTGGGTATGGTAGTAGGAATCAAGAGGGGGAGAAAGTTCTGGACTTCACGGTAGCTTTTGACCTGCTGATAGCCAACACTTTCTTTAGAAAGAGATAATCTCATCTAGTGACCTTCAGTAGCGGATAACACTCTAGCCAGATTGACTTTGTCCTCACAAGAAGAAAGGACAAACGAGCATACTTGGGTTGTAAGGTGATACCTACGGAGTGTGTTGTTTCTCAACATAAGCTTTTGATGGCAGACTTTCATTTTCAGGTGCGTGCCCATAGGGATAAACAAGCTAAGATTGAAAGAACAAAGTGGTGGAAACTGAAAGGAGAGACATCAGAGGTATTCATAAAAAGGGTCATCAAAGAGGGCTCTTGGAATGAATAAGAGGACATAAACAACATGTGGGAGAAGATGACTACCAACATTCGGAAGGTGGCCTTAGAGGTGTGTGGAGTAACCAAAGGAAGTGGAGGCGAGGCTAAATATACTTGGTGGTGGAACGAGGAAATCCAAAGGGCTATTAAGGAGAAGAAAGAATGTTATAGACGCTTGTATCATGACAGCAGTGTGAACAACATAGAGAAGTACAGGTGGCAAAGAAGACTGCAAAGCGAGCTGTAAGTATGGCAAAGGGTAGAGCGTACGAGGATCTTTACCAATATTTGAGTACGAAGGAAGGAGAGAATGGCATTTATAGGATGGTTAGGATTCGTGAGAGAAAGACAAGGGACTTCAACCAAGTTAAGTGCATTAAGGATGAAAGGGAGCATCTCTTGGTGAAGGAGGATGAGTCCGACATCGATGGCAAGAGTATTTTGACAAATTGTTCAATGGTGAGAATACAGATACAATCTTTTAGTTGGATGACTCTTTTGATGACACCAATAGACGCTTTGTGTGGAGAATCCAAGAATCTGAGGTCAGAGAGGCATTGAAAAGGATGAAAGGAGGTAAAGCGATGGGACCGGATGGTATCCCAATCGAGGTGTGGAGATGCCTCGGGGACATAGCTATAGTATGGCTAACCAAGCTGTTCAACCATATTTTTCGATCGAACAAGATGCCTGATGAGTGGAGGAGAAATATATTGGTACCGATCTACAAGAATAAAGGGGATATTCAAAGTTGTACTAATTACCAGGGAATTAAGTTGATGAGCCACACTATGAAGCTATGGGAGAGAGTTATCGAGCATCGCTTGAGAGCAATAACGCGGGTCTCTATGAACCAATTTGGTTTCATACCTGAAAGGTCAACCATGGAAGCCATTTTCTTAATAAGACAAGTGATGGAGCGGTATAGGGAGAAGAAGAAGGACCTACACATGGTTTTTATTGACTTAGAGAAGGCTTATGATAGAATACCAATGAATGTTATGTGGTAGGCTTTGGACAAACATAAAGTCCCAACGAAGTACGTCGGACTCATTAAGGACATGTACAACAATGTTGTGACTAGAGTTCGAACAAGTGATGGAGACACGGATGAGTTCCCGATTAGGATAGGACTACATCAAGGGTCAGTTTTGAACCCTTATTTGTTTGCCTTAGTGATGGATGAGGTCACAAGGGACATATAAGGGGACATACCTTGGCGTATGCTTTTCGCGGATGATATAGTGCTAGTTGATAAAAGCCGGACATAAGTGAATCAGAAACTGAAGTTATGACGGGAGACTTTAGAGTCCAAAGGTTTTAGACTCAGTAGAACTAAAACCGAGTATGTGAGATGTGACTTCGGCACTACTACTTGGGAGGAGAAATATATTAGTTTGGAAGGTCAAATAGTGCCTAGAAAGGATATCTTTTGATATTTAGGATCAGTGCTATAGAGAGACGAGGATATTGATGAAGATGTTAGCCATAGAATCAAAGCAGGGTGGATAAAGTGGCACCAAGCATCTGGTGTCCTATATGACAAAAGGGTACCACAGAAGCTAAAAGGCAAGTTTTATAGGACGACGATTAGACCTGCTATGTTGTATGGTGCAGAATGTTGGCCTATGAAAAGACGACATGTTCAACAGATAAGTGTCGAGAAAATGCGTATGTTGCGTTGGATTTGCGGTCATACAAGAAGGGATCGAGTTCGGAACGATGATATACGTAATAGATTAGGGGTAACACCAATTGAAGAAAAGCTTGTCCAACACCGGTTGAGATGGTTTGGACATGTCCAACGGAGTCCTTCAGAGGCACCGGTGCGTAGTGGAATCCTAAGCCAGGATAGTAACGTGAAGAGTGGCAGAGGAAGACCGAAGTTGACTTGGGTAGATGCAATAAAAGGAGACTTGAAAGGATGGAATATACCCAAAGACTTAGTCTTAGATAGGAGTGCTTGGAAGACAACTAATCACATGCCTGAACCTTGATTGCTTCTGCTGGATTTCAACTCTAGCCTACCTCAACTTGTTTGAGACTTAAATGCTTTGTTGTTGTTGTTGAACTTGTCCCTCTGTGGAAATGGTCTTCTATCAGAAGCATCATAAACTTGCCATTTAGGGAAGGTTGGGAATTTGGATAAGAGGGTGTTGTGGATTCTCCTAGCGTAGAAATTCAATTAAAACTGCACCTTGAAAATGCTTGATAACTTATTGAAGCATCTACATGCGAATTTATCTTGAAATCTGCAGAGAGGCTGCTTCGAACCCACGACCTGATGACTCAGTGAGACAACTCTCACCGCTACACCAGGCCTGCCCTTCAATACCTTGATTCCAATGCGCTCATTTATTTATTTAATAAAACCCTAGGACTCTCCGTTCGCTTCGCTGAAAAAATAAGCCGAAACACTGTTCCTGCTGATTTGGTGTGAGAGAAAAACACTGTTTCGGCTAAAAAATAAGCTGAAAAGTACAGATTATAAGACAAGCGAACATAGCCTCGTGATAAAAAAGTTTCTCTTATTACTGATGATGAGAAGGTTCATGGGATTGAAATAGCCAAACAACCAAGATATTAGCACATACAACTGTGCATCAGTCAATCAAGTTTCTGAGAAAGATGATTGGCATAATTGTGTTTTTTTTTGGTAATTGATCTGGAAAGCAGTCGCACTTCAATGTGAAAGGAAAGCTGGAACAGCCGTTCTTGAAGCAAGGTCAACATGCTGGCAAAAGGGAACAATATGAATTCCGTGGACCTAGCCCAAGGATTGGCGAAAAAATGCTCAGCTTATTTCATCAATCGATGGGGTACCGAGATTTGATTCTTGTATATCTGCAAATACTGTATTCGTATTAACTCAGCTAAAGTGGTTGCTTGGTTATGTATCTTCTTTGGTTAATAAAAATATAAAATTGATGTGGCGGATGGAATTCAGTATATTGAGTATTACAATGTAACTCCCAGAAGATATTCTTCTTCTCTAATGTAAATCAGTAAGTGCTATAGAAGATGATCTTCTGATGTAATCTTTTTGTTTGAAGATGATTTTCCTCTATATTCTGTTTACTAGAAGGTGGTCTGCCAGAAGTATAATATATAATATCATTAATAATCCATATATTTTTCATTGGCATTCTGTACTGAATCTCATCATCAAGAAGTTTTATGCTTCGCTCAGATTTTGTTTGATTCTCTTCAAATTGGCCATGGTTCATTGATATCGTGTGTTGGGGGATGCAAGTGCTGTTTTTTAGGATCGATCCATCACTCAAACAGTTGAACTAGTACACGCATGCATGTAAGATGAGATGAATTACTAAATTTTTTGCTTAATGGAAAAATCATTGCTCTTGGCTATATGTATCTTGCCCAGTTCTCTTTGGCAGTAAAGGTGCCATTTTGGCCTACATTATTCTTTACAAATAACGTACTGATGCTTGGCTCCTGTTCGCTGATGCTTATGCTGAAATGTTGTGAGAGAAAAATATTGTTCCATGACTGAAAAGTAGTTCTGAATAAGCTCAAGCGAACAGGGCGTAATAGGTTACAATATCGACATAATCCATCCATATATTAGATTTTGAAAGAAGTCTATTTTTAGCCATCCAACTATTACACAAATTTGTTTTTAGCTGTGCAACTATAAAGTCAGAATTCTTTCACCACTGAACTATTAGTGCCGGACAGATTTGGCCTAGACAAGTTTCAAAGATGGGTTTTGTATTTCTGAAAATAATAACTAGTTTATTTTCTGAAAGAATCATAGCTAGTTATTTATTCAGAAAAAAATGAAATCAATACCATTTTTTCCAAAAAATAATATACATTAGTGCTATATTCTGATCTAATTGGATCTTATCTGTAATTATTTCTAGTTTTATTTTTTGTAGTCACACTCATTATTATTTAAATCATCAATTTATGCTACATTAAACCTAGAGTTCGACCACCAAATCCCATACTCTAAAAGTGTAAATAAAGCACCAAATATTTTGGACTCAAATTAACCCAATTACTTTTCGAGGACTAGCAAAGCCATACTAGGTACGACGCCTAAACATGGTGGAGCATCACACCTTCAATGCTAGCTCTGTCTTCCAAATATTCTACGATGGATTTTTCTGATTAAAAAAAGCTATGAATTTAAGAAATAAATTATTTTTACTATTTTTTTCTAATTTAGATAATCTATCCAGTATTGATATAGTCAAATATTTTCATTTTTATAGTTCCATGGCCGAAAACAAACTCAGAGAATAACTGGATAGCCAAAATTAAGCCCAATGCACATTATGTAGACGCAAATATGTTCGTGCGTTGTAACGGGAGAAAAAACTACACGTTCATACGAAATGACAATGTAAACAATATATATCTATGTATGTTTTATTCTTCTTAGAAAATTTCAAATCTACATTGAAAGCATCTAGGCCTCTAGTTGGGTTTCGGTAATTAATGACAATACGTAATTACTATGACTAACGTATGTTTTGCAGAGGCAATTTAATTAGGTCATGGTAATGGAGATCGATTGGGCAATCATGATGGTCATGCCCCTACGATGGAAATCATTTTGGTTTTCAAAGGATGGATGACAAGGTTAAGGATGGACTAGTTCTAAGTGTCGTTTGGAGTTGAAGAGACACTTAGAGTAGTTTAGGACTTTATTTTCCTTTGGCCGTACTATTAAGGGGGTATGGACGGGTAGCTTGACCTAGGTGAGTCTAGTGAGTTAGGTGTGGTGCATACTTGCTAAATCTAGCACTAGATAGCTCCAAAATAGCCCTTAGATCCAATGGAGCAAACTTCATTCACGTATGATCGAGAGTTGAAAATGAATGGAGGGTCAAATACTGACCTGGCTCCGGTTTGACCGACGCTGGCTCAGGGTCCGGTCAGTTCATTTGACCGAGGCGTTTTCATCTAGGTGCGACCGAACGCTTGAGAGATCAAGTGGCCGGATGCTGAGGGCCAGTGTCCGGTCGACTCCAGTAAGGTTCCAGAGAGGGAAAATCTCGATCGGACGCGTCCGGTCAGTGCTGACCGGACGCTGGCCAACGTCCGGTCACACTGTAAACACTGGAGTTCGGGGTGAACTGACCGACATGTCCGGTCAACATGACCGGAGCGTCCGGTCACCTTGCAGAGGCACATAACGGTTCGTTTTTCAGTCCATGTTATAAATACTTCCTCCACTCGTGTGTGGGGGTACTTTTGCTCATTCCAACAGCTGAGAAACATCTTTGAGAGTGCCAAGAAGAGCCAGGTCCTAGTGAGGTGATTGAGATTTGAGAATCCCAAAGAGAGCCCTCATTAGTGAGATCAAGAGTAGCAAAGCATGCATCCACCCTTCTCATTAGGCTTGTCGTGGTCAAGTGAGAGTTCGTGCTTGTTACTCTTGGTGATCGCCATCACCTAGACGACTTGGTGGTGATTGGAGAGCTTGGTGATCATCCGACGGAGCTTGTGGATGACCCAACTCAAGTTATGAGCGGTTGTGGGTGATTCACCGCGACGGAGTGTCGAAGAATGAACCCGTAGAGAGCACTTGATCGGGAGCTTGCGCGGATCAAGGGGGAGCTACACCCTTGCGCGGGTGCTCCAACGAGGGCTAGTGGGGAGTGGCGACTCTCCGATACCTCGGCAAAACATCGCCGTGTTCCTCCTTCCCCCTTTACTTTGAGCATTTACTTTGAGCAATTCAATTCTTGTCTTTTACATTTCTAGAATTGCCATGCTAGAGTAGGATTGGAACCTAGGGTGCTAAAATTTTGTTCGTTAGATCAATAGAAACACTTTCTAGGCACAAGGGGTTAATTGGGCTAACCGTAGAGTTTAATTATTGCAAAGAAATTTAGAATTAGCCCAATTCACCTCCCCTCTTGGGTATCTTAATCCTTTCAATTGGTATCGAAGCCTCGTGCTCACATATTTAGGCTTAATAGCCTAGAGAAAGATGTCTCACGGGGATGGATCTCCTCCTATCTTTGAGGGGGGTGATTTTCCATATTGGAAAATTTGCATGGAGGCGTACTTAGAAGCTCTAGATGTTGGAATACTTAGAGCCACCTCACAAGGCTTTCCAAGACCTCAGGATGCTACTAACCTACAAGGCGATGAGTTGAATTATGAAAAATAGAATGCAAAGGCTAAAAACACTATATTTAGAGGCCTTTGTAAAGATGTGTTCAATCGGGTAAGGGACCACAAAGACGTCCATGCACTATGGTCGGACGTTTGTGCGCTCCATGAGAGAGCCAAGAGTGAGCGTGAGAAACGCTATCATCTTGTCATGAAAAAGCTTAATTCTTTTGAGATGCTTCCTAAAGAATATGCTAATGAAATGTATTCACGTTTGAATGTTCTTGTAGAGGAAGTCAATGGGCTTGGACTAACTCAAATGCAATCATCCGATGTTGTAAGAAAGATCTTGAGTGTCCTCTCTATTGACAAATATGGGCATATTGTGACCATGCTTCATCAAGGTGATCTTTCCACCGCTACACCGACACAAATCTTGGGAAAGATCAATGCTCATGAGATGTATATACACATCATGCCACAAGATGGCTCATCCTCTACCAAGAAGAAAGATAAGGACTTAGCATTCAAAGCTAGCCAAGAGAAGGGTAAAGCATGACTTGAGTATGAGAGCTCAAGTGATGATGAATTTGATAATGCAAGCCTTGCTCTCATGGTGAAGAAAACCACCACGATGCTAAAGAAGCTCAACAAGAGTGGCATTAAGTTCGATGGCAAGAAGAAGAAGTTCTTCACAAGCTCTAGAAGGAAGCCAATCTTCAAAATGGATTGCTACAATTATGGAAAACTTGGTCATCTAGCTCACTAATGCACAAAGCCCAAGAAAGACAAGTTCAAGAACAAGAACAAGGTCAAGAAAGATGACTCAAGTGATAAAGATGAGAAGAAGAAAGATAAGCCATACAAGAAGAGAGATGGCAAGAAGGACTTCACAAAAAAGAAGAAGAGTGGAAAGGCATACATCGTCGGTGATTAGCTCACGGACATTGATTCGTCTAGTGGCTCATCCAATGATGATAGCGACAACGAGAAGGTGGCCGCCATTGTTATTGACTCATCATCTTCACCGCCACCACCGCCATTATCCTCTACACACCTATGCTTTATGGCCAAGGGTGAACGCAAGGTATCAAATGATGATGATAGTAGTGGTGATGAACATGCTAGTAATGATGATAGCGATAGTGATGATGATGAATATGAATCACCTTCCTATAATGATCTTACTAGATTGCTAAAATAATACACTAAGATAATTATAAAAACTAGAGCTAAGAATGAAAAGCTAGAGGCTAAAAATGATGCACTTTTAGCAAAATATGATATAGCCAAAAAGGCTAGTGTTGAGCTTAGAGAAGCAAATGATGCTATATCATCCAAACTCAAGGAGCTCAAATCTTCTAAGAAAGAGCTTAAAGATAAACATAATAAACTTGAGTGGGTGCACAAAGAGCTCATCACTAGCCACAACAAGCTAAAAGAAGAATACACCACTCTTAAGATTAATCATGATAATCTTGTTATTGCTCAAGAATTTTTATCCAATGAGCCATATGATGCTACTAACAATGTTGTTAAGATCGATATAGCTACATCATGTGATGATTTGATTATTGAGAGCATTGAGCAAAGTTCTAATAGCAAGGGCAAGCAAGTGGTTGAGGCCGATGATTATGATGAGTTTGTCAAGCTCAAGAATGACAATGAAAAGCTCAAGAAAGATCTTGAAGAACTCAAGACCACCAAGTCCGTTGTGCTAGAAACTCTTGATAATGATGATGGGTTGATACTTGAGAATGAGAAGCTCAAAGAAGAAAACAAGAAGCTCAAGGAAGAGAAAAACAATGATGCTCTTAAGAAAGAAAACTAGAAGCTCAAGTTAGAGAAAGAGCATCTCAAGATTGGATTGAGCAAGTTCACTAGAGGCAAGTATCTTCAAAGTAAGCTACTAATAAACACCATCATGAAGATGGATAGAAGTGGCATTAGATACATTGCAAACAAAGAGAAGAAGGCTCAAGCTCAACAACAATAAAAGCCAAAGCCAAAGAAGTATTTTGAGCGTGGAAAAGAAGGCCACTTTGCTCATGAGTGCCAAACTCCACCACCACAACCCTTGCCCAAGCATGCTAGACCTTTTGCCTTTAATGCTCACTACATGCTTAGAAAGGACTCTAGTGGAAAGATGAAAGTCATGTTCTTGGACCCCCAACAAGAATAGGCCTAAGAAAATTTGGGTTGCTAAGTCACTTGTTGAGAAGGTGAAGGGCCCTCAACAAGTTTGGGTTCCTAAAGTTTGATCTCTTGTGTGTAGGTAAACTATAAGACCAGTGGAAGTCATTGGGTTATTGAAAGTGGTTGCACACAACATATGACCGGTGATCCTCGTATGTTCACCTCACTAGATGAAGAAGTAGATGGATAAGAAAGAATCCTCAAAGGGCAAGGTCAAAGGATTGGACAAAGTGGCTATATTAAATGATCATTCCATCTCAAATGTGCTATATGTTGCTTCATTGAGTTTCAACTTGCTATCCATTGGACAATTGTGTGATCTTAGCTTCCAATGCTTGTTTATCAAGAAGAAGGTTGTTGTATCCAAAAAGGATGATGATCATGTGATATTCAAAGGATTTAGATACAACAACTTATATTTAGTGAACTTCACCTCTGAAGATGTAAACTTGAAGATATGCCTATTCACCAAAACAACTACTTGGGTGGCTATGGCATAGAAGACTTGCTTATGTTGGGATGAGCTCACTCAAGAAGCTACTTGAAGAATGATTTGGTGAGAGGGTTGAAGGATGTAAAGTTTGAAAAGGACAAGCTTTGTAGTGCATGTTAAGCCAACAAGCAAGTTGCAAATACCCATCCAACAAAAGCTTTCATGTCAATCGCAAGAGTGCTAGAACTCCTTCATATGGATCTATTTGGACCAACAACATACAAGAGTTTGGGAGGAAATCTTTATTGTCTTGTGATTGTTGATGACTATTCAAGGTATACATGGGTATTCTTCCTTCATGATAAATCCGAAGTTGCATCTTGCTTCAAGAAGTTTGCCAAGAGAGTACAAAATGAATTTGAAGTGAAGCTTAAGAAGATAAGAAGTGACAATAGGAAGGAATTTGACAACATAAACATAGAAGCCTATTGTGATGAAGTTAGGATCAAGCATGAGGTCTCCGTAATATATACTCCTCAACAAAATAGTGTAGTTGAAAGGAAGAACCAGACATTGATCACTCTTGCAAGAACAATACTTGATGAGTACAACACCCCCGAAGCTCTATGGGCGAAAGCCATCAACACCACATGCTATGCATCCAACCGCCTATTCCTTCAAAAGTTTCTTGGTAAGACACCTTATGAGTTGCTTAATAGGAAGAAGCCAGACGTCTCCTTCTTTAAGGTGTTTGATTGCAAATGCTACATCTACAAGAAGCGACAACACCTAGGGAAGTTTCAAAGACATTGTGATATTGGTTTTCTTGTTGGTTACTCATCAAAGTCCAAAGCATATAGAGTATTTAATCATGCCACCGGCTTGGTTGAAGAAATATATGATGTGGAATTTAATGAATCTAACGGCTTCCAAGGAGCACATAAGAATCTTGATGATGCAGGTGATGAACCATTGAGGGAGGCTATGAAGAACATTCCAGGTTGGAGACATCAAGCCTAAAGATGATAAAGATGTTGTATAAGTGATTGATCCACCTTCTTCATCAAGTGTGCCACAAGATGATGATAAAGATAGAAGAGTAGAAAATGAAGACACTCATGTCTCCCGTGATCAAATGGTGGCATAGGCACAAGATGTTGATGCTCCACAATCTCCTTCTCAAGTGGTCAATAGAAAAAATACACCTCTACTACAAGATCATCCACAATATCTCATCATAGGGAGTTCATCAAAGGGTGTAATGACTTGCTCATAAAAACTTGCTTTCATTTATTGCTCATCACTATTTTGTCTCTTGCTATGAGCCTACCAAGGTAGAAGAAGCTCTTCAAGATCCGGATTGTATAAATGCCATGCATAAAGAGTTGAACAACTTCACCCGCAATGAAGTTTGGACTCTTGAAGAGCGGCCAAAAGGAGCAAGAGTCATTAGAACAAAGTGGGTGTTCCGTAACAAGCAAGATGATCAAGGCGTAGTTATGAGGAACAAGGCAAGACTAGTTGCAAAGGGGTTCTCTCAAGTTGAAGGATTGGATTTTGGAGAGACCTTTGCACCGGTTGCAAGACTAGAAGCCATTCGTATCCTCCTTGCATATGCATCACATCATGAAATGAAACTATATCAAATGGATGTGAAAAGTGTATTTTTAAATGGCTTTATTGATAAACTAGTCTATGTTGATCAACCTCCCGGGTTTAAAGACCCTAGATATCCTAATCATGTTTATAGGTTGTCCAAGGCATTATATGTGCTTAAGCAAGCTCCAAGAGCTTGGTATGAGCGGCTTTGGGACTTCCTTATTGAGAAGGGCTTCACCATCGGGAAGGTCAACACCACACTATTCACCAAGAAACTTGATGGGCATATCTTCATTTATCAAGTGTATGTTGATGATATCATCTTTGGATCATTAAATGAAGATTCTTGCAAAGAGTTTGGTGAATTGATGTCGAAGAAGTTTGAGATGTCAATGATTGGAGAGCTTACATTCTTTCTTGGTTTTAAAATTAAACAAATGAGAGAAGGGATTTTCATCTCTCAAAAGAAATATACAAATGATCTTCTCAAAAGATTCAAGATGGATGAATGTAAGCCAATCAAGACACCAATGCCAACTAATGGACATCTCGACCTAGATGAGGGAGGTAACACAGTTGATCAAACTCTCTACCGCTTTATGATTGGTAGCTTGCTATATTTAACCGCATCTAGGCCCGACATCATAGTTTAGTGTGTGTATGTGTGCTAGATTTCAAGCTAATCCTAAGGAAACTCACTTAATTGCCGTAAAAAGAATCCTTAGGTATCTTAAGCTCACACTAAGCATTGGCCTTTGGTATCCCAAAGGAGCTATATTTGAGTTAGTTGGCTATTCCAATTCAGATTATGCCGGTTGCAAAGTTGATAGAAAAAACACATCCAGAGGGTGCCATTTGCTTGGTAGATCACTTGTGTCTTGGTCCTCCAAGAAGCAAAATAGTGTGGCCTTATCCACCGCCAAAGCGGAATACATTGCCGCAGGTGCTTGTTGTGCACAAATACTTTACATGAAACAAACTTTGCTAGACTATGGTGTAGTTCTAGATAAAGTACCTCTTTTGTGCGACAATGAAAGTGCGGTAAAACTTGCAAATAATCCGGTTCAACACTCTCGCACCAAGCACATAGATATCCATCATCACTTTCTTAGAGATTATGTTGCTAAAAATGATATATCATTAGAAGGTGTAAGGACCGAGGATCAATTAGCGGATATCTTCACTAAACCGCTAGATGAGGCAACATTTTGTAGATTGCGGAATGAGCTCAATGTTCTTGATTTTAGGAACTTTACAAAAAAATGAGCTTGTGTTGTCCCTTGTATTGCATTGTAATATACAACATATTTAGTTTTTGGTAATACATATAGGGCTTGTCTAACATGGTTAAGATAACCACTGTAAAGCGTGTGAAGAAGCTTAACCTTGGATCAAACTTGACAAGCAACTAGATTTACTTTCAAGTATTGCATTGCATATGCATGAATGTTGTTTTGTCGTTTATCTTCAATTACCCTCTTATTGCCTATTTTTTTTAAAAGAATTATAGCCTAAGGCAAAATATTTTAAAAAAATTAAGGGTTTGAGAGAGGTCACTCACATCAGTCCCAATTGGTGTTTATTTGGATCTTATTGGAGTTGGGACTTGATTGGGAACAGACAGCACGGAGGACTTTGAAGTTTTGCTAGAAAAGGAGTGACCGGACGCTGCACCGGACTCTGATGTCCAGCATCTGGTCAGTTCACAGGAGGTAAACTTGCTACGAAGGAGTGACCGGATGCTGGAACTAGTGTTCTCCCAGCATCCAATCAGATGGTGGCTCTACGTCCGATCGATCGAAGATGATGAAGACTGCTTGCACCGGACTCTGGCTGTGTCCGGTCGGTGTCCACCGGACGCGTCCGGTCATGATTCTAGGGGTTTTGGACCTTACTAGAATTGACCGGACGCTGGGTGGCAGTGTCCGATCGCTGCCACCAGAGCATTCGGTCAGTAGAAAATATGCGGGACCCAGATTCTTTCTCCGTTTCCTTTTCCACTCCATAGGGGACCCCCCATATAATCCAAGCACGCGTTGACCTAACTCATCCGCCGCGCACCTATCGTTCTCGAGCCGCCGACTTCTCCACATCTGCTCCCATGCGCCACCGCTCACCGTCGCATCTAGCGCAGCATGTCCATAGAGCAGCCGAGCCACGCACCGCTTGCATGCCCCTCGTGCCACCACATCCTGCGCCACCCTGCTCGCCCTGCTCCCACGCCAGCGCTGCCGCGCATCCACCACGTGCTCATGCCCTAGCTTTGCTGGTGCCACCTGCTGCACTACCGTCCATGCTTGTGCCTACAGCACTCTAGCACTGTCGTGTCCACCAAGTCCTTGCCCTAAGCTTGCCTATGCCCTGGCTCTAGCGCTTCGTGAACCCTAACCATTCGATTCATCACATTGCATTGCCGATCCACACCAAACAGTGCTTTGCGAACCCTTACCCTAGGATTCTCGGTGGTTTCCCCGCGTATCGTTCCTCTGCTTCTTAGGTCACCAGTTCGTCAGGTAGCATGCCCCCAATTCAATTTCATACATATTGCTTGCTTTCTTAGGGTTTCGCATCTCTAGATTTATTGTTATTATTTACAAATCCGATCTACTCTAACGTGCAGCGAGTCGATGCCGTTGAGGTCATATTTGCAGTTGTTAGTCAACTCGAGGCCAAGCTCACGAGTATGGATCGAGGCCAAGCCTCGGAAGTGACAATTGGCAGTTGTTTCTTTTTAGTGGCAGTTGTTCTTTTCAGATCCAACCGATGGTTCATGTCAAGAATGTTGGAGGCGGTCCAGGTGATGAGGATCCGAGGCATCCGCCTCGCTTGCCTACATATCCAAAAGGTAAGGCAACAAAGAAGCACAAGTATCCATATGCAGATATAGCTAGAGCAGCCGCAGTTGCAGAGGCTGCAGAGCGTGCCGAGAGAGGAGGTGCTCGCAGTGGAGTCTGGATCGCAGATCAGCTTTCACCTGAAGTGAGGGCTACACTTGAGTAGGTTAAGCGCCTTCATGGTGGTCCACCTGGGACTCTCATGACTGGAGGATGGTGTGTTGCCATTGATGAGGGTCAGCCTCAGGGGGAGTCATAGCAGCAGGAGTCACAGGCAGCAGAGTAGACTCTAGAGGGACAGCAGGCACAAGAGACAGATCAGGCACCTCAGCCATAGCTTCGCTGCTCTAGTCATACCCATGTTCTAGTCACACCGAGGGCAGATACACAGCAGAGGGGTTCTCGTCCACCGCCTAGACCATAGGGTCCATCTCCAGTGACTCATCTAGATTTGAGGGCTACCACAGCCAAGCAGGTGCAGCAGCTTAGATTTGTGGAGTTTGAGCAGTGGTTTCTGCTGAGGCGAGATGAGCATGCATCAGAGGGCTTCTACACACCATCGCAGGAGGATTTCTACAATGCATATCTTAATAGTGGAGCTGTTTTCAGATCTCAGAGGGTGTGCAACATAGAGTCTATTGTTGCAGCAGCTGGAGAGCACATTCACCCCTACCTTACTTATCTACCAAGGTTGACAGACTTACTTGGATAGACAGGATTGTATGTTCCATCTTGGGTCCATCAGTTCTATGCTTCTCTCTGGATTGACCCGCAGCACAGATTCATACACTTTGCATTCAGTGGCAGAGATTATAGGCTGATAAGCACCAGGGTCAGAGAGATACTCTGGCTTTAGGAGCAGTCCATCTGGCTACATGAGGTTTGCTATGGACAGAAAATGCCCCCTAGACGTCCTCATGGTGGGATGGTGCCCCCTATAGATCTAGTCCGCTACTACTTCACAGAGCCATTCGGCAAGGGGTCTAGCAGGACATCTAGTGATCTTACTCCTACTGCTAGAGTGCTTGATGCCATTATGAGGAGGACACTGCTTCCAAGGATGGGCTATCATGAGGGCTTGACTCGCATCTAGTTGTGGCTACTAAACTATCTGATGCAGCAGACAATATTTGATATTTGAGATCTCCTTCTATCAGAGATGGAGGACACTATTACTGAGGGGTTCAGAGGTCACCGACAGTTGCCCTATGCCCACTAGATCATGTTTCTTATTCACAGGGTAGTTACTGTGAGGTCGCATAAGATGCTAGCTGAGTACAGTGGTGCTACGATAGAGTTCCCTACATATAACCTAACTTAGATGATCTGCCATAGTACACCGACTGCACCTAGCTAGCCGCGCCGTCGTCTAGAGGTGCCAGAGACTATAGCCTAGTAGGATGATACTATTAGGGGCATAGCAGCTATAGAGGAGGAGTTGTTGGATGCTCAGTAGGAGGGGATGGTCGAGAGCAACCCCTAGTGATAGCTCAGATGAGGACTACCGCGAGATACCTTAGATGCCTCCTCGATGACATGATCATAAGGCCGGTAGCTCCAGTTCAGCTCCATCCGCATCGTAGACTGACCCCGCTCTACTTACCATACTTGAGCGGATGAGGTAGGATCAGGCTCGCTAGGCTCAGGAGACCACCACCATGTTTGCACAATTTTAGGCTCGATAGGATGAGTTTTAGCGGTAGCAGCATGCCATGCATCAGCAGCAGGCTCCTCATGCAATAGCAGCTCCTTGGATTTATGCAGCATATAGTGATAGCTATTGGGGTTCCACCGCCACAGCCTTCACCCCAGCTTGGTCAGCCTACCACCACTTCTATGACTCTAGTGTTACAGCCTAGTGGGCTTTAGAGTCAGGGACAACCACCAGCACAGTTTGCTTCACCTACAGAGCAGGTGTCCCTAGTGGTTTGCTTCACCCATGATAGCCCTATAGTTTACACCTCTCCAGATGGGCTTTACACCGGCTCAGACTTCTTCACAACTAATGCCAGAGACTACAGTGTTCAGGAGCCTTGGTGCATCCTTCAGTGAGTTGATAGGGTAGCCTACTCCTCTATATCTACATGTCCCAAGTCCTTCTATAGTTGCACCTATTACCGAGACTACAGAGACGCTCCTTTTGTCAGTGGCATCATCAGAGCTAGCTGCTTTCAGTCATACCTGCACAGTCTACAGCAGCTCCAATTGTTGATCCGACCCAGACTAGCTTCAGCATCACTTCCAGCTACAGAGGGTCAGATAGCTCAGAGCTCAGGTTCAGATGATGATGGCACTTAGTTCTAGCTTGCTCCTCATACCTCAAGCACCTGACTCGTTCGCTACAGCCCCACCTGACTGACCCTTAGGTTTTAGTGTTTGACGCCTAAAGGGGGAGAGGGTTCGAGTATGCTAGACTTAGGGGGAGCGACTTAGGGGGAACTTAGTTTACTTAGACTATAGACTATCTATTATATTTGGTTTTTATGTGTGATACACTGTTATGCATTCGTCGTGTGTTTACTTTTATGCATTAAACTTCTTATGTGATAGTGATATCTATGTGATTATGATATATGACATGTGTGCTCTCTACTTTGTATTATTTACATGTCATATCAGTTGTGCTAAGCTCATTTGCTCTTGCTTCCGCATTTTACTCCGATGCGAATGGGCTTTGTTACTTGTACTCATGCTTATTTCATATTCTTTGAGTACATCATGTTGGCTTAGGTCATATAAGCATGCCTAACACTTTTGTTCTTATTGCCAAAAGCTTATATGAACCAAGCTTGTTAAAAACCTCATCTCTTTCACATACTTGAGGTAGTATTGTCATCAATCACGAAAAATGGGGAGATTGAAAGCATCTAGGCCCCTAGTTGGGTTTTGATGATTAATGACAATACGTGATTACTGTGACTAACGTATATTTTACAGAGGCAATTAAGTTAGGTCACGGTAATGGAGATCGATTGGGCAATCATAGTGGTCATGCCCCTATGATGGAAATCATTTCGGTTTTCAAAGGATGGATGACAAGGTTAAGGATGGACTAGTTCTAAGTGTCATTTGGAGTTAAAGAGACACTTAGAGTAGTTTAGGACTTTGTTTTTCCTTTGGTCATACTATTAAGGGGGTATGGATGGGTAGCTTGACCTAGGTGAGTCTAGTGAGTTAGGTGTGGTGCACACTTACTAAATCTAGCACTAGGTAGCTCTAAAATAGCCCTTAGATCCAATGGAGCAAACTTCATTCACGTATGATCGAGAGTTGGAAGTGAATAGGAGGGTCATATACTGACCGGACACTGGCTCCGGTTTGACCGGACGTTGGCTCAGGGTCCGGTCAGTTCATTTGATCGAGGTGTTTTCGTCTGGTGTGACCGGATACTGAGAGATCAAGTGACCGGACGCTGAGGGACAGCGTCTGGTCAACTCTAGTAAGGTTCCAGAGAGGGAAAATCTCGACTGGACAGTGTCCGGTCACACTGTAAACACTAGAGTTCAGGGTGAACTGACAGGCGCGTCTGGTCACCATGTTCGGAGCGTCCGGTAACCCCGCAGAGGCACATAATGGTTTGTTTTTTAGCCCATGTTATAAATACTTCCTCCACTCGTGTATGGGGGTACTTTTGCTCATTCCAATAGCTGAGAAACACCTTTGAGAGTGCCAAGAAGAGCAATGTCCTAGTGAGGTGATTGAGATTTAAGAATCCCAAAGAGAGCCCTTATTAGTGAGATCAAGAGGAGCAAAGTGTGTATCCACCATTCTCATTAGGCTTGTCGTGGTGAAGTGAGAGTTCATGCTTGTTACTCTTGGTGATCGCTGTAACACCTCGGGTGTTAGCCTTGCATAACTTGACTTGCATAACATGAGCATGAGCATCAAGCATTCATAAACAAGCATTTACAATTGAAACATTGGATTGAAACATCTGCAACATTTGCTTGTTATCGCATGTTTCCTTGAACGTATGCAACTTTTCTCATTATTTCATGTCTCCATGTGTATATGCATATGATCATAAGAGTATACATGTAGATGGTTGGTATAAGTCACAAAAATATATTGGCAATACTTAGGTTAGCCAATGGAACATGGTTCATGAATGTTACTTCCCATGATCAAGCCTTAAGTCATGTTTCCTGTGATTACACTAAATAGCTCTATGAGTGCCTCATACATGAAATGATTGTATGACCTTGCAATTAGCCTAAACATGTTTAGAGTATCATTATGAATAACTATGGTATTCATGGCTAGGGCTAAATAGATCACTAAGTCATAATTCATGAACAAGTCTTCATTTAAATGTAACATGTTTGACCAAGTTTGAATCATATGCTAGAGACTATGCATGTATGTGATCACTAAAACAAAGTTGTAGTATTTGTAATAGGGAACAACTGTTATGTTTGGGTCATGAGGTAATAAGGTGCATAGGTTAGTCTTTTGGAGCTCACGAAAATCACCAAATAACTGCTTTCAACACTTAGCCATTTTTTTGTTCTAAGTCATGCCCTGACAGTGCTGTCAGCTCGACTTTGGATTGATTTTTCTCAGTAATGGTTGCGAATTATCACATGATTCTTTAATAAGAAACGAAGATGGTACATAGGTCTACAAGTTCCATTTAGATTGTCGGTACGATAGAGTAACCGTTTAGCAGTTTGATTGTGTTGAAATCGCGTCGTCAGTCGGTCTGTTACTGCGCCGAACGAACTGAACTGGCTGGTTCAGTGGCCGACATCGGTAGAACCCGTGCCTAGCCACTCGGTCGCCACCGGAACCTCTCCACCCTCGTCTCCACGACTCACCACGCTCGCACTAGCTCGCTAAGAGCGCTTGGTAAGCCACAGCAACGCACACGCTCTCGTCGGAGCATCGCCGCCGTGTTCCATCGTCGTGGCCATGCCGTTATAGTCTACCATTCCACGTGATAGCTGATGTGCTAGGTTAACCATAGGACACTGGTGCTTGTTCGAGCTTTAGGTCGAGCCGCCGAGGTCATCACTGGCGTACCACCGTCGTCTCGCCTCGCCGAGCCACCATGGCCGCCGCCGTCGTCACTAGCATCGACGATAAGGCCGGCCAAGTGGTGCAATAGATGCACTAAGTCACGTAGGTCACGCCGTGAAGATGTCACCGCCGGTGGACTCGCCGTCGACGAGCTAGGGCCACGCGAGCTTGCTCAGCGCCGCCGGCTCTATTTTGGTTTCACTGACAGGCGGGCCCTGCTGACCAGCGGGTCCCACCGGTCAGCGACTCCATGTATTAAAGCTAGTTCATTTTGAATGCAGATTCCATATGTTTTGTAATTTTTGTATCTTTAGTTTGGTAGCATCAAAAATTGTGAAATAAATTTGTTAGTGTTCCTTAGGAAGTGTAGTATTTAGGAAAAATATGTTCTTGACATTTATAGTAGAAATTTTTGGAGATTTAAATAGAGATTTAAAATGTGCTTTTGAATACATTCAAATTTGTTTATTTTATATCTAGAGTTCCTTTGCTCCAAAAATTATAAAATTTTTGTGGTAAGCTAGTCTTAGCATATATGAGCTCTGGTAAAAATTTGAAGATGAGTGCATGTGTAGATTTGTAGTTATAGATTTTTATTTTATAATTAGGAGATCCTTGTGTAAATATTTATAAATTATTTAGGAATCCAATACTCATGAAATTTGTTGGAGGGTATCCTAGTAGTATATGGATGCTAAGAAAAATAGGAAATTTGTTGCTTGACACTTTTCAATAGGGTTTTCTAATTATGCTATTTCAAGCATTGCTGCCTTGTCATTTTTGTATAGGATGTTCTACTTGGCAAAATAATATGAAATCTTTATAGTAGTCCTTTGATAGCATTAGTAAGGCACTATAAATTTTTGAGAAATTATGAAGTACATCTGGTATATGTTTATTATTTAACCTAAATATCTCAGTAAAATAATAAAGGCATTTAAATAAATAGTTTGGGCTTCACCATTATATTATCTTAAATGTATTTGGTATGCTTAAACTATTGGTAGATTTTATGTTGTCAAATTTTGACTGATTACATAAAGTAGAAGTATTGTTACTTTGTATTGCATATTGAATAGTTTCCAGACAGATTCGGGAGTTTGATGAGTTGCATGTTGAAAATGATGTGTACTGTAAAAATGGTTAATAATAAAGTTGTAGAGAATTTGATAAGCTTTCCAGAAAGTCCAGGATCACTGGATTTGGATTAGTAGAACTCCAGTTATGAGTGAAACAAGTAGCTGCTATTTTGTGGTATAATCGATGCATTATGGAAGTAGATAATTAAATAATCGAGAAGAGATATGCACCTACTCAATAAACATGATGCACTTGTTAACATATATGCATTCGTAATACTTATGCCATATTCATGCATCTAGGATTGGAGGAAGAGATAACGTTGCTGGAATTCGAAGAAGCAGAGGAAGGGGACCAGCAGGAGAATCCACAAGCCACAGCTCCCGAAGGCGTGGAGCAGAATCCTGAAGAGCTTCCGGAGTGTCCTGACCATCGCCCTACTTCCTTTCTGCGAGGCAAGCCTCGGAGCATTCTAAGTCTCCCAGTAATTTACAAATGTTTACTTAAGTACTTATGATTGATGCATTAGGTTATATGAGTTGAATGGAACCACTTGATGCATATAAATTCCTTGTCCAGATATTAAACCTTTAACCGGTATAGGTCCAGGATCGAATAAATACTTAGCCATGCTTAGACCGGCAGAAGTCGGGTGATGTCCTGTCACCTGCGAGATATAGGTGGATACCGGAGCACGGTTGGCTATATTTGCTATCGTGGAACAGAACCATGGGTAAAAGAAAATCGAGACCGGACGGGAAGTCGATAGAGAAGCAACAAGACATGGAGGTCTTGGGTGTGGATCTATCCCCGTCTGTGTCGATTAAGGACCATACCGTTGTTGGCGCTTCTGACAAGATTGAACGCATGCCTCTCACTTAGCTGGCCGGATAACTTGTTCCGACCGCGAAACCGAGTAATTCAACTTAGGCTAGGACCTGTTCTGTTGTGCGCTCCTTTCGGAGAACGATCAGACTGAGCCCACGGGCAGGCTTAGCCTGAGCATCCTGGCATCTGGTGTTCCTGATTATGCGGCGCGGTACGGACCCGCGAAATGTGTACCTGAGTTGTACCAAAGGTGACCTAAGGCTATCGTGGCTGGTAGACCTAAGTTTGTGTTAGGAATAAATTCCCAGCTGGTTGAAATCGATTCGAATCGCCGTCTCTCCCGGATAGTGAGAAACTTGGCTAGTCCCAACATCGTAGTAACTGTGTTATGAAATATGATGGTTCGAATGAATATGGAATTACAATACCTGCTATGGTTATTATTGTATGCTTCTAAATGATATACCACATGTTTGGCACAGGATAGTTGCTAATCTAGAAATGGATAGTTATAATTAACTTGATAAAGGAATCGTAATTATAACAATGAGTCATTTGCCTTTATGCAAAATGTTATCGAGTTACGTCCACTTATACAGCCTTGCATAATCCTTGGAGTCATTTATTTCTGGTTCATGACGGGTAAGTCTAGCTGAGTACCTTCTCGTACTCAGGGTTTATTTTCCCATTGTTGCAGATGGCACTGTGTATCATGGTTATTGCAAGAGTTGCTTCTATCCCGCTGTGGATGAGGAGTAAGCCTTGGGCAGGCTTCTTTATTAATTCCTATCCTTGCTTTTGTGGACCGTGATCCTACCTGGCACTGTATTAAACTATGTTGGAAATTTTATTTTCGAACTGTTTTGCTTCCGCTTTATCTATCAAACTCGGTTTATAATAACTTTTATTCGTACTCTGATGATAAAATGTATCTGTGAACTTTATGTAATATGTGGCATGTATGTTGAATCCTGTACGATCTTGGTTGTTGTAAATCGTTTATCGAGACCCGTCGTGGTACTCGACGGACTACCGGGTTTATAGGGGTTCAAGTATGATAGTGCGACCGCTTGCGGGCTGCCATTATACTTGTACTCTTATAAATTGGTTGGTTCTACGACAATCGTCCATCACCTAGACGGATTGGTGGTGATTGGAGAGCTTAATGATCATCCGGCGGAGCTTGTGGATGACCCAACTCAAGTTGTGAGCGGTTGTGGGTGATTCACCGTGACGGAGTGTCGAAGAATCAACCCGTAGAGAGCACTTGATCCTTGCGCGGGTGCTCCAACGAGGACTAGTGGGGAGTGACGACTCTCCGATACCTCGGTAAAACATCGCCGCGTTTCTCCTTCTCCCTTTACTTTGAGCATTTACTTTGAGCAATTTAATTCTTGTCTTTTATATTCCTAGAATTGCCATACTAGAGTAGTATTGGAACCTAGGGTGCTAAACTTTTGTGCGTTAGATCAATAGAAACACTTTTCTAGGCACAAAGGGTTAATTGGGCTAACCGTAGAGTTTAATTATTGCAAAAAAATTTAGAATTAGCCCAACTCACCCTCCTGTTGGGCATCTTGATCCTTTCATACATGATAACCATGACATTCATAATATAAGCTCGAGACATAATGACTCCGTTCGTTTCACTGAAAAAACAAACCGAAATACTATTCCAGCTGATTTGTTGTGAGAGAAAAACTACTATTCCAGCTGAAAAAAGAAGCTGAAAAGTACGGATTGTAAGAGAAACGAACAGGGCCAATAGTCAACTTAGATATAATAAGTAAAACTCATATAAGAAGCGAAACTCATAATATAACCCGTGCGTTGCAACGAGACGTATTATTGCGTGATCAGTTGATTGAAGTTAGCTATATTACCTCTTTTTTTAAAAAAAAAAGAAGTTAGCTACATTTATTTGGTTTAATTGGGCAACCTTATCTCAATTAAATGATTGTTTATCATAAATGCAGGTGCAATAAATCTTTGCATGGAAAATTGACATGAGATTCTAAAATTGATGACTATTGTGTGTATGTGTTGTAAGGTTAAGAAAGCTGAAAAGTGAGCCACGTATCCTTGGGCGCGATGTTGATGGCAAAAATTAGCATATTAAATATATATGGTTAGGAACGTAAAAGGTATAATTAAGGTCAAACATGTTTGGGATGAGCATCCCTGAGTTCCTTTGTCTGGGTCTCATCGGGTATGTCTGCCGACGTGAGTTTTGTGTGGGCTTTCTAAGATTTGTTTGTGCTTTTGGAGATTTTGTATGCGCTGTCCAGCAAGTTCCAGGATTGTTGTCTACGCTCTCAGCAAGTATCGTGGGTAACGAGAGTTGGCCGCGCACCATGCATGTTACGTGATTAAGTGGGAAAGAGTCCGATACGGAGCTGTATTGAGTCCGATACGGAGCTGTATTCCAGCGCATCTTGTTTGTTGGAACTTGATTACGAAGAAAAGGCAGGACTCTAAATAGGAAGCAGAGGAGAAATCTGAAGAATGAAACAACAAATAATTGTTTAGTCATCGATTTCGTGGAATTTGGTGGCATGCACGTATATGGTTCTGACACGGTGATCTTTGCATCCATCCAATCAACGAAGGCTTAGGATCAAATTCGTATACTTGCACCATCAGATGATCGGACTTATTCCTATCTGATCTCGTCCTATGAACGGACTCATTTCGTAGCAAAGACGGACACCATATTTGGATCGGAATATATTACAGGAACACAAGTGGTTAGCTAGAGAGAAGTGGACTAAAAAGAATGAGCTAAAATTTTGGCCCTTTGATATTAGGCAGTATAGATTAAGTTAGGTATAGAAAAAAGTTTATAGGAAACAAAAAAACGAAAAATCTAGAAGAAATAAGAACCGAAACCGGACACCTATATGGACACGCAAAAAATATGCAGCAAATGTTCACACAAAAAAGAAATGGAAAACAACAATGCCCCTATCTTAGTGGTTTAGACACGTGAAAAACATAGGAACCGTTTCGGGGGAAAAAAAAAAAGGCTCCAGCAAGCTTGATTAAAAAAGGTCCCACCAGTCAACACAGAAAAAAAATGATCTTTAATAGATAACAAAGTAGTAGAGGATACGGACACTCTAGATTTATGTGAGCAGGAAAGACGGACAACGTATTGGGATGGAAAAAGAGCAGGCTTATGTTTTGGAATTGGACTTCCTATCATGCTAGATAAGAGCTAATCTAATTTATATGAGCATCAGTTATTTTATACCTTCGTTGTCCGGTAGTTAGAGGTAGACGGGCCAAAAAAATAGATGAACAAAAAAAAATGAGCTAAAATTTTATCTCTTTATTATTAGATATAGATATAGAATTGCCTATCGGAACAAACTGTGCAACTCTACCAACCAACCACATGCAATGCGATACCATATATCAAAATAAAACAGGAAGACATGGACTCTAGGACATAGGAGCAACCAATGCAGAACCAGAACATATGCTAAATGTTCACATTACTGAAACATCACACATGTGAAGGACTCGTCAGAAAACATGCACGGGTTGTCTTCTGCCAGGCAGAACAGATCCATATGCTTCCAATATACAAATCTACCAAATCACAGGTCACAGCACATCAATTGATGATCACATGAGACCCAAAAAATGCTATGAATGATACTACGGAACACGGATAAGGCAAACCAATCGAGCTCAGAACTCCTCAACAGAGACGGCTTCGCGAGGTACCTCATAAGCATCCTTCTGCCTCAGCTTCTTCACGCCGGCGATGAAGCATATCTTGTCAGACTTGTAGCTCTCGATGCTCACGCTGGCCACCTTCACCTGTACCACCACCTTGGTCTTCATGCCTTCAACCCCGGAAAGCTTGCCTCGGGACAGAGTCGCCTTGACACGAGGAGCATACCGTATCGTGGAGGAATCCTTGAAGCTCACCTCGCAGGGCTTGGACAGGTGCACCACCAGCTTCGAGGTTGATTCGTCATACTCATAGCAGATGATGTTACGAGGGAAGAGACCTGGAGGGAGGTTGTGCTCGCGCAGTAGATCAGAGAGTGACTTCTTGTGTCCTGGACAAAAGAAACTGATGTCAGTGCATATTTTTCAAATATCAATTATACAACTGTGCAAAGGTATTACTGATAAAATCGAAGCCATGTTCTTAATAAGACAAGTTACGGAGCGGTATAGGGAGAAGAGGAAGGACCTACACATGGTTTTTATTGACTTGGAGAAGGCTTATGATAAAATACCAAGGAATGTTATGTGGTGGGTTTTGGACAAACATAAAGTCCCAACAAAGTACGTCGGGCTCATTAAGGACATGTATAACAATGCTGTGACTAGTGTTCGAACAAGTGATGGAGACACGGATGACTTTCCGATTAGGATAGGACTACATCAAGGATCAGCTTTGAGCCCTTATCTGTTTGCCTTAGTGATGGATGAGGTCACAAAGGACATACAAGGGGACATCCCTTGGTGTATGCTTTTTGCGGACGATGTAGTGCTAGTTGATGAAAGCCGGACATGAGTCAATCAGAAACTGGAGTTATAGCGAGAGACTTTGGAGTCCAAAGGTTTTAGACTCAGTAGCACTAAAACTGAGTATATGAGTTGTGACTTCGGCACTACTACTCGGGAGGAGGAAGATATTAGTTTAGAAGGTCAAATAGTGCCTAGAAATGATACCTTTCGATATTTAGGATCAATGCTACAGAGAGACAGGGATATTGTTGAAGATGTTAGCCATAGAATCAAAGCAGGGTAGCTGAAGTGGCGTCAAGCATCTGGTGTCCTATGTGACAAAAGGGTACCACATAAGCTAAAAGGCAAGTTTTATAGGACGGCGATTAGACCTGCTATGTTATATGATGCAGAATGTTGGCCTACGAAAAAACGACATGTTCAACAGATAAGTGTTGCGGAAATACGTATGTTACGTTGAATTTGCAATCATACAAGAAGGGATCGAGTTCGGAACGATGATATACGTGATAAATTAGGGGTAGCACCAAGTAAAGAAAAGCTTGTCTAACACCGGTTGAGATGATTTGGACATGTCCAACGGAGACCTTCAGAGGCACCGGTGCGTAGTGGAATCCTAAGCCAGGATAGTAACGTGAAGAGAGGCAGATAAAGACCGAAGTTGACTTAGGTAGAGGCAATAAAAGGAGACTTGAAAGGATGGAATATACCCAAAGACTTAGCCTTAGATAAGAGTGCTTGGAAAACAGTTATTCACTGTGCCTGAACCTTGATTACTTCTGCTGGATTTTAACTCTAGCCTACCTCAATTTGTTTGGGACTTAAAGGCTTTGTTGTTGTTGTTGTTGTTGTATATAACTGTGCAAAGGTGTTACGGGATGAGGTTAACGAAGAGATAAACGAACATAATTCAGAATCAGAAAGTGTCGAGTTTGGAGGGAAAGTCTAAGTTCATGGAGCAATTTTGACTTAGAATGTCAAACGAAATATAGCAACTGAAATTTATGACACTACAGAGACTAAATGATTTCTACAATATTTCAATTATTCATCATATAGACCAGCCCAACTTGCTTTGGGACTAAAATGCTTTATTGTTGTTGTTCAATTGTTCATCACAGAAATTGCAATCAGACAAATAAGATAAGATAACTGTGATCCACCAACAAATCAGGAGAAAGAGATCAAACAGTAATTAGACATAGTGTCCACTAACAATTGAAATGGATATATATAGATTATGAACACATTATTGACAAGACCTGTATTTGGCAAAAGGAAAAGTACACGAAAAGAGAGAGGAACCCAGTTTGCAAGCAGTCTATTCAGAACAAAGGTATCCTGTACTGAAGCTTTGACAGGAGTTAAGTTGTCCAGCTACATGATCGATTGCTTTTGTTCTTCTGGCCACAACAAACTAGACGCTGCTTAGAAGCAAGTGCTATGACAAACAATGGGCATTAGAGTACAGGCTGGCAAATCAATCGGCTATGGATTTGGTGCTTCCTACGACCAGGACATACACTGCAGTCTTGCTAATACCGCCAAAGACATGAGAGGACCAATGCCAAGATTGCACGTAAAACAAGCTGTTAGGTGAGCAAGTCCCCTATCCATCGCTCCTCTATGTACTTCTGAGTAATGGCATCAACGAAAAATTGGGTCTTTATCTAAAAAAAACATGGGCCAGATGCCAACCAATGCAGAGCAGCAGGTTGTCATAAAAGTCATTTCAGTTTGGCCCCCCATGTGCACTCTACTTTGCAGATCAGCGCCTTGTTTAGATGCCACCAAAATTCCAAGTTTTTTCACTCTCTCTCCATCTCATCAATTTTTAGCCGCTTGCATGGAGTATTAAATGTAGGTAAAAAAAATAACTAATTACACAGTTTAGTTGGAAATTACGAGATGAATCTTTTGAGCCTAGTTGGTCCACGATTGGACAATATTTGTCAAATAAGACAAAAATGGTACTATTCATCGGGTTGAAATTTTTTCAGCATCTAAACGAGGCCCAAAAGGGTAGAGGAAATCCAAGAAAAGCTAGATCCAATCAGAGGAAAGCCTAGGAATCAGGCAGCCGGTACACATAATCATATTAAGGTTCTGTTTGGTTCCTGCACCTCATAAAGTTCTTGTCACGTCGAATGCTTCGACACATGCATGGAATATTAAATATAAACTAATTACGAAACTAATTGCACAATTTACGACTAATTTACGAGACGAATTTTTAAGCCTAATTAGTGCATGATTTGACAACGTGCTACAGTAAACACGTGTTAATGACAGATTAATTAGGCTTAAAAAATCGTCTCGCAGATTAACCTCCATCCATATAATTGGTTTTATAATTAATCTATATTTAATGCACCTTATTAGTATCTAAATATTTAATGTGACATAAATTTTAGGAACGACTAAAGAACCCAACACCCCTGTAAATAAAGCTCTCTTTCCTGCATTGCTGTGGTTTTACGCATGAGGCAAAGAAAAGCTAACCGCAATGGATAGTTGCGCTGATGATGTTGCCAGAACAACTTAACATGCAACCAGAAGGTTCTAATTCATCATCTACATCTCTTCAGAGTCACTCTCATTTTCACAGCCCATCATGTACATCTCTTCAGAGTCGCTCTGATTTTCACAGCCACAAAACCAACCATGGAATGGAACAGAACAACTGTACCTTTGAGCTTCTCGAAAACCCATTTTGCCTTCTCCTCCACCGTGCTCGAAAAACGCTGCAGGTAAGATCAAAGGCTGTCAGTTTGGTAATGTCGATGCTGCTGAACTTAACGGCTTTCATCCAAAGTTGAAACTGATCTACTATTTCGTCGCCCCAGTTCAATCAAAGAGGGATTTTTTCCTTCACCATTCCACTAGTACTTGCTATGAGTAAAACACAATCCTCTTAATGAAAAACGGGTGTACACCCGGTCGCGAAAAAAAGCTAGCCCCGTTCGGTTTACCTCTATATTCAGCTCTATATTCAGCTTGTTTCTCTCGCAACCATTCAGTTAGAACGGTGTTTTTCGGCCAGCAGCAAGCCGAACGAGGATATAGAGTAAAACACGATGGGGATGAATTTAGTGCAGCCTCATCAATCAAAGAGGGAAAAGGTGCAAACGAGAATAATCCGCTAAAATAGATGCTCCAAGAAGTTGAGTCATCAGAGGTTCAGAGCTGACAAGAACCAGAAGAAAAAGAACGGACTTCACATTAGCACAGCCATGAGCCATGCAATGCAACAGGTAGTATTTCTAATCTCAACTTCCCCAGGACGACAGGACAGGATAGTAAAGATTGAAAGCAGCGGATCCAACGCAATGGCCAGGAGGCCGGAGTAACCGATTGCGCGGAAAGGCGAGACGGAAAAGGAGAGAATGAGGGATGGCGGCGACGGGCAAGCACTCACGGAGATGTCGTCGCCGATGGCGGAGAGCTCCTGCTTGGCCTTGCGGGAGATGGTGAAGCTGCCGAGCTTGGTGAGAGCCTTCTCCATCCTCCCTCCGGAAGCGCGGCCGCTCCGCTCGGCTGGCTGGTTCTCTGCGCCGCTCGGCCGCTCTTCCGGTGGTGGTGGGGTGCCGCAAGATGGGCGACAGAAGAACCAGGTTCAAAGCTGCGGCGCTCGGCCCGGGCGGACCCCGATAAATAAGCAACGGCTCGCGGATCGAGAGGGTCGTGGGCCTGCGGCGCCGGATCCTTTGCGACAGTGAGGCCTGCTTCCATATTTGCTGCCGTAGATTGGTCCTCTTTCTTTCACTTTTTCTTTATTTTTTGGGGGGGCTGGCTGGGTAATATTGCTAGTTTCCATTTGACAGCAAGCGTGTGATAGTGTTGTCGTTGCCATAATTCGAGCAGGTTTTCCGTCTGTGCGAAATTCTCAGAAGGAATCATCCACATCTCTTGATCTATCTACTTGGTCAAATTCGAGAGCGTTCGTTATTCAAAAGTCGAATTTGACAAAAATATAAGTATAGGCGTGGTGGATGCGTGGACAAGTATTTTCACAGGGAGAGCCGGAGAGTGGACGTTGGTGGCTTTGGTGCAGTGCGTGCGACCCGCGCGCTGGGCAGCGGCAGGAGCGGAGCGGGGCCGTTGGTGCCAGCGCGCATGACCGTCACGACTCACGACGCACCGCGCGGCGCTGAGCCGAACGCGTTCCTTGGTTTGAAGCGGCCGCGGGGAACGGAGCATACAAACGGCCCGCCCGCGCCGCGCGATCCATCAAGCTGGAGCGGCAAATTCGTAATTTCGTATGGCCGGGACCTTCCGTTGTTCCACGGAGTCGGGGACCGACACGTTATTATCCAATCAGTTTTTGGCTGGCTGGTGGCTGAGCGAGTAGATAGGCTCCAAGCCAGCTGGCGCAAATGTCATAGGGCTCCTCCGGCTTACTTTTCAGCACAACCGGTTTCGAGCCAGGCATTTGTCTCGTCCGGAGTCATGCACTCATGCACGGCTCATGGATGTCCTCCACTGTGCTACGTACACTGCTACTCAGGCCAAACAATTCCCCTCCAAAACCGTCAAATTTTCAAGATTCCTCGTCACAACGAATCTTTAGACACATGCATGAAGCATTAAATATAAATAAAAAATAAAACTAATTACACAGTTTAGACGAAATCCACGAGACGAATTTTTTAAGCCTAATTAGACTATGATTGGACATTAATTGTCAAATAACAACGAAAATGCTACAGTGCCATTTTACCAAAATTTTTGCCATCTAAACTGGGCCTCAGCATTATCTCCTCGTTTGTATCAGTAGATTGTAACTCGTGAAACAGGCCGTGTGGCTCTGAGCGTTGCCCTTCGCCTTGTCTACTCGCACCGCGCCACCGTGCAGCGTCGCACCCCACGACGCACGTCGCGCCTTGAGAATCTATGTGAGAACAGAAATGAAGGCATGTTTATCAATTGATCGTGAAGCTAAATAGAAAAATTACTTGAGTTTGCCGGTGTCGGTAGGGAAATCACTTAAGAAGAAGATTTGGGGAAGAATACAGGGCTGACAGAAAAAACTCCTCTCCAAGGCTGGTAAGGAAATCTTGATTAAGGCTCTTGCTCAATCCATTCCAACATAAGCTATGATCTTACAAAGAGCCTATGTGATGAGTTGAGCATGATGATTGCTAAGTACTGGTGGAGTCAGCAAGATAAAAATAATAAAATCCATTGGTTAAGTTGGCAGAAGCTGACTAGACCAAAGAAAGAAGAAGGCATAGGATTTAGGGATTTGCATTTTTTCAATATGGCCATGTTGTGTAGACAAACATGGCGACTACTCACAAATCCTTATACATTATGTGGTCAAGTCTTAAAAGCCAAATACTTCCCTCAGTCAGATATTCTCAGTTGTCGACCATATGCTAGGGTATCGTATACTTGGAAAAGTATACTGAAAGGGGCAGAATTACTAAAGGAATGCTTGATTTAGAGAATTGGCAATGGAGAAAAGGTTAAAATCTGGGAGGATTCATGGCTACCTAAAGGTACTACCGGAAGGCTGATTACACTAAGGCGTGCTTATTTGCTAAGGAGAGTGGATGAGTTAATTAATCCAGTAACTGGAGGATGGGATGTGCAACTAGTATATGATACCTTTTGGCCAGAAGATGCAAATGAGATTCTTAGGATTTCTATTGATGATTGAATGGAAGATTGGCCAACTTAGCACTTTGTGTCGGTGTTTCGAGTAAACATCAACGAGTAAATTTGTATATTGCGCGTCTGGCTCGGATGGTGTGCTAAGAAGACACAAGGATTATACTGGTTCGGGCTGAATGTCCCTACGTCCAGTTTCGGGCTGCTCGTGTTACCAGCACTGAGTTTGTAGTAGGGGGTTACAAACTGGCGAGAGAGGGACAGGTCCCAAGTCCCTGGTGGAAAAAATGAATGGGTACCGAGAGCTTGGTTGTTGCTCAGCTATGTGCTTGAGGTTTGACGTTAGTGCTCTTGATCTGATGCGGTGCGGTGAACCGATGCGATCTCGTGTGATCCGATGTCCCTTAGTGGGACGCCCTGCTTTTCCTTTTATAGGCCAAGGAAAAGCAGGGGTTACAGTCAAAGGGGAAGAGGGAAAAAAGAAAGAGAAATAAGACTCCTGGGTGTGCCGTACTCCTCTTCGCGTGGGTCCCGCAGACCCTGTAGATCATGGTGGCAGCGGCGTCGCATCGGGGTCCTATTGGTCGCTGCAGCATACGTGCGGGAGTAGTGCGCCGTTCTTATCTTCCATCCCATCTGAGCGGACGGAATGGTCAAAGGGTCCCCTGACAGAGGCCATACGGGGGGCTGGCGGTACAGTGCCAGTCAACTGACGCCGGTTGACTGACATTAGACGGTGGTCAGGCAAGGAGTTGGCAGCACAGTGCTGGCCTATTAACGCGATGGGCGACGTTAGTCTCCTAGCATGGCCCGATGCGACCGCTAGTCGCATCAGGACGCGTCCAAGACGTGTTCTCGGGCGTGCGTCTCTATGCCATAGTGGTTGAAGCGGTTCGGGTCCCACCCTAGGGCCACTGCTTTTGTTCGGTAGCAAATCCGACCCCCAGGGAACGGGTGAGGCGAAAATCTCACCCTGGGGGCCGGGCAAGATAGAATCCGACCCTCAGGGGTCTAACGAGGCGGAGCCCTCCCCGTGGGACCAGACGAGTCGGAGCCCACGCCTTGGGGTCAGACAAGGCGGAAACCTCATCCTCAGAGTCAGAGCCCACGCCTTGGGGTCGGACAAGGCGGGTCCTCAGAGTCGGACGAGGCGTGGCCTGGCCTGCCCCCTAGGGTCGGACGAGACGGAAACCTTGTTCTCGAAGTCGGACAAGGCGTGGCCCGTCCCCTGGGGTCAGACGAGGCGGAAACTTTGTCCTCAGAGTTGGACGAGGCATGGCCTAGCCCCTGGGGTCAGACGAGGCCGTAGTTGCGTCCTTAACCATCGGATGAGGCGACATGACGCTCATTAATCCTTTGGCTCGGATACCCAGATATAGATATCTGACACTTTGATTCAAAGAAACTTTTCTTAGATAAATCAGGTTATAAGTTGGCTATGGTCAGAAGAGATGCACTTGCCCACATGGATGCTTCTACATCTGGGAGTCTAAGTAACAGGGAAGGCAAATTTCAATGGCATAAGATTTGGCAACTAAAAGTCCCCAACAAGATCCAGATGTTTATTTGGCGTTTAGCTCACAACAGTCTTCTTGTAAGAAGAATTTTGGCCCATCGAGGAATTAAAATAGACACCCTATGTCCGGTTTGCAATTGACTGGATGAGGATTGTGGACATATTTTTTTCAAATGTAAATATGTGAAACACTGTTGGCGACTATTGAATATGGAAAAACATAGGGTAATGTTACTGGGATGTCAATCAGGGAGGGAAACTGTCCACATGATCTTGTCTCTGGAAAAATCTATACAAGTAAAGGTGATAGTGTGGTTGTGGAGATGGTGGTCAGCAAGGAATAAGGTAAATGAAGGTCATAGTGTGGAATCTAGCATGCAATACATCTCGTCATGATCATATCATTCTGGAAACAGATGCTACAGCCTTAGCATTGGCTCTATCTTCAATAGAGAAGGATAGAAGCACGATTGGTTCATTAATCCATCAGATTAGAGACCATATGGTGGATGACTTCAATTCTTGTAAAGTCTCTATACGTAACAGAACATGTAACAAGGTTGCATATGGTTTAGCCTCCCATGGAGCTTGTGTTTTGGCCCCTGATTGTTCTATGTTTTCTAGTCAAGTTCCTGAGTTTGTAACTAACTTTGTCACTGGTGATTTGCCTAGACATGCTTGTTAATGTAGCACCCAGTTTTAAAAACAAAACTAGATACACACCATATGTGAGCCTAGGAAGTCAAATCTCACATATAGCTACAAATAGAGGTAATATCAATAGATAATGCTTAATATATAACATACTTAGTATAAATGATATAACCTTAACTAGCAAACAGCGGAAAGACAACTCCGATCTTCGAGTGAAGACTCTAATTCCACAGAGACAACTGACTGGTTGATCACAAGCGTAACTTCTTCAAACTCTAGCAATCTGGTACCCATCTGGGATTTTTATCCAAATAATTGAAAAGTAAAACAAGCGTAAGTACATGTCGTACTCAACAAATATAACATGGGGTTCATGAGGCTCAAAAGACTAACACTGGTTTAACTATGATTAGCTTTTAGTGAGTCATGATTTTAGCAATTGAGTAGCAACAAGTTTATTCACAAACCCATGTAAACACATGATCAGATAAACATGACTAATGAATAGCATAAACAATAATCATTATTGAGCATCTTTATCATTAGTATTATTAGTGTTCATCATCATTAACCATTAATGATCATCTATTTCGTAAGGGTTCCAAGGATGCTCGTGATCGTGAGCACAGCTGTTATAACAGTTTTACACTCTGCAGAGGTTGTACGCTTTCACTGTAAGTCATGATTTATCCTTTCGCCCGAGGTGATCAGCCTCTTGACCCACTACCAAGGAAGGTTGGCATGGTTCACTATAAAGCCTTTCAAAGGTTCATCTAACAAGTTAGGGCCATTAGATTCACTCGGCAAATAGATATAGGAACCTCCTTGTCGAATGGCACAACTCCATCACTGTAACACCCTCGGTGTTACACCGTAAATCATTTACTAAAATATATCATGAGCATCATGTTTATGTGTTATTGCATGTAATAAAGTGTGTAGATCAATTTCCGTAACTCAAAATGATCAACAAAAATGCGAAATGAAAGTTGATTCAATAGTCATGTTATATCACTTAAGGTTGAAAATAAATTTCTATTAAGTAAAAATGCTATAAAACACATATGTGTCACCTTAATAAAGTTGAAGGTACAAACTCTGTAGATGACAGTGAAATACTTGTGGTCGAAAAATGATATTACTAGCTAATATTTTCGCTAGCTTAGAAATCATAAATGGAAATCAAATTCAGCTCAAAAACTTAGAAATTTTCAAGTCTGTCAACAGCTAGACATTGTTATGTTTAGCAATTTATTGTGAGAGATTGGATTAAGGAGTGGTGTAGTGTTATAGCTCGATTTGGTAGTCTCATGTGCCATCTTGAGCATGGTGAAGATAGTTTAGGTCCTAAAGCAACCGTTTGGTCGTGTTGAGCGCTTTAAAATTCGTGCGTGTCACTGTCTCGGGTTGGTTGGCGCCAGGGTGCACAGTCACCGCACGGCCTCCTCATGCCACGCACATGGTCGTGCCTTGTGTAGTCACTCTATGCCGCCACGCTGGGTCAGGTCGGGCCGCCCGGGCTTGACCGAGGCCAGTCGCAGCGAGCCATGGGCCCCATGCCCTGCTGCTCTACCTCGAGCTGCCGTCTTGGGTGCTGTCACGGCCGTGCTGCGCTGCTATCGCATCCGCACTATCGACTCTTCTCGCATCGTGCCACTGCCGCTACCGACGCCACTGCAACGCTGTGCTGTGCTGCCGCTCGCCTTGTCCTAGCACGCATGTGGTCTGTCTCGGCTTGATGAGGACATCACTACTTCATCGCATACAAGCCAAGTAGAGGAGGTCTAGCATGGACATCCAATTCATCTTTTTCATGGTGGAAGCCCAGTCCAACTCAAGTTCGAGTCTGGTTCAGGCTCCAAGACCAGTCTACCTTAAACTGGTCACCTATAACGCATCCGGACTCTGTTTTCGATGATCCATATATGGTTGGAAAGCTAATTTGATAACTAAGCCAATCCAAGTGGTTTCACGTCAAAATACCTTCGGAATCAATGAAAATCGTCAAAACAAGTCAGCGTCCAGAATCTGTCAGGGTGCTGCGACATCATCTTTTGGTCTGTTGGACCGTGTATCGTGTTTGGGCCCATTAGGGGGCACGTCCAGGGGGGTGACACCCAAGACTCTATAAATAGTAGCCATCTCTCTCCTTAGGGTTTGGGTTTTATTTAGTTCTTGATTTCCTCGTAAAACAAACATCGTTTTGCCGCAACTAGTCGCCGCCAAGGCCGCTTGCTGTGAACTAGGGCCCCGGTTCTTGATCTTATTCGCCTGTGGTGATTAGTCCTTTTGAATAAAGACTTAAACTCCTTAATTTCATAAGTCTCATATTTATTTGCAATTTTAGATTGCGTTCATCCTGTTCTTGCTTGTGTTCTCGATTCGCTTGCAGGAAAGCCTTCTCGGACGAGGTCAATCGCGTTCGCGTGGTTGATAACCAACGGAGCAGTGGTGTAACGGTTGCGGAGGTTCAAATCAATCTTGGTTCAAAGCCTAGATCGTGAACGTCGAGTCTCCACCAATCAACGCTATCATACCTTTCAGAAGATCGGGCCTACTCTACATCAAGTGGTATCAGAGACCTTGTTGCCTGTTAGGTATAATTTTGTTTCCCCCTTTAGATTGTTACTGTTTTTGCGTTACCTACAGTCCACAAAAGGCCAAAAAAATATACATCGTCACATATTCCCTGTCCTATAGCCTCATTGTGCCGTGCAAGTTCAGTCTCTGATTTGCGTTGTTGAGTTTGTGCCCTAGGTCAAGTTCTTGTTGCAGGATTTTAGATCGTTTTTAGTCCAGTTTGTGTTTTCCTCTTTGTTTTTCATCATAATCCATGAACACCTTCAAGTATTATTGTGATTCCTTTGTATTCATCAAACCCTAGTCCACGCCATCTTATTTGTTACACTTGTCTTCACTATTTTCATCAAATCCTTGCTGTCGTGACTAATTTTGCGCACATTGTTCCCGTTTTGTCCTCTAATTCGGAGTCCGTTCTAAAAACTGGTCTAGTTTTCGCATACGAACTCGGATTTCGACGTTCCATATATCAAAATCGATCAGAAAAAAATTTGGATCCATCCATCCTTGGCTTTGCCAGGGTTGGAGATTTTTATTTTAGGTCAAAAAGTGGTCACAAGATTCTCTTTTCGTGGTCACAAGGTCTTTGTCGATTTCAAGCACGTCTTCTAGAAATTCCACAGGCCACGTCTTTCACTTGTTTAAGCTCATATTTTCTGTGGTTACTTCTTTTGTGCTCCTAAGTGAAGAAAAAATATCAAAAAAATAAAAAGAAAAAGTCAAATAATCCCAAAAAAACAACGACAGCCCAAAAATAGAGAAAAAAGAGAGGGGCAAAAGTGGAACAATATCTAGAGGAGCACATAGATAGCGCCATTTGAGCTTGTGTTTGCGTGTGCTAATTTCTACCTTGTTTCTAATCATATTCTTGCTGTTCACATTACTTGATACATCTGGTACTTGGAACATGAGTAGGCCAGCAACTAAGACAAGTACTTGGGATACTTATTCAGCTTTGCTATTTAGTTATGAATTTTGTTATTCCTTGCTACTATATTGTGCCTGTCCAAGCTCTACTTTCTTCTAACCAATGTACAGGTTTGCCTTGCAACTGTTACACTCAAGCTACAACGGTATCACAGTCACCGACCGATTGCACCGCCTGTTGCTTTGGTAAGAACACTTGTAAGACCATGGTAAGACGCTTAAGAGTTGAGTGCCTTATTTTTCCTTGTGCACAACCTAAGTAGTTGGTAGGGATAATAATATTTGTGTTGTCTTTTTCTTTCTACTAACCATGTCAGGAAAAGCCGGAGGCAGCGGCCAAGGAAACGAGGACGCACCTATAGATTTCAATGACTGTGTTTCTAAGAATGAGCTTCGTGCCATTCTTGATGACAAGTTCAATGAGATCCTTCAACAAATCACCAATTTGGCCAAGAGGATTGAAGATGTTGAACAACGACATCCTAAACCACGTCCTGAAGATGATGATGATGATCTCTCTGAGGAGGACAATGGCGACGTGGAGGCTGAAGCCGAAGCTCAACGACGTGCTAAGGATGCACGTAACAGTAATCGGTTGAACTTTAACCGACGTGGTATGGGAGGTAACAACCAAGGATAATAATGATCCTTTCTCTAAAATCAAGTTTAAGATACCTCCTTTTTCTGGTTCTACTGATCCTGAAGCATATTTAGATTGGGAGATAGATGTAGATAAAAAATTTATCTCCCATCAAGTACCTGAAGAATATAGAGTTAGACTTGCTACTAGTGAGTTTACTAGTTTTGCTCTTTTCTGGTGGAATGATATTTACAATAATGCTGATGCTAATGCTCAAATACCTCAAACCTAGACTGTACTTAAACGACGAATGAAATCAAGATTTGTTCCTCCATACTATCAGCGTGATCTACGATTAAAACTACAACGTTTAAATCAAGGTAGTAAAACTGTTGAGGAATATTATCAGAAGCTTTTAATTGGTCTAGCACGTAGTAACATACAAGAGGATCATATAAAAGTGTTCTAGATTTTTTGGAGGTTTACGTCATGAAATACAAGATGTTCTTGACTATAAAGAATGGACTAGATTTTCCCAATTATATCATTATGCTATTAAAGCTGAAAGGGAAGTACAGGGACGACAACCTAGGCGATCCATGACTCCATCCGTGACTACCATCCATTCCTTCATGTCCAACCGAGGTGAGTAAATTTTCTAATGTGCAGACACCACCAGCACCTGTAAAGAAGAATTCTCCTATCACACCTTCTTCCAGTGGATCTGCTACACCTTCCTCTAGCAGCTCTTCTAAAGTTATGTGCCACCGCTATAAGGGCATGGGACATATTGCTAAAGAATGCCCCAGCAAACGCGTATATATTGCTACTGATGATGGTGGGTATGCTAGTGCTAGTGATGAAGAGAATGAATTTGCACTTGCAACCGATCTTTATGCAGATAAATTTGTGGATAGTGCTGAAGATCCTGATGAGGTAATTGATAGTGTGGCATACATTGTAGACTATAAATCAATCCTTATTCAGCGTGTTTTGAGTACATAAGTTGAGCCAGTAAACAAGCTACAATGCCATAATTTGTTTCAAATGTTCCTCATTGTCAATAATTTCCATGTTCGTGCTATAATTGATGGAGGGAGCAACAATAACTTGGTAAGTTCTGAGCTTGTCAAGACTCTTGGTTTATCTACACGTGCTCTTCCACATTCATATCATGTTCAGTGGTTCAACAATAGTAGGTAAGGCAAAGGTAACACAATCTGCTCGTGTGCAATTTTCTATCGGATCATACCATAATTATGCTGATTTTGATGTCATGCCTATGCAAGCTTGTTAACTTTTGTGAGGCCGCCCTTGGCAATATGATAATAATATTGTACATCATGGTAGGCAAAATAGATATACTTTTATGTTTAAAGGAAAGACCATTGCTTTACTTCCTTTATCACCTGCTAAAATTGTGCAATATGAAAAGGAACTTGCTGAAAAGAAAAAGAAAGGCCATGATAAAGACTTTAGCAAACCAACAAATGAACCATCAAGTAACATGAAAGAAGTTTTATTTGCTCTTAAATCTATTCTTGTTGATCATGATGAACCATGTTATGCTCTAACTTGTACATCGCCTATATGTCCACTTGGTCCTACTCCTAGTGCTATGCCTCTTGTTGGTACTAACCTTTTGCAGGAGAAGGAGGATGAATTCCCAATAGGGAAGCCACCATGGTAGCCGCCTTTGCGAAGGATGGGGCACCAAGATCAATGTCTTCTTCTGGAATCATTGTTGCTGTCATCTAATGGAGGAGACGATCTACTTCCATTGAGGACGACTTCAATTCAAGAAAGGGAGGATGATGAGGACATCACTACTTCATCGCATACAAGCCAAGTAGAGGAGGAGGTCCAGCATGGGCGTCCAATTCATCTTTTTCATGGTGGAAGCCCAGTCCAACTCAAGTTCGAGTCTGGTTTGGGCTCCAGGACCAGTCTTCCTTAAACTGGTCACCCAGGATCATCTGGACTTTGTTTTCGATGATCCATATATGGTTGGAAAGCTAATTTGACAAGGAAGCCAATCCAAGTGGTTTCACATCAAAAGACCTTTGGAATCAATGGGAATCATCAAAACAAGTTAGCATCCAGAATCTACCAGGGTACTGCGACACCGTCTTTTGGTCCGTTGGACCATGTATCATGTTTGGGCCCATTAGGGGGTGCATCCAGGGGGGATGACACCCTAGACTCTATAAATAGTAGTCGTCGCTCTCCTTAGGGTTTGGGTTTTGTTTAGTTCTTGATTTCCTCATGAAATAGACATCGTTTTGCTGCAATTATCGCCGCCAAGGCTGCTTGCTGTGAACCAGGGCCCTAGTTCTTGATCTTGTTCGCCTATGGCGATTAGTGCTTTCGAATAAAGACTTGAACTCCTTCTTGATTTCATAAGCCTCATATTTATTTGCAATTTCAGATTGCGTTCGTCCTGTTCTTGCTTATGTTCTCGATTCGCTTGTAGGAAAGCCTTCTCGGCGAGATCAATCACGTTCGCGTGGTTGATAACCAACAGAGCAGTGGTGTAATAGTTGCAGGGGGTCCGAATCAATCTTGGTTTGAAGCCTAGATTGTGAACGTCAAGTCTCCACCAATCGACGCTATCATACCTTTTGGAAGATCAGGCCTAGTCTACATCACGGCTACCACGCGTCGTCGCCTCGCCTTAATGATGCTGCGGCCACACATGCCATGCCCCCACCTGCCTCCGCGCACACATGGTTGGCCACATTGTTGTGTAGCGGGTGCATAGACGCCACCTTAGGTCCATTTGGCCACATCTTACCAAGTCGTGGATGAGCCGAGCCCACCTGGGAGAGTGAGCTCGAGTTGTGTCACGATGAGCTAGAGAGTGAGCACCTCTCATCAATTCCTCAGTGCTCGCGTCTCCACCTTCATGTCCCCTCTCTAGCCAACCCCACCCCGCCTTGATTACGGCCTGGCCGAGCCCCAATTTTTGGAGCTTTGCCACCACTGTGCCGTTATGAACCAGTCACCGCCCATGTTGTGACTAGCTATGGCAGAACCGCTCGAAATAACATGCTTATGGAGGTGCTCGTCTTCCACCAGACACTAAGCACCCCGAAAGCAGGCTACAGCGAACGGTATCCGTCGGGCACACCCTAAGGGAGAACCTGAAAGATCCACATTTTTCTCAAGGATCCAATAATGAGAATGAGTTACAATACTAGTCCATTTCATACATCAGAGTTCCTTAAAAAGTACATTATTACATTACCAAATGTCAGAGTACGGAATAATAAACAACGGAATTTAAAATAAACATCTAGCGATAAGAACGATGATCCATCTGAGCCCACCAGAAAAATCCTCCACACAAAGGTACTTCTCATGTATCACCTGCAACAGGGGTAAATAAACACTGAGTATACAATGTACTCGCAAGACTTATCCAACTAGTGGGAATAATTTCCTAACTCCAAGGAATATGATAAGCTTTATGGTTAGCTAGTCTTCTTTTGGTAGAAAGCAATACTAATAGTGAGTCCTTATTTATGTTATTATTATCAGTCGTATTAAGGTATTATCAATCCAGTCTATATAAGCACCTATTCTACTTTCAAGCAAGGGTTGAGCAATCAGTTCTATTTCATCCTCTTCCATCTTTCAGTTCTTACTACGGTGCTAGACCCAAAAACAAGTCGTACCGGACTGCTCGGCGATTCACGAATCAATGCCCCTAGCTGGTTACCCCAAGAACACATGCCCCGCTTGTACCCCAGGCACAAGCAGGACTAACCTATCACCCTCCTGTCCTAGGGTGTCTAGGTCCCCGTCTAAACTTGGACTCTAAGCCCCCACTCCTGAGTCCCTAGACTCAGTGCGGTGCAAGGACCTCCACCATCCCTGCCTCTAATCAGTAGGTCCAAAAAGAGCCAGGATCCATGATAAGACAGCAATGAGTCTTCCCTGTGCCCATACCCAAGTATGTGCTGGGGATAATAGATCTGTGACTTGCCTCGAGGCTTAGGCAATGATCGGTCCTGAATTAACATAGACAGGGAAAAAGCGTAACCGAGCTATGCACTATTGGCCACAGGACACAACCCCTTACACCCACCAGTACCCAAACCATATCCCTGCCCGGTCACCATTTTTCTTTTCCACCATTTTATCATGAGTGATCACATTTATCACCTATTTGTGAGTAACGGTAGGTTACTCATGCTACCTGATATGCTAAGCATGGCAACTACTCAACCTATACTAGTAGGACTCATGGGTAGATATATTTATGCATGTAGTTTCCATAAAATGCCTATAACTTATATATATATATATTCAGTGATCATAAAATAGGGGTTATGCACCAGGAGCTTGCCTTGGGCAGGCGACTGGGTCAGCAAAGTCAGCACCAAAAGGCTTCGAGGCTCCCTCCTGCATGAGGATCTCCTCCTCATCCTCCTCGATGACTTTCTCATACTCTTGTTCGTCAACGGGTCATGAACTCTACCAACTCATGATCTACATGCATGAAATGATGATGCAATACTTAGCAATATAGCAACAACAACTCTTAAAAATAAAAGTATATCTGTCTAACTACTAAGCTAGTGGTACCGACCATGGTACTAAGTTATCTATTGTTACCAATAACAAGTATGAAGTATGGCATATATTATTATAGCAACTACAAGTATTCTTACTCCTAATGCTGATTTACGCTATATATGATAAAGCAAGGATAATAGCTACTCTATTTATCAACTTACTCTAGGGCTACAAAATTCATAGCAAGTACATAATAATCTGGCAAGCCTACTGTAAAATTTTTATAGCTATAGCTATTACCAATTTACCACAAATATTTCTACAATTATTAATCTACATAATACTAAGCTCTTTAGTTTGAATTTATGAACCTACCATTATCACAGCTAACTGTAATCTAACTACACTAACAAGTAGGTGATATTTTTGTGAACCTAACAAACTTGGTTTCACTATTTTTGGACAACTACACAATTTACTATAATTTATCCAAGTTCAACTAGAAATTATATTGAATAAACATTGGTAATTCACTGGAGAATTGAAAAAGGAATTCTACCGCACGGCCCAACTCTTCGGCTCGGCCCAAACCAGCGCGATGCACGTGCATACGCGCAGCGCACGGTGCGGCCCACACGATGTGGCCCAACCCAGAGCGCTGACAGCCCACGGCGGGAAGGACCCATGCGCACCAGCGAATATGCAAAAGAAACCCTGGATTTTCGCTAAATGACTCTATCGTCCCTCCTACTATTCTACTCTCTCACTAACGCTTGCATTTATCCCCCGTCTCATTTTGAATTTATGTTCTGACACCCCTGGCTAGATTTAACAGAGGCCGCAGCATTTTCGGCCAACATCGGTGAGCACCGACCCTCTTGACAGTAATACTTTCCATCGAGACACTCCTCGACACAATCGTAGTTGAACGAGGTATCTAGCATCGCTGATTGGTGGCGTACAGAGGCACTGGCTGTGCACCACGGCAGGGTTTGGCCATGGTGACGCTGACATTGGCTAAACATCCAGCCTAGCTCTACCACTACTTCTAGCCTCCATCCCTAGAGTACCGATAACCCCCTAGAGGTTCTAGATACAGCCATCCTTCTCCCAATCCAACTGGCCACTGGACACAGTGTCGACACGGCGTCCGCCGGTGGTGGCCACGCACTCCGGTGAGCCTCGGCCCCAATTGACTCACCTAGCTATCCTAGGAGTAGGAGGGCCTTACCAGCGATGCGTAGGATGGCTTGGACAAGGTCATGGGGCATGGCAAAGCGACTGGCCATGTTCGCGGGGTCGCTCTAGTTCCCGGCGAGGGCGGCGAAGATGTTCTCGGTGACCCGCGGCTCCACCGATGAAACCACTACATGAGCGAGGTCACCAAGTCAATCACTACATAATGCACAGCCTAATTGAAACGGCGAAGCACCACACAATGCCCTGGCTGTGTGCTCGCTCTGGCGTCCATGGTAGACCACCGTGAGGGGAACGTCGCACATTACCTCACTATAGGCCGAATGAACGTCGGGACAACTCCAATCGAAAGCCAACTATCCAAGCTCATAGTGTGTATGGTTAATTGGAAAGCTATGAAGTATGCAAGGCCAATTGCAGGGGCGACGCCTATGGACTTATGGTGGCCGGCGATGGCAAAACTTAAATTGATGCCCCTCCCTTGTACCACCGCAGCAGTGGCCAGTTAGGCACGACCCTATCCTCCCACTCGACCACCAAACGTGCTCGGTAACATAGATGGGGCAAGCTCATTGGTTTGGCTTTGGCACAGGCTCAGCCGGCCAGGTGACCTTCTAGGCGACACGACGGGAACCTTTGGCGTGGCCTCGCGGGTAAGCGTGAGAACAAGGCAAGCAAGGCAAGCCCACATGCGCGCACAGCCAAACATTAATGGGAGCAGTAGCTGTGCGGCAGCGTGGGACGGCACACAATGCGAGCGACATGACACGACAATGAGCAGCAGCCTTAGGCGGACGTGATGGGAAGGGGCAGAGCAGGCAGGCCTGCCTAGGCCAGCACGCGCGTGCACCATGTGCCAGAGCACTGACAGTAGGAGGCCTGTGGATGGCCACAGCAGAGCCAAACATGCAGTGTGCGCGTAGGCGCAATGGGCGGCCGGTGCAACAACACCGAGAGTCAGGCGGTGACCGCCTCCAGACGCTGGCAGTGCTCAACACGTGACTTGCACACTTTTTAAAGCTGCTACAACAACCAATTCGATGATCCGAAAGCCAAACCAGTAGTTCTATCCTCAAGTGGTTACATAGGGCTATCAAACTAATCCAAGACACCTCGCCACTTCTTAACCCGATCGTTCTACAAAAATTGCCTGAACATGGCTTCGTCGACCCATTTTTAAACTTACAGTGAAATGACTTAGCTTTAAACGGTTTCGCGTCAAATTACTTTTCCAATCTACTTGATACACTAGCTAGCGAACCCCGTCCTCGATCCGCACGTATTTTATCGTCACCTATGAAGTTCGTACTACAAACTTTATCAAGGTTTCGCATAAGCGTTCTATAGCATTTTTGTTCGATAAAAATTCACTTAGACTACTAAACGATATAAAGAGACATAAAATATAACATTTGTTTCTTGTTTCAGATGAACGTTTTAAGTGTCGTACGTTGATTTATACCCTATATTACACCCATGTACAAACAAGTATGATGCTCATACAGTATTTTAGCAAAACTATACAATGTAACACCGAGGGTGTTATAAATCTACCCCTCTAAAACAAAATCTCGACCCAAGATTTCATGTGCCTAGTGTGAGAAGAAGATAAGAGTACATTTCACCATAACAACTAACTATCAGGGCCAGAGAGAAGATGGGGGTAATGCTTCAATATGTATCTCTCATTTTCCCATGTGGCCTCGTCCTCGGAGTGGTTTTGCCACTACACCTTGTAGAACTTTACCACACTATTCCTGGTCACTCTTTCTTTTTCATCTAGGACTTTGATAGGGTGCTCAACATAAGTCAAATTAGGCTAGAGAGGAAGCCCTTCAATTTCCACAGCTTCATCAGGCACCCACAGACATTTCTTCCACTGGGAGACGTGAAACACATCATGTACCACAGACAAGATATCGGGGAGTTGGAGACGATACGCCACTAGGCCACACTACGCCAAAACCTTGTAGGGACCCACATATCAGGGAGCTAGCTTGCCATGGATACCAAACCAATGCACCCCTCTCATAGGAGACACCTTGAGATACACATAATCTCCCACTCCAAACTACAAAAGCATTCTTCGCTTGAACACATAAGACTTCTATTGACTCTGAGCTACCTTCAAGTGACTCCAAATAATGGTGACTTGTTCTCGAGCCTCTTTGATGAATTCTAGACCAAAGTAACCACGGTCGCCCACTTCAACCTAGTTAAGCGATGTTCTACATTCCTTGCCATACCGAGCTTCAAACGCTGCCATGCGGATGCTCTCTTGGTAGCTATTATTGTAAGAAAATTCAGCTAGTTTCAGGCATTCATCCCACTTCTGAGGAAAAGAAATGACACAAGGCTCTCAACATATCCTCGAGCACCTAGTTCACCCTTTCAGTTTGACCATCAGTCTAAGGATGATATGCGGAGCTTCTGAGGAGACGAGTACCAAGGCATTATTGTAGTTGCTCGCAGAAACGGGAGACAAAAACTGACCCTCTATTGGATATGATAGTAAGGGGAACTCTATGTAAGGTTAGTGAGACAGTCCATAATGACCCAACTAGAATCATAGCCCTTGGATGTGCAAGGCAAACCAACCACAAAATCCATGGAAATATCTTCCCACTTCCAAACAGGAATGGACAAGGGCTGCAAATATCCTGGAGTACGCATATGATCTGCTTTAACCCTACCACAAGTGTCGCACTCCGTGACGTGCTGGGTGATGTCCTGCTTCATGTTGGACCACCAGTACAAATGGCGTAGGTCATAATACATCTTGTTGCTGCCCGGATGAATAGATATCTTTGAATGGTGAGCTTCATTCAAAATCTTTCTTCTCAGCTCCTCATTGGATGGAACCACCAGTCTATCCTTGTATCTCACTACTCCATACTAATCAACACTAAAGTGGGGCCCACACCCTTCAGCAATCAATTTTCTGATGTGGGGAATTTCTTCGAGGGTCTTCCTTTTGCTCCCGAATAATCTGCACCAACAATTCTGAGGTCAATGCAATGTGAGCCAACACCTCTATGTGGTTGAGAGACAAGGGTGTTTCCCCAACTTGATGTGACTTTTGGCTCAAAGCATTAGCTACTACATTAGCCTATCCTAGATGATAATGGACTTCCAAGTTGTAATCCTTTATCAATTCTAACCATCTCCTTTGCCTCATATTTAGCTCAGACTGAGTGAAAATATACTCGAGGCTCTTGTGATCCGTAAAGATATGCACTTTGTTGCCCAACAGATAGTGCCTCCAAATCTTTAGAGCGTGGACCACAACAGCCAGCTCTAAGTCATGGGTGGGGTAATTCACCTCATGCTTTTTCAGTTGGCGCAAAGCATAAGCTATCACACACCCATCTTGCATAAGCACACACCCCAACCCCATCTTTGAGGCATCACAATATACATCAAAGGGTCGGTCAATATCTAGTTGGGCCAACATAGGTGCAGTGGTCAGAAATGTCTTCAGAGCTTGGAAGGTTCATAGGCTGGACTCTAGTCAAACTTAGCTTCTTTTTGGAGCAGCTTGGTCATTGGCTGGGCTATCTTGGAGAAATCTAGGATGAAACGCCGATAGTACCTAGTGAGACCAAGGAACTAATGAATCTGATGCACAGACTTGGGAGACTTCCAATCCAACACATCTTACACCTTGCTGGGATCTACCAAAATGCCGTCAGGTATCAACACATGCCCCAAAAACTACACTCAATCTAACCAAAATTCGCACTTGCTAAATTTAGCATACAACTTGTGCTCCCTTAGTCAAGCCAGTACTATCCAAAGGTGTTAGGCATGCTCTTCATCATTCTTGGAATATATCAGGATATCATCAATGAATACTACCATAAACTTATCTAGCTCTGGCATAAAGACTAAATTCATCAGGTATATAAAGAAGGCAGGAGCATTGGTGAGACCAAAAGACATCATTAGGTACTCATACAACCCATACCTAGTAGAAAAAGTTGTCTTTGGTATATCATGTGGTCTAATCTTGATCTGATGATAGCCTGATCGGAGGTCAATCTTCGAGAACACCTTGGCACCAGCTAGCTGATCGAATAAAAGTATCTATGTAGGGCAAATGATACTTGTTCTTAACTATTACCGCATTAAGAGAGCGGTAATCCACACACATCCATAGAGTGTCATCCTTCTTCTTCACAAAAATGGCTAGGCAACCCCATGGTGAAGAACTAGGACGGATGAAACCCTTTTCCATCAACTCTTCTAGTTGCTTCTTCATCTCAGTCAATTCCCTTGGAGCCATATGGTATGGACGTCTAGAATAGGGACAGTACCAATCTCTAGCTCAATGGAGAATTCTACCTCTCTGTCCGGTGGTAACCCATGAAGATCTTTAGGAAAAACATTCGGGAACTCACATACCATAGGGATGGGGGTAAGATCAGGAGAGGCTTCAGCATGGGCAGCAACAGGTAAGACTGGGTCTGAGGGTACAAGTAGAGACATCCTATCCTTAGAAGAAGGAAGCTGTAACTCGACACTTCTCCACTTCAAATCCAAGACTACCCCATACACCTGCAATCAGTTCATTCCAAGAATAGCATCAATACCTTGCCTAGGCATTACCATGAACTAAAGGCGATAAGTGTGGGTGGCTAATACCAAGCTTACTGTGTCCATTTGGATATTGATGAATATTTGTGAACCCGCAGTATGGATTCTATAGGCATACAGTATAGCCATAAGTGGTAAGTTATGCCGGTCTACAAATCCCATGCTCATAAAGAAATGTGATGCACCAGAATCGAACAACACATAAGCTGGATGGGAATCAATGGTAAACATACCAGCCATCACCAGTTCCTGCTGCAATATTTGCCCAGCATCTATGAAATGTACCTGTCCGGATCTGCTGGGCACTTTCTTCTTGACCATGGTCCTCCTTACTAGTGTGGAGTTCGCCGATGGTTGAGCAGACTGAGCTGGCTGGTTCTGGGGACATGCTTGGGCATAGTGGCCATCTTTGCCACATTTGAAGCAAGTGACTGGCTTGTTTCCAAACCCTTGGTGAGGTGGGACCTGCTGTCCCTGAGGCTACTAGGGCTATGAAAGCATCTAGGCCCCCAGTTGGGTTTTGGTGATTAATAATAATATAAGATTACTATAACTAATGTGTGTTTTGTAGAGGCATTTAAGTTAGGTCATGGTAATGGAGATTGATTGGGCAATCATAGTGGTCATGCCCCTACGATGGAAATCGTTTTGGTTTTCAAAGGATGGATGGCAAGGTTAAGGATGGACTAGTTCTAAGTGTCGATTGGAGTTAAAGAGACACTTAGAGTAGTTTAGGACTTTGTTTTTCCTTTGGTCGTACTATTAAGGGGGGTATGGATGGGTAGCTTGACCTAGGTGAGTCTAGTGAGTTAGGTGTGGTGTACACTTGTTAAAACTAGTGCTAGGTAGCTCCTACATATGCCTAAGATCTAATGGAGCAAACTTCATTCACATATGTTCGAGAGTTGGAAGTGAATGGAGGGTCAAATACTGGTCGGACGCTGGCTTTGGTGTGACTGGACACTGGCTCAGGGTTTGGTCAGTTCATTTGACCAAGGTGATTGCATCTGGTTTGACCGAACGCTGAGAGGTAGCGTCTGGTTGACTCCAGTAAGGTTCCAGAGAGGAAAAATCATGACCAGACGCGTCCGGTCACACTATAAACACTGGAGTTTGGGGTATACTGACCGGAGCATCCGGTCAACATGACCAGAGCGTCTGGTCACCCCGTAGAGGCACATAACGGTTCGTTTTTCAGTCGGTGTTATAAATACCACCTCCACTCGTGTGTGGGGGTACTTTTGCTCATTCCAATAGCTGAGAAACACCTTAGAGAGTGCCAAGAAGAGCAAGGTCCTAGTGAGGTGATTAAGATTTGAGAATCCCAAAGAGAGCCCTCATTAGTGAAGACCAAGAGTAGCAAAGTGTGTATCCACCTTCTCATTAGGCTTGTCGTGGTCAAGTGAGAGTTCGTGCTTGTTACTCTTAGTGATCGCCATCACCTAGACGGCTTGGTGGTGATTGGGAGTTCAGTGATCACCCGGTGGAGCTTGTGGGTGACCCAACTCAAGTTGTGAGCGGTTGTGGGTGATTCACCGCAATGGAGTGTCGAAGAATCAACCCATAGAGAGCACTTGATCCTTACACGGATCAAGGGGGAGCTACACCCTTATGCAGGTGCTCCAACGAGGGCTAGTGGGGAGTGGTGACTCTCCGATACCTCAGCAAAACATCACCACGTTCTTTCATCTCTATTTACTTTGAGCATTTACTTTGAGCATTTACTTTGTGCAATTCAATTCATGTCTTTACATTCTTAGAATTGCCATGCTAGAGTAGGATTGGAACTTAGGTTGCAAGTCTTTTGTGTGGTAAAACAATTAGAAACACTCTTTAGGCACAAGGGGTTAATTGGCCTAACCATAGGACTTAATTATTGCAAAGAAATTTAGAATTAGCCCAATTCACCCCCCCCCCTCTTGGACATCTTGATCCTTTCAATTGGTATTAGAGCCTCATGCTCACATATTTAGGTTTAACCACCTAGAGCAAGATGTCTCACGGGGATGGACCTCCTCCTATCTTTGAGGGACATGACTTTCCTTATTGGAAAATTCACATGGAGGCGTATCTTGAGGCTCTAGATGTTGGTATACTTAGAGCCGCCTCACAAGGCTTCCCAAAACCTCAGGATGCTACTAACTTATAAGGCGATGAGGTAAATTATGAGAAGTGGAATGCAAAGGCTCAAAACACTATCTTTAGAGGCCTTTGCAAAGATACGTTTAATCGGGTGAGGAACCACAAAGACGCCCATGCACTATGGTCAGGACATTTGTGCGCTCCATGAGGGAACTAAGAGTGAGCGTGAGGAACGCTATCATCTTGTCATGAAAAAGCTCAACTCTTTTGAAATGCTTCCTAAAGAAAGTGCTAATAAAATATATTCACGTTTGAATGTTCGTGTAGAGGAAGTCAATAGGCCTAGACTTACTCAAATGCAACCATCCAATGTTGTAAGAAAGATCTTAAGTGTCCTCCCCATTGACAAATATGGGCATATTGTGACCGTGCTACATCAAGGTGGTCTTTTCGCCGCTACACCAACACAAATCTTGGGAAAGATCAATGCTCATGAGATGTATATGCACATCACACCTCAAGATGGCTCATCCTCTATAAAGAAGAAAGAAAAAGACTTAGCATTCAAAGCTAACCAAGAGAAGGGCAAAGCAAGGCTTGGGTATGAGAGCTCAAGTGATGATGAACTTGATGATGAAAGCCTTGCTCTCATGGTGAAGAAAACTGCCAAGATGCTAAAGAAGCTCAACAAGAGTGGCATCAAGTTCGATGGCAAGAAGAAGAAGTTCTTCACAAGCTTAAGAAGAAAGCCAATCTCCAAGATGGATTGCTACAATTGTGGTGAACTTGGTCATCTAGCTCACCAATATACAAAGCCCAAGAAAGACAAGTTCAAGAACAAGAACAAGGGCAAGAAAGATGACTCAAGCAATGAAGATGAAGATGAGAAGAAAAAGAACAAGCCATACAAGAAGAGAGATGGTAAGAAAGACTTCCACAAGAAGAAGAAGAGTGGAAAAGCTTACATTGTTGGTGATTGGCTCATGGACATTGATTCATCTAGTGGATCATCCGATGATGATAGTGACGAAAAGAAGGTGGCCGCTATTGCTATTGACTCATCATCTTCACCGCCACCACCGCCATCATCCTCTACTCACCTATGCCTTATGGCCAAGGGTGAACACAAGGTATCACATAATGATGATAGTAGTGATGATGATCATGCTCATAATGATGATAGTGATAGTGATAGTAATGATGAATATGAGTCACCTACTTATGATGATCTTGCTAAATTGCTAAAGAAATACACTAAGATCATTATAAAGACTAGAGCTAAAAATGAAAAGCTTGAGATTAAGAATGATTCTCTTTTAGCTAAATGTGACAGCCAAAAAGACTAGTGTTGAGCTTAGATAAGCAAATGATGCTATGTCATCCAAACTCAAGGAGCTCAAATCTTCTAAGAAAGAGCTTAAAGATAAACATGATAAACTTGAGTGGGTGCACAAAGAGCTCATCACTAGCCATAACAAGCTAAAAGATGAATTTACTACTCTCAAGATTAATCATGACAATCTTGTTATTGCTCAAGAATTTTTACCCAATGAGCCACATGATGCTACTAACAATATTGTTAAGATTGATATAGCTACATCGTATGATGATTTAATTGATGAGAGCATTGAGCAAGGATTTAGTGGCAAAGGCAAGCAAGTGGTTGAGTGCAATGACTATGATGAGTATATCAAGCTCAAGCATGACAATGAGAAGCTTAAGAAAGAATTTGAAGAGTTCAAAATCTACAACACCATTGTGCTAGAAACTCTTGATCATGATGGTGACTTGGTCCTTGAGAATGATAAGCTAAAAGAAGAAAAGAAGAAGCTCAAGGAAGAGAGGAACAAGGTTGCACTTAAGGAAGATAAAAGTAGTGATGCACTCAAGGAAGAAAACAAAAAGCTCAAGTTGGAAAAAGAGCATCTCAAGATTAGATTGAGCAAGTTCACAAGAGGCAAGCACCTTCAAAGTGAGCTCTTAATGAACATTGTCATAAGATGGATAGAAGTGGCATTAGATATGTGGCAAATGTAGAGAAAAAGAAGGCTCAAGTTCAACAACAACAATCAAAGCCAAAGCCAAAGCCAAGGAGATGCTTTGAGTGTGGACAAGAAGGCCACTTTGCTCATGAGTGCCAAACTCCACCGCCACAACCCTTGCCCAAGCATGCTAGACCCTTTGCCTTCAATGCTCACTACATGCTTAGAAAGGATTCTAGTGGAAAGATGAAAGTGATGTTCTTAGGACCTCCCAATAAGAATATGCCTAAGAAAATTTGGGTTGCAAAGTCACTTGTTGAGAAGGTGAAGGGCCCTCAACAAGTTTAGGTTCCTAAAGCTTGATCTCTTATGTGTAGGTGAACTATAAGACCGGTGGAAGTCATTGGGTTATTGATAGTGGTTGCACACAACATATGACCGATGATCCTTGTATGTTCACCTCACTAGATGAAGAAGTACACGGACAAGAAAGAATTACATTTGGGGATAATTCAAAGGGCAAGGTTAAAGGATTGGGCAAAGTGGCAATATCAAATGACCATTCAATCTCAAATATGCTATATGTTGCTTCATTGAGCTTCAACTTGCTATCCCGTTGGGTAATTATGTGATCTTGGCTTCCAATGCTTGTTTACCGAGAAGGAAGTTGTTGTATCTAAGAAGGAAGATGAACAAGTGATATTCAAAGAATTTAGATACAACAACCTATATCTAGTGGATTTCACCTCCAAAGATGCAAACTTGAAGACTATGCCTATTCACCAAAACAACACTTGGGTGTTTATGGCATAGAAGACTTGCTCATGTTGGGATGAGCTCACTCAAGAAGCTTATGAAGAATGACTTGGTGAGAGGGTTGAAGGATGTGAAGTTTGAGAAGGACAAGCTTTGTAGTGCATGTCAAGCCGGCAAGCAAGTTGCAAATACCCATCCAACAAAAGCTTTCATGTCAACCACAAGAGTGCTAGAACTCCTTCACATGGATTTATTTGGACCAACAACATACAAGAGTTTGGGAGGAAATCTTTATTGTCTTGTGATTGTTGATGATTATTCAAGGTATACATGGGTATTCTTCCTTCATGACAAATCCAAAGTTGCATCTTGCTTCAAGAAGTTTGTCAAGAGAGCACAAAATGAATTTGAAGTGAAGCTCAAGAAGATAAGGAGTGACAATGGGAAAGAGTTTGACAACATAAACATAGAAGCTTATTATGATGAAGTTGGAATCAAACATGAAGTCTCTGCAACATATACTCCTCAATAAAATGGTATAGTTGAGAGAAAGAACCGGGCATTGATCACTCTTGCAAGAACAATGCTTGATGAGTACAACACTCCCGAAGCTCTATGGGTGGAAGCAATCAACATCGCATGCTATGCATCCAATCACCTATTCCTTCAAAAGTTTCTTGGCAAGACACCTTATGAGTTGCTCAATAGGAAGAAGCCGAACGTCTCCTTCATTAGGGTGTTTGGTTGCAAATGCTATATCTACAAGAAGCGGCAACACCTAGGGAAGTTTCAAAGATGTTGTGATATTGGTTTTCTTGTTGGTTACTCATCAAAGTCCAAAGCATATAGAGTATTTAATCATGCCACTGGCTTAGTTGAAGAAACATATGATATGGAATTTGATGAATCTAACGGCTCCCAAGGAGCACATGAGAATCTTGATGATGTAGGTGATGAACTATTGAGGGAGGCTATAAAGAACATTTCAGTTGGGGACATCAAGCCTAAAGATGATGAAGATGATGTACAAGTGATTGATCTACCTTCTTCATCAAGTGTGCCACAAGATGGTGAAAAGAATGGGAGAGTAGAAAATGAAGACACTCATGTCTTCCATGAACAAATGGTGGTACAAGCACAAGATGTTGATGCTCCACAACCTCCCCCTCAAGTGGTCCATAGAAGAAATACACCTCTACTTCAATATCATCCACAATATCTCATCATAGGGAGTTCATCAAAGGGTGTAATGACTTGATCTTAAAAACTTGCTTCATTTATTGCTCATCACTCTTTTGTCTCTTACTTTGAGCCTACTAAGGTAGAAGAAGCTCTTCAACATTCGGATTGGATAAATGCCATGCATAAAGAGTTGAACAACTTCACCCGCAATGAAGTGTAGACTCTTGAAGAGCGGCCAAAAGGTGCAAGAGTCATTAGAACAAAGTGGATGTTTTGAAACAAGCAAGATGATCAAGGATGTTGTTGTGAGGAACAAGGTGAGACTAGTTGCAAAGGGATTCTCTCAAGTTGAAGGTTTGGATTTTGGAGAGACCTTTGCCCTGGTTGCAAGATTAGAAGCCATCCATATACTCCTTGCATATGCATCACATCAGGAAATAAAACTTTATCAAATGGATGTGAAAAGTGCATTTTTAAATGGCTTTATTAATGAACTAGTCTATGTTGATCAACCTCCTGGGTTTGAAGACCCTAGATATCCTAATCATGTTTATAGGTTGTCCAAGGCACTATATGGGCTTAAGCAAGCCCCAAGAGCTTAGTATGAGCGCCTTTGGGACTTCCTCATTGAGAAGGGCTTCACAATTGGGAAGGTCGACACCTACACTATTCACCAAGAAGCTTGATGGGCATATCTTCATTTGTCAAGTGTATGCTGATGATAACATCTTTGGATCATCAAATGAAGACTCTTGCAAAGAATTTAATGAATTGATGTCGAAGGAGTTCAAGATGTCCATGATTGGTGAGCTTACATTCTTTCTTGGTTTTCAAGTCAAGCAAATGAGAGAAGGGATCTTCATCTCTCAAGAGAAATATACAAAAGATCTCCTCAAGAGATTCAAGATGGATGAATGTAAGCCAATCAAGACACCAATGCCAACCAATGGACATCTCGACCTAGATGAGGGAGGTAACAAGGTTGATCAAACTCTCTACCATTCTACAATTGATAGCTTGTTATATTTAACCGCATCTAGGCCTGACATCATGTTTAGTGTGTGTATGTGTGCTAGGTTTCAAGCTAAACCTAAGAAAACTCATTTAATTGTCGTAAAAGAATCCTTAGGTATCTTAAGCACACGCCAAGCATTGGCCTTTGGTATCCCAAAGGAGCTAGATTTGAATTAATTGGCTATTCCGATTCGGATTATGCCGGATGCAAAGTTGATAGAAAAAACACATCCGGATGGTGCCATTTGCTTGGTAGATCACTTATGTCTTGGTCCCCCAAGAAACAAAATAGTGTGGCTTTGTCCACCACCGAAGCGGAATACATTGCCGTGGGTGCTTGTTGTGCACAAATACTTTACATAAAACAAACTTTGCTACACTGTGGTGTAGTTCTAGATAAAGTATCTCTTTTGTGCGACAATGAAAGTGCGGTAAAACTTGTAAATAATCCAGTTCAACACTCTCACACTAAGCACATAGATATCCGTCATCACTTTCTTAGAGATCATGTTGCTAAAAATGATATATCACTAGAAGATATAAGGACCGAGGATCAATTGGCGGATATCTTCACTAAACCGCTAGATGAGGCAACATTTTATAGATTGTGAAATGAACTAAATGTGCTTGATTTTAGCAACTTCACTAAAAATTGAGCTTGTGTTGTCCCTTGCATTGCATTGTAATATACAACATGTTTAATGCTTTATAATGCATATAGGGCTTGTCTAACATGGTTAAGATAACCGCCGAAAAGCATGTGAAGAAGCTTAACCTTGGATCAAACTTGACAAGCAACTAGATTTACTTTCAAGTATTGCATTGCATATGCATGAATGTTGTTTTGACGTTTGTCTTCAAATCGCCCTCTTTTCGTCTATTTTCTTAAAAAGAATTATAGCCTAAGGCAAAATATTTTGAAAAACTTGAGGGTTTGAGAGAGGTCACTCACATCAGTCCCAATTGGTGTTTATTTGGATCTTATTAGAGTTGGGACTTGATTGGGAACAGGCAGCGCAAAGGAATTTGAAGATTTACTGAAGAAGGAGTGACCGGACGCTGCACCGGACTATGATGTCCAGCGTCCGGTCAATTCACAGGAGGTGAACCTGTTGCTGAAGGAGTGACCGGACGCTAAAATAGTGTTTTTCCAATGTCCAGTCAGGAGGTGCTTCAGCGTTCGGATCGATGATGAAGACATCAAGGCTAGGTGACTGGACTCTAGCTACGTCCGGTCACAATTCCAGAGGAATTGGACCTCTCTAGAATCGACCAGACGCTGGGTGGTAGCGTCCGGTTGCTACCACCGAAGCGTCCGGTCCGTAGAAAACATGCAGCATCAGATCTCTTTTCTCGTTTCCTTCTTTGACTCAGGGGGCACATTATTTAATCATCACCGGTGTGTTGACCTAACCTAATCTAGCCCTTAGCTGCCGTCATCATTGCCTCCCATGCCCGTGCGTTGAGCCGCCGCCTCTAGAGCTCGCCGCCATCATCCCCGCACGCTGCCCGCATCGCCAGCAGACCTCCAAGCGCCACCACAGTTGGGCCCACGCGCCACCGCACATCACCACTGCCTAGCGTTGCCGTGCCCGCATGCCACTGCAGCAGTGTCGCCGCACGCCACTGCCCCATGTCACTAGTGCCGCATCGTTGTGCTAGGTCCACTGCCCAAGCGCCAGCATAGCCCACCGCCATCGTAGCTCCCTGTGCCACAGCTACGCCCATGTCAAGATGAGCTTGCCAAGGTCTAGTCTAGCGCCATCGTGCTTCCACGCCATCAAGCTCATCCACTACGCCAGCACTGCCGATTCAGTGCCGGTAAGGCCCTGCCATCGTGCCCTAGCAATCCATATCGCAACCTTGCCATGACCTAGATTAGTTTCACAGCACTAACTTGAATTGCATCCAAGTGTCGTCGATTCATCACCGCAACCCTAACCCTCGATTCGGTGTCCCCCGATCCATTCCTCCTCTCATTGTTTCGCCATTTCGACAAGTAGCTTGCCAACATTTCAATTTCATACCTAATTGCTTGCTTCCTAGGGTTTTGCATCTATTAGATATATATCATATTTATCTATATATCCTTCTAATCCATTGTGCAGAGAGTCGGTGCCATTGAGATTGTGTGGCAGTTGACAGTTTAACTCGGGGCCAAGCTCGCGAGTAAGGATCGAGGCCAAGCCTCGAAAGTGTCAGAGGCGGTTATTTCCTATCAACGGTAGTTGATTCTCTTCATATTCATCAGATGGCTCGCACAAAGAATGTTGATGGTGATCCAGGAGATGAGGATTGAAGGCCCCCACCTAGCCAGCCTACAGATCCCAAAGGCAAGGCGACCAAGAAACTGGCAGTCATAAAGTGCAAGTATCTAGATGCAGATATAGTGAGGGCCACCAGTAGTTGTAGAGGCCGCAGAGCGTGCCGAGAGAGGAGGCGCTCACAGTGGAGTTATTATTGCAGATCATCTGTCACCAGAGGCGCAGGGTAGACTTGAGCGTATTGAGAGTCTTCATGGTAGTCCACCTAGGACTGTCATGATGATAGGATGATGTCTTCCCATTGTGGAGCCTTAGCCTCAGGGGGAGTCACAGTAGGAGCCACAGCAGTAGCCCCCACCAACAGAGCCGATAGAGCAGACTCAGGAGGGCCAGCAGGCCAAGGAGGTAGAGTAGGCACCTCAGCCTTCAGCTTCGCCGCTTTGGTCGTACTCGTGTCCTAGTCACGCCAAGGGCTAACACATAGCGGAGGGGTTCTCGTCCATCGCCCAGACCATAGGGTCCTGCCTCTAGTGACCCATCTTGACTTGAGGGCCACCATGGCCAAGCAGGTTTAGCAGCTAAGATTTGTTGATTTTGAGATATGGTTTTCGCTGAGGAGGGATGAGAGAGCTTCAGAGGGCTTCTACACTCTACTACAGGAGGATTTCTACAATACCTATCTCAACAGTGGGGCAGTTTTCATATCTCAGAGGGTGTGCCACATTAACTCTATAGTTGCAATAGTTGGAGAGCACATTCACCCCTACCTTACATATCTCCTAAGGGCTATTAGGTTTAATTGGACAGACTAGACTATATGTTCCATCTTGGGTTCGGTAGTTCTATGCTTCTCTCTTTATTGACCCGCACCATCACTTTATTCACTTTGCATTTGGTGTGAGAGACTATCGATTGACTGAGCACCAGGGCCAGGGAGATTCTTAGACTTCAGGAGCAGCCAGTCAGACTTCACAAGGTGTGCTATGGCCAGATAGCACCCCTCAAATGCCCTCATGGTGGCAACGTGCCTCCTACTGACTTGGTCCATCACTGTTTCAAGGAGCCTTTTGGCGAAGGGTCGAGGAGAAACCCTAGTGACCTTAACCCCACTGCTCGTGTGCTTGAGGCTATTATGAGGAGGACGCTGCTTCCCTAGGATGGGATATAGAGAGGGCTTGACTCGTATACAGCTTTGGCTTATCAACTCTCTGATGTAGCAGACAGTTTTTAATATTTGGGATCTTATTGTGTCAGAGATGGAGGACACGACAGCTGAGGGTTTCAGAGGACACATGCAGCTACCTTATGCTCACTAGATCACATGGCTTATCCACAGGGCAGTCATAGTGAGGTCGCCAGAGATGCTTGCTGAGTATAGTGGTGCCACCATAGAGTTTCATGCCTATAACATGACACAGATGATCAGGTATAGTACACCTACAGCACCTAGTCAGCCGCGTCGATGTCCTAAGGTGCCAGAGTCTGTAGCCCAATAGGATGAGATCATCAGGGGTATTGTAGCTACTGAGGAGCAGCTTGAGGCTCAGTAGGAGAGGAGCGATCCTAGTGACAGCTCAGATGATGATTACCAGCCTATTCCTCAGATGCCTGCGTGTTAGCATGATCATGAGGCCTGGTAGCTCTAGTTCAGCACCACCTGCCTCACAGACAAACCTTGCTCTCCTTGCTATACTTGAGCGGATGAGGTAGGACCAGGCACGCTAGGCTCAGGAGATAGCTGCTACATTTGCATAGTTTCAAACTCGGTAGGATGAGTTCCAAGCAGCAGCAACACGTGATCTAGTAGTAGCAGCTAGCTATTTAGCAGCAGACGTAGGCTCTACAGCAACAGCAGCATGCCATGCATCAGCAGTAGATCCTCATGCAAGCAGCAGCTCCTTAGATTTATGTAGCATGTTGTGACTGCTATTAGGGCTCCACCGCCACAGCCTTCGCCCTAGCTTGGTCAGGCAGCCACTACTTTGATGACTCTAGCATTATAGCCTAGTGGGCTTCAGAGTCAGGGATAGCCGCCAGCACAGTATGCTTCTCCCATAGAGCAGGTGTCCCTAGTGGTTCGCTTCGCCAGTAGTAGCCCCGCAATTCACTCTATTTTAGACGGGCTTCACACCAGCACAGACATCGTCGCTGTTTGAGCCAGATACTTCAGCCTCTAGGAGTCTTGGAGCCTCCTTTAGTGAGTTGATAGGGTAGCCTACACCGCCATATTTGTATGCCCTAGGTCCTTCTACTAGTAGCTCCCATCACCGTGACTACACAGAGGCTTCCTTCCTCAGTTGCATCTTCAGATCCTACTATAGGCATACCAGCAGAGTCACAGGCAGCACATGTCCCAACTTAGACCCAGACCGCTTCAGTGACACTGCCAGCTATAGAGGGTCAGATAGCCTAGAGTTCTAGATCAGACGATGATGGCACCCAGTTCCACCTTGCCCCTCGTACCTTAGCGCCCGACTCATCCACTGTAGTTCCTGCCTACCAACCCCTAGGTTTTGGTGTTTGATGCCAAAGGGGGAGAGGGTTCGAGTATGTTAGGCTTAGGGGGAGCTACTTATCTAGGGGGAGCTTAGTTTTTATATTAGCTTATATATTACATTTGGAGTTTTTATGTGTGATACACTATTATGCATTCATCGTGTGTTTACTTTCATGCATTGAACTATATATATACGTGATAGTGATATCTACAGTGACCATGATATATGACATGTGTGCTCTTGACTTTGAATTTTTTATGTCATATCACTTGTGTGATGCTCATTTGCCTTTGCTTCCGCGCTTTACTCCGATGCAAATGAGCTTTATTACTTGTACTCATGCTTATTTCATATCTTTTGAGTACATCATGTTGGCTTGGTTCATATAAGCTTGACAAACACCCTTATTCTTATTGACAAAAGCTTATATGATCCAAGCATATTAAAAAATTCAACTCCTTCACATACTCGAGGTGGTATTGTCATCAATCACCAAAAAGGGGGAAGATTGAAAGCATCTAGTCCCCTAGTTGGGTTTCGGTGATTAATGACAATACAAGATTACTATGACTAACATGTGTTTTGTAGAGGCATTTAAGTTAGGTCATGGTAATGGAAATCGATTGAGCAATCACAGTGGTCATGCCCCTATGATGGAAATCATTTTAGTTTTCAAAGGATGGACGACAAGGTTAAGGATGGACTAGTTCTAAGTATCGATTGGAGTTGAAGAGACACTTAGAGTAGTTTAGGACTTTGTTTTTCCTTTGGCCATACTATTAAGGGGGATATGGACTGGGTAGCTTGACCTAGGTGAGTCTAGTGAGTTAGGTGTGGTGCACACTTGTTAAAACTAGCGCTAGGTAGCTCCTACATATGCCTAAGATCCAATGGAGCAAACTTCATTCACATATGTTCGAGAGTTGGAAGTAAATGGAGGTTCAAATACTGACCGGACGCTGGCTCCGGTGTGACTAGACGCTGGCTCAGGATTCGGTCAGTTCATTTGACCAAGGTGATTGCATCCGGTTTGACCGAACACTGAGAGGTCAAGTGATCGGACGCTGAGAGGCAGCATCCGGTCGATTCTAGTAAGGTTCCACAGAGGGAAAATCATGACTAAACAGCGTCTAGTCAGTGCTGACCAGACGCTGGTAGCATCCGGTCACACTATAAACACTAGAGTTCGAGGGTATACTGACCGAAGTGTTCGGTCACCCCGCAGAGGTACATAACGGTTCGTTTTCCAGCCAGTGTTATAAATACCACCTCCACTCGTGTGTGGGGGTACTTTTGCTTATTCCAACAGCTGAGAAACACCTTAGAGACTATCAAGAAGAGCAAGGTCCTAGTGAGGTAATTGAGATTTGAGAATCCCAAAGATAGCCCTCATTAGTGAAGATCAAGAGTAGCAAAGTGTGCATCCACCTTCTCATTAGGCTTGTTGTGGTCAAATGAGAGTTCGTGCTTGTTACTGTTGGTGATCGCCATCACCTAGACAGCTTGGTGGTGATTGAGAGTTCGATGATCACCCAACGGAGCTTGTGGGTGACCCAACTCAAGTTGTGAGTGGTTATGGGTGATTCACCGTGATGGAGTGTCAAAGAATCAACTCGTAGAGAGCACTTGATCCTTGCACTGGATCAAGGGGGAGCTACACCCTTGCACGGGTGCTCCAACAAAGACTAGTGGGGAGTGGCGACTCTCCGATACCTCGACAAAACATCGCCAGCGTTCTTTCCTCTCTATTTACTTTGAGCATTTACTTTGTGCAATTCAATTCATGTCTTTACATTCTTAGAATTACCATGCTAGAGTAGGATTAGGAACTTAGATTGCAAGTCTTTTTTGTGGTAGAACAATTAGAAACACTCTTTAGGCACAATGGGTTAATTAGGCTAACCATAGGACTTAATTATTGTGAAGAAATTTAGAATTAGCCCAATTCACCCTCCCTCTTGGGCATCTTGATCCTTTCAGGCTACACCTGCTACGTGAGAGCACAATACTATGTGGAAGAAGTCTAAGAAGTTTGCTGGGGCTGCCGAAACGAAGGCCTGCCTTATGATTGATAGGGCCCCCGCCGGACAACCTATACCTTCTGAGTATGATGGTGGCTAGAAGACCCCATAGCCACCCACTTCCTCTTCCACTCTACCTAGGAATCCCACTGCAAGCCCTCTATGGCGATGGCAGTATTCATCATTGCCCCAAAAGTCTGATAGTTCGCAGTGTATAGCTTCTCCTGAAGGATATAAGAGAGGCCACAAAAGAAGCAGTCCTTCTTCTTCTTGTCAGTGTCCACATGGATGCCAGCATACTGGGACAAGTGATTGAACTTATTCACATAGCCCATCACTATCATACTCCCCTGTCATAGCTCTAGGAACTCAGCCAGCTTCCGGTTGATGACACCAGCAGGAATATAGAACTCTCTGAATGTTGTGGTGAACTCCTGCTAGGTTGTCGGATGATCTGGCTGTTGCATGGCATGGAAGGTATCCCACCATGCACTTGTGGACCCTAATAGTTGTTATGCTGCAAAGCGCACTTTCTACTCGTCGACCACATTGAGCAATAGAAACTTCTACTCTAGAATGCGAAGCCAGTGCTCCGCATCTAGGGGCTCATCTGTCGGTGTGAAAGTGGGCGGGTGGGTCTTGAGGAAATCCTAGTAAGAGGAGGGTCCCTCAGGACAGCAGGCACCACCTCCGTTCCCACCATTTCCCCCATGGCCACCGTAGGCGAAGCCAGCGACAGCTTGTGCCATTAACTCCATGGCACGGGCTGACTCACGGTGAGCAGCCATCAGTTTCACCATCATCTCAGCATGAGTCATAGGAGGCAGCGGTGGCGGAGGAGGAGGAGCCAGAAGTGGAGCCCCATGGCTCTCTCCATTGTGCTCATTGGCCTAGCCACTCTCGCCTTGGCCTTCACCAAGATCATCTGTAAGAGATAGGAACCATCCATTTAGAACAACCTTCCTGATCCGAAGCAAGGGATTAGAGAAATGACAGCACATTTAATTAAAGCATTCTTTTAATTAATCCTAACACTTTACTAATCAATTTATACGTGTAGGGGGATTTTAGTTTAAGTAAAATGCTATTATCATGATGCATATATCATCCTACACGTTCACTCAAGCCAGAATATAGCGGTATTCGCAAAAATTTTGGCACATCAGCACACTCACTTTCCATATGCTAGACGATTTCTTATGCAACGTAAGTCAGTGTACCTACAGAAAACTAATTAGATAAAACCAATGCCGCTATCCTAGATAGACCATATTAGCTAGGGCTTATACTTATTTAACTAACTTAATTACATCCTACTTTTCACAAAACTCTTGTTGCTCAAATTTTTAAGTTTTGAAAAAGAATGATGAAACTCGTAACCATTATTGGCTCTGGAACCAACTGTGGCAGAACCGCTCGAAATAACACGCTTACGAAGGTGCTCGTCTTCCACCAGACAATAAGCACCCCAAAAGCAGGCTACAGCGGGCGATATCCGTCGGGCACACCCCAAGGGAGAACCTAAAAGATCCACATTTTTCCCAAGGATCCAATAATGAAAACGAGTTACAATACTGGTCCATTTCATACATCAAAGTTTCTTAAAAAGTACATTATTATATTACCAAATGTTAGAGTATGGAATAATAAACAGCGGAATTTAAAATAAGCATCTAGCGATAAGAACGAGGATCCGTCTGAGCCCACTCGAAGAATCCTCCACACAAAGGTACTTCTCATGCATCACCTGCAACAGGGGTAAATAAACCCTGAGTACACAATATACTCGCAAGACTTATTTGACTAGTGGGAATAATTTCCTGACTCCAAGGAATATGATAAGCTTTATGGTTAGATGGTCTTCTTTTGGCAGAAAGCAATACTAATAGTGAATCCTTATTTATGTTATTATTATCAGCCGTATTAAGTTATTATCTATCCAATCTATATAAGCACCTGTTCTACTTTCAAGCAAGGGTTGAGCAATCAGTTCCATTTCATCCTCTTCTATCTTTCAGTTCTTACTATGGTGCTAGACCCAAAAACAAGCTGTACCGGATTGCCCGGCGATTCGTGAATCAATACCCCTAGCTGGGTACCCCAAAAACACACACCCCGCTTGTACCCTAGGCACAAGCAGGACTAACCCATCATCCTCCTATCTTGGGTGTCTAGGTCCCTGTCTAAACTTGGACTCCAAGCCCCCACTCCTAAGTTCCAGACTCAGTGCGGTGCAAGGACCTCCACCATCCCCGCCTCTAATTAGTCGGTCCAGAAAGAGCTAGATCCATGACAAGACAGCAACGAGTCTTCCCTGTGCCCATACCCAAGTATGTGCTAGGGATAATAGATCTATGACTTGCCTCGAGACTTAGGCAATGACCGGTCCTTAATTAACGTAGACAGGGAAAAAGTGTAACCGAGCTATGCCCTGTTGGCCGCAGGACACAACCCCTTACACCCACCAGTACCTAAACCATATCCCTGTCCGATCACCATTTTTTCTTTCCACCATTTTATCATGAGTGATCACATTTATCACCTATTTACGAGTAACGGCAGGTTACTCATGCTACCGATATGCTTAGCATAGCAACTACTCGACCTATACTAGTAGGACTCATGGGTAGATATATTTATGCATGTAGTTTCCATAAAATGCCTATAACTTAAATGCACATCATATATATATATATATATATATATATATATATATATACACTGGGGCTTACCTTGGGCAGGTGACGGGTCAGCAAAGTCAGCACCAAAAGGCTCCGAGGCTCCCTCCTGCACGGGGATCTCCTCCTCGTACTCCTTGATGACTTCCTCGTACTCCTGTTCATCAATGGGCATGAACTCTACCAACTCGTGATCTACATGTATGAAATGATAATGCAATACTTAGCAATATAGCAACATCAACTCTTAAAAATAAAAGTACATCTGTCTAACTACTAAGCTAGTACTACCGACCATGGTACTAAGTTATCTATTGTTACCAATAACAAGTATAAAGCATGGCATACTTTATTATAGCAACTACAAGTATTCTTACTCCTAATGCTGATTTACGCTATATATGATAAAGCAAGGATAATAGCTACTCTATTTATCAACTTACTCTAGGGCTACAAAATTTACAACAAGTACATAATAATCCAGTGAGCCTACTATAATTTTTTCATAGCTATAGCTATCATCAATTTACCACAAAAATTCCGACAATTATTAATCTACATAATACTAAGCTCTTTAGTTTGAATTTATGAACCTACCATTGTCATAGCTAACTATAATCTAACTAGACTAACAAGTAGATAGTATTTTTAGTGAACCTAACAAACTTAGTTTCACTATTTTTGGACAACTACATAATTTACTACAATTTATCAAAGTTCAGCTAGAAATTATATTGAATAAACGTTTGAAATTCACTGGAGAATTGGAAAAGGAACTCTACCGCGTGGCCCAACTCTTCGGCTCAGCCCAAACCTGTGCGACGCGTGCATGTACGCACAGCGCACTGGTGCAGCCCACATGGCGTGGCCTAGCCCAGAGCGCTGACGGCCCACGGCGGGGAGGACCCGCGCGCACCGGCGAATATGCAAAAGAATCCGTAGATTTCTGCTAAATGATTCCGTCATCCCTCCTACTATTCTACTCTCTCACTGATGCTCGCATTTATCCCCCCATCTCATCTCAAATTTATGTTTTGACACCCTTGGCCAGATTTAACAGAGGCCACGGTGTTTTCAGCCAACGTCGGCGGGCATCGACCCTCTCGGCAGCAATACTTGCCATCGAGACACTCCTCAACACAACCGTAGTTGAACGAGGTATCTAGCATCATGATTGGTGGCATATAGAGGCACGGCCATGCACCACAGTGGGGTTTGGCCATAGTGACACCGGCTAAACGTCCAGCCTAGCTCTACCACTACTTCTAGCCTCCATCCCTAGAGTACCGATAACCCCCTAGAGGTTCTAGATACGACCATCCTTCTCCCAATCCAACTAGGCCATGGACACAATGCCAACACGGTGTCTACCGGCGGTGGCCACACACTCGGTGAGCTGGGCGGTGACCGTGCCTAGGCGTTGGTAGTGCTCAACACGTGACTTGCACGCTTTATAAAGCTGCTACAACAACCAATTCGACGATCCGAAAGCCAAACCAGTCGTTCTATCCTCAAGCTGGGTACATAGGGCTATCGAAACTAAGCCAAGACACATCACCACTTTTTTACCCGATCATTCCACAAAAATTGCCGAACATGGCTTCATCGACCCATTTTCAAACTTACGCGAAACGACTAAGCTTCAAACGGTTTCGCGTCGAATTCCTTTTCCAAGCTACTTGATACACTAGCTAGCGAACCCCATCCTTGACCGCACGTATTTTATCAGTCACTTACGAAGTTTGTACTATGAACTTTATCAAGGTTTCGCATAAGCGTTCTATAGCATTTTTGTTTAATAAAAATTCACTTAGACTACTAAACGATATAAAGCGACATGCAATGTAACATTTGTTTCTTGTTTCATATGAACGTTTCAAGTGTCGTACATTGATTTATACCCTATATTACACCCATGTACAAACAAGTATGATGCTCATGTAGTGTTTTAGCAAAACTATACAATGTAACACTGAGGGTGTTACGGTAGCCTCCACCACTTCACCCCGCATAGATTCCTCTGCACCACTAGCTTGCCTTGGCTTTGATGTAGACTAGGCCCGATCTTCCGAAAGGTATGATAGCGTCGATTGGTGGAGACTCGACGTTCACGATCTAGGCTTTGAACCAAGATTGATTCGGACCCCCACAACCGTTACACCACTGCTCCGTTGGTTATCAACCACGCGAACGTGATTGACCTCGCCGAGAAGGCTTTCCTACAAGCAAATCAAGAACACAAGCAAGAACGGGATGAACGCAATCTGAAATTACAAATAAATATGAGGCTTATGATAATGAGAAGGGGTTCAAGTCTTTATTCAAAAGGACTAATCGCCATAGGCGAACAAGATCAAGAACTGGGGCCCTGGTTCAAAGTAAGCGGCCTTGGCGGCGACAGTTGTAGCAAAACGACGTCTGTTTCACGAGGAAATCAATAACTAAACAAAACCCAAACCCTAAGGAGAGCGACGACTGGTATTTATAGAGTCTTGGGTGTCACCTCCCCTAGACGCGGCCCCTAATGGGCCCAAACACGATACACGGTCCAACGGACCAAAATACGGTGTCGCAGCACCCTGATAGATTCTGGACACTGACTTGTTTTGATGATTTCTGTTGATTCCGAAGGCCTTTTGATGTGAAACTAATTGGGTTGGTTTCCTTATCCAATTAGCTTTCCATCCATATGTGGATCGTCAAAAACAGGAGTCCGTATGCGTCCTGGGTGACCAGTTTAAGGACAGACTGGTCCTGGAGCTCGAACCGAACTCGAACTTGAGTTGGACTCGGCTTCCACCATGAAAAAGATGAATTGGATGCCCATGCTGGACCTCCTCCTCTACTTGGCTTATATGCGATGAAGTAGTGATGTCCTCATCAGGCTCCCTCTCGACCGTGTGCACGCCAGTGGGAGCGCTATCGCCTCCCCGCTGCCGCTGATGTGGCCATGTTTATTGTGGCTTGTCGCTGTGCTCAGTCGCGCGCGCGTGGCCTGCACCGCTCAAGTAGTTGCCGACCGAACCACCACTTTGGCTGGATTCACGGTGTGCCCCTGGTGCTTATCCCCTATCTCTAACGTCCTATTAGTGCTGTGGCTCACCGGAACATGGTTACCGCCATTGCAGGTCACCACCGCTGGGGAGAGCTCGCTCTGCTTCACCCCCATTCGTGCAACCACCGCCTATCATCGCGCATCAGCCCATAGGTGAGCATTGATCCCCTAGCTAGGTCTGCAAGGGTCTTGGGTGGCCAATGTACCACCTAGTGCCACCGCCCGCCACGCCGACGAGCACGGGGCGTCGTGGGGACCTCTTCGGTGTGAAGGTAAAAATATATGAGGGTTCCATTACAAAGTCGTTGTCTATAGAAATAGTACGTGAAGTGTTCGTGCTATTATCTGATAATACGAGGGCATTTTTGCAAGAGTGCTAGTGTCGTGGGCTTCCTCGCCACGGGCCACCTCACGTGCGTGGGCTGATGCTACGTGGGTCGCACCACGGGTCACCGCGCGCTCGCGTGCGAGCTACATCACGTGGGCCGCGCATGTGGGCCGCATGAGAGAATACGTTTTTCTTTTTCATAAGGAATTAGGAATAGTTTTCTAATATAATTTTTGAGCTGATCTTTGGTAAATCATATAAAATCATGTAGGTATCCAAAAATTGTGAAACTAATTTTATTAAGTTTTTAAAATTATGCTCTATCTGTTAGTGTATTTAGTTCATATATATACTTATTAATACCAGGAGCTATTAATTCATTTAAGAGTGCTCAATATTATTGAGTTAATTATTGTAGGATTTTTATGGTAGATTGGTGATAGCAAAAACCCTAAAATTTTTATAGTAGCTTTATTGTTTTATTATGTACTCACTGTAATTTTTGTAGCCCTAAAATAGACTATTTAATATGGTAGCTAAATACCCATTAAGGCTAAATGGATAATGGCATGATATTGGTTTATAAAAATTAATCACTTGTAGGGTAAGCTTGGAATCTATTTGGTAAAGATGATAGTTAGCTTAGTGCCTTAGTCATTAGAGTTAGCTTAGCATGTGTATTCTTATTTTTAGAGCTGCTATTGTATAAATACTAAGTGTTACATCACCATTACATGCATGTAGAGAACGAGTTGGTGGAGATTGTGACCACCGGCGATCACGAGTATGAGGAGGTGATCGAGGAGTATGAGGAGGAGATCCCGAAGCTATCACTGACTAACTTAGCTAACAATCCACCTACCCAAGACAAGCCCTAGTGCATTACCCTTATTTTGAATGATCACTGGATATATATATATATATATATATATATATATATATATATGTGTGTGTGTGTGTGTGTGTGTGTGTGTGTGTGTGTGATGTGCATTTACGTTACATGATTTATATTGAAACTACATGCATAGATAAACCTACCTATGAGCCCACTAGCATAGGTCGATTAGCTGTTATGCTTAGGCTATCGATAGCAGTGAGTAACCTGCCGTTACTCACAATAGGTGATTATTATTACTCTCATGACAAAATAGAAAAAGGAAATGGAGACCAGGCAGAGATATGGTACGGGTATTGGAGGGTGTAATAGGTTGTGTTCCATAGCCAACGGGGCATCGCTTGGTTACACTATTTTCCTTGTTCGTGTCGGTTAAGGACCATCCGTTGCAGTGGATTCTAGTTAGGTCACAGACTTATTATCCTGAGCACATACTTGCTTATGGGAGCGGGAAGGCTCAGTTGCTCTCTTGTCGTGGGTTTCGGCTCTTTCTAGACCTGACTGATTGGAGATGAGGATGGTGGAGGTCTAAGCACCACACTGAGTCTAGGACTTAGGAGTGGGGGCTTAGAGTCCAAGTTTGGACGGGGACCTGTACCCCTTGACAGGAGAGTGGTGGGTTGGTCTTGCTTGTGCCTGGGGTACAAGCAGACACTGTGTGTTTCAGGGTACCCAGCTAGGATACATTGGTTCATGAATTAGTCGTGTGATATGGTACGACTTGTTTATGATCTAGCACCGTAGTAAGAACTAGAAGATGAAAGATGGTGAAATGGATCTAATTGCTCAACTCTTGCTTGAAAGTAGAATAGGTGCTTACATAGAATGGTTAGATAATGAACTAATCATGACTGCTAATAAGAAACATATATAAGGATTCACTACTAGTAATGCTTTTCGTAAAAAGGAAACCCAGCAAGCCATAAAGCTTATCATATCCTTTAGAGTCGAGAAATTATTTCCACTAGTCGGGTAAGTCTTGCGAGTATATTGTGTACTCAGGGTTTATTCTACCCCTGTTGCAGGTGTAGCTTAAGGAATGGCTGTTGTGTGGAGGATTCTTCTGGTGGGCACAGATGAATCCTTGTATCTTATCATTAGATGTTTATTTCAATTCCGCTTGTTTAAATTTCACACTCTCAACTTGGTATTGTAATAAGGTATTTTCGAGAACTATTGTTGTATGAAATGGACTAAGTGATGTAAACTCGTTCTCATTATTGGATCCTAGGTGAAAAACGTGGATTGTTCAAGTTTCCCTTGGGGTGTGCTCGATGAAATGGTCTGACGTAGCCAACTTTCGGGGTGCTTAGTGTTTGGTGGAAGACAAACGCCTTCGGAAGCATGCCATTTCGGGCGATTCTAGTGGCACTTTGTTCACACTCCATCGGTGAAGTTTCGAACCCTTGCTCCCAAGTGCTAAACACAATGTGTATCTCCTTTGTGCATGTGTGTTAGCATATTTTCACAAATATTTTCAAGGGTGTTAGCACTCCACTAGATCCTAAATGCATATGCAATGAGTTAGAGCATCTAGTGGTACTTTGATAATCGTATTTTGACACGAGTTTCACCCTTCTTAATAGTACGACTATCGAACCTAAATGTAATCACACTCGCTAAGTGTCTTGATCACTGAAATAAAATGGCTTCCGACCACTTATACCTTTGCCTTGAGCATTTTATTTTTCTCTATCTTCTTTTCAAGTCTAAGCACTTGATCATCACCATGGCATCACCATCATCATGCCGTGATCTTCATTTGCTCCACCACTTGGAATGTGCTACCTATCTCATAATCACTTTGATAAACTAGGTTAGCACTTAGGGTTTCATCAATTCACCAAAACCAAACTAGAGCTTTCAACACTTCATGTACTATTTCTATAGACAGTGACTTTGTAACGAAACCCTCGGATATTTTCACCTTTGCATCAAAGAGACCCCCAAGATGCCCCGCGTTCACCGACATGGCGGGCGGTGGCACAAGATGGTACGTCAGCCACCCGAGACCCTTACAAACCTAGCTAGGGGACCGATGCTCACCTATGGATAGACTGCACGATGATGGGCGATGGTTGCATGAACAGGGGTGAAGCAGAGTAGGCTCTCCCCAGCGGCAACAACCTACAACGGCGGCAACCGGGTTCCGGTGAGCCACAACGCTAATAGGACGATACAGATAGGGGATAAGAACTAGGGGCACATCGTGAATCTAGCTAAAGTGGTGGTTCGGTCGATGACTACCTGAGCGGTGTAGGCCATGTGTGTGCGACGAGCCACGGCGGACACGGCCGTGTCAGCGGAAGTGGGGAGGCGGTAGCGCTCCCATTGGTGTGCACATGGTGGAGAGGGAGCCAAGACAAGCTAGTGGTGCAGAGGAATCTACGCAAGGTGAAGTGGTGGAGGCTGGCCATGACGCGGGCGGTGATGGTTCATAATGGCATGGTGGCGGTCAAAGCTCCAAAAATTGGAGCTCGGCCTAGACGTAATCAAGGCGAGGTGGGGTCGACTGGAGAAGGGACATGAAGGTAGAGACGTGAGCATGAGGAATTGATGAGAGGTGCTCGCTTTCTGGCTCACCGTGACGCGACTCGATGATAGAAAACACAGGGAGAAAGAGGGAAAGAGAGAGATGGCATGGTAGGTGTACACAGCTCATCTACGCCTTGGCAGGACGCGACCGACTGGACCTAAGGCGGCGTCTACGCACCCGCTACACAACAATGCGGCCAACCACAAGCACTCGGAGGTAGGTGGGGGCATGGAATGTGCGGCCACAACGTCATTAAGGCGAGACAACGGTGCGGTGCAGCCGAGACAGCCCACGTGTGTGCTAGGACAAGGCGAGCGGCAACGCAACACAACGTCGTAGTGGCATCGGTAGCGGCAGCATCGTGACACGAGAAGGGTTGGTAGTGCGAACACGAGGGCAGCGCAACACGACCGTGGCAGCACCCAAGACGGTAGCACGAGGCAAAGCAGCAGGGTGCGGGGCCCACAACTCGCTGTGGCCGGCCTCGGCCAAGCCCGGGCGACCCGACCAACCCAACGCGGTGGCGCAGAGGCGCAGAGCGACCACACGAGGTGCGACCATGTACGCGGTGTGAGGAGGCCACGCGGTGACCGCGCACCTAGGGCCAACCAACCCGAGATAGTGACGCGCACTGAATTTTAAAGCGCTCAACACGATCAAACGATTGCTTTAGGACCTAAACTATCTTTGCCATGCTCAAGATGGCAAATGAGACTACCAAATCGAGCTATAATACTACACCACTCCTTAACCATAATCTCTCATAATAAATTGCTAAACATAGCAATGTCTAGATGTTGACAGACTTGAAAATTTCTAAGTCTTTGAGCTGAATTTGATTTCCATTTACGATTTCTAAGCTAACAGAAATATTAGCTAGTAATATTATTTTTCGACCGCAAGTATTTCAGTCATCTACAAAGTTTGTACCTCCAACTTTATTAAGGTGACACATATGTGTTCTATAGCATTTTTACTTAATAAAAAATGGTTTTCAACCTTAAGTAATATAACATGACTATTGAATCAACTTTCGTTTCGTATTTTTGTTGATCGTTTTGAGTTATGGAAACTAATCTACACACTTTATTACATGCATTAACACATAAACATGATGCTCATGACATATTTTAGTAAGTGATTTATGGTGTAACACCGAGGGTGTTACACAATCATACACGAAGCAAACAATAATACTAAATTAGAACAGTATACCAATTATAAAATTAAGATGAAAAGTTTGTAAAATAAATCTACGTCTCACTATGAACACATAGACATGAAAAATACTCTAATCGGAGCTATAACGAATAAGTTATGAATTAAACAAGATTTCCTTTAATAAAATAATAGATTAAATCTAATCTCAAATGTCAAAAGTTGAAAACATGTTCAACAATAGGATGAACATGTAGATTACGTAATTATGAATCTAACGCAACTTGAACGGGTCAAATCGGAGTTAAAACGGAGAAGTTATGGCCTAAAGAAAATAGTGGCAAAACTGTAAATAGATGAAAACGTATTTTTGATCTAATAGAGAAATTCTACGCTTTTTGAAAGAGAACGTATTTCGGAAACATGGTATGGACGGCGAGTTCTATTGCGCGAAATTGTAGGGGCTCTTTAGCAAAATTACCGGCTGAAAGGGTACCTTCTAATCTAGGCCGTTGATCTGGATTTGGACGGCTGAGATAGAAGGGAGGGATGGGGGTCGCCGGAGCGACACTCCCGCGGTGGCGCCATGGCCGGGCACGGCATGACCTTGCCGGCGTTCTTAGAGAAGGGCCTACGGTCCACGATTCGACGAACTGAGAGCACACGGAGAAAGAGGGGGTCAAGACGAACTCACCAAGATGGATCTCGGTGAACTTGGAGCGGACGGAGATGGCAGGGGGCTCGGCGACGGCAGCGACTAGGGTTTCGCGGCGGCGCAGACGACTCAGCGAGGTAGCGGCTTCGGCGAGACTTGATGGAGAGACAGCGCGGTGCGGGGAGTCAGTATTTAAGGTCGGGGAGACGTGGGGCACATGCCAAGGCGAAGTCGTGGCGGCGGTGGAGTCCGCGCTGGGTACGTCTGAAGGTAGGGGACGCCCCTGGCTGGTGGGTTCAGGCTGTCAGCGAGTCAAGCAAAGGAGGAGGCGTGCTGCTGGGCCGGCCTGCTCTTGCGCGCGAGAAGAGAGGGAGTACGTGGGCCGCGCGCACTGGGCCGCGGAGACGAGCTGGGCCTCGCCTCAGGGTGAGTGGGCTGCTTGGGCCAGAAGCCGAAAAAGGAGGGAGAGTGAGGAAAAAATCCTTTTTTTCTTAAACACATTTCAAATCAAAGTTAAATTCTTTTAAAATTTTGATCAAACCCAATCATCACAAATAAATATGCAGCAGCATGTATGCAAGAACAATGTTTCTAGACTCTATAATAAATTTTAACTTCAACAAAGTTTTTATTTTTCTAAGTTTAAATGCTCACAAAAGGCATAAATAAATTATATTCACCTATTTTAAAATCTTGCAAATTTTAGGATGTTACAGTTAGCTAGTGATAGGTGCGCACAGGGGCGCGCATGTTGGCACCACAGAGCTTTTCTAACAATGTTTGATTATTAGATACCTAAAGATAGAGAAGAGGAAACGCGATAAATATGGAGCATCAGTTTAACAGCAAACATGAAGAGGATGAAGTCATTTATACGTCTAGCAAGGGCGTAGCCAAATTAGGATAACCAGCACAAAGGTCGAACGTAACAGACCAATAATTGAGAAGGTTAGCTGTACTGGCTAAGCTGCATAGTGCTAAGAACTTGGATCCTAACATAGCTCACACAAAGGCATAGGTCCCGTTCGCTGGTCTGAAACTTGGCTGAAACTGACTGAAAAACACTGTTCCGACTGAATTGTTGTGTGGAAAAAACACTGTTCAGGCTGAAAAAAAAAGCCGAACAAGCCAAATATAAGGGTCAGCCAAACAAGGGCCATAGTCATGAAAAGTCTGTAGATTATAAGTAGAACATATTATATTACACATGCATAGTCTCATTTACTATCATTAAGCCGAGGCTGACGAGCCTCGGCCGTCGCTCGGGCTGTCCACGTCAGTCAAAAAAATTTACAGCGTCCGATCTTCTTTCTACGGTCAGCGTTAGCCCCGCCATTTGTTACTGTGTGCGCTAGCGTGTCATCGTTTAATTGGCGTGTGAACAAATATCTCGCCGCCTCCCTTTCCCGACCCTTCTGCTTCTGGATTACTCTAGCAACAAAATAAACCCGGCCTCTCCTCTCCTCTCCTGTCCTCCCCTCCTCGCCGCGACGCGTCGGACGGGACCCGCTGCAACCTCCTCCCCGCGACGTCGCGCCGCCCCTCTCAATCGCCAGCGCCGCCTCTTCCCGTCGCCGGCGGCGCTGCTGCGCCTTCTCCACGGTCTCCATCTAGTCGGCAGCCTCAGGGCCCCTCGGCGGTGGCGCAAAGCACCTGGGCCGCCGGTGCCACTCGCCAGCAAGAGGTGGACTATCGACGCCGAGGAGATGAGCTCATCTGTAGATCGATCGCTCTCCTCATCCCACTGCTAACAGCTCCAACTCCAGGCACGTCTCTACCTCTCCTCTTCCTCTTCCTGTTCCTCAATCCTCTAACTCCAGGCATGTCTTTACCGATTTTTACATGTCCTCTAAATTTTGGTTCAGCAATATATAGTTGGTCGGATACTAATAGAATGATGCACTAATTTTTAGTCGGCCATTGTTTCTGTTAGATTACCGACTTAATCTAATGAGCATGCATTTTCTAAAACCGTGTACAGAATCTTTGCAGGATTTTAGAGGACATTCAAATTGCAGACATAAAGTACATAATGACGAGTACAGAAATTGATGCTCTTGTTATAGCCCCGATAGATTTCAGGTTTCTTACGTGTACGCCTTTCCATTGTTTACCTCTTTGGTACGTAGTTTAATTGTTGAATTGGTGCTCTTGTCGTTTGCTGAATATGTTTCAGGTTTTTACATGTTCTCTGAACTTTGGTTCGCCAATATATATTTGCGCCTGACTCATGGACACAACAGAAAGGATAAACGATATGTCATATTGGGACTGCCAAAGTGTTCAGTGAGTAAACTTTTCTTTCACCTACAGATTATCAGAGTGGTCTCAATTTCCTATTGCAGACTTCAGCTTCATTTTATAAATGAAAAGAACATGCAGTTTTGACTATCAAATATAGAGGTAAAATGGTCATATCATTTCCTTTATTTCAGCAGTAGTTTTTTATATTTCGCTTACAACGCAAGTACAGATTTCTGTGTATGTCATAGTGGCACTGCCAAAGTGTTCAGTGAGTAAACTTTTCTTGCACCTATAGATTATCAGAGTGGTCTTAACTTCCTACTTGCAGATTTTAGCTTCATTTTATAAATGAAAAGAACATGCATTTTTTACTGTCAAATATAAAGGTAAAATGGTCATATCATTTCCTTTCTTTCAGCATAGTTTTTTGATATTTCGCTTACAACGCAGGTACACATTTCTGTGTATGTCATATTGGGACTGCCAAAATGTTCAGTGAGTAAACTTTTCTTTCACCTACAGATTAGCAGAGTGGTCTTAACTTCCTATTGTAGATTTCAGCTTCATTTTATAAATGAAAAGAACATGCATTTTTTACTCTCAAATATAAAGCTAAAATAGTCATATCATTTCCTTTCTTTCAGCATAGTTTTTTGATATTTCGTTTACAACGCAAGTACAAATTTCTGTGAAAAGTTGGTGCGCGCATAGGGATTTACAATACAGATGCATTTTAGGCCTATGGTCACATACCTCCTACTCCAAGTAGAGCTCAAGTGTAGGAACAGATCTACACTGCTACTTTCTACTCTATTTTCCAAGATGACCTCAAATTCCACATGGACATGGTGATGTTCACAATGAATGCATTGAGGAGGTATTATATTCTTAGTGGTCATTCAAACTCATGATTTCTTTTATTGCCCTGTCCTGCCCTAGTCATATTTCCTTAAATCTTAATGGCTTCCAACCTTTTGTTGAATCACATTGGTCATATCTTTCCCCTTGATTGTGATCTGTATTCCTTGCGCCTTACATCTCCACCCAAGAATATTTTTTGGTGGTGTTCTGACCACATGGATACATTATTTATTTACATAGTTATGAACTGTCAAATACTAGCTGATGCCATGTCAGCACATCATATCTACTCAAAACTACTACTGACATATAGCTCTATGGTATATCTCCCTTTTTTCATGAGAATGAAAAACAAACTGAATCTAATAGTTTTGCTTTCGATGCCAAATATGCCCCCATCCCACCAGCCTACAAGGTTGTGCACTAATTTTATATTTCACAAACGTACAGATGGCTGCTACCTAATATCATCTAAGTTTTGCTAATTTAAGGTTTATTTATGTCCTCCAAACATAGTCAGCTACCGTCTGAGTGGATTCTGTATTTTATACATATTCTACCTTCTTCAAAGGAAAGGTGTGTTTTCATAGTGCTATGGTACCCTTCCTATTATTATGTTATCCAGGGCCTTAGATTTACCACATAGATTATGCAGGGTCATGCAATTAACCTTTTGTCGGTCCGTCATGCCAAGAAATATAAAATTCTATACTTGAATTGGTGCCAGTTTTTCGGCCTTTGCCTCCTTGAGTCATAGAGTCAGAATGATGATAAGGATATTCAAAATTGCCTACCGGAGTCTAGGCTGTGTAGCAACATGGAAAAAGTTAATTAGTTAGCCTACAAATTACTTAGCTAGATGCTCCACGCATGCATACACATGTAAAAGGAACTTGGTGCACCCATTTTACAATATGTACAGATGCTCCTAGCTTATCCAAAAATATAAACTGTTGCACGTAACATGTTCTATTATCAATGTTATCCATGGATCCTGTTTAATACATGCTACATGCATGGCCTCTCTGCCGTATGATGCTAATTTTCTTCTAAGTGTACTCATGGTTTCAAGTTGCATTATTTTTTCTCCTTCAAGAATTCTAGCTATAACCCCTGCTCCCAGCCTACTTAATGCTAAATAAGTATTGGAACGTGTGGAGCCCCATCGTTTATGTTTCGACCATCACAATTCTTCTGAAATATTACAGCGAGGTCCACCATTAAAGTTACGTATGTTATTGTTACTAAACATCGCCTTTCCTGTCAAAATTATGAAATCCTAAAAATTTATCGTTCCACGCAGCCCCACAATCTGTAGCCAATTTCGTTTTAAAATAGCTTTTGTGGTGGTTTGTTACAACTGTATCTTTTTTACAGGTTTGACTCTGCTGCAGCTCTGTTAGGTCTACTTGCTGTCAAAGCACTAATCAGCGTGCTAGGTTTCATAATAGTTCTGTTAACTGTCAGGATTCCATGCTACTGCTTTAAAATACTTTTGGCATTTCCTTTTTCTTACTTTCCAATCAGGAAAACAATAAATAAACCATGTACATTGATGTCCTTTTGTGTTTTTATTCTCCTTGCATATTTGGTTTCGCTGACAGCCCTAGTCACCCAGTCTTTTTTTGTTTGATTTTTTTCCCTTTGTGTTCTGTTATCTCCTTCAGGTTATGTCAACTCAAGATAAAAGATCTTTACATGATCGCTACGGACAAGAAGGGATTACCAATGATTACAGACAGAGATATCTCCTATATGTTTGTCAATGAAACAACCTCAGAGGTAGATCTTCAGGTGCTCTCTTGTGGTCTAATTACTACATCTTGGTCAGCATTGATGGATCTTAACTGCTGCTTAATGAGGACAGAGGTTCACTGATCTTTTTCAATCTATTGTTACAATTGCTGTGTTGTTTGAACCAGTGGGATATATATTGATTTAATATGCATTTGGAGTAGGCTATGCTGCCGCATCTTTATTGAGCATACAAGAAATTAATTTTGGTATGTTATGGGGATACCTGCACGTCGTTCATCTTTGGTACAAAACTCGCGGGTTCATGTGAAGGCAGAGATGAAGCCTGCTTCATGGAGAAGCAGCAGAGGCCGGCCAACCCAGTCACAGTCAACATCCACAGACCCTCACCTACAAGGTGCTGTTCGCTCCCCTTCCCCTCCTACTATTGATGTATATATATCTCAAATGTTATGTTTGACAACTCTATCATATCACCACCGTCCTTTTTATGTGATCTGTTATGTTATCTCTAGATTCTACGAAATTAAAGATAAAAAATCTTTACATGGTCACTACAAGGGAGGGACCAATCATCAGTGATGATTACAGACATGGGCATATCTCCTATATGTTTGTCGACGAAACAACCTCAGGTACATCTTCGTATTGTTCTGTTGTGGTCCAATTGCTTCAACTTGGTTAAATTAATTTTTATGCAAGGACTTTGGGTGACATTGTTGAACCTTACCTGCTGTTTAGTGAGGAAAGAAGTTCATTGATCGTTTTTCCCATCTATTCTTAGAATTTAAGTGCTGTTTGAACCAGTAATGTATATATTGATTTAGTATGTCATTTCGAACATGCTATTGCAGTGCCGCATCTTCCTTGAGCACACAGGAAATGATGACCATTTGAGATTACTTAACCCGCTTCATGGGTTATGCCACATTTCTCGTGCTACTTGTTTCGTCAACGATCATGTAAAATTGGACTATCTAAATATTTTAGTCACCTTGCATGAAGAAAACTATATTGACGTGTTTTGTCGCCACCTTTCCTGTGAAATCTCTGTTACATTGTCACATTTCAATCATGCCCTAGATTCCTTAAAGATTTCACAGTTCTCAGTAATGATAAACTATCCAAGTGTTATACAGATTAAGGGGGGCATATTTTAGAAACTCTAAAGACTGCTAGATGGCTGTCCTCCTAGTTTAGATGATGATCATTTGAGATTCCTTAACCACTGAAACAGGATATAGTGGATAGTGAAAAACTATAGATTCTAAAACACAACAATTGATACTTTGAGATGTTTAGAATGGTGGGAAGAAGCCACAGGAATCTGAACAAGCATAGTAAGAGAGTGAGAGCGAAGATTCTTTCCCTTAGGTTGGAGTGGAGTTTTTATTTTCTATGTTTTGTGCTGCTATGATTTGTTTTCCTTTGAAACGGAACTCAAATTTGCTTAAATGTAGAGCATTGTTACTCTCCTTCATAATAGGCTCCATTCAAGTACGAAATTCAGATATGTGTATGCACTGGAAATATCGTGTCTATGATTATCACGCATAGAAGATGTCATGATTTTAAAAGTATGCAGAGTAGATATGTCTTGCACCATATAAAAAAAACTTTCAATCTTTCAGTTTCTGTGCATGAAATATCTACATTAAACTCCTAATATTGTTTCCATGTAAAGATTGAACATATTTTTTACCTGCGCTTTAACCAGGTGATTTGCCGGCGCGCGCGAGGGCGCGCGTAATGGACTAGTTAACTATCACATGAAGAAACGGTCATCGCCCTGTTCGCTTGGGCTTGTTTGGCTGATAAGCCATAACTGAAAGTACTGTTGGCTGATTTGATGTGAGAGAAAAATATTGTTCATTGGCTAAAAAAGTACGGCTTATAAGCCAAACAAGCCCAAGCAAATAGGGCGCATGTTTCTCTACGCTTTTCGAGTGGTGGTGCTCCTTGCTCGGTAATCAGGCCAGCATAGCATCATCAGATTCACAGCAGCAAGTTTGTCAAAAGCCTGCCAGGTCAACATAGTAGATGTTATTTTTGGATATACCACAGTCCAGTTATAATATAGCAATCAAGGGAAAAAGTAAGTATTGTTATCTCACGTACAATGATATATGCATGTGTTGTAACAACAATAAAGATCGTAGCATTGGGACTGATATAAATATTTCTAGGAAAAAGTCTACTTAACCCCCCACCTTTCATATTTGATCTACTTCACCCCCCAACTATGAAACCGTCTGTTTTACTCCCTGAACTTTCTAAAACTGTCTATTTTACCCCTGGGCGTTTTTCAGCGGCGGTTTGATACAGTAACAGCGGGTCTGCTACAATAACGGTGGTTTGCTACAGTGCCTAGTGGTTTTGAATTTTCTTTTTTTATTTATTTCCAGTGAATTTTTGAAAAATCATAAAATGAAAATTCTAATTTTATTAGACTCCACATGAGTAGATCTACACAGTGAATATATAATACGGCTATGCTTAAATTTTTTTTTAGCTTTAGATTAATTAGAAAATCCAATTTTGTCTGTAATTAATTAGAATTTATCTATAACTAAGTTATACATAGTCCAATGAGTACAAAATTTATACTATAGTTCAAGCATATAATAATTAGCGTACCATAAAAATTTCACCACAATTGGACCATAAAAGCTGCAGCTATGAATTATTCTAATTAATTACAGATAAAATTAGATTTTCCAAATAATTTAAGGCTACAGTAAAAATTTTGTACTAAAGCATACCGTATTATATATTCACTATGTAGATCTACTCATGTGGAGTTTAACAAAATTAGATTTTTTTTATTTTATGATTTACTATGATTTTTCAAAAATTCACCGAAAATAAATAAAAAAAGGAAATTCAAAACCACCGACACTGTAGCGAACCCACTGTTACTGTAGTAGACATACTGTTACTTGTAGCAAACCGCCGTTGAAAACCGCCCAGAGGGTAAAATAGGCGGTTTTAGAAAGTTCAGGGGGTAAAACAGGAGGTTTCATAGTGGGGGGTGAAATAGACCAAGTATGAAAGGTGGAGGGGTGAAGTAGACTTTTTCCAATATTTCTAGCACTTAGCTACGGAGTGGGAATTTACCTGGTGGCTAAAGAGGGAGAGCCCCAACTTGTAACTTCGTCGTCAGAGTCTGAAGGCTGGTTGGTGAAGCCGCCGCCATAGCATCTTGGCAAGTTGAATCCTTGCTCGACTGTGTATTAGAGAGAATAGTTTTTGCGAGACGTTAGAAATGACTTGATGCTATAACCTAATAGTGTATAACATAAGGATGGTGAATCTGTAGCAGCCAAATCCCCTCTGCGCTTGATCTACGTGCGCAGGGGCGGCTGACGGGCCTTTCGGCGGTAGCGGCTCGACGGCGGTCCTTGCCCCGCAAGGTCTCGCGGTGACTGTGGCGGTGGCCTGTACGGCATACGATGGCGATGGGTGGTAGAGAAGACGGTGGTTGGGCACTGGATCTGGCGCCACGGCCACATCCGGTGCCCCCGGGGCAGGGGGCGGCACCCGTGGTGGGGCATGCGCCTAACGGTGGCTGGCGGAGGTTGGCAACGTCGACGGCGGGTGCTTGGGCCGGCGACGGTAGCTGGCGACGGCTTCGGCGTGCGGCAGGATGACGCGCGTGGCAGGGTAAGTCCAGTTCTGCATGTTGCCCGATCGGAGGGGGTGGCGGCCGACGTAGCTGTGCGGCTGCTGTGAGCAGCCGGCGCGTCGATGCCCCTCTGGAGAAGCTTCTGCGGGATGGCAGTGATGACGACGGTGGCGACAGGCTACGGTCCAGCATCTTGGCTCGACGTATGTGCTAGGGGCACCTCGGGCGAAAGCCTTGGTGACGGCAACGCCTGTGGGCGTCGTTTTCCTTGTTGGGGGCGTCGTGTTCTTGTGCCCTCAACCATGTCTTCCACGGGTGAAAACTCAGTCCTTTTCTGGACAAGCGACGGCGATGCATCCGGCGTCGTACCCTTCCTGAAGGCGTCGCTGTGGAAATTTGTCTCGGCCGTGATGTCTCCTTCGACGGATGCCCTCCGTCTCTCGGCGCCCGGTTGATGCGAGACGGCGAGTTCTGCATTGCGAAGTCGGAGCTGCTGCATCAGGGGATGTAGCTCGGCAATGATGACGCGTGTCCAACCCTCCTCCGACGGCTGGGTTTTCAGCTTTAGAGGCTCGGCAATCGCCGCGGGCAGGGCGTGGGATCATGGCAGGAAGTCGGAGCTGCTCTTCGCGGGCCCGTTGAGCTCGGCAACGATGACCTGCTGCAGCCTACTGCTTCGGGCCTGTTGGTCTGACATCTTATGATGGGTTGTCGATGTGTACTCTGTCGCGTTGCGTAGGTGGATAACCTTTCGTGGTGTTTGACGCCACGCTTGGCTACCTTTTGCTTGTATATAAACTTCATTCGTCTTAATTGAAAGGCAGAGCTCCTGCCATTGTTTCAAAAAAAAATCAACGCGTAGAAAATAAAACTATCTAACGGAGGGACAGAAAATAAAATAAAGCTAATCCATGAGCCCACTTGAGTAGTATCAGAGGCTAAAGAAGAGGCAATAAGGTTTCAGTGCTCTGCAAAATCTAACTTTTTCAGAACAGAACTGATTACATCCTGTTTACATTTCCAGCCTGATTATATTTATTGGCAAGATTAAACTATGTTTAGTAAGTTCCCCGAATATTTTAAGGATCAATTATATTGGTACTTTTATGCTCTCAAGTTTATTAGCAGCCAAGCACTTTTTATAATAGATGACCACTATGCAAATATATGTTGTCTCCGCCTATGTTGTCTCAACATAGCAGGTCCGAAGCCCTGGTAAAGGAGGAGGGTTGTGATAGGCGTGGCGAGCCAACGTTAAATCTAGCCATTCTAATGGTAACTTGTTTGGGACTTAAAGGCTTTGTTGTTGTTGTTGTTGTTGTATGCAAATATATGGTCTCATGAATTACTTTGGTAGAAGCCCTTTTATTCTCTCATGAATTTTGAAACACCAGAAAAAGAATACTCATAGGAAAAAACGTACAATAAATGCAATGCGTAACCTCAATATATCTAGCATGAACTCAACCTAAGATCATAATGCATTAAGATCTAAGAACTATAGTTAGGCTTAGGCCAATGAGCCAAGAGGATGACATTATTCACAATGTAAAATATATGCAAAGCTCAGTTCCAACACAGTTCCCTTGACAGTCTAATTAAAACGGGGGCACATATACATATTAGAAGTTGTTCCATAATTGGTATTTGGCCATGCTCTACACTAAATTAGCTAGCTTATAACAAACAATAAAGAGGTGCGTGGAGTAACCAAAGAAAGTGGAGGCGAGGCTAAAGATACTTGGTGGTGGAACGAGGAAGTCCTACCATAACAGGAGTGTGGACAACATAGAGAAGTATAAGGTGGCAAAGAAGACTGCAAAGCGAGCTGTAAGTGTGGCAAAGGGTAGAGCGTACGAGGATCTTTACCAACATTTGAGTACGAAGAAAGGAGAGAAGGACATTTATAGGATGGCTAGGGTTCGTGAGAGAAAAATAAGGGACTTCAACCAAGTTAAGTGCATTAAGGATGAAAGGGAGCATCTCTTAGTGAAGGAGGATGAGATCCGACATCGATGGCAAGAGTATTTTGATAAATTGTTCAATGGTGAGAATATGAACACAACCTTTCAGTTGGATGACTCTTTTAATGACACCAATAGGTGCTTTGTGCGGAGAATCCAAGAATATGAGGTCAGAGAGGCGTTGAAAAGGATGAAAGAAGGTAAGGCGATGGGACCGGATGGTATCCCAATCGAGGTGTGGAGATGCCTCAGGGACATAACTATAGTATGGCTAACCAAGCTGTTCAACCATATTTTTCGATCGAACAAGATGTCTGATGAGTGAAGGAAAAGTATATTAGTACCGATCTACAAGAATAAAGAGGATATTCAAAGTTGTACTAATTACCGGGGAATTAAGTTGATGAGCCATACTATGAAGCTATGGGAGAGAGTTATCGAGCATCACTTGAGAGCAATAACGCGGGTCTCTATGAACCAATTTGGTTTTATACCCGGAAGGTCAACCATGAAAGCCATTTTCTTAATAAGACAAGTTATGGAGCGGTATAGGGAGAAGAAGAAGGACACACATGATTTTTATTGACTTAGAGAAGGCTTATGATAAAATACCAAGGAATGTTATATGGTGGGCTTTGGACAAACATAAAGTCCCAACGAAGTACGTCGGGCTCATTAAGGACATGTACAACAATGTTGTGACTAGAGTTCGAACAAGTGATGGAGACACGGATGACTTTCCGATTAGGATAGGACTACATCAAGGGTCAGCTTTGAGCCCTTATTTGTTTGCCTTAGTGATGGATGAGGTCACAAGGGACATATAAGGAGACATCCCTTGGTGTATGCTTTTCGTGGACGATGTAGTGCTAGTTGATGAAAGCCGGACAGAAGTGAATCAGAAACTAGAATTATGGAGGGAGACTTTAGAGTCTAAAGGTTTTAGACTCAGTAGAACTAAAACTGAGTATATGAGATGTGACTTCGGCACTACTATTCGGGAGGAGGAAGATATTAGTTTGGAAGGTCAAGTAGTACCTAGGAATGATACCTTTCGATATTTAGGATCAATGCTACAGAGAGACGGGAATATTGATGAAGATGTTAGCCATAGAATCAAAGCAGGGTGGATGAAGTGGCGGCAAGCATCTGGTGTCCTATGTGACAAAAGGGTTCCATAGAAGCTAAAAAGACAAGTTTTATAGGACGGCGATTAAACATACTATGTTGTATGGTGCAGAATGTTGACCTACGAAAAGACGACATGTTCAACAGATAAGTGTCGCGGAAATACATATGTTGCGTTGGATTTGCGTTCATACAAGAAGAGATCAAGTTCGGAATGATGATATACGTGATAGATTAGGGGTAGCACCAATTGAAGAAAAGCTTACCCAGCACCGGTTGAGATGGTTTGGACATGTTCAAGGGAGACCTCCAGAGGCACCGGTGCGTAGTGGAATACTAAGCCAGAATAGTAACGTGAAGAGAGGCAGAGGAAGACCGAAGTTGACTTGGGTAAAGACAATAAAATGAGACTTGAAAGGATGGAATATACCCAAATACTTAGGCCTTAAATAGGAGTGCTTGGAAGATAGCTATTCACGTGCCTGAACCTTGATTGCTTCTGCTGGGTTTCAACTCTAGCCTACCCCAATTTATTTAGGAGGCTTTGTTGTTGTTGTATAATAACAAACAATAACCTCTAACTGCTTGCAATGTAGTAAAAGGATGAGGGACCGTACATTTTTACTAACTGATATTGTCTTTGGAACCAATAGATTATATGTATTCAGAGAAAAAATAGCAGCACCAGTAGAGAAATATAAGATACCTATTGAGAAATATTTACCATGCAAAGAGAACTTTACAATTGTTGTTTCCACTGAAATAATGTTCTTTTTAAATCCGAAGCAATCCAACAATTTGAAGTGACCATTTAGTAGTAAACAATATCTATAGGACACCAAGATTGATAGATCGGAAGTTTTTTATGAGAGTGGCATAGGCAGTACCTGTTATAAAAAGTTTCGTCCTCTAGAATAGAAAGATTAAATAGCAGCAACAAGCATTGTTTGCACTGATATATTCGTAGATTGATATGACACATCAGTATCATTAGTTTGGTAAAGCATTTTTATAAGCTGTGAAATAAAACAGGAAAGGGATACAAAATAGGGAAACTATGGCACTGAAGGTAGGAGGTGCTAAAAAAGTGAAACTATGTATTCCTAAATCAATGTAGCTGGTGATGACAAGAAGGAAAACCAAGAAGAAAAAGGAGGAAGAAAGAAGGGGAAAAGAAGGGGGTAAGACAATGATAAACCTGTCACCTATTTTGCAAGAGCATTAATTATCATTAGTATAGCACGAGATACACATTTGAGCTGAGCAAAATATCTAGTCATGCAAACTCATTTATATCCAGGATTAAAAACAACACTACTGCTTTGACATAACACACAAGGCAGCAATGCTTAAGTAGGAAATGGATGAAGGAGCTTACCAAGTTAATACACCATAATCCAGTTAGTTTGATACCATATGTCTATTGAAATATGGTTCAGAAGTTCCTTGGCAGGGGCGATGCCATCATCAAAATTCTGGTGGTGCACCACTCAAGCAACATATGAATTTTTTCTCATGTTACATAGTGAGCATTAGTCAATTTACTAACAATTTTTTGGTGCAACCGCTGTACTGTTAGTGCTGAAAGTCCACAGATGCAGAATGAAAAACTTGTGAGAGACAGTCCCTACCTACCTGTCATCAAAGACATTGGAAATATTGCAAAACAATTAGACTGTGAGCACTATTACCAAATTATAAACGCATAATAAAACAAGGGTTATAGGAATTTGGTTATTTCTTATGGTAAAAATTAACAAAGGAGAAGTGGGACCACTGTAGATGCAGGTGAGGTCCTCCACGCTCCAACCCTTTTGTTTTAACATTAACAACAGCTATCATCATATATCAAATTTACAAAAATGTGAGTCATATATAGGAAATGTGGTGAGAACAAAATTCAATTGAAGAGAATAAAAGAAAAAAAGGTAAAAACACACAGAAATATCTCGCAACTGAAATGCTTCTATATTTTTCATCCATCTAAAGACAAAAAACATTACAAAACTAATGTCATAGTTCACACTCTGTGGCAGATCAAGAACCTAAAAAAGATATAAAAAAGACCATGTGACAGAAGCAGCAAGGCTTTTGCTTCCAAGAAAGAATAATTCAGGTGGCAATCTTAAGAACATAGTATACACCGTGAATTTTTTTCAAGGACACACTAATATATGGAATCCTTCTTTCTCTTCTACTCGAGACACACTAACATCTTAGGACCAAACTTTTGATTATGTAGAAAAATAAATTAGCCACTCATATATGATTAATAGTCCTCTGTGTGAGACGCACAAAGACTCCGTCTGGTAAACAGAGCAGAACTGTTGAACCATCATTGGTAACTGTAAATATGGTTGCCTACTAAGATGTCTGAGAAAATGATCTAGGCGACCTTTAGATGAAATGCACTTTGTAAAGCTATGATAGCCACAGACCTCGATACTACCGGTAGCCACAGAACCCCGCATTACACAAACTAAAATGGCTTCTCTCACAGTCATAGATGAGATGCCAGGAAACTTCTATAACCATAAAAAATCTGGAATGCATTACTTTGATTCAAAAGATACATATCAGTAGCATGGTTCTACACACATCAGCCTATCCACCTTGTAACCTACTCTCTCCATTCCAAATTGTAGGGCATTTTGGCCTTTTTTTTAGATACATAGCTTCGTGCTATCTAACATCCTTTCAATTGAATAAGATTATTAGCTATCTCTGAAGCTAATTTCACATGTCACGAAACATTAAATGGCAATATTTGAAATAGTTAATTAGTTCCTATGACATGTGAATTTTCAGGCAATGCCTTTTGTTCAATAATATTATTTGCCAAAGATGAAAGGACAATCTTAACGACAGATAATGTAGAGAATGATTGCTTTTAGTCTACCTCCCATTGCTTAACGACAACCAGTTTGAGCTTTGCAGCCATTTCCCACCATCATGAGTCCCGTATCGGTCCATTGTCCTGAGCATTCTGGATCAAGTCACGGACAAATAAAGGAGAGCATGTGCCATTTCTCTGCAAGAAAAAAAAATAAATTAGACCATTGGACTATTTATTACTAAAATTTACCAATCCAAAGTCAAGTTCAGGAAGGAATAGTAATCACCATATCTTTCAAGTTCACAGGAATTTCTATAGCATATAGCTAAAACAAACTATGAAATCAGGTATAGGAAATATAAAAAGGTTGGCCAAGGAATTACTTCCTCTGTCTAGGAAAACATGCAACTATGGGTTGTGTGCCAGATAAAGTTGTTCACGTTTGACCAAGTTTTTAGTGAATATTGTTTATATTTATGACTCTAAATTAATTTATTATGAAAATATATTTCATAATTAATCTAATGATATTTATTTGATGTTATAAATGTTTATAGTTTTTTATCTATAATTGATCAAACATGATATACTAAAACATGGTCCTGTACTAGAATTGCTTGTTTTCTTGGACGGAGGAAGTACACATGTAGTAGTGAAGCTCTAGAGACGTTCTTCCTTTCCAGATGCACATTAATTAAGAAGATACAAAGTAATTTCATCACCATAGACCATACAGTTCATGAACTCTGCCATTTGTTCTGCAAAGCAATGCCAAAATTCAGGAAATAAAAACAACCACACCAGATATAATTACTATATACATGTGCAGAGGAAAAAATGGAACAATAGAGTGACGGCCCTACTCACCTCTCATGGAAGATGCGCCGTGTGACTGAGCCACGGCAGATCCGACATTAGCGTGGCTATCCCAGCGGTCCGAGGAGGGGCGGCGTGCACCTAAGCAGCTAAGCCGCAGCCTCCCTGGCAACAAGCAGAGCTGCTATGGAGGCAACGCAGCAGAGTGTAGGTAGGGGAAGCAGCAGATGTAGCGCGGGATGGGGACGAAGCGCGGGACTGCGCTAAGCCTGCCGCCGGGCCTGCACGAGCCGGCACTCAGGCCGCCGTCGGGGCCGCGCGAGCCGGTGCTCCGGTCGCTGTCGGGGCCACGCGTGCCGTCGCTCGGACCGCCGCTCGGGCCACCGCGGCAAGGAGCGGAGGGAGACAGCACTCAGGCAGCCGTCGGGGCCGCGCGTGCCGTCGCACGGGCCGCTGCCGCAGCAGGAGCGGAGGGAGCTGCCACTCAGGCCGCCGTCGGGACCGCGCGAGCCGGCGCTCCGGCTGTCGTCGCCCGTCGGGGCCGCGCGTGCCGTCGCTCAGGCCGCCGCCGTAGCAGGGAGCGAAGGGAGAGGCCGGCCGGATCCTCGTCAGTCCTGCCACTGCCGTGGGGTTGTGGCCCCTCTGCCGCCGCCGCTGGTGAGGCGCCTCCACGGATCTGGAGCTGCTGCCTGGGGGAGAGAAGAGAGGGAGGGATCGAGCGGAGAGAGAGGAGAGGGAGCAGGGGTGAGAGACCGGTGAAATTTTCGTATTTTGATCTCTTTTGAAAACAATTTCTAGAAAAATACCAACGTCAAAACAATTTCTGAAAATAGACCATATTTAGGCGTCTTAGCACATGACGCCGAGATATGAGGCTCGGCGTCGTGTCACGCCACGCCGAGGTACTGCCACGTCACGGACGACCGGGGTCGTCGTCGCCACGGTGGCGCGTGGGTCCGAGACGTCGGCGTCGTGTCAGCCGACGCCAAGTACCCAACATCGGCGCGGTCGGACAGAGCGCCGAGCTCTGGCCCCATCCGGAGCGCGGCCCAGGCGGCCCAACAGAGAACGGTGGCCCAGAAGCTCGGCGTTGGGTCACTTAACGCCGAGCCTCCAGACCTCGGCGTGACCCGACTCAACGCCGAGGTCTGGACCCTTTAGGCCGCGCCGAGGCCCCTTCTTCTTCTTCCCTCCCTTCCTTCATTCCCCCACGGCTCCCAAATCCCCCACGGCCCCCACGAAACTCTAACCTCCAAAATCGACCCCCGGTGCCCGGATCTCGTCTCCCGAAGCTTCCTCGAGGTAATGGTCCCTGCCCTCCTCCATTCTATCCGCGTAGATGTGCTTACATTGTCCCTAATCATTTGGAATCATGGTTGTTTGGTGATTTGGTATATTTGTGTTTGCATTTGCAAAATGTATGGCTTAGGATGATTGAGTGCATTGTTGTTTAACTGTTATATGTGATGAACATGTTAGGTTAGTTTGGTTTCTAGTTATTTTGGTCATTAGGGTTATTTGTTTATTGTAGGTGTCATTAGGGTTAGTTATTTGTTGGTCATTAGGGTTACTATGTATTTTATTAATTTGTTGGTCATTACATTTCAATTTGTTATGACCAAGGCGTTTTCTTCGTAACGTTAGGATGCCAAGACGTGGTAAAGCTCGTATTCCAAGGTAATCCTAATGTTTATTCATTATCTGTGCAACAAATAGAAAACCCAAAGTTTAGGTTTGGTTCTCCGTTAATATGACTAAATTCTTTCAATTGTATCTATGGTCGCCAGAGGGCAAATCCCTACGACCTAAAGCCTCTCCCTGAAGGTGTTCCTCGACCAATGTGCTTTTGTGGTGATCCTTGCAAGGTAGACATCTCTAAAGATGAGGAAACATATAGGCAGAGGTACTGGATGTGTCCCAATTATGCATGGGAACCTACAAAGCAACAACGCCGTGCATCGTTTGTGAGGAATTTTTATTTTGTTAATTAATTTTCTTGTGATATTAAGTATTGCTTATTTATTTGTTTTGTAACAATTTATTTTTCTTGCAGACCGTTCCACCACTGTGTGACTTTGAGCAGTGGATTGACACTGAGATCAAGGAGTCGGACAAGCAGCGTCTAGAAGGCCTGAAGGAGTGGGATGCGGAGGTTAAGGAGAGGTTTGAGCAGAGACGCAGACTGGAGGCTATAGAAAAGGAGCATAAGGAAGAGGAGGAAAGGAGGCGTGTTGCTGCGTACTGGGCGGAGAGGGAGAAGAAGATTGAGCGTGTGCGCCGAGCGAAGGCAGCGATGGAGGAGAATCCCGATGCCGAGAGGAAGGGAAAGTGGCCTCGTTGCACTCAGTAGGTATTTGGTTCATTCACGAGCGATGTCGTGTAGCCCTGGACTATTTTTACTATGTTGTAATGCACTCTGCTTTTATTTCAGATGAACTTATTCTCTGGAATTTTTTTATTATGTTGTAATGCACTATGATTTTATTTCAGATGGTCTTATGCCATGTACTTCGTTAACTATCCGAAGACTGTAGTCGTACTGTTTGTATAACTGAAAAGACTACTTGTGTTGTTGCAGTCACTGAAAAGGCTACAAGTACTGTTGCAGTCACTGAAAGGGGTACTAGTCTATTTGAAAACTCACTGAAAAGCCTAGATTCGTTTACTGTTGTATCTGTAGACGCAATGAATTAATATCAGAGTGATGTACTACATTAAGATGTAGTGACAAAACACAGGTGTAGCATTTTCAGATGAAATGACCAGTCATGGTTGTAGGCTTTTCAGATGAAGCATCTAGCCTTTTCAGATTCAATAAATGAGTAGGCACACATGTTTTTTGTCACGTAGCATTCATGGTGAACCTGCCTTCATATCTATATAGTGCTCAATGTCTTGCTCCACATCCACACAACTTGTTTTCTGGTTTAGTTTTAGCAAATGTCGAGCGGAGGTTCCTCGAGTAGAAAGGGTTTAGGTGGAGGGAGAGGAAAGGGGGTGAGGAAGAGACCTCCGATTGTGTGGGAGGGTTCTCTGGGTCCTGATTCTTTTGAAGAAGCAATAGAGGAATTTCCTTTGGAGAGGAAGAGTGACTTCACCCGTGAGAGACCTCTTAGATCATACGATAAGCGTATTGAAGATTGGCCAAAATGCCGCCACGGTTTGGATTGCGTTGTGCAGATGTACAACGACTGTGACGGTGGAGGCCGTCGTTTCTTCAGATGCCCGCGAGGATTTGTATTGCCTTTGAACTCTCTCCTTTTTTAGATTTGCATGTAGTTTCTAGTAGTACTTATTGGTAGATGGGTTTTCAGGATTCAAGCTGCCCAGATAACTGTGGCTTCACTAGATGGGTCGACCCTCCTCCTATCTATCCCCATCAATAGTACATCACATATCTATAGGGACGCATCTTTGACCTAGAGTATGGCCCTGGAAGTGGTAACAGGGACAAGTCGGACGACGACAACAGCAATGATGCAGAGGAGGCACTATGCAATAATCTGTACTGCGAGTGCACGAACCATAAGAAGGACGGACCTCCTTCTCCACCGCCACCGCCACCGCCACCACTACCGCCTCCGTCAACTGGATCATACTATGGGGAAGGCGCAACTCAGTTCAATATGTGGGAGCATTATTAGGACCAACATTTGTTAGTCAATCCGAATGTGGAATGCTTGTATGAGTTGTTCTTTTCAATCTCGTAAGGCATGCTAGGTTTAGTTTGCAACATGCCATTGTTAGTTTTTATTTGAGTGTGTTCCCTTTGTAATGTCTGTATCACTTGTTTCTTTCAATCCCCTAAGGCATGCTAGGTTTAGTTTGCGACATGCCATTGTTACTTTTGATGTGAGTGTAATCGTTGTGCCTCCGCTATTTCATAAATTGCAGTTTACCTACCTCTAAGTTTCATGTACTATGGTTGATTCCCAAACTGAATAAAAAGATTTGAGTCTCCCTAAAAATAGGGGATTGAAATCGAACCAACAATCGGTTTTTCCTGCAGGAACAAATATACAAACATAAATATAACTTGTCTACTCTTATTAGTATAACTCGTGTTAGTCGAAGAGGAATCGTTGAGAAAGATTTTTCATTTGAATCATGCAAATAGGATCGCAACATATACCAAATGGTTTGGGTCGGCGTTTACGTGTTGAGCTGAGGCTCCCCTAGGGTTTGGGGTGTGTGAGGTAGGCTGAGCTGAGGCTCGGCATTGAGTCGGCCCACGCCGACCCTAGGGTTTGGCGGCCGTGTGTGAGGTGGGCTGAGGCTCGGCGTTGAGTCGGCCCATGCCGACCCTAGGGTTTGCCGGCCGTGTGGTGGGCTGAGGCTCGGCGTTGAGTCATCCCACGCCGACCCTAGGGTTTGGCTCGGCTTTCTGCGAGTTGGGCTGAGGCTCGGCGTCGAGGCGGCCCACGCCAACCCTAGGGTTTGGAAACGGCCGTGGCCCGGTTTGGGCCGAACCTCGGCGCTTAGTCATAACACGCCGAGCTTGGGCACCTCGGCGCTTCGATGCAAGGGTTTCCAGGAAGCACCAGGGGTCGGCATGAAATGACTAAACGCCGAGCTTGGGCACCTCGGCGCTTCGGTGAATTGCTTTCCAGTACGTACCAGGGGTCGGCGTCAAATGACTAAACGCCGAGCCCCTGGGTTCACCAATTTATCATCTCTTCTTTGCGTGCTACGTCCCCTTTGCGTCCCCTTCGCTAGCTCCCTAACATGTCACCGTGGATCTTCTTTGCGTGCTTCGTCCCCTTTGCGTCCCCTTCGCTAGCTCCCCGACTCTCCTAACATGTCACCGTGGATCCAACAGAGGTTGATCGTAACGTGAAGGATGGGGATGATGACACCCCTTCTTCCTTGTGAGTTGCGATGGATGCCCTTAATAGCTGGAAACATGAAACATGGCGACGTTCCACACATTCACATAACACATGACCACACCGACAGACACATTCATTCAACATCCGTACATACAAAAGGTCCAACACATTAAGCATCCAACATAGTCCAACACATTCAACATCCAACATAGTCCATACATATGTTTCATCAATCAACAAACATAGTCCAAAAAATAGTACAAGGTCCAATGCATACATAGTCCATGCACAAAATAAAGCATATGAAGTCTTTAGATCTTTTATCGCTCCTTCTACCTTAACGTGGACGGCGAGCGTAACGCTTTCCCCTCCCAAACGGATAGGTACCTGGAGTGTACCTGTCCACTGGTCTGAGCGTCCTATGTGGACGTCTAGAACCAGAGGGGCCTTGAGTTTCTTGGGGTGCATCTCCAAGCTAGGACATGCCAATCTCATCATACTCATGATCATACTCTCCCTGTCCTTCATCAACTTCATCATCATAATGACCATGTCCTTGACCACCCTCTGCAGTAGTTGCTGCACCATGTGAAGAAGAAGTCATGCCACCATGTGCACCATGTGAAGATGAAGTCCCTCCAACATGTGCAGTAGAAGGTCCAGCACCAAGCTGTTGTGGGACTGCCACATCCGGGGAACGTCTACATCCAAGGCGTGCAGCTACCTTTCGTAGGCGATGCATGGCACGCTGCATTTTGAAAGCACTATTAGTAAGTGGGGTTGGTCGCAAAACTATATAAAGATGTAACATCAACTGAATGAGAGAAGACTACCTGAATGTGTTGTCGTAACATGGAGGCCTCATCAGGATCGCCCACAGGAATCATCAATGCCCTTCCTTGGTCGGCCACTGTCCTCATTATCTCCATGCTCTATGCAACAAAAACAATAATTTAAGTCTCTATCACAGTAAATACCTCAGAGATTGAAATAGTTGTATCACTTACAGCTCTGGCTAACGTAGGGGCGATCTCAACTTGCCTGCCTTCTCGGGTAGCTTGGTCATATGGGTTGTTGCCCTCATCCTCGCTCGCAATGTCAGCAATGTCTTGCTCCATCCAAGCGGGCCTCAATTGAAGCCTTGTTCGTTGACCAAACCAAACAAGGTAATCATGGAATGCCTTGTCACGATGGACGGCGTGGATGCCCATGTTGTTCTGCTCCATCAACATCCACTCATCAATGTAGCGATGGTGCTCCAGCTGCCAGTTGGTGATCTTCTTATTTTTTTGTCTGTTGAACCTGCAAATTTTACACCAAATCGGCAATATGAAGGCCTACTCAATGATTCTTTCATGTGAAACGAACAAAATATTGTATGTTACGTACTTGTGGAGCTGCCAACCGGTGGAGAAATCATCGGGCGGAGAAGGCTGCAGCCTACCAAACTGCCGTGCTACACGGTGAGGGAGATGGTACTCAACTGCATAGAAACAAATAAGGGGGGTCCTCATCGTCCAGACGTCCTCGTCTACCATGCACAAGGCGCTCAAGTTGAGATCCGTTACTTGCCTCCGCTGATATGGGCTCCATTGAACCTGTACACAACGTCGTCATCAACTAGTCGACGCTCAATTTGTGCACATATCCTCGATTAGGGCAAAAGGGTGGGAAACTTACATGCTGTGGCAAAAGGGTGTCCAGCTCGTTGGTGAAGCTGATGTACGCGTGGCGTGACACGTGGTATGTTCCATGGGCTCGCTCGTAGAGGTGTGCCACGGTAGGGGTGACAACTGCGTCTCCTTGAGGAAACCAAGGTTGTGGGGGATCAAGCTGATGCGGTCTCCCAACTGGAAGCCTCTCCCACATCCAAATCTGCAAAAAAAGAGTGGAAACATGAATGTTAATCACTTTTGTTAAGAAATACATTGAATTGTAGTGGTAACTTGTACAACTTTGCTTTATTACCTGCAACAGTGTGATGCAGCCTGACATTGTAGCGTGCGAGCCTCCAGGACGGCGGCAAGCCTCGCAAAGCTGACGGTATAGGAAGGCAAGTATAGCCGAGCCCCAACTCCTGTTGCCGGCATCCTCCCAGTTCAAAAGGCACGGAATGTACATCCAGGACGTCGTGTCTCCAGTGCCGTCAGGGAAGAGAACCGTACCTAACATGTGGAGGACATAGGCCCGACAGTAGTATGTCACGGTCTCGGCGTCTACGTTGGGTGGGCACTCCCGAAACTGCTGACGAAGCCACCTCAGGGACACCCCACTGCTGCGTCGTTTCTTGCCAGCCTCAACTGCCGCTAGGGGCCGTCCCAAGAAGTGCTCAACCCGCTGCTGCCATCCTTCAGACTCCGTGTCTCCTGTCACTGGGAATCCTCGGATTTTGACTCCAAGGATCATGGCAACGTCCTCGAGAGTGACCGTCATCTCCCCGCATGGTAGGTGAAAGCTGTGTGTCTCCGGACGCCACCGATCTATCAACGCCGTCAGCGCCGCTGGGTTGAAAGGTGGCGTGCCTCGACGACAAACACGAGCAACGGTAGCAAGGTTCGCCACCTTCAGGAGGGGCGTGTACCTCTCGTCGTAGACCATGGTCATAGAGGCCTTATGTGTCATTGGCCTCAGCACATTCAAAACCTGCAAAAAAACAAGCATGAAAAAGTATTAGTGCATGTCACTTAATAAAGAGCATGGACTATAGAGCAAAACATGAACAATGCAGTGTTTTCATACGAATTGTTGATTATACCTCTCCGTTCTCGATCCTCCGAGCCCGGTGGTGCTCATCGAACCTTGGATCAAGAAGGGGGAACCGATCCATCCTGCAACATAAGCAATGACAAACCATTAGTGTAAGTTAAAGCATGTGTATGTGGTACGAAGTAACATAAAAATAAAAAAAACAAAAGTAAACCAATGTACCATTACACAAAGCAATTCTAGTAGCTAGCTTGATGGATACCTGTTGTCTAAGTAGTTCAGGACATTTTCTCTTATTGTGGCCCGGCTTATGGCAACCAGAGCAATGGCTCTTTTGGGTGTCCTCTACAAAATGTCTCCCAACCTTACTCGTGGTTGATCTACCTTTCGTGGCTCGGTCCATGTCCATCCTGAACCGCTTCCGCCGCCTAGGTCCTCTACTCTTCCAGAGTAAACCAAGATCAGCCACATACTTGGGGCCATCATAAGTAGGCCATTGACTCTCGTCAAGATATGGCTCGAACTGAGGATTCCAGGTGCTCATTAGGTTCCTCAAAGAGAACTCCGCGGCCATACGGGGAGGGACCTCAGGGTCAACACGTCTAAGGCGACAGGCTGTACTCATGTGGGAGCAAGGCCTATGGTATATGATCGGTTTCCCACACGTACACTTGTTCTCATTGATCACTACTTTATGTTTTCGAGCACCACGGTCTTCACCACCAATGTTAGTTCCGCCACCCTCTAGAATCTCATATCCATGGTTGATCGGATCGAAACATGAACCCTTCTGTCGTTTAGACTTTTTCTTTGAGAAAGCTAGTTCCTGAGATGCTAAAAGTGGCCAAGCTTTGCCTGCTGTCCATAGAGACCTCGCATGCTTCTTCCTCGAAACGAACCAAGAATTCAACTTGTAGAAGGTGAATGAGGTAATAGCAGTCACAGGCAGACCACGACAACCTCTTAGAAGGCTGTTGAACATCTCTGCCATGTTACTAGTCATGAAGCCCCATCTCCAACCACCCGTGTCATATGCAAGTGACTACTTATCCTTCGACGCCATCAACTCGCTCAAGAATTGCCTGCCATCAACATTTGTGGCTAACTTCAGGGCATCTAACTTGTCTTTGAATAATTGAACCTCTTGCTGCCTGCAAACCTCCTCAAATAATTTGAAGTTGTCCTTTGTGTGATCACGCCTTATAAGATTCTGAGCAAGGTGTCTGGTGCACCACCGGTGATGTATTTGGCCGTAACCAGGAATCTCTTGTTCTACGGCATTCAGAATGCCAGCATGCCTATCGGATATCACACAAACATCATGTCCCAGACCAATTACCACTTGTCTTACTAGCCTGAGAAACCAACACCAACTATCCGTGTCCTCCTTCCGAACAATCGCAAAGGCCAATGGCACAAGCTGGTCCTCTGCATCTGTCCCAATACAAATAAGCATTGTGCCTTCAAATTTCCCTGTAAGAAAGGTCCCGTCAATTGAGACGACGGGCCTGCAATGCTTGAATGCTTCGATGCTCTGCCCGAACGCCCAAAACGCCCTTCCAAATACCTGGCTACCATTCCTTGTTTCACCCTCCTTAGGTAAATACTCGAAGTGCATCCCAGGATTTACGGCCCTCATTGCGTTCAACATTACAGGGAGGCGCTCATAAGCTTCTTCCCAATTTCCAAATATTATTTCCAGTGCACGCTGCTTTGCCCTCCATGCTTTCCCATACTTGACATAGTAATTATACCGTTGGAAGATGATCTCAACCAATGCAGACACCGTAATGGTTGGCATATGCTTCACCACGGGACATAATTGCCTTGCAATGAACCTAGAATTGAGCTGCAGATGGTTCTCTTCTGCCTCAGCAGTGGCACAAACATGTGGTTGCTTCACTGAGGTAATCTTCCATTTGCCTGCCTTCGTCTTCCTAGCACATACTCTCCAACCACACTGTTGTTCTTCACAAGCAACAGTGTACCTCTTCTCCTTGAATGAATTGATGACCCTAAAAGGTCGGTTGTGTACAATGGAGTACTCTTGCAACCATGATTTCAACTCATCCATGGTAGCAAACAATATGCCCTTCCGTATGATGAGGCAACCGCTAACATCAGGCACAGTTGTATCACTTTGCCCACCATCAGCTACTGCCCTATGACCATGGCTAAGGTCCTCGAAATCACCAACTAGTGGATCTCTCCAAGGCAAGACCCTAGACAATATCTCTATTTCCCTTAAATTCAGATGACCAACAGGGCGATCGTCATCAGAGTCTTCGGCTATCTCCTCTACGAAGGACTCATCATCTCCAGCTATCTCCATGTCAAAACGGTTCGTAGCCCTAGCATCACCAAAGTCTTCTTCACTACTAAGATCATCTTCGTCGCTAAGCTCATCCTCAATAGAATAGTCTCCGCTAGCGTCGTCCAAACCTTCTTCTGCATCAACAATTACATAATCATCATCATCTTCATCACTATCATGATTGCCCTCACCATCGGAAACCGGATTCTCTTCCTCATCTCCACCGTAGCCTAGTTGTGTGACAAGTATTTCTTCTTCAGGCAAAGGACCATAACCTATGTGAGCGGGGGAAGATGGCCATGCTTCGAAGTTATCATTTCCTAAGCCGGACTCCTTACTTACTACTAAATCCAAAGATCGCACTTCTGAGGCCAATACAACTGCCTTGTAATCATTCCATTCAGACTCGTTTGTAATTTTGAGCAACCGCTTGATCCGAGGACCCTTCGACGACCCAACATCTATGACACCTTCAAACTGAACATGCACGTCTCCTTCATTCCAGCCTAACTTAACCTTCACTCGCTCCACTAACTGGGTCAAAGATGGTGTTTCAGAAAAAATCAACAACTCCTCACACATGTCCAGAAATTCCAAACTATCATCTCTTGTCCTAACAATACGGCCTCCATGATGCAACCTCACTAATTTATCCATCTACAGCCATCACACAACAAGTAGTGTAACATATGAATATATTTCAATCCAATAAGTAGAAACTAAAATATATCATTTCATCGTTTTTCAACCCCAACAACATAATCATTTCTAGTCATAACAAATTGAAATGTAATGACCAACAAATTAATAAAATACATAGTAACCCTAATGACCAACAAATAACTAACCCTAATGACACCTACAATAAACAAATAACCCTAATGACCAAAATAACTAAAAACCAAACTAACCTAACATGTTCATCACATATAACAGTTAAACAACAATGCACTCAATCATCCTAAGCCATACATTTTACAAATGCATACACAAATATACCAAATCACCAAACAACCATGATTCCAAATGATTAGGGACAATGTAAGCACATCTACGCGGATAGAATGGAGGAGGGGAGGGACCATTACCTCGAGGAACCTTCGGGAGCCGAGATCGTGGCACCGGGGGTCGATTTTGGGGGTTAGGGTTTGGTGGCGGCGCGGGGGAGAAGAGGAAGAGAGGGAGGCCGGCGGTTTCAGAATGAAGGAAGGAAGAAGAAGGGGCCTCGGCGCGGCCTAAAGGGTCCAGACCTCGGCGTTGAGTCGGGTCACGCCGAGGTCTGGAGGCTCGGCGTTAAGTGACCCAACGCCGAGCTTCTGGGCCACCGTTCTCTGTTGGGCCGCCTGGGCCGCGCTCCGGATGGGGCCAGAGCTCGGCGCTCTGTCCGACCGCGCCGATGTTGGGTACTTGGCGTCGGCTGACACGACGCCGACGTCTCGGACCCACGCGCTACCGTGGCGACGACGACCCCGGTCGTCCGTGACGTGGCAGTACCTCGGCGTGGCGTGACACGACGCCGAGCCTCATATCTCGGCGTCATGTGCTAAGACGCCTAAATATGGTCTATTTTCAGAAATTGTTTTGACGTTGGTATTTTTCTAGAAATTGTTTTCAAAAGAGATCAAAATACGAAAATTTCACGAGAGACCGTGGGAGAAGGAGGCTAGCTAGATATCTTTTTATAGTAGGACCCACACCGCCTCCTACGCCAATCAATAGTCGACAACGTGAACTGCACAGGCAACTGGATTGGTTCACGGCTGGAAGCTGAGCACACAAACGCGGCAAAATGGCGGGAAGAAAGCTGAGCCGCTGGCCATGGATCAGACGAGGCACAGATAAAACGGTGACGTGGCTAGGGTGAGGCCGCGTCCAGGCCCGCGCGTTTAAAGACGTTATAAATTATAAATTATAAATATAAATATAAATGGAATCGAGGATTCCGATTTCAAAAAAAAAATCTCGGCGTCTGGGTTTAAGCTTGGGCCGACCCACGAGCGTGGGCCATGCTAGGTAGGTCGACGCACATCGGGGTCTGCCGACGATTCGGCCTGCATGCGAGATGTGGCAAGCCCGCGAGCTCTCTCTGCCTACCCAGACAGCCCACTTCTGGACGCCACCTGCCCACCGTCCTATGTGAGCTTGCGGCGCAGGTCAGCCCAGCGGGTTTAGCAGCTCGTCCCTCGCTGGTTGCAGTCGCAGGGCGCTTCTTCGGTTCTTCCACCCTTCAGCCGCCACCGGCCACCGCCGCCGCACAGCTAGGCAACCCCGTTCCTGGTCCCTCCGAGTGGAGATGGCGCTCTACCGTCGTATCCTGCTCCTCCGCCGCCTCTCCCACCTCCACCCCTCGCCGGCCCCGGCCATCTGCTCCTCACCCCCACCCACCCTTGCGGGGCTCCTCACCCCCACGGGGCGCCGCCACTTCGCCTTCTCGTCCGCCGAGGAAGCCGCCGCCGAGCGTCGCCGCCGCAAGCGCCGCCTCCGCATCGAGCCTCCGATCAACGCGCTCCGCCGTTCCGCGCCTCCCCCGCGGGACCCCAACGCGCCCCGCCTCCCGGACACTACCTCCGCGCTCGTCGGCCCGCGCCTCAGCCTCCACAACCGCGTCCAGTCCCTCATCCGCTCGGGTGATCTCGACGGCGCCTCCGTCGTCGCCCGCGCCGCCGTCTCCTCCCGCGTCCGGCCCACGGTATTCACCTGCAACGCCGTGGCCGCGGCCATGGTCCGCGCCGCCCGCCACGATGACGCCGTCGCGCTCTTCGAATTCTTCTTCCGCCGCTCCAACATCGTCCCCAACATCGTCTCCTACAACACCCTCATCCTCGCACACTGCGAGGCCAACCGCGTCGACACCGCGATGCAGGTGTACCACGACATGCTCGCGTCTGCGCCCTTCTCCCCCTCTGCCGTCACCTACCGCCACCTCACCAAGGGTCTCGTCGCTGCCGGCCGCATCCGTGACGCCCTCGACCTCCTCCGCGAGATGCTATCCCGCAACGCTGGCGCCGACTCCCTCGTCTACAACAACCTCATCGCTGGCTACATCGACCTCGGCGACTGGGACAGGGCCTTCGAGCTCTTCAACGAGCTCGCAGAGAGGTGCCTTGTCTACGACGGTGTCGTCCACACCACCTTCATGGAGGGCTACTGGAAACAGGGCAAGGACAAGGAGGCCATGGAGAACTACCAGTCCCTTCTGGAACGGGGCTTTAAGATGACGCCAGCCACCTGCAACGTACTGCTTGAGACACTCTTCAAGCACGGCAAGCACAAGGAGGCCAACGACCTATGGGAAACCATGATTGACAACCACAGCCCGCCAAGCTTCATCGGCATCAACGCTGAGTCCTACAATGTCATGGTTAACCAGTGCTTCAGGGAGGGCAAGTTCAAGGAGGCGATTGAGGTCTTCCACCGCCAGCCCAGGAAGAACGTCCAAATGGATGTTGGTTGCTTCAACAACATCATTGGCAAACTCTGTGAGAATGGGATGCTAGCTGAGGCAGAAAAGCTCTTTGAGGAAATGGAGACGAAGTCTGTCCTTCCAGATGTGTACACCTACACTTACCTTGTTGACTCGTGCTTCAAGGAAGGCCGTGTGGAAGATACAATGCAATATTTCTACAAAATGGCAGATGGGAGGGAGCATGGGCCAAAGTTCAATATTGGTTTCTTCAACCACATGTTTGAAGGACTTACAGAAGCTGGCCGGATTGATGATGCCTTGAAGGTGTATGGGAGGATGCCTGATAAGGAGATCAAACCAAACATGACCACTTTTGAAATCCTTGTCAAAGCCTTATGCAAAGAAGGGGACTTGGATCAAGCAAGGTGCTTAGTGATGGACATGGCAAGGGGTGGTATTGTGCCTCCTCCGGAGTTCCATGAGTCTGTTGTTGACTTTTTCAAGAAGGCTGATCGACAGGAAGAAATTGAGAAAGCTTTTGAAGAAAAACCTATGCCAACACCTCAGCCAAGGACAGAGTATCAGTTGAGGACTGAGTATCGCTCTCGCAATGCAGTTGGTGCTGCTCAAGTAAAACAACCTGGCTTTAGCTCTGCTCCAGCGGTGGAGCCTGGATTTGTTTACTCTCAGCCACAACAGTCAACATTTAGTAACAATCAGAATAAGCAGACTGAGTTTGGCTCATCTCATTCATGGAATTCAGGTTTTGGTGCTCCTCAAGCGCAGCCTGGATATGGTGCACCTCAGCCTGTACATGCTGTAGTTGGTTCGTCTCAGCCACAGCTGCCACAGTTTGGTGCTTCTCAGGGTGTACCAGGATATAGTAACATAGGAAATCAGCCACAACAGCCACAGTTTGGTGCTTCTCAGGGTGTACCAGGATACAGTAACATGGGAAATCAGCATGGTCAGTTTGGCTCTCCACATGGAGAACCAAAATTTAGCAGCCATCCACCACAAGTTGGGTATGGTGCCCAATTGCCTCAGTCAGGGTATCGCTTTGAGCCCCAACAAGAACAGGCCGGATTTGGAAATCGAGGAACGCTGCCTGCATATGTGGCTTCAAGCCAACCCTCGTATGGTTCCCGCTGGAGCTCAAGTGGTTATGGATCAACCCAAGGGCAACTGGGATACGGTGGCCCTCAAGCGCAGTCACATGAATCTCAGTTACCACATCCCCAGGCAAGTTTTGGCATGCCACATGTCCAACATAACAATGACTTCTATAGATACAACCCTGGATACAGGCCGTCTAATGGTCCGCAGGGATTTGATGCTCCCCATGGTGATTCTGAAACTGCTTCATCTAAAGACCATCAAGAGACTACCACTCCTGAAGATCGGCAACAAGTAGCATTTCTGAAAGCATGACTGCATACATATTTTGGCTTCAAGTCAAAAAAGATTTTCAGTCATAAAATGAATTAGTCTCTTTAGATATGATGTGAATCAGACTCCCATATTGTTCCCATGGTCCTCACTGCTGTACCGTTTAACTGAATTCATCTGATGTTTCTCAGGATTAAGGAACACTTTTTACCGTTTGTTTAAGTTGGAACTTTTAGTCAGCATGCTTGGTGCTTTTGGAAGTATTTGTACGTTGTTATTTGATATTGACAATCTAATTTTTATTTACAGGTATTGATCTATCTAGAATTCTAGTTTTTATTTAAATATATTGACAATCTATCGATTCTTACAAAGACTCATCCTTCTTTGTCCACCGCAGAATTGATATGTTTTTATCAAGGTAAGATGCTTATCGATTTATTTTTGGATGTTGTGGCAACTATAACTAGATGTCCCAAATAACACGTGGGTTTTCTTGCGATGGCTGTTTTCTTTTGATTGAGATGGAGATGGAGATGGAGACCAAGATGTGTTTGTTCGATGCTGCAGTAGCCTGGAATGAAGACCAAGATGTGTATTTTCGATGCTGCAGTAGCATGTCGTTTCATGGTGCAACAAGCAATTTAGTTTGTTGGAGTCATTTCCTTTCGTGTTGCAGTAAGGGTCCTCTAGATGTTTCATAAGATGTTTCCATAAGTTGCAACAATTGTGTTTCAATGTTGTAAGGTGCCGGGTTGCCGATCTCCTGAACTCTGAAGGATCTGATTGGGGACCATAACAGGCTCATTGGCATGTTTAGTCTGGCCGATGCGAGGCTATTTCCATGATCAGGCTTACTGCAAGAACTGAGGATTTTATCGCCTGGCAGCCGGGGAAATCTAGGATGTTCTCGGTTCGCAACGCGTACAATACTGCACTGATGGAGCAAACCAGGGTGGAAAGCGCTGCCTTGAGTTCACAACCGGACGGAGATAGGAAGCTCTGGAACAACATTTGGAATTGCCAGGTTCCCCCAAAGTCAAGCAGCCTGGTCGGTTGGCTGGTTCGTATCATCGCTGGTTTGTGAAGAAGTACGGCTGGCTGGTTTGTGTGAGAGAAAAATATTGTTCCGGTTGAAAATTTACGATCGTTTACGACAAGCCACAGCCAAACGAAGAAGATATTCATTCACATGGAAGTTGAGCAAGGACATACTACCGACCAAGAGGAATAAGTTCAGAAGAAGATTAGAAGTGACGCAACACTGTGACCTGTGCAGGGACGAAAGTGAATCCAGCCACCACGAAGTAGTCCAGTGCCCGAGAGCACGAGCGCTACGGCTTGCCATGCGACAGCATTGGATAATGCCAACTTGCCGTTCGATTAACAGTTTCAGTACATAGGTCAGGATTGACTCCTTTTGCTCTTATTAGATGGTTGCTCGGAGGACCAAAGAATTTTCAGTCTGCTTCTTCTTTGGAGAGCGTGGTAGAAGTATGTACACAAGGCCTCGTTCGCTTCGCTGAAAAAATCAGTCAAAACACTGTTCCGACTGATTTGTTGTGAGAGAAAAATATTGTATCAGCTAAAAAAACAAGCTGAAAAGTACGGATTATAAGAGAAACGAACAGGACCGAGGCACAGACCCTACGTGTAATCGAATCGGTGGGCTTCTTGCTAAGTTACCGAGAAAGGTTAACAATCTGCAGAGAGGCTGGCCTGGGGGACAGCAAGGGGAAGCAGCCAATATCGGCCAGCAGGATGTCAGGGGAGCGATGGCGGTTGTCGACGTCACCCCAACGATGCTGGGAACCCCACCTGCTGATTGGATTAAAAATGTGGACGGCTCATATCTGGATTTTAGTTGGGTGAGGCGGAAGCTGGAGCTATCGCAATTCGCAAAGGACAATTGGTACAGTGGTCTTCTCGGCATGGAAATTCTATGAAGGGTACAGCAGCGTGGCAGAAGCGGAAGCCTTCGGCGTGTTCGTTGGTTTCTAGGCTAGTTTAAGCTGACTGGTGCTGGTTTGCTGTGAGAGAAAAATATTGTTGGTTGGTTGATAAGTCTAGCTGAAACAAACAAGCGAACAGGGTGCTTGTGTGGAGGGTCTTCAGCGTGCCATCCAATGGGTCTAAGATCATGATAATCAAACTGCACGCAGCTCGTTTCAATGACCAGGAATCTAGCCAGGGACAGATCAGAGATTCGCTCCGTCACAGAAGAAGCAAAGGGACTCGCCCGTCTGCTCACCGGGTGGAAGTTTTGACAGGTAAGTCTTGGACGTGCATATATTCATCTTAATCCACATATGTTGAGGTGGATTAGAGTAAAATTAAACTAAGTTCCATTCCAATCCACTCCAACACATGTGGATTGAATTGAATACACATGCATCAAACAAAGCCTAAAGAAGTAAAGAGATATCGTAATATTGCAAGTGCTTTAGCTGGTTTAATTAGATGTAGTAAACATTCTGCGGCGTGGTCGGAACAAACACCTGCGTGTGCTTGAGACCTTCTCAATGCCAATTGTAAACGATTGTGTCTAGTTAATAAAGCGCTCTCTTTGCTCGAAAAAATATGTTGTAAGGTGTCGGTGTATCTCCCTCCCCCCCCCCCCCCCACCTCTCATTGTTCATCTCGGTCTCTCAGTAATATCTAGGTAGCGTGCCACGACGAGAGTGTGGGTGATGGCCGCACGGGGGAAGGACGGTGGGTATGCGTTGTGTGAATGGGCCAATCGATTATAAACTGTGTGGGACTCACTGTTCCATGCGAGCGATGTTGGGCCCTGGTTGGAATCGACGTCCATTTTTAGGCTCTTTTTAGCAGGGTTTAGAGACTTTAGCTTTCAGTCTGTTCAGCTGCTTGAAAATGGCTGGCTGGGCTGGTTTTTTAGCCGGCTGGTCAGCCCAACCGTTTGGCGGCCCACTTCCAGCCGAACGGCTGCCCTAATAGGCAACCCGGTCGTGTTCTGCTCCTGTCCCTCGGTCCGGTACACTTCGCGTCACGTGGCTAGGGTTTCCGTTTTCTCGCCTCTCCTCTTTCCTCTGCGCGGACCGCGGCGGTCGTCAGCTCCGCTTCGTCGTGCCTGCCCCCGCAGCTGGCAAACACCTCCATCCTGTCCCGCCTCTCTCCGCCGTGAGGGGCCCCCTCGCCGTCGACAACCTTCGCGACGACAGTGAGCTTCGCATCCCTCGCAGAACCCGCCGCTGTCGACGCCCGTCCGTCGACAGCAAGGTACCCCCGGATCCGACGCCGCCATTTTATCCCCTCAACTAATCTGCCGCCTCCGTCTTCCCCTACCCCCTCCGGCTATGAGGGCATTGTCTCCCTCCCCCTTCGGATCTACCGCCTCCGTATCCCCTCCCCTTCGGATCTGCCGCCTCCGTCGCCCCCCCTTCGGCTCCAAGGACGCCGTCGTCCCCACCCTCCGGCTCTGACCCCCACGTGCTCATTTTGTAGGTCTTTCCCGAGCGCTGCCCACTGGATCCGGGGACACTTGGAACTAATCAACTAAAATTATAAGTGATGTTATTCAGTATCCAATGAGCACATTTTTCATTGAACAAAATGCTTTCTTTCTTTAGTAGTATCTGATTAGGTTACTGGCAGTTGTTGACTTCGAACAGAATACATTACTAGCAATGTTCCCATCAGTTTCATGGCTTAGGCTCAGCTACATCAAGCCCGCTCCCCTTCTCGAAGTAGCTTTTGATTGTTGTGTTTAAAGATAGTATCTTGGTGATGGGATAAGCTTGTTGGGTTATTTCTCAGTTTGGGAGTCTGGCCATGGTGTGCCTTTTTGTGTTCCTGTCATGCTTAAAGCGTGTTCGGGCAAAGCAGCTAAAAATTATACAATATTATTATTTCAAAGAGCAACTTACCTTATTTTTTTTATAAGTTGACGGAGAGAGAGAGAGAGAGCCCGAGCCCCACCTGATTCATTGATTGATGTTGGCTCTTAAATAGCCATATAAGTTTACAAGGGACACCATTTTGTTTCGTTGTTGGGTTTACATTGCAGCAACATACCTTATTACAGCAACTGGGTGACATTGAAAGTAAGAAGGAACATCGATATAAATCAAATGGGAACTACATGTGTAGTAAATCAAAATCCAAGTTGAATAATCAATTAGGGCAAGTTAAACTTTCAACATCCATATAATCTTCCACATGATAATGTATCTACTGGTTCCCCATTGTGCACACTAATTTTCATTGACAATGTGGTATTGTGTTTGTTTCTTTCAGTGCACCGCTCACAAGTGCTTCATAACGCTGCCCAAACTGGCAGCGTCATCCACTTCATCGTGCTCTTCACCTCAAACTAGGCACTACAACCATCGATCGAAACGCGCCAAGTGTTCTGCTAAGGTACATCCGCATTTCTTTCGCCCTAACTCTCTTGTTTGTGACGACAAGAGCTGTTGTTTATTGGTGTTTGTACTGCAGTTCATCATACCCTACAATATAAACATGGTAACAGATGTCCACGGATCGTGCTAACTGGGATGACACCACCGTAAGGACCTTTATGGAACTTGTGATAGAACAGAAAAACCTATTGCACTGGAACCAAAGAGGCCTCACAACCTTGGGCTGGGCAAATTTGTATCCAGCATTCGCAACGGCAACGGGGTTGACGTACGAAAAGAAACAGCTGCAGAACAAGCTGAACGAGCTGAATCGTGCATATTTTACTTGGTGCGACCTTCAATCCCACACCGGCCTAGGTTGTGATCCACATACAGGCAGCGTCACAGTTGACCTCTGGCAACGGGGTACTAACTTTCACCTATTTGTTTTATAACCCCCCTCCCCCTACTAACCTCTATTAGGGATGTTCCCATTCTATTTAATTCTAACCCTTGGATCCATGGCACACGTGCAGGAAAATAGACAGTCTGCTGTGGAATGGATCAAAATGTCCAAATGCCTTGACCTACTGATAATTCTATGGGGACACACTCCCCGTGACAGGGGTACGTTGATCTCGTTTGGTGGCCATCATTGCGAGACGACACCCAACAATGACAGCCATGATAGTCCACACGAGATATTTACCAGGACCCCTTCATTGTCAAGAGTGTTAGTCAGTCCTCCAAGAGAACCACTATGGATACTCTGTCAATAGCTCGTATAGTAAGAAGAGTGCTTCTATTGATGAGTGCCTTAACAACATCACTGACCTCATTAAAAACCATAAGCTCTAGAAAGCCTGTATAAACAAGTAGGAAGAGGAGATGGACAATGTGGTGAAGATTATGAAAGAAGATGGTGTAGAAGAGGCTGATGATGCTTATACTCAGACTTTAATAATTTGTAAGGACACACTGGACTATAGAAACTTCCTCAGCATGGAAACCAAAGAGGGATGCCTTAAATTTCTGAAGATCCGATGGGATGATAGGAGATCCAGATCCAAGTAGATATTAACCGAAACAGCCCTCCTACTGTGACAGTCTCTGTTGTTTCTATTCCTACTACATTGATGTTTAGTTATATTTTGTCGCTTAGAACATTTATTAAAGTTTCCTCGTTGTAATGCGGCCTGTGATCTTAACATTGTTTGCTGGGTTTTTTCAAGTACCCAAATAAATATGTTGTGTGTGGTTATTTGGTTTGTCCAACAAACATTTCGATTTTTCATGTTCAGGAAGAGATAGTTGTTGCAGCCATCATGAAGTCGCAAGGTACAAATCATTCTGTACATTTGTTTACACATATGCAACATATGTCCCTCGCTTTCTTTTCAAGTCTATTAGCTGTCCAACATTTGTTGTGAGCCACCAGCCACATAAAAAATTGGCATTTGCCCGGAGCCCACCTGGACCACCTGCATAGTTCATTTCTTTGATATTTGCTCTATTCCATATGTGGATACATACATGCTCAATATATAATTTTGCTGCTATATGATGGTCAAGTGAGAAACCAAAAACCATGCTTCATTTTTAGGCTTTATTGTTAACTTTTAAAGATGGAGTCATTTATGCCATTTTTCTTGTGTAGTCAGCTGAGCCAGTAGAGGAGAAAAACTAGATGGTGCCACTGTCTTCAGTTGTTTTAGATTGATATGTTTCTCACATGTGAAGAACTTTACCATGTGTATGATATGAGTTCTGAATCATTAGCATAATTGATAAGTTCTACAACATTCTAGTTTGAAGTTGCATTAATATTCACTATCTGATAATTTCAGACTTAATCTTGGTTTTGTAGATGAACAACAGTGAGGAATCCGCTACCAGCGACAACTCAAGCGATGGATGCATCGGGGCTTTGGATGGCACACATGTCAAAGTTAGGGTGAACAAGTAGACTCAAAATTGACCATATAAATAGAAAAGAGATGTAACTATAAATGTTTGTGCCATTGTCGACGTGGATGGGCGCTTCACATATGTCATTGTGGGGATGGCGGGTTTAGTGCATGACATGTCGGTTCTCAAAGAATGTTGGGAGGAACCAAACTTCCCGCATCCACCAACCGGTGAGTGACTACTACCAATGAATCATGTGTTACATTGTTTCTGTAGCTTGTGCAGTCCATAAAACCTAATTATGCAATTGGTTCATGTGTTGCAGGCCGCTACTGTCTGGTGGACGCTGGTTACGTACTGGAGTCAGGATACATGGGTACTTTTAGAAATACAAGGTACCATCTGGATTATTTTAGGGGTGTACCTGTAGAGACCATGTCTCGACAGGAGAAATTTAACTTGACTCATTCTATGCTACTCAATGTTGTAGAACGGACATTTGGGGTTCTAAAAAACCAGTAATGGATTCTTGATGGGGTACTGTACTACCATCGGACAAAGCAAAAGATGATTATAATTTCTTTATTTGTACTCCACAATTACTTGTTCAGTAGGGAGCATGGATTAGGATCCTCAATCTACCCACTATCTCTCTGGATTCAGCTCAATGCTAGTAACAGTATGTCAGCGGTTAGGGAGTTTCATATCTTTGGGGATGTGGGGGACAATGATTGTGCAGAGGTGCTGTACCCATTGATGGTTGGGTCGTTGGCTTTTGCATGGGTACTGTCTTCATGCTTAATTTTGTACAGATGCCACTTAGGTCAGTAGGTAAGTGTACTGAAATGGTACCAATTGAAAATTATAGGATTGTATGCCAATGTAGGTTGATGTTGTACATGGAGTACATGCGCATATTAGAAGGCGCATGTGTTCTATAGGTGTTGCAAATGTTTTATGCAACTCCTACAAATTTTGTAAATGCTCTAGTAATCCTCCAAGTAGTAGTGTTATAGACAACTCTTGAATGTACTGCTGTAATAAATTGTTGTAATTCGATTTTAGGAATTCGAATGAGTTGTTGTAATTTCTGCAAATTGGTTCAGCTAGCAGCTGTGCCTTGTACTGCTGTTGTAATGAAGTGTTATTTCAATGGCCTTGAAAGCACATTTGAGTGAGATGTAATGAAATGATATTAGAACTGGTTGGTACTAACTTGTATGTGTTAATGCTTGTTACTTATTGATGGATATGTATTTGAATGGGTCTGAGAGCTGGCGCCAATTATGGTTCATTGGCGCCATAATTTGATTTGAATCCAGTTCATTCAAATCAAATTGCAGCAGCAGCTGGTTGGCTGACTTGTGCTGGGATGATTCAAATCAGCTGATTGACCAGCCAAGCCAGCCCAGCCAGCCAATCTAGAACAGTCGAACAGAGCCTTTGACTTCTTTATTTTTGGGTGAAGCCCTACTAAATGTTGGCTCATAAAACGTCTCCACGAGAGGAGTTACATAGGCCTTCTAGAAAAGGCTTTAGCTTTGTCTTCTTTGTTTTTTTGGGTGAAGCCTTACTAAATGTTGACTCATAAAGTGGTTTTGCGAGAGAAGTTAACATAAACCTTTTTTTTACATGTAAGCCACATGAGGACAGTCCCAATGCTAGAAACCGTACATAGTTTGTATGTGTATTAATTTGCGTAGACAGTACATTATAGAAACTATGTTTGCAATGGATAATTTTTATAGAATAACGTTTTGTCCAATTACATGTCTCTTTTCTTCCTTATCTATGTCTTATGTCTTGGTTCCCGTGTAGATATGATTTTTTACTAAGAAACCATTTCCTTCTCTTTTCTTATTAAATCGCTTGCCACATTAGCAAAAATTTTAGATGACAGGATAATAATACACATAGAAACTATGATAAATTATGTATTTTGAGTGCTCTAAACATAGCTTCGCTAGCATTTTTATGTGAAAACCATTTCTTTAGAAATCCTACCAAACGGGCCTTATTCAGGGTCCGGAAGTTCGGAGGTACCGAGGCCGCGTAACTTGGTCCAACGCACACAGCACGTGTGGGCTAGCTAACCCTTCGCGTGCGACGTCGGCCTGCTAGCCGCAAGCCCTCGAGCTCCCTGTACCCATCTCCAGTCCGTCTCTCCGCGCCTCCTCCAAGGCTCCAGTCCACGCCGCTACGCCCCCCGATCCAACCCTAACCCCCTCGCCAGCGCGTCTACCCCGCCTCCACTCCCCGGCTAGTGCCTCTCATCGGCGGCTCTCCGGTGCGTGCCCTTCGCCCTTCCTCTCATCTTTACACGCCTCCTTCCACTTCTTGCGCGTTAATCCCACCTTCCGCTCTCTGTCTCTTCGCTCTAGGGCTTCACGTTGGTCCGGGGTACGGGTACTGCGATTCGCAATGGAGCAAGATCAGAGCGCAGCTGTCGGCAGTGCGGACTCTGGTGCCGCGGCTTCTGATTTTGCGACTGGCAATCCACCTGGCTTGGCTGTGACCGGCGGAAGCGCCGTGGCCCCCGACGGTGGAGCTCAGGCAGCTGATGCCTCTGCCTACCAGGCCGAGCACACGGCGTTGAATGGGACGGCTGGCGATATGGCTAATTACCAAACAGGAGCTGCAGAGAACGGCGAAGCCGTCACCAACGAGATGGGCGAGCCAGTTCCTGAGCCATCCTACGAGGAAGGTAAATATTGCACTTGCAGGCTCGACTAGTCTGGCATCCTACCTTCTGTTTGCTCTTAACGTGCCGCTTTCTTATGCAGCTGTGCTTTCAGCAGAAGAGGCTAGATTATGGAGTGTTGTTACTGTGAATTCCTTAGATTTTAATGCCTGGACCACACTTATTGAGGAAACAGAGAAAAATGCTGAGGTAATGTTTGGTTAGCTGCTTGCCGATACAACCATTGTTGTAACATTCTTTGTGCAGCTAGCTATGTGTAAATGAGCTGATTTCGGCAGCAGCTTATAACTATAAGCTATTTGTCAATATGCAATTATTAACATTAAGCTATTTGTCAATCTGCAATTATTTGCCCATGGCTTTTATTTGGGGCATATTGTAATGATGCATTTATTTTGTTGTACGATCAGTGCTTCCTTGTTTTTCTCTCGGTCTTTATCGTGCTAGCAGACTATGGATCCTTGTGTTGCCTAAGGTCAAATTGAAGTTTTTATGCACCTAATGCTTTAGTTTCCCCTGCTGTAGTCTTGAGTGACCTTCGCTATTTTGTGTTTCGAATAAAGTATACTTAATTTGAATTCAATCTGATTAACAGTCATAAAAATCAGACCTCTTTGATTTGATGACAATCTTTGTGCTAAATCCTAATGCATGCTTTTGTATATTCTCGTCCAGAACAATATTTTGAAGATACGGAAAGTGTATGATTCGTTTCTTGCGGAATTCCCTCTTTGCTTTGGGTATTGGAAGAAATATGCTGATCATGAAGTGAGACTTGATGGCTTCAGTAAAGTTATAGAGGTGTATGAACGAGCAGTTGTTGCAGTTACTTATTCAGTGGACATTTGGTATAACTATTGTCAGTTCGCAATTTCAACATATGATGACCCAGATATCATCCGAAGGTAGCTATCCATACACAATATGCCTGTTCCAATGAAGCTTCTGTACAGGGTTTCTGTCTTCTGATTACTTGAAATGACTGGGCATTTGAGTTCTGTATTATCATACATAAATGCTTGACTAAGTTCTTAAGAATTGTCATAGCTCACTTCTGCACTTTTTGTGGGAGCATAGTCTATCTGAAAATGGACATGTAAATTTTTTCTATGTTATTAGAGTGATTGTATGCCTCTGAATTGCAACAGGCCAATGGTTAATACCATACCTACCTTTAGGGGCTAAGCATAATGTATTTATTTGGCCTTTTGTGAACTCAGTCTTGATGTAGTCATTTCTTTTGAGCCTATGTCAGTTCATACTTCATAAATTAGCTTTTATATGACATATTAACATGCTTATTTGATCAAAGATGCTTTAAACTCTACATATATGTGGCCATATAAGTAAAGTTGAAATATGCCTATCATGAATAATGTCGTCCTCCTTGGATGTAAATAGCTACTGCCTTTTCACCTGCCAGGCATCATCCATTGCATGTTCTGTTATTTTGTCTCTTGTTTTGTTGTGAACCAGTAACTCTGCTCAACCTTTGGAGTAACTTTCTCTGCCTTCTGGTTTCTTACAGACTGTTTGAACGTGGCTTGGCATACGTTGGAACAGATTATCGTTCCAATATTTTGTGGGATGAGTATATTAAGTATGAAGAGTCACTGGAGGCTTGGAGTCATCTAGCTGTTATATATACAAGAGTATTGGAGCATCCCATCCAGCAGCTTGATCGGTATTTTAATTGGTAAGTTCTTTCGTGTTATATTCAATTTTTCGAACTTTAGCTTTCTTTTGTGTTAAAATGAATATTATCTATCTTTTGTTTATCTGCGCTAATTGATAGCTTTGTTCTCTGATGAGTTGATCAATAAACATATCATTAACGACAGTCTGCCATGTGTGAACTAAAGTAATGTATGTGCATCACTATACCATTTTGGCTTTTGTGGTACTAATCATTATTTTTACGCAGCCTCAAGGAATTGGCTTCTAAGCACAGTTTTTCAGAAATACTTACTGCAGAAGAAGCCTCGGTGTATGTTGTCACGTCTGAGGCCAGTGCTCAAGCGCCTGATGGTGAGGCACATCCTGATGATGTCGATAAGCCTGGTCAACCAGAAATTTCATCTTCAACAGACGCAGAGAACCTTGCAAAGTATGTCTCCATGAGGGAAGTGATGTACAAGAAGGCTAAAGAGTATGAATCTAAGATCATTGGTTTTGAGCTAGCTATTAGAAGGCCATATTTTCACGTCAAGCCTCTTGACAATCCAGAGCTTGAAAATTGGCATAACTACCTTGACTTTATCGAGAAGGAAGAAGACATTAATAAGGTATGCTTTTACACTTCTAGAAACCCTTTGTCCTTTTTATTTAGTAGATTTTATGGAACGCTTGGAATCTTATAACTTACAATCCAGTCTTATTATCTCCACTATATCCTTTAACGGCTAGTATTTGGACGAAGCTTCCTTTGTAATGGGATATTGAACTGAGGATAGAGCGTGGACATAATGTTTGGTTTCGATGAGGCTAAGTACTCCAAACTTTCATTTGGCAGTGGTCGTTCTGGGTTCATGATATATGGTACCAAATACCAGTTTTGAATTTTTAATCTCATATATGCAGGTATTTGCTTAATGCTCACCTTCTTAACCATCTATCTATCGAGCAGGATGGTCCCTCCTTTCTTATGGAGGGGCCTCCATAATCAGCTAATGGAGTAATCTGTGTGAACTTCTCTTTTTTTTGTCAATACCATATCCTTACTATCATTATTTACCCCCTTTACTTCCTCTTATACACAAGATTTCTGATGGCATGCTAAACTGTTTTCAGGTTATCAAATTGTATGAAAGGTGTGTAATTGCATGTGCTAATTATTCAGAATTCTGGATCCGCTATGTGCAATGTATGGAGGATAAAGGGAGTCTAGACCTAGCAAACAATGCCCTGGCTCGTGCTACTCATGTGTTTGTCAAGGTATTATTTCATAACTAGTATGACAATGTGCTTCTCCCACTAAAAGTGTAGGGTGTGTTAGGATTCAGAAAAGCAACACTGTAAATTTTGGTCATCAATTAGTAAAAACATATGTATGTTTAGTGCACAAAAGATGCATCAATAGATTTACACGTCTTTTAGTAATAAAATATTTTTTTAGTAATTGATAATGTAAGAGAAATTAATGATCAAAGAATACCTTGAAGGACTTCCTCAAATCCTGTTACACCTTGGGAAAAGAAATTTAGGGAATACATGATGACACTTTATGTTTTTACCTTGTAGCATTCCATTTCCTCTTATCTTGCATGTTCCGTATACTCCTGTATGCATATGTACTATCAGCTAGGTTCCAATGCGGATCTAACCAAAATTCTGTCTCTCATATTCATGGTTGTATTTTTCGCTGTGGCATGTCATCTTAGATGAGTGTTTCTTCTATTCCAGATTCCATATTGCCATTAAGGAACGCCATCAAAAAGAACAAAATGGATACACAATACATAAAGTTTACATAGTTTGTAGGATTTCTAATGTATATATACTCTATGGATTTTTCTGTTAGTGTTCTGATTTGGGATTGGATTTCCAAAACTTTAGATTGGACACTGATACTTTGAGAAGCATTAAAACTTGAAACTATACTGTCATGGTCAATTTTGGTTTATAAGATCTGAAATAAAGCTCCCTGAAATTCGATGAGCTAAATGAGAATATATTGCTAATATCTACACACTGGTTCTTTTTTCTGTTTCACAGAAGCAGCCAGAGATCCATCTGTTTAGTGCGCGCTTTAAGGAGCTTAATGGGGATATTTCTGGTGCACGTGCAGAATATCAGCATCTTTACTCAGATTTATGTCCTGGCTTTCTAGAGGCCATTGTGAAGCATTCTAATATGGAACACCGACTGGTATGACTTTGTACTAACAACTATCATGTTCCTTTTTCATTTTTAATGTGCAAGAGTTTGTTTAAGCTGTCTATGTTTGTAGGGAGAGAGAGAATTATCCTGCACAGTTTATGAAAAGGCCATCGCTGCTGAGAAGGGAAAGGAACAGAGCCAGCTCTTGCCAACATTGCTTATTCAGTACTCCCGTTTCTTATTTTTGGTAATTTTTTATCACAATATATCTTATTAGTATTATTAATATTATTGAAGTGTGAAAACCCCATCATTCACATGTCTGTCTAAATTATTATACAAAAATACGCCTTTCTGTAAGTTTTTCAGACGATCAAAACTTATGATAAGATGATTTCATCTACTGTACATCTTACGATAGCTTTCTGAAGCACTCCAGTTTTGTTTGAATCTAGCCATCTAGGAGATGTCGTTTCTTTTTTCTTTTTATTTGTTTGACCAATAGTTGATTGAGTTAAACAACAGCCATATTAGTGAATTTAATGTGTTCCTTGAAATGTGTAGGCCGTCCGAGACTTGGAGAAGGCAAGGGAGATATTAAATGTGCTGCATGAGCAGTTAAATGTAACAAAGCCAGTGCTTGAGGTTAAAACTTTTACGATGTATACAAAATTATTTCAATTTCTTTTCTTCGTTTCCCCTAATTTAACTAGTGTTACATATATTTTACAGGCTGTCATCCATCTAGAGTCGATTTTTCCATGCGAAAAGCGTATTGAATTTTTAGACTCACTTGTGGAGAAGTTTGTTACACCTGAATCATCTCAGGGAGAGGTGGCAAGTCTAGTTGACAAAGAAGAAATGTCTTCCATTTTTTTAGAGGTAAAATATGGTTTGGTTTTGGGAACATAAAGTAGATTGTAATACCATTGGATTGCTATTAAGGATAAATGTTAATTGTAGTCATTTGGGAACTTGAAGGGCGGGCCTGGTGCAAGCGGTAGAGTCTTACTGCCTGTGACCGGAAGGTCCCGGGTTCGAGTCGCGGTCTCCTCGCATTGCACAGGCGAGGGTAAGGCTTGCCACTAACACCCTTCCCCAGACCCCGCACAGAGCGGGAGCTCTCTGCACTGGGTACACCCTTTTTTTTTAGTCATTTGGGAACTTGAAGTATTAACTATTAAGTGATCATTTTGGAACATGAAATATGCATCTGCTTTTAATCTTGGACCATCATATATAACTGTTAAATATTATTTAATTGCTGGGCTTTGGCAACATGAAGGAGATTGTAATACTGTTTGGAAATTTTGATTTCGAGCCAAGTTCTGCATTTTTTATTTTGTTTAGGTAATGCAATAGAAGTTGTATATAGATGTGGAACTCTCCTTAAAGTCAAAGACACAATTAATCTCGATGATCTCTGTATGCACAGTTATCAAATATGGTAATCTTCTAATGTTAGTTCTATGTAAGATAGACTTCTGTTTGGGGTTTCTGACCTAAAGTCAAAGTTTTTGCTATTTTATTTTTGGCCTCATCCAGCTTGATAGATTATTGATTCTTTTCTGATTTGTCTGTAGTTTTTGGATCTCTTTGGGGATGCGAAGTCAATCAAGAAGGCTTTAACTCGGCATACAACTCTCTTTTCATGTAAGAGAAGCATTCTGCCATCAAAGAAACGGAAAGCAGATGATGCTATTGTGTCAGACAGGGACAAATTTGCTAAAACTGGAGCTACACAGTCAGCCACGGGAACTGATCCAAATGCTTCCAATCCTCCTGTTTGGCCTGCAACTTCTGAAGCATCTGGGCAGCAATGGGGAGCTTCTTATGCACAGCAGGTCACATTCATTTAAATCTGCATGTTTTAGTTCTATGATTTTCTTTGCTGCACTGATCAAGATAAGATACATTTTGGAAAAGAAAAGTGACATTGCTGATTGTATTTCTAATTCCTCCCCAACAGTGGACAGAAGTTTGGTGGTTATTTTTCTCAATGCCTCTTGTTATTCTTCGTGAATTTGTAGCTATCGCGCACGTTAACTAAGCTATTGCAATGTTGAAACATGTTGATTCTGGAACCCTTTTTGCGAGTTGTTTTTTTATTCCTATGATTCTTTCGCAACTTAGGATTGAATCATCCACAGAGCTTTTGATTTTAAGAAATAGTCACTCTTATTATTTGTCTGGCTATAAATTTGTGCTATAGTGGTTTGACTGTATATTTTTGTGTATTGACTTCAAACTTTTTTCATTGTAGGCTGCATATCCTGCATATGGAACTTATGACTACAGCCATCAAATGCCTCAGCCTGCTCCTCAAGCAGCTGCCTATGGTGCTTATCCTCCAACATACTCTGCTCAGGTATTGTGTTTGTTTTCTGCCTAAATTTACAGAATGCTTCTCAATTATAGCACATTAAGGTATCTTCCTAAATTTTGTTGCAAATGAATGACTGACATGTCATGCACTCTTCCCTCCGTCCAGATTATCTACTTGTATTCAGTTTTGAAATCAGGAAAATAACATTAGGGTATCAATTTGAGTTTAAAAAGGTTGGGTCACGACAGAGTTAAGCTACTCAACATTTGTGTTTTGGGTTGTAACTGAAGTCTTTAGTTCTTTTTTTCAAGAATTTCCTTAAGTTCATAGCTTGCTCTATTCTGGTGTGGACTAGTTCGGAAGCAGTCTTTACCCAAACATGGCACTGTTAGATAGTTGCATGTGATCTGTTTAACTAAGCAGGTGATAACATTAAGTCTACTGGTAACAACTGTTTTTTCTAGCACGACTCCTATTGTTCAGGTGACTGAACGAGAATCCACTCAGTTGACTGTGTGAACATGTGTTTGGTATAGGGTTAGAGGGGCTGTTGGGTTGCCAAGGTTCTTTGACCTCTGTTGATCAAGCTTGTGCATAGGGAGCAGTTCTGGCAGGTATGGGGTGGTGCATTAGGACGCACCGGAATTGGGATAGGTGATAGATTTCCAGGGTGGGTGAGAAAAATGGAACCGCTGGAGGGCGCCGAGAACGCTGCTGTACATATGGATATTGGGTGGGGGTGGGGCGAGCAGCTGAAAACAATGCGTGAGGGAAACACCGTCACAAATGGCTGGGCCACTGGTTTAGTGGTTTGGCATCAGATGTTTGATACATGATGACTGGAAACTGCATAGTTTTCAGTTAGCTTGGTATTAGCGTTGCCTATTTAACCACATCTTATTTGTTATACGAGTATACAGTCGGTGTAACCACTAGCAGATATGAACCAGCTGTAGCTTATATGTAGTTACGTATGTTACATGCGCATTGGTCTTGAGAGAGAGTATCATGCTCGCTATTAGCATTTAGCTGGAGCTACTTGATATACTTAATTGTCCAGTAATCTTGTTTCTATCTTGGTCACCATAGTAGCTTTGAAATTGTCGAAGGATTCTGTCTGATGCAAACTGTTGTGCATACTGTAGGCTTATACACAACAAAGCTACGCACAACCTGCAGCAATTCCAGCAGCACCAGTGCCAGCAGTGGTACCAGCAGCTACACCGGCATCAGCTTACCCTCAGCAGCCTGCGGCAGCTCCTCAACCTTATTATGGCACAACCTACTACTGATCAGTAATCTTGGATGGCGATCCGGCGAGCTTGTTTATCAGCCTTTTGGCATGTGTGGTTCTGCAGTCTAATCAGCAGGCTTCTCAATACGAGAGGTCAAAGGCATTGCAAGACCCTCTGTACTGCCATTGTTTAGCTCCCCTTTAGACGGATGCTATGGACGAGATGATCACTTGAGAACAAATTTGAGATTTGTATAGTCAGCATTTTTGTTGCTAGCATCTGTCGCTAGGAATTGCCATTGTTTTCTTGCAATAGCGTAATTTTTAATGTAGACGAGATAGCAGCGTTAACCATGCATATGAACATATAATCGATATTATTCACTGTTCATGACCCCTTTCGGAGTGCAAAATTGTTTCCACCACTGGAGATAACGAAAATCCTGTCAATCACGCGCACGGGTGAAGCCTGCCGAACAGATTGTCAGCTAATGTCTCAAGATCTGCGACTACACAGTTCACTGATTTATACTGTGTCTCAAAAGAGCTCCAAGAGTCACTCTAAGTCAAACTATCTAGAGTTTGACTAATTTGGAAGGGAGATTAGTAACTTTATAAGGAAGAGTGATAATATATATAACACCAAATATTCTGAAAATGTCACTTTGACTAATTTGGAAGGGAGATTCAGTAGCTTTATAAGGAAGAGTAACATTATATATAACACCGAATAAGCATATTCTGAAAATGTATTTTATGGCGTACATAGTGATACTAGTATGATGTCATAAATATTGGCGTAATTTTAAGTAGATTTTATCAAATTTAAAATAATTTGACTTAGGATGACTCTAGAAATTGATTTATTTTGGGCCGGATGGTGTACTGTCATAATTCCCTTCATTCATAAACTGGCCGCTCTGCCTGTATGGCAGTGCACACGCACTCTCGTGCCCCGCGGGTTTGCTACACGTAGGAGTACGTAGCGATCGCGATGCGAGAATATTCAGGCAAGCGTCCGGCATTTGACGCAGCGACGTGAGGATATTCAGGCAGGTGCCCGGACTTCGACGCAGCCACAACGGTGGACACGAGACCGAATATGTGCCCAACGCAGGCGGATAAGCCGCGCTCGGTCGAACGCACCGAAACATGCGACAGCGCCAGAAGCCGAAATCGCGTCGTCATTGCACCCTCGTGAGTCGTGACGGCACGAGTGAGGGCGGGCGCGCTGATGAAGCAAAGCGACCGCATCGGCGCCGCGGTCTCCACGCCCAAAGCGCGCCGTCGCCCTCTCGCTCTTGTCTCGTTTGCCACGGCGCCTCGTCTTTGCCGGCTCCGCGTGTCCCTGCGGATTTGCCTATATATATATCTATCCGTCTTGCCCCGATCTCCTCGTCGCACGGTCGGCGGCCCATCGTCGTCTTGCACGCACGCTTGGGCTTGTCTGTCTGTTCAGTCTCCAGTCCCAGCGAGATCTGTCGATGCACCTGTGCTGTGAACGACCTACCTAGCTTAGCTCAGCTCAGTTCTTGCACTAGGCACGTAAGCTTTCCTGTCGATATCTTGGGAGAAACAGAGCCCTGCAAAAATTTTCTTCAGTCGCCCATCTCGTTCGGTCTCTGAGTTGTCACTGTGTAAACATAGATATAAAATGTTACTATTGCTTATGGGGTGCAGGAAACCGCACGATAACCGATGGCCGAGATCGACACTACACCATTCGACCGGGGAAGCGATCAAAGCAGGCTCAGGGCGCGTTTAGTTCCGAAAATTTTTGGCTTTTGGCTACTGTAGTACTTTCGTTTGCATTTGACAAAAATTATCCTAATTATGGACTATTTAGGCTTAAAAGATTCGTCTCACGATTTTTCGGCCAACTGTGTAGTTAGTTTTTTTTCGTCTATATTTAGTATTCCATACATGTGCCGTAAGATTCGATGTGACGGGAGAATCTTGAAAATTTTTGGTTCTTGGGTTGTAACTAAACGGGGCCTTAGTCGAGACGAGAATGTGCGTCACTAGCTGTAATTACACTCGCTATTTCCATTTTGCTTCGTTCTAACGCTGACATGAATCAATCACACACATGCTTGTTTTGTTGGTACTAAAACGCATATGCAGGAGGAACATCAGATCGCCATCTTAACCAAGGAGCTCGCGACCTGCAAGCTGCAGCTGGAAGTGAGAGAGAACCAGCACAAGCAAGCCACGATGCAGATCGAGGCTCTGCAGAAGGCCGTGCAGGAGCTGTCGGGCCAGTACGCGAAAGACTGCATGGACGCGCACCTCCGCGTAGCCCAGCTGGAGGTGGAGAACATCAGCATCATGAGCCGGCAGTCGGAGACGGGCGGCGAGTGCGAGGCCCTGAGGGGCGAGCTGGCCGCCGTGAGGGCCGACCTCGACGCCGCCAGGGCGTCGGTCGCCTTCGTGCTGCGGGAGGTGGAGGCCATGGAGACGAGGGCCATCCTGGAGAGGGAGGGCACCAAGGGCGCCCTGGCGCGGATACTGCAGCTCAACGAGGCGGTCCTGTCGTCCGCCGTCGCGGCGATCAGGGCGGAGGAGGAGGGGTCCGTCTTCTTTCAGGACTCCACGCTGCAGTTGCTTGACTCTGACAGGAATCTGGAGGTGATCAGGAGGCAGATTGAGATGATGGAGCGCATGGAGATGCTGGCGAAGACGGTGGAAGTCGAGTACCTGCGGGCGGAGCTGAAGCAGGCCAAGGAGATTTACGTGTCGCCGCCGCGAGATTCTGATGCAACGACGGTGCTCAGTGCTGCCGGTTGCAGCAACTTGGATGGTCATGATCAGGTTCAGGGACGTGAACAAACAGCAGTGGAAGATACTGAAGCGGAGCGCTGGAATTCACGTTTCAGCACTCACCAGGATTATCCTTTGTCTCTGATGAGATCTTCAGAAAGGATTCTCATGCCGTTCCATCTGGTGGCAGTCAGATGGAATTTGGTATATCCGAGGATTTAGCTGAGAATCAGAATAAACAAGGAGCAGCAGTGATGGTTGGGGACACGACAGTGGCTGAAGGGAACTCCGATGCTCAAGAAACAAGATGCCTTGTTGCTAAAATCTCTGGAGAAGATAACTATGCCAATCAACCACGTGTCAAATTTAAATGTACCTGAAGCTGACAGCAGTCAGGAACCAGCTGAGCCGGATGGCGCACTTCCAGACTTCACGACGTGCCAAGCGAATGATGTCATTGTGCAAGATCACGTGGATACGAAGGCTGACGCCAGCTTTGTCCTCGAGAGTTCCAGGGACGATTTCCAGAGCGTGCACTCTGATGACAAGGACGTCATCAGCATCGCCGAGGCTGACGACGTCGCGAGCGCAGCGAACCAAGAACCACGAGCAGAGCCGGCCGCAGCTCCGACCTCCACGCCGCGAGAAGGCAGCTCAGATACCTGCGCCTTCGCCACGGAGATCGTCTCCAAAGACGAGGACGAGTTCTACACGAAGGAGCTGGAGTCCGAGCCGGGGCAGGGGACCAGGAAGCTAGACGGGTACGTGCTCGTGTCGACGGGCGGCGACGCCGGCGCCGACGTCGCGGTCAAGGACAAGCAGCTGGACGAGGCGCGCACGGAGATCAGCGACCTGCGGTTCAGCCTGGAGGAGGCCGTGCGGCGGGCGGAGCTGGCCGAGGAGGCCAAGGCGGCGCTGGAGCGGGAGCTGTGGCAGGAGATCAGGAGGAAGCACACCCCGTCGCTTCGGCGCGCGACGTCGGACTCGGAGGACGGCTGGCGCCCGGCGGCGGCGCGCGAAGGGGCTCGTCCGACTACGCCCACGCGGCCGCGGCCGACGTCGTCTAGTACGTCAGGGACGCCGTCCAGGGCACTGAGGAGTGCCCGGCCGGGAGGAGAGGACATGCCGCCGCCGCGCTGCTTGACGCTGGGAAAGGTGCTGAACATGAAGTGAATGTTCCGTTTCAGTCTTGCCGCTGCAGAAAGCCTGGACTCGTGTATTGAAGGATTGATATCTTTGCTCAATATTAGAATTAAAAAGCCTGTCACCTTTCCAACAAGTATAAGTGCTATATCTTCAAATGCTACGTACAAAGTAGTACTGTATTGTTTTTTTTTAAACGGGAGCTACTTTATTTCTCAAATTATAAGGAGCGGGGCCTGTCTGGAACTAAATAATTAGCTATTAATCGAAGTGAGGTGAATGTATTACAGGATATTCAATCATTAATAGAGCGATCCAATTAATTAATTCACACTAATCTCACGCGGAGACTGTGTCCAATTTCCCATCATGGGCCGTTGGTGATGTTGCGTTAACTATATTTAAACCCTCATGGCTTCTTAAGGGGTTTTGGCTATGCCTTCTCTATCGTTTCAGATGGAGCCCTACTTAATATTAGCTCATAAAACAGTTTCGTCCTACTTAATATTACCTCTAAGACAGTTCCACGAGAGCGAGGGAAATCCGTTTTTTTTATGATAGAAGAAGGATGAAACCACCTAAGGCCATATTCGTTTGTCTTATAATCTATACTTTTTTAGCTTGTTTTTTAGTCAGAACAATGTTTTTCTCTCATAACAAATCAGTCGGAACAGTGTTTCGGTTTATTTTTTCAGCAAAGCGAATGGGGCCGGAACAGTCTGGCTTCTCTTGCTTTTTCTTAGGTGAAGCCGCTTGTAAAGAAGCTTTGATCGTGCAATGCCCAGCATGCGGGATTTTTTTTTATTGTTTTTTCTCTTTATTTTTTGTAATAATTAAGTGTGTTCAGTTTGTCTTTTCTATAAGGCATTGGTCGACTTTCTATGCAACGCCCTATCTGTCGTTTTGGTATTTTATTTTGAGGGAAGCTATTCTTTTTATTAAAGGACAAGGACATCGGAGTAACGAGAAAATAGTTTCTTAACTTTAATTTGGGTCATTGGGCGCTAAAAGAAAATGACCAGATGGCTCCCTTCGTGGGGTGGCGCAAGAGAAAAAAAAGGACATGACACAATGTATATAGCATAGCACAAGGAGCACACCTGAACGTTCAACCTGCTGTTGCTGGTTGATGAGGACATGACACCATGTATATGATCATGTTTGGCGCATGATATGAAGGGGGTAGGAGGCTAGTAAGGGTGTCCAAATTAAGAAGGAGCTCCGAGGCTAATTCGGTTCGAATCCCCGAGGTGAAGACCCAAAGCAACTCAAGTTCAAGTCTGCCTCAGCCTCAAGGACCAGTCTGCCTTAAACTGGTCACCCAGGACGCATCCAGACTCCATTTTTGACGATACACATATGGTTGGAAAGCTAATTTGATAAAGAAGTCAATCCAAGTGGTCTCACATCAAAAGACCTTCGGAATCAACGGAAATTGTCGAAACAAGTCAGCGTCCAGAATCCAGGGTGCTACGACACCGTCTTTTGGTCCGTTGGACCGTGTATCGTGTTTGAACCCATTAGGGGGCGCGTCCAGAGAGGTGACGCCCAAGACTCTATAAATAGCAGTCGTCGCTCTCCTTAGGGTTTGTGTTTTGTTTAATTCTTGATTTTCTCGTGAAACAGACATCGTTTTGCTGCAACTGTGCCGCCAAGGCTGGTTGCTATGAACTAGGGTCCCAGTTCTTAATCTTATTCGCCTGTGGCGATTAGTCCTTTCGAATAAAGACTTGAACTCATTCTTGTTATCATAAGCCTCATATTTATTTGCAATTTCAGATTGCGTTCATCCCGTTCTTGCTTGTATTCTTGATTCGCTTGCAGGAAAGCCTTCTCGGTGAGGTTAATCGCGTTCGCGTGGTTGATAACCAACGGAGCAGTGGTGTAACGGTTGCGGGGATCCGAATCAGTCTTGGTTCGAAGCCTAGATCGTGAACATCAAGTCTCCACCAATCAACGCTATCATACCTTTTGGAAGATCGAACCTAGTCTATATCAAGTGGTATCAGAGACCTTGTTGCCCGTTAGGTATACTTTTACTTTCCCTTTTAGATTGTTACTGGTTTTGCATTACCTATAGTCCACAAAAAACCAAAAAATATATATATACTACCACAAATTCCCTGTCCTACCGCCCCTTTGTGCCGCTACAATTTTTTAGATTCGGTTTGCTTTTATGAATTTTAGTCCCTCGTTTTGTCTTTGAGTTCGTCGTGCTTAGGTCTTGTTCTTTGTTTGGGTTGCGTGAGTTTGCGTCCTCTTGATTGGTGTCTTTCACAGCAGCAAATAGAAAGTCTATTGTCGAGTACGCTCGGTGGAGGTTAATTCTTGCGCAAGTTGAAAAAGAAAGGAAATTATTAATTGCAGTGTTTGTTTCCTTTGGAAAGAAATACGTCCAAGTTATTGCTGGTTAGGTGTGACCCTTTTGGGCATCTATCTAATTCAGATTTTCCTTGTGCTGATCAGAAGGAAAAGGAAAGTTCCCTGCAACAGTTTTTGTTGCTCGTCCAGTCACATATTCCTTTGGCCAATTTCCAATTGTTTGGTGCATTAAAAGGACACAAAAATTATCACCCGAGAATCTGTCAGGGTGTCCATATCTAGGCCATTATCCTAAATCACGATTGTTCTTCATCACTATTTTTTTCTCATGAGTTGGCTTATGTATTGGTCTGTATTAATCTATTGCAGCACTTTTATGAGAATTCAAAAAAAGGAAAGAGTAAAAGGCAAAGTGGTGCACAAAAAAAAGAGCCGCACCTAATAAAAAAGAGAAAGAAAATAAAGAAAAAAAGGAGAAAAAAAGTGTGAAAAAATTCAGAGGTGCTTGCATCCTTTTGAGTCCTTGTATTGTTGCTTGCATGAACAAAGTCTAGGACAATCTTAGGCCGACGATATAGACTAGCTTGGGACTACTTTTCAGTTTTGCAATTTCTAAATTAAATTATTGCTATTCCTTGCTACTATATTGTGCCTGTCCAAGCACCACTTTCTTCTAACCAAGTACAGGTTCGCCTTGCAACTGTTACACTCAAGCTACAACGGTATCACAGTCACCGACCGATTGCACCGCCTGTTTCTTTGGTAAGAACACTTATAAGACCGTGGTAAGACGCTTGAGAGTGTGTGACTTTACTCCTTGACCACATCCTATAGTAGCTGATAGGAAAATATATACTTGTGTGTTTTCTTCTTTGATTCTAACAATGACAGGTTGTTCGTATCCACCAACTTATGATGGTATATGTGCTGATGAGTACATGAAGTGGGAAATTACCATAGATAATATATTTGCTACTCGCTTTATGTGTCCAAGGAGAAAGATAAAAAATGCAGCTAGTGTTTTACGACATTTTGCTTTATCTTGGTGGGAGTCTTTAGATCATTCTGATAAACCTCAAACTTGGAATGATATGAAACTTCTTATGCGAGAAACCTTTGTTAATCCACCTCATGTTTTGACTTCATATGATGAGGTGCATCATTTAGAGGAAGAGTTTGTTGTTATTCCTCTTGCTATGACTAACCTTCTGTAGGATAATGTACATAAGCGAGAGGATGACATGGAAGAAAATGAGGAGCTCACAACCTCATATGCAAATTTAGAACCACCACTTCACAATGCACCTATTACTACTGCTGAAAACACAGGTAATACCCATGGTGCTACACTCACAGAAGGTGAGAATTGTTTTAATGTACTAAATTTTTCCACAAACTCTACTATCATAGAGCAATTGTTAGTGGAACCCTCTCTTGATTTATCTCCGTTCCATGATAATTTGCTTAAAGTTCCTTGTGATAAAGATGAATTGGTTGATGATGCTTCAGTTTTACATGTTTTGGAACCAGTCACTTGTGCTGAAAATAAACATATTATTCATATTGCTACTAAAACTGATGAGTTCAAACTGTTGTCTTTTTTACATAGTTTAGATTACATTGAATTTGATGTTTTGTGTAACCTAGATTGTTTGGAGGAGAGCTTTTTAAATATGCTGATTTGCCTTGGTTTTCTAAACACACATATCATATTATTAGCAAATATAACAACAAGGGACAATATATGATACATCGAGTATACATTCGTAGTAATATGAATTTTCCTTTTATTGTATAAGATTATGATCGTTTAGAGGGCAGCCATAATAATACATACATTTTCTCATGTTCCTCAAAGAAATAAGTTCACTTCTAAGAAGGGGAGCATTGTTGGTTGCTACCTATGTCTGTTAGACCATCTATTCCTGCATTATCTTTGGTTAGTTCTAATCTTTTGTAGGATAGTATTGACATACATCGTGTGCATTCGGATCATGGAGTCTACATGCTTACTAAAATTTTTATGCGAGATGACATGCTAGAAACTTGGAAACATGGTCACCTTCCTTCTCACAATTATTTCAGTTCCCTTTGTCTTTGCAACCCCGTTCTCCTTTATGTTGTGCAGGATCAGTTTCAAGCACAATCGACGTCGAGGACGACTTTTCGTCAAGAAGAGGAGGATGATGAGGATATGACACCCATGCATATGACCATGTTTGGCATATGGTATGGAGGGGTAGGAGGCCAATAAGGGTGTCCAAGTCAAGAAGGAGGTCTGAGGCTAATTCGATTTGAATCCCCGAGGTGGAGGCCTGTTGACACCGTTTTTTGCACGTGTCAAAATGATCAGAGTGGGCTAATCGGCAGGAGGAAAGTTACTGTATACACTGACAGCCGATGAAAATCAGCTTGTAAAGATGGTTGCCGATGAATGGTGGTGATCGATGGAGAGGTTGATTTAGACTCGGGCGTTGCCGATAAGGTTGGAAATGTTATTGTCGATGTCGATGAAGGAAGGCTTGAAGACTACTGCCGATGGAACAGGAAGTATGCCGATGGAGAGGAGGTCGGTGGGATTTCCATCATAATCAAGGCGGACAGGGAAATAGATAGGAGTTGATTTCCTTTTCTATATTTGTTAGAGTATGATTCATGTAAGAGTCGCGTGTTTCCTTAGATATGGTCTTGGTGTCCTAGTTGTGTTTGGTTATGTCTCTTTAGATCAGGGTATAAATATAGATTGAGGGGCAATGTAATAGATATATCAATCAAAATCAAAACCAATTTTTACTACTATTTGCATCTACTTACTTTTCAGCGACTTCATCAATTTGCATATTTTTCCTTTTTTATGAGTTCTCATTGATTCGGCGAGTTGCATAGCTTTAGTGCGACCTTCAGCAATTCTCGAGTTCCGTGTGAGTACCTCTTGGCCATGACTTCCAGGTGTATCGCTGTTGTCAGGACCAAAGTGCTCGTATCTTCATCCTTGTCGATTAACAGGTCAAATCGACTGGCATGCTTTGGATATCGATTCGGGTATTAGCCCTTTGTGTTTGCAGATCCACTTTTGCATCAACACATCTTTTGGCACGCTCGGTGGGACCAATCAATCCGATCAATATATTCAATTCCGAGATCGATTCAGGGAATATTATCGCTGGTATCAGAAGAAGATCTTAAGGAAGAGCAGAGGCAGGCTATGGAAAAGGCTGTAGAAGAATACAGGCAGCTTTGTCTGAAATCGTTTAGCCTGAATAAGAGTGGACAAGTTATCCAAAAGCAAGATTTGCCGTTGCCTCGACAGGTTACCTTTGACTCCAATCCTGGTAAATTTCAAGAGATGGTTAATTCTGCAGTAAATCATGCTTTGATTAATCATTCCAATGTACTGTCCAATACTGTTCATAATGCTGTGGTTTGAACTCTCAAAGAAGGACAAGCGTCACAGCATTATGTTGGGCCTGCCTATCACCAACCAGAGCCGGCATCTATTAATACTCCATCGGCTCCCTCAGCCGTTGTGGGTACAGAAGTTACTTCTCCTCCAGTATCAGCAGGCTTACCTAATATTCAATCTACACCGATATGATCAGATCTGGTACTACCAGGAGGACGAGTTTAGCTTAATACAGATCTAGCGGCATCAGCTATGTCAGGCCCTGTGTCTCAGAATAGCTAGATTCCTGCTAATTGGTGGGGATATGGTATGCCTCTGGAGTCATCTGCTTTCAATCCTAGGTTACCTCAAGTATTTGATGCAGTAGAAAAAGCTCCTATACCATCGGCTGTTTCACCGATGACTCAAGTGCCTCAATATGCCACAGCAACTACTGTGCAACCAACTCCAGGGTATTTTCAGATGCCTTTGGTTCAAACACCTAATTCAAGTCCATCGGCAAGCTTACTGTCGATGCAGTAGAAAGCCCCTGTTATGAGTCAAACTAGGGTTCAGCTCATGCCTCAAGCTGGTTATAATTATCCAGCAATGTCAGCAAATTACCAGCCATCGGTAAGTTTTGTACCGAATGAGTTCTAATAATGGTTGGTCAGGACAGTTACCTGTTCAACATACAATTTAGCAAAATCAGCAGGTTACAGGGATTCAACAAGGTCATGTGCAAGCTGGTTTCTAGAATCAAGCATCGGCAGCTCAGCTGATGAATCATTTCCAACAGGTTAATGGACCACAAGTAACGACAAATATGCCGATTGCTGAAGATCGTGGGCCACAAAGATATGTGGAGGGATATCAGCAGGCACCTCCCATAGAAATTTAGCCAGTCCGTCAGCAGGAGGCTGATGCTTTTTGGGCCGATAAGATAGCAGAGATTATGAAGGATCAGTTTGGAATAAAACCCAAGGTCAATACTTATTCTTATCGGACTCCATACCCTTCCTGCATATGATTTAATTCCTCTCCCAAATCGGTACAAGGTACCAGATTTCACTAAATTCTCTAGGGCAAGATGATATATCAACAATAGGAACATGTCAATCGCTTCATTATTCAATGTGGAGAGGCAGCTAGTAGAGATGAATTAAGAGTTCGACTATTTTCATCATCTTTGTCTGGATCGGCACTTACATGGTTCATTTCATTACCACCAAATTCTATTATTACTTGGGTTGATCTAGAAAAATAATTTCATAAGTATTTCTTTGCTGGAATCCATGAAAAGAAGCTTACCGATTTAGTAAAATTAAGACAGCGTAATGATGAATCGGTGGAAAGCTTTGTGCAAAGGCTACGAGATGTAAAAAATAAGTGCTACAGTCTGGTGCTGGATGATCAGCAGCTTGCCGATCTGGCTTTCTAAGGTTTATTACCACATCTTAAAGACGGATATGCTTCTCAGGAGTTTGAAAGCCTCAGTCATCTTGTGCAAAGGATCTCTGATCAAGATACTAGGGTTTTTGAGCCTAAAAAGAATTGGAGTAAAAAAGTATCATTTGTTGAAGAAATAGGAGATTCTGATTTTGATGAAGAACCAGTTATCGGCTTAGCTGAGTGGGTTAAGAATAAAAAGCCGATATCTTGTCCCTTTGGTCAGAAAGAACCAGAAAAGTTTACCTTTGATATCACCAAGGCCGACAAGATATTTGATCTTCTGCTTCAAGAGGGCCAAATTAAGCTGTCACCTAATCATGTGATCCTATCGGCAGAAGAGTTGAAAAAGATCTTGTACTGCAAATGGCACAATACAACTTCACACAGTACGAATGAGTGCAAGGTGTTCAGGCAACAGTTACAATCGGCTATTGAATCTGGGAGAATTAAGTTTGGTACTTCCAAGGCCTAGAAGCCGATAAAAATTGATCAACACCCTTTTCCAGCAAATATGTTGGAGGCCAAAGGGAAGATCAAGGTATTGACGTCAGAAGCTGCTGAGAAGAACGCATCAGTAGATCCCCAACATCGGATAACTACCGATGATGCAAAAAGTAAGGGTTTGCTAGGAGAAAGCAGTAGTTCTAAAAACCCTCCTCGACCTGGCATTGTGATTACCCATCGAAGGCAGCAGGAGGATTGGCGTCAGCGTAAGGACCGATATCAACAACAGCAAGAAGAGAGACGTCGGGAAGAATGGTATTGGCATAAAAATCATTGGAGGTGCCAATTTTTCATCCATTGTTGGGAAGAAGGTATTAAATTGCCAACTGTTGAAAATTGCCCTGAGTGCAATGGTTATTATGGGGTCAATCGGTTAGAAAGGAGGTTTCAATCTGGTAATCAGGGTTTATTTATCAATGAGTCAATCAGAGGCAGAGCGTCAGTGCATGATCGGTTGGGGGGCAGACTTAGTGTACATGAAAGGCTTGGTAAACACGTTGGATATTTTCCAAGGGATCAAGAGGAGCTTGAGGAAATGGCAAACGCAAGAGTTCCCGATGAAGAAATATTCTATAGGGACCCTAATATACGCCGTATAGAATCAACTGGGACCTGTTATCAGCCAGTTTGGAAAACCAAGTTTCCTCGATGGTGCCCGGAGGGTCTGACAAAGACACAGAAAAGAAGGATGCAACGTGAGCATCAGGAGGATTTATACCAAGAGGAAAATTCCTCCAATGAGAGGTCCGGTCATCAGCAGTGGCAGGTAAAACACAAAAATAAGAGTCCATCGGTAGATGTTAATATGGTATTCATGTTGCCGATGGAGTTTTTGGCACTATCTAATAATGAGGACGAAGTTGTTCTCTCTGATCAAGTAGCTCAATTGACACTAGATCCAATGATGGCTATTTTTGAGAAACCTACTGATGACGAGAGACAGCATCTTAAAGCTTTGTTTGTGAAAGGCAGAGTTGATGGACAGCCTGTATCTAAGATACTTATCGACGGAGGGGCTGCGATTAATATTATGCCTTATGTGATGTATCGGAAACTTGGTAAGGGAGATCAAGACTTGACCAAAACCGATATGATGCTGAAGGATTTTGAAGGCAATGTGTCACTGGCTAAAGGGGCAGTATGCGTTGAATTGACCATCGGCAGCAAAACCTTGTCGACGGCGTTCTTTGTTATTAATGGCAAGTGTGCATATAATCTGCTTCTAGGGAGGGATTGGATTCATGCTAATTGTTGTGTTCCTTCTACAATGCATCAATGCCTCGTACAGTGGATTGGGGATAAGATTGAGGTTGTTCCTGGTGATTCTTCTTATATCATCGCATCGGTAGAATCGGATACTTATGAGCGAACTAAATGCATATCAGGAGAAGTTTGAGAAAAAGAGTTCCTTAGAGTTGCTGATTATGAAATTCCACCAATCCAAGCAGTCGGTTCTGAAGAAGAGTTTTAATGGATAGGTTTGCCGATGATAGAAAATTAGGTCAAGGGTTCACATCGGTAGATGATTTAGTAGAAGTAGATATTGGTGATGGCGATAGGCCAAGACCTACTTTTATTAGTGCTAAGTTAGATTCCAAGTGTAAGCAGCAAATGACTGATTTGTTAAAAGAGTATAAAGATTATTTTGCTTGGGATTATACTGAGATGCCTGGATTAGACCGATCGATAGTTGAACATCGGTTACCTATCAAATCTGGATTTCGGCCACATCAGCAGCCAGCGCACCGATGCAACCCTAATATACTTCCTGACATTAAGGCCGAAATAACTAAATTAATTGAGGCGAAGTTTATTCAGCAGTGTCGATATGCAGAATGGATCTCTAATGTGGTTCCTGTTTATAAGAAAAAATGGAAAACTTCGTGTTTGTATTGATTTCAGGAATCTTAACAAAGCCACACCGATGGATGGCTATCCGATGCCGATTGCTGATTTGTTGATTGATGCTGCAGCCGGATATCAAATTATCAGTTTCATGGATGGTAATGCAGGTTACAATCAAATATTCATGGCTGAAGAAGATATTCCCAAGACTGCTTTCAGATGTCCAGGTCATGTAGGGTTATTTGAGTGGGTAGTCATGACGTTTGGTTTGAAAAATGCCGGCGCTACTTATCAAAGAGCTATGAACTTTATTTTTCATGAATACATCAGGCACATTAGTGGAGATCTACATTGATGACGTAGTGATTAAGTCTGAAGATATCACAAAACATCTAGCCGATTTACGAAAGATATTGGAGTGCACAAGGAAGCATGGATTGAAGATGAATCCTAATAAATGTGCATTTAGGTGTATCGGCAGGTCAATTTTTGGGTTTTATGGTGCATCAACGGGGCATCAAAATCAGTAGGAAGTCTATTGATGCAATTAACAAGGTGATTGCTCCTGCCAATAAAACTGAATTACAATCTTTGATCGGTAAGATTAATTTCATTAGAAGATTCATATCTAATCTGTCGGGAAGGATCAAGGCTTTCAGTCCATTACTTAAATTGAAGGCCGATCAGGAATTTGTATAGGGAGCTGAGCAGCAGTTAGCCCTGGATGAAATTAAGAAATATTTAACAAATCCTCCAGTGCTTGTTCCACCTCAACACAGGAAACCTTTCAGGTTGTATTTGTCAACTGATGATACCGTTATCGGTTCAGCTCTTATTCAAGAATTTGAAGGGAAAGAACGTGTTATTTATTATTTGAGCAGAAGATTAGTGGATGCTGAGACAAGGTATTCGGCCATTGAAAAATTATGTCTGTGTTTATACTTTTCTTATGTCAAATTAAGACATTATTTGTTATCTACCGAATGTACGGTCATATGCAAAGACGACGTAGTCAAGTATATGCTGTCGATGCCGATATTAAGTGGTAGAATCAGGCAAGTGGATTTTAGTATTATCAGAATTTGAACTACGTTACGAATCGACTAAGGCAGTTAAGGGGCATGTTATGGCTGATTTTGTCACTCAGCATTGTAATACAGTGGACTCTCTAGAGGTTGCTCCTTGGACACTTTTCTTCGATAGGTCCACATGTGGTGAAGGAGCAGGTATCGGTATTGTGTTGATTTCACCTCAAGGAAGGAAGTATGAGTTTTCATTGCTGATTGTTGCTACGTCGACAAACAATCAGGCTGAATACCAAGCCTTGATGAAAGGGTTAGAATTGCTAAAGGAGATACGTGCCGATGCTGTTGAAATCTTTGGTGATTCTATGCTAGTTATAAATCAATTGGCTAGGATCTATGAATGCCGAAGTAAAGTTTTAATTTCGTATTATGAAAGATGTTTGCAATTGTTGAAAGGGTTTAGAGATTTTCGTCTTGAACATATTTCTCGACTGCATAATGAAGAGGCTAATCGACTAGCTCAGCATGCTTCAGGGTATCAGCCTATTCAGGAAGTGCTAACGTCGGCGGTCGATACCGATGACTGGAGAAAGGAGATTGTCGATTATTTAAAGGATCCATATAACAAGGTTGAAAGACGTATAAGGTTTCAAGCTACCAAGTATGTGCTCCTCGATGATGAATTATATTATCGAACTATAGATGGAGTTTTACTCAGATGTGTTAGCAGTGATGAATCGAAAAGCTTGATGAGTAAAATTCATGAAGGAGTGTGTGGAGCGCATCAATCGGCTTTTCAAGATGAAGTGGATGATCAGAAGGAATGGATATTATTGGTCAACTATTCTTGAAGATTGTTTTAAGTATTTTAAAGGATGTCAAGGGTGTCAAAAGTTTGGTAATATTCAAAGAGCGCCTGCATCGGCTATGAACCCTATAATTAAACCTTGGCCGTTCCTGGGGATGGGCTATCGATCTCATCGGTCAGATTTATCCGCCATCGAGCAAAGGACATAAATTTATTCTGGTTGCTACCGATTATTTCACAAAATGGGTTGAGGCAATTCCTTTAAAAAAGGTGACGTCGGCTAATATGATCGATTTTGTGAAGGAGCATATTGTTTACCGATTTGGTATTCCTCAAACTATCACTACCGATCAGGGTACTATATTTACATCGGGAGAATTTGATGAGTTTGCTGTAGGTATGGGAATTAAAGTTTTAAATTCTTCTCCATATTATGCTCAAGCTAATGGTCAGGCTGAGGCTTCTAACAAAGAGATCATCAAACTCATTAAGCGCAAAATTAAAGAAAATCCTAAGAGGTGGCATACAGTATTAAATGAAGCCTTGTGGTCATATCAGGATGTCATGTCATGGTGCAACCAAAGTAACGCCTTATCAGTTAGTATATGGACACGACGCAGTATTACCTTGGGAAATTAAAATTAGCTCTAGGCAAATACGTTCTCAAAATCAGCTGACAGCCGATGATTATAATACTCTTATGAAGGATGAGTTGGAAGATGTGGCGGGTCATCGGTTAAGGGCTTTAGTTAGCATCGAAGAAAATAAGAAAAGAGTAGCCAGATGGTATGACAAGAAGGTGAAGGTAAAGGAGTTTGCTGATGGAGATCTGGTCTGGAAATTGATTTTACCGATTGGGACTAAAAGTTCAAAGTTTGGAAAGTGGTCTCCTAATTGGGAAGGTCCATATTGGATAAATCAGTCTGTTCCTGGTAATGCATATATTCTAGAAACCCTCGAAGGGGTCGTGTTTCCCAGAGCATCAAATGGAAAATATTTAAAGAAATATTACCCTAGTATCTGGATGGATGCATAAAAGTAGTAAGTGCCGATAACAGTCCTATCGGCTAGAATTATACAAGGATGTCAATGTCTCATAAAGTGCCGATGCAATAGACAAGATTTATAAGTTTAACAAGGATTGGATGGCCAATATCGCACGCAGGCAAATCTGGTCGGCTTCCTTCATTTCTTTGATGTCTTCATCGGTAGCACCCTCCATAGGCTTGAGTTTTTTCTTCATGGCCAAGGCTTTGCGAGCCTGGGTGTCTCTTTCTTGCTGAAGGGCCTTGATGGCATTGGGTAGCTGGCTTTCTTCTTGTTGAGCATGAGTTAAGGCTGCCTCAACTTCTTTCAATTCGGCCAATAGAGCCATCTTCTTTGCCGATAAATCTAAGATTTTCTGCTTAAGTTCAGCGCCCGAAGTCTGCAAGTTGCCGATGCCCTTGTGCTTCTCATCGGCAATTTGTTTCAGTTGTAGCATCTCTTCTTTGAGTTGAGCCTGAGCTGCTCTATCGGTAATGCGTTGAGCAGCCCGTTGATATTACAGTTGGCGGCTTTCTAAATGGGCTACTGAGAAGAGTACTTCTTCAACATCGGCAGGGACCTGGCCACGGATTGTTTTGAAAATTGCCTTTGCGGGGTCCAAGTCATCTACCAGTTGGGCGGTATCCTGCTATAACAAGTTCAGGAGAGCTTCCAGCTTGGACTTAGTTTCTACCGATATTGTTCCCAGTGCAAGGGAAGAACTTATTTCCTCTCCATCATCGTTAGAAATGTTAATGGCAAAGGAAAATAGGCTATTTGGGGAGTCTTGTTCCTGAGGAAAAGACAAAGAGATCAGTTAAGGATAAGTATGAATATTATAAATCGACTAGGTCAATCGGCTTACCTATTTCAAGGCAATTTCCTGTACTTGACTGGAGGAAGCAGCCTAGAGTATGCCGTGTGGAGGATCGGCTGAGCTTGCTGATGGGATATCCTCTATGACCTCATCGGTGGTTGGCTCTTGGGGTATGATGATTGATGGCATGTCCTGTACAGGAGGATTAACTGCTTGCTTAGTTGCATCGACTGATTCTAGGTGAATTGCAGACATTGGGGCAGATGTGGGGATCGGCATGGACTTCTGTCATTTTGGCTGTGCCTCGGCATCTGTTAGGGCTTTGCGCTTTGCTTGGGCATCGGCAACGGTTGGCTGGGGGGCATCGGCACTTGTTGGTTGTGAAGCTTGGACATCTGGTACGCTTGCCGATGTACCCATTTGTTGCTGCAAAACAAGTGTAAGGTATGATATTTAACTAGATAAAATGTGAAATCAAAGGGATACCTCTGAAGGTTTGTCAGAAGAAGTGGTGCTTGATATCGGAGGAATTGCCGATGATGATCCAGCAACGGCTCTTACACCCTGATGATTAATGTTAATACAGTTTGTGATCGGCATGAGTAGAAGTAAACAGGGTTGTTACCTTGAATGCCTTGACCAAGGTTGTAGCAGCAGCCAATGGAGTGGCCCTAGCTATAGCCAATTTGGACTTGGAGGTGATGGTATTAGCACGGGTCTTCTGGTGAGTCAAAGCAGCTAAGGTGGGGGCGTTGTAGCCGATCGGTGATATCGGGGAGACAGGCCGAAGATCGAAGGGTTTTCCACTTTTGCTCATAGATGGTGCTGGGTTGTTAACCTATCATGAGAAAATTAGTTACCGATATATGAAAGGAAAAAGCAGAAGGGAGTTAAAAGAAACTTACTACGTCATCAGGGATGGCGTATTCAGGGTCGATCATGTGCCGATATGTGTGAGCAGATGTTGCAAACAGTTGTTCCCTCCACTCTCGCCACCATTGCTTATATGATTCGGTGATGAAAGATACTGGTGTCCAGATGGATAGATCGACATCTGTAGTATCAGCATCGGGGGAGAGTTGCACTACCCTGCTCCAATCTATTCCGCAGGTGATTGTTTCTCTGGGTTTGATCACATCAGCAAAACAAAGTTTGATTGCCAGTTGCCCAAAAGCCAATTGACGGGATACTGCCGATGGATTGTAAAACTCATACGTGATATTAGTGTTTTTCCTGCTACCAAATGTGTTTACTGGGATTGCCCTAGGAGTAATGATGGCCATCATGAGTTCATTATCCTGATTCAGAGTGTCATCGGCAAAGTTGAAAAGAAGGGGGAATCTATTTTCTTCGTCAATATAAGGTACCCAGGCCCTATGATCACGAGAAAGACCATTGTAGAAGCTTTGGAAGAATCTGCCGATCTGGTCTTCATTGGCCTCTGTTCCAGGGAGGACAATTATGGCTTCACCAAAATTGAGGGGTGAGCGTGTTGCCGATTCCTCATCCCCAAGTACATGGTCTTCAGCAATTTCTCATGGGAATTGTTGGGCAAAGAAGTCCCATTGCAAACGTTTGTGCATATGGGTATTCAGCCACATGTTGATAAACCACCATGGGCCTCCTAAGTTGCCGATGGGTTCGCCAAGCAAAAGTTTTTGAGACACTTGATGAAGAAGATGATAAGTGGAGCTCAGAAGGTATCGGCCAAGAGGGAACCTTACACCATTGGCCAAGAGTTCAGCCGCGGGGAGGAAGGCGTTGGTTGGTCCTACTGATCGACCACAAAAGATAAATTTTTCTAACCACATATTCAAGAATGTGACATGTTTCCTCTGGTTAACTGTCCCGATCTTCTGGCATTCTTGAATGTATCCTGTCCAACCGTCGATGTTGTGGGTATTCACCCTATATTTAGATTTTCTACCATAGATGGAGCCTTCATTGGCAGTTGAAATATCCAAGCCAGTGAGCATGTAGACATCGGCAAGTGTGGGAGTAGCTGGGCCATGTCCAAACATGAAAGTGTTTGTTGTGTCTGACCAGAAGTAAGCAGCTGCAATCATCATTGACTCATTCTTTTGCATATCGGCAATAGATAGCCTAATGCATTGGTCTAGCTTCCGTTCTATTTTTCCACCCTTTGGTGGTTTTGGACCAAGATCGGAATGTATCTTTCCATAAATTCAGAGAGAAATTTTGGGCTCTAAAGGGGATTCTGTTAACCTCTGCATTAATCAGATCAGTTGGATCTGGGTTGCCCATTGGTCCTAGGCATTGGACATGTGGCTGATCGGTTGGAATAACTAATTTGTTGCGCAGTTCCTAAGTTTAGAGGATCCAGAGAACAAAAGAAAAGAAAAATTACCAACTGTATGAACTCGCAAAGACCAGAGGAATCGAGATAAAAGGTAACGGAAGTGGAACGAACCGTAGGGACGTCGAAGTTGATTGCCATTGTCTTGAGGTAGATGGGGGCACGAGCCGGAGACTCGAGGTTGACGCTGGAGAAGAGTTTTTGTTGGTTGAGGTCACGCAGTTGTTCGTCGGAGTCACCGCCGGAAAGAGAAAATGTCAAAGATTGAAAGTCTGAGGGTAGAAGACGAGCGTTCCGGAGAAATCTATTTATAAGCCGCTTGGAGTAGGGGTATTTTGGACTTATCTCTATGCCGCGCGCATGTAGATCGAGGTGCTTTAGATGGATATGGTAACTGTTCGCACGATGATCAGGGGATTATACAGATGAGTTGATGGCAAGTAATCATGACTTGGAAGAGATATCGGTACAGGATATTTTAATTCTGAAAGTGGCGGTATTATTATGTTAGGATCTTGCCGATGGATTATTGTTTCGGTATCTTAACCATAATCAAGACAAGAGTGGTTGGCAATTGTGCGATATTTATTAAGGTGCGTGAATCAGGATTAGATTTGATTAGATTTGATAACAGATCAAGTTTTGGCTTGAAGGATGAGTTACGGTAATTGGGCGAATGCAAACGTTATCTGGAGTAAATTTCGGAGCATTAATGGTTTTATACTCTGAAATTGGGGTGCATGTGTTGACACCATTTTTTGCAAGTGTCAAAATGATCAGAGTGGGCTAATCGCCAGGAGGAAAGTTACTGTATACACTGACAGCCGATGAAAATCAGCTTATAAAGATGGTTGCCGATGAATGGTGGTGATCGATGGAGAGGTTGATTTAGACTCGGGCGTTGCCGATAAGGTTGGAAATGTTATTGTCGATGCCGATGAAGGAAGGCTTGAAGACTACTGCCGATGGAATAGGAAGTATGCCGATGGAGAGGAGGTCGGTGAGATTTCCATCGTAATCAAGGCGGACAGGGAAATAGATAGGAGTTGATTTCCTTTTCTATATTTGTTAGAGTATGATTCATGTAAGAGTCGCGTGTTTCCTTAGATATGGTCTTGGTGTCCTAGTTGTGTTTGGTTATATCTCTTTAGATTAGGGTATAAATATAGATTGAGGGGCAATGTAATAGATATATCAATCAATATCAAAACTAATTTTTACTACTATTTGCATCTACTTACTTTTCGGCGACTTCGTCAATTTGCATATTTTTCCTTTTTTACGAGTTCTCATTGATTCGGCGAGTTGCATAGCTTCAGTGCGACCTTCGGCGATTCTCGAGTTCCGTGTGAGTACCTCTTGGCCAGTGACTTCCGGGCGTATCGCTGTTGTCAGGACTAAAGTGCTCGTATCTTCATCCTTGTCGATTAACAGGTTAAATCGACTGGCACGCTTTGGATATCGATTCGGGTATTAGCCCTTTGTGTTTGCAGATCCACTTTTGCATCAACAAGGCCTAAAACAACTCAAGTTTGAGTCTGTCTCGGCCTTCAGGACCAGTCTGCCTTAAACTGGTCACCTAGGATGCATCCGAACTCTATTTTTAACGATCCACATATGGTTGGAAATCTAATTTGATAAAGAAGCCAATCCAAGTGATCTCATATCAAAAGACCTTCGGAATCAACAGAAATTATCGAAACAAGTCAGCGTCCAGAATCTGTCAGCGTGCTACGACACCATCTTTTGGTCCATTAGACCGTGTATCGTGTTTGAGCCCATTAGGGGGCGCGTCCAGGGGGTTGATGCCCAAGACTCTATAAATAGCAGCCGTCGCTCTCCTTAGGGTTAGGGTTTTGTTTAGTTCTTGATTTCCTCATGAAACAAACATCGTTTTGCTGCAACTGTGCCGCCAAGGCTGCTTGCTGTGAACCAGGGCCCCTAGTTCTTAATTTTGTTCGCCTGTGGCGATTAGTCATTTCGAATAAAGACTTGAACTCCTTGTTATCATAAGCCTCATATTTATTTGCAATTTCTGATTACGTTCAGTCCTGTTCTTGCTTATGTTCTCGATTCGCTTGTAGGAAAGCTTTCTTGGTGAGGTCAATCACGTTCGCGTGGTTGATAACCAACGAAGCAGTGGTGTAACGGGTGCGGGGGTCCGAATCAGTCTTGGTTCGAAGCCTAGATTGTGAACATCGAGTCTCTACCAATCGACGCTATCGTACCTTTCGAAAGATCGGGTCTAATCTATATCACTTGTGACCAAGAGTTTGATGGCAGGCATAGGCTTGACAAGCATGGGTGACGATCGGTGTGGTGTAGGTGCAAATTTTCCCTTACGGACATATGGCCCCATGTGCATTACGGTTGGATGCATATAGACACATGTGGTTTTCCTGCGTTGGAAGTGCATCTAGGAGTTCAAAGCCAGACACCAAACAGCGCTGGCAGGGCATAGGTACGTGCCAGGAGAGGGTCCCTATACCAACCTCACAAACCAGTAGTTCATCCGGTTGGCATCGACACGGGTGCCAACACCGGTGTATGTGTCTGACACACACCAGGCCCATGTCATTAGCACCAACGAGGTAGCCGTACCGAGTAGCGTACTCCCTGCGTCCTAAAATATCTATCACTTTCACTTCCCGAGAAATAACTTTAATAAAATATATATTACAAAATATTAATATTTATGATACATAATTAGTATCATTGGAAAGATCTTTGAATCTAGTTTTTTAATAAATTTATTTGGAGATACAAATGTTGTACGTATTTTCTACAAATCAAGTTAAATTTATGGCACGAAAACCGAAAACGACAAATAATATGGCACAGATGGAGTAGACGGGAGATAGGAAGGCGTGATGACCTTGGTCAAACAACAGGGCACATGTACAGGAGAACTCCATTCCAAACACATAGCACATGATTACGATTTGCCAATACTAATAGAGCGATTCTTTATTGGATTCATAGGGTCTTGTTAGGCTTTTGCTACGGTCGTAGCCATTGAATCACTCCACATGATTCAAGTTGGGTGTGTTGGCTAGTATGCCTGGAAGGTGTTTGAGTGGATTGCTACCATGGAGGCATCGCTGCAGAATCCAGCTATCCCTACACTGCTGCTACAGGTGTCTCCTGTCTCCCTTATCTCTCTATCTCCTTTGGAAAGCTACCTCCCTTATCTCTTGTAACTGTAGTGTGTATATATACACATACGAGGGGGTCCATCATTAGGCTAGAGAATGGTTCAACCCCCTCACTTATCAGCTCGGAGAGGAAACCTACACATAGGAGGAGGTCTAGCACCTAGCTGGAGAGGGGGCCCAAGCCCCCTCCTCATTCCCCTATCCTCCCACCTGCCCGGTGTGTAGCCCATGGAGGCTCTACAGTTTTTTGGCCACCGATGAAGAGTAATTAGGGCCTGTTTAGATTAAAAAAATTACGTAGTATTCGTCACATCGAATCTTGTGGCGTATGCATGGAGTACTAAATGTAGACGAAAAAAAACTAATTGCACAGTTGGGTGAGAAATCGCTGAGACGAAACTTTTGAACCTAATTAGTCCATAATTAGACACAAATTGCCAAATACAAACGAAAGTGCTACACGTAGCTAAAATCCAAAATTTTTTAGATCTAAACGGGCCTTATAAAAGAGAGAGGGGCAGAGAAGAAGAGTAATCTCAAAGAAAGATAAAAAAAGCTAAAGTGAATGAGAATCCATGTCCAGCTTGCTTGCCTTTGTCAAGATAAAAACAACTAGAGTGAATGAGAATCCATGTCAAGCTTGCTTGCCTTCGCCCCTGCCTACCTAGCCTCAACGTCATAGACATACTCCCTCCGTCCTTAAAAAAGAGTCGCTATGGGAATTATGCTGGTCAAACTTTCTCAACTTTGATTATGTTTGTAGAAAATACGTGCAACATTTATATCTTCAAATAAGTTTATTATGAAAGTATATTCAATGATCTACCTAATGATATTAATTATGTACCATAACTATTAATATTTTATTAAATATATTTGGGCAAAGTTAAAAATTGTTGATTTTTTGGGAAGCTGAGAATGACTCTTTTTAGGGATAGAGGGAGTAGAGTTGGTTCAAGTCGACGAGGGTACCCCCACACCATCTATACTTTCAGCCAACAACCACCACATCATTGCCAACATGGTTGGTTAGATGTGATACCGAACAATGTCAAATGTGCAAGAGACCCAACTCAATCTATGCGAGAGGCCAAACATGATCACTCATGTTAAAGACCAAGGGTCATGAGGTAAGTGCATTCTCGCATATATATGTGTGTTGTGCTACCCAAAACGTGGACTATGCAAGCGGCCCAACACGATCACTCCTATTAAAGACCAAGAGTCATGAGTTATTAAGTTTTGTGTCCAGCAACACTGCCGAGTGTTGTGTATAATAACACATATTATCAGACACGCACAATATTATTATAATTTGCAATACAAACTTGAGTCTTCTTTTAACTTGTAGGGTCTTCTCTGGGCTTCGTTGTAGTTGAAAGACTCCACAAATCTAGATTAGGGAGCTTTTGTGTCAGTTAGAACAAATGACTTTTTTTTTGATAGAAGAACAAAGGACTTTTGATTATGCTGCACAGTTGGTTGCGTACTGTTTACAGGTGCATCTAAGGGAGGCACTACGGGCTCTTCCTCCTGCCCCACCCAACCCCCAACCCGGACCCTCAACACCACACATACTGAAGGCCAAAACTAAAAGGGAGAAATAATAAGATCAAGGAGAGAAGGTGGTGAACACGTTGTACATCAGTATTTGTCCAAGTTCGTTACATGCTGAGTGCAATGGATGAGATATTGAGCAAGTGTAATGGATTTGTACTTTTTTTCTTTAAAAAAGGTAATGTACAAACGTTGCACTAAAAATATGTGCTTCCAGGTAGGGTCGGAGTTTATATTGTAGAGTATTGGGTGATCCAAAATTAATTATCACCTCCAAAGTTTCACCCAAGTCTCACCTTTTTTTTGGTTAAACATCATAAGTATATCATAAAGTGCCACACCTCCTTCAATTTTCTCTAACTTTGTCGCTGGTTTTAGGTGGCTATGCAATTGACTCTGTTTACGGATATGTTCTAGGGTGGTTCTAGGAGTGCGAAGAATATATGTAATCCTCCCTGACTGAAAAGATGAATGACACTACTACACGTCACAACCACCTCTGGTCAAGAGTCTATAGAAATCAAGCATTTATAAATTGATTTCTAGTGGGTAACACCAACCTAGAAGCTACAAGCCACATAACTTTTTGTGCGAAATACGTGCTCTCATTCATATTCAAACCTAATACATTTTGTCGTGTGCGAGCCCACTACCACTACACATTGTCACTTATGATGAGTACATGATGCTATCTTTTTATATTAAAATAGTAGGGGTAAAATCACCGTTGGAGTCTGGAACGGGGTAGAAACACCAAATTTCGTAACTTATATGGGTCTTATATTCGATATTTTAGGCCCTAAACAATCTTAAATAGAAAAAATTAACTAAAAAGTTTTAGATCTCATTGAGAACTATAACTTTGACATAGAGCAATGCCGTCATTCATGGTTTGTTTGAAATTTTAATAATTTAAATTAAAAAAATCTGAGAACTTAATATATATATTTAGGGGCCTAAGCGATCTTAAACAAAAAGTCATCAACTATAAAATTATAGATACAACTTTGATACAATGTTCATCTTTATCTTAAAAGTTACAGTTTCTTTGTGGAGAACCCGTTTATAAAGGACAAGTCAAATTACAGACTGCTTCTAAAAGTCAATCTCTAGAGGCGTTTGGTGGTACTAACCGTCCTTAGAATGCCTCTTTTTCTAGGTCAGTCAGAAACACTAATTGCTCATAGAAATAGCATTTCAAGAGACGGTATGTAACACTAGCTACCCATAAAAGATAATTTATAGGGATTGTTTTTGTTCTAACTGTACCTGAAAATGATGACACCTCTAAAAATTGTTCATATATATGGCAGTGTATAGAATCACGATGGATTAATTTAATAAATCGTAGATAGTTGATGTTGTTATTGAAATGATCATGTCGCCTATTTTTTAGTAATTGAAATTTTGGTACTTCTATATCGATGATGTTGGTGGCCATGCATGCAATTAGCATGTGGAGCCACGTATACTTACGGAAGATGAACGTCATAGGGAAGGTGTAGGTGTGAGCCCCTCAAGTCCCCCAAGCTATCACCGTAAAGCAGTCCATGTGAATCCGTTCGTTCTTCGTTGTTACACCGTTGTGGGCTTGTGGCCATATCTATGAACTATGTCTATTCCAAAAAATAATATAATTTTAGATTAGACTAAATCAAACCTTTTGAAATTTGACTAGGTTTATTTATAGAAAATTAATATTAATAGTTATATCTCTAAATAGGCTTATTATTAAAATATATTCCATGATTAATCTTTGTGTTGACACCAAAATTTGGTTTGAAAGGAAAGGACCTCGAGGTCGGAATTTGTCAAGGAAAAGCCGAAATATTCAGCGAGATCGACTAACCAAATCGCCATCAAATAAATAAGATGACGTTATCGTTCCAAGAGAATGGGCCCAATTGGCAGAAATGGCAGGACTCAAAGCAAGAGATGCGTCGGGCTCCATAGAAAAGAAAGATTGAAGTCACGTTATCTTAAATTAGAAAGTTTTATTTTCTTTTCAAGTTTTCGTAACCGGTCATGTTCGACCAGGACTTGTAGTCAAGTATCGGGTATAAATATTGAACCCCGGCTGTTGTAATAGATATCACTCATCGATCAACCAAACAAGTACATTTACTTTTCGGCTCATGCCACCCCTTAGGAGTGGGAGTAGAGTAGATTTTGACGAGTTCTTTGGGCAAGCAGGGTTGCATCGGATGACCTGACCTCCGGCTTTTTTGTGAGTATCCGTTATGACTTATATTGTTACTTGTGAGGCTACAATAGACGACTGATCTCTTGCAAGTCGCGATATAAGTTAGTTATCGATCTATACTGTTATTTGTAAGGCTGCAACAGACGACTGATCTCTTACAAATCGCAGTATAGATTAGTTATCGATTCGTATCAACCTTTACAAGGCTGCAACAGACGACTGATCTCTTGTAAATGTTGGTTTTGATCAAAGTTATCGATATTGTATTAAATACTTTACTGTTTAATATAACATCACCAATTGCCCGATCTAGATTGAGATTTATTGGCCTTATTATTTTGATCTATCGTCTGCTGATTATTATCACAACTAAATTCAATTCTTGATGTTAGATCTTGTTTGATGACTAATCTATCTCGATCTTGATTGTATATGACGGGTGCTTGAAGTCGTGTTCTGTTAAGAGATAGATTCATTGATCGCTAGTATCCGGTATGACTCCGCTATCAACGCTGCATCAACCGACTCAATTTGTTGATATCGTGTCAGATTGGACATTGTCGGTTAATAGATCTATCTATTAAGAAGAGCACGACGTTAGCCACCCGCTATGTCTCCATCGGCTATTTAGCCGATGGCCTGAGCTTCCACGCGTATAACATGCCTTCATGATTCCTTTGCGATGTAAGTAGATCTATCGATTGCTGGTCTCTGATCTAGGGTCCTACTATCAATGTTGCATTAGACGACTCGACCTGTTGACGGTACAATAGATTGAGCCTAATTATTTATAGATTAATTTACATTCAACGGATGAGTGATTATATGCTATACGATAAGATCACCAGAATCGGTTGTTTTAGTCGATAGCCCTGTATGTCGAGGATGTACTGGCTATTTACATGCTTTTCCTTGTTCTTATCCTAGTTTAAAGCTAGTATTTTTCTCACATGTATGCTTACATGTCTACCCTTACATCTCTTGCATGTTTTCATGATCATCGGCTAAGTTAGATCCATGTAACTGAGTAAATAATAATCACTGATATGCTTATTTTGTTTATATTACATCATGAACATGCTGGATATCAACTCTTTAGTCGATAGCCTTATCTTGCTGGCCACTTGGCTGTACATTTGAAATTGTCTGGACAAATACCGGCATGTTTCGCCTTAAATTACTGATCAACGCTCTCGCCTTGTCAATTACAGGATCAAATTGACTGGCACAGCCTCGGTTACGACAATCCTGGTCCAGTGTCCACTCCTAAGCCCGAAGAGAGCTCGGGATCTACTCTACACGGTTTCTCTCGGCTTGCTTTGCGTGCGCGGCACCCAATGGCAGAGGACGACCCGTCGCTTTTTCGCCGTCCACAATTTGTATAATTATTACACAATATAAATATTAATACTTTTTGTTTTATATTTGGTTGAATTTGAAATTGATGATTGGTATTATTAAAAATCAAGGATTATATTTTTTTAGACGGAGGGAGTAGTCTTGTTACCCACTTTGGTTTGTGTAGGGGTAGCCGTTGGACGGCTTAGAGCATCTCCAAGAGTTTTATCACTCTCTAAATCATCACTTCAAGAGTCATTCGCATAAAAATTGGTTTTTGTATCTTTCTATTCTCCTGACACTTCTTCTATATCATGTTTGCCCTCTAGAGAGCATTCTTGTTTTTTTATATTATTTTTGGCTAGCGAAAAATCCTAGAATAGAAGATGGCTATATTTGAATAACCAAATAGAAAAGATGTTGAGGATATTTGTTCACAAAAATCTCTATTTCTAGTGATTAGGAACTTAGGAAGGATATAAAGCCTTTTGGAGTTGCTCTTAGATACCGGCCGATTGAGGCTAAAAAAATTATTAGCTGGACATTCTAATTTCTAGCGATATAAACACTTTGGAGGATTTCTCTCCCTGTGTTCCTAGGCACCAGATTGGATCCTTTCATATACGTTGAAGACGTGATGCAGTGCATTGGTGGCGTATCGTCCTTCATAAAAAAAATCAAGGAACTGATCTGATGCGGAGAGGGGCGCGGGTCACAACTAGGGATGAAAACAGATCAGATATGGACGGATATCACTGATATTATATTTGTTTTCATATTTCTGTCCGGATTCGGATTCGAATACGGATAGTGTCAACTATGCCGGATATGATACGATTGGATATCGACATCATAAATATGTGATTTGAGTATTCGGATACGGATACGGTATCGGATGTTGGATATCTAGACTTAGATACGGACAGATCTCAACCCCTCTAAACGGATTCGGTTTCGAATACGGTCGGAAAATATCCGTATCATTTTCATCCCTAGTCAACTCACGAGAATGAATTGATTGGTTTGGCAAATGCGAGTTAAGTCTTCCTCGTTTTCCTTGAAGCATGCACTATGCACTGTATTTTTGGAAAGATATATGGTCATTCCTTTTTTTTGTTGCGATTAGCTGGAATGCAAAGTACTAGGAGTTGAATAGTATCAATTCATTCTTTTGTACTATCCAAAAAATCAATCCTGGTTTTAGGCAATCAGTATAATTAATCCATGCTGTATCACTGAGATGGCTGTCCACCAGCAGTTCAGTAGGTCAGCCGGTTCTCCGTATATTTTTTTAAATTACACGGAATAAACGCAGACAGCCCACAATACGCACGCACACTCATCCCTGAACATACGTACGCAAATCCTATCTCTATGAGCACCTCCGAAGAACTGAGCTGGCAAATCTTGATATTCATAAAGTCAACACTGGCGTCTCATCGTCGATGACGACGTCGCCGACCATTGAAATGCAGGTCTCCCTTGGGTGCCCAGCCATGTTACTGTTCATCATCACTTCTTGCCGCCGCCACCACGGCTCCTGCCCGCCAAGCCCTAGCTCGCTCTCGCGTTCCTCAATCTCTGTGGCAGAACCATCTAATCTAATGCTTCACAGAAGTGCTCGTCTTCCATTAGACACTAAGCACCCTAAGAAAGAACACTAAATTACTCGGTTTTGTCGGGCACACCACAGAGGAGAACCCGAAAATCCATATTTTTTCCTCAGGATCACAAATGAGAGAATAAAGCTTATATCATTCTTAGCCAGTTCTTACATCACTTTACATGTACATCAGAGTATAACATTTATTATTATAATAGCGGAATGTAATCATATTATCAGAGTTATAAATAATTTAATTAAATAGCGGAATATAAGTATGTGATCAGAGTTACAGTGGAAATAAACATCTATTAACGACATGATGAAGTATTGATATATAAACTACGACAACAGATTATTAAACTTTCATTTATAAAAGTATTTGGTGAGAGTTATAAATAACAACTACAATCGCAGCGTAAAGGAATTCTCGCTGAGCCCATCAGGAGGAGTCCACACACAAGGGTCAGCTCTAGCATCCACCTGTCCCCTGCAACAGGGAGAATAAAACCCTGAGTACTCAATTATACTCAGCAAGACTTATCCAACAGGAGAAAAAAAAGACTCCAAGAATATGCAAGGCTATTTGGTTTGTGGGTTGCATTTGCAGAAAGCATTACTAAGCGTGCGTCCTTATATTTGATTTTTAATAATAGCCGCATTGGTTCAGTAACTAACCATTCTATGTAAGCACCTGTGCTACTTTCAAGCAGGTGGTAAGCAATCAGATTTCCTTTATCCATCTTTCATCTTCAGTTCTTACTAAGATGCTAAACCGCAGACAAGCCGTACCGGATCGCCCGGCGATTCGCAAATCAATGCCCCTAGCTGGGTACCCCGAAAACACATGCCCCGCTTGTACCCCAGGTACAAACAGGACCAACCCATCACTCTCCTGTCCCGGATGTCCAGGTCCCTGCTCAAACTAGGACTCCAAGCCACCGCCCCTGAGTCCCGGACTCAGTGCGGTGCAAGGACCTCCTCCACCAAAAAGAAACCCTAACAGTCGGTCCGAAAAGAGCCGGATCCACAACAAGAGAGTAACAAGTCTTCCAAGCGCCCATACACAAGTATGTGCTCAGGATAATAAGTCTGTGACCTGCCTAGAGTCTTATGCAACGAACGGTCCTTAATCGACCGGACAGGAAAAGTAGTGTAACCAAGCCATGCCCCGCATCCACGGCGACACAACCTCTTACACCCACCAATACCAAACTATATCCCTGCCCGGTCACCATTTTCCTTTCCACCACTTATATTTTCCAAGTGATAATATTCCAGTCATATATTTCCTATATCTCACGAGTGACAGGCAATCACTCGACTTCTACCGGAATCCTATAGCATAGCATTCTACACGATCCTGTCATACTAGTAAGACTCATAGGATAAAGATATATATATGCAAGTGGGTTTCATTCAACTCCTTAAAACTTAATGCACAAATATAATTTAAACCACAGAAAAGTAGGGGTTATGCACCGGGGCTTGCCTGGGTAATATATATTTAAAAGTTAGTATCTGCATCCTCAGATCATCCACACATCTGAATAGAAAACCCATGGCATAATCTCCTGGAGAGAATACCATTACACCATCTTCGGATTTCCAATCACCCTTCGATCGATCCGTTGATCCATTATCGTACCTATATGATATGCAAGACGATGCAATGCAAAGATGTAATTAATCGACTGCAATCGTGACTCGTAAAGTATGACGTACGCCTCTCAAGCCAACGAGCCAGTTCTAACGACGACCGTACTTAGCTACATATCCCTGTTGTCGAACAAGGCATTCTTTCCCAACAGTTGTTTTAGTTATACAAACCAACGTTGTTTCTTTATTCATTCTATCTGATTTACTATATTCGAAATATGCCATCATTGTCTATCTAGCAACTAATTATTCTGAAGCTACAAAAATTATAGTGAGTACCTATTATAGCTAGGAGCCTACTGTACAAATTTCAGATTCAACAATATTACCAATTTATCATGGAAATCCCTACAAGTTTATATTTTACAATATTAATTACCTTAAATTAATTATATAGCTCCTAAAAATGTTATCCAACTAGGTGAACAAATTATACTAGTAGGTAGATCATAATTTTTGGAGCCTAACAAAATTAGTTTCATAATTTTTGGACAGCTACATAAATTTATATTGATTTTATAAATTTATTCCCGAAACTAATTTAGCACCCGCTTTCGCAACTAAAGGGCCAGCAGTCCTAAAACCGATCCAGCGGCTAGAGTAGCCCAGGCGCTGGCAGGGACTGGCCAGCCCACCGGGCGATCGGCACCAGGCGGGGTGCGGTGGAAACGGCCCAGCCGCACGCGGCCCAGCCGGACGGCCAACAGCACATGGGCCCAACGAAAAAAGCTGGCCGCTGCCCAGCGAACCGGCCCACGCGGAAGCAGCTGCGCGAGGCCCAGCGTGGCGACATATGCCGGCCCAGCGTGGCGACATACGTCGGCCCAGCGTGGGGTGGCAACAGCAATTTTGCGACAAGGCCACCGATCTTCTAACAAATTAACCCGCAGTACAAAGTTACTATTTGTAAGAGTCACGTATTTCGCAATCCGAACCCTATATTAATTCGGTTCTTGGATTCTCACCCTTCTCTGCATCCACCAAAGCAGAGCAGACGTAAACACCGGCCGGTGGCGATCTGGTGCTGCGACGGAGGTGCTTCGGCGGGAATGGCCACGCGGCGGTACAGCGCTCTCGCGCGGTGGCCGGTGACGACTGAAGGCGCAGCAACGCCGGACGTGGAGCGATGCGGGACCACGCCGCCCGGGCGCACGGCGCGGAAGGGGCGCTGCAGCGTGCAGCGATGGAGGTGAAATGACATTCGAGGACTGCGGCAGGGCGGCTCCGGTGACGGGAGGCAAACGGCGGTGGTCGGGACGGCGTCAAGGTGCAGCCATGGGGCTCGCGCGCGTGCTCGCGAGAGCCGACAACGGACGGCAGCGAGGCGGGGTGCTGCACGCGGAGGAGAGGAAAGGAGAGGTGCCGGTGCACGTGGTCAGGGCAGCGGCGCGGCACTAGCGTGCGACACCGAGGAGCAGCGGCGTGTGGAGGAGGAGGGCGCGGGACCACGCGGCTCGACGCGCACGCAAGGAGAAAGGAGAACGACGATGGACGAGCAGGGAGCAGCGTGCCGAGGGCGCCACGGCGGTTGCGCTGCGGAGCGGGGCAGCACGGGGGCCGAGAGCTCGGGCGCACACGGCGGCGCGGAGCACTACAACAGGACCCGGCAGGAGCAGCGCCATGGCCAATCTCCGGCGCGTACCGAGGGGCAGCAGCCAGGCGAGTGCGGTGAGAACCAGTGGGGGTCACAGACCTTGAAGCGGCGGCCATGGCGGGCATTGCTGGACCAGCGCGGAAGAGGCGCGTGGAGCAGTGAAGCAGAGCTGTGGGCACGAGCGCGGCCAAAGAGCAGCGGCCCAGCGTGGCTCCCCAGCTCCGGCGGATGCTCACGCTTGCGGTAGCGGCTGTGGAAGCGGATACAATGGCTACCGGCGTACTGGAACTGAGACGCCTCCACGGCTGCAGAAAAAGAAAGGGAGGAGGAAACGTACAACGCACGCCCGAGGACGGACGGAGACAAGAAAGGACGAGGCAGGGCCGTAGCTGATGGCGTGGCGTTTGCGCGATGCGTTGTGAGACACGACACGGCCAGCAGCAAAAGAAGACGAAAGGAGGAAACAGTTGAAGTTCGGCCGAGCTTGACTGGCATACAAGCGACAGCAGCAGCAGCAAGTTGACCTCGGCACATAAACAACAGACAGCGACAAGCAAGGACGATAAGACTGGCCACAACGTTGCCGGTGCTGAAAAATCATCTCCGTACGCTAGCTCATATCGATGCTAGAAACCACAAATGGATACAGTGCGAGCATCGATGCTTTACTGTATATGGGACCCAAATGTTCAGAGTTGTCAGCGTGCTGCTCAGTGTGGGGAAGAGGAAGAGTGTGCTGGTTGAAACGAACGGCCGATGCAAAAATATTTTTTTAATCCTCAGCATCGAGGAACCAACATGACCCGGGGGTAGAACTTTTTTTTTTAATTTCGTAACAAAAATTGTTTTCATGCTCCATCCAACAGAACAAGCCATTCACTATTATTACTCGCTAGAATCGCTAGCGGATATTTAAAACATAATTTAAATTTTTTAAAATCCAACAGAATTGTTTCGGTAAATTTTATTAGGCCTAAAACGCGGTGCTAAATGCGATAGTAGCACCGGGGTGTTACAATCTCCTCCGTACTTCCTTCGAAGTAAAGCCCGCCGTAACAACCTGGTATCAGAGACCATAGTGACATCCGGGGACTCGTCGGCGACGGTCCCTCCTCCCTCCGCTGTTCATATATATATATATATATATGGGTTGGTTTGGAGCCTGAAGCAACTTTGCCTGCCTGTACCCTGCCTGTGCCATGTTTGATTCGTGTCCTGGTTAGCTGCCTGTGCCAGGCAAGTAGATCCTCCGCAGGCCATCAAAATTAAGCGCCTGGTGCCTGCACGGAAGTTGCCTGGGCTAATAATGTTCATTTGGTCGACTACCTACTATCTTAATTAATGACCATTATTTCTATGTAAAAGTTTTGTTACCTTATTTATCCTTTGGGTAAACATAACAGAACCTTTTACTAGAAATATATTTCCTATTTACTCTTATTAAACTTGATTATCTATTAAACACGTGACAACAATTTACTAAATTATATATTTTGGTTAATCAGATTATAAAAATGCATGTTAATTATACAAAGATAAATAAAAACACACATTAATCTAAGCATATTATAAATTAAGAAAATTCACTTATCTATTTTTATTTTGTCACCGTATGTTTATTTGTATATATTTTAGATATTATTAATTAAGAAAACACATGATTTCTATTCATTAGCTTTCTCAGGACGGGCTTCTAACCAAATGAATAACTCTCGGCTTGTCTCGCCAGGCAGAATCTTTCAGAATTCCAGACAACTCTCAGGCAACACTTTTCTCCAGGCAATTTATCCAGTCTTCCAACTAAACAGGCCATAAGTGCGCCTCCAATTCTCTTCCACTAACAACGTACAACAAAATCATCTCAATCTCAGACTTGCAAATACAATCTCTGACCCAGGCAATCATTACCACAAGCGCCTAGGTAGCCATGAGAACCAGGCTCCTTGTTGTTATGGCTGCTACACCATCTTTATAGCCGCGACGCCCGCCATGGCAAGGGCAAGGGGTCGATGGTCTCCCAATCCGTCCCCCACACAGATAGAGACAGGACTCCGAGGTAGATTTTATCAACCGATAGTGAACATCAACGATCCGCACGTTCAGGAGGTCGGCAGGTGAGCGGTGTCGAAGCAAGTCAACAAGGCGAACGACGGGCTAAGATTCAATAGAGGTGAGCAGTCAATATTAGGTGATCGAGGGTTTCAACTATCTCTTGTACATAAAACTTTGTGGAGGCGGTCGTTTTAGATTTTTGGAGGCGGGCAAAGCAACCACCGCCAATCAAAAGGTCACGGTTAATGCATAGACCATAGAAGCCCGCCTTGGTTAATCAATATGAAAAAAAGAAAATCCCGTGGATAGGCCCACCGAGCCCAACCACGGGCTGCCGCCGCCGCTAGCTAGATCTGCAGCTCCATCGCTGGATCCGCAGCTCCGCCAGCACCCATCGCCGGATCCGCGCCAGCACCTAACGCTGGATCTACGCCGCCAGCACCCCGCGCCGGCCCCCATCGTCGGATCCATGTCCGCCAGCACCCGGCGCCGGTCCCCATCGTCGGATCCACGCCAGATCCGCCGCCGCCAGCGTCATGTTGAAGGAGATGGGTGTCGTTAGTTGTGGAGGAGATGGGGGCCATGCGCCATTGGAGGAGATGGCCGCCGTTGCCAAGCGCCACGGCTGCCATCGTCGGTCATGTGTGGCCTTAGCCGTCGGAGCGCGTGGTCTCTGTCTGTCGATGCGCGCGGACGCTCGCCTAGGTGCGCGGTGCCCCCACCAGGGCCTTTCGCCTGGGGGCGCGACCACCACCACCAGGAGAGAGTGGAGGGAAGGTTGGAGGGAGAGAGAGTGAAGGGAGGAAGAGAACGAGGGAGAGAGAGTGGAGGGAGACGGACACATCTGAGCGGAGAGGGAGAGAACGAGGGAGAGACCGAGAGAGATGGCTGCATCTGAGTGGGAGGGGGAGGGAGGGAGTCTGGATAAGTGAAAGCTAAACCCTAACTTTTCGTATATATATGATGAGCTTGATATCGGGCCGAGTATGGGCTGTTTGGGCCACTATTTTTGGTGATGGGCCATATAATGTGCCCGCCTTCGAAAATATATTTAAGACTGATGAAAGCTCTAGTTTGGTTTTGGTGAATTGATGAAACCCTAAGTGTTAACCTAGTTGATGGACATCATATTTAGATAAACCAATTAGGACTTTTGTGAAGAGTTTGGAAAGATGATGGCTAATGAGTTTGAAATGTCTATGATTGGAAAGTTAAGTTACTTCCTCCGTCTTCAAATCAAGCAATTGAAGAATGATATATTTGTGTAACACCCCAAAATTTACCTCTTTTGAAAATAGGTTTAAAATGGTTTATTTATGAATTTTGTGCTCATGACAATGTAGGAAATAGAACTTTTTGTTAAATTAGAATTCATCATAAGGTAGCAACATGTTTGAAGCATGCATGCCCTTGCATTTGATTTATTTGGGTTGAGTGGTTTTGATTGAAAAACTAAAATGGTTTAAATTGCTTTTGCAAATGAAATTAAAAGTGGCTTTGAAGTAAAAGAAAAGAAAGAAAAGAGAATTAGAAAATAAAAGAATTTAAAAAGGTGTAAAATTTATTTTTGGAGAACTTACCAAAATTTCTCATTTTTATTTGAATTGAAAAGTATATTGGAAATAATATTTGAACTTGATTTTATTCATAATCGAAATTGGTTTTGAAAAAGAAATAAAAAAGAAAAAATAGAAACTCTTTGCTCTCCCTCTCCCTCTCTTTCCCGCTGGTAGCCCAAGCCAGCCCATTGCTCCTCCCCATCCTTTTCTTTTCCCGCACGACCCGCTTTCTTTCGCTCGGCCTGCCTCTATTCCTCCGCGCGCTGTCGACGAAATATGGTCGGCAGTCTACCTAGGGGTATGCCCAAGGTAGTAGATTATCGACAGATAGATACGCAAGCTACAAACAAGATGGTGACGCAAGACAGACACGAGGTTTTATCCAGGTTTGGCCGCCGTGAAGGCAGTAATACCTACGTCATGCGTCTGATTGTATTGTTGTATGCCAATGAGAGATGTTTTTAGAGGGGTCCCCTGTCCGCCTTATATAGTCTGGGGGGCAGGGTTATAGATCTGGAAACTAATCCTAACCAGTTACAATTACCATAGGTGGCCGGATAAGGATTTCCTATTCTAACCGACCAGGATCTTGCTTGATCTCCAAGTCTATCTTGATTCCTTGCGCGGGACTCCGAGCAGATTGGCCAGGCCACGCATCGTCTTCTAGTGGGCCAGATCCCCTGGTCCGGGCTAGCCCAAGCCTAGCCGTAAGGGTATAGGGGTTAATACCCCCATAGCTAGTCCTCGAGCACCATGTATTATGTTACGACACTGCCGTTCGATCTTCTTCAACTAACGCGATCTGTCTTCATGTCATCTCCAACTGGCTGAAACATTGACCAAGCAAATGTGCCAGTATTCTGGTCAGCACAGAGAGCAGTAGACCATGATTATAGCTGAAGATTCTGGTTGTCCGAAGAATGCATGGTGCTCTAAAGAAAAAATAAAAAGATTCCTTTCCTGATCAAGTGTGCCCACTTGTATTTCTGAAAAGAAATATAAGGGACCCTTGTACAATAGTAGTTATGGCCAACATTCAGAGCGTAGGGGTCGATAAAATAAGCACATTCACTGCAAGGTAAAGTGTGCCCACTTAGTCCCCGAGCCTGGTAGTAGGCGACGTAGGCACGTGGTGCCAGGGTCTAAAAAGAATTCCCACTTATGTTGAGAATCCAATCGTCGTACAAGCGATACAAGATGCACCGACAGGTGCATCGTATCGATGTAGTACCCGAGCTTGCTAGGAAGGCGTGGTATCAGCCTTGTAGCAAGGTCTAAGTGAGAAAAAATAAATGCCTCTCAACTGTATGTGAGTATAAATCACATGTAGCCGAGGAGAGCGGTCTCCGAGCAATGTTCGGAGAGTGGTCGGGGCAGCCCCCGAGCACGAGAGTGGTCGGAACAGTCCCCGAGCATGATGGTGGTCTAGACAGTCCCCGAGCACAATGGTGGTCTGGGCAGTCCCCGAGCACGATGGTGGTCTAGACAGTCCCCGAGCACAGGGATAGTCGCGACAGTCCCCGAGCACAAGAAGTGTGGCAAAAAACCATATGTCACTTATACTATTTTTTATGTATTTATTTATTTACTTGTTCTGTCAAGTCCAATCTGACACGTCTGGTCAAAAAAGTAGATGGATATAGCACGTCATACTGCCTTTTTGTCTTGTCAAGCAAACAGTTGTGTGGTACCTATCAGTAGGTGCGTCAGCGTGGGCCCTCCCACACTGGCAACAAAGAGGTGCATATATTGGCATAGATCTCGAGGCTGTGAAAACAACCGTCTGCGGCACATGCGCACGTCTCCTAAGAATCTCGGGTAGACGAAACTGGCATAACTCTTGGGTTAAATACAGTATAGGATAGGTAAGTTACTTTTTACTGAACCCCATTGCCATTCGCAGCCGTAGCTTTCTTCTTCCTCTCGCCAACCCTAAGACCTCTAAAATCGCCACCAATCAATCCTCCGCCATTTCCTCGTTCATCATCAAGGCTAGATTCATGGCAAAAAGTGATGCGCAGAAGAAGGCTGGAGTCATGGCGAAGGAATGGTGGAAATCGAGAAGCAACAAGCAGACCATTGAAGACCTCATCACCATGGGGGTACTCCACAACAAGGAGCTCATAGGATGGCATGCGCCGGAGGGCGTGGGATACCCTGATCCACAACCAGGTGATATCGTGGTGTTCGAAGACTTCTTTAAGCGGGGATTTGGGGTTTCGGTACATCCTTTTCTTCAGGGGCTCTATCTTTACTATGAGATTGGGATTTGCAATCTACATCCCAACTCGATCCTCCTTGTCACCACTTTCATACATCTTTGTGAAGCATATGGTGGCTTCTAGCCCCATTTCGATTTTTTCCGCCATCTTTTCTGTCCGCGGAAGAAAGGAAGCGGCGGTTCGAAGATAGCCGAGGGTGTGTACCTCAACCTCCATGATGGCATGAAAGCCCAGTACCTGCACTACCCATGGAACACATCGCTAGACTGACTGGTACAAGAAATGGTTCTACATCTGTGAAGAGCCAAACATGATCACACTGTGCAACATGGGGTACATTTCGGAGAAGAGGACAAGCTGGTCAGAGAAGCCCGAGCACCTGGAACAGATTCTAGAAATATTTGGAATGATCCCGTGGAAAAAACTGGATGGTCCGAGCGTGGTCGGGAACTTCATCAGCCGACGAATCTAGCCCTACCAGAGGAGAGTACATCCTGGCTATGAATATCAAGGTAGCACGGACCCGTCAAGGACAAGGCAGGGGGCACTTGACAAAATCGAAGTCAAAGCCAGAATTAGAGAGCTATTTAACTTAGCTGATCCAAATTATGCCAGATTAAGCGACATCGAGCATGCTTTCAAGCTTGCCCGACCTCCTCCAAAGGTAACTCGTCTTGCCCTATACCCATAGTTTTATATTGTGGTAGGATAAGTGGAAACTTACTGTGTTCACCCATTTTTGTTACCTAGGTTAATGGTCAGGATAGAGCGACAGTGTTTGGGTCGCCACCCCCTAGAGTGGAGTGGCCACAAGGAGCTAGTCCCACCACCCAGACCAGTGTCGAGATTGAAGACGAGGACATCGACTGGGCGGTGCTCGGAGCTGGAGAGGAGGTAGCGGCCCTATCAACGAAATATGGTCGGCAGTCTACCTAGGGTATGCCCAAGGTAGTAGATTATCAGTAGACAGATGCACAAGCTACAAACAAGATGGTGACGCAAGGCAAACACAAGATTTTATCCAGGTTCGGCCGCCGTAAAGACGTAATACCTACGTCATGCGTCTGATTGTATTGCTGTATGTCAATGAGAGATATTTTTAGAGGGGTCCCCTACCCGCCTTATATAGTCCAGGGGGCAGGGTTATAGATCTGGAAACTAATCCTAGCCAGTTACAATTGCCATAGGTGGCCGGATAAGGATTCCTATTCTAACCGACTAGGATCTTGCTTGATCTCTAAATCTGTCTTGATTCCTTGCGCGGGATTCCAAACAGGTTGGCTAGGCCGTGCGTCATCTTCTAGTGGACCGGACCCCCTGATCCGGGCCAGCCCAAGCCTAGCCGTAAGGGTATAGGGGTTAATACCCCCACAGCTAGTCCTCGAGCACCATGTATTATGCTGCGACACGCCGTTCGATCTCCTTCGACTAATGCGATCCATCTTCATGTCATCTCCAACTGATTGAAACATTGACCAACCGAATGTGCCAGCATTCTGGTTAGAACAGAGAGCAGTAGACCACGATTATAGCCATAGATTTTGGTTGTTCGAAGAATGCATGGTGCTCTTAAAGAAAAAAGAAAAAGATTTCTTTCCTTATCAAGTGTGTCCCGCTTGTATTTCTGAAAAAAATGTAAGTGACCCTTGGACAATAGTAATTCTAGCAATCAGTCAAAGCGTAGGGGTCGATAAGATAAACACATTCACCACAAGGTGAAGTGTGCCCACTTAGTCCCCGAGCCTGGTAGTAGGTGACGTAGGCACATGGTGCCAGGGTCTAAAAAAGAATTTCCGCTAAAGTTAAGAATCCAATCATCGTACAAGCAATACGAGATGCACCGGCAGGTGCATCATACCGATGTAGTCCCCGAGCTTGCTGGAAGGCGAAGTATAAGTCTTGTAGCAAGGTCCAAATAAATGCCTCTTGACTGTATGTAAGTACAAATCACATGTAGCCGAGGAGAGCGGTCTCCGAGCAGTGGTCGGAACAATCCCCGAGCATGGTAGTGGTCGAAGTAGTCCCTGAGCACGGTAGTGGTTTGGACATTCCCCGAGCACGGTAGTGGTCTAGGCAGTCCCCGAGCACAGTAGTGGTCTGGGCAGTCCCCAAGTACGGTAGTGGTCTAGATAGTCCCCGAGCACAGTAGTGGTCTGGGTAGTCCCCGAGTATGGTAGTGGTCTAGACAGTCTCCGAGCACGGTAGTGGTCTGGATAGTCCCCGAGCACAGTAGTGGTCTAGGCAGTCCCCGAGTATGGTAGTGGTCTGGACAGTCCCCGAGCACAGTAGTGGTCTGGACCATCCCTGAGCACGAGACTTGCGGCGAAGAACCAAATGCCACTTGTACTATTATTTGGTGTATTTATTTATCTTCTTACTCTGTCCAGTCCAATCTGACACGTCTGGTCAAAAAAGTAGATGGGTATAACACGTCATACTGCCTTCTTGTCCTTTCAAGCAAATAGTCACTTGGCATCTATAAGGAGGTGCATCAGTGTGGGCCCTCTCACACTGGTAATGAAGAGGCGCATACACTGATAACGAAGAGGCGCATATATTGGCATAGATCTCGAGGTTGTGAAAACAACCATCTACGGCGCGTGCACACGTCTCCCAAGAATCTTGAGCAGACGAAATGGCAGAACTCTTGGTTAAATATAGTATAGAATTGGTAAGTTACTTTTTACCGAACCCCATTACCATTCGCCGCCATAGCCTTCTTCTTCCTCTTGCGAACCCTAATACCTCCGAAATCATCACCAATCACTCCTCCACCATATTCGCTTTCATCAGCAAGGCCGGATTCATGGCAAAAAGTGACACCCAAAAGAAAGCTGGAGTCATGGCGAAGGAGTGGTGGAAGTCAAGAAGCAACAAGCAAACCGTCGAAGACCTCGTCCTCATGGGAGTACTCGACAACAAGGAACTCGTAGGATGGCGCACACCGGAGGGCGAGGGGTACCCTGATCCATAACCAGGTGAGATTGTGGTTTTTAAAGATTTCTTCAAGCAGAGTTTTAGGGTTCCAGTGCACCCTTTCCTTCAGGGGCTCTGTCTGTATTATGAGATTGGGATTTGCAATCTGCATCCCAACTCGATTCTTCTTGTCTCCGCCTTCATTCATCTTTGCGAAGCATATGGCGGCTTCTAGCGCCATTTCGACTTCTTTCGCCATCTTTTCTATCTATGGAAGAAAGGAAGCGGTGGCTCAAAGATAGCCGGAGGTGTGTACCTCAACCTTCATGATGGGATGAAGGCCCTAGTACCTGCACTGCCCATGGAACATGTCGCTTGACTGACTGGTACAAGAAGTGGTTCTACATCTACGAAGAGCCAAACACGATCACACTGTGCAACATGGGGTTCATTCTGGAGAAGAGGACCAGCTGGTCAGAGAAGCCCGAGCACCTGTAATAGATCCTAGAACTACTTGGGATGATCCCATGGAAGAAACTGGATGGTTCGAGCATGGTCAGGAACTACATCAGCCGAAGGATCTAGCCCTGCCAGAGGAGGGTACATCTAGGCTACGAGTACCAAGGTAGCGCAGACCCAACAAGGACAAGGCAAGAGGCGCTTGACAAGATCAAAGTCAGAGCCTAGAATTGGAGAGCTATTTAACTTAGCTGATCCAAATTATGTCAGATTGAGCGACATCGAGCACGCTTTCAAGCTCGCTCGACCTCCCCCAAAGGTAAATCATCCTGCCTTGTACCCATAGTTTTATGTTGTAACAGAAACTTACTATGTTATCTCCTTTGTGTGTTCCTAGATTAATGGTCAGGATAGAGCAACAATGTTCATGTCTCCACCCCCTGGTGTAGAATGGCCGCAAGTTGTCGGCCCAACTACCTAGACCAGCACCAGGGATCGAAGACGTCGACTGGGCCATGCTTGGAGTTAGGGAGGAGGCAGTGACCAAAGCTGCTGGTAAGCGGCCGGCGGCTAGCAAGCGTCGTCAGGCGATCTTTACTCTATCGGACAATGACACAGAGGATGCAGACATCTTTTGACTCGTCCCTCGAAAGAGGAGTAGGCAACTGGAGTCGACGGAGCAAGGTGGCTCCTCCATGCCGGTGGGACCCACATCACCGACCACTCTAGTGCGGAGGACAAGCGGCGAAGGGGTCGAGCACCAAGCCTCGGCGTCAGTGCTAGATGTAGAGGGAGACCAGGTGTCACCCGCATAGCATGTGGAGCAAGCATGACCGAAGAGACGTGCCTTTGCCACATCATTCCACGCTTCCAACATGTAAGTATTTGTAACTTTGATGTAAGCTTGCAATTTTTATTGACTATGGTTGCCTTCTGAACTTATCTTGGATGTACTAGGTTGGCATCCACCGAAAATCTAGATCAACTAGCTGGGAGCAGCGTGGCTCCGGCAGCAATTGCAGAAAAGACTGCGCAACAGCCATCCATGGAGGTACCCATAGCAAAAAATCCATCGGAGCCTCAGCCCACCAGCTGTTAGACAATAGTCCCTGAGCAAGGGGTCGAGGGAAGAGCCGAGCTAAACACAAATGCTCCGAGCACCAACCCTGCAGGGGGCAATACCTTAGCACCAAGGGTAACAGGTCAGACCGAGGAGCAGCAGGACGAAGGCAAGAGCACAGAGCATGTTTGTCGATGCTGCAGCCCGTGGGAAGGCCATAGTGATCGCAGAAGCTACTAACTCTGGACTAGCACTGATACCCAAAGAAGAGGCCGAAGAGGATAAAGTAGAAGAGGTCCTAGGCCATCCATAGGACAGACAACAACATGTATATGTGTCGCACTGGTGGAACAACCAATGGGTTGTTCATGAGGAAATCCCAAAGGTCGAAGAGACCATAAAAGTTGAATGGGCGGTGAAATGACTAGTGACGGAAGTCCAGGTATGCTTTGCTTGACCACCTGATCTTGCCATCTAGTCATACTATCTTACTTAGCTTTTTGCATGTAGGACTTGATGAAGACCGCAAGGTACCACAAGAAATGCTTCGACCAGATTGAGGGGATCACAACAATCAATAAAGAACTGGCGACTAAAGTGGAACGCTTGTGCCACCAACTTGAAGCCGCCAACCATCAAAGGATGGAACAAGAGTCCCAGAACCAGAACTTAGTCGTCCAGCTCAGTAACAAAGAGTAGGAATTAACAAGTAAGTAGTCACTTTATCACAACGAGTGCATGACAAGTGTTGTTGCATTGCTGGTAGTAACATCTGTAGTGCAAGCTTAGAAGCCGAGGTGGTCCGTCTCCGAGAGGAGAATAGTCATGTAGTTGTAGAGTGTGATCGCCTGAAGGAGGACAATAGGAAACTAGCGCACGACCAGTTGCAGCTCTAGGACCACACGACCAAGATGAAAGAGGAACTGAAAAGTAAGTGTTCCAGACCCTTTTGCTCACTGTTGTTGCCCACCTTATCTTGTCGTGGTATGATGTTTTAATGTCTTGTGCGGTTTGTAGTTTTAAAAGTTAATGCCAAGAAGCATCTGGAGGCTATGATAAAAGATCGTGACGGCGGGAAGGTGCAGTGCCAAGAGATCTCCGAGGATCGGGACACATGGAAGAATCAGTGCCAGGAAGTGGCAACGAGCATTTTGCCGGTCCTCAACCTTATCGATCCAGCGCTTATAGAGGACGTGCCAAGGACGCACAGCTCGGACTGGTCGATAGATGCTGAAAGGCATGGGGATGGTTCCAAGAGTTCATGAAGGAGGCGGGTGAGTACACAGGCGCACATGTGCTAAGCATGGTGCGTGCTCACTACCCCTTGATCGATCTCAAACGCCTGGAGGCTAGATACCTGAAGGAGGTAGATCTAGACAAGGCTGAGGAGCTTCGAATGACCCAACTGGAATTGTCGGCAAAAATAATTAGCGACATTAACCTGTGTGGAGGCGGGACAGCACCTGTACAAGGTACGCCATCAACAAGTCAGCTGGAAGCGCCATCAGTTTTAAGCCAACTAGAGAAGCCTATGGTCTCGACCAGCCAGGCATCGGTAGGGCCATCTTCTTCAGCTCGACCAGTACAAGAGTCCCCGAGACTTGAGCATGATGCCAGGCCCAGCGAGCAGCAGGTGCCGCGTGACCCGACCAGCCAATAGTATAGGCTATAGCTATAGAAGAAGATGTAGTTGTGTTATTGTAAACTTGGACCTTTTCAGGCAAGCTTGTAATAACGTAATTGTATATCAGCATAAGCTTGTTTGTTTTGTAGAAAACGTATTTAAGCTTGGATCTCTTGTTGGTGTAACTAAGTGAGAACATGTTAGCGTTCTATTTAGTTGTACCAGTTTAGTCAACATGTCATCCTGATAGGTTTGTATGGCCTTGGTTTGTCCTATGGTCAGAGTGTGAGGAGCATAGCCTGTGCACACATAGACGCAGACAAGTCAAACCAGAGGGGACCTACCGATCACCCATAGCATAGAGAGCAGATCCCATGCACACATTGGGAGGAACTGAAGACAGGGCCTGCTCCAAAAACCTAGGAAGGAATGGTGGTCGGTTTTGACTGGTTGAGTTAGAATAACCATAGACTTCGAAGTGACACATTAGAGTGGTCGGAGAAATCGTAATAGCTTTATTGAATTAAATCGAAAGTACAAGAGGAGTACATATCTTAGTAGTTAAGCATAGAAACGCCTAAGCTTGTTGATGTGCCATGAATTGGGTACGTCCGTACCGTCTAGGTGAGCTAACCTATAAGACGTTGGCCGTGTGACTTCCTTGATCATGAAGGGCCCTTCCCATGGAGTTGCGAGTTTGTGGACACCAGCCTGATTCATCTTCCCCTTTAGGACTAGGTCCCCGACCATGAAGAACCGCTCTTTAACGTTCTTGTTGTAGTACCTGCGCAAAACAGCAAGGTATTTGGCTGTACGTACATAAGAATCAAGCCGCTTCTCTTCTGCACTATTCACTTCTAGCTCCCACGCTTCATTGGCCTTGTCTTCATCGAAGTTCTCTACCCGTGCTGATCTGAAGGCTATATCTGCTGGGAGCACTGCCTCAGCGCAATAAACCATAAAGTATGGTGATACGCCGATATTGCGACTGGGCTAGGTTCTGAGGCCCCAGACCACGGCTGGTAACTCTTTGAGCCATCTTCTAGGGGCCTTGTCATTTTCTCTATACATCCTCTTCTTAAGTGCATCCAAGATCATACCATTTGCCCGCTCGACCTGTCCATTAGCTCTAGGGCAAGCCACCGAGATGTATTTTACTACTATGCTCCTTTCATTGTAGAAGTCCCAAAAAGCGTTCCCGGTGAATTGAGTACCTAGATCAGTGATGATGCTATTGGGTATGCTAAAGCAGTGGATGACCTGGTCGATGAACGTGACAGCCTTTTCTAAAGATGCCTGTACCAGAGGCATATACTCTATCCACTTAGAAAATTTGTCGATCAGCACAAAGACACATATAAATTTCCTAGGAGCTAGTTTGAAGGGCCCGATCATATCCAGTCCCTAGCATGCGAAGGGCCAAGAGGCTGGTACTGTCTGGATCTCGTGTGCTAGTACATGGATTCTCTTGGTGAAGAACTGACAACCCTCATAATGGCAGACTAGCTTCTCTACATCGGCTATAGTTGACGACCAATAGAACCCTGCTCGAAAAGCCTTGCCAACCAGCATTCTTGAAGCCGCATGGTTGCCATAGGAGCTAGAGTGGATTTGGTCCAAGAGCTGTTCACCATCCTCCTAGGTTATACACTTCATCAAGATTTCCTCCTTTGTGTTCTTGCGCCATAATTTGCCATCCACGAGCAGATACTGCTTACTACGATGCATCAGGCGTTCGTTTTCTGTTCGATCAGTGTAACCGCTACCATCTATCAAGTATTTGATGAAAGGTACTCTCTAGTCGGGCTAATTAGTGGTCGGAGGTGGCTCGGTGGTGCTTGATGCCGGAACTATAGCCACCAATGGCTGGTCTAGAGGCTTGTTGACCATGGGATCTTCCTCTTCGATGGAAGGCGTGAGCAAGTCTTGAACGAATACACCATGTGGGACTTTGGCTCGAGATGATCCTAACTTTGACAGCGCATCTGCTGCTTGATTTTTGTCCCGGACCACGTGTGCGTACTCGATGCCATAGAACTTGCCTTCTAGCTTTCTGATCAATTTGCAGTATGCATCTATCTTTTCGCTAGTCGTGTCCCAGTCCTTGTTGAGTTGGTTGATGACCAGAGCCGAGTCTCCATAGACATAGAGATGTTTGACACCGAGCTCGACCGCAATGCGCAAACCATGTAGGCATGCTTCATACTCGACGGCATTATTCGATGCTGGGAAATAAATCCTAAGGACGTACTGGAGCTGCTCCTTGGATGGTGACACAAAAAGGACTCCTGCTCCTACACCGTCGATGTTGAGAGAGCCATCAAAGTACATCTTTCAATACTCATCGGGCCCCTGAGAGGCAAGTGTGATTAGGTCTGTCCACTCGACGATGAAATCGACGAGTGCCTGAGACTTGATTGTAGTATGGCTTGCAAATTCCAAGGAGAAAGGGCATAGCTCCATTGCCCATTTGATGATGTGCCCATTCGTGTCCTTGTTGCGAATGTTGTCTCCCAGAGGGTACTTGGTCATAACCATCACATGATATCCGTTGAAGTAAAGTTTCAACTTTTGGGATGTTATCAGTATGGTGTAGATGAGTTTCTGAATCTATGGGTACCTAGTCTTGGATTCATTGAGTACCTCACTGAATGAAATAGATTGGTCGTTGTACCTTGTAAGCATGGCTAGGCTCATTGCGCTTGACCACCATGGCAGTGGAGACCACCCGATTAGTTGCCACAATGTAAAGTAGGAGAGTTTCATCTTCTCTAGGAGCAATGAGGACCAGAGGTGATGTAAGGTATTGTTTCAGCTGTGTGAAGGCAGCGTCTACTTCCTCCGACCACTCAAACTTCTCGAATGCTTTGAGCAGCTTGAAAAACTGATAGTCCTTTTTCTCCTAATCTTGATATGAAACGATTGAGAGCAGCCATGCATCCAGTAAGCTTCTAGACATCCTTCACCTTTTTGGGCGACTTCATGTCTAAGACAGCCTTGACTTTCTCCAGGTTAGGGCGTATGCCGTCGTGACTGACAACATTGCCAAGCAGTATACCAGAAGGAACACCAAAGATGCACTTCTTTAGGTTTAATTTCCATTAGAATGTATTAAGGGCTGCAAAGGTGCGTTCTAGGTTGTCAACAAGGGTATATGCTTCCTTGGTTTTGACAACTACATCATCAACATAAGCCTCGATGAGGTCGTCTTTTATCTCATCTTTGAGGCAAGCCTGCATGGCGTGTTGGTAGGTAGCCTCTGTGTTCTTGAGCCTAAATGACATGGTTGTGTAGCAGTAGGCACCGAAAGGCGTGATAAAAGATGTCTTGATCTGGTCGTCCTTTTTGAGAGCGATCTGGTGATAACCGGAGTAGCAATCGAGAAAGGAAAGTAGCTCGCAACCGGCGGTTGAATCTACGACCTCATCTATGTGAGGTAAGCCGAAGGGGTCTTTAGGGTAGTGTTTGTTGAGATCAGTGTAATCAACGCACATTCTCCATTCATTATTCTTTTTGCATATAAGAACTGGGTTGGCTAACCACTCCGAATGATACACTTCTTTGATAAATCTGGCTGCCAAAAGCCGTGTAACTTCTACCCTAATTGCCTCCTTCTTATCGCAAGCGAACCGTCGTAGGTTCTGCTTGATAGGTTTGGCCTTGCCATTGATATTCAAGGAGTGCTCAATCAAGTTCCAAGGTACACCAGGCATGTCAGTAGGTTTCCATGTGAACACACTCATGTTTCTCCTCAAGAACCTAACGAGTGCGTCTTCCTATTTAGGATCTAGGTTAGCCCCGATAAGGGCCATTTTGCTGGGATCACCATCGACCAGCTGGATCACCTTGTGCTCCTTGGACTTGATGTTCTTGCGTGGAGCCTCAAGCTCTGGAATCTCTAGGTGGTCGGTTGAGGTCTTTTTGGCATCGAGCATGGTCTCAGCCATGCGAATAGAGAGGTCGTGAGCCTCTGCTATTTTAAAGCTATCATCCTCGTAGGTATAAGCTGCATATATGTTGCCCCTGAGAGTTAGAACCCCTTTCTCGGTAGGCATCTTGAGCACCAAATACCTGTAGTGAGGTATGGCCATGAATTTGGTGAGCGATGGTCAACCAAGGATAGCATGGTAGATGCCATCGAAGTCAGCGACCACGAAGTTGACATAGTCGGTGCGGAAGTGGTCTAGGGGTACCAAACTACATAGGTAGCGTGATCTGCCCGAGAGGTGTAGAGCTCTGTCCGGGGAGGACACCCTAGAACTGTGCCTCGTATGGTTTGAGATCCGCCTAGGTTATCTTTAGGGCTGGCAGACTATTCTTGAATAGTATATCAATGGAACTACCACCATCAATCAGCACTCTATCGAACTGAACCTTGTTGATACAAGGATCAAGGACCAGGGGAAAATGTCCTAGCTTAGGTATTGCATCCCATTGGTCCTTTCTGCTAAAGGAGATCTTGCGGTGAGACCAAGGAGGGAGCCACGTATCGGCGATGAGGTTGTCGGTGTTGGCCATGTTCAAGCAGGCACGGGCGAGCAGCTTGCGTTCTCATTTGGTCTTGATGGACACTTTGCCTCCAATGATGGTGTGGACGCGATCAGTTGGCTTGACATACTTGTGACGGGGATCTATGTCTTCATCATCATTGTCTTCGTTGCGCTATTCCCCTATGTCGTTAGTCTTGTCGGACGTATCCGAAGCCTATTAATGCGTGTAGATAGACTTGAGAACATGACAATTCTCCATGGTATGGTTTGACTTGGGGTGGAGCTGGCAGGGTCCTTTCAATGCTTTGGTGTAGTCTTCTTCATAGTTGCGATGTCCGCCACCTTTCTTAACTGGTGTTGACCTCACCGTCGTCTTCCCAAGCATGCTTGCCCCTATAATCGTCATGGTGATTACGCCGCTGATTATGCTGGCTGCAGTGGTCGCAGGGGGTCGTTGCACTGGTTGCGGCGATCAAAATTGTCGTTCCAACCATGGTTGCCATAGTAGTTGTCACGGTGTGGGGGGTGGTCAAAGCATGGAACCCTTGCTGCTTCTTCGATGATTATCTTTTTAGCATTGTCGGCATCCGCATATTTCTTAGCAGTGGCCAGGAGCACTGTGACTGATTTAGGTCTCTTGCGAAGGAGCTTGTCTCGTAGGGCATCATGGAAATGGAGACCAGTAATGAAAGCCTTGATTGCCTCATTGTCAGAGATTGATGGGACCTTGATGCGCATCTTCGAGAAACGCCGGACGTACTCGCATAGTGGCTCATCTTTCTGGTCTCAAATCCGCTGTAGATCATATTTGTTGCTGGGTTACTCACAAGTAGCAATGAAGTTGTAGATGAAAGCTTGCTTGAGCTCTTGCCAAGAATCAAAGTAGTTCACCGGCAAGCTGACTAGCCATTGGTGACCTACATGGCCGACAGCAACTGGGAAGTAGTTAGACATGATGTGCTCATCAGCCATGGCTGATCTGCATGTAGTTTCGTAGAGCATGACCCATAATTCGGGGTTCTCCTTGCCATCGTACTTCTGAAGTTTTTTGAGCTTGAAGTTCTTGGGCCATATGACTTGGCAAAGGTGCAGAGTAAACTACTTCAAACCCGGAGGGCTGTGGGTAGTATCATATTCCATACGGTGATAGCTTTCGTGGGATGCACGATCGTTGGCTCTTTGGTTGATGCGATCACACAGATCACGTCCTCTGAGGTAATGGCAGAGATCGTTATTGCCATCACGGTGATCTCAGTTGCCATCCTGATTAACCCTATGACCGCGGATATCACGGCGATTGTCACGGTTGTCTCAGCGGTTGTCGTCCCGGTAGTTGCGGCGGTTGTCGTCCCGACCACCATCATGGCCACCATTTCCACCTTGATGGTTGTCTGAGGGGTCATCGTTGTGCGAGCCATGTCGGTTGAGTGGTTGTGAGCGACTTGAGCACTGGCGGCTATGGCTTGACTCGACTGAGATGGATGGAGCCTAGGCTTGATTTACAATCTCAGCGGTCTAAGCCATAGCAGCCATCAGATAAGCTTGTATATCATCGTGAACTGCCTGGGTTTTCAGGGTATTGGATAGTCGTTGCATTGTCGCCATAGCAATAGCTACATTGGCGCTTGGAGTCCTAAAGACCTGTTTGTCCCCCACCCTGTCGAAGGCAATGTTAAGGTCGCATGGCTAGACCCTTATGCATCGGGCCTCCTCTTCTACCTCGGCTTCAATTTGTCGGCAATTAAACCGGTCAATATTGCGTGCTTCGCGTGCTAGCCTTTCTTGTTCTATTTCGCCGACTGTCGGTGGTTCGTCATTACTGACGACATTGATCAAGTCCCCTCGCCTTGGTGGGAAGGATGGGAATCATGGGAATCCTAGGGCGTGGTCTGGGATATCCAGACCGTATTCAATGCCTTCATCATCATGATGCTAGAGCTCGGTGTGAACGGAGGCATTAGATGCGATGCCAGACAAGGAGCTTGAGCCACCCTCTTGGACTGTGTGGACCGATCCTTCTTGATAATCCTCAATTCAGACCATGTTGACGAAGTTGCGTAGGCCGTAGGGCTGGACCTGGTGGTTCTCCATCGAGGCTTCATGCTCGGAGAGCCAGAGACTCGTCGCAAGGGCTGGCCGGCAACGAACGGAGTGCCCTTTAGGAGTAGATGTGACCATAAGATCCATACCGAGTCGTGTAGGATGACTGGCCCGAGCTGGTCGGATAGATCTGTTGTGGGTCATAGTTACCTACTCATTAGGTTGACTTTGAATCAAACTTACCAGAGCCAGGGTTTCGACAAGTTTGGTGCCGACCCGATCGATGGAGTCGAGCAAGTCAGTGTTGTCGATCTGCCTCCTTTTGTAGCGAGGAAGCGGACAGCGGGTTGTCGGCGTGGCTAAAGACGATGCTGGCATGCTCGGAGCCAAATCCACCATGGTCGGAGCCGGATCCACCATGGTCAGAGCTAGATCCTCTATGGTTAGAGCCGTAGCCGATGCAGTTGAAGCAAGTGGTCAGCGTAGATTGAACCCGCACCTCCTCCGGGGTCATGGCGATGAAGTTGTTGGAGCCGGTGGTCCAGGTGATCTAGCTGATGGTGAACGTGAGGCTGTTCGGCATAGCCATGGAACTAGGGATGATGACCATCTTGTTTACCTAGAGAGCAGTATGCATACCCCCTACCTAGCGTGCCACTGTCGACGAAATATGGTCGGCAGTCTACCTAGGGGTATGCCCAAGGTAGTAGATTATCGGTAGATAGATGCGCAAGCTACAAACAAGATGGTGACACAAGGCAAACACAAGATTTTATCCAGGTTCGGCCACCGTAAAGGCGTAATACCTATGTCCTGCGTCTAATTGTATTGTTGTATGTCAATGAGAAATGTTTTTTAGAGGGGTCCCCTGCCCGCCTTATATAGTCCGGGGGGTAGGGCTACAGATTTGGAAACTAATCCTAGCCAGTTACAATTGCCATAGGTGGCCGGATAAGGATTCCTATTCTAACCGACCAGGATCTTGCTTGATCTCCAAATCTGTCTTGATTCCTTGCGCGGGATTCCGAATAGGTTGGCTAGGCCATGCGTCGTCTTCTAGTGGACCGGACCCCCTGATCTGGGCCGACCCAAGCCTGGCCGTAAGGGTATAGGGTTAATACCCCCATAGGCCCTAGCCGCTGGTAAGCGGCCGGCTGCCCCCAAATAGCCAAAGAAGATATCAGCAACCACCCTGCTCACTAGGGGGGCACTAAGTATCAATGAGCCTGAGGGGGGCCCAAAGGAGAACCCGGCTAGCAAGCGTCGACAGGTGATTTTTGCTTGGTCGAATGATGATGCAGAGGAGGGAGAGGATGCAGACACCTTTTGACTTGTCCCTCAAAAGAGGAGGAAGCAGCTGGAGTCAATGGAGCAAGGTATCTCCTCTACGCCTATGGGACCCACATTGCCGACGTCGATAAAGGATGCAGCCAGGTCGACCTCGGGAGTACCTAGGCAAGGAACGTGACCGACGACAGGAGCGACAACTCGACCAAGCACGCCACCGACCACTATAGCACAAAGGGCAAGCAGCAGAGGGGTCGAGCACCAAGGCCCAGTGATAGTGCTGGATGTAGAGGAAGACCAGGCATCACCCGCACAGCACGTGGAGCAAGTACGACCGAAGAGACACGCCTTCTCCACATCATTCCGCGCATCCAACATGTAAGTATTTGTAACCTTGATGTAAGTTAGCAATTTGCATTGAATATGGTTGCCTTCTGAGCTTATCTCGGATGTACTAGTTCGGCATCCATAGAAAGTTCGGACCAGCTAGCTAGAAGTAGCGTGGCTCCGCCAATAAGTGCAGAGCAGACTGCCCAGTAGCCAGCCACCAAGGAAGCCATAGCAAAAGATCCATCGGGACCTCAGGAAGGGAGTAGTCAGACGACAGCCCCTGAGTAGGTGGTTGAGGGACCAACTGAGCCGGGCACAAGTGCTCTGAGCGCTTGACCTACTGAGGGCAACACCTCAGCATCGAGGGTGACAGAGTAGACCGAGGAGCAACAACCAGAGGTGAGAGCACAACCCACATTAACCGATGTTGAAAATTGTGGGAAGGCTTTGGTGATCACAGACGCTGCTGATGCCAGACTAGCACTAGGGCCCAAAGAAGAGCCTAAAGAGGACGAGGTGGAGGAGGTCCTGGCCACCCACAAGACAAGCGACAATATGTTTATGTGTCACGTTGGCGGAATGACCAATGGGTTGTCCATGAGGAAATCTCGGAGGTCGAAGAAACCAAGAAAGTTGAACGGGTGGCAAAACGGCTTGTGACGGAGGTGCAGGTAAGCTTTGCTTCACCACTTGATCTTGCTGTCTAGTCGAACTGTCTTACTTAGCTATCTACACATAGGACTTAATGAAGACCGCAAGGTACCGCAAGAAATGCTTCGACTAGATCGAGGGGGTCGTTGCAAGCAACAAGGAGCTGACAGTGGAGGTGGAACACTTGCGCCAGCGACTTGAAGCCACCAACCATGAAAAGACGATGCAAGAGTCCTAGAACTAGATCCTGGTCGTCCAGCTCAGTAATAAAGAGCGGGAAAGAACAAGTAAGTAGCCACTTTTTCACAACAACTACTGATAAGTGCTGTTGCGTTGTTGGTAGTAACAGCTGTAGTGCAGGCTTAGAAGCCAAAGTGATCCATCTCTGAGAGGAGAACAGTTGTGCGGTCGTGGAGTGTGATCGCCTGAAAGAGGACAACAGAAAACTGGTGCAAGACTAGTCACAGCTCTAGGACCACACGACCAAGATGATAGAGGAGCTAAAAGGTAAGTTGTCCAAACCCCTTTGCTCATTTTTGTTGCCTACCATAGTTTGGCATGGTCTAAAGTTTTAATAGCATGTGTGGTTTGCAGTTATAAAAGTCAATGCAAAGAAACATCTAGAGGACATGATAAAAGACCATGACGGCTGGAAGGCACAATGCCAAGAGATCATCAAGGACTATGACACCTAGAAAAGCCGGTGCTAGGAGGTGGTAATGGGCATTTTGCCGGTCCTTAACCTCATCAATCCGGCACTAGTAGAAGATGTGCTAAGGACTCCGCAGCTAGGATTGATCGAGAGATGCCAGAAGGCATGGTGATGGTTCCAGGAGTTCATGAAGGAGGCAGGAGAGTACGCAGGCGCACATGTGCTGAGCATGGTACGTGCTCACTACCCCCTAATCGATCTCAAGTGCTTGGAGGCTGGATACCCAAAGGAGGTAGATCCAGACAAGGCTGAGGAGCTACGAATGACCCAGCTGGACTTGTTGGTGAAAATAATTGGCGATATTAACCTGTGTGGAGGTGCGACACCACCCATACAAGGAACGCCGTCAACAAGTCAGCTAGGAGCACCGTCATTTTCAAGCCAACCGGCGAAGCCTATGGTCTCGACCAGCCAAGCATCGACAGGGCCATCTTCTTCAGCTCGATCAATGCCAGAGTCCTCGAGACCCTTGCACGGGGCCAGGCCCAGCGAGCAGCAGGTGCCACGTGCCCCGACCAACCGATAGTATAGGCTATAGCTGTAGAAGAAGATGTAGTTGTCTTATTATAAACTTGGACCTTTTCAGGCAAGCTTGTAATAACGTAACTGTATATCAGCATAAGCTTGTTTGTTTTATAGAAAACGTGTTTAAGCTCGGATATCGTGTTGGTGTAACTAAGTTAGAACATGTTAGCGTTCTGTTTAGTTGTACTAGTTTAGCCGACACATCGTCTTGAAAGGTTTGTATGGCCCTAGTTTGTCTTGTGGTCGGAGTGTGAGGTGCGTAGCTTGTGCACACGTAGAAACGCACAAGTCAAACCAGAGAGCACCTGCCGATCACCCGTAGCGTAGAGAGCAGATCCCATGCACGTGTTGGGAGGAACCAGAGACAGGGCCTGCTCCGAAAACCCGAGAAGGAATGGTGGTCAGTTTTAATTGGTTGAGTTAGAATAACAATAGACTTCGAAGTGACACATTAGAGTGGTCGGAGAAATCATAATAGCTTTATTGAATTAAATCGAAAGTACAAGAGGGGTACATATCTTAGTAGTTAAGCATAGAAACGCCTAAGCTTGTCGATGTGCCATGAATTGGGTATGTCCATACCGTCTAGGTGAGCTAACCTATAAGATGTTGGGCCTCCTTGATCATGAAGGGCCCTTCCCATGGGGTTGCGAGTTTGTGGACACTGGCCTGATTCATCTTCCACTTCAGGACCAGGTCCCCAACCATGAAGAACCGCTCCTTAATGTTCTTGTTGTAGTACCTATGCAAAACAGCAAGGTATTTGGCTGTACGTACACAAGAATCGAGCCGCTTCTCTTCTGCACTATTCACTTCTAGCTCCCATACTTCATTGGCCTTATCTTTGTTGAAGTTCTCTATCTATGCTTATCTGAAGGCTATATTTGCTAGGAGCACTGCCTCAGCGCCATAAACCATAAAGTATGGTGATACGCCGGCATTGCGACTGGGCTGGGTTCTGAGACCCCAAACCACGGCTGGTAACTCTTTGAGCCATCTTCCAAGAGCTTTGTCATTTTCTCTGTACATCCTCTTAAGTGCATCCAAGATCATACCATTTGCTCGCTCGACCTATCCATTAGCTCTAGGGTGTGCCACCGAGACGTATTTTACTACTATGCTCCTTTCATCACAGAAGTCCCAAAAAGCATTTCTGGTGAACTGAGTACCCAGATCAGTGATGATGCTATTGGGTATGCCGAAGCGGTGGATGACCTAGTTGATGAACGCTGATAGCCTTTTCTGAAGATGCCTTGACTAGGGGCATGTACTCTATCCACTTGGAAAATTTGTCGATCAGCACAAAAACGCATGTAAATTTCCTAGGGGCCGGTTTGAAAGGCCCGATCATATCCAGTCCCTAGCATGCGAAGGGCCAGGAGGCTGGTATTGTCTGAATCTCATGTGCTTGTATGTGGATTCTCTTGGCAAAGAACTAACAACCTTCACAATGGTGGACTAGCTTCTCTGCATCGGCTATGGCTAACGGCCAATAGAACCTTGCTCAGAAAGCCTTGCCAACCTAGTGTTCTCGAGGCCATGTGGTTGCCACAGGAGCTAGAGTGGATTTGGTCTAGGAGATGTTCACCATCCTCCTGGGTTATACACTTCATTAAGATTTCCTCCTTCATGTTCTTGCACCACAATTTGCCATCGACGAGCAGATACTGCTTACTGCGACGCATCAGGCGTTCGTTTTCTGTCCGATCGGTGTAACCAGCTACCATCTATCATGTACTTGATGAAAGGTACTCTCCAGTCAGGCTCCTTAGTGGTCGGAGGTGGTTCTATGGTGTTTGACGCTGGAACCGTAGCCACCAATAGTTGGTCTAGAGGCTTATCGACCTATGGGATCTTCTTCTTCGATGGAAGGCGTGAGCAGGTCTTGAACAAATATGCCATGTGAGGACTTTGGCTTAGGATGAGCCTAACTTTGATAGCGCATCTGCTGCTTGATTTTTGTCCTGGACCACATGTGTGTACTCGATGCCATAGAACTTGCCTTCTAGCTTTCTAATCGATTTGCAGTATGTGTCCATCTTTTCGCTGGTCGTATCCTAGTCCTTGTTGAGTTGGTTGATGACCAGAGCCAAGTCTCTATAGACATAGAGACATTTGAACACCAAGCTCAACCACAATGCGCAGACCATGTAGGCATGCTTCGTACTCGGTGGCATTATTAGACGCTGGGAAATAAATCCTGAGGACATACCTGGAGCTACTCCTTGGATGGTGATACAAAAAGGACTCCTGCTCCTGCACCATCGATGTTGAGAGAGCCATCGAAGTACATCTTCCAATACTCGGCGAGCCCCTAAGAGGCAGGTGTGCTTAAGTCTGTCCACTCGATAATGAAATCGACAAGTGTCTGAGACTTGATTGTAGTACGGCTTGCAAATTCCAAGGAGAAAGGGCATAGCTCCATTGCCCATTTGATGATGGGCCCAGTTCGCATCCTTGTTGCGAATGATGTCTCCTAGAGGGTACTCGGTCATGACCACCACACGATATCCGTCGAAGTAATGTTTCAATTTTTGGGATGTAATCAGTATGGCATAGATCAGTTTTCTGAATCTGTGGATACCTGGTCTTGGATTCATTGAGCACCTGAAAGGTCCTTGTTTGGTTTTGGTAATTGAATGACAACTTAGGTGGACTAATTGTGTTTATGTGAGATACACAGGTGATTAGTCCATAGGTACATGTGTGCGAGCAACATATGCCATGAAGGTGAAAATGGCTTGGAGATGTTGCAAAGCTCACACATGTGTTGATGAAGGAGCTTATTGAACATGAGACATGACATTGAGTCATGTGATCAAGGTGGAGAAGATCAAGACAAGACTTGGTTTGATGGACCGGTTGCAAGCATGAAGGGCAAGTCGAAGGCTTTGGAGTGATGGGCCACGTGGCGGTGAAGCTTGAGCAAGACTTGGCAGCCGATGGACGATGGCAACGGTGAAGAGCAAGTAAAGTCAAGATCGATGAACCAATATGATCACGTGATGATGTGAAGTGGATCATGTCATTGTTGATCGTGTTGGTGCATATGTTGCATCGATGTTGAAGGAGATGGAATGGAAATGCGCAAGGCAAAGGTATAACCTAGGGCATTTCATTTCACCGGTCATAGGTGTGTAGAGAAGTTTATGACCGGGTTTAGGATAGATGGCCGTACTATCAAGAGGAGCAAATTTGTTTGCATATCGATCATCTAAGTGCCACTCGAGTGATCTAACTTTGCATCGTCGCTAGGATTGAGTGGTGTGGCAAGTTGAGTGGCTAACATTCTTTGGGAAATGATTGTGAAAATGCTAACACACATACACATGGTGGTGTACACTTGGTGGTGTTGGCACATTTACAAAGGTGATGAAGTTGGAGTTGATGTGGATCAACTTGGTGAAGGAACTCCACCGACGGAGTGTCCGCCCATAGAGTGTGGACAGTCCGATGGTGCCACTGGCACCCTAGACAGAAAAGATGGGTCTCACAGAATGGACTAGACGCTGGTCATGTAGTGATCGGACGCTGGGGTCCTGCGTTCAGTTAGGGTGACGTATGGTGACACAGGCAGAGCGGAGAAGCTAGAGTGTGACCGGACGCTGGTGCTACGTCCGATCACATCTGACCGGACGCGTCCGGTCATGACTGGTACCTTATTGGAAACGACCAGACACTAGTGTTTCTACGTCTGGTCAGTTGAAGCTACTATGTCCGGTTAGGTCAAGTGACTGTTGGAATCAGGATACGTGGCCGTCTATGGGCGACCAGGCGCTGAGGTCCAGCGTCCGGTCAACACGACCGGAGTGTCTGGTCAGCCCAACTTTTGCCCAGTAAAGGGGTAACGGCTAGTTTAGCCCTTGGGGCTATAAATAGAAGTGGCTCTCAGCCATGGCAAGAGCTGAGCACCTAAGGGGACTTAGTGTCCATGCTTGTGAATGCTTGGGAGCCCTCCATCACACATATACTTGATAGTGATCATTTCAATTATGTGAGTGAGCGATTCTAGTGCGATTGCATCATGAGGTTGCATCGAGTGGCACTAGGTGATCGAGTTGCAAGCTGGTGGTGCTTGTTACTCTTGGAGGTTGCCACCTCCTAGATGGCTTGGTGGTGGTCTCCGTTGAAGCACGCAAGAAGCTTGTGTGGCGCTCTAGAGAAGTGCTTGTGAGGGGCATTGTGCTCGCCCCACAGGAGCTACAAAGAGCAACTCTAGTAAAGCGTGTCATTGAGCTAGCCTCACTCAAGGGGTAGGTTCTTGTGGTGCCTGACGTGTGGGCTTAGCGGGTGATGCTAATTAGCCACCGAACCACCAAGTGAGCGGTCGACACAACGGGGACTAGCGTGTTGGCAAACACGTGAACCTTAGGAGAAAAATCATCAGTGTCAACATTGTTCTTCCCATTGGTTTGCATCCCCATTAGACAAGCTTGCAATTACTTTTATACATATTAAGCTTGTGTAGTTTCTCTTGTAATTAGATAGCTTGTGTAGCTTGCTAATTACCTTCTTGCTTGTGTAGCATAGAAGTAGCTCCCTTGCGTGGCTAATTTGGTTTTAGTAACCTTGTTAGTCACATTGCTTAGTTTGTGTAGCTAAGTATTTGCACTCTCTAATTAGGCATTGGTTGCCTTGTTATTGAGCATTGCTAGTGAGCATTGTTAGCTTTGTGCTTTTGCTTACTAGCATGTGTAGGAGCTCTCTTGTTGCTTAAAATACTAGTGGCATAGGTTTGTGTAACCTTGCTCTTAGAATTGTTTAGGAGAGCTCTAGCTAGCCCGACACCTTGGTTGCATAATTAGTATCTTTGCAAGGTGCTAGTGAACATATATAGAGGGATGTAGTCTTGGCTAGACCGAATGTTTTAATTCCGCATTTATATCGGTTAGCTGACGCGATTAATTTTAGAAAAAGACTATTCACCCCCCTCTAGTCCACCATCTCGACCTTATAGCACCTCACTGATGAAATAGATTGGATGCTATACCTTGTAGACGTGGCCGGGCTCATCGCACTCGACCACCATGGCAGTGGAGACCACCCGATTAGTTGCCACAATGTAAAGCAAGAGGGTTTTGTCTTCTCTGGGAGCAGTGAGAATCGGAGGTGATGTAAGGAATTGCTTTAGCTATGTAAAGGCAGCGTCTGTTTCCTCCAACCACTCAAACTTCTCGATTGCTTTGAGCAGCTTGAAAAGTGGTAGTCCTTTTTCACCTAATCTTGATATAAAACTGACTGAGGGCAGCCATGCATCATATAAGCTTTTGAACATCCTTCACCTTTTTGGGTGGCTTCATGTCCAAGACAGCTTTTACCTTCTCTAGGTTAGGGCATATGCCGTCGTGGCTGACGATGTTGCCGAGCAATATACTAGATGGAACACCAAAGATACACTTCTTTGGGTTTAATTTCCATTGGAATGTGTTAAGAGCTACAGAGGTACGTTCGAGGTTGTCAACAAGGGTGTATGCTTCCTTGGTTTTAACAACTACATCGTCAACATAAGCCTCGATGAGGTCGTCTTTTATCTCGTCTTTGAGGTAGGCCTGTATAGCATGTTGATAGTTAGCCCTAGAGTTCTTGAGCCCGAACGACATGGTCATGTAGCAGTAGTTGTTGAAGGGCGTGATGAAGGATGTCTTGATCTAGTCGTCCTTTTTGAGAGCGATCTGGTGATGACCAAAGTAGCAATCAAGAAAGGAAAGCAACTCACAACCGATAGTTGAATCTATGACCTCGTCTATGCGAGGTAAGTCGAAGGGGTCTTTAGGGTAGTGTTTGTTGAGATCAGTGTAATCAACGCACATTCTCCATTCATTATTCATTTTGCGTACAAGAACTGGGTTGGCTAACCACTCCAGATGATACACTTCTTTGATAAATCCAGCTGCCAAAAGCCATGTAACTTCTACCCTAATAGCCTCCTTTTTGTCGCGAGCGAACCATCGTAGCTTCTGCTTGATAGGTTTGGCCTTTTCATCAACATTTAAGGAGTGCTCGATCAAGTTCTGAGGTACACCGAGCATGTCAGTGGGTTTTCATGTGAACACACTCATGTTGCTCCTCAAGAACCTAACAAGCACGTCTTCCTATTTAGGATCCAGGTTGGCCCCGATAAGGGCTGTTTTGCTGGGATCACCGTCGACCAGCTAGATCGCTTTGTGCTCTTTGGACTTGATGTTCTTGCGTGGGGCCTCGAGCTCTAGGATCTCCAGGTGGTCGGCTAGGGTCTTCTTGGCGTCGAGCGTCATCTCGGCCATGCGAATAGAGAGGTCGTGAGCCTCTACTATTTTGAAGCTATCATCCTCGCAGGTGTAAGCTACGTATATGTTGCCCCTGAGAGTTAGAATCCCCTTCTCAGTAGGCATCTTGAGCACCAAATACCTATAGTGAGGTATGGCCATGAACTTGGTGAGCGCTAGTCTGCCAAGGATAGCATGGTAGGTGCCTTCGAAGTCAGCGACAACGAAGTTGACATAGTCAATGCGGAAGTGGTCTGGGGTACCAAATTGCATAGGTAGCATGATCTACCCGAGAGGTGTGGAGCTCTGTCTAGGGAGAACACCCCAGAACTATGCCTCGTATGGCTTGAGATCAGCCTAGGTTATCTTCAGGGCTGGCAAACTATTCTTAAACAGTATATCGATGGAACTAGCCGTCATCAATCAGCACTCTGTCGAACTGAACCTTATTGATACAAGGATCGAGAACCAGAGGAAAATGCCTTGGCTTAGGTATTGCAGCCCATTGGTCCTTTCTACTAAAGGAGATCTTGCGGTGAGACCAAGGAGGGAGCCATGGATCGGCGATGAGGTTGTCAGCGTTGGCCACGTTCAAGCAAGCATAGGCGAGCAGCTTGCGTTCTCATTTGGTCTCGATGGATACTTTGCCCCCAATGATGGTGTGGATGCGATTGGTTAGCTTGACATACTTGTGATGAGGATCTGCGTCTTCATCATCGTTGTCCTCGTTACACTGCTCCCCTACGTCGTTAGGCTTGTCGGATGTATTCGGAGCCTATTGGCGCGTGTAGATAGATTTGAGAACACGGTAATTCTCTATAGTATGGTTTGACTTGGGATGGAGCTGGCAGGGTCCTTTCAATGCTTTGGCATAGTCTTCTTCATAGTTGCGATGTCCACCACCTTTTTTAATGGTGTTGACCTCACCATCGTCTTCCCGAGCATGCTTGCCCCTATAATCATCACGATGATTATGCCACTGATTACACTGGTCACGGTGGTCGCGGGAATCGTTGCGCTGGTTGCGGTGATCAAAATTGCTGTTCTGACCATGGTTGCCATGGTAGTCGTCGCGGTGTGGGGGGTGGTCAGAGCGTGGAACCATTGCTGCTTCTTCGATGATTATCTTTTTAGCATCATCAGCATCCGCATATTTTTAGCAGTGGCTAGGAGCGCTGTGACTGATTCAGGTCTCTTGCGGAGGAGCTTGTCCCTTAGGGCATCATGGAAGCAGAGACCAGTGATGAAAGCCTTAATTGCCTCATTGTCAGAGATTGACAGGACCTTGATGCACATCTCCGAGAAGTGTTGGACGTACTCACACAGTGGCTCATCTTCGCAATCTTGAATCCACTATAGATCATATTTGTTGCCGGGTTGCTCGCAAGTAGCAATGAAGTTGTCGATGAATGCTTGCTTGAGCTCTTGCCAAGAATCAAAGTAGTTCATCGGCAAGCTGACCAACCATTAGTGGCCTGCATGGCCGATGGCTACTGGGAAGTAATTAGACATGATGTGCTCGTCAGCCATGGCTGATCTGCACGCGGTTTCATAGAGCATGACCCATAATTTAGGGTTCTCCTTGCCGTCGTACTTCTGAAGTTTTTTGAGCTTGAAGTTCTTAGGCCATATGACTTGGTGAAGGTGTGGAGTAAACTGCTTCAAACCCAGAGGGCCATGGGTAGTATCATATTCTATACGACGATAGCTTTCGTGGAATGCACGATCGTTGGCTCTTTGGTGAATGCGATCGTGCAGATCGTGTTCTCTGAGGGAATGGCGGAGATCGTTATTGCCATCACGGCGATCCCGATTACCACCCTAGTTAACCCTATGACCGTGGTTATCACAGTGATTATTGCGGTTGTCTCAGTGGTTGTCGTCCTGATAGCCACGGTGGTTGTTGTCCCGACCACCATCATGACCATCGTTTCCACCTTGACGATTGTCTGATGGGTTGTTGTTGCGCGAGCCACTGTTGGTTGGGTGGCTGTGAGCGACTTGAGTACTGGCGGCTGTGACTTGATTTGACTAAGATGGATGGAGCCTAAGCTTGATTTACAATCTCTGTGGTCTAGGCCATAGCAGCCAGTTAGGTATGCTTGTATATCATCACGAACTGCCTAGATTTTCGGGGTATTGGGTAGTCGTTGCATTGTCGCCATAGCAATAGCTACATTGGCACTTGGAGTCCTGAAGACCTATTTGTCCCCCACCCTGTCAAAGGCATTATTAAGGTCGCATGGCTAGACCCTTATGCGTCGTGCCTCCTCCTCTGCCTCGGCTTCGATTTGTCGGTGATTAAACTGGTCAATATTGCATGCTTCGCGTGCTAGCCTTTCTTGTTCTATTTCGCCAACTGCCGATGGTTCGTCATTACTAACAACATTGATCAAGTATCCTCACCTTGGTCGGAAGGATGGGAATCATGGGAACCCTGGGGTGTGGTCTGGGATATCTAGATCGTATTCAACGCCTTCATTGTCATGATGCTGGAGCTCGGTGTGGGCGGAGCCATTAGATGCAATGCCAGACGGGGAGCTTGAGCCACCCTCTTGAACTGTGTGGACCGATCCTTCTTGATACTCCTTAATCTGGACCATGTTGATGAAGTTGTGTAGGCTATAGGGCTGAGCCTGGTAGTTCTCCATCAAGGCTTCGCTCTCGGAGAGCCAGAGACCCGTCATGGGGGCTGGTCGGTGACGAACGGAACGCCCTTCAGGAGTAGATGTGACCACGAGATCTGTACTGAGTCATGTAGGATGACTAGCCCGAGCTGGTCAGGTAGATCTATTGTGGATAGTGGTTACCTACTCATTAGGTTGACTTTGAATCGAACTTACCAGAGCTAGGGTTTCAGCAAGCTTGGTGCTGACCCGATTGATGGAGTCGAACAGGTCGGTGTTGTTGATCTGCCTCCCCTTGTAGCGAGGAAACGGACGACGGGTTGTCGGCATGGCTGAAGATGATGCTGGTGTGGCTAGAGTCAGATCCACTGTGGTTAGAGCCATAGCTGATGCAGGTGAAGTAGTGGTCGACGCAGATTGAATCCGTGCCTCCTCCGTGGTCATGGCGATGAAATCATCGGAGCCAGTGGTCTAGGTGATCTGGCCGATGGTGAACGTGAGGTCGTTCGGCGTAGCCATGGAACCGAGGATGATGACCATCTTGTTTGTCTAGAGAGCAGTACGTATACCCCCTACTTGGTGCGCCACTGTCGATGAAATATGGTCGGCAGTCTACCTAGGGGTATGCCCAAGGTAGTAGATTATCGGCAGATAGATGTGCAAGCTACAAACAAGATGGTGACGCAAGACAGACATAAGGTTTTATCTAGGTTCGGCCGTCGTGAAGGCATAATACCTACGTCCTGTGTCTGATTGTATTGTTGTATGTCAATGAGAGATGTTTTTAGAGGGGTCCCCTACCTGCTTTATATAGTCTAGGGGGCAGGGTTATAGATCTAGAAACTAATCCTAACCAATTACAATTGTCATAGGTGGCCAGATAAGGATTCCTATTCTAACCGACTAGGATTTTGCTTGATCTCCAAGTCTGTCTTGATTCCTTGCGCAGGACTCCAAGCAGATTGGCCAGGCCACGCGTCGTCTTCTAGTGGGCCAGATCCCCTGGTTTGGGCTGGCCCAAGCCTAGCCATAAGGGTATAGGGGTTAATACCCCCACACATGCCCTAGCCCAGTCGGCCCAGTGCTGCGCCATTTTCCCCCTCTCTCTCACGTAGTCGCCTATAGGTGGGCCATCCCTATTAGCTATATCTCCCACCTCTGGTCATGAACCACTCAGACTCCACTGCCTCCATCGCCGAGAGTCTAAGGCCGCCCCGCATTGTTGCCTTGCACCTCAAGTAGCTGACCTCATAAATACCGAGCAGCGCCATGCCGCTTCCCTATCCCGTTCTAAGCTGTAGACGCCTCGCTGAGCCAATGCAACACCGCCAAACCCTAGTTGTCGTCCGTCACTGCCACCGCCGAGCATCGCGCCTCTTCTATGCCTCCACCGCCGATGCTAACCACCGTGGTGAGTTTGCCATCTTGCTTTCTTTCTCCCCGTGCTATTACCATTGCGAACCGAGGCCTAAAATGCCGTTTGGCGAAGCTCCAGTGAGGTTCGACCATGGCGCCGCCGTCTTCTCTCTCTATTCCGACCAACATACGCCCTCTCTCTCTCCCTTGCTTCTGTTCTCAGCCGTCCAAATTAGATCCGACGGTCAAGATTGCATGATACCCTTTTGGCTTGGCACATTTGCTAAAGAGTCCCTCGAGTTTTTGAATATAGAACCCACAGTCCACTCTCTAGATCTAATCTCATCCATCCAACTCTAATCCAACGGCTTACCTTCCTTCATACCACTTCGCCTTGGTAATTTTTTTATAAAAACCCCCTCTGGTTTTCTATGTTCTAACTCGTCGACCTTAGTTTCTTCCAAAATAGCCCCTGTCTTTCTTCTTTATCCTGCTCGAGGTCCTCGGCCAGATTCAAAACTTAGATTTTATTTATTTTTATTTGAAAATTAAGTTCCGCTTATTTATAGAACTGCCACTATCTTCTATAGGCCTTAAAATCTCTGTTTTAACTCCGATCTGACCCATTCAACTTGCGTTAGGTTCGTAATTTCATAATCTATATGTTCATACTACTATTATATATGTTTTCAACTTTTAAAATTCATGGTTAGATTTAATCTATTATTTTATTAAAGGAAATCTTGTTTAATTCATATCTTCTACGTTTTAGCACACCGAATTGACCCGTTCAAGTTGTGCTAGATTCATTACAATGAGATCTATGCGTTAGTAACAATGTTTATCATGTCACTGTTTCTATAATTTCATGGTTTAAACTCTAATTTGGATAATAATTATGCAACTAGATTTTATAAATAAAATATAATTTGTTTTACTTTTGTTTTGTAATTCAAATCTTAATTTGATTTAATTCAATTTATATAATCTTTTATATAGTTAAAACACATGAAGCTTATAGTTTTATATTTTCTCTTATGAGTAGATCTTTCGATAGCCGTTTCTTTCAAACCGAAGCTTCGATTAGCGTGTCTCTCGCGACTATGTGTTCATAGCAATGCGTAGAATCATGTTTCAAACACCTTTACCTATTTAGATCTATTGTTTGCTTTGTGTATGATTGCATGGATGCTTGTGTGGTGCTTTATGATTTTGTCCAGTCGGTGAGCTTTATGTGTTGATCAAGGAGTTCCTTTGAAGTTTTGGACTTGAAGAAGGATCAAAGTTATAAGGCAAGTATAGCATGGGATCATCCTTGTTGTCATATTCACCTCAATATCACTTTAATCATATGCATGTGTCTACCTTGACTGCCACTAAGGATTTCCTAGTACTTTGTACCTTGTGCCTTGATACCTATGGGGTATTGCATTAGGTAATATGATGCTAATGCTCAACTACAACCTTGATCTTGTAAGTTGACTAATGGTATATGCAATAAACACTAAAAGATGCTTTTTAGCAATATGGAACAAGAGGGCTAGAGCATTGGGCTATTTTTATGGTGCTCTAGATTCCTCTCCCTAAGGACTTATCTATAAGTGATCATCTGGAACTTATAGTACAACTGTGAGGGCTATATGGCTCTGGCTTTAGCTCAGTCTGAGGACCTTTTCTAGCTTGTTTATGGTTACCTTTATTGGCGTAAGAATGGCTTGACGAATCGGGTATAGGACAACCTCTGTCCCCTTGTGTATAGGCTGTGTGTCATTGTGCCATCGGGAAGGGGGTCCTACATCTGTTTGCCGAGTGAATCTAATGGCCCTAACTTGTTAGACGAACCTTTGAAAGGCTTCATAGTGAACCCTACTGACCTTCCTTGGTTGTGGGTCAAGAGGCTGATCACCTCAGGTGAAAGGGTAAATCATGACTCATAGTGAAAGTGTATAACCTCTATAGAGTGTAAAACCGAGTGTTTGCTGTCTAAGGTTATATTCTTTATACTAAGTACATTATATATTGAGCATTGTCTATTGATATTACCCTTATTTGTAGCTATATGTGAGATTTGACTTCCTGGGCTCACATATGGTGTGTATCTGGTTTTGTCCTTAAAATCAGGATGCAACAATTTGTGAGTCAAGGCGAGTACATCAAAGACATGCTCAAGAAGTTTGGTATGAGTGATAGCAAAGCCATTAGCACACTAATATGGACAAATGGCAACTTGGATAGTGATGCAAGTGAAAATATGGTGGATCAAAAATTATATTGGTCTATGATTGGAAGACTACTTTGTGTGACCACATCAAGGCCGAATGTCATATTTAGTGTGTGCATGTGTGCAAGATTTCAAGCCTCACCAAGAGAAAGTCATTTGAAGGCTACTAAAGAGAATATTGAGGTACTTGAAGCATACACAAAATATTGGTTTGTGGTATCCCAAAGGAGCAAAGTTTGAGCTAGTTGGTTACTTTGACTCGGATTATGCGGGATGCAAGGTTGAAAGGAAGAGCACCTCAGACACATATCAATTGTTGGGAAGATCACTTGTTTCATGGTCTTCAAAGAAGCAAAATAGTGTTGCATTATCAACCGCCGAAGCTAAATACATAAGCACCGGTAGTTGTTGTGCACAAATACTTTGGATGAAGGCCACCTTGAATGACTTTGGAATCAAGTTCAAGAAAGTGCCATTGCTATGTGACAATGAGAGTGCAATCAAGTTAACCAACAACCCGGTTCAACATACAAGAACAAAGCACATTGATGTCCTCACAAGACTAGCTTTGTGAAGAATAATGGTTGGTTTTACACTAGTTGCAAGCAAGTTGGTCATAAAGAGCATGAGTGCAAGAACAAGAGCAAAAATGCTAATGTATCCTCAATTAAGATTAATTCTTTCTATGTGCTTACTAAGGGTACAAATGGTGTGAAAGCTAAGTTCATTGATACACCATGGATGGGCTCAAAGAAGAAAGCCTTTTGGGTGCCAAAGAGCTTGGTCACTAACCTTCAAGGACCCAAGTAAATTTGAGTACCTAAAAAGAATTGATCTTCTTTTGTAGATCAATTACAAAGCCAGAGGAAAGCATTGTGTTCTTGATAGTAGGTGCACTCAATACATGACCGGTGATGCAAGAATGTTCAACTCAATCAACACCAATGACAATGATGGTTATGATAGTATTACATTTGGTGATAATGGCAAAGGCAAGGTCAAGGGGCTTGGTAAGATTGCAATATCCAATGACATGAGCATTTCCAATGTGTTGCTTGTTGAGAGCTTGAACTTAATTTGCTATCCAGTGGCTCAATTGTGTGATCTTGGATTCAAATGCATATTTGGGGTAGATGATGTAGAGATTATAAGTATAAATGGCTCTAACTTATCTTCAAAGGCTTTAGATATGAGAATCTATACTTGGTTGATTTTAGTGCTAGTGAAGCTCAATTATCTACATGTTTATTCACTAAGTCTAGCATGGGTTAGTTATGGCATATAAGGCTTGGTCATGCTAGAATGAAACAATTGAATAGATTGGTTAAGCATGACTTGGTTAGAGGCTTGAAAGATGTGTTTGAAAAGGATAAGCTTTGTAGCTCTTGTCAAGCTAGCCAAACAAGTTGGAAACACCCATCCTAGGAAAAGCATGATGAGCACTAGTAAAGTATTTGAGTTATTGCACATGAATTTGTTTGGGCCAACACAATACACTAGCATCGGTGGAAATAAATATGGCTTTGTGATAGTGGATGATTATATTAGATACGCTTGGGTATTCTTCCTAGTGGACAAAAGTGATGTGTTTGCAACATTCAAATCATTTGTCAAGGGCATTCACAATGAGTTTGAAACAACCATCAAGAGAGTTAGAAGTGACAATGATAGTGAGTTCAAGAATACTAGAATTGATGAGTTGTGTGATGAATTTGGAATTAGACATCAATTCTCGACCAAGTACACTCCACATTCAAATGACCTTGTTGAGAGGAAGAATAGAACACTCATTGATATGGCAAGGTCTATGCTTAGTGAGTACAATGTGAGTCAATATTTTTGGACCAAATCTATCAACATAGCTTGCTATTGTAGCAACCGCCTCATTGTCACCCATTGAAAGAGAAGACACCATATGAGCTCTTGAATGGTAGAAAGCCCAATAATGCATATTTTTGGGTCTTTGGTTGTAAATGCTATATCTTGAAGAAAGACACTAGATTGGGCAAATTTGACAAGAAATATGATGAAGGATTCCTACTTGGATACTCAACTACTAGCAAAGCATATAGAGTTTGGAATTTGGATAGTGGTACTCTTGAAGAAAGTTCATGATGTTGAATTTAATGAAACCAAGGGTTCACAAGAAGAGAATGAGAAATTGGAAGATATTAGAGGCATTCAACTTTCAAATGCCATGAAGAACATGGATGTTGGTGAATTGAGGCCTAGGCAAGTGAAAGATGATGAATATGATCAAGTGCAAGTGCTCTCTAACTCAAATATGCAGGATGATACAAATCAAGCTAGTACAAGTGGCTCTCATGAATAATGAACAAAATCAAGTGGCTAGTGCATCATCTCAACCCAATGATCAAGCAAGTGCAAGCAATCAAGTTCTAATCCTCCAACCAACCAATATTGTAAGGGATCATCCATTGGACACTATAATTGGAGATATTTCTTGAGGTGTACAAACAAGATCAAGATTGGCTTTATTTTATGAGCATTTCTCATTTGTGTCATCCATTGAACCAAAGAAGATAGATGAAGCATTGAAGGATGTTGATTGGGTGAATGCTATGCATGAAGAATTGAATAACTTCATAAGAAATCAAGTATGGGAATTGGTAGATAGACCAAAGGGACACAATGTGATTAGAACCAAATGGCTCTTTAGAAACAAACAAGATCAAGATGGGATAGTAGTAAGGAACAAAACAAGATTGGTAGCACAAGGATATACACAAGTTGAAGGTCTTTACTTTGTAGAAACATATGCCCTGGTTGCTAGATTAGAAGCAATTAGAATCTTACTAGCTTATGCTTGTGCCCACAACATCAAGCTCTATCAAATGGATGTTAAGAGTGCATTTCTCAATGGTTACATCAATGAAGAAGTATATGTTGAGCAACCTTCCGGTTTTGAAGATGACAAGAAGCCTGACCATGTGTACAAGTTGAAGAAGGTATTGTATGGCTTGAAGCAAGCACCTAGAGCATGGTATGAAAGATTGGGGGACTTACTACTCTCTAAAGGGTATATGATGGGTAAGGTTGACACCACTCTTTTCACCAAGAAGATTGGCAAAGACTTATTTGTGTTGCAAATCTATGTTGATGACTATCATATTTGGATCAACCAATCAAGACTTTTGTGAAGAGTTTGGAAAGATGATGGCTAATGAGTTTGAAATGTCCATGATTGAAAGTTAAGTTACTTCCTTGGTCTTCAAATCAAGCAATTGAAGAATGGTACATTTGTGAGTCAAGGCGAGTACATCAAACACATACTCAAGAAGTTTGGCATGAGTGATAGCAAAGTCATTAGTACACCAATGGGGACAAATGGCAACTTGGATAGTGATGCAAGTGGTAATATGGTGAATAAAAAACTAGTAGCGGTCTATGATTGGAAGCCTACTCTATGTGACCATATTAAGGCCGGATGTTATGTTTAGTGTGTGTATGTGTGCAAGATTTCAAGCCTCACTAAAAGAAAGTCATTTGAAGGCTACAAAGAGAATATTGAGGTACTTGAAGCATACACAAAATGTTGGTTTGTGGTATCCCAAAGGAGCAAAGTTTGAGCTAGTTGGTTACTCCGACTTAGGATTATGTGGAATGCAAGGTTGAAAGGAAGAGCACCTCAGGCATATGTCAATTGTTGGGAAGATCACTTGTTTCATGGTCGTCAAAGAAGCAAAATAGTGTTGCATTATCAACCGCTGAAGCCGAATACATATCCACCGGTAGTTGTTGTGCACAAATACTTTGGATGAAGGCCACCTTGAATGACTTTGGAATCAAGTTCAAGAAAGTGCCATTGCTATGTGACAATGAGAGTATAATCAAGTTAACCAATAACCCAGTTCAACATGTGAGAACAAAACACATTGATATCCACCATCATTTCATAAGAGATCACCAACAAAAAGGGGACATTTGCATTGAGAGTGTGGGCATCGAAGATCAACTTGCCGATATATTCACCAAGACATTAGATGAGAAAAGGTTTTGCAAGCTAAGGAATGAGTTGAACATATTGGATTTCTTAAATATGTGTTGATGCACCCCCACTTATATGACATGCCTCTCATTCGAGCAATCTAAGGTAAAAGTTGATTGGCATGACATACATCCTTGCTAAGGACATGTTTAGTGCATCTAGTCATCTTTCGCATTTAATAGGCTCATTCATGAAAATAAAATGATTTTGATGTTTGTATGGTACCACTATTGCTTCTATGCTTAATTTGGTCTAGTGGTAGCATATGACATGTTTGTGGGCTTTGTAAACCTAGTGTTTGATCTAGAAAATTATCTCTAAGTGTTTAACTCAACATGATACAATATAACCCTTATTTGGAGGTGTGAAGAAGCTTGTCCTTGGATCAAACTGAGTTAAATATCTTTGGCAAGTGATCTAGATTGGACCAAATTTGGGAAAATGATCCTCACCCCATTAATTGACATTGATAATCTTAACCTATCTACATTTTGAACCTTTGTGGTCATTGATGGCAAAGGGGGAGAAATAGTGTACAAAGATAGTAAAAAGATAACAAAGTAAGGGATCAATTAAAGTTGGTGGAGAGATATGACAAAGTAAGGGATCAATTAAAATTTTGAGCACACAAGGCAAAGGTGAAACTTGATAGGAGCTTTTTTGTTTTGGTGATCAAGACACTTAGTGAGTGTGATCACATTTAGAATCGATAGCCGTACTATTAAGAGGGCTAAAACTCGTATCAAAATGCGGTTATCAAAGTGCCACTAGATGCTCTAACTCATTGCATATGCATTTAGGATCTAGTGGAGAGCCAACACCCTTGAAAATGTTTGTCAAACTAAGCTAACACACGTACACAAGGTGATACACTTGGTGTTTGGCACATTTGTGCAAGGGTGGAGAAGTTAGTAAAGTAAATGAGGTGATTGTCACTATGAAACAGTGACCTGGACTCGGAGGAGCAGCGTCCGATCAATTTTAGATGAAGTTGGAGCGCTTAGGCTCTATTGTTGAAATGATCGGCCACTAGGTCAAAATGTGACCGGACGCGATAGTGGTGAGTCCAGTCAACAGAAGCCGAGGCTACAGTAACCTAGGGTATTGCACCAGACGCTGAGCTAGGTCCTGGTTGAGGTACACTAGACACGTCCGATCAAGAAAATGCGGCTCTAGATGCTCTTTGGAAGTGACCAGACTCCACATTATTGGAGCGTCCGGTCATTCCATCAGTGCATCCGGTCGTTGGGTTTTGGAGTGTAGGTATGTGAGGACCTAATGCGGGCAGTGGTGTGTTCGGTTAGCTCGCCTGCATGTTCGGTCAGCTCGCCTGACTTAGGGGTTATGCTGAGTCACTTAACCATTGAGATCATGTAGATATTGTTGAATGTGGGGACACATGGACGACGATCAGTGACCGGACACTAGGGCTGGTGTGTCTGGTCACCCCGAGTTGGGCTACAGTGAGAGCCTAATGGCTCAATTTCGAGGGGACACTTATATAAGGTGTTTGGCCGGCTCTAGCTCACTTTCTTGGCTATTTGCATTGACATAGCAACCTTGTGAGCTTAGTCAAAGCCCTCTCACTCATCTCCATCATTAATTCATCATCTTTGTGAGATTGGGAGTGAATCCAAGTTTATTGCTTGAGTGTTTGCATCTAGAGGCACTTGGTGTTCGTGTTTCGCTACAATATTCGCTTGTTACTCTTGGTAGTTGCCGTCACCTAGATGGCATGGAGCAGCAAGGATCATCGAGCGGAGGTTGGTGTTTGTCTCTGGCTCTGATCATGGTGATTGTGAGGGGTTCTTGACCTTCCCCGATAGAGAGCCAAAAGGTACTCTAGTGGATTACTCATGGCTTGTGTGATCCTCATATTGTGTTGGTTGTGCGGCACCCTATTAAGGGTTTAGCGTGTGATGCCAATTAGCGCGTGAATCTCCAAATGAGTGAATCGCCACAATGGGGATTAGCTTGCCGGCAAGCAAGTCAACCTTAGAGGAAAAATCATTGTGTCTTGATTTTCTTCTTGGTATTCATTGGTATTCATTCATTGGTCACTTGCCATGGCGGTATAACCATCTTGCTCTCTCTCTCTCTCTCTTATATTACCGCAAACTAGTTGTCAGTGCAGAAAGTGACCAACACGTAAATATTTGTAGTTTTGCCGTATGTTGTGATCAGGATGTGGCCTAGCACTCAATAACATAGGTTTTATACTAGTTCAGGCAACGTGCCCTACATCCAGTTTGAGTTGGTTGGTGACTTTATTCCTGAGCCTAGGAGCTCTAAGTTTATTGTGGGGTTACAAACAGAAGGGAGAAAGATGGGGGTGCAAGAGGTCCGGTGGGACTCTTGGTCTGAAGAGCCGAGAGTGACTGGGAGCTCCGCTATGTGCTAAGTGTTCAAGCAGTGTGCTCGAGGTTTGAACCTAGTGGTTCTGTTGTGGTGTGTGAGTGAATTGAGGGGGATCTCCCTGTTGGGAGAGAGCGCATCCCCTTTTATAGATGAAGGGGATGGCCTTACAAGCACATGTGAGAGAGAGTGTACGTATGCTAAGTCTTGTTGCCCACACCATCGGGTATAAGATGATTGTAGACAGCCCATAACACTGCTAATGTTAGATGCATGCGGGAGGTTGTGTTGTCTTCTTCCAGGTATGGTAGATGTCGGTGCCTGCTACACTGTTGATGCCCTAGAGGCATGTAAGGGGTTTTACCATGTTTGTCTGGTATGGGAGTTTGCGGGTGCCCACAACACTATAGGGCAAATGTCAGTGCCCACAACACTACTTGGGTTCTAACATGCCTAGAAGGTTGTAGGGCACTCTTCTGACATGTCCTGTAGGTGTGTAGGGTATGGTCCTCGATATTGCTGTTGACTTTGAGCGTCCTACTTTACTTGCTCTGCCCGTTTCCTGGTCCTCACCGAGCGGGTGCATCCCCGGTCGGTTGGTCCCAGTTGGCTCTGACTATGCCAGTCGGAGAAGAGCTATAAGTAGAGGTTCGGTGTATCCCCTAGTTGGAGACACGGGTCGGAGTCGATGTTTTGGCCAGTCCTTCTGATCAGAGAGGCGGGCCAGAGTCGAAAGCGAGCGTTGTTCCTCCTTGGCCAGGCCTTCTAGTTGGAGATTGGATTGCCCCTCTGGCCTGTCATTTAGGTATTTGAGCCAGCCTAGGAGTTGTGTGTTGTTCACAACATCATCTGTTGGGCCGAGCCTTTGCTGGAAAGTCGGTCCATGAGGGACCCAGGGTTTATGAACTCGATAGGAGCCCCTGAGCCCTCGAGCGATTCAGGTAGAATCGTCTGGGGGGATTTTTGTCTTGATGGTGGGTGCATGTGAGTGTACCCGCAGGTGTAGCCCCTAAGCCCCCGGGTGATTCAGGCTGAATTGTCTAGGGGGCTTTTTGTGTTGCCAACAGGGGAAGTTTTGTTTTGTCAGCGGGTGCATGCGAGGGCACCCACGGGTGTAGCCCTCGAGCCCCTAGGTGATTCAGGCAGAATCGCCTAGGGGGTTTTATCAATGGGCAGTTTAGGGATTGGGCGAGATGGAGTCATGGATCCTGGCATCGGGCGTAGCTGAGGTAGTTTTAGGGATTGGGCGAGACAGAGTCATGGATCCAGGTGTTGGGCACAGCCAAGGCAGTTTTAGGGATCGGGTGAGATGGAGTCTGTGGATCCTGGTGTCAGGCGTAGCTGAGGCAGTTTTAGGGATTGGGCGAGGTGGAGTCATGGATCCTGGCGTCGAGCACAGCTGAGGTAGTTTTTAGGGATTGGATGAGATGGAGTCATGGATCCTAGCATTGGGCGTAGCTGAGGTAGTTTTAGGGATCGAGCGAGATAGAGTCATGGATCCTAGCATCGGGCATAGCCGAGGCAGTTTTAGGGATCGAGCGAGATAGAGTCCGCGGATCCTAGCGTCGGGCATAGCCAAGGCAGTTTAGAGATCGGGTGAGATGAAGTCACGGATCCTGGTGTCGGGCGTAGCCAAGGCAGTTTTAGGGATCTAGCGAGACAGGAGTCCGTGGATCCTGGAGTCAGGCACAAGCCAAGGTAGTTTAGGGATCAGGTGAGAGGGAGTCATGGATCCTGACATTAGGCAGCAGCCGAAGGTAGTTTTAGGGATCAGGCGAGACTGAGTCATGGATCCTAGAATCGAGCGCAGCCGAGGTAGTTTTTAGGGATTAGGAGAGACGGAGTCACAGATCCTAGCATCGAGCATAGTCGAGGTAGTTTAGGGATTGGGTGAGACGAAGTCACTGGATCCTAGCATTAGGCGCAACCAAGGTAGTTTTAGGGATCGGGTGAGACAGAGTCATGAATCTTGGTGTCGGGCAGTAGCCGAGGGAGTTTAGGGATCAGGGTGAGACGAAGTTTGTGGATCCTAGCATCGAGCGTAGTCAGTGGCAGTTTTAGGGATCAGATGAGACGAAGCTCGTGGATCCTGGCATTGGGTGCAGCCAAGGTGGTTTAGGCGTCTTGAGCCCCTGAGCCCCATTGGGCTTGGTAGGGGTCGGTTGAGTTTTGTGTGTTAACCCATCCAGTGGTTTCTCATAATTGGAGAGGCTAAGCTAATGTCGCTTGCCACGATGGCTCGAGTGACACTGCTCGGTGAGCTCGCTAACAGGCACGTTCGAGAAAAATCTGGGTCCATCATTTATGACGGGGTCAGCATAGCCCTTATGTAACATTCCACTGCTCCTTAACCTGCAAACCAGCAGATGCCTAGGTCATTTTGGAGACCAACCCAGGTGGCCCACTGGCCTCCCCTCGATGGAGATTCTGTGGGTTTGGCCAAGGTTAGGATCGAATGAGAAGGTGAGATGACCCTGTCTGCTTCAGGGCAGACTGGGCGAGGGACGCTCAGGGGGCTCATCTACATTTTCTCCCTTAGCTCTGTTTGACGCTGAGGCAGCCTCGAGCCCTTTGTGGGCCGACCTTTGAACCCTAGTCAGTCATTGCTTATGTTGAATGAGGCGACTGCCACTTCATGATGCAATATGGAGCATTGTGATGCATTTAACTATACATGCGATGCCTCGGATGTATGGAATTGAAAGGATCAAGATGCCCAAGAGGGGGGGGGGGTGAATTGGGCTAATTCTAAATTTTCTTGCAGTAATCAAATCTTATGGATAGCCCAATTAACCCCTTGTGCCTAGAAAAGTGTTTCTATCAAACTAACGCACAACGGACTTGCAACCTATGTTCCAAACTTACTCTAGCATGGCAATTCTATGAATGTAAAGACAAGTATTGAATTTCTCAAAGTAAATACTCAAAGTAAATGCTCAAAGTAAATAGAGAGAGGAACGCGGCGATGTTTTGCTGTGGTATTGGAGAGTCGCCACTCCCCACTAGTCCTCGTTGGAGCACCCGTGCAAGGGTGTAGCTCCCCCTTGATCTGCGCAAAGATCAAGTGCTCTCTATGGGTTGATTCTTTGACACTCCGTCATGATGAATCACCCAAAGCCGCTCACAACTTGAGTTGGGTCACCCACAAGCTCCACCGAGTGATCACCAAGCTCCTAATCACCACCAAGCCATCTAGGTGATGGCGATCACCAAGAGTAACAAGCACGAACTCTCACTTGACCACGTGAAGCCTAATGAGAAGATGGATGCACACTTTGCTACTCTTGATTCACTAATGAGGCTACTCTCTTGGATTCTCAAATCTCAATCACCTCACTAGGACCTTGCTCTTCTTGGCACTCACAAACATGTTTCTCAGCTATTGGAATGAGCAAAAGTAACTCCACACACAAGTGGAGCTTCTATTTATAAGGCAGCCTAAAAAACTGAACCGTTATGAGCTTTTGCGGGGTGACCGGACGCTCTGGTCGTACTGACCGGATGCTCCTAGTCAGTTCAACCCACAAACTAGTGAAAATGTGTTGACCGGACACTAGCAGGGTCCGGTCAGCACTGACCGGACGCGTCTAGTCGTATTAAACCCTTACTGGAACCTTACTGTACTCGACCGGATGCTGAACCCCCAGGGTCCGGTCAGTACTGACCAGACGCGTCCGGTCATAGATTCCTCTTCTCTGGAACCTTACTGGAGTCGATCGGACGCTGCCTTTCAGCATCCAGGTCACTTGACCTCTCCAGCGTCCGGTCGCACCGAATGCAAACTGCTTGATCAAATGAACTGACCGGACCCTGTGACCAGTGTCTAGTCACACCGGAGCCGAGCATCTGGTCAGCATTTGACCCTCCATTCACTTCCAACTCTCGATCAAATGTGAATGAAGTTTGCTCCAAAGGATCTTAGGCATTCATAGGAGCTACCTAGAGCTAGTTTTAACAAGTGTGCACCACACCTAACTCATTAGACTCATCTAGCTCAAGCTACCCGTCCATACGCCCCCTTAATAGTACGGCCAAAGGAAAAACAAAGTCCTAAACTACTCTAAGTGTCTCTTCAACTCCAATCGACACTTAGATCTAGTCATCCTTAACCTTGTCGTCCATCCTTTGAAAACCAAAATGATTTCCATCGTAGGGGCATGACAACCTTGATTGCCCAATTGATCTCCATTACCATGACCTAACTTAATTGCCTCTGCAAAACACATGTTAGTCATAGTAATCTTGTATTATCATTAATCACCGAAACCCAACTAGGGGCCTAGATGCTTTCAATCTTCCCCTTTTTGGTGATTGATGACAATACCACCTCGAGTATGTGAAAGAGTGAGATTTTTGATGGGCTTGGTTCATATAAGCTTTTGTCGATAAGAACAAAAGTGTTAGTCAAGCTTATATGACCCAAGCCAACACAATGTACTCAAAGGATATGAATTAAGCATGAGTACGAGTAACAAAGCTCATTTGCATCGGAGTATAAACGCGGAAGCAAAGGCAAATGAGCATAACACAAGTGATATGACATATAAATAATGTAAAGTAGAGAGCACACATGTCATATATCACAATCACGTAGATATCACTATCACATAGATATAATAATATGCATGAAAGTAACACACTGAATGCATAATAGTAATAGTGTATCACACAGATAAAACTCCAAATATATATATAATAAGCTAATACTAGATAACTAGCTCCCCCTAAATGTCGCTCCCCCTAAGTCTACATACTCAGACCCTCTCCTCCTTTGGCGTCAAACACCAAAACCTAAGGGTCGGTCAGCGGGGCTGCAGCGGATGAGCTAGGGCGCTGAGGTACGAGGAGCAAGCTGGAACTAGGCGCCATCATCATCTGACCCTGAGCTCTGTACTGACTGACCCTCTGTAGCAGGAAGTGTCACGGAAGCGGTCTGGGTCTGAGCTAGGGCAGGTGCTGCCTATGAAGCTGCTAGTACGTCTATCATAGGATTTGAAGAGGCAACAGACAAGGAGAGCCTCTGAGTAGTCATGACAACTAGAGCTGCTGTAGAGGGACCGGCAGCATGCAAATGAGGCAGTGTAGGCATGCTGGTCAACTCGCTGAAGGATGCTCCAAGACTCCTAGAGACTGACATGTCAGGCACAAAAAGCGAGAATGACTGCTCCGGTGAGAAGCTCATGTGATATGGAGTGAACTACGGGGCAACCACCAGTGAGGACAACCACTAGGACACCTGAACTGTGGGTGAAGCAAATGAGCTAGAGGTAGTCCCTGACTCTGAAGCCCACTGGGCTGTATAGCTGGAGTCGTCGTAGTGGAGGCAAGCTAAGCAAGCTGGGGCAAAGGCTATGGCAGTGGGGCCCCAAGTGCTATCACTACATGCTGCATAAAGCCCATAAGCTACTGCTGCATGAGTATCTGCTACTGATGCATCTGCTACTACTGCTGCTGGAGGAGCTGCTGTTGCCTCTAGAACTCATCCTAACAAGCCTGGAACTGTGCAAAGTTGGCAGCAGTCTCCTATGCCTGTCGTGCCTAATCTTGCTACATCCGCTCAAGAATGGCAATCAATGCGGGGTCTGTCTATAGTGCTGGTGGAGCTAAGCTAGAACTGCCGGCCTCTGCATCATTCTACGTGGAGGCATCTGAGGAATCGATAGATAGTCATCATCCAAACTATCACTAGACTCAGTCATCCCCTGCTGTGCCTCAAGCTCCTCCTCCTCTATAGCAGCTATGCCTCTAATGATCTCAGTCCTACTGAGCTACTAACTCTGGAACATCTAGACGACGACTAGGGCTGAGTGGGTGCCTATGGAGTGTTGTGCCTGATCCTCTATGCCATGTTATATGCGGGAAACTCTATGGTGGCAGCCTTGTACTCTGCAACCATCTCAGGGGTCCTGACCTACACACACTTGAGCATCAAGAAAGTGACCCAATGTGCATAAGGAAGCTGTCTATGACCCTTGAAGCCCTCAGCAATAGTATCATCCATCTCTGATAGAAGGAGGTCCCAAATGTCGAACACGGTCTGCTGCATTAGGGCATTAAGGAGCCAGAGCTATAGGTGAGTCAGACCCTCTCTGTATCCCAACCTAGGAAGTAGTGTCCTCCTGATAATGGCCTCTAGCACACGAGCTATAGGAGTCAGGTCACTAGGGTTCCTACTCGACCCCTCACCAAAGGGCTCCTTAAAGCAATGTCGCACCAGATCTAGTAGGGGGCACCAACCCTCCATGAGGACGCCTAGGAGGCTCCTGCTGTCCATAACATACCTCATGCAATTTGATAGGCTGATCCTATAGTCTCAATATCTCCTAGGCCCTAAAACTCATCACCCTGTAATCTCTACCATTGAATGCAAAGTGAATGAAGTTGTGATGTGGATCAATGTAGAGTGAAGCATAAAACTGTCGAACCCAAGATGGTACATATACTCCTGTCCGGCCAATCAGATCTGCGAGCCCTGACAAATATGACAAGTAGGGGTGGATGTGTTCTCTAGCTGCTGCCACAATAGACTCTAAACTACAGACTCTTTGAGATCTGAACACTGCCCCACTGTTGAGATAGGCATTATAGAAATCCTCCTGGAGCGGCATGTAGAACCCCTCTGCTGCTCTCTCATCCCTCGAAGGAAACCACACATCGAACTCAACAAACCTCAACTGGCGAACATGTCTGGCTGTGGCGGCCCTCAAGTCGAGGTGTACCACTGGAGGCGGACCCTGTGGTCTGGGTGGTGGGCGTGAACCCCTACGCTGTGTAGCTAGCCTTAGTGGAACTATAGCACTAGTACGACTAGAGCGGCGTAGCTAGGGTGCCGGCTTGGTCTCCTTGGCCTACTGGCCCTCCTGAGTGTCCTGAGCTGGCTGAGGCTCTACTGGTGGGGGCTGCTGCTGTGGCTCCTGCTGAGACTCCCCCTGACGCTGAGGCTCCTCAATAGCAAGACGACGAACCTACCATCATGACAGTCCTAGGTGGATTACCATGAAGTCGCTCAATCTCCCTTAGTCTGCCCTGCGCATCTGGTGGCAGCTGATCTGCTATGACAACTCCACTATGGGCACCACCTCTCTCAACACGCTCTATGGCCTTAGCGACTATAGCTGCTCTCACTATCTCTGCGTTGGGGTACTTGCACTTCTTGGATGTCACCTACTTCGTTGCTTTGCCTTTCGGTCCTGTAGGCTTGCGAGGCGGGGGCCTCTGGTCATCATCACCTGGGCCACCACCAACGTTCTTGGTGTGAGCCATCTGATCTGACAAGAGGATGAACTGCCACTGATGAAGATCAACTATCAAACTGACACTCCCAAGGCTTGGCCTCGATCCTTACTCGTGAGCTTGGCTCCGAGTTGACTGCCAACTGCCACAAGAACCTCAACAGCACCGACTCGCTGCATGATAGAATAGATGGATATACGAATAAATACAATATATCTAATAGGTGCGGAAGACCTAGGAAGCAAGCAATGTAGGTGCAAAATTGAGACGATGGGCATGCTACCTGGCAAACAGGTGATCCGAGAGAAAGAGGGACGTGTCACGTGGGGGAAACCTCAGAACCGGCTAAGGCTAGAGTTGCAAAGAACTGTGATGAACCGGTGGCTCTAGATTATTTGAAATCAGTGATTTCCAATGGATTTAGGTCACAAGCAAGGCAAATTCAAAACAAGGATAATGCCTTACCAACCAATAGAGGAGAAGGGCTAGGGCTTGGATCAATGGCCTCGAATGGCCCTTGGTGCCTGGGAAGCCGACGGCGGCGCTGAGTCGCGGGAGGCGCACGGGTCCATCTTGAGCACGTGAGGGGGGCTCGCTGGCGTGCGCGGCTAGCGAGGGCGTGGAGCAGGGGTGGATGATGGTGGCATGTGGCTAATGGCGGCGCTGGCATGGGAGGTCACGGCGAGCTGCGGCGGCGCGGGAGACTTGGAGGCAGCGGCTATGGCGATTAGGGTTAGGCGCTGCTGCAGGATACGGCTGAGATCGAAAGTATGGATAGTTAAAAGGAGATCCCATGCGTAATGGAGAAGGAAACAGGGAAAGAGTTTAGAAACCGCACGTTCTCCATTGATCGGACGCTCTGGTGGTAGCGATCGAACGCTACCACCCAGTGTCCGGTCGATTCCAGAGAGGTCCAATTCACGTTCTCCATTGACCGGACGCGTCCGATGGTCCATGACCGGATGCAGGTAGGGTCCGGTTAGTACAGCCTATTTTTCCTTCGAACTACCGGACGCTGGAACCCTTCCTGATCGGATGCACAAACGCAGCGTCCGGTCACTCCTTCAGCAGCAGTTCACCTCCTGTGAACTGATCGGACGCTGGACAGCAGCGTCCGGTGCAGCGTCCGGTGCACCTTTTCCAGCAAATCTTCAAAGTTCCTTCGCGCTGCCTGTTCCCAATCAAGTCCCAACTTGAATAAGATCCAAATAAACACCAATTGGGACTGATGTGAGTGACCTCTCTCAAACCCTCATATTTTTCAAAATATTTTGCCTTAGGCTATAATTCTTTTTAAGAAAATAAGCAATAAAAGGGCAAATGGAACAAAACGACAAAACAACATCCATGCATATGCAATACTTTGTAAGTAAATCTAGTTACTTGTCAAGTTTGATCCAAGGTTAAGCTTCTTCACACACTTTTCGGCTGTTATCTTAACCATATTAGACAAGCCCTATATGCATTGCCAAAAATTAAACATGTTGTATATTACAATGAATGCAAGGGACAACACAAGCTCAATTTTTAGTGAAGTTGCTAAAGTCAAGCACATTGAGCTCATTCCGCAATCTACAAAATGTAGCCTCATCTAGCAGTTTAGTGAAGATATCCGCTAATTGATCTTCGGTTCTTACACCTTCTAGTGATATATCATTTTTAGCAACATGATCTCTTAGAAAGTGATGGCGGATATCTATGTGCTTGGTGCGAGAGTGTTGAACTGGATTATTTGCAAGTTTTACCGCACTTTCATTATCGCACAAAAGAGGTACCTTTTCTAGAACTACACCATAGTCTAGCAAAGTTTGTTTTATGTATAAAATTTGTGCACAACAAGCACCCATGGCAATGTATTCCGCTTCGGCGGTGGACAAAGCCACACTATTTTGTTTCTTGGAGGACCAAGACACAAGTGATCTACCAAGCAAATGGCACCCTCTGGATGTGCTTTTTCTATCAACTTTGCATCCGGCGTAATCCGAATCGAAATAGCCAATTAATTCAAATATAGCTCCTTTGGGATATCAAAGGCCAATGCTTGGTGTGTGCTTAAGATACATAAGGATTCTTTTTACGGCAATTAAATGTGTTTCCTTAGGACTAGCTTGAAATCTAGCACACATACACACACTAAACATGATGTCGGGCCTAGATGCGGTTAAATATAACAAGCTACCAATCATAGAATGGTAGAGAGTTTGATCAATCGGGTTACCTCCCTTATCTAGGTCGAGATGTCCATTGGTAGGCATTGGTGTCTTGATTGGCTTACATTCATCCATCTTGAATCTCTTGAGAAGATCTTTTGTGTATTTCTCTTGAGAGATGAAGATGCCTTCTTTCATTTGCTTGACTTAAAAACCAAGAAAGAATGTAAGCTCACCAATCATGGACATCTCGAACTCCTTCGACATCAATTCACCAAATTCTTTGCATGAGTCTTCATTTGATGATCCAAAGATGATATCATCAACATATACTTGACAAATGAAGATATGCCCATCAAGCTTCTTGGTGAATAGTGTGGTGTCGACCTTCCCAATAATGAAGCCCTTCTCAATGAGGAAGTCCTGAAGGCGCTCATACCAAGCTCTTGGGGCTTGCTTAAGCCTATATAATGCCTTGGACAACCTATAAACATGATTAGGATATCTAGGGTCCTCAAACCCGGGAGGTTGATCAACATAGACTAGTTCATTAATAAAGCCATTTAAAAATGCACTTTTCACATCCATTTGATATAGTTTCGTTTCATGCTGTGATGCATATGCAAGAAGGATACGGATGGCTTCTAATCTTGCAACCGGTGCAAAGGTCTCTCCAAAATCCAAACCTTCAACTTGAGAGAACCCCTTTGCAACTAGTCTTGCCTTGTTCCTCACAACAACACCTTGATCATCTTGCTTGTTGTGGAACACCCACTTTGTTCCAATGACTCTTGCACCTTTTGGTCGCTCTTCAAGAGTCCAAACTTCATTGCGAGTGAAGTTGTTCAACTCTTCATGCATGGCATTGATCCAATCCAGATCTTTAAGAGCTTCTTCTACCTTGGTAGGCTCATAGCAAGAGACAAAAGAGTGATGAGCAATAAATGAAGTAAGTTTTTGAGATCGAGTCATTACTCCCTTTGATGGACTCCCTATGATGAGATCTTATGGATGATCTTGTAGGAGAGGTGTATTTCTTCTATTGACCACTTGAGGAGGAGGTTGTGGAGCATCAACATCTTGTGCTTGTATCACCATTTGCTCATGGGAGATATGAGTATCTTCATTTTCTACTCTCCCATCTTTTTCACCATCTTGTGGCACACTTGATGAAGAGGGTTGGTTAATGACTTGTACATCATCTTCATCATCTTTTGGCTTGATGTCTCCCACCGGAATATTCTTCACGACCTCTCTCAATGGTTCATCACCTACATCATCAAGATTCTTATGTGCTCCTTGGGAGCCATTAGATTCATCAAATTCCACATCATATGTTTCTTCAACCAAGCCGGTGGCATGATTAAATACTCTATATGCTTTGGACTTCGATGAGTAACCAATAAGAAAACCAATATCACAACATCTTTGAAACTTCCCTAGGTGTTGCCACTTCTTGTAGATGTAGCATTTGTAATCAAACACCCTAAAGAAGGAGACGTCTGGCTTCTTCCCATTGAGCAACTCATAAGGTGTCTTGCCAAGGAACTTTTGAAGGAATAGGCGGTTTGATGCATAGCATGCGGTGTTGATTGCTTCCGCCCATAGAGCTTCGGGGGTGTTGTACTCATCTAGCATTGTTCTTGCAAGAGTGATCAAAGTCTGGTTCTTCCTCTCAACTACACCATTTTGTTGAGGAGTATAAGTTGCGGAGACTTCATGCTTGATCCCAACTTCATCACAATAAGCTTCAATGTTTGTGTTGCAAATTCTTTTCCGTTGTCACTTCTTATCTTCTTGAGCTTCACTTTAAATTCATTTTGAGCTCTCTTGGCAAACTTCTTGAAGCAAGATGCAACTTCATATTTGTCATGAAGGAAGAATACCCATGTATACCTTGAATAGTCATCAACAATCACAAGACAATAGAGGTTCCCTCCCAAACTCTTGTATGTTGTTGGTCCAAATAAATCCATGTGTAGGAGCTCTAGCACTCTTGTGGTTGACATGAAAGCTTTGGTTGGATGAGTATTTGCAACTTGCTTGCCGGCTTGACATGCACTACAAAGCTTGTCCTTTTCAAACTTCACATTCTTCAACCCTCTCACCAAATCATTCTTCATAAGCTTCTTGAGTGAGTTCATCCCAACATGAGCAAGTCTTCTATGCCATAGCCACCCAAGTGTTGTTTTGGTGAATAGGCAAGTCTTCAAATTTGCATCTTCAGAGGTGAAGTCCACTAGATATAAGTTGATGTATCTAAATCCATTGAATATCACTTGATTGTCATCTACCTTGGATACAACAACCTCCTTCTCAGTGAACAAGCATTGGAAGCCAAGATCACACAATTGCCTAATGGATAGCAAGTTGAAGCTCAATGAAGCAACATAGAGCACATTGGAGATGGAATGATCATTTAATATTGCCACTTTGCCCAATCCTTTAACCTTGCCCTTTGAGTTATCTCCAAATGTTATTTTCTCTTGTCCATCTACCTCTTCATCTAGTGAGGTGAACTTACGAGGATCACCGGTCATATGTTGAGTGCAACCACTATCAATAACCCAATGACTTCCATCGGTCTTGTAGTTCACCTACACACAAGAGATTCAAGCTTTAGGAATCCAAACTTGTTGAGGGCCCTTCACCTTCTCAACAAGTGACTTAGCCACCCAAATCTTCTTAGGCCTATTCTTGTTAGGGGGACCTAAGAACATGACTTTCATCTTTCCACTAGAGTCCTTTCTAAGCATGTAGTGAGCATTGAAGGCAAAGGGTCTAGCATGCTTGGGCAAGGGTTGTGGCGGTGGAGTTTGACACTCATGAGCAAAGTGGCCTTCTTGTCCACACTCAAAACATCTCTTTGGCTTTGGCTTTGGCTTTGATTGTTGTTGTTGAACTTGAGCCTTCTTCTTCTCTATACTTGCCACATATCTAATGCCACTTCTATCCATCTTCAAGACAGTGTTCATGAGTAGCTCACTTTGTAGATGCTTGCCTCTAGCAAACTTGCTCAATCCAATCTTGAGATGCTCTTTCTCCAACTTGAGCTTCTTATTTTCTTATTTTAGAGCATCATCTTTCTTTTCTTCCTTGAGCTTCTTGTTTTCTTCTTTGAGCTTCTCATTCTCAAGGATCAACTCTTTGTCATGATCAAGAGTTTCTAGCACAATGATGTTGTGGCTTTTCATCTCTTCAAGATCTTTCATGAGCTTCTCATTATCACTCTTGAGCTTGACATACTCATCATAGTCATTGCACTCAACCACTTGCTTGCCTTTGCTACTAGATCCATACTCAATGCTCTCATCAATTAAATCATCACATGAAGTAGCTATATTAATCTTGACAACATGGTTAGTAGCATCATGTGGCTCATTTTGTAAAAATTCTTGAGCAATAACAAGAGTATCATGATTAATCTTAAGAGTAGTGTATTCATCTTTTAGCTTGTTGTGGCTAGTGATGAGTTCATTGTGAACCCACTCAAGTTTATCATGTTTATCTTTAAGCTCTTTCTTGGAAGATTTGAGCTCCTTGAGTTTGGATGATATAGCATCATTAGTTTCTCTAAGCTCATCATTAGCCTTTTCCAATGTATCACACTTAGCTAAGAGTGAATCATTTTTAGCATCAAGCTTTTCATTTGTAGCTCTACTCTTTCTAATGATCTTAGTGTATTTTCTTAGTATTTTGATAAGATCATCATATGTAGGTGAGTCATCATCATCGCTATCGCTATCATCATCACTAGCATGCTCATCATCACTACTATCATCATTCTTAGTTACCTTGCATTCACCCTTGGCCATAAGGCATAGGTGTGTAGAGTATGATGGCGATGGTGGTGGTTAAGATGCAAGATCAATAGCAATGGCGGCCACCTTCTCATTGTCACTATCATCATTAGATGATCCACTTGATGAATCAATGTCCGTGAGCCAATCACCGACAATGTAAGCCTTTCCACTCTTCTTCTTCTTGTAGAAGTCCCTCTTTTTGCCATCCCTCTTCTTGTATGGCTTGTTCTTCTTCTTCTCATCTTCATCTTCATTACTTGAGTCATCTTTCTTGCCCTTGTTCTTGTTCTTGAACTTGTGTTTCTTGGGCTTTGTGCATTGATGAGCTAGATGACCAAGTTTGCCACAATTGTAGCAATCCATCTCGGAGATTGGCTTTCTTCTTGAGCTAGTGAAGAACTTCTTCTTCTTGCCATCAAACTTGATGCCACTCTTGTTTAGCTTCTTTAGCATCTTGGCGGTCTTCTTCACCATGAGAGCAAGACTTTCTTCATCATCTTCTTCATCACTTGAGCTCTCATACTCAAGTCTTGCTTTGCCCTTATCTTGGCTAGCTTTGAATGCTAAGTCCTTCTCTTTCTTCTTTGTAGAGGATGAGCCATCTTGTGGTGTGATGTGCATGTACATCTCATGAGCATTGATCTTTCCCAAGATTTGTGTCGATGTAGCGGCAGAAAGATCACCTTGATGTAGCATGGTAATAATGTGCCCATATTTGTCAATGGGGAGGACACTCAAGATCTTTCTCACAACGTCGGATGGTGACATTTGAGTAAGTCCAAGCCCATTGACTTCCTCTATAAGAACATTTAAACAAGAATACATCTCATTAGCACTTTCTTTGGGAAGCATCTCAAAAGAATTTAGCTTTTTAATCATAAGATGATAGCGTTCCTCATGCTCACTCTTGGTTCCCTCATGGAGCGCACAAACGTCCGACCATAGTGCATGGGTGTCTTTGTGGTTCCTTACACAGTTAAACACATCTTTGCAAAGGCCTCTAAAGATGGTGTTTTGAGCCTTTGCATTCCATTTTTCATAGTTAACCTCATTGCCTTATAGGTTAGTAGCATCTTGAGGTTTTGGGAAGCCTTGTGAGGCGGCTCTAAGAATACCAACGTCTAGAGCTTCTAAGTACGCCTCCATGCGGATTTTCCAATATGGAAAGTCATCTCCCTCAAAGATAGGAGGAGGTCCATCCCCGTGAGACATCTTGCTCTAAGTGGTTAAGCTTAAAAACGTGAGCACAAGGCTCTGATACCAATTGAAAGGATCAAGATGCCCAAGAGGGGGGGTGAATTGGGCTAATTCTAAATTTTCTTGCAATAATCAAATTCTACGGATAGCCCAATTAAACCCTTGTGCCTAGAAAAGTGTTTCTATCAAACTAATGCACAACGGACTTGCAACCTATGTTCCAAACTTACTCTAGCATAACAATTCTATGAATGTAAAGACAAGTATTGAATTGCTCAAAGTAAATACTCAAAGTAAATGCTCAAAGTAAATAGAGAGAGAGAGGAACGCGGTGATGTTTTGCTGAGGTATCAGAGAGTCGCCACTCCCCACTAGTCCTCATTGGAGCACCCACATAAGGGTGTAGCTCCCCCTTGATCCACGCAAGGATCAAGTGCTCTCTACGGGTTGATTCTTCGACACTCGTAGCGGCGAATCACCCAAAGCCGCTCACAACTTGAGTTGGGTCACCCACAAGCTCCGCCAGGTGATCACCAAGCTCCTAATCACCTCCAAGCCATCTAGGTGATGGCGATCACCAAGAGTAACAAACACAAACTCTCACTTGACCACGCGAAGCCTAATGAGAAGATGGATGCACACTTTGCTACTCTTGATTCACTAATGAGGCTACTCTCTTGGATTCTCAAATCTCAATCACCTCACTAGGACCTTGCTCTTCTTAGCACTCACAAACGTGTTTCTCAGCTATTGGAATGAGCAAAAGTAACTCCACACATGAGTAGAGCTTCTATTTATAAGGCAGCCTAAAAAATGAACCGTTATGAGCTTCTGCGGGGTGACCGGATGCTCCGGTCATACTGATCGGACGCTTTGGTCAGTTCAACCCGTGAACCAGTGAAAATGTGTTGACCGAACGCTGGCAGGGTCTGGTCAGCACTGACTGGACGCGTTCGGTCACATTAAACCCTTACTGGAACCTTACTAGACTCGACCGAATGCTGAACCCCTAGAGTCCGATCAGTACTGACCGGACGTGTCTAGTCATAGATTCCCTTCTCTGGAACCTTACTGTAGTTGATCGAACGCTGCCTTTCAGTGTCCGGTCACTTGACCTCTCCAGCGTCTGGTCGCACTAAACACAGACTGCTTGATCAAATGAACTGATTGGACCCTACGGCTAGCGTCTGGTCACACCGAAGCCAGCGTCTGATCAGTATTTGACCCTCCATTCACTTCCAACTCTTGATCAAATGTGAATGAAGTTTGCTCCAAAGGATCTTAGGCATTCGTAGGAGCTACCTAGAGTTAGTTTTAACAAGTGTGCACCACACCTAACTCACTAGACTCATCTAGGTCAAGCTACCCGTCCATACCCCCCTTAATAGTATGGCCAAAGGAAAAACAAAGTCCTAACCTACTCTAAGTGTCTCTTCAACTCCAATCGACACTTAGAACTAGTCATCCTTAACCTTGTCGTCCATCCTTTGAAAACTAAAACGATTTCCATCGTAGGGGCATGACAACCTTGATTGCCCAATTGATCTCCATTACCATGACCTAACTTAATTGCCTCTGCAAAACACACGTTAGTCATAGTAATCTTGTATTGTCATTAATCACTGAAACCCAACTAGGGGCCTAGATGCTTTTAGGAATGAATGAATGTGTGTATAGATGAATGATTATATAAAGAAATAGTGGGGATTGGTAATGTTACCTTGATGACTCAAGTGATGGGGTTTGAGGAGCTCCAATCAGAAATATTCAAGAAGGATCCACGCTCGTCGTTTATGACGGAGTCGGTATGGGCCACATGGGGTGTCCCTCTGTTCCTTACCTATCTCTTGATGTTTGCTTGAGCCGTCCAATTGACTCAATTAGTTGATGATGCTTTAGTTTTCCATATTTTGGAACCAATTACTTATGCTAAACATAAACGATTGCTTCCCATTGCTACCAAAAAAAAGCAACTCAATTAAAGTGACAATTATAGATGAATGATTAAGCACTCAAAGTTGGGGTCTTGCAAACCGATAACGGCGACTGTTCAATGATAGATTGATCTAAAACAAAACCCAGACCCTAAAGTAGGTGGTGGCTACTGATTATATAGCCTAAGGGATGTCCAAGGATCCCTCTTCACGTCCTAAAGGTGTCCCAACATGTTACAAGGCCCAACGGCCCAAAAGAAGGTGTCGCAGCACCCTGACAGATTCTGGACGCTGACTTGTTTCAATGATTCCTGGTGATTCCGAAGAGCTTTTGATGTGAAACCACTTGGATTGGCTTCCTTATCAAATTATATTTCCATCCGTATGTGGATCATCGAAAACGGAGTTCGGATGCGTCCTGGGCGTCCATTTTATTGTAGACTGGTCCTGATGGCCGAGGCAGACTCAAACTCGGATTGGACTGGGCCTCTGGCTTGGCTTGGACGTCCTTGCTGGCCTCCTAAGGTGGTGGCCAAGGAGAAGGACGTCCAAGGCCATCTCTTAGGTGTTCTCTATCTTCTTGGGGCATGCTCCAACTTAGGCCTAGGTCCCAAGGATGTGTAACAAGCCCATGACGACAGTGTAGCTCCCGTCAGAAATAGCGACAGAATATATTGGTGATTTGGAGGCCTTGCCGACATGATATTGAGATGGAACTAGATCTATTTGAAAGCTTATCAAACAAGCTTTCCATCAAGTGCTCATTAACCTCGATCGCACTTCGGATGGATGAGTTATGGCCTTCCCAATGAGGCACTGTCAGGCTACCGACGAACCGAAAGTTCAACTTTGATGAACTTCCATTATGAAACACATTTGAACCTACAATCAAATAGTGACATGTATATGTGGAACCAAGTGAATTATAACCAAAGCCACTATGCAAATGTAGAAACGAGCGCACCTTATAATCATTGTTCATATCCGAAGGTGCCATGTCCTCATCATCCTCCCCTTCTTGATAACAAACCGTCCTCGATTTGAGCTTAGCTGGTGGACAAGTTGTCGATAGTAGCCAACATTGCTCCCCTTCTTGAAATTTAACATGTTTCTTTATAACAAAACTAGGGGAACTTGACATGACAAGATTATAGCAATTGCAATCCTTTGGTTGATCATACTTTTGCACAATATAAGGAGATTTTAGATTTGAACAAATATAGACATGATGCACCATATACTCTCCTTTACAATTATATTTTCCAATAAAATGATATGTATGTCTAGAGAACCATGGCAAATCAGTATATGCATAAAGTTTCTCCTCTAAAGAACTAAGATTACACGGAACATCAAATTCAATATAACCCAAAGTATTTAAAGAAGACAACAATTTTAGCTCATCAACTTCACTAGCATTATGAATAACAAGTCTATTTTCAGCACAAGTGCTCATTTTCAGCACACATATAGCATGATCATTCTTCAATGATTGCATGGGTATAACATAAATATCATCATGCAAGTCATCTTTGTCATAAGAAACATCAAGCAAATCATCTTGTGACAAAGGTAAATCAAGCGAATGCTCCACTAAAATTTGCTCTATCATAGCATGATTGGTGGAAAAATTCAGCACATAAAGAGAACTCTCACCTTTTGTGAGTTTAGCATCATGGGCATTACCTTTGCTCTCATGTTCAGTAGGGGTAATAGTTGATGGTTCTGAATTTTCACATGAGGCTGTGAGCTTCTTATTTTCTGTCATGTCATCCTTGCTCTTTTCTACATTGTCCTGTAAAAGGTTAGGCATAGTAGGAGGAATAACAACAGACTCTTCCTCTAAATGGTGCACCTCATCATATGAAGTCAAAACAGGAGGTGGATTAACAAAGGTTTCTTGCATAAGAAGTTTCATATCATTCCAAGTTTGAGGCTTATCAGAAGGATCTAAAGACTCCCACCAAGATAAAGCAGAATGTAGCAAAACACTAGCTGCATTTTTTACCTTTCTCCTTGGACACATAAAGCAAGTAGCAAATATGTTATCGATGGCAATTTCCCACTCCATGTACTCATCAGCACCTATACCATCATAAGTCGGTGGATACGAACAACCTATCATTGTAAACACAAAAACAAGAAACAGACGGTGAAAGTTATCCCTACCAAATGACTATGTGGTTGCAGTGGTGTCACTTTTCACAACAAGTGGAAGCATCTTACCAAGCTCTTACAAAGTTCTTACCAACGCAAACAGTGGCGGTACAATCAGTGGCTGGTTCGTGATACCTATGAGGCAGTGGTACCGAGATTGCAAGGGTCTTTTTTTGTACCGATCTGAAGTATATGTGGAGCTTGGGAGGCATGAAAAAGAACAAATATATATATGTGGCACACAAGTCAGTGACAGACAGCAATATTGAATAAATGTCCAGAGCACTTGTCCTAGTTGCTGGCCTATACGTGTTTCTATCACTAGTTGTGATAAACAAGAGAGGAAACAAGGATGAAAGGAAACAAGTATTAAAGGTAGCAACGGATATGAACAAGGCAAAAGATACCACAAACAATAGAGCTATTGAGTGTTCCTTATGTGCTCCTTTTCGATATCTTCTATTCTCTTTTACTATTTTTTTCTTTTATTTTTTGTCCAATCTTTTTTTTCTTGCTTTTGCTCTTTTGATATTTTTTCTCAGCAAGGAGCACACAAGAATAAACCACAAAAAATTTGAGCTCAATTGAATAAAAGATGTGGCCTATAGAAAATTAGAACTGTACTCTAAAAAGCATACCAAAACTTGTGGGTCCAGAAACTTAATTTTCCTAATCGAATTTTGCAAATCTAATTTTTTTGAACCTAGCAACATTGGGATGAAATAGATCTAAATTTTTTTGGCATTCTCCATAGATATAAAATTTTCCCCATTTCGAGTTTGGATGCAAAAGTTATGACTGTTTTAAGGAAGCTGCTCGAATCAGGGTTTTAGTGGACACAAGATGCAAACCGATGGTGATACGGAATAGCGGCGGATGGAGGGATCAACACAAACTAGAAAAGAACACAATCTAAACCAGCAACAAGACTTTGACCTAGGACACAAACTCAACAAAGCGAACTCTGAAACTGAATCATGCAAAGGCTATGGCGCGGATGGTTATAGGATAGGAAACAAATATGACATTGGACTATGGGATAAAAGCAAAAAACACTCGAACTAAGGGTAAGATGCGAACTTGACGGTATACCTAAAGCTCTGATTACCACTTAATGTAGACGGGGGTCCCGATCTTCCGTCAGGTTCAAGATAAACAACGATTTGTTCGGAGAGCGACACACCGATTCGGCTTCAGATCACAAAGCCCCAAACCTTGCAACCTTAGCACCATGTCTCCTCTGGTTATCAACCATGTCACAATCTGGTTGACCTCACCAAGAAGGCTAATCCCTGCTACGAATCGAAGAACACAAGCAAGAACAAGATAAAAAGCAACTCAATTAAAGTGACAATTGCAGATGAATGATTAAGCACTCGAAGTTGGGGTCTTGCAAACCGATAACAGCGACTGTTCAATGATAGATTGATCTAAAACAAAACCCAAACCCTAAAGTAGGTGGTGGCTACTGATTATATAGCCTAAGGGACGTCCAAGGATTCCTCTTCACGTCCTAAAGGTGTCCCAACACGTTACAAGGCCCAACGGCCCAAAAGAAGGTGTCGCAGCACCCTGATAGATTCTGGATGCTGACTTGTTTCGATGATTCCTATTGATTCCGAAGAGCTTTTGATGTGAATCACTTGGATTGGCTTCCTTATCAAATTATCTTTCCATCCATATGTGGATCATCGAAAACGGAGTTCAGATGCGTCCTGGGCATCCATTTTATTGTAGACTGGTCCTGATGGCCGAGGCAGACTCGAACTCGGATTGGACTGGGCCTCTGGCTTGGCTTGGACGTCCTTGCTGGCCTCCTAAGGTGGTGGCCAAGGAGGAGGACGTCCAAGTCCATCTCTTAGGTGTTCTCCATCTTCTTGGGGCATGCTCCAACTTGGGCCTGGGTCCCAAGGATGTCTAACAAGCCCATGACGATAGTGTAGCTCTCGCCAGAAATAGCGACATAATATATTGGTGATTTGGAGGCCTTGCCGATGTGATATTGAGATGGAACCAGATCTATTTGAAATCTTATCAAACAAGCTTTCCATCAAGTGCTCATTGACCTCGATCGCACTCCAGATGGATGAGTTATGGCCTTCCCAATGAGGCACTATTGGGCTACCAACGAATCGAAACTTCAACTTTGATGAACTTCCATTATGAAACACATTTGAACCTACAATCAAATAGTGACATGTACATGTGGAATCAAGTGAATTATAACCAAAGCCACTATGCAAATGTAGGAACGAGTGCACCTTATAATCATTGTTCATATCCGAAGGTGCCATGTCCTCATCAGATGGTCTCTCCTGGGCAGAGATCCTGTAGTTGGGCCTTTCCAATTCTTGCTTGGGAAGGCGAAGGGCTGCCTATGCGTGGTGGCGCTTTGTTTCTCACGCCTGGTGTGCGGTAGTGGTGAGCCATACCCAGGCCACGTCTTGTCTGATTAGGTGCCATTCCGTCGGTCAGGGTGTGTCTCATCGGTCAGAGCGCATCCTGTCGTTTCCCATCTACATTGAATGGGGGATGGGAGAGGGTTTTTTGCCCCAAACCTTTGCCCTTCTTCAACTGCTGCATCTCCTCCTTAAATAGGGGAAGGGAGAGGGAAAGGAAAACTCATAGACCCATTCGTAATTTCAAAGCATAATGTCAAGCTAGAGGTTACCCAACGTAGATGAGGTGGTGCTGGATGCCTTTGTCGAGAAGGGGCTACTTCCACCGAAGGAGGTGGTGCACTAGAGGGTACTGCATGTCACCTGGCTTCGTCACCATCCGCAAGGCTTTTATCGAGATGGAGCCACACATGGACTCCTTCTAGCGAATCTTCTCTGGGCGAGTCTTGTCGGAGGGGAAGACACTCAGTTCTACGCTGGTGGGAGGTTTCACCCTTGTAGCTGCTCAGGTTGGCCAGTTCATAAAGTTTGATGAGACATCCTCTAGCCATGGCAGCCATACTTCAATGGGTAGCATCCCTATCCAAGAGCTGCCTCGACTAATGAGAAGGTCTAGAGCTCCATGTTCTTCTACTGAGCATCTATGGGTGCGATGCCCTTGAGATACCCATTGTGCTTGCCGAAGTTGAGGGAGCAGAACCGGGTGGGGCCCTTGCGGTGGTGGTTATGTCTGGTGGCATGTGCTGTGGGATCACATTTGTCATCAACCGATGCCACCGAGCGGTAGCAATAGCATTCGGAGTAGAAGTAGTCAGCACATGTAATCGTTAAGTTCATGGGGGAGCCCCTGTGTGAATAGTTTTTTGTATCAATGAATACATCAGTTCTGCTTTGTGATAGAATCACTATCCGTTCCTTGTTTTTTATCCAAACATAGCTTTGTTTTTATCCTTTTTTTTGCACCTGCCCATTCATTTCGTAGGCTGCAACTTTAAGAACCCAGGCATGGCCCGCGAGGCTCGACTGCTCATAACCGTAGGTCATGGCGGGGTGCGCTCGGTCAAGAGTAAAAACAAAGTCACATAGGGTAATCAAAGGAATGTAATTCCCTTTTGTTCAGGCAACGCCCTTTCGTTTGGGCAAAAAGTTTTTACCATGTGAAAGTAAAAAAGAGAGGTAGTATTTAGTATTGTGTCCTCATGGAGCCCCCGAGCAACCCAGGCTAAAAGTGTTCAGGCTAGGGTGCTTTATAGGAGCAAGTATTGAATAAAAGCAGTAAGACCAAATTTAGGGGAAAAACAACGTAGCTGTTCAATGTTCTAAGTGTTGGTGAGAACATTGTCGTTGTTGTCCTTCAGTCGGTAGGCGCCCGGTTAGATCACCTCGGTCACCATATAGGGACCTTCCCATGGTGGAGAGAGTTTGTATTTCTCCTTTGTTGATTGGGTCCTCTAGAGTACAAGATCACCGACTTCGAGGATCCTCCCCTTGATCTTCCTTTCATGGTACCTATAGAGAGTTTGCTGGTAGCGAGTGAAGTGGATGACAGTCATCTCATGGGCCTCCTCAAGTTGGTCGACAGCGTCTTGCTGAGCCTCCATGGCCCAGTCACGGTCGAAAGCCTTCACTATTGGGGCGCCACGGTCAAGGTTGGAGGGTAGCACTGCTTCAGCTCTGTAGGCCAAGAAGAAGGGTGTGAACCCTAGTGGATCAGTTTGGGGTCGTTCTTAGGCTCTAGAGGATCGTGGGGACCTCTGCAACTCATCGCCTTGTGTACTTATTGAGTCGGTCGAAGATGCATGGCTTAAGTCCTTGGAGGACTATGTCATTGGCATGCTTGACCTGATTGTTAGTATGTGGATGTTCGACCAAGGCCCAGTCAATCCTGATGCTATATCGATCGCTAAAGTCTAGAAACTTCTTCCTAGTGAAGTTAGTCCTGTGGTCAGTGATGATACAGTTAGGAATGCCAAACCTATAGATGATGTTGAGGAAGAATTTGACTGCCTCTTTCGAGCGGATGTTGGTGATGGGTTTGGCCTCTATCCACTTGGTGAACTTGTCGATCGCTATGAGCAGGTGAGTGAAGCCGCCTGGGCCCTTTTTGAGGGGTCCTACCATGTCAAGGCCCAAGACCATGAATGGCCAGGTGATGGGGATGGTTTGAAGCTCCTGTGTTGGCAAATGAGTTTGTCGAGCATAGAATTAGCATCCCTCACACCTGTGGGTGACCTCCTCTACATCTCATAGTGTGGTGGGCCAGTAAAAACATTGACAAAAGGCTTTTTCATCTAGCAACCTTGGGGCCACATGATGTCCGTAGATCCCAGCATGGACCTCAAGGAGGAGCTGCTTCCCCTGGTTGGTAGGGATGCACTTCATGAGCACCCTCGATGGACTCCGTTTGTAGAGATCATCACCGAGCGCGACTGAAGGTCTTGGCACGTCAAGTAATCTATTGAGCTTCAGTCCTTTTAGGTGGGAGAATCTCCTCGTGGAGGTAGGCGAGTAGCGGCGCTCGCTAGTCGGTTTGATCGAGTGCCAACATGGCAACATCGGTAGGTGACATTATCATGGAGGCACTGGGGTCAGAGCCCCTGAGCACCGGCTGGGCATTGGGGTGTGTCTGGATTAGACGTTCTAAGATGTGGGCAGATGGGTCATGGAGATCATTGATGAAGATCCCGCCTAGAGATAGATCCCGCCTAGCTGGCCAATTTTGTGAGAAAATCAGTGGCATCATTGTCCTTTCGGGGGACGTGATGTAGCTCGATCCCCTAGAATTTCTCCTTGAGCTTGCACACCTCCTGGCAATATGCTACCATGAGGGGGGTTTTGTAAGAGGACTCCTTCATGACTTGGTCAACAACCAACTCTGAGTCGCCTATGGACGTAGAGTCACATAGCATCAAGCTCAATGGTGATGCATAGCCCATTGATGAGGGCCTCATACTCCACAACATTGTTTGAGGTTGAGAAATGGAGGCAGATGGCGTAACAGAGCCTGCTCCTATCCTGGGAGTTTAGGACCACTCCAACCCCTGCGCCAAGCGCCATTATGGACCCATTGAAGTACATTGTCCAATACTCATGGGTGACATCCAGGGTCGGTAGCTAGACCTCCATCCATTCAGCGACAAAATTCATGAGAGCCTGAGATTTAATAGCGATACAGGGGATATACCTAATGTCATGGCCCATGAGTTTGAGCACCCACTTGGAGATTCGTCCCATGACATCGTGGTTGTGGATGATGTCCCCGAGCAGGTATGAAGTGATGACCGTGACTTCGTGGTCAGTGAAGTAGTGCAGGAGCTTCTAGGTCGCCATCAGCATGGTGTATAGGAGTTTCTACACCTAGGGGTATCAGACCTTGGGGTCGGTGAGTACCTCCCTGATGAAGTATATGGGTCACTGGACCTTAAGGTGGTGCCCTAGCTCCTCCCTTTCGACAACTAGGGCAACGCTCACCACATGGTTGCTCGCTATGACATAGAGGAGGGGTTCTCCCTGTTCGAGAGCAACAAGGATTGGGGCCGACGTTAGTGAAACTTTGAGGCTCTCTAGAGCCTACTGAGCTTCCTTAGTCTAGACAAAGATATCCATCTTTTTGAAGAGATTGTAGAGTGGCATCCCCCATTCACCGAGCCTAGAGATGAATCGGCTTAGGGCGGCCAAATAGCTGGTGAGCCTTTGCACACCCTTGATGTTGCGTATAGGGCCCATGTTGGAGATGGCCATGATCTTTTTAGGGTTGGCCTCGATGCCATGCTTGGACATAATGTATCCAAGCAGCTTCTCTTTCAGAACCTCAAAAACACATTTCTCGGGATTCAATTTGATGTTGAACCTTCGGAGGTTCGCAAATGTTGTGGCGAAGTTTGCGATCAGGTCACAAGCTTGAGTCATTCTGACCACTAGGTCATCAACATAGATGGCAATTGTTGGGTTTGGCCGCTCGGCTTGATTAGGCAGATCATGCTTGTTGATTTGGCCAGTGAAGCATTGCTGCATGCACCTTTGGTAGGTGGCACCAACGTTCTTCAGACCGAAAGGCATGGTTATGTAATAGTACAAACCATATGGGGTCATCAATGAGGTTGCGAGTTGATGAGATTCTTTCATTGCAATCTGGTGATAGCCTGAGTAGGCATCTAGAAAGGAGAGGATCTCGCATCCTGAGGTGGAGTTGACTATCTGGTCTATGCATGGCAAAGGAAAGTGATCCTTTGGACATGCTTTGTTGAGGCTAGTATAATCACCGCATATTCTCCATTTCCTGGTCTTCTCTTTAACAAGAACAGGATTGGCAAGCCAATCGAGGTGGAATACCTCTCTAATGAATCTGGCTGCCAGGAGTTTGATGTTCTCTTTGCCTATGGCCCTATGCCTCTCATTGTCAAAGCGACGTAGGCGCTGCTTGGCGGGCTTTAAGCCTAGGATGAGGCACAGTGCGTGCTTGGTGACCTCCTCCGATATGCCTGACATGTCAAAAGGCTTCCATGCAAAGATATCATGATTGGTGTGCAGGAAGTCAACGAGCTCGCATTCCTATTTGGCCAGGAGCTAGGTCCTGATCTGCACTATCTTGATAGGGTCAGTGGGGTCGATTCCCACCACCTTGGTTTCTTCGAATGGGTGGAAGGCCATCGAGGAGGTTGGTTTGTTGCAGTCTAGGACTGCTAGGGTCGATGACTCCTTGAGCCGCGGGAGCTCAGATGAGTTGATGACCACAATGGCGAGCTCGAAATGCTTGTGGTCACATGTGAAGGCGTGTGAGAAGGCGCTGCCCACAATGATGACATCATTCAGTCCTAGCATCTTTAGCTTGAGGTAGATGTAGTTGGGGATCACCATGAATTTGGCATAGCATGGCCACCCCAAGATGGCATGGTAGGACCCTAGGAAGTCCACCACTTTGAAGGTGAGGACCTTTGAGCAGAAGTTGGCTCGGTTGCCAAATGTGACGGGTAGGTCGATCTGCCCGAGTGGGTACGCCTACGCTCCCGAGATCACACCATGGAAGGGAGAGCCCGCTGGGCAGAGTTCTGACCAGGGGGATGCGCATGGCGTCGAGGGTGTCGATGTAGAGGATGTTGAGGCCACTGCCTCCGTCCATCAACACCTTGGTGAGACGCTTCTTGTGGACGATGGGGTCAATGATGAGCAAGTAGCATCCTGGTCTAGTGACAGTGGGTGGGATGGTCCCTCTGATCGAAGGTGATCAGAGATTCCAACTAGCTAAGGAAGAAGGGGACGGCCGTCTTGGTGGCGCAGGACTCTCTATAGCATACCTTGTGCTAGTGCTTGGAGCAGATGTTGTTCGATCCCCTAAAGATCATGATGCATTCCTCAGGGTTAGGGAAGCTATCCCCATCCTTGCTCATCGTGCCTCCTTTCTTGGCTATCGCCTCTTTGCTGTCTCCTTCTTTCAGCCTGCCGGCCTATCATAGGAAACATTTGAGGAGCTCGCGGTCCTTGTAGAGGTGTTTGACGAGGGTAAGCATGGTTGGTCCATAGGTTATCCATGAGCTTGTTGAAGTGGTTAGGCAGGCCCTGCTAGGGCTACTTGCCTACGCAATCAGCTACAGCAACCAACATGGTGTTGGCCGATCAGTGTGAATCCTTTTTGTTCTTCTTGCCCCTCTATGTGGAGGGGCCCTCGTCTTGGTCCTCGTGCTTGGCCTTGCCTTTGTCCTAGCCTTTGTTGAAGACTACTTTGACTGCCTCCTTGCCAGAAGCGTGGTTCGTGGCGACATTGAGCAGGTCATGGGTGGTATGGGGCTTTAGGTAGCCAAGCTTATAGATCAAGGACTCATAGGTTGTCCCGGAGAGGAATGCGCTGATGATGTCCACATCGATGACATCAGGGAGGGAGTTGCATCATTGGGAGAACCTATGGATATAATCCCATAGGGACTCGTTGGGCTCCTATTGGCAGCTCTTGAGGTCCCAAGAGTTACCAGGGTGAACATACATCCCTTGGAAGTTCCCAACAAAGACCCTCTTGAGGATCCACCCAGTTGCAGATGCTGTCATATAGGAGGAATTCAAGCCATGCTTGAACATGTTCCCCCATGTAGATGGGGAGGTACTAAATGATGAAGTGATCATCATTGACTCCTTCGCCTCGGTAGGCGAGCTGAAAGTCTTTGAGCCATATTCTAGGGTTCGTCTCCCCGGTATACTTAGTGATGTTGGTAGGTGGTCAGAAGCGCTTTGGTAACGACACTCTCTAGAAGCACTAGCCAAAGGCTTGTGGTCTTAGGCCATCTAGGCTGGGACTCTAGTCGTCTGGTCGGTGACCACACCTAGGGTGTGTTTCATTGGTCTCCTTGATGGTCCGGCCGAAGCCTGTGTCGTCTGCTCTCACCACTGCCCGATGGACGTCATCATCATGTAAGGCCTGATGCCGGTTGATGATGACACTAGGAGCGTATTTGTTCAGATAGAGCCATTCACATACCAGTGGTTGGTGTGGAGCAGGCACTAGGTCAGACCATGGCACAGTTGCGGCCTCTTGTGCCCTACTTGGCGGCTGTAGCGGTGAGTAGATGAAGCGATCCATCTAGTGCATCCCTACTCCCCTAGTGGGGAGAGAGGCCACGAGTTAGAGTCATGATGTGGAGCTTTCTGCCTGTTGGATGGTAGCGGCTTCCACCAGTACTCAGAGGTTCCGGTGGATCGCCCACTCCTAGGGGTCGATGGGCTCGGGAACGCCACATAGAAGCATTGCTACAGCAATAATGTTCTGGCTAGCTCGAGCGAACTACGGGAGGTCATTCCCTTCATCCATGATGTCACACTAGACCTGGCGAGCGCAACCCCAAGCGTCGCCCACCAGGGTTACATGCATGGGGCGCAACATGCTGCACTGAGCGCGCTGGCGTAGGTGGCGACTAGTTCTGCCATCAGTTGTCGTAGCTCCTCGTAGTGCTCTCGTGCGAGTGCAAGGGCCCCCTGCATGAGGGTCTAGAGGGGTGTGAGTCTCCAAGGACTCCGCTACCACCAGCAGCTATCCCAGAGCATCCACCATAGCGCACTCCTAGGATGGATGGTGGCTAGGTGCTACATCGCTGATGCTTGGAGCCATCACTCTCGACCTCATCATCTATGAGTTCGTAGAAATAGGTGTGAGCCTAGCTCACCATCCCCATGAATTCGGATGTGAGAGGAGGCAATGTTAGCATTTTTTTGGAGTCCCCTAGGCATACGTGTCCACAGGGGACACTGAGGTCATAGGGGGACCAGTCGAATGGTTGTTGTAGTACGAACAACGTGGTCCCTCCGGATAATTGATGGAAGATAGTAAATAGCGAGTAAATAATAGCATGTACATTACTCACAATAGGCTTTGAGCAGAGCGTTTGCTCAGAATGAAGCACATGTGCCTCATCATCAAAGTCATCAGGAGTCCTAGAGCTGATGGAGGGTGCCCCTCCGATAGGCGCCGGAACAAGTGCCTTCTCACGGAGGCATAGTACACCGAGCCGGTCGGTGATGAAGTCTAGGCTTTAGAAGAGGAAGGCCTAGTATGGCTCGAAGATGGGTGGAACCCACATCCCAACAGGTGGGAGTGCAAGAAACTCTAGCGAGCCAAAGCGAGTCGTATTGCTTGAGCCCATCATGGTGGAGATGGTAGAAAAGTGGGTCATCTGTTGACCAAAAGTGTGAACGTACAACGTCTTCCCCACGGACGGCGCCAATTGTCGGTGCAGAAAGTGACCAACACATAAATATTTGTAGTTTTGCCTTTCATTGTGATCGGATATGGCCTAGCACTCAATGACACATGGTTTATATTGGTTCAGGCAATGTGCCCTACGTCTAGTTTGAGTCAGTTGGTGACTTTATTCCTGAGCCTAGGTGCTTGAAGTTTGCTGTGGCGTTACAAATGGAAGGGAGAAAGATGGGGGGTGCAAGAGGTCTAGTGGGACTCTGGTCTAAAGGGCCGAGAGTGACGGGAGCTTTACTGTATGCTAAGTGTTCGAGCATGTGCTCGAGGTTTGAACCTAGTGGTTCTGTTATGGTGTGTGAGTGAACTGAGGGGGTCTCCTTGTTGGGAGAGAGCGCATCCCCTTTTATAGATGAAGGGGATGGCCTTATAAGCGAGAGAGAGAGAGAGTGTGTATGTATGCTAGGTCTTGTTGCCCACACCAGTTGGATACAAGATGATTGTAGGCAACTATAACACTGTTAATGTTAGATGCATGTGGGAGGTTGCGTCGTCTTCTTCTGGTATGGTAGATGTCGGTGCCTGCTACACTATTGATGCCCTAGAGGCATGTAAGGGGTTTTACCATATTTGTCTGGTATGGGAGTTTGTGGGCGCCCACAATACTGTAGGGCAAATGTTGGCGCCCACAACACTACTTGGGTTCTAACATGCCTGGAATGTTGCAGGGCACTCTTCTAACATGTCCTATTGGTATTGTCCTATAGGTGTGCAGAGTACGGTCCTCGGTATTGCTATTGACTTTGAGCGTCCTGCTTTACTTGCTCCACCCATTTCCTAGTCTTCACCGAGCGAGCATCCCCGGTCGGTTAGTCCTAGTTGGCTCCGACTATGCCAGTTAGAGAAGAGCTGTAAGCAGAGGTTCAGTGTATCCCTTGGCCGGAGACGCGGGTCGGAGTTGGTGTTTTGGCTAGGCCTTCTGATCAGAGTGGCGGGCCAGAGTCAGAAGCGAGCAGTTGTTCCTCCTTAGCTAGGCCTTCTAGTTAGAGATTGGATTGCCCCTCTAGCCTATCATTTAGGTATTTGGGTTGGCCCAGGAGTTGTGCGTTGTTCACAACATCGTCTGCTAGGCCAAGCCTTTTTTGGAAAGCCGGTCCATGAGAGACCCTGGGTTTATGAACCCAACACTAGTTGTCAAGCTCTTCAGTGTTGCTAGTCGTGAGAGCTTGTTAGTTTGGTTAGTGTGGCTCTTTAGTTAGCCTTTGAGAGCACACTAACTTAGTGTAGTGACATAGCCATTGTGTGGATAGAGACTATAGAAACTAGAATTGTGGTAGGTGGCTTGCATTTTTAGTAGGCTAGCGCAACACTCGCTTCACCTCATATTTGTCTAACCAATTTGCTAAGTGTTGTTGTAGAAATTTTTAATAGGCTATTCACCCCCCTCTAGCCATTAAGACCTTTTAGACCACCGTCTCCAAAAATAGACTATTTTTGGAGGTGGTTGTCTTAAGACGCCCACCTCCATAAATCCATTTTTTCACGGCAGTCAGAAGTGCCCGCCTTGGTGAATAAAAATGCTCGCCTCCGTTAATTGCAGGTATTAACCAAGGCAGTTGGATTTTGTGACCGCCTCCGTTAATAAAAGGGCATCATCTTGTAAAATCATTTATGTAGTAGTGTATTGTTAGGGTTATAACCCTAGGATGTCTTAAGGCATCGATTAGTTAGCAGCCCGAGCGGTCCATAACACATCAGTTAGCGAAGGCCCAAACGACCGAGGCCTAGCTAAGCCAGGTGAACCAGGCCAGGATGCTAAGGCTGGGGTTAGCCATGACCCCTCCTTTGCACCTTAGCTACATGGCGCTAGAAAGGCTCACAACCTCTCCCCCATCATGACCCCTTTAAGGAACAGAGAGAGGTCGAGCCTAGTAAAGCGTGCCTGCTCTAACAGGAATGAGCACACCGCACTGACCCTGCACAAACAAGACAATACCACCCAAAGTGGTGATGATAGGTACGATGACCACTAGCCAGATATGGCTCGATGAGACAAGAGTATGATCCTACCCACTATGGGATGAGATCCATGAGGAGGGCCTTAACTCAGAGACCATCTAGGCTGGCGAGAACCATGATCCTAATGATGGGGTTCGTGGCCCCTGCTCCTCAAGATAACAAGGCAACCAACGATAATGCTCTAGGAAATCAGGAGACGATGACGAAGACCACGATGGAGACCACATCACATAGGACGGCTGGCGAACTACCATCGTGCCTACAATGCCGCCACGACAGGCATAGTAGCACCATGACACACCATGCCGCGACATGGCCACAAGACCATGATGACAGCCATGCCTAGAAGCACCTTGCAAGACGACGTAGCTTACAAGCCAAGTTAGCTAGGACCTCCCTGAGGCTCATGACCCTTCGGTCGGGAGAACCTATTGCTTTGTATGCACCCTGGCCCCCAAACTCTATATAAGGGTAGCTAGGGCACCCTTTCTAAATATTATGAGTCCCCTACTCATTCACTCATCCTCCATCATAGCAGGGCTCCTAAAGCTTCTCTTTAGGCTGCTAGTCACCTAGCTTAGGTTCTTCTACCTCTTCCACCATTCTTGCAACCCCCATTGTAAGAACTTTAGAGCATTCAAGCGAGGAACACACACTCAATCATCTCTAAGACTAGATGTAGGGCTCTAGCCTAAACTAGTATAAATCCTCATGTCTTTTGGATGCTACCATCGTCTTCCTAGAGCAGCGCAATAATCGTATAAGTTTACTAGTTTAGTTTACGAAACACTGATAGTTGGCGCGCCAGGTAGGGGATAGTCGTGCACTCTCATTTCTTGAGAAGGTAGCGATGGCTCCTCACACCGTTGGTGGACTCACTAGCAAAATGGCCCACGGTGGCCACATCTGCCATGAAAACTATGAGTTCATTGACATCAAAGGGCCAACGCATGTGTCCGCCTATGGTCGTGGCCTAAACCTCTGCCCTGGAGACCTAGACCCCACAGTCCATGGTGGGCACACTCTCAAAACTACCCTTAGGGGTTGCATCTAGAGGTCAGCTACCCAGAGGGGCTAGTACCCTCACTCACCATCGGTCGTGGCTAGGTCTCCCGTCTAGGAAACCAAAGGTCCATGGCTCATAATGAACTCACCCGGGGAATGGCCTCGATTGGCCACATCCCTTTTGGGAAACCACATAGTTATCCACATAGAAGGGCTAGCACTCACGTCCACCTTTAGCTATGGCCCGAACCTCCACCCTAGAGGCCTAGGTCCTATGGTCCATGATGGACACTCTTGGAACTGCCCACAGAGGTTGCATTCTAGAGTTTACCTACGTAGGGGTTCCTATGCCCTCTCTCATTACTGGCCATGGTCAAGACTTCTACCTAGGAAGCCAGTGGTCCATGGCTCATGGTGAGCTCACCCAAGGAATGGCCCTCGGTGGCTACATCCTTATAGGGAATCATGAGATCACTCGAACCAATGGATCAACGCCCATGATCGACTTCTACCCAATCCAGACTCACTGCATGGAAAAGATAGACCCTATGGTAGAATCATGCCCGGAACAATGTCTTCGTCACTAGTGAAACACAACGAGCCAGGGCACAACACCAGCGACGTAGCTACCCACCGTCGCGTAGCATCATCGCCAGTGATCAGATGCCTAGCCGACGCCACGCCATGCAGGACCAAGCCTAGAACCAGGACCCAACCTACATGATGAATAGGACATACAACAAGTCTCCATGAACTATCACCTATTATTTGGAGGCACGTGCATCCGAGGAAGCAGGTTTCTCGAGCGCACCGCGTGCCCTGGTAAGCGGATCAAACTGCGTTGCACTCGGAACCAGCTTCCATAGCGATGAGCCACGCTAGCCCTTTGTTGAGAGCGGCAACCACAACCGGAGGTGGGGATGCGACGGCCATAGTGGCGTCACACTAGGAGGACTCAAGCATCAGAACGCACAAGTCCTCCCTGGTCGAAGATTACAATAGGATCAGCATGATGGGATCATCCCTAGGGGCTCGTTGATACGATGCGATGTCCCAATCTTCACGACGTAGGATCAATCACCAGATAACTAGCTGAAGAATAGCCGAATAACTTGCTGCAGGCAGCGATAACTAGTGCAACCTAGCAAATAAAACTCGAAGCCAACCACCGTCTTTAACCGGCAACCTGAATCGAGGATTCGCCCAACCACACTCTCAAGAAACCAACCAACACAACCTACAATCAATCAAGGTAAACCTCAAAGGGAGTAGGAGCACCAATTGGGAGTGGATGAAGCCACCGCTTCTATAAATCCCGTGAAGGAAATCACAAGAGCAAAGGGGTAGAGATCACTCTTAATATTTGTTAGCACACAGCTGAACAAAGGGGGGTTCTATATTTTGATTATCAAAAGTCTTCTTTTGCTTAGGAGTACATGAATATTTATACTAGGAACAACCCTCCTAGATAGGTATAAACACGAAAAGGAAACGAAAGGGTAGGCTATGTGAACAGGCTTCCACGAAATGGGTTTCTGAGCAGTTTTCGCGTGGTTGTTGGCCTTCTGCGCAGTCTTTAGTGTTTTGGTAATAACTCCATCTTGGAAAATCCAAAAGAATGTGGTTGGTTGCGTTGGAAAGCTAACTTGATAAGGTTTCACACCATGTATAGCATGCACCATGAAACATTGTAGAATGGTACGGTTTAATATGAGAAGTTGTACCAATATCATGTCCCTGAGAAGACTGTTAACCCTCTGAGCAGTCTGCACTAAAGCTGGTCGGATCTGTACTAAACCTGGTTGGCTCTAGTCGGCCTTGAAGCATTCGAAACTAGACTTCACAAGCTTTCCAAAAAGTCCTCATGGACCTCCATAGCCTTCGGGAATAAAAAGTTATGATATTTTCTTCTTGACAGTACTGTCAGTTTCGAGCGGTCTAACCAGTATGCACTAAGCTGGTTGGATTTCATTAGTTACTGCTCAGAACTGCTCAACATTAGCATCATTGGAAAGTAGACTCAATAAGCTTTCCAAAATGTGCTCATTCATCTTCATAGCTTCTGGAAATCAAAAGTTATGAATATTTCTTTTCGACTGTTCTGCAGGACTGGTCTGGTTCGAGTGTGGTTCTTCTCTGTGGTCATCACCTTGTGTGTTCTTGCCATACTCTTTAGTGAACCTCTTGTTGTAGCTTCTTTGCTCGACTACGTGTAATTGGGTCATCAAAGGCTTGGGCTGGTGTCGATGTAGGTGATACTTGAGTTGGTGTTACTTGAATTGGAGGTTGTAACATGTTGGTTGATGACGTGGTCATATCATCCTCCTCCCCTTGAAAAGGAGTCATCCTCGACTCTAATCCATCTAAGCCCAATAACTGTGCTAGGCCAACAGGGCTAAATGCTTTGTCTCTGTTACCATCTACTTCTTCCATCACAACAAGGTGTTTGAATCTATAATCATATAAACCAAGTAGTAGTCTTATAGGTGGAAACCAAAAGGATTTAGAATCAAGTTTAGCTTTCACCTTGAATGGATGCTTAGGATTAAGAATGAATGTTGATGTCCTTGGCATGGTCATATCATCCTCCCTCACTTCAAGAAAAGCCATCTTCGGCTTTTGTTCTCCTAAAAACAACCGAAAGAAAATAGAGAGTGGATCCAAATGCCAATTGCTATGATCACTTATTGAAGATTGTTCATTGCCTTCTTCACAATTCATATGCACATTATTTCTTTTCTGGTGAGAGAAATAGTTTCTCAAATTTTGTGAACCTGAAATTAGCTTTGAAAATGGTAACACAAAAATTTCTTCCAAACCACTTATTTTATTCATGTTATCATGTTTCATCATAGGGAGATCAATCATATCAAATGATGGGAGTGAAACATTCATGGCATTATAAAGATTCATATGGCACAATGTATTCAAATGTTTAGAGATGTACCTTTCAAACTCCATGGTTCCAGATGTAGATGGAAAAACTTTGGGTGAATGAATAAAACATGTTTGCACAAGATTTCTTTCTTTGGATGAAAAATATGAACAATGGAATAACATTGGTAATTCTGAACAATAAGCATTAATGAATCTATTCATCTCAACTTTAGAAAAATAGGGTTCGCAAGATGTACGACTCATTCTATTCAACTTCAATTCAGCAAACTTGTCGCATGTTATGCAAAGGGCACAAACATTAAATTGATTTACAACATGATGTCCAATGACGTTAAACGTGAACATGCAGCCATATGCACTATTGAAGGATTTCATAAATGATATGTCAAGAACATTTTCAAGCATTTTATCAATCTCAACAAATTCATCAAGCATGACATAGCACACACATTCAGTAGGGGATGTTCTTGTGAAAAATTCAGCATGAGTAAGCAATTTCACATGGTCCACATTATTGGCATGTAAAGTATTACTTATATCAGTCAAAGCATGGCAATGATCCTTCATGATTGAGCAATGGTTATAAACTTGTAAATTTTTAGCACTTGTATTAACATGTAAATCTATCAAATCAGCACAAAGATTTTGTGTATGCTCAATTCCACTTGAAACAAATGGATCATCACAATTTCTCACCAATTTATTTTGTAAATTCAGATTTAAATTATTTTCATTACCTTTTAGGTTTGATGATGGTGCATGAACGGTGGATTGTATCTCTGAGTTTTTACCTCCATCATTCCCTTGATTCAAACTTGGGGCAGCAATGAATTAGTTATCAACATCGATTACCTTTTCACTTCTCTCGTCGGGTATGGTGGAGTTATGAGCATCCATCTCTTCCTCATTTCCCTTGCACACCTACACATTTTCAGAGACAACACTAGAAGTAGAGTTTAGGGGGTTAGAGTTAAAATTATCCTCACATGTTTTGTAATGAAGCTCTCTCTTTTTGTGTGGTGTATCCCTCACACTTCCTTTTGTTGATGCTCTCAACCTCACATTTAGTGGAATCACACAACTCACTTTTATTTTCACTCTCACTCAATTCGGCTATGTGGTTCTCATTCTCACATGGGTATTGATGCACAATCACTTCGTTGGCTGGTGGAGCACCATACGAATAGGCACCATCATTCATGGTCTCTTCCAGTGGCATTGTGATAGCAATAGTCAAAGCACAACAACCATCTTTTGACTTCTCAAAAGACATTGAATTTGCATTGGTAGGAGTGGAATCATGTGCATTGATCTTGTCTTCAATCTGAACATTAGGTGGCATGTTGGAGCACATAATTTCAGCACCACTGTCCAATAATTTGTCATGTTCCACAATTGGTGATACAACACATATTTGCATCTTCGGATTTGTTGGAGCATGATAAACTTCATCTTGGACAGATTTGTCACTTCCACTAGATATCACAATAGATGCATCTTTCTTCTCAATTTTAGACTGTAAACAATACTTTGGGATAGCAACTCTCTCAGGAGTTGGTGTAACATTATGACCCATAGTAACGTTACACACCTCATCATTTCTCTTATCAACTTGAGGCACAATGTTGTCTTCTTGCTGCTCAATAGAGTTCTTCGAGTTGCATTGCTGATGTTCACTTCTTTTAGCACTAGAATCAACTGAAGAAACTTTTAGGACAACATGTCCTCTCTTCTTGCATGCAGTTGATGCTTGCTTCTCTCTAGCAACAGAGGATACATTGGGCTGAAGCTTAGAACACATGTCTTGGCACAAATTAATGCACCTTGTGATCTTGTCTTGCTGCACCTTCATAATTTTCTTCTCTTCTCTAATTGCACAACTCAAAAGATCTTGCATGCTTCTAAAATATTTCCTCTCAATAGCAGCAACAATATTAGGATTAAGGCCTCTCTTGAAGTATGTCATTGCATTCATGTCATCAATCACATTTGCTCGATGCAAGTAAGAATTTAGCTTATCATAATATGCTTGGATAGATTTACTTCCTTGCTTCACATTCTCCAAACGATGAAGCAAAATCAGCCCATATTTTCTTGAAACAACTTCCTTTCTCATGGCCTTCTTCAAATCTTCCCAATTCTTGATGAGACGCTTATATGGATATTGTTTCCACCAATCAAGAGCATAATCTTCAAATTCAAGTATGGCTCGTGATATCTTCTTGGTTCCAGAAAATTCTTGGACTTCAAATTCAATCTCCATTTCCTCTTGCCAATCAAGAAATTCCTCTGGATCAGTACTTCCATAGAAAGGAAGCTTGGGATATCTTCGACCTATCATGGTTAATATATATGCAAAATAGCAAGCTTATATGTGGTATAGGATAATATGTGGAGCTCTCATAACCTCACCTCTCGTACCAACCGAAGCTCTTATGAAGTCCCTACGGGTTATAGGAAAAATAGCGTGTGGTGGTAACAAAAGTGATGACTAGGTGAATACAAGACCAGAGAGTACCGATTATGATGGCTTGTATGTGGAGCTTGGTAGAGAGTGATACACAAGGAATGCAATCTGAAATCTAGTTGTTGTAAAGTTAAATAACAATCCAAACTAGAAGTTCTCTGCCTAGTGCCTGACCATTTGATGCAAACAAGGAGTATGATTGGGATGCAAGTGTTGCGATCAGACCCAACCAAAATTTGCACCAAACAAAGATAGTAAACTGGTTACTCACTTGATATGAAAAACTTTCAGCACTTGTGCACATAAACCAACTGATCTTCAACTTTTCTTTCACAACTTTTCTCAATTCTCTTTTTTTTTGCACTTTTTTTAGAACTAAATATAGGGATCAGATATAACACTTGCACACTTTATGATAGAAACAAAATACAACCAGTAGCTGTAACTTGATAGGATCAAAGTTTACGCGAAGGAGATGATATGGGTTTCAGATTTTTTTGTGGGAATTTTCAGATATATGAAAGAGGCACAAAGGACACACGAAGGAAAAAATATGATCAGCAACTAAAACAAGACTCTAATGGACTGAAACTTAACAAAACTCACTAAAAAACAGATTGAAACAAAGGGCTATGACAAATATTTTTGTGGCTTTTTAGTGGATAGGACGAACACAAAATATATGTAGCTAAGGGTAAAGAATCCTACCATGGTAATGAAAGCTTTGATACCAGATGATACTGATGCGATGTCCCGATCTTCACGATGTAGGATCAATCACCAGATAACTAGCTGAAGAACAGCTAGATAACTTGCTGCAGGCAGCGATAACTAGTGCAACCTGGCAAATAAAACTCGAAGCCAACCACCGTCTCTAACCGGCAACCTGAATCGAGGATTTGCCCAACCACACTCTCAAGAAACCAACCAACACAACCTACAATCAATCAAGGTAAACCTCGAAGGGAGTAGGAGCACCAATTGGGAGCGGATGAAGCCACCGCTTCTGTAAATCCCGCGAAGGAAATCACAAGAGCAAAGGGGTAGAGATCACTCTCAATATTTGTTAGCACACAGCTGAACAAAGGGGGGTTCTATATTTCGATTATCAAAAGTCTTCTTTTGCTTAGGAGTACATGGATATTTATACTAGGAACAACCCTCCTAGATAGGTATAAACACAAAAAGGAAACGAAAGGGTAGGCTATGTGAACAGGCTTCCACTGAAATGGGTTTCTGAGCAGTTTCCGCGTGTCTGTTGGTCTTCTGCGTAGTCTTTAGTGTTTTGGTAATAACTCCATCTTGGAAAATCCAAAAGATGTGTGGTTGGTTGCGTTGGAAAGCTAACTTGATAAGGTTTCACACCATGTATAGCATGCACCACGAAACATTGTAGAATGGTACGGTTTAATATGAGAAGTTGTACCAATATCATGTCCCGAGAAGACTGTTAACCCTCTGAGCAGTCTGCACTAAAGCTGGTCAGATCTGTACTAAACCTGGTCGGCTCTGGTCGGCCTTGAAGCATTCAAAACTAGACTTCACAAGCTTTCCAAAAAGTCCTCATGGACCTCCATAGCCTTCGGGAATAAAAAGTTATGATATTTTCTTCTTGACAGTACTATCAGTTTCGAGCGGTCTGACCAGTATGCACTAAGTTGGTTGGATTTCATTAGTTACTGCTAGGAACTGCTCGGCATTAGCATCATTGGAAAGTAGACTCAATAAGCTTTCCAAAATGTGCTCATTCATCTTCATAGCTTCTGGAAATCAAAAGTTATGAATATTTCTTTCCGACTGTTCTACTAGGACTGGTCTGGTTCGAGTGTGGTTCTTCTCTGTGGTCATCACCTTGTGTGTTCTTGCCATACTCTTTAGTGAACCTCTTGTTGTAGCTTCTTTGCTCGACTACGTGTAATTGGGTCATCAAAGGCTTGGGCTGGTGTTGATGTAGGTGATACTTGAGTTGGTGTTACTTGAATTGGAGGTTGTAACATGTTGGTTGATGACATGGTCATATCACTTGTGAGCCCACCGAGGACAATGAGCTAGCAAGGCTGAGCTTGAGGCAGCACGAGACGATGATCTATGCCAACTACGATCATCCCAAGCAACTAGGAAGCACCCTCACCAACCCAAAGCCCCAGAGCCAAGACAACTCCACTGTAAGCGAGCGCTCAGGAGCTCACCACGGCGCGAGTGCCAATAGCAGGGCGAATGTTCGCTCCCCGAACAAACACCGATGATATCAATCATGTACCTCTCTTTGTTATTTGATCGCATTCACATATGCGCATAGAGGCGATCGATGAACCCAGCCAGCCAAGACATAGCATAGAATAAATTTAGGTACGCAGAACCCATACATTTTATCTCGAAGGCATCTTACCTTCTAGATGACCTGACCCGCTCCTCACAGGTGGTCAAAGTGTCACGACTGCGAGGGGAGATTACGTGAGGCGCCTGCCAACACACATTGTCACTACCTATGCCAAGCGACACTGCAGAGGCGAAGCCCGATTCACCATCTCAAGCTAGCATCCGCACATTGCGGGTAACCAATCCACAAAAAGAGAACGCAAGAACGCCTATGTCAGGAAAAGATAAAAGGAACATAAAAATAACAAGGACGAAATGACGGTGTGAGCAAACAAGAAGTCAAAACCATCAATAGATCACATAGATAGTTAAAATGTTACAACTATGCCCACCGACGAAGCCCATGGACCGGCAGATTGGGAACATCTAGAGCCACTTAAGAAGCCTAGCTGCATCCATGAAGACTAACCCTTGCCTTCATGATCACTGCAAGAACTTTCGCAGTGGCGGTCGAGTCACCCACCAAAGTTGTCCCCCTATAGGGCTCCGAAGGCCACACCCTGGTGGTAGTTCTCGCCCGAGGGACCTTCCTAAGGACGGGCCCCCTCCACCTCATGGTAGGACATCATGAGCTGCTCCTCCAGCACTGTGGACCAGAAAAGTCCCACCAAAACCCAAAAAGAAAAACCTAGCAAATAGGAATTAGAGGAAATAAGAAACTCACCATACTCCCTCACCCGCACAGTGGTGGCAAGTGCCCACACCTTAGTGACCTCCTCCTCCACCAGTTGGAGGGCTGCCTAGAGATAATCCAAGTGGACCTTCAACTGGGCCATCTCGCAGACAAAGTTTGGGTGCAATCGGCGAGCTCATCCCTTTCGAGCATGAAGCTCCATATCCATTGCCACCCTGATGGTAAGGGATAGGGGATGAGGGCTCGCTGGCTCCAAAGCCAGAATGGGTCAGGGGACGAGTGGTGTCGGAAGGACCCTTGGCCTTCGACGCCATTATCGGAGAAATGATCCTAAACACGCCCATGATTAACACAAGCACAAGCAAATCCAAAGAATGACGTGAAATCACTTACCCTTGTTCTCACAGAGAAGACAAGAGGAGCGACGATAGCTCGTCGACCTTAGGAGACTCCTCATGGAGATGCTTCCCACAATCCATCACCAGGGGGAGCACCTACAAGTGCACAAGTAGAAGGAAGAAGAAGGCGATGTAGAGGATGGGAGAATGATACCTCCCACTATGCGTCACCTTAGCGGATTCATAGCCACAAAGATAACCTCAAAAAGCAAACTAAGCCTATGACCATTACTAACCACTTTGATAATTCCACAGAGCAAGGGCAGCGACCGGGTGGAAGGTGGAGCAGTGGCCTCCCACATGATAATCCATGCTAGATAGGCCATGTGAGTTTTCATTTTTTTCATATCATTTTGGTTTACGCGCCTTCATTCAGAAGGCGCTTCACTGCTCAGTGAATGGGTGCCATTAATGCAACATGATCGAGGAGGTCACACTGCCCTTGAATCTATGCATAAGAGCGACCCACCGTGGACGTGACCTCGAGTCGCACTTAGGAAACCCACTCTTTGGCTGGTCCATAGAAGGGCTCGAGGCCAAAAAAGGGATAGGAGAAGAGAAGAGATGGGCCCTGGTGGCTCTAATCAGTGGTGCGGAGCCACATGACCATCTCTCTTTGTGTTTGAGTCGTTCGCTTCGAAGTCGCCTAGGTTGACCCCCTCTGGGGAAAGGCATCTTGCCCTCTGGCCACTACGGAGGCGATTGAAGACCCTGGGCTTGATGGCCGATGATTTATGTGATGTCTCTCAATGAGGCACAGCCGAACTCCATGTCATTTGGAGAGGATATCAGGTCCCTGCTCGGATTACCCATTAACCTCAACGAGGCACACCGCTCTGACCATGTGGTTACGGTGGACATGTCTCTCCTCACGTGGAGCAAAACCAAACCTGCCTGTGATAGGGCATCATGACCTCTCAAGGTCGGCAGGCACATCGAGAAAAATAGGAGTCCGGGTCCCTGCGACCCACTAAAAGGGTTGAGGCCAAGCCACGACTGAAACTCCTCCCAGCATCTCTAGGTCTAAAGACCAAAGGCTAGCTTCGAAGACTCACAAACCAATAGAGGTCTACGACCTTCTCGGGAGAGATCGACGAAGCAGATGGCCCGGGCAGCACAACAGAGTCTTCCTCATGAAGCGATGTGGTAAAAGGTCAAAGACCTACTGAGCCAACACATGATCATAGAAACCCTTGTGACCACACAAAAAGAGGTCGGGGAAAAATTCCTCGCAATGTCAGGACATAACAATTAGAGCAGGTAAAGCGATCGGTAGGAAGGTGGAGCGACAGTCGCCCAAGCGGTGGCATGAACAAAGTAAGCTGCACACATCCCTACTCTTTTCATATCATTTCAACTTGCGCGCCCGCATTTCATGGCAGCACGACTGCTTGTGAGTGGGCGTCATTACTGCCACGATGTGACCGGAGAGGCCGACCGTCCCCCCCCCTAAGATCGTGCGTAGAATGACCCACCACGACCAGTGACCCTACGTCGTACCTAGGAAAACCTCTCTTAGGCCGATTCTTAGAACAGCTCGAGGCCACAAAAGGGATCGGGTAGGGAGGAAGATGGTCCCTTGTGGCTCTAATCGGTGGTGTAGAGCCATATGACTATCTCTCCCTATGTTCGAGTCTTCTGCTTCGAAGTCTCTCGGTTTGACCCCTCTAGGGAGGGCATCTTGCCTCCTAGCCGCTACAAAGGTGGTTGGGGACCGACAGGATTGACGGCCAACAATTTATGGGACATCTCTCGATAAGGCATAGTAGAACTCCACATCGATTGGAGAGGATATCGGGTCTTGCTCGAATTACCTATCGACCCCGACGAGGCGCACCACTCCGACCGCGTGGTTACGGTGGACATGCCTCTCCCCATGTGGGGCAAAACCAAACCTACCTATAACAAGGCAACACTGACCTCTCAAGGTCAACAAAGACCTTGGGGAAAAACAGGATTGAGTCCCCCGTGACACCTATCCCTATGTCCTAGGTCTTAGACCTAAGGCCAGCTCTAGAGACTCATAAACCGTTAGAGGTCTACGACCTCTCTTAGAGAGATCGACGAAGCAAATGGCCAGGGTGATGCAGCAACGCAGAGCCCAAAGCGTGATCATAGCTCGGTCATGTGGAAGAAACAAAAGGTCCAAGACCTACAAGCCAACACACGTTCGCAAAAACCTCACGACCACATGCACAGAGGTCGAGGAAGCATTTCCTCGCATTATCGGTGCGAGAAGGACCTGCCAACGACCTTAGGTTGAACTCGCAAATCCCCTTTTAGCACCAGTTGTTGGAAGGGGAGACATTAGCTCCGGCCATCACAGGCGACCCCTAGTGGGACGTGTAACGGGAACCATGCAGTTCCCCTCAAACTTTCCTCTCTTGATTCTTCACCCTCTCAACATGTAGCCATTTGGGATAATCTGAGAGGACTTGAGGTTACAGCCATGAGTGGCTCGAGCGGAAGGAAGACCTCTATTTATAGGCCCAAGGGTGGACTGAGCAGCTTGAAAACTCCCGCACTACGTGACGAATCATGGGAGGTCACAGCCAATGTCGGATGCCCATGTGAGAATGAGGAAATCAAGACCCTCCAAAAGGTAGGGCCAGGTACAGTGTTGATGAGCCCACTCGGCCCTCGCCTGTGTTGCGATCCCTGATACACAACACATTGACACGGTAGGGCTCAGTAGTTACGTACCACATTGTCATGACATCCTAATGGGGCAAAAAGTACAACAGCCACCTACCGCATTGAATACACCTGCTCGCAAGGGATCGAGCGACGAAGCTGGAATAAGCCACGACTACAAACCTGCGCTCAACGCACACGCATCTCAGCGTTTTCACGATCACTTCGAGATCATAAAAATGCTCGGGGGCTACTATCAGGGTTATAACTCTGGGGGTGTCTCAAGGCACCGATTAGGTAGCAGGCCGAGCGGCCCATAACACATTAGTTAGCGAAGGCCCAAACGACCGAGGCCTAGCTAAGCCAGGCGAACCAGGCCAGACGCTAAGGCCAGGGTCAACCACGACCCCTCCTTCGCGCCTTAGCTACATGGTTCTGGAAAAGCGCACGACCTCTCCCCCATCACGACCCATAGAAGGAACAGAGAGAGGTCGAGCCCAGTCAAGCGTGCTCGCTCTGATAGGAACAAGCACGCCGTACTGACCCCGTAAGGCGGTGAGACACCATCCCTGTACCACGCCGCACAGACAAGACAATACCGTCCAAAGCGGTGACGATAGGTACGATGACCACCGACCAGATATGGCCCAACGAGACAAGAGTATATTCCTGCATACTACGGGATGGGATCCACGACGAGGATCTTGACTCAGAGGCCATCCAGGCTAGTCGGAACCACAATCCCAACGATGGGGATCGTGGCCCCCCGCTCCTCAAGACAACAAGGCAACCAACGACCCGGTGGTGGCCACCAACTCCTGTACGATATCGCAGAAAACCAGGAGACGATGATGAAGACCACGGTGGAGACCACGTCACACAGGATGGCTGGCGAACTACCATCGTGCCTACAGTGCCACCACGGCGGGCACAGTAGCGCCACGCCACACCATGCCGTGACGTGGCCACAAGACCATGACGACACCATACCTGGACGCACCTCGCAAGACGGCGTAGCTTGCAAGCCAAGTTAGCTAGGACCTTCCTCAGGCTCACGACCCTTCGGTCGGGAGAATCTATTGCTTTGTATGCGCCTTGGCCCCGAACTCTATATAAGCGCAGCCAGGGCACCCTTTCCAGACATTCTGAGTCCCCTACTCATTCACTCATTCTCCATCATAGCAGGGCTCCTGAAGCTTCTCTTCAGGCTGCCCGTCACCTAGCTTAGGTTCTCGTACCTCTTCTATCATTCTTGCACCTCTCATTGTAAGAACTTCAGAGCATTTAAGCGAGGAACACGTACTCGATCATCTCTGAGACTGACGTAGAGCTCCTGAGTGAACCAGTATAAATCCTCGTGTCTTTTGGATGCTACCATCATCTTCTTAAAGTAGCACAACAATCATATAAGTTTACTAATCTGGTTTATAAAACACCGACATGTATCGTCTCATCATCGATGCAACTGATAGCCATGGCAGGGACGCCAAGTATGAGGCCGTGGTGTGGGAGAAGGAATGGGAGAACTTTATGCAGCTCACGTCCTTTGAACCGGCTAACTGAGAGACAGCTTGGACAGATATATTGGATTTTTTTGGGTTATATATGTACTATTTAATAAGGGAGGTTGATGTGTATTTTTTATGCATTCAGATTCTCTAGTTTGTATGGAATGCATCACTTTGATGATTGTGTATGACAATCATTTCAGCAAGCATACTCTCTCGTTTATTTAGTGGTTTTCCATGTCTTTTCTCTCAGGAACAGTCGTTTTTTCGTGTTATGACCACATACCACTGTCCCAGACTAATCCAGTACATTGAATGCTAAAAGTTGTGTGCTTGCTTGCACATATTACGTCATGCCACTGCAACGAAGAAGGCTATTTTCTATGCGACTTTTCACTGTGGATATGAAAATAATTGGAGTCTTTTTATTTTAAATTATAAGATGTCTTGACTTTTTTAGATACATAATTTTTTATATATATTTAAGACATGCACTATATCTAAATATATAATAAAAACATATACCTAAAACAAAATATCTTATAATTTAAAATGGGACAAGTAACAATTAATTGCTCCCTCACTCCCTCACGCTTTCTATGGCATTTGAGGACGAGCCCAGCGAGCGATGTTGATGCCTTAATTTGTACCCTTGCACCGCACCTTATCTCTACAACGTCTCCCAACTGCATCTCAATCCTCTCCAGCGCCGTTGATCCTTTCCTCTCTCTCATTTTCATTAAACATATGCGATATGTGTGTTATTTTCTATGTAAAAATATTTGGATGTATTTTTGAAAAACTATTTTCATGAATTTCAACCTAGTTTGATCTATTACTCTATGGCGTAGTGCCATCAGTAAAATCACTGAGGGTGGAAAAACAAACGGTTTTAAAAACTGACGGAGTAAAAAGATGGTTTGTAATTCAGTGATAAAAAATCGAACGACCGCGGTAGTTGTAGACGTAAATTGGACTTTTGTTGTTTTTTCCTTTCTAATTAGACTGTCTCCAATAACTGTTACCCAAAATACATGACCTATTTCACGTTTAGGTAGCGCTATAGGCAAAGAGTTCAATACCTATTTTCGATATTCTCCAATAACTAGACCCAAAAGAGAATCATTTCTATAAATGGGTCTCCAGAGAGAGGATACTTAAATTTGGGTTATATCTCTGACACCTAAAATAAATCTTTCATATAAGTACTCTAGTGAAAGTTATATGTATTCTATTGAGACCTATTTGAGTCCGGGTCTTCTCACGAGTCTCCTGGAGACAGCCTTAGGCCGTGTTTGGGACCGCGGTCGTCGACCGCGCGGTGCGGTATGGGCACCGCGAGCTCCGAGCCACGGTGGCGTAAACGCGAGCACCGCGAGCTGCTAGTTTATTTTCGCGATTCCCGTGCTGAGTGCGGTTGAAAGAATCGTCGCGGCCGCAGGACGTTTGGCGCGATCGTTCGATTCATTCTGCCGTCACCGCCGAATACGCGGTCCCAAACACGGCCTTAGTGGGCTCGTCGATCACGCAAACCTCCAACAGGCACGAACTAACGATCCAGCCCAAAGCTGATCCATCGGTCCAGCCCAGCACACTTGACATCCTCCACAACGACCACCCCAGTCCACTCTCTCCTCACACGGGCGCGACCCAAAACCCCTTTCATCCCCTCCGGTCTCGACCGCCATGGCCGCCGGGCGGGCCTTCCTCGGCGCGCCGTGCTCCTCCCTCGCCGCCGGCGCCCGCCGCCTTGCCTTCGCTTCCCCTTTGCCCCGGACCCTCACCCCCGCGCTCAGCTGCGGCGTTCGCGGTCGCTGCATCGCCTCCGCCTCCTCGTCCCCCGACGCGGCCTCCTCGCCGGAGCCCTACGTGCTCACCACGCCGCTCTACTACGTAAACGCTCCGCCGCATATGGGAAGCGCCTACACGACCATCGCGGCGGACGCCATCGCCCGCTTCCAGGCAAGCCTCCACCCACGATTGCAACGGCTGCAATTTCTAACAGTTAGTTGTCGGACTATGGAACCTGCAAGATCAAATTGGCACATGCGTGGGTTGCATGAGATCCACTGCAGCACTAATCTTACTAACATGGGGTCAAACATTTTGTCAAGTGGCTGTTGGGCACTTGTACTGCTGTGAGAAAAGTGTGATGCGGTGTACCGTTGGATGATTAGGTGGTGATGCGCCACTCCGTTGCACATGCATTGCACGAGAAAAGGGGTTGCATATTTTCCATAACCTGAAATAGTTCATAACTTTATACTACACCACTTTCTCGTCGTGCCCTTGGTGAAGTTGCTAATTGCCTGGTGTGTGTGAATTTTACATGTATCCTTTCCTTTTTCAATTGAATGATTGGTTGTCAAAGTTGACTATATGAACTATTCGTAGTAGCATCCTTGACTTCAGTTGCTTACTCTTATTATGCAGCAGTCCGTTGATGATTCTTTGTGGTTGCAGAGGTTGCAAGAGAAGAATGTTATATTTATTACTGGAACAGATGAGCATGGTGAGAAAATAGCCGCTTCCTCGGAGGCCAGTGGTAGAAACCCAAAGGAGCACTGTGATGCAATTTCAAGTTCATATAAGACACTCTGGGCTGATGTACGTCTACAACACCAAGTTTCAGTTTACAATACTTTCCACTACATAGTAAATCATGAGCTCAGTTTTTCCCTCCAAATTTATTTCACATTTCTTGCAGTTAGACATAGAATACGACAAGTTTATTCGCACAACGGATCGTAAGCACGAGGCTGTTGTGAACGAATTCTATTCCAGAGTATTAGACAGTGGTGACATATATAGAGCTGATTATGAAGGACTTTACTGTGTGAGCTGTGAGGAGTACAAGGTAAGTTTCTGTCTCAACTTCCTTGCATCGTATCGAGCTGTTTCCAATCCATTATGGTAGTACAATTAAATATTTTAATCAGTACACATATTTGATTTGATGCTGTGATATTATTAACAGAATTGTCTACTAAGTGGTTTTCTGAGCCACATTGCTTTTCTGGATTTACATGGATAAAGATCTTGGCTATCAGTCCATTTTTTAGGGGAGGGGACTGATGCCAACGTTGGTTGCAGTGCCTAACATCTCTTAAGTATGAGTTTGGATTTATGGTGTGGTTTAGTCTTTTGGCCCTTCAAAAAAAATTTATGCACAATCAATAGTGTGGAACTGCAAAACTTGCTATTTTAACGTAGCAGAGATTTGTATTATACTATTGTGTGTGCTCTATTTTAGTTTTCTACTTCTTCTGATCTGTTATATTAGTCCATTAGGACATCGACATGGTCTTCAATATAACACTTCGACTAACAATATGTATAAGAAAAATGTTATTATAAATAGAAAATAATTATATAATGAAAAAGTATTTTTCATGATCAATCTGTTTACTTCAATCTTGTGTTGCCAATAAATACTCCTTTTTTGAAATTGTTGGCTAAAGTAAGAAAATGTTTGTAGTCCTTTTTTTACGCTATGCAGTTTTCTTGTGCCATGTGCACCTGTCTAGATCAACCCTCTTTTTAATACTACTATTAATACTGATGCTTTAGTTTTGACTGAACACAGGATCAAAAAGAGCTATTTGAAAACAATTGTTGCCCTGTGCATCTGAAGCCTTGTGTAGAAAGAAAAGAAGATAACTATTTCTTTGCCTTGTCAAAGTACCAGCATAAGTTGGAAGAGCTACTGACAAGAAATCCTGATTTTGTAAGGCCATCATATCGCTTGAACGAGGTGAGGTTTTACTCCTATTTTGTATATGCTATTGTTCAAAGTTTTTGTTATTGTTGAGTTACTGTACACCATCGCAAATTATGGTGGAAAATGTAAAACTGTTTTTGTAAAAATGGATACCAGGTGATTCAAGCATAGGCTAGAGACAAGTCCTAAAACAATGTTGACATATGTCTTCATGAAGCTTTGACACAATTTTCTTGATCATGTCTGTGTTGTCAAGTATGTACTAACCAAACAATGCAATTTCATTTTATCATTGCTTTTCTGAAGTGCTTTGGCATATTCAACAAAAATACGCGCGATACATTTTCTTGTGCATATCATGTCTAGTAGTGACTCAGGAATGACATCCTGACAAGGTTAAAGATGACCATGATGACAATACTTACCAATTCTGGAAAAAGAGAACTGCCAGTATTGCTCTATATAGGGGATAGGGGAAAGCAAACTCAGTAGTTAATAGACAGTGAAGAGGCTATGACAAACAAACTGTTCCTTTTTATTCTTAATTTGTGCAGTTGGACCAGTACATTATTGATTGTGAATATAAACCAAGCTAAGTTTTTTGGTGCCTGAAATTTTTTCTTTGCTGTTTCAAGGTAAGCTTGCCTTGACTCCTCAAATCACATATGCTCATAGGTGCACGAGCATGTTGAGAGCAAGGTCTGACGATAGTCGTAATGTTTTCATAATTTCATGTAGTGAATTCTATAGTTGTTTGAACAAAGGGCTGGCTTCTTACTAAGTTTGCAGTGTAGGTATCACCATTGTATTTCTATTGGATTCAATTTTCAATAGGGGATATTATTTTCGTTTATTGAATAAAATATTCATATTTTAGCTTCCAGTGGCAACATAACCTGGGTTGCTTCATTTCTTCAATCTTTCAGTTTCTATGCTTATTTTCATGGTTTTACAATGTACCTATTCCTTAGTCTCACAAAGACACAGCTTGTAGGTCCAAGGCTGGATTAAAAGCGGATTAAGAGACTTTTCTGTTTCCCGTGCATCTGTAGAATGGGGCATTCCAGTGCCAAACGATACCAAGCAGACAATATACGTGTGGTTTGATGCTCTCTTAGGGTTGATGGATAAGTCTCATGTGTGGCTGGTCTTTGTGGGGCTATGATGCTCACATGGTCATGGTCCTTGACCATGGTCCTTGTGGCTGTTTTTCTGTTTTTAGGACAGCATCTTAGACTAGAGGACAGCATCTTAGAGGACAGCATCTTAGACTAGAGGACAGCATCTTAGCTAGGACAGCATATTAGCATCTTAGACTAGCATCTTAGACTAGCATCTTGGCATATGCTTGGCTGGCTAGCAGCCTATAAATATGTAACCCCAACCCCTTGGGTTGGCATGGCATTTGTGTGAGCTTGTGTGAGAAATAGACAAGAAAATTGCCCCAACTCCTAGTGTCATCCTCTCTCGATGAGAGTAAGAATTCTCCTACTACCAAGAGTGAGAATTCAGCGACTAACAAGTGGTATCAGAGCCGTATTATCCTGTAGCCTGAGCATCTCTTGCTCATCTTCTCTCCCAGCCCCACAACAGCCCCAGCTGTTGGCAGCAGCAGCTCCTCCGGCCGCTCCTGTTCACTCCTCTCCCAGCTCGTCTGAAGCAGCCCTCTCCCCACGCAGCAGCCCCCCGGTAGCGCGTCATGTCCGCAGGGCAGTCTCAGCGCTCGGTCGCCTCGAGCACGCGGCGTCGGCAGGAGGCCGAACTTGCCGCGGCAGAGGAACGCGAGCGAGCGGCGGCAGAGACCGCTGCGGCGGCGGCAAGGGCGTCGAGGCTAGCAGCGGCGGAGCTGGCAGCAGCCAGAGCGGAGGCGGAAGCAGCGGCGGCGGCGAATGCAGCGCGTGCGGCGGCGGCGGAGGTCGAGGCTCTGCGCGGCAGCATCGGCAGCTCCATTTCCGCTGACGACACCGCCGACGCGGACCTCGAGCTGCTAGAGAGGGAGGCAGCGCGAGCGCGGGCGGCGCAGTGGACAGCCGCGCACGTCCACGAGCGTGGCGGCAGCCCAGACAGGCGCGGACGCGCTGGCGGCGCTCCTGGAGGAGGCACGCACGGCGGTGGCGCTCCTGGGGCAGCCGCGCACGCCCACGAGCGCGGCGGCAGCCCAGACAGGCGCGGACGCGCTGGTGGCGCTCCTGGAGGAGGCGCGCACGGCGGCGGCGCTCCTGGAGGAGGCGCGCACGGCAACGGTGGCGGACGGGTCGATGGAGAGCGCGGCCTTCACAGGCAGCGTGGCTCTCTCTCCCCGGATCGGTACCGACGGGTCGATGGAGAGCGCGGCCTTCACAGGCAGCATGGCTCTCTCTCCCCGGATCGGTACCGTGGTTACCACGGGCTCCAGGCTGTTGTCAGGGACGTCGGTCCCGGCGGTGGGTGGCCTACCCTCACCAAGACCAACTACGTCGAGTGGGCTGCGGTGATGAGGGTAAAGCTCCAGGTGCGGCACATGTGGGAGGCAGTCCGGTACGGCGACGTCGACTACGACCTAGATCGACGGGCGCTGGATGCTCTCATCGCTGCAGTCCCGCCCGAGATGCAGTTCTCGCTTACCAGCAAGCGGACTGCCAAGGAGGCTTGGGACGCCATCGCTGCGGCACGCATCGGCAGCGACCGCGCCCGCAAGTCCACACTGCAGGCACTTCGCAAGGAGTGGGAGAACCTGGCCTTCAAGCCAGGTGAGGACGTTGATGACTTTGCTCTCCGTCTCAACACTCTGTTGCAGAAGATGGTGCAGTTCGGCGACGACACCTACGGCGAGGAGAGAGCTGTCGAAAAGCTCTTCCGCTGCGTCCCCGAGAAGTACAAGCAGATGGCTCGCTCGATCGAGTCGCTGCTGGATCTCTCCACGATGTCGATCGAGGAGGCGATAGGTCGCCTCAAGGTCGTCGATAGTGATGAGCCACAGTCCCTCTCGGGGCCCATCACCACTGGCGGGAAGCTCCTTCTCACTCGGGAGCAGTGGCTTGCCAGCCAGGGTGACCGGAGGAAGGGGGAGCCTTCTTCCACGACAGGCGGCCGCAAGCGTGGCAAGCCGCGCAAGGCGCGCAGAGACGCCCAGGCCGGGGCGCGAGGACGTGCCGAGGGTGATGCCCGCGGAGGCGCCCAGGGCGGCGCCGCCGGCAGGCACAAGCCGGCACGAGACGACACCTGCCGCAACTGCGGCCAGCTTGGCCATTGGGCCAAGGACTGTCGACAGCCACGACGCGGCCAGGCCCACGTCGCACAGGCGGAGGAGGAGGAGCCGGCTCTGTTCATGGCACATGCCAGCATCGAGCTACCTCCAGCGGCACCAGCCGCAGCGGCTCTCCTCCACCTTGACGAGCCAAAAGCACACGCCCTCCTCGGCGACAGCTCCGGCAATGACAAGACTGACGGGTGGTGCCTCGACACCGGCGCCACCCATCACATGACCGGCCGACGGGAGTTCTTCACCGAGCTTGACTCTAGCGTCCGAGGCTCCGTCAAGTTTGGGGATGCCTCCGGCGTGGAGATCAAGGGCGTCGGCTCCATCATCTTCACCGCCGTGTCTGGTGAGCACAGGCTGCTCACCGGAGTCTACTACATCCCCGCGTTGAGGAACTCCATCATCAGCTTGGGACAGCTGGATGAGAACGGTTCGCGCGTGGTGGTTGAGGACGGAGTCATGAGGATTTGGGATCGTCGTCGTCGCCTTCTTGCCAAGGTATCCAGAAGCGCAAATCGACTCTACGTCCTTAACGTGCAGGTGGCACAACCCCTCTGTCTCGCTGCTCGTCGGGACGACGAGGCGTGGCAGTGGCACGAGCGTTTCGGGCACCTCCACTTTGAGGCCCTGAAGCGGCTCAGTGCCACGGAGATGGTGCGAGGCCTGCCGTGCCTCGACCATGTGGAGCAGCTCTGCGACGTCTGCGTGTTGACGAAGCAGAGGCGACTCCCCTTTCCCCAGCAGGCGAGCTTTCGAGCCAAGGAGAGGCTCGAGCTCGTGCACGGGGACTTGTGTGGCCCGGTGACACCGGCCACACCGGGAGGACGACGCTACTTCCTGCTGCTCGTCGACGACCTCTCCCGCTACATGTGGGTGATGGTCCTCGGCAGCAAGGGAGAGGCTGCGGACGCCATCAGACGCGCGCAGGCTTCTGCGGAGGCGGAGTGCGGCCGCAAGCTGCGCGTGCTGCGCACCGACAACGGCGGCGAATTCACGGCGGCTGAATTCGCGTCGTACTGCGCTGACGAGGGTATTCAGCGCCACTACTCCGCGCCGTACAGCCCGCAGCAGAACGGCGTCGTCGAGCGGCGCAACCAGACGGTTGTGGGGATGGCTCGGGCCCTCCTCAAGCAGAGGGGGATGCCGGCTATCTTCTGGGGAGAGGCGGTGGTGACGGCCGTCTACATCCTCAACCGCTCGCCTACCAAGGCGCTCGACGGCAGGACGCCGTACGAGGCTTGGCATGGGCGCAAGCCGGCGGTCTCCCACTTGCGGGTCTTCGGCTGCCTCGCATTCGCCAAGGAGCTTGGCCACATCAGCAAGCTCGACGACAGGAGCACTCCGGGAGTGTTCATCGGCTACGCGGAGGGCTCGAAGGCCTACCGCATCCTCGACCCGAAGACACAGCGTGTGCGCACGGCGCGCGACGTTGTGTTCGACGAAGGGCGAGGATGGGCGTGGGACAAGGCAGTGGACGACGGCTCGGCTCCGACGTACGACGACTTCACTGTCGAGTACGTCCACTTCGAGGGAGCTGGGGGAGTAGGCAGTTCTTCTTCGGCGAGCGCGTCTACCCCAGTCTCCGAGCCTCCACCGACCCCGGCACCTGCTACTCCGACAGCACCACGCTCTCCAGCCAGGACCTCGGCTGCGATGAGCTCTTCGCCGGCTCCACCACAGCCGGCAACGCCACGCACTCCAGCACCGACAGGCACCACTCCGGGCACGTCTACTCCACCACCAGCTCGTGTCGAGCACGGCCCGGTTGAGCTCGCTACTCCGCTCTCTCACGACGAGGAGCGCGTCGACGCGTACCACGACGGTGAGCCGTTGCGGTACCGTACGGTGGAGAACCTTCTCGGCGACCAGCCGGTGCCGGGACTGGTGCCTCACGACCTGGAGGACCTGGAGGCGCAGTTGCACCTTGCGTGTGACGACGGCGAGCCTCGGTCGTTCGCAGAGGCCGAGAGACACGCGGCATGGCGCGCCGCGATGCAGTTGGAGATGGATGCGGTTGAGAAGAACCGCACCTGGGAGCTTGCTGACCTTCCTCGTGGTCATCGCGCGATCACCCTTAAGTGGGTGTACAAGCTGAAGAGGGATGAAGCCGGTGCCATCGTCAAGCACAAGGCTCGCTTGGTGGCACGAGGTTTCGTGCAGCAGGAGGGGGTCGACTTCGACGACGCCTTTGCTCCCGTGGCACGGATGGAGTCCGTGCGACTCCTCCTTGCGCTAGCTGCCCAGGAGGGCTGGCGTGTTCATCACATGGACGTCAAGTCGGCGTTCCTTAACGGCGACTTGAAGGAGGAGGTCTACGTGCACCAGCCGCCGGGATTTGCGATCCCCGGCAAGGAGGGCAAGGTGCTCCGCCTGCGCAAGGCCCTCTATGGCTTGCGGCAGGCACCGAGGGCGTGGAATGCCAAGCTGGATTCCACGCTAAAGGGGATGGGCTTCGAGCAAAGCCCGCACGAGGCGGCCATCTACCGACGGGGCAATGGAGGTAATGCCCTGCTGGTGGGTGTCTACGTCGACGACTTGGTGATCACCGGCACCAAGGATGCGGAGGTGGCGGCATTCAAGGAAGAGATGAAGGCCACCTTCCAGATGAGTGACCTGGGGCCTCTCTCCTTCTACCTGGGAATCGAGGTACACCAGGATGACTCTGGGATCACGCTTCGACAGACCGCCTACGCCAAGCGCGTCGTTGAGCTAGCTGGGCTCACCGACTGCAACCCAGCTCTCACTCCGATGGAGGAGAGGCTGAAGCTGAGCCGCGACAGCACGACGGAGGAGGTGGACGCTACGCAGTACCGGCGTCTTGTGGGGAGCCTTCGCTACCTCGCCCACACACGGCCGGACTTGGCATTCTCCGTCGGCTACGTTAGTCGGTTCATGCAGCGACCGACGACGGAGCACCAGCAGGCTGTGAAGAGGATCATCCGCTACGTTGCGGGGACTCTCGACCACGGCCTCTACTACCCGAGGTGCCCTGGGGCGGCACACTTCGTCGGGTACAGCGACAGCGACCACGCCGGCGACATCGACACCAGCAAGAGCACGAGCGGGATCCTCTTCTTCCTCGGCAAGTGCCTCGTTAGCTGGCAGTCGGTCAAGCAGCAGGTGGTGGCCCTGTCCAGCTGCGAGGCCGAGTACATAGCGGCCTCCACCGCTTCGACTCAGGCGCTCTGGCTCGCTCGACTGCTTGGTGATCTCCTCGGCAGAGACACTAGAGCGGTGGAGCTCAGGGTGGACAGCAAGTCCGCTCTGGCCCTGGCAAAGAACCCCGTGTTCCACGAACGCAGCAAGCACATCCGGGTGAGGTACCACTTCATCCGAGGCTGTTTGGAGGAAGGGAGCATCAAGGCGAGCTACATCAACACCAAGGACCAGCTTGCGGACCTGCTCACGAAGCCCCTTGGGAGGATCAAGTTCCTTGAGCTCTGCTCCAGGACCGGGATGGTTCAACTCTCCCACAAGACGACGCACAAGACTTAGGGGGAGAATGATGGATAAGTCTCATGTGTGGCTGGTCTTTGTGGGGCTATGATGCTCACATGGTCATGGTCCTTGACCATGGTCCTTGTGGCTGTTTTTCTGTTTTTAGGACAGCATCTTAGACTAGAGGACAGCATCTTAGAGGACAGCATCTTAGACTAGAGGACAGCATCTTAGCTAGGACAGCATATTAGCATCTTAGACTAGCATCTTAGACTAGCATCTTGGCATATGCTTGGCTGGCTAGCAGCCTATAAATATGTAACCCCAACCCCTTGGGTTGGCATGGCATTTGTGTGAGCTTGTGTGAGAAATAGACAAGAAAATTGCCCCAACTCCTAGTGTCATCCTCTCTCGATGAGAGTAAGAATTCTCCTACTACCAAGAGTGAGAATTCAGCGACTAACAAGGGTATGTTTCTCGCTTTCGCACCTGCTCATTTGCATGTGGTTAAGAATGGAGACTTGCTATTTTATCTTTTTATAACCATTCTGCTATATATGTATTTTTGTGCCATTGATTTATGTTGCTTAGTACTACCTTGCAAGGAACAACTTCTTTTATTTACTGTCCTTTGCAATTTATTAGAGCAACTTAAGCTTTTTCTCTTTCCAAACTGTAACTTGCAATACACAAGCTTCTCTTGTTAAGCTTGTCTGGTGAAAACGATGACCATGTTCATGTCTTTTGGATGCTTTGAATTCTGTGCATTTGTTATTTCTACTTGTTGTGTCTTCCATGTGACATTACTGGAATCTGAATTCTTGGAGTTTGTCGGAGAGTATCACTGAAGGCTCTTCTTAATGATCTCCTGTTTATATCCTCTTTAACTAGCAGATATTTTTTTAGTACACTGTACATTGTTCATGCATGCTGTGTTTTGTTTCATTTTCCTGAAGGTGATATATGTTTCTATTTTGTAATTTCATATACTTATTGTATTTTACAGGAAAAACATCTAATCCGCTTTTATATTGGGTAATGGACACTTTATTACTTAAGCATAATGTAAGCCCATGCATGCAATAAAAGAACAGGGAGCTCTTTGTCTTTATTCTACTCTGCTATTTGGTTGAAGACTTGAATCATGAATGAAGATGAAATTGTATCTCCTTTTTCTTGTTCCCAACAACTAAGTACATAATCTTATGTGGTTCAGCCTACTTGCCCTATGTCTCTGTAGGTATATTTCAGCATTATTAGATGATGGTGAGCAGGCAAGTTTGCAGCAAGCTGTTGATCATGGTTGGCCAGCCTCCCTGCACTTGATTGGAAAGGTTTATTTTTTTAAAAATCAAAATGCACCTTAAGGAGTAGTCTTTTGCTTGGATTTCAACACCCGTTAATACAAACATCAACTCTCTGGATACACACAGTATTTTATTAGTGCCCCACCCTTCCTCCCCAACAATTGTGAAATGCAAAATAGCCAATGCTAACATATCAATGTTGATTTGGCAATGAAGAATATTATATGGATTTCTGATTTTATATGTGCTGACTTTTTGTGCGTGTATCTCAGGACATATTACGGTTTCATGCAGTTTATTGGCCAGCCATGTTAATGTCAGCAGGTTTAAGTGTTCCTGATACAGTTTTTGGTCATGGATTCTTGACAAAGGTGATCTTACTTATTTACAATTGTACTTGTTTCCACTTATAGAGCCCTGATGACAGTATAGCACTCTACCATACAACAACAACAACAAAGCCTTTAAGTCCCAAACAAGTTGGGGTAGGCTAGAGTTAAAACCCAACAGAAGCAATCAAGGTTCAGGCACGTGAATAGCTGTCTTCCAAGCACTCCTATCTAAGGCTAAGTCTTTGGGTATATTCCATCCTTTCAAGTCTCCTTTTATTGCCTTTACCCAAGTCAACTTCGGTCTTCCTCTGCCTCTCTTCACGTTACTATCCTGACTTAGGATTCCACTACGCACCGGTGCATCTGGAGGTCTCCGTTGCACATGTCCAAGCCATCTCAACCGGTGTTGGACAAGCTTTTCTTCAATTGGCGCTACCCCTAATCTCTCACGTATATAATTGTTCCGAACTCGATCCCTTCTTGTATGACTGCAAATCCAACGCAACATACGCATTTCCGCGACACTTAGCTGTTGAATATGTCATCTTTTCGTAGACCAACATTCTGCACCATACAACATAGCAGGTCTAATCGCCGTCCTATAAAACTTGCCTTTTAGCTTCTGTGGTACCCTTTTGTCACATAGGACACCAGATGCTTGCCGCCACTTCATCCACCCTGCTTTGATTCTATGGCTAACATCTTCATCAATATCCCCGTCCCTCTGTAGCATTGATCCTAAATATCGAAAGGTATCCTTCCTAGGCACTACTTGACCTTCCAAACTAACATCTTCCTCCTCCCGAGTAGTAGTGCCGAAGTCACATCTCATATACTCAGTTTTAGTTCTACTAAGTCTAAAACCTTTGGACTCCAAAGTCTCCCGCCATAACTCCAGTTTTTGATTCACTCCTGTCCGGCTTTCATCAACTAGCACTACATCGTCCGCGAAAAGCATACACCAAGGGATGTCCCCTTGTATGTCCCTTGTGACCTCATCCATCACTAAAGCAAGCAAATAAGGGCTCAAAGCTGACCCTTGATGTAGTCCTATCCTAATCGGGAAGTCATCCGTGTCTCCATCACTTGTTCGAACTCTAGTCACAACATTGCTGTACATGTCCTTAATGAGCCCGACGTACTTCGTTGGGACTTTATGTTTGTCCAACGCCCACCACATAACATTCCTTGGTATTTTATCATAAGCCTTCTCCAAGTCAATAAAAACCATGTGTAGGTCCTTCTTCTTCTCCCTATACCGCTTCATAACTTGTCTTATTAAGAAAATGGCTTCCATGGTTGACCTTCCGGGCATGAAACCAAATTGGTTCATAGAGACCCGTGTTATTGCTCTCAAGCGATGCTCGATAACTCTCTCCCATAGCTTCATAGTATGGCTCATCAACTTAATTCCTCGGTAATTTGTACAACTTTGAATATCTCCTTTATTCTTGTAGATCGGTACCATTATACTTCTCCTCCACTCATCAGGCATCTTGTTCGATCGAAAAATATGGTTGAACAGCTTGGTTAACCATACTACAGCTATGTCCCCGAGGCATCTCCACACCTCGATTGGGATACCATCCGGTCCCATCGTCTTACCTCCTTTCATCCTTTTCAACGCCTCTCTGACCTCAGATTCTTGGATTCTCCGCACAAAGCGCCTATTGGTGTCATCAAAAGAGTCATCCAACTGAAAGGTTGTGTCCATATTCTCACCATTGAACAATTTGTCAAAATACTCTTGCCATCGATGTCGGATCTCATCCTCCTTTACCAAGAGATGCTCCCTTTCATCCTTAATGCACTTAACTTGGTTGAAGTCCCGTGTCTTTCTCTCACGAACCCTAGCCATCCTATAAATGTCCTTCTCTCCTTCCTTCGTACTCAAATGTTGGTAAAGATCCTCGTACGCTCACTCTACCATAAGTTAAAAAAAAAACAAATGTATCTAGATTCCCAGTCACCTTTTATGTTTTATCTCAGCAAGTCACTTTTATTTCATGCACCAATGGCTTCTATTTTGAAAATTCTAGGATGGCATGAAGATGGGAAAGTCATTAGGCAACACACTTGAACCAAAAGATCTGGTAGAAAGATTTGGCGCTGATGCTGTTAGGTACTTCTTCTTGCGGGAAGTAGAATTCGGCAATGATGGGGACTATTCAGAAGAACGCTTTATCAATATAGTCAATGCTCATCTTGCTAATACAATTGGTATTTCTACTTAAATTACCTTTGTTTCTGAAACATGTATATACTTTTCATGTGTGCTGAAATTGTTATGTCATTTGCCTTCTTTCTTCACTTGGTGCTCCTTGTTTGTGTTACCTATGCATCTTTACGTGTTAATAATGATCTCACTTACTCACTTGAACAGGAAACCTCCTTAATCGTACACTTGGGCTACTAAAAAAGAATTGTAAATCCAAACTAGCTTTTGATTCAATTGCTGCTGCAGATGGAAGTTTGTTCAGAGATAACATAGAAAACCTGGTAAGTAGGTTTTCATGGTGCCTTTTAAACTGAGTGGAGGATAAAGGATTTAATTATAAACCATGAGTTTGTGATTGAACCGGTAGTCTAGTATGTATATAACCAACTATATAAAGATTTAAAGACTTAGAAAATATAAGGTCTACAACAGTGAATTTGTTTTTTACTCTGTCAACAAGTGTTGCCGATGATGTGGTGGGTCCATCTGTAGTTTGAACTCATGAAACGATGATGGTCTGCTTAGTCTGCCTAAGAAGTACCGCACATTCACATGCCCTGTTGTGTCTCTGTTCGAATCACCGTGAAATTGTTTTTACAGGTGGACAATGCAAAGCACCAGTATGAAAATCTTTTGCTGTCATCAGCATGTGAAACTGTTCTAGAGATTGGTAACCTTGGAAACTTGTACATCGATGAGCAAGCACCATGGTCCTGTTTCAAGCAAGGTGGTGAGAGTGCTGAAAAGGCTGCAAAGGTAAACATGTAAAAACTATTTTTTACTCTCACCTTTTCACCTATGTTTCAGCTGAATTTGCCAAATCTTAAATGCTGAAAATTCGAATATGAAAAGTCAAAACATCTAGTCAGTTTGTAGCTTATGAAAGTGGCCTCCCTTGGAGCTTCAAAATACTATTGTTGTTATACATCTGACTGTTCTGACAGCATCCTAGCTCTGATTTCACCATTACTGGTATACTCTCTGTGATATCGAACATCAGCAATAAATCTTATATGTGCTGACAATATATCTTAAGGCCTTTTTAAATGGTCAATGATTTATCTAATGTTATCTGATGTATATGATGCATGAAGCTACTTATTAACTCTCTACAAAACTTGTTCCATTGTTGTGAAATATTTGGATGGAACCATAAATGATTGTTATTTCAGATGTTGTTTGGCAAGCTATGATACACATTCTAGAGAAATTGCACTCCGCGTCTGTACTTTTGTGATATGACTACATGGCTTAATCTGTCTCAACTTATCTACAGGATCTTGTACTTATTTTAGAGACAATGAGGATAATTGCAATCGCACTATCTCCTATCACTCCAAGCCTTTCTCTGAGGATTTACACACAGCTTGGTTTCACAGAAGACCAGTTTAGGGTGTTGAGATGGGTATGTTGTTATATCACAGACGTGCTGTATGATTCCATTCTTATTTATACATGTTCATCCTCAACAATACAATCAGGCATTATCAAGAAAATGCAGTCTTCAATCTTTTATGAATCTGCCTCAATATTTTCCAGAGCATGTAATCATTTTCAGCTATTTCATTAGGAGGATACGAAATGGGGAGGCCTTAAAGCAGGCCAGGTAATGTCGGAGGCAAAGCCCGTGTTTGCAAGGATAGAAACCGAGACGGAAGAGGATGCCCAAGCAAGTTCAAAAGCAGCGAAAGGTGGGAAGAGAAAGCACGCAGCAAAGGACTTGTAGAGGCATAGTTTCTGGTGGAACCATGTATAGCATCGTTAAAAGGAGAATAATAGTGTATCATTTTTTTTTGGAAAGGTTTAGCCTATTTGTTCCTGAATTTTGTTCTTTGCGAACGTATCACGCATTGTATCGTGTAGATAGCCAAAAAAAAGGGTGATCCTGATGCTCTGTCAGAAAGAAAGCTTGGATATTTGCTTCGTTTTTTTTGAACGGGAAACACAGTTGGGGAAGCCCCCACGGTAGGAATATATTAAATAAAAACTGAAACCTGTACAAAAGAAAGAGAAATAATAACAAACCAACCGGCCAGGGGTTGAGGTAGCCACGACGGGAAGGGAACCACAGGCCAAAAATTAGGGATGCCTAAGAGAGGAGATCTAAATAGAGGAGAAAAGCTACATGTTTATCATCTCTTATTCTAAAAGCCTGAAGTTTGGCCTCTTCACAGAAGAGGGTTTTCTAAGAAAAGAAAGAAGGCTAGCCCCTATCGAATATGAAGTTGTTTCTCTGCTTCCAAATATGCCAGGCAGCAATGATGAAAGTCTCCATGAAGAAAGATTTTGGTGCTGCTGTGTTAATTGTATCATCATTTTAAAGAATTCACTCTGAAGGTTCATTGGATTCCCAAGTGCTGCCAATATTCCTGGTTGAAGGGGCAACTGAAAAAAATAGGTGGTGAGCAGTTTTTTCAACATTATTGCTGCAGAGAACACAGTTGTAATTATTGCCCGCTAATTTGTATTTTTTCTCTCCTGAGGATGTTTCTAGTATCTAGTCTGTCCATTAGTAGAAGCCAGGAGAATACTCTGAGTTTGTTGCGGCACTTTGAATTCCAAATCCAGAGAAAGGGAGCAGGAGGCTGTAAATTTTTGTAGGGTAGGTGGTAGAATCCAGATGACGTATAGTTGCTGCTCCACCTGAATTGTTTGTATGTATTCCTGAAGACCTTGGTGTTCATGATAAGCTTATTCAGACAATGGAAGATCAAATTGTGACTAGAGGCTATTGTTTAATAGGAATTGCGAGACTGAGATATTCTTGTTCTTTGCAAAAGAGTAGAGCCTTGAAACCTTGATCCGCATGACATTATCATTCCATAGATCTGACTAGAAGAGAACGGTTGATCCATCTCCAATTTTGCAATTAGCAATCCCTCTAAAAAGGTCACAAAACTTCATAACATCCCTCCACCAAAAGGAACCTCTATCAATAGAGGCATGTGGGATGTCTCCATTAGAGTGGTGAGCATGCCAAATAAGTTTCACCCAGGGAATTTCTTTCTTATTATAGAACTTGTCTAGATGTTTAAGTAGAAGGGTAGAATTTTGACTTCTTAGGTTGATAATATCCAGTCCACCTTTCTTTTTTGGTTTACAACACTTCAGCCAAGCCACCAACGGCTTCATTTTAGCATTACTGTCAGACCCCCTCCATAGGCAGTGCCTTCTTGCTCTCTCAATGTAATCGATGACTGAGACAGGTAGCTGCAGAGTACACATAGCATCTGTAGGAAGAGAAGAAATGATAGAATTAACCAGTTCTAATCCTCAGCGTGAGAGAGGAAATTTGAAGTGGCAGCGAGTCTTCTCTCCACCTTGTTCATGATGAATCCAAAATGCTCCACTCTTGGCTTAGTGGTGCCCAATGGCAGCCCATGGTAGGTGAAAGGGAGGGTTTCCAACTTGCAACCAAAGACTCCAGCCAGCTGTCGGGCTTTGTCATGTGAGAGGTTGAGGGATCAGACATGACTTCATATAGTTAACTCTAAGACCAGTTGATTGAGCAAAAGATTCCAACAGGACCCTTTAGAGTGAATAGTTCTCTCTGGGAGGCTTTCATGATGAGGATGGTGTGGTAGAACCGCCCGAAATAATGCACTTACGGAGGCGCTTGTCTTCCACTGACACTAAGCACCCCAAGAGTGAGCTACGTCGGGTAGGTTCTGTCGAGCACACCCCAAGGGAGAGCCCGAATAATCCACATTTTTTCCCAAGGATCCAATAATGAGAACGAGTTACAATACTTAGTCTATTTCATACATCTAGAGTTCTTAGAAATGTATCATTACATTACTAAATTCAGAGTGCGGAATATTAAACAACGGAATGAAAATACACATCTATCGATAATAAATAAGGATCCGTCAGTGCCCACCAGAAGAATCCTTCACACAACGGCTACTCCTCAAGCATTACCTGCAACAGGGGTAGATAAACCTGAGTACATAATATACTCGCAAGACTTATCTGACTAGTGGGAATACTTTCCCAACTCTAAGGGATATGATAAGCTTTGTGGTTTGCTGGATTTATTTTTGAAGAAAGCAATGCTAATAGTGAATCCTTATTTATATTATTATTAGCAGTCATGATTAATTTATTATCTAGCCATTCTATGTAAGCACCTGTCCTACTTTCAAGCAAAGGTTGAGCAATCAGATCTATTTCATCACCTTTCATCTTTTAGTTCTTACTATGGTGCTAGAACTATAGACAAGCCATACCGGATTGCCTGACGATTCGCTAATCAATGTGCCCAGCTGGGTACCCCGAAAACACATGCCTCGCTTGTACCCCAGACACAAGCAGGACTAGGCCTGCCACTCTCCTGTCACAGGGGTCTAGATCTCCGTCCAAACTTAGACTCTAAGCCCCTGCTCCTGAGTCCCGAACTCAGTGCGGTGCTTAGACCTCCACCATCCCCACCTGCAATCAGTTAGTCCGGAAAGAGCCAGAACCCACGACAAGAGAGTAACAAGCCTTCCCTGCACCCATATCCAAGTATGTGCTCGGAATAATAAGTCTGTGACTTGTCTAGAACCCAATACAACGACCGGTCCTTAACCGACATAGACAAGGAAAAAGTGTAACCAAGCTATGCCCTATTGGCTGCAGGACACAACCTCTTACACCTACCAATACCCAAACCATATCCCTGCCCGGTCTGCATTATTCTTTTCCACTATTTTATCATGAGTGATCATAATTATCACCTATTATGAGTAACTGACAGGTTACCCACGCTACCGAAATCCTGAGCATAGCAGCTACTCGACCTATACTAGTATGACTCATAAGTAAGTATATCTATGCATGTAGTTTTCATAAAATGTCTGTAACATAAATGCGCATCATATATATTCAATGATCATTCAAAAATAGGGGTTATGCACCGGAGCTTGCCTTGAGCAGACGGGGTGTCAATAAAGTCAGCAACGAACAGCTCCGGGGCTTCCTCCTGTACGAGAATCTCCTCCTCGTACTCCTCAATGATCTCCTCAAATTCCTATTCGCCCAGCAGGAATGAACTCTGCTAATTTGTTATCTACTTGCATGAAATGATGATGCAACACTTAGTAATACGATAACATCAACTCTTAAAATAAAAATGTATCTGTCAAGCTACTAAACTAGCTCTACCGACTAAGATGCTACTTACTTATCATTTCCACTAAACAGGTATGAGACATTTCATATATTAACTTAGCAACTAAAGGAATCCCTATTCTTAATATCGATTTACTCTATATATGATAAAACAAGGAGTACTAGCTATTATATTTATCAACCTACTCTAGGGCTACAAAAATTACAGTGAGCACATAATAATCTAATGAGCCTATTATAAAAATTACATGGCTAAAGCTATCACCAATTTGCCACAAAAATTCCTACCAATATTAAGCTAAATAATACTAAGCTTTCTAAAGTGAATTTATGAATCTATCATTATCATAGCTAACTATAAACTAACTACACCAACAGATAGATAGCATTTTTATGAACCTAACAAATTTTGTTTCACTATTTTTGGACACCTACAAAATTTACTATAATTTTACAAAGATCAGCTCAAAACTAAATTGAATAAGCATTTATTAATTCACTGGAAAAAGGAAAACCGAACTCACCCGCGCAGGCCCACTGCACGAGCGGCTCGGCCCACTCCGGCTGCCTCGCGCGTGCACTTCGACCCACCAGCGCGGCCCAACACGGACGCAGCCCATCCGCGCGACGACGGCCCAGTGATGGGGAGGCCCGCGAGCGTCGGTACATTTGCTAAAACGTCATCGCTTTACTACCGAATCCAACCAAGGTCCACGACACTATTCCTTCAGTCAGCTATCTTACAAATACGCCCCTCCCCCTTTCCTTCTTTACCATGGCCTAGGTCCCTCGGGCACCCGTGCGCGCATCGGTGCGGCGGCGCTGGCACCGGGCGGTCACGTCGTCCAGACTAGTCCTTCCCCGGCCTCGGTAGTGAGCCAATGCTCACCTAGACACCAACTTGAAGCAGTGGGTGGTGAAGTGATGAACAGAGACACTATCCCGAGCTCCCTCCATGGCGGCGAACCTCCTGCTGTGGCGGTCATGTTCCCATGAGACAAGGAACAACCAAAATGATAGGACTAGAGGCTGGGCATCAGCAACTCACCCAGAACTTACTAGACGTGATGGCTTGACCAGAGACGGGCCAAGTGAGTCTAGGCCACATGCGCACGGCAAACATAGCGACGGTCGCGGTGGCGCGATTGCATCAACAGCGCTGGGCAGGCAGTAGCAGGGCAATTTGGGGTGCACACGAGATAGAGGGGAACAAGGCAAAGACATAGTGCCAATGAATTGAATGGAGGTGGACGGTGTGAGGTGAATTGGACAAGCGCTGCCATAGGGTCTTAAGATGGCCGACGATGAAGGAAGCTTCAAATTGGGGCTCAACAACAACTGGCAGCAGCAGTGGGAGGGTTTGGCGCATAGCTAGGTTCCTACTCAATCCTCTAGCGCACACAATTACTCAGATTAGACTAGCGTTGCGAGCTGGCCTTGGCATGGCTCGGTGACGCTGGCATGGCACCATTAAAGGCAGAGGTGACCGGGGGCGCAGAGTGATGCTCGCCACTCAAATGAAATGGACAAGGGCACACAGGGAAGGTTACACGTGTGCAAATGAGTCGGCATGGCTCGTGCAGCCACAGCGCCTTAATTGGCAAGCCGATGATGACACGACCAAGTGCCGGTACAGTGGCTCAGGCGGACGCAACACGAGCGGTGCAGGCGCACGCTGTGTGACAATGCAACACAAAGAACATGCGCTTGCTGGCGATGGTGGACTATGGCCCTAGGATGCCACTGCACCTGAGCGGACGGTGCATCGGTGGTAGAATGGCCAGGCTCACTGGCCCCCAGCGTCCCGCCGAGCACGACATGCGCGTGAAGGCGTGCGTGAGTCATGTGCATGACCCACATGTTGTGATGCAGAGCCCGCATGGCGTTGCATGTGTGGACAAGCGACAATGCTAGGCCAAGGCATGGTGACCGCGCCTAGACGTTGAAACCAGCGGGTAACATGCCATGCATGATTTTTAAAGCGCACCAAAAATCCAACTCGATGCTTCAATTGCTAAACCACCTATTTTATACTTGAGATGGCATGTTAGGCTACTAAAACAAGCCCTAAGACCATACCACTACTTAACCCGATTCTCATACAAAAATTGCCAAACTTAGCTTCGTCAAAGCGTTTTCTGACTTAGGAAACTCGACTAAGTCTTGATCAGATTCACGTTGAATTTGATTTCCAAGCTATCCAGTATGCTAGCTAGTACATTCCTTTTGTGACCTCAAGTATTTCATCATCACCTACATGGCTTGTACTACAAACTTTATTAAAGTTCCACATATGCGTTCTATAGTATTCTTGCTCAATAAAAAATAGTTTAAAACCCTAAGTGATGTAACGCGACATTGAAATGTAACTTTTGTTTCACATTTTTGTCGATCGTTTCGAGTTATAGGAATTGATTTACACACTATTTTACATACACTATCACATAAACATGATGCCCATGTAGTGTTTTAGCAAAAAAATTATAGTGTAACACCGAGGGTGTTATAGATGGTGTCATCGGCGTATTGGATAATAGGATATTGAGCATTTTCGTAGGATTGAATTGGGAGTTCAAAGAGACCTTCTCTGTGACCTTTATTGATGATACATTAAAGAAGATCAGCAGCCAACACAAAGAGGAGAGGGGAAAGTGGGTCACCCTGCCTAACCCCCCGCTTGTAATGAAAGTGCTTGCCATGAACTCCATTAAGCAGAATAGAAGAGGTTCCCGAGATAAGAATTCTCTGAATCCAGTCACACCAAGTTTCATCAAGTCCTACTTGCCTCATCATTTGAATGATTACATTATGCTCAATGGTGTCAAAAGCCTTTGTGAAGTCCAATTTAACAATGACTATTTCCTTCTTGGATTATTGACATTGATGAATGTACTCATAGGCCCAAGCCAGATAGTCCTGTATGGTTCTACTTTTGATAAAACCATATTGATTGGTATGAATGAGGGGTATAATTTTACCTTGTAACATGTTAGCCAATAACTTTGTGATGACTTTGATAGCATAGTTGAGAAGGGAGATAGGCCTAAATCATTGACAGTAGCAGGGTTGTTTGTCTTGGAGATTAGGGTAATGTGGGAATTATTTATAGACTGCAGATCCAAGGAATCATTGAAGAAATCAAAGCACAAGTTATAGAAGTCCTCTTTGACTATCTCCCAACAACTTTTTAGGAAAACCCCATTAAAACCATCATTTTAGGAAAACCCCATTAAAACCATCAGGTCCTAGAGCTTTATCTGCAGGCATTTGCTTGACAGAATCAATATCCTCAATGCTGAAAGGCCTAGACATTTCATCAAGGCTATCACTAGTCTGAACAAGCTGGGTTAGGTCAAAGAGCATGGTAGGGTTGGTGGTGCATCCCATCATGTGATTGTACTCTTTAAGAAGCATAGAAGCCTTTTCACTGTGTTCATAAACTGATCTGCCATCTTTAGTTTCAAGAGAGGTGATGGTGTTGAGCCTGTATCTTTCTGTAGCAACAGCATCAAAAAAATTTGTGCTTTCATCACCAAATTTAGTCCATCTGATAGTATATCTTTTCTTCCAGTATTCCTTGTGATGTTTGAGAAGCATGAGTATGTGATTCTTCAGGATTTTCCTGAAGTTGTATTCTTGGACAAATAGAGGCCTTTGTTCTTACAATGAATCCAAGACTTCTAGAATGGAGTTACAATTCTTTATCAAGCATTTGAGATTAGAGAGACTTTTACTCCACTTTTTAAAGCAGCTCTCTAGGAGTTTAAATTTGGCAGTGATTCTAGTTGCACTATTAGTAGCCGAGATATTGGTGCTCCAAACAGATTTTACTAAATCATAGAAGCCTTGATGTTCAACCCCAAAAAAATTCAAATTTGAAAATCTGTGCTTTGGGAATAGAGGTGCCAATCTAAATCTTGCAAAGAATATGGTCAGAAGTGGGTATAGCCATAGGAAGGAGGAGGGTGTTTAGGGAAATCACAAGTCCAGTTGGGAGTGGTAAAAACCCAATCAATTTGTTCAAGAAGGGGAACACTTTGCATGTTACTCCAAGTAAAATTCCTTCCTTTGAGAGGGATCTCCATTAAGCCCTTATTGTTGATAATTTCATTGAAAATCATTATGTCATTCATATTACCCCCATCTCTATTTCTATCAGATAGTGCTCTATAGAAGTTGAAATCAACAGCCAAAATCCAATTTTCCTCTACATTGAGATGTAGATCATTGATCCATTGAACAAAAGTGTCTCTATTCAGGTCCATGGCAGGGACCATAGATAGAAGAGAGAGTCTAGGTTTGCCCATTATGAGATGAGGTAAAGCGCACTGTTACATTGAATTTGTTTATTTGAATAACTTGACCAAAGATGATAGAGCCATTCCATCCAATTAGTATTCCTCCAGCAGCACCCTAGGAGGGGAAGAAAGCAAACTGATTGAAGCGCTTTGGAGCTAGCTTTTTGATAAAGGAATGATCGAAATGCTCCCTTTTGGTTTCCTAGATGCAGAAGATGGCACAGTCAGTGTGGCAGAACCGCCTAATCTAATGCCTCCCAGGGGTGCTCGTCTTCCATTAGATACTAAGTACTCAAGGGAGGACACCAAATTACGTGGTTCTGTCGAGCACACCCCATGGGAGAACCTGAAAATCCACATTTTTAATCAGGATCACAAATGAGAGAATAAAGCTTACAACATTTAACCATTTCTTATATCTCTTTTTATGCAACATCAGAGTATAATATTTACTATTGATAATAGCAGAATATGATCATGTTATTAGAGTTATAAATAATTTAACTTAACAACAGAATATAAACATGTGATCAGAGTTACAGCGAAAATAAATATCTATTTATAACATGATGAAGCATTGATATATAAACTAGGACAACAGATTATAAAACTTATATTTATAAAACATTTAGTGAGAGTTATAAATAAAAACTAAGATCGCATCGTAAAGGAATTCTCTCTAAGCCCACTAGGAGGGATCCCCACACAAGAGTTAGCTCTAGCATCCGCCTATCACCTGCAACATGGGAAAATAAAACCCTGAGTACTCAATTGTACTCAGCAAGATTTACCCGACAGGAGGAAAGAAAAGACTCCAAGGTTATGCAAGGCTATCTAGGCTTGTGGGTTTGCTGCATTTATAGGAAGCATTACTAAGCGTGTATCCTTATATTTAATTTTATTAGCAGTCATCATTAGTTTATTAACTAACCATTCTATGTAAGCACCTGTGCTACTTTCAAGCAGGTGGTAAGCAATCATAATTATTTTACCTTCTTTCATCTTCCAGTTCTTACTACATTGCTAGATTGTAGATAAGTCATACCGGATCACCGATGATTCGCAAATCAATATGCCTAGCTAGGTACCCTAAAACACACGCCCTGCTTGTACCCCAGGCATAAGTAGGACCAACCCACCACCCTCCTATCATGGGGTCCAGGTCCCCGTCCAAACTTGGACTCCAAGCCCCGCTCCTGAGTCCTAGACTTAGTGCGGTGCTAGACCTCCACCATCCCCACCTCCAATCAGTCGGTCCAGAAAGAGCTGAAACCCCTGATAAGAGAGCAATGAGTCTTACCACACCCATACACAAGTATGTGTTTAGGATAATAAGTCTGTAACCTGCCTAGAACCCAATGCAACGGTCAGGTCCTTAACCGACACAGGCAGGAACAAATGCAATTCGAGCCTTGCTCGAATGCCAAACTAAGTCTAGATCCAAAGTACCATTCCGCCTAGTCTCCAATTATCATTCATATATATTCTAGGTGATAATAATATAGTAACAACAATAATATATTTCCTATCTCTCGCGAGTGACAGGCAATCACTCGACATCTACCGGGTTCTGTAGCATTGCAATCTACACGATCCTGTCATACTAGTAAGACTCATAGGATAAAGATATATATATGCAAGTGGGTTTCATTCAACTCCTTCAAACTTAATGCAAAAACATAATATAAAGTGCAAAAAAGTAGGGGTTATGCATCGGAACTTGCCTAGGGTAACATATAACCAAAAGTTAGTATTTCATCTTGGCGACACGATCTCCAAAAGTACCATCAAACCAGTAGCTCCCGATGACTCCACGATCCATCATCATCCCTATTAGGGTATGCAATACGATGCATGGATAATGCAACAGTTAATTAACAAGGCAACAACAACTCTTAAAACAGAGTACATAATATGAACTAACAAGCTAGCTCCAACAACCAACGTACTAACCTACGTATTAGCATCGCCGAGAAAGGTGTTATTTCCCAACAAGTGTTTTAGTTATACAATTCTAAGGTGTTTCTTTATTTCATTTATTTGGTTTACTATATATTCAAACTAGGGCTCATTTGCTATCTTAGCAATTTACTTACTATGCAGCTACACAAATTACAGAGAACACCTAATAACACTTCTAACCTACTGTAAAAATTTTAGAGCTAACGATGTCACTGATTTATCACAGGAAATTCTTACAAGTTTATCTCTTATCAATATTAAGCATGTTAAAATAATTAGAGCAACCCTAAAACATACAAAACCTATGTGAACAAGATACACTATCAGATAGATCATGATTTTAGAAACTTAACAAAATTGGTTTGGCATTTTTATGATTTTTCTATGATTTACTATGAATTTTGTAAGATCCCTGTTTTGATAGAAAAAGAAAAAGACTAAGAAAAAGGAAGAGGAGCACTTGGGCCAATTTTGGCCTAGCTCAGGTCCACGCGCAGCGTAGGCACGATGCCAAACCAGCAGCGTGGCTTGGCCTACACGCGCGTGCGGCCTAGGCGAGCAGGTAGGCCGTAGCCTAGTGCAAGCGGGCCGGCCCACGGTGGGGAGCCCAGCGATGGCTGCACTTTTGCACGAAGACCCCTGAACTTTCCCTGAATGAACTAAGCCCTTACTTGCAAATTTATGAGTCCAGCATTTTTTGCAAAAGTGAACACGGTAAAGAGTTCAATTTGCACTTGAGTCCCTCTTCTACCTTGAAATAGAGCAGCACAGGGGAGGCAGTGCGTTGACCGATGGGGCGGCTCACCGGCGGCGGTGCTGTCGCGGGGACCACGGTAGCCTTGCACACGCTCCTGGTAGGGCATGGCTTGGCTGGAGGTGGCCCATAGCGATGGCTTGGTTAGGCGCAGTCGGCAGTAGCCCGGCCATGTGCGTAGTGGCCACGGCGGGCGGCTACACGATGGCGGCAGTGCAATTGGTGGCTCTCGACCAATGGAGGTGGTGGGGCGGCGTGTCGAGGCATCGGTGGCTCCGGCTGCATGCGTGGGCGGCAACCGCTCGGCCTTGCACGGCCGGTGGAGCACCCACCACGCGCGCAGCGGTAGTGCACGGCTATGGCGCGGCCCGATGCTACTCATCGTAGCTGGGCGGCCATGGCACAGTCGACAGCGGGGGCATTGTGGGCTTGGGCACCCTCACGCATGTGGTGGCTGGATGATGGGAGTGCCCACAGTTGCTTACAACGGGCCGGTGTAGGGTCGAGATGGCGGACTAGAGGGGGTGAATAGTCCTTTCTAAAATTAATTGTGTCGGCTAACCAAAACAAGTGCGGAATTATAACTATCGGTCTAGCCAAGACTACACCCCTCTATCTATGTTCTCTAGCACCTTCCAAAGATACTAATTAAGCAACAAAGGTGTCGGGCTAGCTAGAGCTCGCCTAACTAATTCTAGAAGCAAGGTCACACAAACCTATGCCACTAGTACTTTAAGCAACAAGGGAGCTCCTATACAAACTAGTAAGTAAAAGCACAAAGCTATCTAAGCTTACTAGCAATGCTCAATAACAAGGCAACCAATGCCAAATTAGGGAGCACAATTACTTAGCTACACAAACTAAACAATGTGACTAACAAGGTTACATAAACCAAATTAGCCACGCAAGGGAGCTACTTCTATGCTACATAAGCAAGAAGGTAACTAGTAAGCTACACAAGCTAACTAATTACAAGAGCAACTACACAAGCACAATATATATAAAAGTAATTACAAGCTTGTGTAATGAGGATGCAAACCAACAGGAAGAACAAGGTTGACACGGTGATTTTTCTCCCGAGGTTCACGTGTTTGCCAACATGCTAGTCCCCATTGTGTCGATCGCTCACTTGGTGGTTCGACGGCTAATTGGCATCATCCACCAAGCCCACACGTCGGGCACCTGTAAGAACCTACCCCAAAAGTGAGGGTAGCTCAATGACACGCTCAACTAGAGTTGCTCTTCGCGGCTCCCACAGGGCGAGCACAATGCCCCTCACAAAGCTCTTTTCTAGAGCACCACACAAGCTTTGTATGGGCTTCGACAGATACCACCACCTAAGCCATCTAAGAGGTGGCAACCTCCAAGAGTAACAAGCACCACTGGCTTGTAACTTGATCACCTAGTGTCACTCGATGCAACCTCACGATGCAATCGCACTAGAATCGCTCTCTCACATAATCGGATGATCACTATCAAGCATATGTAAGATGGAGGGCTCCCAAGCACTCTCAAGCATGGACACAAAGTCCCCTAAGGTTCTTAGCTCTAGCCATGGTTGAGGCCACCTTCTATTTATAGCCCCATGGGCTAAACTAGCCGTTACCCCTTCACTGGGCAAAACTCGAGACGACCAGACGCTCCAGTCGTATTGACCGGATGTAGGACCTTAGCGTTCGGTCAATGGATGCTCACCACGTGTTGCCTCTATTCAACCTTAGTCACTTGATCTCAACTGGTCAAGTGATGACCGGACGCAGCTGCACAAACTGACCAGACGCAGCAACCCCAGCATCCAGTCATTTCCAGTAAGGTACAAGTCACTGACTAAACGTGTCCGGTCGGTCATGATCGGATGCAGCAGTCAGCGTCTGGTCCTTCTCTAACTTTTTTGTGTTGCTTATGTCACTGTACGTCAGCCTGACCAGGATGCACCCTGCTAGTGTCCGATAGAAGACCGATGCCTGCAGGCTCTCTGCCACCACTGACTAGACATAGGACCCTAGTGTCCGATCACCACGTGACCAGCGTCTGGTCCACTCTGTGAGACCCTATCTTTTCTTTATAGGGCACCGGTGGCACCGTCGGACTGTCCGCACTCTACGGGTGGGACACTCCACCAGGTGGAGTTTCAAACCCTTCTTGTCTCTGTTTCATCGCCAAGTTGATCCACATCAACTCCAACTTCATCTCCTTTGTAAATGTGCTAACACCACCAAGTGTACACTATCATGTGTATGTGTATTAGCATTTTCACAATCATTTCCCAAAGGATTAGCCACTCAACTTGCCACGCCACTCAATCCAAGCGATGATACAAAGTTAGATCACTCGAGTGGCGCTAGATGACTGATATGCAAACAAGTTTGCCCCTCTTGATAGTATGGCCATCTATCCTAAACCCGGTCATCAACCTCTCTACACACCTATGACCGATGAAATAAAATGCCCTAAGTTATACCTTTACCTTACGTATTCCATTCCATCTCCTCTAATATCAATGCAACATATGCACCAACACAATCAACAATGATATGATCCACTTCATATCATCACATGATCATATTAGTTCATCGATCTTGACTTCACTTGCTTTTCACCATTGCCTTCGTCCATCATGCCAAGTCTTGCTTAAGCTTCACCGCCATACGGTCCATCGCTCCAAAGCCTCCAACTTGCCCTTCATGCTCGCAACTGGTCCATCAAGCCAAGTCTTGTCTTGATCTTCTCCACCTTGATCACATGACTCAATGTCATGTCTAATTTGCAATGAGCTCCTTCATCATCACATGTGTGAGCTTTGCAACATCTCTAAGCCATTTTCACCTTCATGGCATATGTTGCACATACACATGTACCTATGGACTAATTGCCTGTGTATCTCACATAAACACAATTAGTCCACCTAGGTTGTCACTCAATTATCAAAACCACATAAGAACCTTTCAGCCGGCCATGCGCACGGTGGTGAGTAGAGGCCACGACCGTGACTCCAGCAGGGCAGGCTGAGCGATCATGGGGAAAGCGCTCGGGAGGGGTAGCGCTGTGGGGCTATAGCTCTAGCATGGGGCCATGGAGGTTCACGCGCGCTCATGAGGGGGCCGACAACAGGTGGGCGAGAGACGCGGCACGGTGATGTCGACGCGCAGCGACACTACGGACTATGGCAGAGAGAGAGACTAGAGCAGAGAGCATGAGTGTTCATAGCTTGTCCACCATGGCTGCTCCTCAGAGCATGAGGGGAGCTCAACTAGGAGCGGGAAAAGGGGAGCAGAGGCTTGGGATAGGTGGAGGAGAGGAGTGGAAGGAGCAGCAGCGCGCTTGGCCCCTCATCAATAACGCCTGCCAGAGCAAGGACGCAAGGGAGCACACTATAGCTGAACACATGGGCGTCACATGGCTCTGCTGGCTGCGTGCCTGGTGCATGAGGCGACACGACGCGGATGTGAACAGCGACACTTTTGTTGGCAATTTAAAAAGATCTAAATCATATTAACTTCCACCAATAAACATTTCACGCGATAGCTCATACTCCATACCAAACCATGGAACAAAACATTAGGGTGTTATATAATTATTTTGCGCAAAACAAATCACCACGAACAATGCCTTTAAATATAATTTTAGATTTTTACCGTTGACGCGAGAAGCTGGTTTTTAAATTTTAAATTCGATTTTTGAGCTGGCAAAACCCCTAGTTAACAATATTCGTTCTCCAAAACCAAAGTTGCATTTTCCTCTACACAACTTGTACTTCAATTTTTAATTAAACCTCAACACATGTTCTGTATTATTTTTTCCCTATAAAAATTGTTTTTCAACCCTACTTGATAATTACATAAACCATTATTTCATCGACACAACTGGAAACTAGGTTTTTCTGTTTTCAATCCTTTTTATACTAATTTTGAAACTAACAAACATCCCATCAACACTCGAAACAAACATACTAACATACTCCTGACGTTCTTACCTTGTTGATGGCATAATTTTTCTACCCACATTATATATCATTTTAGCTCTCAAAAATCAATTTTTCCAAGCCAACTTTATATATTTTCAAACACGCCTAAAGCACTAAAGTTTGTTACTCAGCATTTTAAATGCAACAAAAATCATTCTCCAAATTTTATTTAAGTACTATATACAAGTCGTATTGAATTTTTGTTTATAAAAATTGCTTCTCATGCCAAACAATTAAAACTACTTTTCCTATTTTGTCAAGATTTTATTAGCACATTTAAGTAACTAACTCACTATATTTATAGATCTATTTCTTCGGCCGTAATCTCAGTGCTAAGAGAGTGCAGTAACACTAGAGGTGTTACAGTCAGTTTCATCAATTTTTTCCTTGATGGCATTACATTTGTCTTCAGAGTTTACCCCTCTAATGTTCCAGTTTAAAATGTTCCAGGACCTATTGAGACTTCTATTGTTGTTGTTGTTGCTGGGGCTTGTATCCATGGAAATAGTACTAGATTTTAGCACTCCTACTTGGGCCTGCTTCATCTTCAGGCCTTGATGTAAGGAGCAAGTCCAGTTGTCACCTCTAAAGGAGCGATGCGGCAAATTTCTGTTGCCACCCTCTGAATTTCAGCAATAGGTATTTCTAGGAAGGTAGCACCAACACTATTATATTTATCAATAACAGAGAGCCTAGGGAATTCATTGGTCTGACAGGTGGAAGGGAGAAGAATGTCATCCAAAAGACTAGTTTGTGATTTGATCTTCTTGCCCTTAGTTTTGTTTCTATTTGTTGTCTTCTTTGAAGAAATCATAGTAGGTTTACACCCATTAAGCTTTTCGATGGACCTTGGGCTTCTTCTTAGCATCTGAGTGGAAACAGGAGTGCAACATTTCTTTTTCCTTGCCACATTGTCTTTGCCCTTGTCCATACTGGCAATGTTAGTTGAGTGAGCTGGTACGTATTCTTCAGGGGAAGCAGGTAATATGTTTTCGTCATGTTGTGAAGAAAGTTCCACACTAATAGTTGCCTTCTCGAGTTCTTTAGCCTTGCCCTTAAACTTTCTCCTGTAATACACTCTAGTTATGGGAGCACTTCTTGTGCGGAGATCAACTAGGTTGAGGTTGAAGACTTGGCAAGGACTACAAAGTGTTAGAGAGAACAGATATAGTAGTAGCAGTATTCTGATCAAGGAAGTTCATAATGGTGTTGAGGGAGTTGATTCCTAGGGAGGCAAGGTCGATTTGGATAAGAGAGCTTGGGATGGGTAGATTCCTCAGAGTTCCTATGCCTGGCGCAATCTAGACATTGAATATCTATCTCAAACCAGCAGTAAGAAAGCTAGAGATTACATCTCTTTGCTCACATTACCTTTGCTCTTCGAACATCTTATTGATCATAATAGGCATTGGAGAGTTGCTGATTGCTAGAGCTTGGTTCTGTTGAATTCCAGTATGTTCAACCACTAAGTTTTCTTTCTCATCAGGCTGCTTTATCAATAGTGTTTTCCCTTTCATTGCTCTGCCTAGGCTGGAGAAAGGCTGAGGCAACAAGGGATGAAGTAGCATCAACTATCATAGCAGAACCTTGATCCTCTTCCATGACCTCTTGATTACTAGAGGGAATACAAGGAGTCAAGTCTTGGGAGCCAAGCATAGAAGGCAAGGCATCATCAGGTGCATTGGGACCAGGGGACCATTGAATGTAATTTGTTCTCCCTTGCCCACTATGTTCTTTACCCAAGGGGTCTTTCCTGGGCTTAATGGCCCAATTACGCTTGAGGTCTAATTGTCTCTTGACACAGTAATGAGCCCGATGACCATAATTGAAGCAGTAAATACAGTGAGTCTCCCCTCAGCAATCTTTAACAAGATGAGCCAAACTTAAGCATCTGAAACAGAGGCGGGTTGCAAGACTTGGGAAAAAACTAAAGCATTCACCTTAGGGAGGCAACCCATCATTAAACCTTACTGATAGCTAGGTCTTGGCAGCATGATCAAGATTGAGGTGGATTGGGACATCAGTCAGTGTAGCTGTTGGAGAGCAGGAGCAGGCATGCTTGACAGGAGCATTTGAAGAAACTTAAGCTTTCCAAAAATGTTGTAGGAGTCTTTCATAACAGGGCAGAAGATAGCACCAATCTTGATCATCGAAGAAAGCCCCCTAGGATGAGATTTATGAATCAAAGAATCTTGAGTGAGCTTTTTATGGAAAGAAACTATTTTAGAAGACATGCTTTTCCCTTGTTTGGGAGATTTGGAGATTTGCACCTGGTCACAATTGACCAACTATCCTTCTCTTGTTTTTTCTATTTTTTCTGTTGGAGTTCTCAGTTATCACCCCCATCACGCCACATGTGGAAGTAGATGTCAAAGTGGTCAGTGGTAATCCTTTTGAGAGCAAGAACTAATAAACCCACATGCTTCGAGGCAACAGAAAAGTGAAAATGTTGATCTTGCAGATAGGTAACATGGAAGCCAGCAGGAGAGCCACCCAAACAACAATGAATAGCTATAGCAACTGACTCTTCAGTTAAACGAAAGAGGTATCTTCAGAAAACCACAAGCATGAAGAAGGATCCATTTGGAGACGAAGATGGGTGATGCACTGATGAAGAGAACTTGTGAAGAACTTCAACTTCGAATCTCTTACCCAGAAAGAAATCCTAGTCCTCGACTAACTCCGCAAGAGCAGGATCCTGCTCAAGTTCAAGGAGGGCGCTAGGGGAGCAGACCTGCCGAGCCATGTAGGGGAGCTCAATGCTAGTGAAGGTCCTGTGGGAAGGAATGGCAGCAACACCGAGTAGTCGTAGAGTAGAAGGCACCGAGCGGCCGTAGAGTAGATAACTGAGCAGCCGCAGAGTAGATCAATAGCAGTAGATCAGCACCGAAGAGCAGTAGAGCAGAGTAGCACCGAGCAGAGTAGTCGTAGAGCAGATCAGCACTGAAGAGCAGTAGAGCAAACCAGGTCAGCACTGAGCAGAGTAGAACTGAGCGCACGTCGACACCACCGAGCAGCAGCAAAGAAACATCAACTCATAGCAGAGAATCGCAACAAGAGGCGGCCGCCAGATCCGTCTGCAAGGAGGGCGAGGCGTAGAAGCCAAAGGTGGGGCCGACGGCTGATGGAAGATGGGGCCGTGGAGCTGATTCGCTAGACAGGCCAATGACCCAAGTCGACGCCGAGTCTTCTCCTTCTCTCTCGGATATTTGCTTGTAGAGCTGGCAGTGGATTTGGATCATCCAAAATCTAATTGGATACTATTTGTTGTTTTGGCTATGCTTGGATAAGGTCCATTTGGATTTGAATATCATCCCCATGTATGATTCAGTAATGTTCAAAATTCATTGGAGAGCAAGTTACAAAATCCAATGTCCATTAGATATCTTTGGACTTGAGAGAGTAGTTTATAATGTCTAGCTGACTAGCTTAGATTTCTAACTAACACGGGGTTGACAATATTGACTTTGACGCACTAATATACACAGTAGCTGGTTGTTATATTGAGTTGTTTTAAATAAGGTGGTGTTTGGATCTAGTGACTAAAATTTAGGAAGTGTGTCGGGAGGATATTGCATGGGATGTTCGGATACTAATAAAAAAATAAATTACATAATCCGTTAGTACTCCATGAGATAAAATTTTTAAGCCTAATTAATCCATCATTAGCACATGTTTATTGTAGCACCACATTGTCAAATAATGGACTAATTAGGCTTAAAAGATTTGTCTCACAAATTAGTCACAAACTATACAATTAGTTTCGTAATTAGTCTATATTTAATACTCCATACATGTGTTCAAACATTCGATGGGACAATGACTAAAATTTAGAAGGAGCAACCAAACACCACCTAAATTTAATCAATTTTGCTAAAATTTTAAGATCTGAACTTACAATTTTAAAATTTATGGTCTCGTGGTCGCTGGAGAGTTTGCGCTGGGATCAGGATCGCATCGTAGGCTACCAACTGACGATGACTAGTGCGAACTATCCACACAGAATGGTATGGGATTTGCTCTGATTTATTGTCCCGTCCGATCCCTGCATAGGCACAACCATAGTGTCAGCTTCGCATTCCTTCCTTTTGACCACTCCAATTTTACTACAAGCGACGACAGTCTGACGCTCCACTCAGCGCTCCTGCTTTTGAGGCAACCAAAAGGCTCAGCATGCACCATGCAACGCTCTCCCTAGCTTTTGGACATGCTCGCCCTATCACCCAGGTCCAATGTTTACTTTATTATTCTCTACCAAGGACCAGTTCGGTGCGGTTTTTATTTGTGATTTTTTTTTGTATTTTGGTCATTTTTTAAAACATTTTGTACAAATAACCCCCTAACGAAATATTTTCTGAAAATAGACCAAACACTCGGCGTGTTAGGACACAACGTTGTGGTCTGTGCCTCGGCGTAGTGTCAGTTGACGCCAAGGTACCACCACGTCAGTGCTGACTCTGGTCGTATTTTTTACCGTGGCCCTAGGGCCCACAGAGGTCGACATGGGCTTAGTTAACACTGAACCCCATACCTCGGCGCGACCTGATTCAACGCTGAGGTCTGGGCACATAAGGCCACACCGCGGCCCCCTTCTTCCTCCCTCCCTTCATTCTTCTTCTCTGTTGGCCGCGGCTCCCTGCTGTCTCTCCCATCCGCCCCCAACAAACCCTAACTCCAAAATGCTCCTCTAGGCAGTCAGATCTTGCCTGCCGACGTTTCCCTGAGGTAATGCTCCTTCCCCTTTTCCAATCTATCCGCATAGGTTTACTTGCATTGTCTCTAAAATTGTGGAAACGTGGGGGTATGTTGCTATGGTATCTTTGTAGATGTATTTGTGTAATGTATGACTTAGTTTGATTTGGTAGGTCATTTGAGGTCTGGTTTTTAGGTAGTTCTTGTTAAATATTGGTTAGTTTGCCTAAGAGTTGATAAATTGGCATTAGGGTTTCATGTGGATTGCTATACAAATTACTATTGTTAATTATTTAGTGTATGCTATCATTGTAGTAGGCATCAGTGTGTTAATTAATACCTAGTGGTAAATTTAGTTAATTGTTTTATTGTTTTGCGTATTACTTATGTTGGATTTGTTATTAGATCGGCTCTGATTGAATGATATTAGCTTGATATGTGACAACATTTGTTGTGTGATGGCTGTGGATGGATAAATTAGTGAGGTTGCATCATGGAGGACGTGTTGTTAGGACAAGAGATGATAGTGTTGAATTTGAGGACATATTTGAGGATGTGTTGATTTTTTCTGAGTCACCCTCTTTGACCCAGTTAGTGGACCGAGTGAAAGTAAGGTTAGATTGGTCTGAAGGAGACATGCATGTTCAGTTTGAAGGGGTCATTGATGTTGGGTCGTGTAAGGGTCCACGCATCAAGAGGTTGCTCAAAACTATAAGCGGGTCCGAATGGAATGATTACAAGGCAATTGTGTTGGCCTCCAAAGTGCGATCTTTGGATTTGGTGGCATCTAAGGAGTATGGCATTGGAATTGAGAACATTGAAGCATGCCCATCATTCGACGCTCACATAGAGAATGGTCCTTCACTAGAAGAAGAAATAGTTCTCACACAACCAACCTATGGCGGTATTGAAGGGTTAGGATCGGCCGAGGGAGATGAAGGTTGTTGTCATGGTGTCGAAGTTGATCACGACAATGTGGGAGCCGATGGTTGATGAGGACATCGCCAAGATGGAGTCAAGGACGACTCTAATTCGAGAAGGGGAGGATGATGAGGACATCGCCACGCTGGACACACCGATGCCATGGTCTTCCCCAAGTTGCAATTCGTTCCCAACTCAGCTGCCACGTCGCCCTCGGATTCAGCAGACACGTCGTCACTGTTTTGGTCACAATTTTCTCATACGACATCGAAATGGGCCGTTCTTGGATGTGTTGGAAAGGGGACGACGACGCCATTGTTTTGGATCTGGTCCCAGCTCTAGAAGGTCCGTGGATCATTCTGTGTAACCATAGCAAGGTGCTGCATCACCTATTTGGGCCAACTTGGCCATGTATCATGTCGGGCCTTAAGCCCAAGTTGTGGGCGCCCAACCCCAAGCCGTCCCCAACCCTAGGTTGAGTCTTAGACTATAAACACAGCCGCCACCGCTGCTACACAATTGGGTTTTTGTTTAGAGTTTAGTTTTCCATCGAGAAACTGAATCGTTCATTGTAACTATGGTGACAAATCCTTTTACAGTGATCCAGGGCCCCCGTTCTTGATCTCCTCCACTGTGTCGATTAGTCCTTTAGAACCAAGTTCTTGAATCCTCTATTGATATTCGTGTCATTCATATTTACAATTTCAGATTACGTGTTTTACCTTCTTGCTTGTGCTCTTCGATTCGCTTGTAGGAAAAGCCTTCTTGGCGAGGTCAATCAAGTTGTGCTTGGTTGATAACCAACGGAGCAGTGGTGTAACGGTTGTAGGGTTCGAATCACTGTCTGATTTGAAGCCGGATCGCCAACGTCGAGATCTCCACGAAATCGAACTTATCGGCTACTTCTCGGAAGATCGGGCCTGTACTCATCAATTGGTATCAGATATTTTAGGTTTACCGTGAGGTATAATCTCGTTTGCCTTAGATTCATATTTGTTCATTACCTAGAGTCCACAAAAAGCCCAAAAATATTTCAATTTCCTGCTATCCTATCGCCCTTTGTGCCTTTGCAATTTCAGTTTTAGATTCGTGTTGTTGAGTTTGTGTCCGTGGTCGAGTCTTGTTGCTGGTTTAGGATTGTGTTCGTGGTCGTAGTTCAATCGCACGTTGCTGTGATTTTTGTTTTCCGCCGCTATCCCATCCACCATTCCCAAACAACAAGTCGAAGCCACCACATTACTCGACTTGCCCTGCTAGCCGCCTTGTGTAACTTCTCGCCGCCGCGCAAACCCTAGATAGGTTGCCAGCCGCTCTTATTTTGCCTGCATTGCAGCCCTCCTTACATCATCCGGCAAATACCAACTGCTGTTAGTCACAATGATGATCCTGTGATCGGTGTTAGAGTTTAGGGACGCTTTGCCCTAACTGCCGCCGCCGTGTTGTGCCTCCCAAAAAACATACCTTGAGATACCTTCGGTAAAATAGGCATAACTTTTCGCTCGTTTATCAGAAAAATCTGAAATTTTTACAGCAGCTTCTTGACACCATTTGGAGCCGACCCAAACTGGGCTAATGCCCTGTTTGGTTTCATTAGAATTGCCAAAAAAATTCAAGAAAATATAGAAAAAAAATTGTCAAAGTTTTTGCACGCTTTTCAGAGAACATGCTGAATTTCTGTAGACCACATCCCACCTCAGTTGTAGGTGCCAATTTTTGTGGTTGCATCTTTTGTGATTCTTGTTCAGAGAAAAGTATATAAAAAAATAGTGAAAAAAAGTTTGTTTCCTACTAGTGCCTTTTGGAAAAATCTGGGAAAAAAATTCAGGAAAAAAGGAGAAGTCCGGGCTATTTGCTTGCTCTGTGAGTTCTTTCGATCGTCCTTTATTTTCACCTTGTTGCGCTACAGTCTCGACACGTCTTAGCCAGCACCTAGTGATTTGTACTTTGGATCCGGATTGAACAATCGTTACTCTGCACTCGTTAATTGCTAATCCTTACTGTCATATTGTGTGCCTACCCATAGCTCCTACATATTCTTCTGTCAGCACAGGTTCATCTTGCAACTGTTACCCACGCTCAACAACAGATTGCTTCGCCACTTTGGTTTTGCTCCTATTTGGCGTTGATAAGAATACAGACAAGACGGTGGTAAGCCGCTTGTGATTTTGCATTCCACTTTCACCACCATCACCACCACCACCACCACTTGTTTCCTTTTAGTTGATAGGGATAATACTTTGGTGTTGTCTTTTTCTATCTTCTAACCATCGTAGGAACTCCGACGGACTTCAATGAGTGCATGTCCAAGGGCGAGCTTACAACATTCATGATGGAACAATGCAATCTTATGACCGAGCTGACGCGCAACGTGAACAATCTGGTCACCCGCATTGAACAGATTGAGCAATGCCCTCCACCTTATCATGCTAATGATGAAGATATGGATGCTTTTAGTGATGAAGATGCGTATGCTGACGGTGGTGCCCGTCGTCGCCTCAACTTCAATTGTCGTGGTATGGAAGGTAATAATCATGGTAATAATGATCCTTTTGCTAAAATTAAATTTAGTCTACCTCCTTTTGCTGGTAATGTTGATCCAGAGGTATATTTAGATTGGGAGCTTGCTGTTCAACAAAAATTTGATTCTCATAATGTTCCTGCTGAGCATAGAGTTAGACTTGCTACTAGTGAGTTTACTAATTTTGCTTTGTTCTGGTGGAGTGATCTTTGCAATGCCAATAATGCTGCTGTTGTGTCTCAAACTTGGAATGTTTTAAAGCAACGTATGAAATCTCGTTTTGTTCCTCCTTATTACCAACGTGATTTATATTTGAAACTACAAACTTTAAAACAAGGTGATAAAGGAGTAGAAGCATACTATCAAGAATTGCTTATTGGTTTAGCACATTGTGGTATAAATGAAGATGATCATGATGCTAGTGCTAGATTTTTTGGTGGTTTAAACCATGATATACAGAACATACTTGATTACAAAGAATGGCGCAATTTTTCCCAATTGTATCATCTTGCTATTAAGGCAGAACGAGAAGTACAGGGACGCAAACAACACCAGCCTTTCAGGTCTAATAATGGGAGGAATTTTTAGTAGCGTTCCAAGCCAGAGACGCCCAAGCTTCCTATTGCACCACAACCATCTACACCTCCATTTTCTTCTGGGGTGAGTAAATTGTCTAATGTGCAGTTTCCACAACTAAAGAAAGGTGGCACTTCGGGTGCTTCTACTAGCTCCTCCTCGTCCAGCTCTAAAATCATTTGCCACCGATGCAAAGGCATGGGACATGTCATGAAGGATTACCTCAGTCAGTCGCGCTTTCATTGCTACCGAGGATGGATATGTAAGTGCTAGTGATGTTGAAGATGATTTAGCCCTTGCTGCTAACATTGATGCAGATTCCACCGAGGGCGATCAAGACAAGGAGGCCATCACCATTGACTCCGTGGCTGCTTCCATGGACTACCCTAGCCTTCTTGTGCAGCATGTGTTGAGTACACGTGTGGGACATGAAGAAGCAATGAAGATCCAACGCCACAATTTGTTCCACATATATCTCATTGTGCAGGGTTGTCGTGTTCTCACTATCATTGATAGCGGGAGTTGCAACAACTTGGTGAGTTCAGATTTGGTTGACAAGCTTGGCTTGACCACACTGACAACATTCGTATCCATATAAACTTCAATGGTTCAATAATAGTGGTAAGACTAAGGTAACTAAATCAGCACGCATTACCTTTTTCACAGGCTCTTATCATGATACTATTGATTTTGATGTTGTCCCTATGCAAGCTTGCTCCATTTTGTTAGGTCGCCCATGGGAATTTGATAATGATGCTTTACACCATGGTAGAACTAATACATACACTATCATACATAAGGACAAGAAAATTACATTGCTTGCCTTTGTCTCCTACGGATATTATTAAACATGCTAATGAGATCAAAAATAAACCTTCAACAGACATTGCTAAAAATAATGGGATTAAGTTAAAAGGAGGTGCTTTTCTTGCTACAACTTCTGCTACTGCTGAGTTATGTGATAATCCTGATGCACCATGTTATACTATGTTTTGTCAACCTTTTATGTCTGGTGCATTGCCTGCTGTCACTAACCTTTTGTAGGAGTTCGCTGATGATGGGATGGAGTCGAGGACGACTCCAATTCTAGAAGGAGGGGATGATGAGGACATCGCCAAGATGGAGTCGAGGACGACTCCAATTCGAGAAGGGGAGGATGATGAGGACATTGCCATGCTGGACACACCGACGCCATGGTCTTCCCCAAGTTGCAATTCATTCCCAACTCAGCTGCCACGTCGCCCTCGGATTCAGCAGACACATCGTCACTGTTTCGGTCATAACTTTCTCATACGACATCGAAACGGGCCATTCTTGGATGCATTGGAAAGGGGATGACGACGCCATCGTTTTGGATCTAGTCCCAGCTCCAGAAGGTCCATGGATCATTCTGTGTGACCACAGCAAGGTGCTGCATCACCTATTTGGGCCAACTTGGCCATGTATTGTGTCGGGCCTTAAGCCCAAGTTGTGGGTGCCCAACCCCTGGCCATCCCCAACCCTAGGTCGAGTCTTAGACTATAAACACAGCCGCCGCCACTGCTACACAATTGGGTTTTTGTTTAGAGTTTAGTTTTCCATCGAGAAACTGAATCGTTCATTGTAACTATGGTGACAAATCCTTTTACAGTGATCCAGGGCCCCCGTTCTTGATCTCCTCCACTGTGTCGATTAGTCCTTTGGAACCGAGTTCTTGAATCCTCTATTGATATTCGCATCATTCATATTTGCAATTTCAGATTGCGTGTTTTACCTTCTTGCTTGTGCTCTTCGATTCGCTTGCAGGAAAAGCCTTCTTGGTGAGGTCAATCAAGTTGTGCTTGGTTGATAACCAATGGAGCAGTGGTGTAATGGTTGCAAGGGTTCGAATCACGTCTGATTTGAAGCTAGATCGCCAACATCGAGATCTCCACTGAAATCGAACTTATCGGCTACCTCTCGAAAGATCGGGCCTGTACTCATCAATGGTGATGACAATTATGGTAGTGATGATGATGATGATGAGTCTTATGGAGTTGTTGAGGGAGAAGAAGATTTGGATGACGCTAGCAGAGATGACTTAATTGATGATGATCTTAGTGATGAAGCTGATCTTAGTGGCGAAGATGACTTTGGCAATGCCAGGGCTATGAACCGGTTTGATATGGAGGTAGCTAGAGATGATGAAACCTTTGTAGAGGAATTAGCTGAAGACTCTTACGACAATCATCCTGTTCATCGTCTCGATGATAGGGAAATAGAGATATTAAGGAGGGTGTTTCCTGGCAGGGATCCACTAGTTCCTTGATTTTGAGGACCTTAGCCATGGGCACAGGCAATAGTTGATGGAGGACCAAGTGATACAATAGTACTTGATGTTACTGGTTGCAACATCATAAGGAAGGGCATTTTGATTGCTACCATGGATCACTTGAAATCATGGTTGCAAGAGTACTCCATTGTACACAACCGTCCATATAGGGTCATCAATTCATGCAAGGACTCTAGGTACACTGTTGCATGTGAAGAACAAAATTGTGGGTGGAGAGTATGCACTAGGAAAATGAAGGTAGGCACATGGAAGATTACTTTAGTGAAGCAACCACATGTTTGTGCCACGGCTGAGGCAGAAAAGAACCATTTGCAGCTCAATTCTAGGTTCATCGCTAGGCAATTATGCACCGTGGTGAAGCATTTGCCAACCATTACTGGTGTCCGCATTGGTTGAGATCATCTTCCTATATTACAATTACTATGTCAAGTATGGAAACGTATGGATGGCAAAGCAACATGCACTTGAACTTATCTTTGGAGATTGGGAACAAGCGTATGAGCGTCTTCCTGTAATGTTGAATGCAATGAAAGCTATAAATCCTAGGATGCACTTTGAGTATTTGCATAAGGAGGGTGAAACGAGGAATGGGAGGCAAGTTTTTGGTAGGGTATTATGGGCTTTTGGCCAGAGCATCAAAGTATTCAAGCATTGCAGGCCCGTCGTCTCAATTGATGGCATGTTTTTTACAAAAAAATTTTTGAAGGCACAATGCTTATATGTATTGGAACTGATTCAGAAGACCAACTTGTCCCATTGTCCTTTGCCATTGTTCGGAAGGTGGACATGGATAGCTGGTGTTGGTTCCTCAGACTAGTAAGACAAGTGGTTATTGGGCCGGGGCATGATGTTTGTGTCATATCAGATAGGCATGCTGGCATTCTAAATGTTGTACAAGAAGAGATGCTCGATTATGGCCAAATACATCACCAGTGGTACACGAGACACCTTGCTCAGAATCTTATAAGGCGTGATGGCACAAAGGACAACTTCAAGTTATTTGAGGAGGTTTGCAGGCAGCTTGAGGTTAAGTTATTCAATGAGAAGCTAGACGCCCTAAAGATAGCCATGAATGCTAGTGGAATACAGTTCCTCGCTGACTTGATGCCGTTAAAGGAGAAGTGGACCCTTGCATACGACACCAGGAGGTTGGAGATGGGACTTTATGACTAGTAACATAGGCAGAGATGTTCAATAGTCTTCTTAGAGGCTGCCGAGGTCTTCCTGTGACTGTTATTGCCTCATTCATGTTCTACAAGTTGAATGCTTGGTTTGTTGAGTGGAAAAACATGTGATATCTCTATGGATAGCAAACAAACCTTGGCCACTGTTAGTATCTCAACAACTCTCTTTCTCAAAGAAGAAGCCTAAAACACAAAAGGGAGCATGTTTTGATCCTTTGAACAATGCATATAAGATTCTAGAGAGCGGTGGAACTAACATCGGTGGTAAAGACCATGGTGCTGCAAAGCATAAAGTAATAATCAATGAGAACAAATGTTCATGTGGGAAACCAACCATATACCATAGGCCTTGCTCCCACATGATTACGGCTTATCAGATTAGACGTGTTGATGCTGATGTCCCTCCCTATTTGGCAATTGAGTTCTCATTGAGGAACCTTATGAGCACTTGAAATCCTTAGTTTGAGCCATTTTTGGACGAAGAGCAATGGCCGTTGTATGATGGCCCAAAGTATGTGGCTGATATTGGCTTGCTTTGGAAGAGTAGAGGACCTAGGAGGCGGAAGCGGTTCAAGATGGACATGGACCAAGCCACCAAAGGAAGATCAACCACAAGTAAGGTTGGGACACATTTTGTAGAGGACACTCAATGTAGCCATTGCTCAAAGTGCCACAAGCCGGGCCACAATAGAAGGAAATGTCCTAAAGTACTTAGAGAACAGGTATCCAATGCATTTGTTTGCTAGTACTTACTAGGTTTCTTATTAATGTTTTGTTATCTTTTGCTGCACTTGTTTTTGTCACGGTATATATTATTGTATTTGTTTTTCTTAGTGGTTACTAATGCAGTGTTTACTAGTTGCTATAGTGTTGTTATTTAACTTTTGTTACATGTTCTCTTACCAATGTTTGTTAATTATTGTCATCAACACTAATGCTTTGTCACTTGTTCACATGTAGCATGGACCAGTTCCCCCTACTTGACCCAAGGCATAATGAGAAGCACTGGTCTTAGAGGATTGAGTAGGGAGAGGTGAACTTCAATTGCCAACATTTATGTGAATTCAACAAATGTAATACTTATTGTCTATTCTATTTGTTTTGTAGGTTCTGAACGTCTTGAGGCCAATGACACATGAGTCTGCTACGACCGTGGTCTATGATGAGTGCTACATGCCGCTCCTGAAGCATGTGATGCTTGCTACCATAGCTCATGTCTGTCATCATGGGGTGCCACCTTTCAACCCAACGGTGCTGATAGCAATGATTCATAGGTGGTGACCAAAGACACACAGCTTCCACCTACCGTGCGGAGAGATGACGATTGCTTTGGAGGATGCAGCCATGATCCTTGGGCCAAAAATCCAAGGATTCCTAGTCATAGGAGACACGAGGGTCCGCTAGATGGGAGGACCATGTGGCTCAGTTCTTGGGATGTCCGCTACTAGAGCTTTAGCCTGGCAAGAAGCGGTGTAGCAGTGGTGTGCCACTAAAATGGCTTCGCGAGCAATTTCATTAGTGCCCACCTAGAGCAAATGAGGCAACCAAGAACTACCACTGTAGGGCTTGGGTGCTTCACATGTTTGGTACCATTCCATTCCCTGATGGCACTGGTGACACAGCGTCGTGGATGTACATCCCTGTGCCTTCTTAACTGGGACGATGCCGGGAATAGGAGCTAGGGCTCGGTGGTACTTTTGTTTCTATACTGTCAGCTATGCGAGGCTTGCCAGTGGCCTTTAGGCGTGCATGCTACAATGTCAGGGTGCACTACCCTTTTTCAGGTAACTAAACTTGTGCAAGTTTCTAGGTTTGGAATATTGTTTGTTTAACACATTTCTGTAACTTTTTAGATTTGGATGTGGGAGAGACTTCCACTTGGGAGACCACATAAGATTGAACACCCTTAGGCTTGGTTCCCTAGTAGGAGACCCAATAGTTACCCCTATTATGGCACACCTCTATGAGCAAGCCTATGATACTTACCACGTCTCCCACCATGCGTACATCAGCTACACTGAACAAGCTTGGCATCCTATTGTCACAACACTGTAAGTTTGTGAACACGTTAACTCCTATTTTGATGTGTGTACATAGTGGTCACCACATTGTATGCAGGTTGAATGGTGTCCATATACTCAGAAAAGAAGTATGCGGAATGAATTTAAGCACACTATGCAAGGAAGACCAGGAGTTGTGGACAATGAGGTGCCCGCTCATTTGTTTCTACGCAGTGGAGTACCATCTTTCTCACCATGTTGCACGACAGTTCAGTAGGCTACAGCCTTGTCCTCTAGAGGACTTCTCCACTAGCTAGCAGCTCCACAAGTATGTAAGCTCCACTATGTCATGTGTCATTGCAATGTACCATTTTCTTTGAATTGCTGCCAATATTACAGTTTGAATCGACAATGCCAAAAGAAGATCATGAACTAGCAGAGCAAACACTAGTGTTTCATCGATGAGTGGCATTTGTTTGAGTAGAACAACATGTGAATCTACATCATCCATCGAGATATGGCATTCCATGAGTACCTTGTTTGACTAGGGGAAAGGACAAGGATACATTTGAAGCTGGCCTAGATGGAGCAAGATATTGCTGAGATCGTGAGCTCAGATGAAGGTGACAACCCCTATGACCAAGCTACCCGAGTAGGACAACAGGTTGAGGTCACCCCTCTCTTAACCCGAGCGGTGAGTGAGAACCAAAGCTTGTTTTTTAGTTTTGGTGGGCAATGTACTAACGAATTGATTGATTAGGGCAAGGAAATCATGAGGACAGTAGCAGAGCAAGGAGTGGTGTTGATAATCCCCGAGGTTGATCCTGATGAGGCAAGCCTGCTATGATAAGCCCTTTAGGTGGTCCACAAACTGTTGTTATCATCATATAAGAATTTTCAACAATTGGTTAACTTGCATCGTGTTGACAACCACAGCATGTCATGTATTGCCTACACAAAATAGTAGCATGCATCGGACGTCGACATGGCCAAGATGTTGCAGTACCACCATAGCATGTTGCTGCTCCTTCAAGTTCACATGGTGCTAGACCATCGGCTACACATGGTGGTATAGGTACGTCTAGCGCTGCCCAAGAAGATGATGAAGGAGGACACCAAGGAGGCGACCAAGGAGAAGATGATGATAATGATCATGACAATGACTCAATGCAGAGGCCCAAATATTGATGTGGCATGACTCAATGCTGAGGTCTAGCAACTATTGGCACTCTGCTGGACCCAAACCTCGGTGTGGCCTGACTCAATGCCGAGGCCAAACATAAAAGAGTCGCTCGGTCGCTTCCAAGGCCCCCTCCCTTATTCCTACCTCCATCACGCCATGCGTAGGGTTTGAGGTCACCACCAGCCACCCCGCTACGTTGACTTCTACACGTATCCCTACCCCCACACTACCACCACCACTAGCACAGCCAGCTGACCCACTCCGCCATCAGCGGTGCACCCCCAACACACATCGCCGCCATTAGGCACGGTGGCCCGCCTCCCCTCCTAACACCCCCACCCCCTCTGCCGTCAGCTACGCACGTCCCCCTCCCTTCCTAACACCCTTGCCCCCTGTGCCATTAGCTAGGCCCATCCCCCTCCCCTTCTAATACCCCCACCCCCTCCACCATTAGCTATGCCCATCCCCATCCCCCTTAGACCCCCACCGTGAGCCATGCCTACCCCTCCCTTCTCCACACCCCCACCATGAGCCACTCTCGTCCCCTCTCTGCCAGCAATTCATCGTCATCGCCTTCGGCCTCCATGGATCCCTCTCACCACTGTGCATCTTTGACTTCCTTCTTGCTTGATCCGGTACAGTCTTTTAGATCTAGAATGTTCTCAAATATTGAACCCTAACATTTTCCCTTGTTTTGTTCTTCTAACCAGACAACTCTAGGGACCACCAAAAGCTACTATACTGGAAACGTCATCAACAGCTTCCTGCTCGCTGGAAGCTGCTATGCAGAAGTTGCGTGCCAAACATGTGAAGCGAACAAGCAAGGCAAGTTTACTATGATGCATATTCCATCATGTCGTAGGAGTAGTACTGGCCTTTGCTATGTGCGTTGTGATATGTTTTTGAACGCACAACAAAATTAGCCATTGAACGTGCACACTGATGCCATGCCAACATGCAAGCCAATGCACAAAGTGGATCAATGCTGAAACCAAGCTTTTGTTGGAACTGTGCCTTCAAGAAAAGGACAAGCTCAACTTCACGTCCAAGGATGGTGTAAGTAGGCACGACTGGAACAACATTTACACCCACTTCCCCCAATATGATTGGAGATAGGTCAACAACAAACTATGGACCCTCAGATCCAAATACATAAAGTGGAAGAAGGAGCTATCAACCACTAGGCTCGGTCGTGACACACAAATGGGGGGCATTGCCACTGAGCCTAGGTACTGGGACACCCAATACGGTACCCAACTCGATAGCGATGACAATACCAAGTGCGTGGTAAGTTGACTATCTATTGCCATATGTGGTCATGCATTTGCCCTAGTAGTGCCTGCTACCATCCTTTTGACAAAAAGTTTGCAATGTGTTCGTTGTAGGAAACAAGTGCTGCTGGTGGAAAACATGGCATACCACCCCCTTCCTAAATGAACTTGAAGCACCGTACGGCAACCTTGAACCAAAACATGGGTTGTTTCATGTATGTTGTTGGTATAGGTGTCGCAACGCCTCCTCACTTCGGACCCTCCAGTTACCACTCCGGTTCCAAAAGGGACTACAGTGATAATGTTATTAATAGCCTAGAGAAGAAGTCTTGCAATGTAGGCAAGTTAGGGCTGGATATCGAGCCAACTTGGCTCGGCTCGGTCCAGCTCAAGTTGGCTCATTAGGCTAACGAGCCATCTTGGCTCAGCTCGTTAATATTACGGGCTAGAGGAGCAGCTCAGCTCGGCTCGTTAGCGAGCTTGAGCTAGCTCATGAGCTACTACAAAAAAATAGGACACACATGTTTATAATGTTATGCTACATTAATTTTAGAAGGTCATGTCTACTATTATGCAACCATACATAATTAATACACATCAGGTTTATTAAAAGTATCAACCATGCAACATAGTTGGTCCATCCATGATCCATGTAGTTCCAGCATACTTACTAGTTGCTTGCCACCATAGACTTAGAAAAATCCACAAATTTAATATCAGCATCATCATCTTCTCTTTGGAAAATAATCCATAAATCAACATTTAAGTACCACGACAATTATAAAATCAAAATCCATATGAAACAACTGAAAATAAGGATTACAAACCAATAGAATAGGTTGACATTTCTAGGTCAGCATCATCATCTTTTTGATTCATGGTCATGGGCTGATAGGCCTCAGCTTGTTTTAGCTCATGAGCAGCTCGTGAGCTGGCTCATTAAAACAGTGAGCTAGACTTCTAGCTCAGCTCATGAAAAAGTTAAAACGAGCCGAGCTGAGTCGGCCATGAGTCGAGCGAGTTGGCGAGCCTGTGATTATTTTGTCTAGCCCTAGGGCGAGTACATGGCACATTTATCGGAAAGCATTGCTACAAGGAGTACATCTCATGATCAAGAACATACACATGAGCAGGCTGGAGGTGGACGAAGCAATGCAAATCCTATGAGAAGACGGTGTGCCCGGTACTTTAGACATGCTCTTCGAAGCATTGGAGCTATTCAAGAACTCTGTGTCACGTAGGGAGTTCAAGAATTTGTTAATCATAGAAGAGCGTCTTGCTTGGCTTATGTGGCACTTGAGTAGGAACAACAATTAGCCATCGTGGATGTCCTTAACAAGCTACGCGTGAGGCATTTAGATGTTGAGTTGGCTTCAGACCACCGATGACATTTTAGTGTTGTCTTGTATCATTTCAGTTCATTTCTTGTCCCCTAGTTTTTCCAACTCGTGTGTGTTTGTATAATTTGCTGCATTGTAATGTGGCCCATGCCCTAGAACCATGTGTCGTGTTTATTTTCTTGAACTCCAAATAACCTGTGTGCTCGCATGTTTCATAATTTGTCATATGTGTGTTTTTTGTAAAACAAGTTTCTTAATATTCATGTGCAAAGTTAAGTACCGTCTTTTGCTACGTAGGCTAACTACTCATTTTGCAAGTGTCTGTGAGGTGTGCACAACAGGAGCCCACTCACCAGCGTGCTATGGTACTCATCAACTAGGAAAGAGGTTAGTAAGTACTGAAAAGTGGGTACAAGTTTCTTTATTGGTGCCCTCGATTGAGCTACATGCCTACATGTGTGTATTACTTTTCTTAGTGTACAACTCACTATTGTGCGTGATGTGTGTTATACAATGCATGCAGTTTAGACCATGGAGAGAAGTGGTGAAGAAAGTGAAAATTCTAGTGAGAACAGCTTCAACGAAGTGGTTAGTGCAGCTATGGCTAGAGGATATGCAATAATGTCCACTATGATGGTGCCACCACAAGTGAGCCCTGCCTACCATCACCTCGAAGCCACTAGACGACAATGGGTAGATAACCTTTTGCATGATCGTAATAGATGCTTTGAGAACTTTCGTATGCAGCCTGAAAATTTTAGACGCTTGCATTACATATTATCTAACGGCTATGGTCTAGCATCCACTAGGGAACTTGATTCTTGGGAAGCTTTAGGTATGTTTCTTTGGGCATGTGGGATAGAGCAACTGCAGTGGCAAATGAAAGCGAGATTCAGGAGGGGATTGGGCACCTATAGCAAGATATTTGCCCTAGTGCTTAATGCCATGGTGCCCTTTGCAAATGCAGTGCTTAGGCCTAAGGACTATACTTATGCTGTAGTGCCGCATAAGGTGATAAAGTACACACCTTTTTTTGATCGCTGCATAGGAGCCCTTGATGGAACTCACACATAAGTGATTGTTAAAGCAGTAGATCGTGAGGCCTACACTAATAGGCATGGTTACACTAGCCAAAATGTGGTTGCTACTTGTGACTTCAAGATGAGGTTCACGTATGTTGGCAATGGGATAGAGGGTTCTACGCATGACATGCGGGTGCTAAAGAAGGCTTGGGAGGATCCCAATTTCCCGCACCCACCATCAGGTTTGTTTAACTAAATTGGTTGTTTGTGACATGTGTTTGTGACCTTGTCTGTTTGTATGTTTGTGTGCAGGAAGATATTATTTGGTGGACTCCGGTTATGCACTAAGCCCGGGATATCTACCGCCACATCCAAGAAACCAATGTGGTGACACCGAGGAGGTGTTCAACCACCACCATTCCAAGCTACCACACTATTATAGAACAAACATTTGGGGCCACGGAAGCTAAGTGGATAATGTTGAAATGCGTACCTCACTATAATGGCATAAAGCAATCACTAGATAATTCTTGCTTTGTGTGTGTTGCACAACTACATGCATGAACTGGAGGGAAAGAAGAAAGCAGTAACGTACAAGGAACCACAAGGACTTGGCCCTTTGACTCAAGTGGCACTTATGGCGTTAACTGACCCCACAGATATGGACCAAGTCTGGCTCTAGATTACTTTTGGACTAGGACTACTTGGGAAGATGACATATGTGAATCCATTAAAGTAGTGTTAGAAAAGTTATTCATTTTGTTGAATGCCTAGTTGGGACTGAATAGGCTACTATAAACATGCATGTGAGTGTGTACTAAATGATACATGGACAAGGGGAGCAGCCGATGGTAGGAAGAAGAGGGCGCTAGTTGCTTTCTAGATTTTGAACAATTGGGCTCTTCTTCTTGGAAGTACCTATAAGTGGGTACAAGTTTTGTATTACTGTTCCACATATGCACCCAATTAGACTTAGAGGACTAATGTCATTTGCACAAATTTGGTAATGATCATTAATTAACTCCTGTCATGGGCAACCGTAAACAAGAAGAGTGCATATGTAACACTTCTTGTAGCAATTGATCATGTGGCTCCTAGGGGGCTACAAGTTTTGTAGTTGTGCCCACTACTTCCATTGATAAGTTGTAAGCCAAGTACTTTAGTAGTAGTTGGATGGCATGGAATGTTGTATGCAACCCTATGTGTCGTGTGTTGTAAAGGACCTGTAATTGAACATCTATGATGTAAATTGTAGTAACTTATGCATTCAAATCATGCTGATAGTGAGTAGGAACCTACCTAAACTTTTTATTTTCTTGACACTACCAGGGTCAGTGTGAGATACATCTACGCTAAGCCACATACCTCAGTGTCAGGTATATTAACGCCAAGTTAAGAGCACATTGCTTGTCCTTGCTGAATAAATGGTGTCCATGGCGCCACCAAGCATGACATCAGTGTCGTATCACAACACACCAAACCGAAGAACTCGGCGTCACACGTAACCATGTCGAGCCGCAAACCTCAGTGTTACATTTTTAACGCCAATGTCTACACTCAGGCCGATGCTTACTGGAATTGCAAAGCTTGTGGCGCCAACGCTGCCCTACCTCGGCGTGGTGTTACCACACACCGAACCCTGGCATTCCTTGATGCAATAAGTAAGCAATGACCAATTTGTGCTCAGCGTGTGTCGACTCAACGCCTACCCTCGGCGTGAACGAGCTAAGCGTTGTCCTTTTTATGGTCGGTGTGTGCTGACTCAACGCTGAGCCATCGACCATTTTTTTCATCCAATTTGATATTGCTATTAAGGATGTAAGGCTTTGCTTACTTAGCAAAAATAGTAGGTAATGGTCTTCCGCTGGGACAGGGATTTTTTGGGAATGTATAAGCAATTCTTGTAATCATAGACCCCTTGCTAATTGATTCTAATTTGTTTCATGAAGACCAGAGGTGAATTGTTACTTCAAGCTCAACCACAAATGTGACAACACACTGCACAAGCTACACCGCAAGTATCAGGTAACTAAGAAAAGCAAACAATTCATACTCGTTTAAATATCTCATAAGCCAAATATGCTGAAAAGCCCTCCGAAGTTTGGTAAATGGAAATAGTGCTCCGTACATGGGATCAATTGAAACACAATACAACACAATAAAAGGTCTAGTACATAACAACATTGTTCACTAATAAATCATGGAACTACCAAATCTAAAGCATGGAACTACCACACGACACAATCAGAAATCCTTAGTCACAAACATACTGAGTAAGCAACTCATCGTCTGAGTACCATTCCTCTACCACAACCTCGTTGCTGTGGCTAGGCTCACCTACGTTGCCCTAATCTACCTATCGACTGTAGTAAGTGGCCTGAGACAATAATGTGTTCTCCTTAGCCTCTTTCATGTGGCTAGGCTCACATGCATTGCCCTTATCTGCCTCACATCTATAGTAAGCGGCCTTCGCTTCATCTGCGGCCTGAGAGAAGAATGTGTCCTCCTCCGCCTGCATGCCCTGATCTGCTAGAACGATGAGCTCGCTTAGTCTGCCAGTGTCATCGTCATCCCCTTCTACCTACAAGCCTGCCTCCGCTAGAGCGATGAGATCACTCAACCTGGTAGTGTCGTCCTCATCCTCATCCCCATCATCGGCAATGACAATCGAAGATAGAATAGTGCAACTAGCTCGCATTCTATGCTCATGTAACTTCTCCTAAAACCTTGCATGGGCCACTCTACAGCATGGTCCTCGCTACATCCAATCCCTTTATGTATAGAATACAACCAGTTAGCAATGCGCTTATATTGCATTTAAAAGCAAGCAACAAAAATAACAAGGCTTTCAACACACTCACTTCCACACAATGCAACAACATGGTCATTCAAGACCTACATCAGTACTCTTGTCTCCTCCCTTGCCTCCTTCCTTGCCCTCTCCTCCTTTAATGCCTTCCGTCTCTCCAACCCCCATTTGTCAAGCCTAACAACGATTAGGTTACGAAAACCGCGCTGTCTAGCAAACTCACACATGTCCTTCTTCCACTTTTTCATGAAGAGGTCGACGTATTGCGTTCTATATCCCCTCTTCTATGCAATTACCTGCCTCCCCTTCAATTCATCCAAGAACTTAGCTTGACCATCATAAGATTCCCACTTGCATTTCCTAGTGCTCTGTTCGAACAAAAAATTTGATCATAAGTCTTTGCAAAAGATAAAAAATATGATTTCATGTTTTCCACAACAAATAACCAACCTCATCATAGTCAACCATATGGCCACACCAATGCCCTATTACAAGCTCCGAAGCGACTAGGCCGTAGTTGGCTTTAACACCACATTCGCACATGACAGAAGGTGCTTTGAAAATTACCCTTTCTTTCTTCTTTTCCATTGCCTTTGGCGGCTCCGGCCATTGATTCTTCGGATCATAAAGCCACTCCTTGAAATGACACTTCCCAAATTCAAAGCACTAAAAGAGAATAGATTAGTATACGCACACATAGAGATAAACATTTAAATAGATACACTTTCTACTTACTTCATGCTTGTTGGGACACACGAACTCCAATGTATTCTCAGGGTTTATCACTGTCAGTTTATTTTGAAAACCGACATTGATATATAAAAAATTAAAAAATAAATGTGCCAGCCCTCAGGTTTGAGCTCAGGTCTCGGGCTACAGAGTTCAGATACTTAACTGTTGCGCTAGTATAGGATGTGTGCCAAGGTTTATTTATTTTATCTTTTTGACCTTTACACCGCTTAATAAATTATAAAATTAAACCAAAAAAATTAGGCCACCCAGGATTCAAACATGGGTATTGAGGGCTAAGTTGCGGGGTCTTAACCATTGAGCCAGTAGGAGGTATTTGAAAGAAGTGGAAAAGATAAGTTACTTATGCTACAACCGCTACACGAAAATCACTGCCGGTTTAAAGAATGGCCCGATAGTGATGTCTAGAAGAGCTACAGTCCTGTTGGCCCCCTCGATCTCCGGTACGTAGCATATCATATACTACGGTCTTCGTGACAATGAAACAACGACCAAGATGCATCGCCACATACAATCCAAGGGACGATGTAAGCAAAACGAGGTCATACAATGCAACATCCAATATGTAAGCAAATAAAACAACGTCATGCAATGCAAGTATCAACCCAAGGTGATGATGATCAAACAAAGGATTCAACGACATGGTTTTTTTTCAGCACTAGTAAATTATTACATCGACCTAAGACATAGATTAATCACTAGTGCTACTAATTACGGCCGGTGCTGCTGCATGCGTCGTCCCCCTTCTACCGGTGCTCCTCTTCACGCTTCTTTTGTCACTCAGCCCTGCGTCAGCGCCGTTCCGCGTCCATCATGAGACGCCGCTCGGTCTCCTCCTCCTGGCAGCAGTGGCTCTCCTCCTCCTCCTCCTCGTGGCAGTGCTCCTTATGGTGGCGCTCCTCCTCCTCGTGATGGCGCTCCTCCTCCTTAGAGATCTTGACGACGCGCTTCAGGATGTAGTCGTCGGTCTCCTTCTGTGTGATGGCGTGGAGGTGTCAGTCCTCCTGTAACACCTCGGGTGTTTAAATATTAAAATCTGACATGTCATCATATGCATTGCAAAGCATTTGGCATTTGGTGAAAACTTTGATATGCATTTACTAAAACAAGTTTACATTTGTGTAATGAGTGTTGAATTGTATTGTTTGACTCAAGTTCAAAGTTTGTTTGGGTTTTGAATTTTTCGAGAAAACCCCGCTTTTCAACATTTAAATCCTACCCTGAAAATCCATTTCAAAATCTAAGCATATTTTGGGGTTGGGCCCAAAAGCAAAAGTGTAGAGCTTGACAAGTTAAGCAAAGTTTATTTTTGGAGTTTTCAAGTTGTTTAGAAAAATTTTGAGTAATTCAAAAATGCGTAATTCGTTAAATATCCCCTATTTGAATTTAAAAGATCATTTTAAAATCTAAACCGAATTAGGAGATGGTTATAAAAGCAAAGTTGTAGAACTTTTGATTTTGAACAACTTTTGTTTTTGGAGATTTTTGAGTTGTTATGAAAATTTGGGAGTAAATTGTGAAATTTGGCGAATGGCAATTCTATAATTCCGATGAACAGTGTTCACCGCTTGCGCTACACCGCCGGCGAGCTTCGGCTTGCTTCTAGTCGCGCGCGTGGCCGTCTGGGCATCGCGCTGGCGAGGGAAATGGTTTTGCCATGGCTTCCTTGAGCTTCTTGGCCATCCTTTATAACCAGAGCCGTCGCCGTTTGCCCCCGCTCCTTTCCTCTGTTTTCCAGTCACCGCTGCCGTAGCTCCGTCGAGCTTTTGCCGTCGAACCAGTGCCCACGCCATCGTAGCAAAGCATGTCCCAGCTCCGCTAGTTCCTTGCGTGTCCAGCAAACCAGTCCTTGTGGCTTGTTTTCACTGGAAACTCGCGGTGCGCGCTCTTCTTCCTCGCAGCCGGCAGCGTCCTCGTCGCGAGCGCTTTGCCATGGCCAGAGCTCCACGGTACGCCTCTACCCCTGCTGAGTCTTGCTTCATCTTTGCCACGATGCTGTGGTACTCCATGACCCATTGGTTTCTCGTTTTGACCACCATAGCTCCTGGAACATCGCCACCGACGACGATCAGCTCCGCCGTGCTTGCTCGGAACGTCGACCCACCTCTCCGTTGCTCCTCCGGCCTTGTGCTCTACTCAGTCACATTTGTGGTGAGCTGCTGATGCTTCCTAAGCCATCCGTTTAAGCTTCACAGGTCTCACACCGCCGGCGTAGCACTGCCATGCCACCGTGTCCGCCATGGTCGGCGTAGTGCTTGGTTCGGTCCGTAATTGGTCGCGTTAGTGCCATAGATCGATGCGCTGTGACGTAGTGATCATGTTAGTACCCTTGCCGTCACCGTTGGACTCACCGTCGGTGAGGAATCGCTGGTCAGAGCCATTCGCTGCCATGGTCAACGTCGGAGGTTAGGGATGACAGGTGGGGTCGGGTTGTCAGTGACTCAGCGTTCAAATGGATTTTTCTATTTTCAGATTTGAATGAATAGTGTATGTTTTTGTTATTTTTGTGTAGATTTACTTAAAGCTCCAAAAATTATGAAAATTTTTGTGTGACTTCATTGTGATGTATAGTATTTAAGAAAAATATGAAATAATGTTTTTCAGTAATTTTTGAATGTGATAAAAATTGCTCAATTTATTAATAAATGGATTTCCATGATTTGTCTAGGCTTATTTAATTGTCCACAAATTATGAAATTTGTTTTGTCACTTAGTTATCATGTGATGAACATTTACAAAAACTTTGAGGTCATTTGGAACAAGTTGATTTATTTCATAATTTTGAATTAATTAATTAATTCATAAAAGCAAATAGTAACCTTTAATGATTTAGGTTTTGTTTGAAATTTTGGATTGAGTGATGACCTTGGGTCATTAGTTGATAATGATCCTTGGCAATTGATGTATGTGTTACGAAAAAGATTTAGTTGTTTGACTTGCAACTGTACCGTGAAGGAAAGTTGTATTTAAATTGTTAATTTTTGTATCCATCATCGAGCATCATATTTCGTATTCCGCATCATGTTAAACATGGCATTGTTATTACATGTAGTGAACGAAGGTGAACATGTGGTAGTTAATCAAGTTGTTGAGGAGGTTAATCCGTCTGTTGAGGTCGGATCGAATACTTGTGTAACGTCGCAGGAATCAGACTTTTCCGTCAACGAAGGCAAGCCCTCGATGCATACAACCCTACCTTGTGTTTTATAAATTAATTTCGCTTTTGCTTTCCGTTATTGCATTAAGTGATTAGGAATTAAGTAAGAGCCTAATTGGTGCATTACCACCCTTGTTATTCCATATTTACCATATTACCAGTTTTAAACTCGTATATACCTAGTTTTGCTTAGCTATGCGTAGAACGATGAAAGTCGGGTGACTACCTACCACCTGCAAGTTTTAAATGAAACATTGGTTAATTATGTTAGCATGTGATATGGGAATGATCTAGACCGGGTAGACTCGGTGTGTGTGTGAGCCACAAGACATGGAGGTCTTGTGAGCGGGTTCTTTCTACCTGTGTCGATTAAGGCACGTTCGTTGTTGAATTGCATGAGGTGAGATTTTGTAGTACTAACCACATACTTCGGTAAGCCTGAACTTGGCAATTCTATTACGAGAATGGCTACTCATGCACTGGGAGTGGAGAGATGGCGGGAATAGCGTGTACCCACGTGGCCATGGGCTAGAAGGGTGGAGTACTGTATTCTCGGGTGGCGCGGACCCATTCTTGTTTTAGAGGATCCGAGGGTAGGTTGGTATATGTAGGTTGAGGATCTGCATATGTCGTGTGGTCTAGAATTCCTAGCTAGGTTTATAATCGGTTTGAATTGTTGTTGCTCCTCGGTTATGGAGACTCAACTCACTGTTCATCATCGTAGTATTAATAACTGGAACTTGAATAAGGCTTGTGAAGGTGTTGAATATGAAGTTTCATGATCTCAGTATGGATTGTGTCAGCTTTGTATATAATTCTTAAGAAGTTTTCTTTATAAAGAATGTTGTTAAAAGAGCTTTTATGCAAAAGAACTTTGATCATTGTTAAAGCTATACCTTGAATCCCATAAGCCGGCATTCCTGAGTTCTATCAGTTTTATTTCGGTTAAGTCTTGTTGAGTACTTTTGTACTCAGGGTTCGTTGACCCTTGATGCAGGTGAGCCTCATGAGCAGATCTATTTTGGATCATGCTGCATGACTATCGTTCGTTCTGATGATGAGAAGTAAATGTGTGATCCTTGGGCGGGATGTTTATTTTGTGTGTTATGTATATGTTAATTATGCCACTCTACTACTATTATGGTTTGTAATAATTATCGAACTTAGTTTGTAAGGTTTGAATCAACTAGTTTGTAAACTATGTTATCGTAAGACTTCCGTTGTTTTTACTCTGGTATTGATATTTGAATAAATGTTGTAATACTGCAATGACTTTGTAATATGATCCTGCTCGGAAATTGTGGATGATTCAGGGGTTCCCCGAGGACACCCGATAGTCTTTTTAAGTTCATGGAAACATATGCATAGATGTCAAAGGTCGTCGGACAGTGACAGGTGCATGTGGGCCCTATAACTTAGGAGGTTCTGCCACAGAATGGTATCAGAGCTTTCGTTACAAGGTTTTTTGTTGTATTGTTTTACAAAAACTTCAAAATAATTTGGGATGACTAAATTTAACTTGCTAATTTGGTCCAAATTGCTTCTGACTTATCTTAATTCTTTCTCACCATTCCGTATTTGATTAAAAAGGTTTGGTGTGGTGGAGTAGTAATATTACTATGCCCTAAATAAAAATAAATGTTATTTATGTGCATTATAAACTTTGATGTTTTTGTTCGTAAGAATGATTCATGCATCATGAATAATTCACTCGTTACTTCCTTCACCTCTTAGTCTGGAGTTGAGTAGTGAGTCTGGTTTGAGGAATGTAATCCATCTTAGCTACTTTTTGGATTTTGATCAAATGGTCTTACTTGGATTAAACTGGCTTCCTACAGTATGGCTCGTGCCAAGATGACGCCCCTGTAAGTCCACCGGACCCAAAGGAGTTCCTCGTCACCAACTTGCCCCTAGAAATGATGGTGCTAGCAGTAGCAGTACTAGGCCTGATCCCCAGGCAGAGATACTAAGAGTTTCTATAGAGTTGGCACAATCTACTAGAGATAGGGCTTTGGATGTTATACAAATAGGAGAATTACAGGGTCAATTGAGGCATCTCACCACCGCGCATAGGAACTGCGAACGTATGTTGGTTCGTACAGTGGAGGGAAGAAATGAAGCTTGGCAGAGGGAAAATGTAGCTAGAGCCAGAACTCATGAGTTAGAATTCTATGTAGAAGATTTAGAAGAACATAATACTTATCTACATGAGGAAGTTCATAGGCTTAGCAATCTACTAAATCCGAATCATGAGCCTCAAGCTGATGCCATGGACCCTAGTGTCATCCTTGCTGATGATGATGAACCAGGAGAGGAAGAGGAAGAAGATCCTGAAGAATTAGTAATGATCAATGAAAGTGATGATGAAGGTGGTAATAATTCCGGAATGGATACCGAGCCTAAAGTTTGAAGAAATTGAGGAAAAGAGTAGAGTTGTATAATAGTAGCTCTAGTTAAGTTATGTAATTTTGTTTTCGTACTCGTGGGTTTGTTTGTACATTAGTAAAACTCTATGTAATGTGTCTAGAGTAAGCTTTGGTACAATTCAATAAAGACATGTGAATAAAGTTTGGTTTGTTATGAGCAGATGCGTCATATGCGGGGTTCGTTTATTCCGGGAACTTCACAAGATGAGGACGGTATTCCAGATCCGCCACCAGTTCCAACAAATTTAGCTAATGCTATAACCGTACTTGTCAATGTGATGGCTGAAAATTCTCGTTTGCTTCATGAGATGGCTCAGAGTAATCAGAATCAGATGTATGGAAACCATGGACGCCACCATAACAGACAGGAGGCTACATATGTTGATTTCACAGACACAAGACCCCCGGTGTTCACCAAGGCAGATGAACCATTAGAGGCTGATGACTGGCTTTGAACCATGGAGCAGAAATTTGACCTTATTCCATGCACGGAGTATCAGAAACCTACGTTTGTCACCTAGCAACTTAGAGGAACAGCAAGTGCTTGGTGGGCAAACTTAGTGGCTATGCAACCAGCTGGCATTCCAATAACTTGGGCTGAGTTCCGTATAGCCTTCAGAGCCCATTATATCCCTAAGGCAGTGATGGCTATGAAGCTAGATGAATTCCTTGCTTTGAAGCAAGGAGATCAAACCATGATGCAGTATGTGGGAAGATTTAATCATCTGTCCCAATATGCATCCGAACATGTCAATACTAATGCCAAGAAGAAGAGGTGATTTATGAGAGGCTTGAATACCAAGTTGCAGACTATGATGACCACTTGCACCAATGTTACTTACTATGAGGCCGTAAATATTGCAATTGCTTTAGAGTTAAAGTATCGGCAGCATAAGGAGCTCAAAAAGAAAAAGAGTATGCCGTCTGGATCTTTTGGGGGAAATCAGAAGAGGTAGAGGGTGATTTATCATCTAGTACATCATAATTGTCTTCCTTACCGTCCACCACAGTCTCAAGCCGGGCAACAGTCAAATGTCTGTCCTATTATAACCTATCCAAACTCACAGTCAACCAATGCTCCTAGTGGCAATGCTCTAACATCCCAGGGTCACAACTATCCATGTTATAATTGTGGAAGGACTGGTCATTTCTCCAGGGAATGTCCATATCCTAGGTAGGCTAATCAAAATTATCAGAAGACCCCTGCCAATCAACAACAGGGTCAGGCACCAAACAAGAACCACAATCAGAATGCATAGAAGGGCAAAGATGAGAGGAAGACAGGACGGGTGTTCTATATTCAAGCTGGAGAAATTCCGGAAGGGGAGCCAGTGATGATGGGTATGTTTCCTATTGCCAATCACCCTACAGTTATACTTTTTGATTCTGGCGCATCACATTCATTTATCAATAGAACATTTGTCGTGAAGCATGAAATTTCAATTGGGGCAACAAAGGAAAGTTTCTTTATACAGTCGCCCGGGGGATGTCTATGTACTAAGGAAATGGTATACCAGGTACCCATAAACCTGGGTGGGCATATTTTTCCCACTACCATGATTATCCTTAAGGATCAGGATATAGATGTAATCTTGGGAATGAATTAGATATATCAGCATAAGGCTGTTATAGATGCTTTGAATAGGACCTTAAGGGTGAGTTTGCCTGATAGTAATTCTCAACTTCTCATCCAACTTCCAACCCTAAGAAGATCAGTGGGCAAGATTTATGCAACTGTTATCAAAGAGATTAGAGATATTTCGGTAGTGTATGAATTTCTGGATGTGTTTCCTGAAGATTTACCTGGTCTACCACCTAATAGGGATGTACAGTTCAATATAGAGTTACAACTAGGAACAGCTCTGATTTCCTAGAGAGCTTATAGGATGCCACCTAAGGAATTGGCCGAGTTGAAGACTCAGTTACAAGAATTGATTGAGAAAGGGTTTATCCAACCTAGTTCCTCACCTTGGGGATGTCCGGCAATTTTTGTGAAAAAGAAAGATGAGACCCTGAGGTTATGTGTTGACTATCGTCCATTGAATGAAGTGACCATCAAGAATAAGTATCCATTACCTCAGATAGATTTACTTTTTGATCAATTGGTCGGAGCTAAAGTTTTCTCCAAGATAGATTTGAGATCAGGATATCACCAAATCAAGATAAAGCCTGAAGATATTCCCAAAACGGCATTTACCACAAGATATGGATTATATGAATACTTGGTAATGTCTTTTGGTTTGACAAATGCTCTAGCTCATTTCATGTATCTAATGAACTCAGTATTCATGCCTGAGCTAGATAAGTTTGTAGTGGTATTTATTGATGACATTTTAGTATATTCCAAGAATAAGAAAGAACATGCGGAACATCTCAGAATTGTTCTAACCTGCTTGAGAGAACATCAACTATATGCCAAGTTCAGTAAGTGTGATTTTTGGCTTAAGGAAGTGCAATTTCTTGGACATGTCTTGTCAGCCGAAGGAGTTGCAGTTGATCCTAGCAAAGTGAAGGATGTGCTTGATTGGAAACCGCCAGCCACAATTCATCAAGTTCGGAGTTTTCTGGGATTGATGGGGTATTACCGTCGGTTTATTCCAAATTTCTCAAAAATATCAAAGTCCATAACTGAATTGTTGAAGAACCAAGTTAAGTTTATCTGGTCATCAGATTGTGAGGAGGCTTTCCAAACTTTGAAGAGACTGTTAACCACTGCACCAGTATTAGCCCAACCTGATATCGAGAAGCCGTTTGATGTTTATTGTGATGCTTCAGGTATTTGTATTGGATGTGTGTTGATGCAAGAAGGCTGAGTCATTGCTTATGCATCTAGGCAACTTAAGCAACATGAAGAACACTATCCGACTCATGACTTGGAGTTAGCAGCTATGGTTCATGCTCTGAAGATTTGGCGGCATTACCTGCTTGGTAATACGTGTCATATGTATATAGACCACAAGAGCTTAAAGTATATCTTTACTCAGTCAGAGTTGAACATGCGACAAAGAAGATGGTTAGAACTGATTAAGGATTATGATTTAGAAGTACATTATCACCCTGGTAAAGCAAATGTAGTTACAGATGCCCTCAGTCACAAAAGTTATTGCAATTGTCTGACAGTAAGAACAATGGGTTTGAATTTATGTCAAGAAATGGAAAAGTTGAATGTAGAAGTAATTCAATAAGGAAGTTTGACCAACATAATTGTTGAAGCCACTATTCGAGATCAAGTTATTGCTGCTCAGAAGGAAAACAAGGGTATATCCCATATCAAGGAAAGAGTCAAGAATGGAAAAGCGGAATGCTTTAGCATAGATGATGAAGATGTGTTGTGGTTCAACGATCGCCTGGTGGTACCAAAAGTTCCTGAGTTGCGACAGTCAATTCTAGATGAGGCACATGCTACTAGGTTATCTATCCATCCGAGAAGTAACAAGATGTACCATGACTTGAAGCAAAGATTCTAGTGGACAAAAATGAAAATAGAGATTGCTAGATTTATAGCAAAGTGTGATACTTGTCAAAAGGTGAAAGCTATACATTTGAGGTCTGCTGGTGAATTACAACCATTACCTATTCCATCTTGGAAGTGGGAGGACATAAGTATGGACTTCATTATTGGTCTACCCAAGACATCAAAGGGATTTGACTCAGTATGGGTTATTGTAGATCGACTCACTAAGTCAGCGCATTTTCTTCCAGTCAAGACAATATATCCTACGATCCAATATGCCAAAATGTACTTAGCAAGAATCATGAGTTTGCATGGTGTACCAAAGACCATAGTGTCAGATAGGGGTACACAGTTTGTCTCCAATTTTTGGAAACTATTGCATTCTTCATTGGGTACCAAACTTCTATATAGTACAACTTATCATCCGTAGACTGATGGACAGACTGAAAGAGTTAATCAAGTACTTGAAGATATGTTAAGGTGTTGTGTCCTTAACTATTTCAATAAGTGGGATGAATGCTTACCTTTGGCCGAGTTCTCATACAACAATAGTTATCAGGAAAGCATTAGAATGGCTCCATTTGAAGCACTCTATGGTCGTAGATGCAGAACATCATTGAGTTGGTCTGAGCCTGGAGAAAGAAGATTCTTTGGAGTTGACCTTGTGAAAGAAACAGAAGACAAAGTTAGGCAAATACAGAGTAATTTGAAGATAGCTCAATCCCGACAAAAGAGTTATGCGGATAGATGACGAAGACCATTGGTATTTAACAAAGGAGATTTTGTATATCTAAAAGAATCACCAATGAAGGGAGTTACCTGTTTTAGTATTAAAGGAAAGTTGGCACCCCGATATATTAGACCATATCAAATTTTAGAGAGGTATGGAAAAGTGGCATATCGCTTGAAGTTACCTGAACATCTCATAGCTGTACATGATATGTTCCATGTTTCTCAATTAAAGAAGTGTCTCCGAGTGCCTGAACAGAATGTTGAAGTTGAAGGAGTGGAACTAGAACCGGATTTAACTTATTCCGAATATCCTATCCGAGTGTTAGATCAGAAAGATCGTGTTACTCAAAAACAGACAATCAAGTTCTATAAAATACAATGGAATAAACATTCAGAAGAGGAAGCTACAAGGGAATCAGAAGATTACTTGTTAGAAAAGTTTCCAGAGTTTCTAGCGTCAATATAGAATAGAGTAGTGTTAGTTGTGCTCGGTTGCTACAAATTGTGTTTTGTAAAAGGAACCTTAGTTGTTTTATAGGCAAGTTTTGGATGTTTTTGGACTGACACATTTCCTTTTCCATTACTTACTCTATGGCTTTGAATCTCGGGGCGAGATTTCTTTTAGGGGGAAGGATTGTAACACCTCGGGTGTTTAAATATTAAAATCTGACATATCATCATATGCATTGCAAAGCATTTGGCATTTGGTGAAAACTTTGATATGCATTTACTAAAACAAGTTTACATTTGTGTAATGAGTGTTGAATTGTATTGTTTGACTCAAGTTCAAAGTTTGTTTGGGTTTTGAATTTTTCGAGAAAACCCCGCTTTTCAACATTTAAATCCTACCCTGAAAATTCATTTCAAAATCTAAGCATATTTTGGGGTTGGGCCCAAACAAAAGTGTAGAGCATGACAAGTTAATTAAAGTTTATTTTTGGAGTTTTTCAAGTTGTTTAGAAAAATTTTGAGTAATTCAAAAAGGCGTAATTCGTTAAATATCCCCTATTTGAATTTAAAAGATCATTTCAAAATCTAAACTGAATTAGGAGATGGTTATAAAAGCAAAGTTGTAGAACTTTTGATTTTGAACAACTTTTGTTTTTGGAGATTTTTGAGTTGTTATGAAAATTTGGGAGTAAATTGTGAAATTTGGTGAATGGCAATTCTGTAATTTCGATGAACAGTGTTCACCGCTTGCGCTACACCGCCGGCGAGCTTCGGCTTGCTTCCAGTCGCGCGTGTGGCCGTCTGGGCGTCGCGCTGGCAAGGGAAATGGTTTCTTCATGGCTTCCTTGAGCTTCCTGGCCATCCTTTATAACCAGAGCCGTCGCCGTTTGCCCCCGCTCCTTTCCTCTGTTTTCCAGTCACCGCCGCCGCAGCTCCGTCGAGCTTTTGCCATCGAACCAGCACCCACACCATCGCAGCAAAGCATGTCCCAGCTCCGCTAGTTCCTTACACATCCAGCAAACTAGTCCTTGTGGCTTGTCTTCACCGGAAACTCGCGGTGCGCGCTCTTCTTCCTCGCAGCCGGCAGCGTCCCCGTCGCGAGCACTTCGCCGTGGCCAGAGCTCCACGGTACGCCTCTGCCCCTGCTGAGTCTTGCTTCATCTTCAGCCACTGATGCTATGGTACTCCATGACCCATTGGTTTCTCATTTTGACCACCATAGCTCCCGGAACATCGCCACCGACGACAATCAGCTCCGCCGTGCTTGCTCGGAACGTCGACCCACCTCTCCGTTGCTCCTCCGGCCTTGTGCTCTACTCAGTCGCGTTTGGGGTGAGCTGCTGATGCTTCCTAAGCCATCCGTTTAAGCTTCACAGGTCTCACACCACCGGCGTAGCGCTGCTGTGCCACCGCGTCCGTCATGGTCGGCGTAGTGCTCAGTTCGGTCCGTAATTGGTCGCGTTAGTGCCATAGATTGATGCGCTGTGACGTAGTGATCATGTTAGTACCCTTGCCGTCACCGTTGGACTCACCATCGGCGAGGAATCGCTGGTCAGAGCCGTCGCTGCCATGGTCAACGTCGAAGGTTAGGGATGACAGGTGGGGTCGGGTTGTCAGTGACTCAGCGTTCAAATAGATTTTTCTATTTTTAGATTTGAATGAATAGTGTATGTTTTTGTTATTTTTGTGTAGATTTATTTAAAGCTCCAAAAATTATGAAAATTTTTGTGTGACTTCTCTGTGATGTATAGTATTTAAGAAAAATATGAAATAATGTTTTTTAGTAATTTTTGAATGTGATAAAAATTGCTCAATTTATTAATAAATGGATTTCCATGATTTTTCTAGGCTTATTTAATTGTCCAAAAATTATGAAATTTGTTTTGTCACTTAGTTATCATGTGATGAACATTTACAAAAATTTTGAGGTCATTTGGAACAAGTTGATTTATATCATAATTTTGAATTAATTAATTAATTCATAAAAGCAAATAGTAACCTTTAATGATTTAGGTTTTGTTTGAAATTTTGGATTGAGTGATGACCTTGGGTCATTAGTTGATAATGATCCTTGGCAATTGATGTATGTGTTACGAAAAAGATTTAGTTGTTTGACTTGCAACTGTACCGCGAAGGAAAGTTGTATTTAAATTGTTAATTTTTGTATCCATCATCGAGCATCATATTTCGTATTCCGCATCATAGTTAAACATGGCATTGTTATTACAGTGTAGTGAACGAAGGTGAACACGTGGTAGTTAATCAAGTTGTTGAGGAGGTTAATCCGTCTGTTGAGGTCGGATCGAATACTTGTGTAACGTCGCAGGAATCGGACTTTTCTATCAACGAAGGCAAGCCCCGGATGCATACAACCCTACCTTGTGTTTTATAAATTAATTTCGCTTTTGCTTTCCGTTACTGCATTAAGTGATTAGGAATTAAGTAAGAGCCTAATTGGTGCATTACCACCCTTGTTATTCCATATTTATCATATTACCAGTTTTAAACTCGTATATGCCTAGTTTTGCTTAGCTATGCGTAGAACAATGAAAGTCGGGTGACTACCTGCCACCTGCAAGTTTTAAATGGAACATTGGTTAATTATGTTAGCATGTGATATGGGAATGTGGAGTAATAAATCTAGACCGGGCGGACTCGGTGTGTGTGAGCCACAAGACATGGAGGTCTTGTGAGCGGGTTCTTTCCGCCTGTGTCAATTAAGGCACGTCCGTTGTTGAATTGCATGAGGTGAGAATTTGTAGTACTAACCACATACTCCGGTAAGCCTGAACTTGGCAATTCTATTACGAGAATGGCTACTCGTGCACTGGGAGTGGAGAGATGGCGTGAATAGCATGTACCCACATGGCCATGGGCTGGAAGGGTGGAGTACTGTATTCTTGGGTGGCACGGACCCATTCTTGTTTTAGAGGATCTGAGGGTAGGTTGGTATATGTAGGTCGGGGATCTGCATATGTCGTGTAGTCTGGAATTCCCAGCTGGGTTTATAATCGGTTTGAATCGTCGTTGCTCCTCGGTTATGGAGACTCAACTCACTGTTCATCATCATAGTATTAATAACTAGAACTTGAATAAGGCTTGTGAAGGTGTTGAATATGAAGTTTCATGATCTCAGTACGGATCGTGTCAGCTTTGTATATAATTCTTAAGAAGTTTTCTTTATAAAGAATGTTGTTAAAAGAGCTTTTATGCAAAAGAACTTTGATCATTGTTAAAGCTATACCTTAAATCCCATAAGCCGGCATTCCTGAAGTTCTATCAGTTTTATTTCGGTTAAGTCTTGTTGAGTAGTTTTGTACTCAAGGTTCGTTGACCCTTGATGCAGGTGAGCCTCATGAGTAGATCTGTTTTGGATCATGCTACATGACTATCGTTCGTTCTGACAATGAGAAGTAAATGTGTGATCCTTGGGCAGGATGTTTATTTTGTGTGTTATGTATATGTTAATTATGCCACTCCACTACTACTATGGTTTGTAATAATTATCGAACTTAGTTTGTAAGGTTTGAATCAACTGGTTTGTAAACTATGTTATCGTAAGACTTCCGCTTGTTTTTACTCTGGTATTGATATTTGAATAAATGTTGTAATACTGCAATGACTTTGTAATGTGATCCTGCTCAGAAATCGTGGATGATTTGGGGTTCCCCGAGGACACCCGACAGTCTTTTTAAGTTCATGGAAACATATGCATAGATGTCAAAGGTCATCGGACAGTGACAGGTGCATGTGGGCCCTATAACTTAGGAGGTTCTGCCACACCTCCTCCTCCTTCTAAGCTATCTCCAACAAGTTGAAGACGACCTCCTCCACCGGAAGAGGTTCTGGTTCCTCCTCTGATGCGGTCTCACATGGTCCAGATCGTCCTCGAGGTTCGATTCGGACGACGATGGTGTTGGTGGAGGCATCGAGGGGCAACGTGAGGACGATGGGTTCAGCATCGCCCATGTTGTCTTCAAGCGATGAGGCATTGTAGTGGTGGGTCGAGGGCCGGGGCGAGGTGTGTGTGGGAAGGGTGCTTCGCTTTCTTGACGCACGGTGGTGCAATGGCGGCTGGTTGTGTGCATGGGGGCCTAGCTTATATAGGTATGTCGGTGGGTGGAACTGATCATGGTGCAATAACTCACACCCCTTGGAAGATGGAGCGCGCATGTGTTGGGAACCGCCACTGAACCGCCATTGCGCCTGCGTTGGGAAGATGGAGCGCGCCTGTGTTGGGAACCGGCGCGAGCAGCCGATGGACTCCTGGGTATACGCGGTGTCTCTTCGTGGGGAACTAAAGGGCCACGAACTAGTCTAAGGACCAGGAAAACAATGGCTCTTCATGAGAATCCGCACGACCAGCGTGGCCGGAGAGTTGAAGGGCCTACACGCAAAGCAAGGATAGATAATCACTCAAAGGAATAAATTCCTTCAAACTTTCCGAAATCAGGTGATAGCTCAATGGTTTGTCCACTGCTCTAGAACTTGTAGGCTTTGGTTCGATTCAGGGATGCAACACATTTATTTTATCTTTTTGACCTTTAGACCGCTTAATAAATTATAAAATTAAACCAAAAAAATTGGGCTGCCCGAGATTCGAACACAGGGTATCGAGGGCTAAGTTGTGGGGTCTTAACCGTTGAGCCAGTATGAGGTATTCGAAAGAAGTGGAAAAGATAAGTTACTTATGCTGTAACCGCTACATGGAAATCTCTACCGGTTTAAAGAATGGCCGGGAGTGATGTACCCCCATCACTGTCGGTTCCTACTTACAACCGACAGTAATATACCCACATCACTGTCGGTTTCTAATTAGAACCAACAGTGATGAGGTCTGGTATAAAAAGCTGCCACGGGTTGAAATTATCCAAATTTCAACCCCACGCTAATCGTTCCCCGCGCTCCTCTTCTTCGACACTGGCGCCTGTGCACCGCCTCATGCCGAAGCACCCGTCCACCACCCCCTAGTGCCGACGTTCCCAGCCTCGCTGCTCCTCTTCTTCGACACCGACACTCGTGCACCACCCCACGCTGGAGCACCCATCTACCGGCCCCCGTGCTGCCGTTCCCAGCCACATGCTCCTCTTCTTTGACGTCGACGCCCGTGCACCACCCCACGCCGGAGCACTCCCCACACCATCCATCGCCCCACGCCGGAGCACCGCCGAGGCCTTCAGGAGCTGCGTGGATAGCTGCTTTCCCACCCCCACAGTGAGTGCTGGCTCACTGCCCGCTAAGTGTTTGATGAAATGAAATGCCCCACGGTTGTTGTCTTCCCAATAGCAGCTGAAATGGACTTTACGTTGACAAACAATATGAGGAAGTAAGTTGTCCTGTATACTTTTTATTGTTTTCGGAAGCACGAGAAATGGACTTAATTTTTTTAAATAGTTTTAAAGATGAAGAATGTATGCAACTCTATCCATTGTAGGCTATGCAATGTCATTGATCCAAACACATTTTTTATTCCTCATGTCTGCAGGCTATTAAAATCACCTCTATTTTTTGAGATAATCTCACTTTGTAATAGCTAGTCTATAGTCAGATAAAACAGGTTCACTACCATCTACAATCTAATCTCACTTTATAATAGCTAGTCTGGTTCTGGTGTTATCTACAATCTCATCTTAATTAATTTTACAATCCTTAGGTTTATTGAATCCCTAGCTAGGATCTGACCTTGATATGGTCCTTAAAATATGTTTGTAGAAACTTTCTGGTGTTTTGATAGGGTCCTACTTTATTTGACTGGTCATGTTGGTTAATTACAATGACTTGCCTATTTCCTTTCCGTTGTAGATGTTTTGCTTTGACCTTTCATCTAATATTTTCTTATATATACTATAAGAAATTATTTATTTCTTGTATAAGTTTTAGTATATTTTAAAAATAATGCTATTTTCAGAGACCATATAACTTGAATAATAACTCTTGTTCAGTGAGTTACCATTATAACTTACCACATGCCTAATTTACTTAAATGTATAGGCAACCATGGCATGGTATGTAGTGCATGTTGGTCACATGCCTAGGATTTATTGAACCTGGAAAGATTGCTATGCTCAAGTCAATCGCTACCCTGGTAATTTATATAAAATTTACAGCACACATCTCAAAGGAAATTTTGCTATCCAAGGGGTCAGTAGTACCACAAAACCCTACTCCTAGTGCATTTAGCCCATAGTTTAGGGGTCACGGCAGCTGCGGATCGACCCCGCTCGATGAAGAAGAGGCGAATGTGCCTCAACTGGTGGACGACATCACTAAACCAGTCAATGTCAGGTTGTACATCCGTCAGGAATGGACAAAGGACAAGGTGGCGCTCGGCTAGGCCTGGCCTGCGGGAGACAGGACAATTAATAGCCACCCTAATTCCACTGGGGTACGCTCGTGTCACCATTGACAGAATACTTGATAAGAAGTTTAACAAGATATCCATTAAGTACCCCGTAACGGAAGACATGCCGAAACTTGGTCAAAACAAGGGCTCTCAAGTGGCCCGGCGCAAGCGCTTCATTAACTTTGACCATCAGTTGTCCTCTGATGATGAGGACGACTGCAAGTCTTCGCCCACCCACGATGATCACTCACCATTTCCCAATAGAAATCACTCCTCTCCTCATCCGGAGCCATCACCCTCGAGAAGACAGAGGTCTCCTTCTATTCCTCCTCGTCCGACTCCATCTTCATCAGCCCCGAGAAAAGAGACTCCTCCCCCTCCTCCTCCATCTTCATCAGTGCTAGGAAAATAGAATTCTCGTCGTCATCCTCCTCCTCCTCCACCTCAGCCCAAAACAAGATCAAGGACATCCTCGCAGTCGCAGAAAAGGTCCTTGGATTCGGTCGCTAATGCTCCCAAAGTGGACCAACAGAAAAGAAAAAAGCCGTTCAGTGGTAGTGTTACCACCTTGATGAAAGAAAAATTTACAGCACACATCTTGAAGGAAGATTGTGTTAGTTTCTTCAATCTCTGTGCCTCACTGCCTTTGTATATGTTGAAGTCTGAATTCGAAAGGCAAACACAGAATAAATACGCTACAACAAGAGATGAAAAAATACACAATAAAGATTTAAAGAACATACAGAAGTACGTCGAAGACAACCCAGGATTAACCATGGAAGAGGTCGTGAACATCTATTATGATGTACAAGGAACGGGAACACCAGCAATGAAGTATCAAAGGGGCAATCTTTTGGTTCCCGATGACGAGTATAAAAATCTGACAACATATATGCGCCAGTTGCATGAATATTATATGGCTCAAGCAACAGAGACGGATGACTTTGGTTTTGAGGTTATTATCCGTTCGCCACATGTTTTCCATTATCCCGAAGAAGAGAAGTTCGATGTTGAGTGGGAGTGCTTGTTCCAGCTATACCAGAAACATGATCTCAATGTTTAAATATTGACGTTGTAGACTATGTAAGTACCCTACACGTGCGATATTACAATTAACTACTCTCTTGAGACAAATTGTTAACTTTTGAGCACTTTTTATGATTTTATGTAGGTGTATATCAAAATTTTGTATTGTAAAAAGCAAATGGGATTACATAAGCTTCTTGGACCCCTTGCGAGTTAATAAGAGGACATGGCTAGGCCTCTATGGATATGACGTGGAAGACCTGAAACAGAGATTGATTGCTGTTTTCGACAAATTCATGATGAAGAAGAAAATCCACATACTTCTAGCCTACAACTGCGAGTATGTGTTCTTGGCTTTTAATTTTATGTTTCTTTATTCGTTAAGATTATTCGATAATTAGGATTCTGTGATTGTAGCAACCATTTCGTCTTCATTTGTGTCAATCTTGCCAAAAATCTGATCGAGGTGTGGGACTCGAAGAAAAAACCATTTCATCATCTGGATGCACTGGTGGCGGTGCTGAATTAGTAAGCGATCCTAATAACATATTATTTTTTAATCACACATACCGCTTTCTAATGTTTCTTCCTTTAATGTTGCTCAGTGTCCGAAGAAGACATATCGGTGGGACATCGGTCCCATTCAAGGTTGTTGAAATAGAGGGGAAGTACCTGTCACAGCCGGCGGGAAACAATGAATGCGAGTTTTATATAATGTGGGCAATGCTTCGCTACATCGGTGGAAAATCGAAAGAAGCCGATAAGTTGGTGTGTATAATCCCCATTTCATTTATGTCTGTTAATAATTCAATAAAATGATTTACTATTTCTCTTTGGATATCATCGGAGCTCGCAAAGTTTATCTTAGCCGAGGTATTGGAAAAAGATGGAGTATTTTTCATTGCACAATCCGTGAGGTACAAGGACCAGTATGGCCCAGAGCGGCTTGTCAGGTTATTGTAAGAAGTTCGAGAAGCATTGCACAATCTGTGAAGTCTGAGAACAATTCTTTTTTGTTTTGAGGGATCGAGATCTGGATAAGAATATTTGAACTGTAACCGTAACATTTGTAATGTTTAATATTAATGGACCTATCATCTACGTAGCGTATATAAAGCGAAACCTGATTCCACGAAAAAATATAAATTAAAATCAATTATAAAATAATAAAATATGAATGGGCCATCACTGTCGGTTAGCAACAAACCGGCAATATTGTCGTAACCATCACTGCCGGTTATCAACATACCGACAGTGTTGGATTTCTCAACACTGCCGGCTTGAGCCATGAACCGACAGTGTTGTCTTGCTCAACACTGCCGGCTTGAGCCATGAACCGACAGTGTTTTCTTACTCAACACTGTCGGCTTGAACCATGAACCGACAGTGTTGGATTTCTCAACACTGTCGGCTTGAGCCATGAACCGATAGTATTGGATTTCTCAACACTGCCGGCTTGAGCCATGAACCGACAATGTAGGCTTGCTCAACACTGTTGGCTTGAGCCAAGAACCGATACTCTTGAAGCAACCATCACTGTCGGTTGAGACTACAAACCGGCAGTTTTGTTCAACTAGACACTGTTGGGTGGAGCCAGGAACCGACACTGTTTCCTGTAGATCAGTGTCGGTTTTTAAGAACCGATAGTGATGTCAACCCCACATCACTGCTGGTATGCCACTGTCGGTTCAAAATCTGGCAATGAAGGGGGGTTTTGAACTGGCAGTGATGTCCAGATCTAGGGTAGTGGTGGCATCCAGAAAGTGCGTCACACTCGCCACAATTACCACACGTTCGACGAGCAGCGGGAGCAGAATGACATAGAAAAATCTGTGGCGGCCAAAGCTTGGACGAAAACAAAAAAAAACACAAAATAGTTGTACCTTAGGCATGGCAGATCTGGGTGGAAACCAAGCACGCTCGTTGTTTGGTTGCCTTACATGCCTATATGAAGATATGTTGCATGAGATAAAAATATTATAAGGTTATGATTATGATTTTTATTTTGTACAAGTACACTCTTAACGTTCTTATTTTGTCTTTGTCTTAAATTTCTTTAAAACACATCAATATCACTTGATATTTACTAATCATTACTATTAACGTCATTAGCCTGAGTAAACACCTGCATCAAGCCAGTGTATGATTAGCAAGCCAAAGACCAAAAGACAGTACAGACAAAGCTCCTCTAGTTTCTTCTGAGCCACACGGCGACAATCCTTTTTCCTTTCTCTGTTGGTAGGGAAAAAAAATCGTGCTGTTGTGCAGGGATTCAGGGCTGCATAGGCTCATGCCCGTAATGGCCGGGAAGCTAACTGATTTTGAGTACTACACTCTTTTTGTCTAGCGTGTGTCTACTCTCCCGCCAATGTTTTCCAAGCTTTCTTGTCTAGTGTGTGACGAAAGCTTATTGATTTTGAGTACTACTCGTACTCAGGCTTCACTAAACTGTTTCGCGTAAATTTTCTGCAAAGTTTGTGCGTTTGAAATCCTCCCGAAATCAAATTCAGATTATATACATACATACTTTGTCCTTGAGTTGTCTAGTGATCGATGTCTTTGGACTGTTAGCAAGTGGTACGTGCCAGGTCCTAGCAAAAGGTCAGGAAAACACACACACACGAAACACCGTAGCAGAAGAAACGAAGGCAGAGAGAGAAGAAACAAAAGAGTACAAGACGAGGACCGACGGCAACGACTCAGCAGCCGCAGCAGCACACTGCCGCTTCCACGCTGCACAATAAATCCAAAGAGGCGCCGGAGGGATGGCGACAGGCGTTCACACACACACACACACCCCGAGACGCCGCATTGGATGCTCCCTCTACCTGTCTACCCCCGCTGGAATCCGCCGCTTTCCATTGTCGCTGACCCAAGCAACATTCTCTGCTTCTTGGTCCTTGCCTTCTTGGTTCGCCGCCCTCCCGCAATCTCTAGTTCTGGGCAATCGCGGGAGCAAGGCGTTTCTTGGTTCTCCTGAGATGGGTCTGAGAAAGAAATGCGCCATGGTTCATGAGGCAGCCGGGTTCTCTACATCTTGGTAGCCCTCGGCATTGGTATTCATCCTCTCGTTCTTGGAGTGCAGGCTGGGGATTGACTCAGCCATGAGGAAGCACGGGTGGCAACTGCCTTACCACCCTCTCCAGGTATAATCCATTCACCACTCACCACTCACCAGCGCGGGGCTCTGCGTTCGGCTTTCCCTTCTCGGCTCTCGCAGTGTTCTTGCTGTTCATAGCATTTGCCTCACTCACATAGTGTTCCGCAACTGACTGGCTGACGGACGGACTGCAGGTGGTTGCGATAGCCGTGTTCTCGGCACTGGGCTTCGCCTTCTATGTCTTCTTCGTACCGTTCGTGGGGACGAAGCCGTTCCAGATTGTGGCTATGGCTATCTACACTCCATTGGTGAGGTTTCTGCCCTTTTCAAGGGTTAAATTAGCTAGTATGCATAGATCTGGAGTTTGAGTGTTTGTTTCGCTGCCAGCCCTCCCGTGCTTTACAGTTCTTGGTACTTGCTCCGTCTGACATTGCAAGTTCAGACACTGGTAGAGAACATCATCTGCTTTGCATGTATTGCATATAACTGCTGTAAAGGAATGGTGATATGGCATCAGTTAGACTATATATATAGTATGATTACTCACTTGAGTGATTGAACAATTTTACCTAGAGAATGATTAATGTCTTCTTTTGCAGATAACATGTGTTGTTGTGTTATACATATGGTGTGCGGCAACAAATCCTGGAGACCCGGGCATCTTCGATTCAACGAAGAATTTGAAGTTAGATAAGCATGAAAAGCACTCCCATGCAAATTCCGATCAGGGAATTAGTCATGGAGGAAGGCCATTAAGTGAGACTTTTGGTACTGCTGATAACAGTGAGAAGCTGAGCAGCATGCTTGAGAGGAAGGATTCGCCTTCTTGGCCCAGATTTTCTGGAATTCTTTCCCTGGTTTGTCTCCCATTCTCTTGCCTTTGCAAACGATGCCTCGATTCAGACAGTCAACCTTCAGAACAGAAAATGTGTGAAGAAGGCATGTTTTTCTGCAGTTTATGCGAAGCAGAGGTATTGTTATGGAGTCCTTTTCCTATTCCTTGTACTGCACTCATGTACTCTATATTTCCTTTGGGGGCTATTCAATACAAACAAATGCTATTGATAACATGGTATCAGATTAGTTTTTTTTTGTTGAGGGTTCTATCTCCTAGCTGTTGCTTATATTTATGCGTTGCACTTGAATACTCATACCTGAACATAATGTCCTGTTTCTTCAAGCTATACTGGTCTGCAAGCTTAGTTTTTAAGGTTACCTAAAAACTATGCAGACAATTTAGTAAAAACTTGCACAGTGAGTTTTACATCTTTCAGCATTTTATGCTTTAGCTTGGCATGTGCTTATGTAGTTCATGTTTGTACTTCAAAATTTTGCTAATATTCAGTTTGCTGATCAGTAATCAATAGAGCTTTGACAAACTAACTAATCTGTGGATGTATGAACTTATGAGGGCAACCCATGAAATTCAGGGGTACTGTAGCAACTATACTGAACTCGGATAAGCAGGATGTCTAGTGGTTTGAATCAAATAAATTTAGGCGTTTTTTTCTAATTATGCTCCAAATTTCTGATTGAACGGTTATAGCCGAATGGAAAGTCACTCTTCTGATACTTTTGTGATCTTGATTAGTGTCTTCATTGTTTCTAGCATCTTATGAAAAACTAGCATAGTTCTTCACCTTTTGATCTGGATGTCATTCCCAGGTTCTGAAGAACAGTAAGCATTGTAGAGTATGTGACAAGTGTGTTGATGGATTCGACCATCACTGCAGAGTAAGATCTATTTTTTTGTTATGATTTCCCATGATACTAAAAAATATGATTCCTCACAAGAATTATGGTCTTATTTCCTCACAATTAATGGACTTGTTTTGCCTGCTGCCTCTGTTCTTTTGTAGTGGCTTAACAATTGCATAGGGAAAAGGAACTACAAAGGTTTCTTCGCTCTAATGGCTTCTGCAGTTATCCTGGTAAGTGTGGATCTCTTGACAAATGACAAACTGACGCAAATTGGAATGTAAAGACGACCCTTGTGTTATTGCATTTACCTTTTGGGTCGGTACCATTACAATTCTGCAACTTTGGAGAAATACCATTACTATTCGCCTATTTGGAAACATGCCATTATAATTCTTCTTCAGCTTGAATCGTGTCATTGTCTACGTATTCAACAACGTTGGGCCCACGCGCAGGTCACTAAAGGCCACTGTATTCTCGTATGTCCCAAAATACCCCTGCTATTTCTCTTTCTCCACCCGCTGACGTGTGGACCCCACACGTCAGCTTCTTCTTCAACCTCAAGCCGACGCACTTCCTATCTGCCGGGCCCAGTTCGTTGCCGCCCCAAACCAGAGCTCATGCCGGAGCTCTGCCCAGAGCCGCCGCATCGCGGCCGCGCTCGCCTGCCGGAACCATGCCGTCCGCCCGAGCTCGCTTATGGGAGCAGCGCCGTCCGTCCGAGCTCACAAACGCAGAGAGCGGCGCGTCCATCTTCCGCTCTGCGCACGGGGCAAGCACGGGGGCGCAATAACCTCGGAGGACGGCGCCGAGGAGGAACTGCCCTTGACCTCCATCTCCTCATCCCTATCCCGACACGAAGGAGTACGAACGCCATGGCCGACCTAGCGTGCTGCGTGCGGGCGCTGCTGCCACTAACCGAGCGTGCGGGCCAGCGGCATGGAGTGCGAGCCACTGACCCAGGCGTTCGAGCACTCCAGGGTGGAATGGCTTTGCGCTCTAGGCCGGGCCGCACGTCCTCGGCCATGGCCGGGCGCGGCTCCTACGTCGGGAGCACGACACCGGCTCACTCCACGTCGCTCCAGGCCCCTAGGGGACGGCGCCACCAGCCCCCTACCGCGACCCTAGCCCCCAGACGACGCTGCGACGGCGCCCCCAGCCCCAGGCCTCGAGCACAAGGACTGCAAGGAGGATGAGAAGGGGAGGAAGAAGAAGATGACATGTGGGGGGCCCGCATGTCAGTGACAGGGTATCCACTTGTAGCCAATGGCATTTGAGTCCATACGAGAATACATGTCGTCGTATACGTCTGCGCGTGGGCCCAACGCTGTCAAATACGTAGAAAATGGCACGATTCAAGCTGAAGAGAAATTATAATGGCATGTTTCCAAATAGGCGAATAGTAATGGTATTTCTCCAAAGTTGCAGAATTGTAATGGTACCAATCCAAAACCCTACCTTTAACATCTGCAACCAAGTGGGGGCAATGCATATAGTTAGCAATGTTGTTCCGCATCCTTCCTATTCTGGTAGGTTATTGACAGATCTCCATGGTTTGTACAACTTGATCCAGCTTGTGATGCAGTGGTTGTCGGGGGCACTTGTGTTGATTCTCTGTATTGTGAAGCGAGGAGAATTCTCTAGGCAGGTTGTCACAAAGTTGGGAAGCAGCTTCTCAACTGTGGCTTTTGTAATTGTTGTGGTGAGTTGAACAGTTTTTCCTTCCTTTCATTATCGAATGTGTCTGCTGCATTGAAGTTCATATAATTTGTTGGTAAACTAAAACAATTCTGCTATCTTTGAAAAAGGTTACAAGATTGGTAACAGGATGTTTCAATTTTTTGCAGGCAACCTGCACCATTTTAGCAATGGTTGCAACCGTGCCACTTGTCCAGCTTTTATGTTTTCATATCCTTCTTGTCAAAAAGGTAAGTTGCTCTTGAGGTTCAATTGGGGACTCCTTGAATGATATCATACAATAGCAATAATAAACATGCTTGCAATTTTCATTTTTGGCCCATCTCTGTTGTCTACTTTCCTGCTTCCTGAAATGGACTGCTTGATCACTACTATTTTCTCGATCCACTACATGGCTATTGTTATGAAACTCAAATTAACTATCCCCTTAGTAAGAAACAAGAAGCACTCCTCCTTTGTCCCATGATTGCACAGGAGTCGATTGTTTTGGTCACATTTTCTGCTGAAATAAGTCAGTCACATACTACGAGTTAACTATAATTGGTTGGGAGTTTTGCAAGAAAAGTACAAAACTTTGTGCATTTAAACTTTCTGTTCTTTTTTCATACAACTTGAGGTTAAATTGCAATCCTCTTCATGTGTGTCCAGGGAATTAGCACATATGATTACATCATAGCTTTGAGGGAGCAGGAGGATCAACAAGAGGTTCCTGGACACCAAAGTCCACAGATGTCTATTATTAGTTCTGTTACTGGTTTTAGCACAGCCAGTTCTTTTGGACCTCTTCATCGTGGTTCATGGTGCACTCCACCAAGATTGTTCCTGGAAGACCAGGTATGAGATAAACACTCATGTCTGTAAAATCTTATGCAGCCAAGGGGAATAAAGATCTTGGATAGGCAAAGACAACACGCTGTGATACATGACTGAATATGTCCGGATATTGCATGTGTTGTTTTGTTAATTAGCTGAATATGTCCTCATTTGTGTTCTACATATAAAACCAACTGAAATCAAACTTCACTATATGTGAAAAAGACTTCTTGATAGTAACATCTGAAGTTTCAAGTGCTTGCATTTGTACGTGCTTCAAGTTATCATGATTCATGATTAGTGAAGTATGCTAAATTTGTTTTCAAACAAATAGTATAATTTTTTTGTGACAATTGGACAATAAATCAAGACTGTAGTTCCCCTTCTTCCATCTTTAGCAGTTGATACTTATTGCTTGCTCCTCTCTTTCACAGTTCGATGCCATTCCTCCAGAGGTCGGCATTTCACAGAATTCAGGCAGTAAGAAAACCAAGGAAGAGGAAGGAGCAAGGAGAAAAAATGGAGCAGTGAAAATCAGTCCATGGACATTGGCACGGCTAAACGCAGAGGAAGTTTCAAAGGCAGCCACGGAGGCAAGGAAGAAATCCAAAATCCTGAAACCGATTGCAAAACATGGCGCCCCAGACAATGGCAGTAAACCAGATCATATGCCCAGCTACAAGAGACGACTAGATAGAAGAGGTTTCCCTGCTGAGCTTTCTCTTGACCCACTTGCAACTCTATCTGCGAGCGGCACTGAAAGCAACTACAGCGACACAGCAACAGAAATTTGTGGCAGTTTAGCCCCATTACAGCTCGAAGCAAGAAGTGCTTTCCAACCTAGTACTGCAGCATCCACAAGAAATGTTGCTTCATCGCCTGAAAGTAGCTTTGACTCGCCTGATCTCCACCCCTTCCGCACTTCCTCAGCCACAGCTGATGAGATGCAGGGAGCCATGACACATTCAGCTCACAAGGGCATCGAGTTTAAAAGATCATCAAGCGACGGTTATGAAGCATCAGGAGGTGAAGATAGCGACCGCATCCCTTCAAGAATCGTGCACAGATCGTCAAACTGGGCCAATGTCTTTCTGAATTCCAGTCAGGGAGGCCCTCCAGCTGATCTGCTCACGCCATCATCTGAAGGTTTTGTAGCTAACGCAAATGTCCTTCTAAATTCTGGTTCCTAGAGCATTGCTGGGTATGGCAGAGCGATGTTGACAAGACATTGACTAGTCTCCAGGCTTAGGTTTAGGTTTAGGCGCTTAATTTGTCTGATTACATGTGTGTATTTGGACTAGTTCTAGGGGGGCAAATTCATCCGATTACATGTCTGTGAAACTGCTTTCACTGCTGGCGTCGCTTCTTTGGCATTCCATTGTCGCCTTTGGCAAAATGTGAATTTGACGCCATTGTGTTTGCTGAGCTTGATCCAATTTACTGTTTGTCAAAATCCCATGGTGTGCCGCTGCAGTCTGATCATGGTAAACAGTGGAACTCGTGTATATAGTGTTCTAATTTGTTTTGAGAATCACCTTGTTCCGGCGTTGGCACCGGAGCACACAGACTGGCGTGAGCGGGTGATGGACAGCACGGTGAGCTTGGAAGCAACAACGATCTGTCCCGGGTTGCCGATCTGGAGCCCGAGCAAGAGAAGTCGAGCAACAACAATGTTATCTGGTTCTTGGCTCTTCGGCCATGCCACGAGTAGCACCCACTCGAAACAGGGAGGGTGACCTCTTATCTCTTATCTTCCATCTCCAAGACCATAAAACAGATGGTGGTTTGTGTCTTATGATTTTGCCAAAAATGCGGAGTAGAATTTGTTATTCTCCCTCACAAAAAAATGTTGATTGTCAGATACAAATATACCAAATGAGATACATCAAACTAGCATGTTCAGTGACTGAAGGTTTTCCTAGTTATATTGTGAACCATTTTAGATAAACCCCATAAAGAAATTGGAGAGTCTAGGAATCCTGTGTTGAACCACAAGCATGAACCGCAATTTTGTGTTCAGAAATTCAGTCCACACAAAATATATAACTTATTATCCTATAAAAGAACATATTAGCTTTTTCTTTCAGACATAATGCTCTCGACAAAGCTGAAGAGTTTCTTCAACAGATCCATTCCATGGGTGAGTCTGCATCCTGGTCTCGAAGGAATGGAGCTTTGGTTTGGCCAGTTTGGGGCTGTAATTTACAAGGAACAATCCTATTGGGAACTAAACAAAACATATAAACATGAAGGATCAGACACCGGTATAACCAGTTTGCTGCTGTTGTAAAAAAACACAGGTTGCTAGTTGCTACACCGCAAGTAAGCATATATAGAGCAAAAGGTTGCTAGACCGGAACACGTTTTCCTCTGTAGTGGTCAAGGAACTGCAGAAACAAGAGAAATTAGGCTTATCAGAATGTGAAGTGCGCCAAGCTTCTAGTCTCAGGAACCAAAGAAGAACATTATGTGTCGCGAGCTTCTTACCGATGTCACAAATGGTTGTTGGAAAATCCATCCAATGATAGGAATCCTCTGCAAGAACACAGCAAGTGTTGGCCAGAACCCACTGCAATGGAATTGCCAAGTCAGTGCTCAGGTATAAGCAACTTTTTTAAAGAAATGATGGCGGTTCGTTAGAAACAAATAACTATTTGCAGCATTGAATGTTTTTACTGTCTCAACAAGAAATTGCAGATTACTAAAAGAGAAAGGATCAGTTGGTCACAAGAAAATTCTCCTACCTGAAGAGTACAATAAAGCCATATGCCTCTAAGAGCATGCCAAAAAACGGCCACCCAATGAGAACCAGAAAAAAACCAGCGCCAAATGAGATAGTACCCTGTTCATTAGAGCTGTTAATGAGAATAATGAGACGTTAGACATGTTTAAGGGCAACAGCCCTAGCAAATACAGTGGATGCAAAACCTTGTAATTCTTTGGCTTGGTGAAGAACTGCATAGTTGATTTCAGACCAATTGTCAAACCCAAACCTGACAGGAAAAGAATCTGCAATGGCATCAAGAGAAAAAGGTGAACCATATGCACAGTGAGTTAACTTAGATCCTCAAAAGATTCAAAAGCAAATTACAAAATGGAAGTTCACTTACATTGCCCATTGCGATGAGCCCCTTGTCAAAGAAGAAAACGATTCCCAGAAAGGAGAAGAATATTCCAAAGCCTGTCAGGCCAAGCCCAATCTCTGTCCAAGATGATATTCAGACGACACAGGATCAATGACTTGGAAGAATAGACTGTAATATCTAAACCAACGAATATGCTTTTACATCACACAAAAGATTTTGCAAGCCAGAATTTTTTGTCACACTTCAAACATTCAACATGATTTTTAATATAGCCGAAACACTAAAAAGGTGGTATTTTAAGCTCGATGATTCTACCGAGATTCATTGGAAATTTGCATCAGAACCCAGACAGAACAAGAAGGTTTCAAAGTGGTTGAGTATCTGTTCCTTACAGTGGTCAATCAGAAACTAGCATAGACCTTGCAGCAGCAGCATATCTGATGCTGGTTTCAACTAAATCCAAGCATCTTTCAGAGATTCAGCGGTCAGCCAGCAGCTCAGCACTGCAGTTAGTATTTGTGTAGTATGGCAATTGTGTAAGCCTAACCAGCAGAAGATCTTAAACTTTAATCTTTGCTTTGCCTAAAACTACCGATCAGCAGCATATCTGATGCTTTGCCTAAAGCAATTTGTTACCTCTCTTGCATTGTACACACTTATAACACTAAAACTACCGATCAGGTGATATTGGCATATTGTAGACCACACAGGCACACAGTACATGATATACCCTGCCACCCTGATGTATCATGGTCAATTGTAACACAATTACACAAAAAAAAAATGCAGGTTAAGTTATACAGCACATTCCACAAATGATATTACCCTGATGGGTCAACACATTAAAACTACTGCTTACATGATACGCTGCACATGTCACAGTTTATATGATTGAAAAATCACCAAATATCAGTTAAAAAAGCCACCAAACATGTCAACACAGCACACCTTAAAACAAAGTAGCATCCCTGAGGATGACTTTCTCACATTCATCACATGTGACAGTGTGTCCAAATTACAGATTGCAAACATGTTAGCTCGTTAAGTTCTGAATTATGAAGCAGAAACAAAGGAGCCAAGCAAATAAGATACACATTCACTGCCAGCAGAACCTATCTATGCTCCTATAAGAAATAAATGGAACAAAAACTGGGAAGACAATTTAAAAAGAGTGGTGACAAGCCCATACTCTTGAGGTCATTCATCTCGAAGGAAACCATCTTGTCGTGCAATGACACCGCGGAGACCAGCACACAAGCCTGCAACAGCACAGGTTCTAAGATCAGGCACAATTTGTGCAGACGAGATATAACCGAATACGGAAGTGTTAAGCAGAATAAAGCCGATCTGAATAATTGTTGAAAAAATACGTGCTGTAATTAGATCAGATCTGAATAGGGTTCGGGTGCTCGGTTTCACAGAGAAGGGAACGAGTTAGGGTTCGGATGCTCGGTTTCGCACAGGAGTGAAGGAACGAGGAGGGGTGCGCATACCTGGTGGATTCTCGTCGCTGGCGAGGACCTGGGCACCTCGAGTTGGGCGGCGGCGGTTGCCCAGTTGCCGGGAGAGAGAGCACGCGGCGACGCCTGACGCGGGGGTTAAACCGGAGAAGAAAATGCAGGGCCGAAGTGGTGGGACGCAGATTCGGTGCACGCTCGCCTTCTCAGGTTACGCCGTGACTTTCCCTGCCAGGATGCCACATCCACCGTCCGAGCAACATCGAAGGGCTGCAGCCGTTTTGAGCCGGATTGCTTCACTCTCGCAAAGACAGCGCGGGACAGCTCTCTTTCGTACGCAAACGCTGCCGCCGCACAGGAGAAGGACGAGCCTGGCAAAACCAAAGAAACAGGGGAGGAAGGATGCGGTGGCGGTGCCCAGGACAGGAGAGTTAAGCGAGACCGTACGTGGCGGCGTCGCCAAGGATCCCTCTCAGAACAAGAATGTTGTCCCTGTCAATCGTGTAGTGCAAAGGTTGATCCATTACAACTGCAGACAGAGTGGCTGGCACTCTGATGCTGGACTCTTCGACTTTTCTGTACTTCTGGGCAAAACCGAAATTGAAAGCATTGAGCGACGAATTGGTTGCTCTTCGCAGAGAGAGGTCCTGATCATAGCTGTGGAGTGCCAAACGACACGTTCTCTTTGCCTTGCTGGCTGGAGTGTCGGTCATCCACTATTTTTTTATTAAAAATCAATACTGCCATTCAGTAATCAAAGGCATCTATTTGCACGCACATGCTAAGAAGCTAACATAACCGTGTCTAAGATCCCTTCTCCTTTTTTCTCATCACTACTTATCCCCCTCTTTTTTTAAATACATATATCAACACATTTGAGTGTTGCAGAAGTGCTCATGTTGCGATGGATTTGCGATCACACAAGAATGGATCCGAGTTCGGAACGATGATATACGTGATCGCATAGAGGTAGCATCAATTGAAGAAAAGCTTGTCCAACATTGGTTGAGGTGGTTTGGCCATGTCCAAAGAAGACCTCCAGAAACACCGGTGCATTATGGGGTTCTAAACCAAGCTAATAATATGTGAAGAGATAGAGGAAGACCGAAATTAACATGGAGGAGGCAATAAAAAGAGATTTAAAAGCTTGTGATATACCTAGAGATCTATGTTTGAATAGGAGTACTTTGAAAGCAGTTATTGAAGTGCCTGAACCGTGACTTATGGCTCTTGGTGGATTTCAACTCTAACCTACCCCAACTTACTTGGGACTAAAAGGCTATGTTGTTGTTGTTGTATATATCACCACATCACTTTTACATGGTAGATTATGCCGTCAAAATAGATTATATCATATTAGTTCCATTTCCTTTTCAAGCATATGGGTCCCGTTCGGTTTGCTGAAACTGACTGAAAAACACTGTTCTAGCTAAATTATTGTGAGAGAAAAATACTGTTCCGGCTGAAAAAAGAAGCCGAACAAGCCAGCTTCTGGGTAAGCCAAACGGGGCCAATATTATTTCACTATTATCATCACTTATCCCCTTTTTTTCAATACATATATCACCGCACCACTTTTACATGGGAGATTATGCCGTCAAAATATGTTATATCATATTAGTTCTATTTCCTTTTCAGACATATTATTTCGCTATTATGTACTCTCTACCATATTTAGATGTAATTTGACCATCTATATTATTTTATTTAATATGGTATAAATATTCTCACACGGGAGCATTTCCATCTTTCTTTCTTTAGCTTCAGTTTAGACTCTTGAAGCAACCGAGTAAGATGATCTTTTTTTTGACGCTAACAATTTACGATCATGTACAGAGCATCTTTACATCTCTTTATCTAGCTTGGGTTTAAGCTCAAGAAGCATCTTCAACAGAGTCCGATGGCGGGGAAATGAGTGGCTATGGCCCGCCTCTGCGTCAGCAGAGACAAGTTTAATTTTGATTAATTTAATTGGGACGAAAGTAAACGAACAGGTATTGAGAGTCTATACTTCCATAATTCTTATATTTACATAAAAATTATGTTAAATGCATCTTCGAAGACAACACCTTGAGTAAGAGGTCTAACATGGGTACATGAAAAAGAAGACATATTGCTTCTTATTACAAACTACAAAAGAAAACTAAGTCTTTTAGTCACGTCACGCGTCTAAGATAACGACCTCAAATGAAATAACTTAATACTATAAAGTTATAGATCTCATCAACAACTACAACTTTTATGTAAATAGTATCTTCGTTTGGCACCGTACAAAAAATATGATTTTTCCAGACGACAAGAGCTTGTACGTAATTAATATGATGCTAAAAGTTTATATTATATTTTTTAGCATCTTAATGATCTTAAATGTAAAAACTCAAAGCTACAAATTTGTAGATCCTATCGAGAGCTACAACTTTCATATAGAAAGTATCTTCATTTGACACTGTATAAGAAAGATATGATTTTTCCAAGGCGACGAGCATTTCTACGCGATTAATACACTGCTGAAACTTTGTTTATTTTTTAGCATCTTAACGATCTTAAATAAAAAAACTCAAAATTAGAAAGTTGTAGATTTCGTCAAGAGCTATAATTTCATATACATATCATTTTCATCCAAATTCGTATGAAAAGATATGATTTTTCTAAGTTATGCCTTGCCGCACTAGCCTAGTTGGCGTGGTGCTACAGTGCTATTGCACCAACGGTAGTGGCGCGACAAGGTTTTCCACGTGAAAAGCGTTATCGACCGTGGCATGGCAGCGTGTTTTGGCCGCGCCAGGGAGCTAGGCGCGGCCAAATGTAACATCCTAGAGGTTAAAAAGCACTTAAAATTCTGATCAGGAGCATCATTAAGCATAATCACCAAGTATTATGTCAATCATGCATTTCAAGTTTCATTTATGGCATACATGTTGCATATATAGTGTTTCATATGTTGCATATGTTGAGTTATATGTGTTGCATGTAATGTTAACAACAATATCAATTAAGGTTTTTGTGAATTTTATATATGTGAATTTGCTTAAACAATTAAAATTTTATAAAATAAACTTTGTAGTACAAAGTATGTGCTTTCATGTGTAATAAAAGTTTGATAATGTTTTTGAATCAAACATGCTGGAATTGAACTCCAAAAATTGAATTAATGCTGGTTGACACCGTCATTTTGATGGCAAGTCCCTAAAAATCAGTTAATGAGTTCAAAGTTTGGAGAATTATTACATGAATTTTCATAAATAAAATGTGTCCAATTTTTGTTCCATTGTTTGGTCCTACACTTGAGCTATGATAATGAATAATTGGTTGTGGTGTTTGATTATTGGTTGCTCATGAATTAAATCCTAAATTTGCTAAGCAAAATCTGCTTTTTAAAACCTGAAACTGAAACCCTAGGTTCAGTTTCACTGATCCCTTGTTTGGAATTCAAAATCTCAAAATCCCGAGCTCTTTTGATCTTGAACCTTAAAGCAATGTTGGAGACCAAGGATATGAACAACTTTTGTTAATGAAGATCATCGAGCTTCTGTATGGAATCATGAGGAAAGGAGAGAGGAAGTTGGCCCATCATGCCGACGGTTGTCGCCCCATTTTCGTCGTTTCCTCGCCTAGTTGACGCGCAACTACTTGCTTGCCCAGGTCGAGCCGCAGCTGGCACGCCTAGATGTTTCACCTCGGCCGTTTAAATCGCCCAAAGCCGGATCACTGTCTTCTTTCTTCATTCTTCCCACCTGCCGTCGAGCTCCACGGTCATCGGTGAAATTCACCGTGCTGGGTCGCTCTCTGCCCAATTCCTCGCGCCCAAAGTAACGTCTCGCCCCTGCACGCTACCTGAACCCACTCACTTCGCCACTCGCCACCACAATCACTAGCACGCGCTTGCCCTCGCCACGGCGGACCGCCATAGCCGCCAAGCATCACCTCACCGTGGTCAGGCTACTCTAGAGCACCTACCATCCTTTATTTTGTTGTTCTGGCTTTCTCACGTCATTGCGATGCTTATTGTTTTGCTCGTGTCTTGTTTATAGAATTAGAGCCATCGGAACACCGCAGTGACGACTGGTTCACACCGCCGTCTCCACCCCCGACATCAGTAGCTCTCTCCGCTGCATCACCTCCTCGACCGAGTGGCCGAGCGCGATCGTGGTGAGCCCCTGTTGCTATCCAGCATTTTATTTTAACCTCTACCGGCCTCTAGCGGCCGGCGCGTCGCTCATCGCGCGTGCCACACTGCCATGACCGGTGACGAGATCACCGTGAACCATAGTTTGTTCAACTAGTACCATAGGTGTGTGCGCATGAGAGTGGGGTCACGATGGTGCCGCTCCCATCACCAAAAACCTCATCGATGATGAGCACCCACCGGTCAAATGCCATGCACCCACGGCGACACTGTGGGAGCACTGTACGGTTAACTTGGGTCCCGCCTGTCTGTTACTAGGGTAGCTAAGGGGTCGGTGTAAAAAGGTTTTCTCGGCTTTTTTCCTTTTTAGAAATGGATTAAAATTGTTGTTTCTTGATAAATTCATAACTAATTATTGGTTCATTCTAAATTCATGAAATTTGTTGTGTATCTTTGTCATGAGATTCTCTACCATGGAAAAATATGATTTGGTCATTTTTTATAGTTTTGGTATGCTTAAAAATTACCTCTTTTAATTATAAAATGGACCTTGCATGATTTTTATAAATAAAAATATTAATACTTTAATCATGAAACTTTTTTTGTAAATATAATGTGCTAATACCTGACTTCACAAAAAGTTTGGTACTATTTTGATAATTTTAAATTGGTTAATTTATTTAAGTATTTTTAAATACCTTTTCCTTATTTTATAAATATTAAAATAAATTAGGAAAATGCTTAGATGACTTTGGTGTGTTTTATACCTTGATTATAGACCTTAGGACACCAAACCATCTACTATTCCTACTCAAATTAAATAATTCTTTGATGTGTTTATAATTAACTTGTTGGTTAATAACTAAAAGGACTTACTTAATTGCTTAGTAGATGCATGTGATTAGATCATGTTTTGATCCTTGCCTGTCCTCATGGTTGAACTTATGTAATGTTAGTTAAATACCCTGCCTTGCTTGACTAGTATAATGTGATAAGTGTTGCATTCTTAATAACCACATAGCTAACTTGTTTATATAATAATTAATATGCCTTAATTATTGGTTCCTTATAATGATCATGAAATAAGATAGATGTTAATCTCTTGCTAGTACATGTTAAGTTATGCCTTTCATGATAAACAACTAATTAATTTGTTAGTTAAATAACTAAAATGCTTTTATAATAATAACCCTAGATCCTTGATGAAGGAAAGTTGTATTCAACCTTCTTAACTTTGCTTATCTTCTATTAGGCACTTGAATGTCTCTCATCATGCATCATGTCATGCATTCCATCTTGTTAAGCAAGCATCATTTATTACATGTAGTACTTACGAGAGTGATAAGGTTCATGATGATCAAGTTTCAAAGAAGGTCCATCCACCCATGGTGTTGGTGCCTAATTGTAACACCCTCGGCGTTACACCATAAACCATTTACTAAAATATATCATAAGCATCATGTTTATGTGTTAATGCATGTAATAAAGTGTGTAGATCAATTTCTATAACTCAAAATGATCAACAAAAATGCGAAACAAAAGTTGATTCGATAGTCATGTTATATCACTTAAGGTTGAAAACCTAATTTTTATTAAGCAAAAATGTTATAGAACACATATGTGTCACCTTATAAAGTTGGAGGTACAAACTTTATATATGACAGTGAAATACTTGCGGTCGAAAAATAATATTACTAGCTAATATTTCCGCTAGCTTAGAAATCACAAATGGAAATCAAATTCAGTTCAAAAACTTAGAAATTTTTAAGTCTGTCAACAACTAGACATTGCTATGTTTAGTAATTTATTATGAGAGATTGGGTTAAGGCAGTGGTCTAGTGTTATAGCTTGATTTGGTAGTCTCATGTGTCATCTTGAGCATGGTGAAGATGATTTAGGTCCTAAAGCAACCGTTTGGTCGTGTTGAGTGCTTTAAAATTCGTGCACAGTCACTGTCTCGGGTTGGTTGGCGCCGGGTGCGTGGTCACTGCGTGGCTTCCTCATGCCTTGCACATGGTCACTGCCTCACGTGATCGCTCTGCACCGCCACGCTGGGTCGGTCGAGCCACCTAGGCTTGGTCGAGGCCGGTCGTAGAGAGACATGGGCCCCCACGCCCTGTTGCTCTACCTCACGCTACCGTCTTGGGTGCCACTGCAGTCACGCTGTGCTGCCATCATGTCCACACTGCCAACCCTTATCGCGTCATGACGTTGCCGCTACCAATGCCATTACGATGCTGTGCTACGCTACCACTCACCTTGTCCTAGCATGCACGTGGGCTGTCTCAGCTATCCCACACCGTCGCCTCGCCTTAATGACACTACGGCCATGTGAAAGGTCCTAATGGCTAGAGGGGGGTGAATAGCCTAATAAAAATTTCTACAACAACACTTAACCAAATGGTTAGACAATTATGAGGCGAAGCGAGTGTTGCGCTAGCCTACTCAAAATGCAAGCCACCTACCACAATTCTAGTTTAGATAGTGTCAATTCACACAAGAGCAATGACACTACCCTATGTTAGTGTGCTCTCAAAGGCTAACTAAAGAGCCACACCAACCAAGCATGCAAGCTCTCACAACTAGCTACACTAAAGAGCTTGTCAACTAGTTTGCGGTAAAGTAAAGAGAGTGATCAAGAGGGTTATACCGCCGTGTAGATGAATGAACCAATCAATCACGAAGATGAATAACAATGAAGACCAATCACCTCGGAATCAATGATGAAGACAATGATATTTTTTACCGAGGTTCACTTGCTTGCTGGCAAGCTAGTCCTCATTGTGGCGATTCACTCACTTGGAGGTTCACGCGCTAATTGGCTTCACACGCCAAACCCTCAATAGGGTGCCGCACAACCAACACAAGATGAGGATCACATAAGCCACGAGCAATCCACTAGAGTACCTTTTGGCGCTCCGCTGGGGAAAGGTCAAGAACCCCTCACAATCACCACGATCGGAGCCGGAGACAATCACCACCTCCGCTCGACGATCCTCGCTGCTCCAAGCCATCTAGGTGGCGGCAACCACCAAGAGTAACAAGCGAAACCCGCAGCGAAACACGATCACTAAGTGCCTCTAGATGCAATCACTCAAGCAATGCACTTGGATCACTTCCAATCTCACTATGATGATGAATCAATGATGTAGATGAGTGGGAGAGCTTTGGCTTAGCTCACAAGGTTGCTATGTCAATGAAAATGGCCAAAGATATGAGCCACAGCCGGCCATGGGGCTATAAATAGAGCCCCAATCAAATAGAGCCGTTATACCCCTTCACTGGGCAAAACGCGCTCTGACCGGACGCTCCGGTCATACTGACCGGACGCTGGCCCTCAGCGTCCGGTCGCCCGATGGACGCCACGTGTCATCGCCTTCAAACGCTGTTCGTCAGATTCCAACGCCTACGAAGCTGACCGGACGCTCCAGTCAAAACTGACCGGACGCTGAAGCCCCAGCGTCCGATCGTTTCCAGTAAGCTCCCCGAGGCATGTTTTTCTGACCGGACGCGTCCGGTCCACCTTGACCGGACGCAGACCAGCGTCCGGTGCTCAACCCTACCTACTATGCCGTCTGATAGCTCGACCGGACGCAGCCTTTCAGCGTCCGGTCGCTGAGTGACCCAGCGTTCGGTCAGTAGACCGACGCTAGCATCATTTCAATCAACTCCATTTCAACTCTAACTTCTTCACCCTTGCTCAAATGTGCCAACCACCAAGAATTTTGCATCCGGCGCAATAGAAAATAGACATTTCATTTTCCCGAAAGCGCCGAATCCCGCCTTGCAAGCTCGGCGGGAGGGAGAGAGGGACCCAAACCCATCTCAACCCTGCAAACACCTTGTGCACATGTGTTAGCATATTTTCACAAATATTTTCAAGGGTGTTAGCACTCCACTAGATCCTAAATGCATATGCAATGAGTTAGAGCATCTAGTGGCACTTTGATAACCGCATTCCGATACGAGTTTCACCCCTCTTAATAGTACGGCTATCAAACCTAAATGTGATCACACTCTTTAAGTGTCTTGATCACCAAAACAAAATATCTCCTATGGTTTATACCTTTGCCTTGAGCTTTTTGTTTTTCTTTTTCTTCATTTCAAGTTTAAGCCCTTGATCATTGCCATGCCATCACCATTGTCATGCTATGATCTTCATTAGCTTCTTCTACTTGAAGTGTGCTACCTATGTCATGATCACTTGATAAACTAGGTTAGCACTTAGGGTTTCATCAATTCACCAAAACCAAACTAGAGCTTTCACCATGCATACCGCGCCCCCACCTACCTCCGCGCGCACGTGGTTGGCCTCATTGTTGTGTAGCGGGTGCGCAGACGTCGCCTTAGGTTTGGTCGACCACATCCTGCCAAGGCATGGATGAGCCTAGCCCACCTACCACATCGCCTCTCTCTTTCCCTCTTTCTCCCTCTATTTTTTGCCACCATCGAGTCACATCATGGTGAGCTAGAGAGCGAGCACCTCTCATTAATTCCTCATGCTCACATCTCCGCCTTCATGTTCTCTCTCCAACCGACCCTACCCTACCTTGATTATGGCCAGGCTGAGCTCTAATTTTAGGAGCTTTGCCCACCACCATGCCGTTATGAACCGTCACCGCCCGCGTCGTGGCTAGCCTCCACCACTTCACCTCACGCAGATTCCTCTGCACCACTAGCTCGCCTTGGCTCCCTCTTCATCATGTGTATGCTAGCCATAGCTCTAGTGCCACCTCCTCACCACTAAAGCAGGCCGTGCCTTTATGGTCCGCCGTTCACCTCATAGCGCGCACATGACTAGCCTCGCTCGGGTCGTTTCTAGCTAAGCTGGCTTCTCGGTAAGGTCACTGGTGAGTTGTTGTTGCTCACCCACTACCCCTAACATCTTGTTGTTGCTGTGGACTCACCAGAACGCCATCGCCATTACCACAGGGTGCCCACCATCATGGAGAGGTCCTTCTACAACGTCCTAGCTCGTGCAACCACCACCCATCATCTCGCATCGAACCCTAGGTAGGCGTTGGCCTCGTAGATAGGTTAGCATGGGTCTTGTGTGGCCAGCGTAAGCGCTAGTGCCATCGCTCGCCAGTGACAGCACACGTAGGGATGGTCGAGGACCTTGCTGTTGTAAAGAGGAGAAAGATCCGAGGGTTCTGTTGCAAAGCCGCTGTCTATAGAAATAGTACGTGTAGTGTTCGTGCTATTGTTTGATAACGCGAGGGCATTTTTGCAAAAGTGCCAGTGCGCGCGGGCTTCCTCGCCGCGGGCCGCCTCACGTGCGTGGGCCGATGCCGCATGGGCTGCATCACGGGCCATCGCGCGCTCGCTGCGTCACGTGGGCCACGCATGTGTGCCACACGAGAGAATACGTTTTTCTTTTTCATATGAAATTAGGAATAGTTTTCTAATATAATTTTTGAGCTGATCTTTGGTAAATCATATAAAATCATGTAGGTATCCAAAAATTGTGAAACCAATTTTGTTAAGTTTCTTAATTGTGCTCTATCTGTTAGTGTATTTAATTCATATATATACTTATTGATACTAGGAGCTATTAAATCATTTAAAAGTGCTCAATATTATTAAGTTAATTATTGTAGGAATTTTTGTGGTAGATTGGTGTTAACAAAAACCCTAAAATTTTTATAGTAGCTTCATTATGTTATTATGTGCTCACTGTAATTTTTGTAGCCCTAAAATAAACTATTTAATGTGGTAGTTAAATACCCATTAAGGCTAAATGGATAATGGAATGATATTTGTTTATAAAAATTAAGCACTTGTAGGGTGAGCTTGTAATCTATTTGGTAAAGATGATAGTTAGCTTAGTGCCTTAGTTATTAGAGTTAGTTTAGTAGCTTAGCATGTGTATTCTTATTTTTAGAAATGTTGTTGCATAAATACTAAGTGTTGCATCACCATTGCATGTATGTAGAGAATGAGTTGGTAGAGATCGTGACCACCGGTGATCACGAGTACGAGGAAGTGACCGAGGAGTATGAGGAGGAGATCCTCATGCAGGAGGAGGTCCTAGAGCTATCACTAACTGACTTAGCTAACAATCTGCCTGCCCAAGACAAGCCCCGATGCATAACCCTTATTTTGAATGATCACTGGATATACATGTGTGATTTGCATTTACTGTTACATGATTTATATTGAAACTACATGCATAGATAAACCTAACTATGAGTCCACTAGCATAGGTCGATTAGCTGCTATGTTTAGGCTATCGGTAGCATGAGTAATCTGTCGTTACTCACAATAGGTGATTATTATTACTCTCATGACAAAATGGAAAATGAAATAAAGACCGGGCAGGGATATGGTTCTGCCACACTAATCTGACTCCCACGATCCCCTGTGGAACTAACCATTCTCTACAACGCATGCAAGCCTCAGAGCATAAACCATTCTCTAGTATTTGCAAATCTTTATTACCTGAAAACTAAGGTAATCATACAACAACGGTATTTAATCAACTCCTAATTACTTAATGCATATCTCAAAAGACTCATGTTATCGATAGCCTGAGCAAAGTAGCTAATCGACCTATGCTAGTGGACTCATAGGGTAGGTTTATCTATGCATGTAGTTTTAATATAAATCCTATAATATAAATGCACATCACACACATATATATATCCAGTGATCATTCAAAATAAGGGTTATGCACCGGAGCTTGCCTTGGGCAGGCGGATTGTCAGCTAAGTCAGTCAATGACAACTTCGGGACCTCCTCCTACATGATGATCTCCTCCTTATACTCCTCGATCACCTCCTCGTACTCATGATCGCCGGTGGTCACGATCTCCACCAACTCGTTCTCTACATGTATGCAATGGTGATGCAACACTTAGTATTTATGCAACAACATTTCTAAAAATAAGAATACACATGCTAAGCTACTAAGCTAACTCTAATGACTAAGGCACTAAGCTAACTATCATCTTTACCAAATAGATTCCAAGCTCACCCTACAAGTGCTTAATTTTTATAAACCAATATCATGCCATTATCCATTTAGCCTTAATGGGTATTTAGCTACCACATTAAACAGTCTATTTTAGGGCTACAAAAATTAAAGTGAGCATAATACAATGAAGCTACTATAAACATTTTAGGGTTTTTGCTTTCACCAATCTACCACAAAAATTCCTACAATAATTAACTTAATAATATTGAGCACTCTCAAATGATTTAATAGCTCCTGGTATCAACAAGTATATATATGAACTAAATACACTAACAGATAGAGCACAATTTTAGAAACTTAACAAAATTGGTTTCATAATTTTTGGATACCTACATGATTTTATATAATTTACCAAAGATCAGCTCAAAAATTATATTAGAAAACTATTCCTAATTCCTTATGAAAAAGAAAAACGTATTCTCTCGTGCGGCACACACGTGCGGCCCACGTGACGCAGCGAGTGCGCGGCGGCCCGTGATGCGGCCCACGCGGCATCAGCCCATGCACATGAGGTGGCCCACGACGAGGAAGCCTGCGTGCACTGACACTTTTGCAAAAATGTCCTCGCGTTATCAAACAATAGCATGAACACTACACGTACTATTTCTATAGACAACAACTTTGCAACAGAACCCTCGGATCTTTCTCCTCTTTACAACGGCAAGGTCCTCAACCATCCCCGCGTGACGACGCGATGAGCATTGGCACTAGCACTTACGCCGGCCACATAGGACCCACACTGACCTATCTACGAGGCTGACGCCCACCTAGGGTTCGATGTGAGACGATGGGTGGCAGTTGCATGAGCTGGGACACCGTAGCAGGACCTCTCCACGACAGTGGGCACCCTACGGCAATGGCGACGGTGTTCTAGTGATCCACAGCAACAACAAGGCGTTAGGGGTAGTGGGTGAGCAACGACAACTCACCAATGACCTTACTGAGAAGCCAGCTTGGCCAGAGATGACCTGAGGGAGGCTAGCCACATGCGCGCTACGAGGTAAACGGTGGACCACAAAGGTACGACCGCGTCAGCGGCGAGGAGGTGGCACTAGAGCTATGACTAGCGTGTGCTTGATGAAGAGGGAGCCAAGGCGAGCTAGTGGTGCAGAGGAATCTGCGCGAGGTGAAGTGGTAGAGGCTGGCCATGACACAGGCGGTGATGGTTCATAACCGCATGGTGGCGGGCAAAGCTCCAAAAATTGGAGCTCAGTCTAGTCATAATCAAGGTGGGGTAGGGTCTGCTAGAGAGGAGACGTGAAGGCAGAGACATGAGCACGAGGAATTGATGAGAGGTGCTCGCTCTCTGGCTCACCATGATGTGACTCGACGGCGGCGAAAAATAGAGGGAGAAAGAGGGAAAGAGAGAGACGACATGATAGGTGGGCTCGGCTCATCCACGCCTTGGCAGGATGCTATCGACCGGACCTAAGGCGGCATCTATGCATCCGCTACACAATAATGAGGCCAACCACATGCATGTGAAGGTAGGTGGGGGCACGGTATGCGTGGCCATAGCATCATTAAGGCAAGGCGATGATGTTGGGCAACTGAGACAGCCCACGTGCGTGCTAGGACAAGGCGGGCGGCATCATAGCACAGCATCGCAGGGGCATCAGTAGTGGCAGCATCATGATGCGATAAGGGTTGGCAGTGCGAATGAGATGGCAGCGTAGCACGGCTACGGTGGCACCCAAGACGGTAGCGTGAGGCAGAGCAATAGGGCATAGGGGCCCATGGCTCTCTATGGCCGGCCTCGGCCAAGCCCGGGTGGTCCGACCGTCCCAACGTGGTGGCGCAGAGTGACCGTGCGAGGCACGACCATGTGCGTGGCATGAGGAGGCCATGCGGTGACCACGCACCCAGCACCAACCAACCCGAGACAGTGACGCGCATGAATTTTAAAGCGCTCAACTTGACCAAATGGTTGCTTTAGGACCTAAACCATCTTCACCGTGCTCAAGATGGCACATGAGACTACCAAATCAAGATATAACACTACACCACCCCTTAACCCAATCTCTTACAATAAATTGCTAAACATAGCAATGTCTAGCTATTGACAGACTTGAAAATTTCTAAGGTTTTGAGCTGAATTTGATTTCCATTTGCGATTTTAAGCTAGCGGAAATATTAGCTAGTAATATCATTTTTCAATCACAAATATTTCACTGTCATCTACAAAGTTTGTACCTCCAACTTTATTAAGGTGACACGTATGTGTTCTATAGCATTTTTGCTTAATAAAAATTTGTTTTCAACCTTAAGTGATATAACATGACTATTGAATCAACTTTCATTTTACATTTTTGTTGATCATTTTGAGTTACGGAAATTGATCTACACACTTTATTATATGCATTAACACATAAACATGATGTTCATGATATGTTTTAGTAAATGATTTATGGTGTAACACCGGTGTTACACCAGAAACACATTGTTGGTTATTATTAATGACACTTGTAAACTCAGAGAAAATCATATATGTTGAAGTAATCCACAAGCACACAAATAATATACCATTATAGCATTTCACCTGGGAGTATACCAGGACATCATTATTTATATTTTTTCACAGGGAGGAGCGGTGGGGTGGCTAGAGATATTAATAAATATATATACTTATGATGGAATCAATAACTCAACTCTCATGCTATAACAGGGGTAAGCCAAATGATAAATAAATGATAAGTGTAAGGCATTGATAATAATCTAGAGATAGAAATAGATACTCATAAATGTAGTATGCCTAGTAGGAGATTAATTACGAGAAAAGATTCCTAAATCATTTTTTATTTACCAAGTCTTTTGCACACTATAGTATATATACTTTCATCTATAACATAATTAACTTTGTATCTACGCATAAGGAACATTACTAAGGAAGATCAAGAACAGAGCTTGATTCCCTTCGCAATCGGGTTCTACTTGTTCTACAAATGGGGAGTGGACTACAAAGGACTCAACGAGAATGTCACACTCACGATCTACCACATGGCCAGAATATAGAGTGCATCCATAGGTAAACAACATATAAGCACCACACTTACATAATGTCGACCGCTTAACTCACTCGAGTACTGAGCTAAGCGCTTTACGATCTTATGTATAAATTCATCATCAATCATGACTATATCAAGCGTACTACTAAAGTAAACTAGGAACATAATAAATAGAAACATAGTATTGAAATAGCACAAAGTCAAAATATAAAAGATACAATGGCTTTACCAGCCTCCAAACGGTGAATCCAGAATCCTCAACAATAGCCCTACTCTACTTGAATCTTGCTAGCTAGCCTATACTAGAACTCGAAGAATTGGAGATTTATTCTACTCTATCTAGAAACCCTAACTTTTGATCCTTCTTGACTTAATGATCAGGGTTATTGATGCCCTAGGGGCGTGGTTGGGGTTGGTATATATAGGGCGTAGCGCCAATTCTGGACCCTCGGATCAAACGACTTGAAAGAACAGCGGAGATGCAAAACCTAAGGTGGTGGAAAACTAACATAGCGAGGAGGGACTACCCTATGGGCCTCCTGGGCTGGTCGTCCTATAGGTGGGGTCGGCTGGCCCAACCTATCTATATCCTACGGTCTGCTTTGGTGGGATGCCCTCTGGTGCCTTCTATATCCTTTTGGAGCTATTTTCATCGTGGATAATTGCGTTTAATTCTGACAATTGGATCCACCTTGACGGATTTCTGAATAAACCCTATTAAAAACATAGATTCACCAAAACCTATGAAATTTGTCAGTTTAAACCCCTAGACCTATGTTGGTGATCATTTTCATGCATTTATATTGACAATTTATGAATGTTGATAACTACCATCAACAGTAAGCCTAATACCTTGGCTACTCCATTATGAGAAAGGACAACCGTGCACTTGGAGTGGAAAGATGGTGAGAGTAGCATGTACCCACCCTACGTAAACATTAGGGATGGCATACGGTGGTAGAGTCTGTGCTCTCGGGTGGCGCGAATCCATTCTTGTTTTGGAGGATCCGAGTGAAGGTTGATATATGTAGGTTTGGGACCTGCATATGTCATGTGGTAAGGAAAACCCTAGCTAGGCCAAATTGATTCAAATCATTGTTTGCTCTATGGTAACAGGATACACGATCAACTGAACTACATCATAGTTAATCAATGAAACAAGGTTAATTATGGATATGAGTTGAGATGATAAATGATGTGATTAAGCTAGAATAGGTGTAAACTGGATACTACTAATGACTTGATGTTAAGCTAAAACACTAAAAGTAAGGATCCACTTATAGTAAGCTTTTCTGCAAAAGTTATTCTTGCTTCTAACTTTCCCTTAAGCCAGCATGCCCTTGAAGTCTTTTCTTTTAGTCTGGTAAGACTTGTTGAGTACCCTCAAGTACTCAGGGTTTGTTAACCCCCTATTGTAGGTTTTGACTTGTGTTGTTAATTGAGGTCATGTCGGTGGGATCGACATGATCTGATCGTCCCATCTACCTTAGGTGCTTACCTAAGTTGCTTTTGTAGTCCTACTCATCTGATGGAAACTTAAAGTTACGTTGTTACCTGATCATGCTTTATAAACTAATGTTATAAGTCTTCCGCACTCCAATGTAAGATATTTCTATACCAACTATTGTAATGTTGTGGTAACTCCATGGTTGATCCTATATGAGTTGTAAAATGTGAATGATTCGGGGTTCCTCGAGGACACCTGACAGACTACCAGAGTTATCTGGCTCTCATGTGCAGCAGTCAGAGGTCTTTAGGATAATGATAGGTGCATGTGGGCCATAGAATTTGGGTGGTTCTATCACACCAAACGAGTTAGATTTGAAAATAAAAAAGCAACGGTGTTAGATTTGGAATTTGTTTTTTTAAAGGTTAGAAATAAAAAATCTCGATACTGTGCCAACTTCTGAGTTCCTTTCATTTAACACTAAAGACTGAGTGGGGTTCTTGAGTAGAAGCACCCACCACGTTGCCTGAAATATCCTCCTCTATTGGATCTTGCCATCCAATGGCCTAGATTTGTCAAAGCAGATTCCACCTAGAGCGGCTTCTCCTATTTCTCGTATGCTTCTCCGGCTTCTTATCTACTTCTTCGGCTTCGCGTCAGAATCCAGACCAGCAAATATATATCTTAGCTTCTACTTCTCCTTAGTAAAAAAACTTAGCTCTCCCATCCCCTCTCTCTCTCTGCTTCCTCGCTTGTCCTCCCAAAGACAACAGGGGCGGCGGCGACGACAACGGTGTCGGGCACGAGCGGCGTGCCGCGGACGCCCTCTTCCTCCTTCGCCTCTTCCTCTGCCTCCTCCTCGTCCTCCTCCTCCTCTCTCTCCCCTTGCCTCCCACGGTGATGGTGGGCGCGAGGCGACGTCGTGGGTGGGGCCCAGTGGCCCCTCCCTCTCCCCCCATCCTTCATATGGCCTGCTTGATGCCTCCTCCCACCAGTGCGCCTGCGCTCCTCCTATCGGTGAAACCCTAGGTACCATGCTGGATGGGCCAAACCCTAAACTCTAGAGTGCGCTCTCTCCCCTTCTCCCTCCCCTTCCCTAAACTCCCTATCCTCACTGTGGGGATCTTGGCCGCACTCCCCTCTTCGCTACAGCGAGCAAGCTCGCTCGATGTCCATCATCTCTTGCTGTTCTCTTGTGTGCAGAATAGATATCCTTCCATGTACAGTGATTATAAATTGTTACATAATCAACTGAGGCTTGGGATGGTGCAATGATGATCTTTTTAAGACTAAGACAATTGAGTTCTATAGTGATGAGTATATAGTTATTTCATTCTTCAATGAATCTTGTGACAATGACGTTCTATTAGTTGCACATTTTATCCATTTGTTAGTCAGCATACATCCATTGTCAATGATGTCTTTGCTTCATAAAATTTATCAGTTCTTCTATTACTGAGCACAACCCATTGCCAATGATGTATTTGCAATTAGCCTTTCTAGAAAGGTAATTTATTACTTAGTGAACGTCAATATCAGGCTTAGTTTTCTCTTTAGTTTTCCAAACTATACCTATTGTTTGTGCATTGTACCTTTGCTTGTCTCAGATTACTTTTCATGGTTTGTGTCAAGTGTTTGTGAGAAAAATACACTAATAGTGTTTGGGTGTTTGTGAGAGAAATACACTAATAGTGTTCAGGCAGCCCCTTGGAAATATTGCATGTAGAAACAATTTGGACTCATCTTGCATTGGTTGGTTGTTGGAAGGAATTTTAATAAAAGGAGGTTGCCTGCATAGTCAGTCATCATCGATCAGTGATGGAATATAATTAAGTTACCTTGTGTGCTATCTTACTATAACTATCTTGGTTGATACCATGTATGGACCTTAACTTATGCATCCTACTATTAATCCTGTATGAAACTGAGCTATCTTGGAAGCTATCTCTTCGACTAATTACTCCTAAAATTAATTGTACTTCCTTTTTGTCATTCAGCTAAATACCATTGTGATCATACAGATTACATATAATCATGTAGTTAACTGTCCATTGATATTTACAGCAAATTGGTCCTTGCTTGCTTATTGCGAGACTGCTTTTAATTGATAGAAACAATGGTTATGGCAGCTGGTTAAACACCAGCACATGCATGTAGCAGTTCTATGCAGACATTGGGGAAAGGAAGGTGTTGGCAGTTCTATGTATAGAATATAATATATTTACAGTGCCCCTCCTGACTTTTGTTGGGTTATTGTATCATTCATTGTTTTGGAGTTTTAGGATCAGATATGATGCCTCATATCATGTTCTTGGAGTTCCAGGATCAGATATGATGCCTTGTATCATGTTTTTGCAATAATATGGGACACTGATGTGAAAAGAATATGTTATATGCACCCGATTCAAAAGGCGATCGCTCTCTGTGTTGGAGAAGAGCTTCTATAGGTGAGTTATAGACTAATACCGACTAATGAGTCTATGAATTCTAGACGGTTTACTGCTCTAATGGAAATTTTGCGGCTGGCATATGTTTGGAATAGTTCTACAACTGTGTCTCTATTGAACTGTGTTTGCCTCAAAGACGCCTACCTGGCAAGCTATACTGGAATCCTTTACTGGATATTACACCATTGTTTATTGATGGTAAAGTATACTGCTCTCAGTAATGTTAAAAAGGGGGTTTGGTTTCTAATCATTGTTCTCTCTTTTGTTGTCCTCTTCTCAGGTTCTTGGGTTAAGGGCACATTCTTAGTATGTTAATGCTATGCTGGTGCTTCATGGATTCATCTGCACATCTATGTGTCTCTGACAACAAATGAGAGGTAAAAAGTAGTTAGTCCAGTTATAGAAACACATCTGTTGGTGATTAATTCTTTTATATCATTTCTCTATACTTCGTATCCTGCAATATAGTTTGTGCCGGGTTCATAAACTCGGGGTCCTCAATGGACCCACTTCCCTACAAAACTTGGCCCAGCAGGCGGCGCACCGATAGCATACACCTAGGCCAGCCCAGATACATAATAACAGGCCAAGACCATGATCCAGTCCCTGACCGGCACCTCCGACCAGGGCCTCCCCGAACGGGCCACGACCCATCATAGGAAAGATGGATACGGAGCTAAAACGCTCCTACAGCCCGTCTAGGCCTAGGAGTTTGAAGGTTAGCCCATCGATAGGTTCGACAACCGCTTCGAACACCTTTAGAGTGAGGGGTAGAAAGGGCCGACCTCTAGGTTAGGGGCTCTGCCTCGCCCGATCTCTGGGTCGTGGGCTCTGCCTCGCCCAACCTCTATGTCGTGGGCTCTGCCTCACCTGACCTCTGGGTCATGGGCTCCGCCTTGCCCGACCCCCTTTCTCTGATCGAGCATACACCAGACCTCTTCTCGCTGCTCTTTCCCGACCGACATGGTGGGGGCCAATTGGGAGCAACTGACCGGAGATGCCCACTTGGTGTGGACCTAGGGTGTGCAGGGGGAGCAGATAAGATAAGACGCTCAAGTCAACCGCAATACCGAAGACCATACCTTTCCATACCCTGCGCACCTATAGGACAGTGCCACTAGGCTATGATAGATGGACACTCTACAACCTTCCAGACATGTCAGAGCATAAATAGTGTTGTGGGCATCGTCGTTTGCCGTATCAGGCGAACACGGTAGAGCCTGCCACACACGTCTGGGCATAAACAGTATTGTGGGCGCTGGCAGCCATCTCGTACCCGACAGCGTGGGCAACAAGACTGGGTAGCACATATATGCACTCTCTCTCTTTCTCTCTAACTTATAAGGACATCCCCTTCACCTATAAAAGGGGATGCACTCTCTCCTAATAGAGGGACACTAGATGACTCGAGGACTCAAACAGCTCAATGGCTCTAGAACTCGATAGCTACATAGGGCATACGCTATAATACTTAGCACATGTTAGAGCATCCATCACTCTCTTCCATTCGGTTCAGAGTCCGACCGGGCCTCTAACACCCCCATTTTTTCCTTACTCATTTGTAACCCCACAACAAACTTTGAGCACCTGGGCTCAGGAATAAAGTCACCAACTAACTAAAATTGGATGTAGGGCACGTTGCCTGAACTAGTACAAATCCTGTGTCATTGTGTGCTAGGCCACATCCGATCATAACGCACGACAAAACTACAAATATTTACTTGTTGGCCACATTTCGCACTGACAATTGGCGCCGTCTATGGGGAGGACGCTGTGCGTTCATGCCTTTGGTCATCGGATGGCCCACCATTCCACCATCTTCAGCATGGCGGGCTTGAGCAATACAATTCACTTTGGCTCGCTGGAGTTTCCCACACTCGCACTTGATGGGATGTGGGCTCCTCTCATCTTTGTGCCACTCTAGACCTTTCTCTTTGGGAGTCTGGACTTTGTCACCGACTAGCTCGGCGTACTCTGCCTCCGCGAGGAGGCGCTCGTCCCGACGTCCACTGGAGAAGGAGCGCCCTCCACTGGCCCTGGGCCACTCAATGACCTCAACGTCAAGACACTCGTGCTTCGCCTCAAGCCCATGCTAGGCTCAAACCCCATAGTGAGTGATGTATATATTATTCTTTACTCACTATTTAACACCTTCTGCCGACTCTCTAGAGGGACTCCGTTGTCCCCACTGTGACCGCCATGTGATCGGTTTCACTATGGCTCCGCGTCCCCCATGGACGCGTGCGCATAGGGGCTCTGAAGGATGCTAACATCGCCCCCTCTCATGTCCGAGTTCGTGGGGATGGCGGGCTATGCACCTGCCTCCTTCCATGCCCTCGTCGATGATGAGGTTGAAAGCGATGGTTCCAGCATCGGTGACATCGTGGCACCTAGCCACTCTCTGTCCTAGGAGTACGCTATAGCGGATGCTTGGAACACTACTGATGGTAGTGGAATCTCTACAGACTCACACCCCTCCGGACCCCGTGCGAAGGCCCTGACGCGTGCGTAGGGGCACGACGAGGAGTTACGATAAAGGCGGCAGAGCCACCTGCGTTGGCGTGCTTGACACAGCACGCTATACCACATGCACGTAACCTAGTGAGTGATGCTTGGGGTCACGCCTGTTAGGTCTAGCGTAACATCCTAGATGGAGGGAATGACCCCCTTAGTTTGCTCGGGCTGGCCAGAACTGTAACACCCTCGGTGTGACACTGTACAATCTTTTGCTAAAACACTACATGTGCATCATGTTTATGTGATAGTGTATGAATTATAATGTGTAAATCAATGCCTATGAATCAAAAAGTTCATCGAAAACGTGAAACGAATGTTATATTTCATGTCGTGTTATATCGATTAGAGTTCTAAACGAATTTTTATTGAACGAAAAAGCTATAGAACGCATATACAAAACTTTAATAAAGTTTGTAGTACAAACTTCATAGGTGGCGGTGAAATACTTGTAGTCAAGAATGGAATTCACTAGCTAGCATATTGAATGGCTTGGAAATCGAATTTGACGCGAAACTGTTTGAAACTTGGTCGAAATTCCTAAGTCGGAAAACGCTTCGATGAAGCTACGTTCGACAATTTTTGTAGGAGATTTGGGTTAAGTAATGGTGTGGTATTAGGGCTTGTTTTAGTAGTTCAACATACCCTCTTGAGTATAGAAAAACTGGTTTGGCATTTGAATCATCAAGTTTGATTTTTTGGAATGCTTTAAAAATCATGCATGGCACGTTACCGTCGATTTTGGCATCGGAGCGTGGTCACCGTGCTCGGCACTCAGCGCTGCCATGCTGGCCACACGTGTGCCACCGTGCTGGCCGATCCTGCTGCTACCTTTGTGTTTCTGGCCACCGCCACCTGCTGCCACGCCAAGCACACGCACTCAAGGCGCTAGAACCAGCGGGCCCAGCCATGTTGCATTGTTGCTGTCGTCTGCCTCGCTGGGTCGCCCACACGTGCTCTCCCCACCAACGTCACATTCGCTTGAGCTGCTCTACCACCACACTGGTCGGTCCACTGCCATTGTCACTGGCACATGGGCATGCCTCTACATCATGTGGTCACATCGCATGCGCTCACATCACTACGTCGCGTCATCACTACCGCTGTAGTGTGCGCCTGCTGTGCCATTACTTGGCATGGCCACCGTCATCTTGCGAGTTAAGGCGCTGTGGTCGCACACGCACGTGGAGCTAGCTTCCATCGCTGCCGTCCTCTCCCAATTAGTGATTGTGCCATGCCAAGCTCCTATCACATCGCCTTGAATGGCGTCACGCCGGACGACCAGGCCACGCCAAGGCAAAACTGCAGAGCTGCCCCATCCTTGTAATTGCGCACATCTAGAGGTTAATTTGGAGTCTAGCTTTGCACCAAGCCTACTACTGTTGTGGTCGTACGATGTCAGGGTGTCAAATTGAGTTTTCCCCATCGTCGACCACCATAAGACCGAGCTAAGTCGTCCATCTAATTAGCCTTGCGTAGTCCACCTCTTTCCAATTAACTGTGCACCCAACTAGCCCTGTTAGTTAGCCCACGATTGGAGTCATCCTAGCAAGCTTCCATCATACAGTGAGGTAGTGTGGGGCATTTTCCTCGCGGTGGTCGACCATGGCTATCGAGGCGGGTGCTCGGCCAGGGCATCACTCCATACTCCGTTGTTTCGTGCTCGGCCACCGATAGAGGCATTGGGCTAGGTTAATTCACCAACGCCGGTGTCACCGTGGCCAAACCCCACCATGGTACATGGCCATGCCTCTGTTCAGCACCAATTGTGGTGTTTATTACCTCTACGAATGCGCTTGTGATGAGGAGTGTCATGGTGGTGGGTCTTGAGGCCGAGGAGGTCTGTACTCATCGGCGTTAGGCCAGAGGGGCCGTGGCCTCTGTTAAGTTCTAGCTAGGGACTTTGTAACATGAATTCAAAGCAAGTCAGGGGGGTTAGTGAGAGCGTCAGTGAGAGAGGAGAATAGTAGAAAGGACTATAGGTCCATTTGATTGAAAGTCGAGGGCTCTTTTGCATAAACCTCGGCGCGAGTGGGTCCTCCCTTCATGGGCCGAGACATGTTGGGCCACACTGGTGCGTCGTGTGCATGCGTGCGCTGCGCCAGAGTGGGCCGAGCCGCTCGTGCTTTGGGCTACGCGGTAGATTAGGTTTTCTATTTTCTAGTAAGGTAATAAATTCTTATTCAATTTAGTTTTGAGCTGAACTTTGAAAAATAATAGTAAATTCTATAGATGTCCAAAAATAGTGAAACAAAATTTGTTAGGTTCATAAAAATGCTTTCTATATGTTGGTGTAGTTAGTTTATAGTTAGCTATAATAATGATAGATTCATAAATTCAAATTAGAAAGCTTAGTATTATGTAGCTTAATATTTATAGGAATTTTTGTGGCAAATTGATGATAGCTTTAGCTATGAAATTTTTATAGTAGGCTCATTAGATTATTATGTGCTTGCTGTAATTTTTGTAGCCCTAGAGTACGTTAATAAAGAGAATAGCTAGTACTCCTTGTTTTATCATATGTAGATTAAATCAGTATTAAGAGTAAGAAGGCCTTTAGTGGCTAAGGTAGTACATACCATGTTTTGTACTTGTTAGTGGTAACAGTAGGTAACTTAGCACCTTAGTTGGTAGAACTCACTTAATATCTTGATAAATGTATTTTTATTTTAAGAGTTGCTATTGCAGTATTACTAAGTGTTGCATCATCATTTCATGCATGTAGATCACGAGTTGGTAGAGTTCATGCCTACGGATGAATAGGACTATGAGGAGATTATTGAGGAGTATGAGGAGGAGGTTCTCATACAAGCAAGAGCTCTAGAGTCATTCATTGCTGACTTTGTTGACACCCCGCCTGCCCAAGTGAAAACTCTTGTTTGGTTTTGGTGAATTGATGAAACCCTAAGTGCTAACCTAGTTTATCAAGTGATCATGAGATAGGTAGCACATTCCAAGTGGTGAAGCAAATGAAGATCATGACATGATGATGGTGGTGCCATGGTGATGATCAAGTACTTGGACTTGAAAAGAAGAAAGAGAAAAACAAAAGGCTCAAGGCAAAGGTATAAATAGTAGGAGCTATTTTGTTTTGGTGATCAAGACACTTAGAGAGTGTGATCACATTTAGGTCGATAGCCACACTATTAAGAGGGGTGAAACTCATATCAGAATGCGGTTATCAAAGTGCCACTAGATGCTCTAACTCATTGCATATGCATTTAGGATCTAGTGGAGTGCTAACACCCTTGAAAATATTTGTGAAAATATGCTAACACATGTGTGCAAGGTGATACACATGGTGGTTGGCATATTTGAGCAAGGGTTAGGAACTTCACCGGTGGAGTGTCCGCCCATAGAGTGCGGATAGTCTGACAGTGCCACTGGCACCCTAGATAGAAAAGACGGAGGTCATTGTAAGTGACTGGACGCTGGTCTCAGTTGGACTGATGTGTCCGATCAGTGGCAGCAAAGGGCACGCAGCGTCGGTCTCTGACCGGACATTGGGTCACTCAGTGACTGGACGCTGACAGGGTGCATCTGGTCCTACTAACGTGGCAGTGGATAGAGGAGTCGCTGAGTGACTGAACGCTGGGTGTGTCTGATCGAGCATGAAAAGTAGTCTCTGGATGCTTACTAGAAATGCTAGGGTTCAGTGTCCAATCACTTTGAGCTGCTGCATCCGATCATCACTTGACCATTGAGATCAGACGATCAATATTTGAAGAGAGGGGACATGTGGCACGCATCGCGTGACCAGACACTGAGGTCCAGCGTCCAGTCAATATGACCAGAGCGTCCGGTCACCCCGTGTTGTGCCTAGTGAAGGGGTACAATGGCTCTATTTCATGGGGGCTTCTATTTAAGCCCCATGGCCAGCTCAAGCTCACTCTCTTGGCCATTTACATTGACATAGCAACCTTGTGAGCTTAGCCAAAGCCCTCCCACTCATCTCCATCATAGATTCAATATCTTTGTGAGATTGGGAGAGAATCCAAGTGCATTGCTTGAGTGTTTGCATCTAGAGACACTTGGTGTTCATGTTTTGCTACGGGATTCGCTTGTTACTCTTGGTGGTCACCGCCACCTAGATGGCTTGGAGTAGCGAGGCTCATCGAGTGGAGGGTGGTGATTATCTCCGGCTCCGATCGTGGTGATTGTGAGGGGTTCTTGACCTTTCCCCAGTAGAGAGCCAAAAGGTACTCTAGTGGATTGCTCGTGGCTTGTGTGATCCTCATCTTATGTTGGTTGTATGGCACCCTATTGAGGGTTTGGCGTGTGAAGCCAATTAGCATATGAACCTCCAAGTGAGTGAATCACCACAACGAGGAGTAGCTTGCCGGCTAGCAAGTGAACCTCGGTAAAAAATCATTGTGTTCATCATTTGATTCTAAGGTGATTGGTCTTCATTGGTATTCATTCTTATGATTGATTGGCTGTTTCCTCGACATGGCGGTATAAACAAATTGCTCACTCTCTTTACTTTACCACAAACTAGTTGTCAAGCTCTTTAGTGTAGCTAGTTGTGAGAGCTTGTTAGTTTGGTTAGTGTGGCTCTTTAGTTAGCCTTTGAGAGCACATTAACTTAGTGTAGTATCATAGCTTTTGTGTGGATAGAAACTATATAAACTAGAATTATGGTAGGTGGCTTGCTATTTTAGTAGGCTAGCGCAACACTTGCTTCACCTCATAACTATCTAACTGGTTTGTTAAGTATTGTTGTAGAAATTTTTAATAGGTTATTCACCCCCCTCTAGCCATTAGGACCTTTCACCAAGGCAAATCCTAGTGCATAACCCCTATTTTTGAATGATTATTGAATATATATATATATATATGATGCGCATTTACATTATAGGCATTTTATGGAAACTACATGCATAGATATATCTACCTATGAGTCCTACTAGTATAGGTCGAGTAGCTGCTATGCTCAGGATTTTGGTAGTGTGAGTAACCTACCGTTACTCACAATAGGTGAAAATTGTGATCACTCATGATAAAATGGTGGAAAGAAAAAATGGTGACCAGGTAGGGATATGGTTTGGGTATTGGTCGGTGTAAGAGGTTGTGTCCTATGGCCAACAGGGCATAGCTTGGTTATACATTTTCCCTATCTGTGTCGGTTAAGGACCGGCCATTATATTGGGCTCTAGGCAAGTCAAAGATTTATTATCCCAAGCACATACTTGGGTATGGGCGCAGGGAAGATTTGTTGCTCTCTTGTCGTGGGTTCTGGCTCTTTCCAGACCAACTGATTAGAGGCGGGGATGGTGGAGGTCCTTGCACCACACTAAGTCCGGGACTCAGGATCAGGGGCTTGGAGTCCAAGTTTGGATGGGGACATGGACCCTGGACCCCATGATAGGAGGGTGATGGGTTGGTCCTACTTGTGGCTAGGGTACAAATGGGGCATGTGTTTTCAAGGTACCTAGCTGGGGGCACTAATTCATGAATCACCAGCATTCCGGTACGGCTTGTCTATGGTCTAGCACCGTAGTAAGAACTGAAAGATGAAAGGTAAAGAAATGGAACTGATTGCTCAACTCTTGCTTGAAAGTAGAACATGTGTTTACATAGAATGGCTAGATGATGACTTAATCATGACTGCTAATAATAACTTAAATAAGGATCCACTATTAGCATTGCTTTCTACAAAAAGAAACCCAGCAAACCATAAAGCTTTGCATATCCCTTAGAGTCAGGAAATTATTCCTACTAGTCGGATAAGTCTTGTGAGTATATTGTGTACTCAGGGTTTATTTACCCCTATTGTAGGTTAAACTTGAGGTGTACCTATTGTGTGAAGGATTCTTCTGGTGGGCACAGATGGATCCTTGTTCATTACCGATAGATGTTTATTATCATTCTGCTGTTTAATATTCTGCACTCTCAATTTGGCAATGTAATAATGAATTTCTAAGAACTCTGGATGTATGAAATGGATTAAGTATTGTAACTCGTTCTCATTATTGGATCCTTGGGAAAAAATGTGGACCTTTTGAGCTCTCCCTTATGGTGTGCCCGATGGAACCCACCCGCTGTAACTTGCTTTTGGGTTGCTTAGTGCCTGGTGGAAGACGAGCGCCTTTGTAAGTGTGTTATTTTAGGCGGTTCTGCCATAGTTGGTACCAGAGCCAATAATGAGTTTACGAGTTCATCACTCATTTCCAAAACTAAAAAATTGACCAACAAAAGTTTTGCAAAAAGTAGGATGCGATAAAATTATCTAACTAAGTATAAGCCCTAGCAATATGGTCTATCTAGGATAGCGGCACTGGCTTATCTAATCAGTTTTCTGCAGGTACACTGACTTACGTTGCGTAAGAAATCGCTTAGCATACAGAAAGTGAGTGTGCAATGTGCTAAATTTTGCGAATGCCGCTATATTCCGAACCGAAGTGAATGTACAGGCCGATGCATGTATCATGATAATAGAATCTTGCTTAAATTAAAATTCTCCCTACACGTATAATTGGACTAGTAAATTGATAGGATTAACTAAAAGAATGCTTTAATAAATGCCTCATCATTTCTGTAATCCCTTGTTTCTGATCTAGAGGGTTGTTCTAAATGGATGGTTCCTATCTCTTATAGATGAACCTAAGATCCAGTCATGGGAGCACCAGTGTCGGGGCAGGCCACGGTCTTGGTGAAGGCCAAGGTGAAAGTGGTCGGGCCAATGAGCATAGTAATGGGGAGAGCCATGAGGCTCCACTTCTGGCTCCACCTCCTCCACCACTGCCACCTCCTGATGACTCATGCAGAGATGATGGCGGAGTTGTTGGCTGCTTGTCATGAGTCAGCCTATGCCATGGAGCTACTGGCACAAGCTACTGGTAGTTTCACCCGTGGTGGTCACAGGAGCAATGGTGGGAATGAGGGTGGTGCCCACGGTCTTGAGGGACCCTGTTCTTATTAGGATTTCTTAAAGACGCACCCACCCATGTTCACACCATTGGCTAAGCCTCCAGATGTGGAGCATCACCTTCGCATTCTAGAGCAAAAGTTTCTGTTGCTCACCGTGACTGAAGAGCAGAAGGTGTGCTTTGCAGCGCAATAGTTGTTGGGGTTCGTGAGTGCATGGTGGGATACCTTCAATGCCATGCAGCAACCAGTTCGCTAGGTGACCTAGCAGGAGTTCACTTGAGCCTTCAGAGAGTTTTATATTCCTGCTAGTGTTCTCAACAGGAAGCTGACTAAGTTCCTAGACCTACAGCAAGGGAGTATGTTTGTGATGGACTATGTTAATAAGTTCAACCACTTGTCCTAGTATGCTAGAACTCATGTGGATATAGACGAGAAGAAGAGGGACCGCTTCTATCATGACCTCTCTTGTAGCTTACAGAAGGAGCTATATACTAGGAACTATCAGACCTTTGGGGCGATGATGAATGCTACCATCGCCATGGAGGGCTTGTAGTGGGATTTCCAGGCAGAATGGAAGCACAAGCGGTTGGCTATGGGGTCTTCTAGTCATCCCCATACTCAGAAAGTATAGGTTGTCAGGCGAGTGCCCTATCAATCTTCATGTGGGCATTCATTTTGATAGCCTTAGCAGATTGTTTAGGCTCCTTCCACATAGTATGGTGTACCTACTCAGTAGGTGCAACATCAATAGCCCCAAGGACAATAGGTCCCACCTCATCTGGGATAGGGAAACAAGCCGGGTGCTTGTTTCAAATGTGGCAAGGAAGGCCACTATGCCCGGGAGTGTTCGCAAAACCAGTCAGGCCCAGTCTACTTAGCCATCAACTAACTCTAGGCTAGTCAAGCGGATAGTGATAAAGAAGAAAGTGCTAGTCAGCCGATCTGGATAGGTGAATTTCATGGAGGCTGAGTAGATATTGCAAAATGAACTAGTGATGGCTGGTGTGTTCACCATTGATTCTCATCCTAGCTTATGTGTTATTTGATTCTGGTGCATCACATTCATTTATGAGCATGGATTTTGGACACCGGCACAATATACCTCTTATGGCTATACCATTTGCCTATAGAATCAGTACTCCAGGGTGCGTAGATATGTGTTAATACTCAAATGGACACAGTAAGCTTGGTATTAGCCACTCACACTTACCATCTCTAGTTCATGACACTGCCTAGGCAAGGCATTGATGCTATTCTAGGAATGAACTGGTTACGGGTATATGGGGTAGTTTTGGATTTGAAGCACAGAGTTGTGGAGTTATGGCTTCCTTCTTCTAAGGATAGGATGTCTCTTCTAATACCCTTAGATCTAGTCTTACCTATTGCTGCTCATGCTGAAGCCTCTCCTGATCTTACCTCTATTCCTATGGTATGTGAGTTCCTAGATGTTTTCCTTGAACATCTACCTGGGTTGCCACCAGACAGAGGTGTGGAGTTCTCCATTGAGCTAGAGCCTGGTACCGCTCCTATCTCCCGATGCCTATACCGCATGGCTCCAAAGGAATTGGCTAAAATGAAGAAGCAGTTAGAAGAATTGTTGGAAAAAGGCTTCATCCGTCCTAGCTCTTCACCATGGGGTTGTCTAGCCATTTTTGTGAAGAAGAAGGATGGCACTCTTTGGATGTGTGTGGATTACCTGCCCTCTTAACACAGTAACCATTAAGAACAAGTATCCTTTGCCCCGCATAGATACTTTGTTCGATCAACTAGCTAGTGCCAAGGTGTTCTCCAAGATTGACCTTCATTCAGGCTATCATCAGATCAAGATTAGACCACAAGATATACCAAAGGTAGCTTTTTCTACTAGGTATGGTCTATATGAGTACCTAGTAATGTCTTTTGGTCTCACCAACACTCCTACATTCTTCATGTACCTGATGAACTCAGTCTTCATGCCAGAGTTGGACAAGTTTGTGGTGGTATTCATTGATGATATCCTGATATATTCCAAGAATGATGAAGAGTATGCCCAACACCTTTGGATAGTACTAGCTCGATTGAGGGAACACAAGTTGTATGCTAAATTCAGCAAGTGTGAATTCTGGTTAGATCGAGTGTAGTTTTTAGGGCATGTTTTGACACCTGATGGTATCTCAGTTGACCCTAGCAAGGTGCAAGATGTGCTAAACTAGAAGTCTCCCAAGTCAGTGCACCAGATTCATTAGTTCATTGGTCTAGCTAGGTACTATCGGTGTTTCATTCTAGATTTCTCCAAGATAGCTCAGCTGATGACCAAGCTGCTCCAAAAAGAAGCCAAGTTTGATTAGACCTTGGCCTGTGAAGAAGCCTTCCAAGCTTTGAAGACAGTTTCTAACCACTGCTCCTATGTTAGTCCAACTAGATATTGGCAGACCTTTTGATGTATATTGTGATGCCTCAAAGACGGGGTTGGGATGTGTGCTTATGTAGGAAGGGTATGTGATAGCTTATGCTTCACGCCAACTGAAAAAACATGAAGTGAATTACCCCACCCATGATTTAGAGCTTGCTGCTGGGGTCCACGCTCTAAAAATTTTGAGGCATTATTTGTTGGGCAACAAAGTACATATTTTTATAGATCACAAGAGCCTCAAATATATTTTTACTCAGTCTAAGTTAAATATGAGGCAAAGGAGATGGTTGGAATTCATCAAGGATTATAACTTGGAGGTACATTACCACCCAGGAAAGGCCAATGTGGTAGCTGATGCCTTGAGCCAAAAGTCATACAGGTTGAAGAAACACCGTTGTCCCTCAACCATGCAGAGGTGCTGGCTCACATTGCTTTGACCTCAGAACTGCTGGAGCAGATTATTCTAGAGCAAAGGCAAGACACTTTAGAAATTCCTCACATTAAGGAATTGATTGTCGAAGGGCGTGGTTCTTAGTTTAGTGTGGATGAGCAAGGTGTAGTGAGATACAAGGATAGATTGGTGGTTCCATCAACTAAGGAGCTGAGAAGGAAAATTTTGAATAAAGCCCATCATTCAAAGCTATCTATCCATCCTGGCAGCAACAAGATATACCATGATTTGTGCCACTTATACTGGTGGTCCAACAAAAAGTAGGACATCACCCAGTATGTCACGGAGTGCGACACTTATGGGAGAGTTAAAGCAGATCATATGTGTACCCCAAGATATTTGCAGCCCCTACCCATTCCTATTTGGAAATGGAAAGATATCTCCATAGACTTTGTGGTGGGTTTGCCCCACACATCCAAGGGCTATGATTCTATTGGGTCATTGTGGACCGTCTCACTAAGTCTACTCATTTTATCTCGATGGACACCAGATATGCAGCTAGGAAGTATGCCTAGATATATTTTGATTGGATTGTGACCTTGCACGGAGTTCCCCTTACTATCATCTCTGATAGAGGGTTAGTTTTTGTCTCTCGTTTCTAGGACCAACTGCAGCAATGTCTTGGTACTTGTCTCCTCAGAAGCTCAGCATATCATCCACAAACTGATGGCCAAACAGAAAGGGTGAACTAGGTGCTCAAGGACATGTTGAGAGCTTGTGCCATTTCTTTCCCTGCGAAGTGGGATGAATGCCTGAAGTTAGCTGAGTTTTTTTACAACAATAGCTCTCAGGAGAGCATCCATATGGCACCATTTGAAGCTCTATATGGAAAGAAATGCAGGACACCATTTAACTGGGTTGAAGTGGGAGACCATGGATATTTTGGGCCTGATTTCATCAAAGAGGCTCGAGAGCAAGTAAGCATTATTTAGAGTCACTTGAAGGCAGCTCAGAGCTGACAGAAAGCTTATACGGACAAGCAAAGAAGGCCCTTGCAGTTTGTAGTTGGGGATTATGTGTACCTTAAGGTGTCTCCTATGAGAGGGGTGCATAGGTTTGGTGTCCAGTGGCAAGCTAGCCCCTCGATATGTGGGTCCTTACAAGGTTTTGGAGTAGTGTGGTCCAGTTGTTTATCGTCTCTAGCTTCCTGATATTTTATCTGCGGTACACAATGTGTTTCATGTATCGCAATTGAAGAAATGTTTGTGGATCCCTGATGAAGCTATGGAGATTGAAGGACTTCCTCTCCAGCCTGATTTGACTTATATTGAGCATCCCTGTCAAAATCTTGGATGAAAGGGAAAGAGTGACATGGAATAATGTGGTGAAGTTCTACAAGGTGTAGTGGCAAAACCACTCTGAGGATGAGGCCACATGGGAACAAGAGAGCTATATATTGAAGCATTACCCCCACCTTCTCTCTAGTTCTGATAGGTAGTTGTTTACATTAAAATGTAATTCTTATCTCGTTTCCCACACTAGTCTCATGAAATCTCGGGTCAAGATTTTGTTTTAGGGGAGTAGATTTGTAACACCCTCGGTGTTACACTAGTACAATCTTTTATTAAAACACTATATGTGCATCATGTTTATATGATAGTGTGTGAATTATAGTGTGTAAATCAATGCCTGTGAATCGAAACGTTCATTGGAAACACAAAACGAATGTTATATTTCATGTCGTGTTATATCGATTAGAGTTTTAAACGAATTTTTATTGAACGAAAAAGCTATAGAACACATATACGAAACTTTAATAAAGTTTGTAGTACAAACTTCATAGGTGGTGGTGAAATACATGGGTTGAGAACAGAATTCACTAGCTAGTGTATTGAATGGCTTGGAAATCGAATTCGACGCAAAAACCGTTTGAGACTTGGTCAAAATTCCTAAGTCGGAAAACGCCTCGACGAAGCTACATTCGACAATTTTTGTTGGAGATTTGGGTTAAGTAATGGTGTAGTATTAGGGATTGTTTCAGTAGTTCAACATACCCTCTTGAGTATAGAAAAACTAGTTTGGCATTTGAATCATCAAGTTTGATTTTTTGGAATGCTTTAAAAATCATGCATGGCACGTTACCGCCGGTTTTAGCGTCGGAGTGTGGTCACCGTGCTTGGCACTCAGCGCTGCCACACTGGCCGCCCGACGCGCACATGCACACATGCCGCACATGTGCCACCGCGCTGGCCGGTCCTACCATTGGCTTTGTGTTTCTGGCCACTGCCACCTACTACCACGCCAAGCACGTGCACTCGGGACATTGGGGCTAGCGAGCCTAGCCACGTTGCTCTGTCACTGCCGTCTACCTCGCTGGGTCATCCACATGCACTCTCCCCGCCAATGTTGCATTTGCCTGAGCTGCTCTACCAACACGCTGGCTGGTCTGCTGCCGTCATCGCTGGCACACGCGCGTGCCTCTGCATCACATGGTCACATCGCATGCTGCTCACATCACTGTGTCATATCATTCCTACCGCTGTAGTGTGCGCCTGCTATGCCATTATGTGGCATGACGCTACGGTTCGCACGTTGTGGTGCCGGTCTCATACACGCATGTGGAGCCGTCTTCTGTCGCTGTCGCCCTCTCCCAATTAGTGATGTCAGGGCATACGATGTTGGGGCATCAAATTGAGTTTTCCCCATCGCCGGCCGCCATAAGACTGAGCTGAGTCATCCATCTAATTAGCCTTGCGTAGTCCACCTCTTTCCAATTAACTATGCACCCAACTAGCCCTATTAGTTAGCCCATGATTAGAATCATCCCAGCGAGCTTCCATCCTATAGTGAGGTAATGTAGGGCATTTTCCTCGTAGCGGTCTGCCACGGCCATCGAGGTGGGTGCTTGGCCAGGGCATCACTCCGTGCTCCATTGTTTCAATTGAGTGGTGCTTTTGCGTTGTGTTGACTTGGTTGCCTCACCCATGTAGTAGTTTCACCGGTGGAGAAGTAGGTCGTCGGGGACACCGTCGCCGCGCTTGCCACGAACTAGAGCAACCCTGTGCTCGTGGCCAGCCCTCTGGCCAAACCCTATGACTTCATCTAGGCTGTCCTTCACGTATCCAATGAGGCACCTTCTCTCCTAGGGTAGCGGTAGAGGCGTTGGGCTAGGTTAATTCGTCGGTGCCGGTGTCACCAAGGCCAAACTCTGCCATGGTGCGTGGCCACGCCTCTGTGCGGCACCAATTGTGGTGTTTATTACCTCTATCAAATGCACTTTTCATGAGGAGTGTCGTGGTGGTAGGTCTTGAGGCCAAGGAGGTCTGTACTCGTCGACGTTAGGCCAGAGGGGCCACAGCCTCTGTTAAGTTTTGGCCAGGGACTTTGTAACATGAATTTGAAGCAAGCTGGGGGAGTTAGTGAGAGCATCAGTGAGAGAGGGGAATACTAGAAAGGACTGTGGGTCCATTTGATTGAAAGCCGAGGGCTCTTTTGCATAAACGTCAACGCGCGTGGGTCTTCCCTTCGTGGGCCGAGCTGTGTTGGGACTCGCCGGTGAATCGCGTGCATGCATGTGCTGTGCCGGAGTGAGCCGAGCCGCTCACACTTTGGGCCACGCGGTAGATTAGGTTTTCTATTTTCTAGTAAGGTAATAAATGCTTATTCAATTTAGTTTTGAGCTGAACTTTGAAAAATAATAGTAAATTCTATAGATGTCCAAAAATAGTGCAACAAAATTTGTTACGTTCACAAAAATGCTATCTATTTGTTGGTGTAGTTAGTTTATAGTTAGCTATGATAATGATAGGTTCATAAATTCAAATTAGAAAGCTTAGTATTATGTAGCTTAATATTTATAGGAATTTTTGTGGCAAATTGATGATAGCTTTAGCCATAAAATTTTTACAATAGGCTCATTAGATTATTATGTGCTTGCTGTAATTTTTGCAACCCTAGAGCAGGTTGATAAAGAGAATAGCTAGTACTCCTTGTTTTGTCATATCTAGAGTAAATCGATATTAAGAGTAAGAAGGCCTTTAGTTGCTAAGGTAGTACATGCCATATTTCATACTTGTTAGTGGTAACAGTAGATAACTTAGCACCTTAGGTAGTAGAACTTGCTTAGTAGCTTGATAGATATATTTTATTTTAAGAGTTGTTGTTGCTGTATTACTAAGTATTGCATCATCATTTCATGCATGTAGATAATGAGTTGGTAGAGTTCATGCCTGCGGACAAATAGGACTACGAGGAGATTATTGGGGAGTACGAGGAGGAGGTTCACATATAGGAGGGAGCTCTAGAGCCGTTCATTGCTGACTTTGTTGACACTCCGCCTGCCCAAGGCAAGCCCCGATGCATAACCCCTATTTTTGAATGATTATTGAATATATATATATATATATGATGTGCATTTATGTTATAGACATTTTATGGAAACTACATGCATAGATATATCTACCTATGAGTCCTACTAGTATAGGCTAAGTAGCTACTATCCTCAAGATTTTGGTAGCGTGAGTAACCTGTCGTTTTCATTACTCATAACATGTGAAAATTATGATCACTCATGACAAAATGGTGGAAAGAAAAAATAGTGACCGGGTAGGGATATGGTTTGGGTATTGGTGGGTGTAAGAGGTTGTGTTCTATGGCTAATAGGGCATAGCTTAGTTACACCTTTTTCCTATCTGTGTCAGGTTAAGGACCGGCCATTGCATTAGGCTCTAGGTAAGTCACAGATTTATTATCCCGAGCACATACTTAGGTATGGGCGCAGGGAAGACTTGTTGCTCTCTTGTCATGGGTTCCAGCTCTTTTTGGACCGACTAATTAGAGGCAGGGATGGTGGAGGTCCTTACACCGTACTAAGTCTGGGACTTAGGAGCGGGGGCTTGGAGTTCTACCACAAGAACATCGTTGCTGCGGCTGATGCTTCTAGGTGGCCTCCCCAAGCCTACTAACCCCCAGGAATAGGCAATCCACCACAACCTTCCGGGCATTGGTGGAGACCACCACCATTCAATAGGCGGAGAGCTCTGTGTTGCGACACTGGCTCAGTGGCCTCTTACCCATCCAGTGGACTGGGGCCACACCAGTCAAATCGCTTCGTCCACTCACCACAACAGTTGTCGGGCATGGAGCAGGAAGCCATGGCTACACCACAGCCTAACCCGACGCTTGCTCCACACTAACCACCTATGCGTGAACAGCTTGGGCCAAACTATGATGCTCGCAGCATCATCAACAATCAACACCACGCCCGACATGATGATGATGGTGAGAGCAGGCGGCGTGGGCCCTGGCCTGACCATTGACGAGTGTGGGGACACACACCCTAGGCATGGTGGCTGACCAAATGACTAGAGCCCTAGCCTGGATGGCTCAAGGCCACAGGCCTTTGGTAGTCGCATCTAGAAAGCATCGTTCCCATAGCACTTCCGATCACCCACCAACATCGCTAGGTACACCGGGGAGATGAATCCTAATATATGGCTCAAAGACTTTTGGCTCAACTACCAAGCCGAAGGAGTGGATGATGACTACTTCATCATCCAGTACCTCCCCATCTATGTGGGGGAGCATGTTTGAGCATGGCTTGAATTCCTTTCGCCCAACAGCACCCACGACTAGGGCGGATCTCAAAAGGGTCTTTGTCAGAAGTTTCCAGGGGTTGTATGCCCATCCTAGGAATTCCTAGGACCTCAAGAGCTACTAGCAGGAGCCCAATGAGTCCCTATGGGATTACATCTATAGGTTCTCAAAGCAGTGTAATTGCCTTCCTAATGTTGTCGACTGTAGACATCATCAGCGTGTTCCTCTCTATGACAACCTAGGAGTCCTTGATCCACAAGCTCGACTGTGTGAAACCCCATACCACCCATGACCTACTTGACATCTCCATGAACCATGCCTCTAGCGAGGAGGCGGTCGGGGTAGTCTTCAGCTATGGTCGGGACTAGGGGCAAGGCCAAGCGCGAGGACCAAGGTAGGTGTCCCTCCACACAAAAGGGGCAAGAAGAATAAGAAGGATCGGTGCCGACCGGCCAACCTAGCTTTGGTCGCTATGGCTAACCAAGTGAGCAAGCAACCCCAGTAGGGCCAGCCCGACCACTTTGACAAGCTCATGGAGAGTCCATGCACCAACCATGCATATCCCATCAAACACCTCTACAAGGACTGTAAGCTCCTCAAGCGCTTCCTACGGCAAGCCGCCAAGCCAAAGGAAGGGAAAGGCAAGGAGGAAGAGGCCAAGAAAGGAGGCACGGTGGTTAAGGATGATGATGGCTTCCCCGACCCTGAGGAATGCCTCATGATCTTTGGGGGATTCAACGCTATCCACTCCAAGTGCCAGCACAATGTATGCTATAGAGAGGCATGCACCGCCGAGTCAGCCATCCCCTCTTTCCTTAGCTGGTCAGACTCCCTGATCACTTTTGATAAGAGAGATCATCCTTCCCACATTGCCCTGACCAGGTCGCTACCCACTCATCATTGACCCCATCATCTGTAAGAAGTGTCTCACCAAGGTGCTGATGGACGGAGGCAGCAGCCTTAACATTCTCTATGTCGACACCCTCGATGCCATGTGCATCCCGCAGTCGGAGCTTCACTTAGTGAGATGTCCCTTCCATGGCTTGATCCTAGGGGCATAGGCGTAGATCGACCTGCCCATCATGTTTGGCGACCGCACCAACTTCTGCTCAGGGATCCTAACCTTTGAAGTAGTGGACTTTTTGGGGTCCTACCACGCCATTTTGGGGTGGCCATGCTACACCAAGTTCATGGCAATCCCTAATTACACCTAACTCAAGCTGAAGATGCTAGGGCTGAACGGCATCATCACCATAGGTAGCACATTCTTTCATGCCTACACTGTGTGACCGCGAGCATTATGAGCTCACCATTGCCGTCATCAACTCCGTCAAGCTCTTGGAGCTTAGGAATTCACCGACTGTAGTAGTCCCTGACTACAATGGGCCAACCTCCTCGAGTGCCTTCCATCCGACTAAGGAAACCAAGGTGGTGGAGATCGACTCCACCAAACCGACCAAGACAGTGCGGATTGAGACTAAGCTCTCGGCCAAATAGGAAAGCGAGCTCGTCGACTTCCTATGCGCAAATCACAATGTCTTTGTGTGGAACCCTTCTGACATGCCAGGCATACCAAGGGAGGTCACCGAGCATGCACTACACATCGTCCTAGGCTCAAAGCTCACTAAGCAATGCCTGCGTTGCTTTGACGATGAAAGGTGCAGGTCCATAGGTGAGGAGATGGCCAAACTTCTGATAGTCCGGATTCATCAAAGAGGTATACTGCTCTGACTGGCTAGCTAATCCTATTCTTATAAAAAAGAAGAATGGGAAGTGGACAATGTGTATTGACTACACTGGCCTCAACAAGCTATGCCCAAAGGATCACTTCCCTTTACCATGCATAGATCAGATGGTCGACTCCACCTTAGGGTGCAAAATCCTCTCCTTCGTAGATGCCTACTCAGGCTACCACCAAATCATGATGAAAGAGTCTGACCAGGTCATGACTTCATTTATCACCCCATATGGTTCGTACTGTTACATAACCATGCCTTTCGATCTAAAGAACGCTGGCGCCACCTATCAATGGTGCAAGTAGCAATGCTTTGCTGACCAAATCAATCCACTCGACCAACCTAATCAGGTCGAGCGGCCGAAAACCAAAAATCATCGTCTATGTAGATGACATAGTGGTGAAAATGGCTCAAACTAGCGACCTAATCGCAAACTTGCCCACAACATTCATGAACATCCAAAGGTTCAATGTCAAATTGAATCCCGAAAAATGTGTTTTTGGGGTCCCAAAGGGGAAGCTGCTTAGATACATCATGTCTGAATGTGGCATCGAAGCCAACCCAAAAAAAACATGGCCATCTCCAACATGGGCCCGATACATAACGTCAAGGACGTATAGAGGCTCATCGACTATTTGGCTGCCCTAAGCCGATTCATCTCCCAACTAGGCGAATGAGGGATGCCTCTCTACAAACTTCTCAAGAAGATAGACGCATTCGTCTAGACAAAGGAGGCACAACAGGCTTTGGAAAGCCTCAAAGCATCACTGACGTCGGCACCAATCCTCATTACTCCCAAACGGGGAGAATCCCTCCTCCTCTATGTCGTAGCAAGGAACCATGATGTGAGCGCTGCCCTTGTCATCGAGAGGGAGGAGCTAGGACACCCTGAAAGCTCTAGTTTGGTTTTGGTAAATTGATGAAACCCTAAGTGCTAACCTAGTTCATCAAGTGATCATGAGATAGGTAGCACACTTCAAGTAGAGAAGCAAATGAAGATCATAACATGACAATGGTGATAGCATGGAGATGATCAAGGGCTTAAACTTGAAGAGAAGAAAGAGAAAAACAAAAAGCTCAAGGCAAAGGTATAACTTGTAGGAGCTATTTTGTTTTGGTGATCAAGACACTTAGAGAGTGAGATCATATTTAGGTTTGATAGCCGTACTATTAAGAGGGGTGAAACTCGTATCGAAACGTGGTTATCAAAGTGCCACTAGATGCTCTAACTCATTGCATATGTATTTAGGATCTAGTGGAGTGCTAACACCCTTGATAATATTTGTGAAAATATGCTAACACATGTGCACAAGGTGTTTGCAGGGTTGAGATGGGTTTGGGTCCCTCTCTCCCTCCCACTGAGCTTGCGAGGCGAATCGCCACAACAAGGAGTAGCTTGCCGGCAAGCAAGTGAACCTCGGTAAAAATCATTGTGTTCATCCTTTGATTCTCGGCGGGATTCGCCGCTTTCGGGAAAATGAAATGCCTATTTTCTATTGTGCCGGATGCAAATTCTTGGTGGTTGGCATATTGGAGCAAGGGTGAAGAAGATAGAAGTGAGAACAGAGCTGATGCCAGCGTCGGTCTAGTGACCGGACGCTGAATCCAGAAGCACTGGACACTGACTGCCTGCGTCTGGTCGCATTAACTGTTGGTACAGTGGCTAGGGTTTACCACCGAATGCTGGCTGTGTCCGGTCAAGGTGGACCAGACATGTTCGGTTGAGGAATACCAGGTTTCGACCCTTACTGTACTCGACCGGACGCTGAGGTTCCAGCGTCCGATCAGTTTTAACCGGAGCGTTCGGTCAATGTCATAGCTATTGAAATATGACGAACAGCATTTGAAGCTGGTGACACATGGCGTCCATTGGGCAATCGGACGCTGAGGGCCAGCGTCCGGTCAGTATGACCGGAGCGTCCGATCAGAGCGCGTTTTGCCCAGTGAAGGGGTATAACGGCTCTATTTGATTGTGGCTCTATTTATAGCCCCATGGCCGGCTCAAGGGATTACACTTGCACATTTTCATTGATATAGCAACCTTGTGAGCCTAGCCAAAGGACTCCCACTCATCTACATCATTGATTCATCATCATAGTGAGATTGGGAGTGATCCAAGTGCATTGCTTGAGTGATTGCATCTAGAGGCACTTAGTGATCGTGTTTCGCTGCGGATTTCGCTTGTTACTCTTGGTGGTTGCCGCCACCTAGACGGCTTGGAGCAGCGAGGATCATCGAGTGGAGGTGGTGATTGTCTCCAGCTCTGATCGTGGTGATTGTGAGGGGTTCTTGACCTTTCCCCGGCGGAGCACCAAAAGGTACTCTAGTGGATTGCTCATGGCTTGTGTGATTCTCATCTTGTGTTGGTTGTGCGGCACCCTATTGAGGGTTTGGCGTGTGAAGCCAATTAGTGCGTGAACCTCCAAGTGAGTGAATCGCCACAACGAGGACTAGCTTGCCGGCAAGCAAGTGAACCTCGGTAAAAATCATTGTGTTCATCATTGATTCCAAGGTGATTGGTCATCATTGTTATTCATCTTCGTGATTGATTGGTTCATTCATCTACATGGCGGTATAACCCTCTTGATCACTCTCTTTACTTTACCGCAAACTAGTTGACAAGCTCTTTAGTGTAGCTAGTTGTGAGAGCTTGCATGCTTGGTTGGTGTGTTTCTTTAGTTAGCCTTTAAGAGCACACTAACATAGGGTAGTGTCATTGCTCTTGTGTGAATTGACACTATCTAAACTAGAATTGTGGTAGGTGGCTTACATTTTGAGTAGGCTAGCGCAACACTCGCTTCACCTTATAATTGTCTAACCATTTGGTTAAGTGTTGTTGTAGAAATTTTTATTAGGCTATTCACCCCCCCTCTAGCCATTAGGACCTTTCACACCCTTTGAAGGTCCAACGACCGGTGTACTTCATCAGTGAGGTACTCACCGATGCCAAAGTTTGCTACCCCCAGGTTCAAAAGCTTTTGTATGCTGTGCTGATGGCGACCCAAAAGCTCCTGCACTACTTCACTGACCATGAGGTCAAGGTTTTCACCTCATACCCACTCGGGGAGGTCATCCATAACCACGATGTCACCAGCCGAATCTCTAAGTGGGTTCTCAAGCTCATGGGCCATGACATCAGATATGTCCCCTACACCGCTATTAAATCTTAGGCTCTTGCCGACTTCATCGCCAAATGGGTCATGGCGCCTGACTCAGGGGCTGGAGTGGTTCTAATCTCCCCAGATGGGAGTAGTCTCTGCTACGCGATCTGTCTCCATTTTTTAGCCTTGAACAATGCTATGAAGTATGAGGCCCTCATCAATGGACTATGCATCACCATCGACCTTGGTGCCACGTGGCTGTATGTCCGTGGCAACTCAGAGTTGGTCATTGACTAAGTCATGAAGGAGTCCTCCTATAAGAGCCTCTCATGGTGGCGTACTACCAGGAGGTTCGTAAGCTTGAGGACAAGTTCCAAAGGATCAAACTACATCATGTCCCTCAAAAGGACAATGATGCCAGTCGACTTCCTCACAAAATTAGCAACAAGATGAGAACCGCCCGCCAATGGGGTCTTTGTAAATGACCTCCACGAGCCGTCTACACGCATCCAAGAGGATCCAACCCAGACATGCTCCAACACCAATCTGGCACTCAAGGCTCTGACCTCCCGATGTGCCCTGACCCCGATCGAGTGCTCGGGGTCTTCGACCTTGGCACCTCCATGGCAATGTCGCTCGGTGACATCGCTATGATGGCACTCGATCTGGTCGACTGGAGAGCACCACTACTCACTGACCTCCTCGAGGAGGTTCTCCCACCAGAAAGGACTGAAGCGCGATGAATTGCTCGACGCACCAAGACATTCATCACCATTAGTAACAAATTTTACAAGCAAAGTCCATCAGAAGTGCTCATGAAATGCATCCTGACCGACCAGGGGAAATAGCTTCTCCTCAAAGTCCATGCCGGAATCTATGGATATCACGTGTCCCCAAGATCGCTAGTTGGGAAAGCCTTTCACCAAGGTTTTTACTAGCCCACTGTGCTACGAGATGTAGAGGAGGTGGTCCATAGGTGTGAAGGATGCTAGTTCTATGCTTGGTAGACTCATCTACCGACGTAGGAACTTTAGACCATACCCATCACCTAGACATTTATGGTCTGGGGCCTCAACATGGTCGGACCCCTCAAAAAGGCCCTGAGTGGCTTCACTCACCTACTCATGGTGGTGGACAAGTTCACCAAGTGGATAGAAGCAAAGCCCATCACCAATATCCACTCGAAACAGGTGGTTAAGTTCTTCCTCGACATCATCTATCGGTTTGGTGTCCCTAACTATATCATCAACGACCATGGAACAAACTTCACCGGGAAGAAGTTTCTAGACTTCTATGATGGATATGGCATCAGGATCGATTGAGCCTCAGTCGAACACCCGCGTACTAATGGTTAGGTTAAGCAAGCCAATGGCATGGTCCTCTAAGGACTCAATCCCCGCATCTTCAACTGACTCAAAAAGTATACTAGGAGATGAGTTGAATAGGTCCCAACAATCCTCTAGAGCCTAAGAATAACCCCAAACCAATCCACAGGGTTCACTCCTTTCTTCCTCACATACAGAGCCAAAGCAGTGTTGCCCTCCGACCTCAATCATGGCGCCCCAAGAGTAAGGCCTTCGACCAAGACTAGGCCATGGAGGCTTAGTAGGACGCGGTTGACCTACTCAAGGAGGCTCATGAGATGACTGTCATCCACTTCGCTCATTACCAGCAAACTCTCCATAGGTACCATGAAAGAAAAATTAGGGGTAGGATCCTCGAGGTCGGTGATCTCGTACTCTAGAGGACTCAGTCAACTAAGGAGAAACATAAACTCTCTCCACCATGGGAAGGACCCTACACAGTGACTGAGGTGATTCAACCGAGTCCCTACCGACTAAAGGATGATAATGGCAATGTTCTCAGCAACACATGAAACATCGAACAGTTACATCGTTTCTTTCCCTAAAGCTCGATCTTACTGTTTATTTCCATTTAATACTTGCTCCTACAGCACCCCAGCCTGAGCACTCTCAGCTTGGGTCGCTTGGGGGCTCCATGGGGGTGCGATACCACCCCTTTTTTACTATCATATAGTAACACTTTTTCCCCAAACAAGAGGGCATCGCCCAAACAAAATGGCATTCCATTCCTTTGATTACCCTACGTAACTTGCGCTTTTAGCCTCCTGACCGATCACACCCCACCATGACCTATGGTTACGAGTAGCTGAGCCTCGTGGGCCACGCCTGGGTTCTTAAGGTTGTAGCCTATGGGTCAATGGGTAGGTACAAAAAAGAAAGGATAAAAATAAGGGCGGATGGGACAAGCTTCCCCTCACAAGTGATTTCATCACAAAAACAAACTTAAAATATTCATGAATGTAAAACTATTCACACGGGGGCTCCCACATGAATTCATCTTTTACATAAACTGATTATTTCTTCTCTAACTGTATTATGGCCCCTCGACAGTATTGGCTAATGGTACGGTTGACGAGGACAAAGGCAGCTCGATTGTGGTCGGGACGATAGGCGCTCAGCTTGGCTATGGTTGGGACGATGTTTGGCTCGGTTGGGGGTGGGACAATGCTCGCCTCTAACCCAACCTTTGCTGCCTCCACAGGCTAGACAACATCTTCCCAGCGCATGTCTGCGGCCATGGTCGAACAGCGAGCCTCCATCACCCACTGTGCGGTGACCTACTCAGCAACATTTGTGCATGCGGCACCAAACTTTCCCCAATCGCATGGATTTTGACTACGCTACACCCATCGGCGTATCCTCTACAGATGGTCGCAAAGTCTAGATCGAGGTAGTGGGTCGCCACCGAGGTCAACATCCCTGATGTCTCGTAGAACATGCCATTAGAGATCAGCACCCAAACTTCACTCAGGACCTCCAACAGCTGGACGGAGGTCAACACCCCTGATGTCCCGTAGAACATGCCATTAGAGATGAGCACCCAAACTTCACTCAGGACCTCCAATAGCTGGACGGCGGGTGTACTGGTGCTCGGTCTTGACCTGAACACCTCAGAGATGACCACCTACGTAATATTGCAAAGCTGGTTGAGCTCTCCCTTGAGAATGCATTGCTCCTCAAAAAACTAGGCTAGTGCCTCCACGCTCTGACCGATCGCCGCTTTGATCGTCTCTAGCTCTTGCTCCAGAGAGCTAATCTTTCCACCTAGTTCTAGAAACGGATGACAAATTTAGGAGTAAAGGAAAGAAAAATCCAAGGCATCAACCTAGGGCAGAACAGGTACATACCGAGGTGGGCACTTTTGAGAATGAAGAGCCCTTCCTCTTGCTGGGTCACCCTTTCGAGCAGTCGAGCGTTTGACTCTTCTACCCTAAGCATCTGCCCTAGAGCGTGACCACTTCTTGCTCAGTGTTCGACCAGGCCTTCTGCTCTGCCTCTAGAGCCTTCAAGGACTTCTAAAGTGCTGCCTCAATCTCCACCAAGTGGGCCTTCAATGCATTGAGTTCCCACTCGGCAGCATTTGCCTGCTTGACCACATGCAGCTCTATCGCCCATGCTCCCGTCGCCTCAGCCACCCAGTCCTAGGACTCATGGCAGGTGGACTCTAGCTAGTGCCTAAGCTCATCAACCTGCCGTGATGCCATTGCTTCTTGCTCCATCTGACCATGCTCCTCCTAAAGAAATTGGGACTTATGGATCGACATCATCTCTAGGTCCTACGAGACAAGAAGCAGGCGTGCTGAGACAACCATTTAAAAGCCAAGGAATCAAAGACGACACCAAAAACATAGAAAACTTACCTCTACAATGCGTGGTAGGTCAATGGTCATGGCTCGATGGATGTGCTCAACCCTCTCCAAGGCCTCCTTGAGCCTTGCCTTGGTAAGGGTGAGATCGAACTCCATCGACAGTCCTCTCTCCCCAAGCAGGTGCCAGAGCTTCACCTCCTCCTCATCACAAAGGACAAACTAGGCCTTTCTTGGCTCACCGGGGCAAGGCCACACTAGATCATGGGTTGCCTCTGACCCACTAGAAGATCTAGCCATCACAGTATCATGCGACGACCGGATCATCACCAACTCTCGGGACGGCGAGATGGCTGGCGGCTCCACCTTGGTGTTTTCCTCCCATCGAAGGGGATGTCCACCGATAGGACTCCACAGCTCGTCGGTGGCTACTCTACCTCTAGCCTAGTCATGGCTCCTCTAGACCCCTCCAACTCTAATCATGTGGGTGAACCGTGTGCTCCTCCACCGGGTGAGACAGGGAGCCTAGTTTCCCTCCTCTCTGCCTCCACGACTAATGGGGGAGGGACCGCAAGAGTCACCTCCAACCCGACCTCCACCGTCACCACGGGGATCATTGCCATCATGGCCACCGCCGTGCTCATGATCGGTTGGGAAGACATGACCCCCATTAAGGAAGGTCGCACCGCCACCAGCCTGCTTCCCCCCTCGCTCATCGCAACCCGCAGTAGGCTGGGTCTCCACTCTTCTCACATGTGAAGTGGGGAGATCCCCAGTCCTGCCAGCTCCTAGCCACTGCAAAAAGGGCACAAGCATAGGTTAGTCGCACCCAAAAAACTCAACTATGAGGGCAAAGGGAAGCATGAATACATACCTAGACGAAAGCGGTAGAACCTTCAAACTCTGATCGGTTGACGATGAGCCAACCAGACAAGGATCACTTGAGGGTCATAGTTTGCACCCCCTCAGATTGATTGAGGGTAGGGACGACACGGCCAGTCCCCATTCAGCTCACGAACGATCATAGCCACTAGCTTGTGGTGACCCCAAGGGAACGAGCGGACGATCATGCTCCTCCAACCGACCGGCGTGTTCTGTCACACTTGGAGCAGGGGGTTGAGAAGCCAATGGCACCTCCGAAGGGCACGGTGACCACACCCGCTTCACCTCTCATTCGACAGCAGCGTCTCCACTCATGATGCGCTTCCTCGACTCAGGAAAGTTGCCACACGTCTCCGTACCTTGCTCGCCGCTGATGGGCACAGTCACAGGCTCATGGTGCGCCACCAAGGTCATGGTAGCACCCCTGTCTCCCTCATCCTCTAAGGCACTAGCATCATCACCCATCTCTAGGGGCTCCTCAAACTTGAGCTCCGTCTCCATGTTGCTCCGGCTCTCGCCACCCTAGACCCATCGGTTGATCTCCTTCTCCTTATCAAACCTCCTCCGTACCTTCTTGGCTTTCTTCTTCTTCTTGGCAAGCATAGCCTCCCTCTAGGAAGCTTGCTGAACCATGCCTTTTAGCCCTCTTGGAAGATGTGGCTGGGATTTATAACCCACGAGTCCCTTCGAAATGGGCAACTCAAAATCTATCAAAACATTAAAACAAGAAGGAAAAGGTCACAGGAAAAAAGCATACCAAATTGGATAGCTTCGCAGCATGAAGAGGTCCAAGCGTCCCTTCGAGGGAGTCTTCATCCCTCAACTATAGTGCCCGACCAAGATAACCTCGGACTTCATCTTTTGACAACTCCTCTAGTGATGCGCTATCAGGATCCATCGGGCCAGAGTATTCTCACATCGGTCGTGTCCTTTCCCCCAGTGGGGCAACCTGGTGGCGGAAGGTGTGGAAGACTCACAACCCATCGAGGTCATTCCGCATGAGCTTCTGAAGCTCTAGCTCAATGATCGCCCGCTTTTTCTATTGATGGGAAGGACCCCACGTCCAACTTTCCCTCTTCTCTGACCTCCCCTAGTAAACATCAGGAACGGCGCCTCCACTAGGTTCCTGATATAGAACCATTCGCCATGCCACCCCTGGTTGGAGTCACTAGGGGAGTACATGGGTTAGGAGACCGACGGCTTTGGCCTCTTCTATAGGGCAAACCCCCAACTGGTGTGGTTCTAGGTGGTTTCTCCTTGGACAGGGCTCACCCGATGAAGACCCACTAAAATAGAACCACATGTGGCTCCATCCTAAGGAAGGCCTCACAGACGGTGATGAAGACAGCGATGTGCAGCTCCCCAGTTGGGTTGAGATGCTATAACTCTAGGCCCCACTCATTGAGGAGACCACGTAGAAACCAATGCATGGGGTACCCAAGCCCGCGCTTGTGGAATACGAGGAAGGAGATGACCTCATCAAAATGGGGTTGCAGAACAACCTCCCTCGGTGTGGGAGCCCTCCAGTGTACCACCCCTTCACGGTGAAGTCGGCCAGCACGGCCTCATCCATGTTGGAAAGCCTCTAGTTTGACATCGTACCTCAGATTTACGAATGAATCTGTGAGTTTTTCCTCTCCCTCGCTCTATCCTCCTCTCTCCTAGAAACTGTTGTGGCACACGAATAGGCTTGGCAAAAAGGAGGAAGGAGAAACGACAACAGTTGAAGAAAGGCGAAAGAATGGGAGGAAAACCCTCTCCCTTCCCCCTATTTAATGCGGAAAGGCATGCAGCAGGACGTGGCCCTAGCTGATGGGACATGGCCTACCGGACGAAACATCGTCTGGCTAACGAGATGTGGCCTGGGTGGGGCCCACCACTACTGCAACCCAGGCATGGGAAACAAAGCGCAACCACACGCAAATGAACCTCTGCCTTCCTAGGCAGAGTTTGGAGGGGCCCACCGATGGAATCTCCATCGAGAAGAGGCCAATGGGTTACTCGAGTCGATCAGACGGCTCGAGCGGCTATCAAGAGACAGATAAGGAGCAGTGGGATGCCCCATGCGGGTTATGCTGACCCTATCATGAACGACAGACATGGATCTCACTTGGGCATATCCGATAGGAGCTCCCCGTACCTGTCACTCGAGCCATCAAGGTAACTTTATGAACCCCCATTCTACTTTCCTAGTGCATGAGCATTCATTTATCCATTCTCATGCATACAGGCATCACGTACATCCAAGCATTACATATGCAATTATTGCATCATAACGCTTCACGTCGCATCACGAAGCAGTAGTCGTCTCATTCGATATGAGTGATGATCAACCGGGGTTCGAAGGCCGGCCCGTGAAGGGCTCGAGGTCGCCTCGTGTCAAATAGAGCCAGGGGAGAAAACATAGATGAGCCCCAGTGGCCTTCGCCCGATCTGCTCAGAAGCAGACAGGGTCATCTCGACCTTCTTGTTCGATCCTAACCTCGAGCCATGCCCACATAATCTCCATCAAGGGGAGGACAGTGGGCCACCTAACTTAGTCTCTGGAATGGCTTGGGCATCTACTGGAAGGTAGGTTAAGGAGTAGTGGAATGCCACATGAGGGCTATGCCGACCCCGTTACGAACGATGGACCCGGATTCCACTCGAACATGCCCATTAGTGAGCTCATCGAGCGCGTCGCTCGAGCCATCGAGGAAAGCAACGTTAGCTCAACCCCTCTGGTTGCATAAATCGCGGATAGGGTGACACACAAAACTCAACCAACCCCTACCGAGCCTGACGGGGCTCGAGGGCTTAGGCCACCCGACCCCTGATTCGGGAGTCTAGCCGACCGCACAAGTTACGGTCAGAACAGACATGGGCGAACACCTTGACTGGAAGAGACACAAGAGTCCACAGCCCCACATCCATCGGGCATGCTCACGCGCACCTAGTGGAAAATGGATTACCAGCGAGTCTCCTCCTCAAGGGTTGGGCGCCTATGTCTGCACATCGCGCCTCCACGGCCTTCGCCAGTCCATTCCTCAAGGGCTAGGTGCCAATATCCCTCCGACATGCTTCCGCAGCCTTTGCCAGTCCTCCCCACGGAGGTTGGACGCCCAGTATCCACTTTGCCAGTCCTCCACATGGAGGCCGGGTGCCTAAATCCTACTCGGTTACCCTACTGCGGTACAACAAACAAAGGGGGAAAACACCAAAGTTCCAATAACATCCCCTTCATGACTTCATAGAAGTCCCAAAAGGGCTCGGGGGCTCCTGTCGGGTTCATAAACTTAGGGTCCCTAATGGACCCGCTTTCCTACAAAACTTGGCCCAACAGGCGGCGCGACGACAGCACACGCATGGGCCGGCCCAGATACACAATAACAGGCCAAGACCATGATCCGGTCCCTGACCAGCACCTCCGACCAGGGCCTCCCCGAATGGGCCACGACCCATCATAGGAAAGAGGGATACGAAGCTAAAAATGCTCCTACAGCCTGTCTAGGCCTAGGAGTTTGAAGGTTGGCCCACCGATGAGTTTGACAACCTCTCCGGGCACCTTTAGAGTGAGGGGTAGAAAGGGACCGATCTCTAGGTCGGGGGCTCCGCCTTGCCCTGACCTCTGGGTTGCGGGCTCCTGCCTCGCCCGACCTCTGGGTCGTGGGCTCTGCCTCGCCTGACCTCTGGGTCGTGGGCCCCTCCTCACCCGACCTCTGGGTCGTGGGCTTCGCCTCGCCCGATCTCTGGGTCACGGGCTCCGCCTCGCCCGCCCCCATTTCTCCGATCGAGGATACACCGGACCTTTGCTCGCTGCTCTTTTCCGACCAACACAGTCGGGGCCAACTCGGAGCAACTAACCGGGGACGCCCGCTCGGTGTGGGCCCAGGGTGCAGGCGGAGCAGATAAGATAAGGCGCTCAAGTCAACCACTGATACCGAGGACCGTACCTTGCCATACTGTATGCACCTGTAGGACGGTGCCACCAGGCTATGACAGATGGACACTCTACAACCTTCCAGATGTGTCAGAGCATAAATAGTGTTGTGGGCGCCGTCGTTTGCCGTACCAGGCGAACACGTAGAGCCTGCCACACAGTGTCTGGGCATAAATAGTATTGTGGGCGCTAGCAGCCATCTCATACCTGACAGCGTAGGCAACTAAGACTAAGTAGCATACGTATGCACTCTCTCTCTTTCTCTCTGACTTATAAGGCTATCCCCTTCACCTATAAAAGGGGATGTGCTCTCTTCCAACAGAGGGATGCTAGACGACTCGAGGACTCGACGACCTGAGGACTCAAACAGCTCAACAGCTCTAGAACTCGACAGCTACACAGAGAATACGCTATAATACTTAGCGCCGTCGCTCTCTTCTATTCGGTTCAGAGTTCCGACCGGGCCTCTAACACCCCCTTGTTTTTCCTTACTCGTTTGTAACCCCACAACAAACTTTGAGCACCTGGGCTCAGGAATAAAGTCACCGACTGACTGAAACTGGACGTAGGGCACGTTGCCTGAACCAGTACAAATCCTGCGACATCGCGTGCTAGGTCACATCCGATCACAACACACGACAAAACTACCAATATTTACTTGTGAACCACATTTCGCACCGACAGTTTGTCTCTACTTTTACTTTGTTTACTAAAAAAGATCGCCTCCACAGCTGCAGAGATTGTCTGTAGTCCATCAAAACCATCTATAAATATTGTTAATAATTTGGGCTTTCCAAACGTTAAACTCTACAAACCTACGGGAGTTAGCGTCCTCTTAGCATGGCCATGTTAGCAAAATTTACTCGAGGATGCATGCTGGTACAATATGTTCTCTCTCACATTAACATCCCTGAAAATTTGAGTGGCACAACTATCTGTTTCCCAGCAGTTCAGATATCCAAGTATTGACACTATCAATTGTGTTACTGAGATTTATTTAACTTTGGCATGGTTTCATGATCTAATGAGCACCCTCCAGATCACAAATATATCAATGCATCACCTTTTATTTGCTTACTCTGGACTTTGTACAATTTGTATGTAATTTCGCCAAAGTTTAGGCATCTGATCAGCAACCTGCATGTGGATTATACGTGTGTTACTCCATTTGTGAATGTGCCATTCAACTTTTTTTTCATATTTCACATATCTATTTTAGTGTATTCCCCATAGTTTAGGCATCTGATCAGCAACCTGCTTGTGGATTGACCTTTCATGTTTTTCCTTTTATAGATCAAGTAGTCCATGATGCTCCAAGGCAGAAACATAGTGATTCAGGATCTTCAGGACCCTATGCAGGACAAGTACACTGATACTAATGTAGATGATTCAAGTGGAAGCAGTGAAAATGCAGTGCCTAAAATTACAAGTCCACAAGGATCTACAAATGAAGATGCCCTCCTTCCATAACAAATTGTCTCTACCCCTCTTGGAAATAATAACAATGGTTAGCTACCAGTTATCAATTTGCTATTGTTCCAGCTTATAATGCCAATAGTTATTCCACTGTCTTTGTAATAGTGTGCATTCATGTGATTGGTTTGCAAATGATGATATTATCTACGGCCTATTAAGCCAATTCTACCTCTGATGGTCATGCCAAATAAAAAATAATTCATATATGACCCATTTTTTTTTCCATCCATACCCCCTCTTCAGCGATCCTTTTTTTTAAACCTTGCATCCATTTGGCCACTAATGAAATCGTCCAACTCTGCTTACTTGACTAATGGAATCCTATAATGCAGCTCCCGTATTCCTTAGTAGTGTTAAAAGTTTTGTAGGTTTATAAGAGCAAATGAGGAAACAAATGAAAAGAAGATATCTGTTTCTGATTTATGAACACAGATATACAATGAAATACGATTTCCTTTATTTTATCCTGCATCTTACTGTCTTTTAGGTTGTAGGTTCTTAATTACCTTTATTTTTTATCTATGATTTTCTCTCTAGATTTTCCCTGCTTTCCTTGCTTTCTTTCGTTCACTTCAGAAATATAATTTTTCTTCTTTTACTATGCAAGCTGCACACTGGGAAATTCGTCTAGGTTTTGCGTTTGTCAGCCTACTGGAGATCACAACTTATTCTTAGTATCCATGATCACTGGGAAAATCGGGAGAATGAAAACCTGTATGCCATACCCATGCACTTGAATTATGAGATGGGCTTCATGCCTCTGTTGCGTGTGATGATATTTGTGCAGGTCACATATTTGTTTAACAACTTTCCCTTAAATATAGGAGCTGATGCTTTTAAAAATATAACTTGATAGCCTGCATGCTTCGCAGTTAGCACATAAATGTTACCTTCTATTCCTGTTGTGTTTAGTTCAGCTCCCTTTTGTCAGTTTTCAGCCCTGCATACCTTATTTTGGACTTCAGAGTCCTGCTCATGGAGCAGTTCCTTTTCTCCTTCCCAAGATGTCTGATAGATATAGCATGACCAGAATTGAATATATTTTATATATATCTGAATGCATCGATTTATTTGCCATCACAATATATGCTACATATATCTAAGTTAGTTCACACTTGTACACATGTGTGAAAAAAAGAATCTACAGACATATTTCTAATATGTATGTCCATTCTTTGTTAACAGAAATTTTTGCATCAAGAATGTTCTTGTCTCTACGTTCATTTCCAGGCACTCAGGTACTTGCTGGTGGCATGTTAGATTGCTGATTACCGAGTCAAGCAACAACATCTTTGTCACTGATAGTTGGGATGTTTCAGGCAGTGACAGCCATTTGATAGAAGTCGAGGATGGCAGCTGTACAAATGAAACAAAAAATGTCGTCCATAAAGAAGCATTTGCTTTTATTGTGTCTGGCAACGCATCCCTATGACACATAAATGTACATACAGAGCATATTAGACTTATCTATTGTGTGTATCGTGTGTATATAGTAGACCAAAAAAACATACTACTCCTACTTTATTGTCTTTTATAGATCACAGGTTATGAGTTATGACCCACGCTTTACATGTATATTGACCTGTACATCTCTTTAGACAGTCGCCGCTCTTTTTTATGAGACTAAACAGCCTATTTGCTACCTCTGCAGGTAGCCAGGATACAGATGCAGCATTTTCTTTCGTCACAGTTGGCAACGCAGACAAGAAAGGCAGTTGTATGTGTCCATGTCATTAGAAAGTGGACTTTTGATGCCCCTAAGCTTTTGTAAGTTGCCAGTGACTAAGTAATGTATAAAGTACCTCTAAGCTTGTCTAAGTAGCCCGTGACTAAACAATGTATAAAGTACCCCTAGGCTTGTGTAATGGCTATACGTGTGTGTGTATATATATATATATATATAAAAGTATTTGCCTATTGATTCCGCGCGCGATGGCACGTGCCTATTGTTTCCTTCATTGTTCTCCATAAGTCATTTACTTGCTTATTTTTTTTTGGCATGCTGTTTCTTTTTTTATGCTTATCTCTTTATTTTTCAACTGAATTGGGCGCGTTTAGTTGTCCAAACTTTGCACATCCAAAAAGCAGTACGCACTGTAGCAGTACTGTAGCATTTCGTTTATATTTGGTAATAATTGTCCAACCGTTGACTAATTAGGCTTAAAACGTTCGTCTCGCAAAGTACAACCAAACTATGTAATTAGTTATTTTTTTTACCTACATTTAATACTCCATATATGTGTCTAAAGATTTGATGTGATGTGATGTGATAGAGAATCTTGCACTGTGTAAACTTTGGAGGTGCAAAGTTGGTGGAACTAAACAAGGGGCTGGTCATTTACTAAAATCTTTTGCTGGAGAAAGAAGCAGACTGCCATGCTGTGGCAGATAGCACATGTGCAACAGAGTGACTGCGTGTGTGCCTGTACACATGAGTATGACTTTAAGCTTCAAGTTCAAAGATGGTGTAGTTTTTTAAACGAACCAGGTAGGAGAGTCACTGATTATATTAAAAAAACAGATGAAGTATAGACTAGACAAAAATAAACAGATACAACTCTGATCGGTTGGATTGGGATGCACCGAACCCTCAAAAAACAACTATGAACGGTCGGAATAGTACATCGACACGAGCCGTAACTCAACAAAGAACACACGCTTCAACACCACCAAATCACCATGAACTGGTCACGACACTGCACTAAAGATGGTGTAGTAGCTGAAGCTCTCTGCTGTTGTAATTTGCTTATTTCTAGGACATCAATTTGTGAATCGAACACATAAGCGTCAAAGAGTAGTGATGGCAGGAATCGAGAAACAGCAAAAGTTCGTCTCGTTAGGAGAAACAACCGCACCATAGCAGCTGAGTTGCATCCACTAATGCACGCGCTCCTGAAATGCATTCGATCGAAACCCTTTTTCTTTTCGATAGTGCCTGGGACCTTGGGCGCATATATATCAGTATATCATTAACAAGAAAGCAAGTCGCAAATACTAGCCCACCAATACCGAACAACAACAAAAACAAAATCGATAGTCGTTACTCACTAGAGTACCAGTTTTTTTTTTTATCTTGGCTATGTGCTTTTTATATAGATATCAGACGTAGGTTCGTAAGGCCAATCTCAATGGAAGTTTCATGGGCATTAAATATGCTGACATAATACTGTATTAACGAAGAGAGATGATGAAAGTTTCATGGGAGTAGAGAGAATTTCATAAGGATGAAACTCTTCTGCACTGTTTCTAAAATATGAGTGTGTTGAAAACTAGTCCATGAAACCTCCACTGAGACTGGCCTAACTATTGTATTAACTCTATATGTAATCGTCTTGAATCAATAAAAGTCTTCCTTAGTAAGAAAACGACTTAACGAAGAAGAAGACTAGGTTTCCACTACCCAATGTAGCATCCAAAAACTAATTTTTTTTTCTATATTCATGATGTATCAAACAGAGAGGCAGAGACCACAAGCAATTCTATACAAGACTAGAAGCTAACAGCTTTATCCTAGGTCACTTTCACCACACTACTGCTTTTATTGCCCGCACGCACCCTTGCAATAGGAGAGGCACGCCTCTACCCTCCATGGGCCGCGCTCTTTCTCTCCTGCATACCTAAAACAAGAACCAGCCTTCTCGTGGTCACAGTCCCTCCCATCCCCCCTCCGGCGACCCTCTACTCTCCGTAAGTACCACAGAGCTGCATGCCTGCCACACTACTCTCGACTCTCTGCCTCTGCTACCGTGAAGCCGACCTTCGCACGGACGTTCATGGCCTCATTTCCGCAGCTAGCCCGCTAGAGCTCTAACACCACCATATACATATCTCACGCTCCGATCTCATGTGTCCCCCCACATCCTCTCTGCCCCTCTCTCGCCTCGCTTTGGCTTCCCTCTCTACCACTGAAGCAAAATGGCCTCTCCCTCTCTCACCAACACCATACATCTTCTCCTACCGATGATCTTGGCCACAACTCTTGCTGCCATGCAGATGTGACAGAACCGCCCAATTTATACAAGATCAAGTACAGTTGTCCCTGCTAACACGTTGACACACCCATACTTTCACTCATATAAACCCGGTAGTCCGCCGAGTGTCCCGAAAGACCTCGGTAAATCAACATCACAACCAAGATCGCGTGATTAAGCAAATACACATCACATACATCGGGTTGCAGCAGAAATAATATTACAAAGGGTTTAACAAATAATAGTACAAGTTTGGGTTTCAAAACCGCTTAGTGAAAACAATATAGCTTTCAAATGATTACATTAATATAAGTTCCAAATATATTGCTAGCATAGTGACATCATCCGACAAAAGCATATAGATGAGAAGTAAGTATAGAATCACCGAGCCCATCGGCGGTTAGCCACCATCATCAACAGGTCGAGAACATCACCTGCAACAAGGTGGGATAAACCCTGAGTACTCGAATGTACTCAGCCAGACTTACCCGTCTTAAACCAAAATAAAGTGACACCAAGGATTATGCATGGCTTTCTTTAGTGGGCTAGCTGACTTGTTTGCGAAAAGCATAAGCTATCATGAAGAAACCATTTTAAGTACTTTGCATCATCTTTATTATGACCTATCCATCTAGGTAAGCACCTATACTATAGCAATCACTTGATTAACCAATAACATCCAGTTACCAATTTAGATTTAGCATATCCCATATCATCCAGATAACCATCATTGTTCCATAATAATTACTACGATGCCGTAACTCGAGTCAAGTGCTCACTATCCAGGAGCGATGGCGATTCGAATCGATTCCTAACCAGCTGGTGATTTATTCCTTACACAAACCTCACTCACCCGCTAAAGTGAATATTGATCACCGAGTCAACTATCCAGGAATCTCGAGTTTGTCAGGAACCACATGTACCCGGGGGCCGACCGACTACACTTTGGTCTTATCATCTCGCCCCCGTGTCCTACCACACCTACTCCGGCACAGTGCGCTGCGGGCAATCTACTCAGCTCGAATAATCTCCCAGCTTCGCGGTCGGAAGATACTTTATCCGGCTAGCTAAATGTAAGGCATGCGTTCAACATGACTCGAGGGCCAACAACGGTCGGTCCTTAATCGACACAAACGGAAACTAACAGCACCCCAGAACCCTATCTGGTTGCCTCCAACTTTTTCCGTCCGGTCTCCAATTATCCATCACACATGGTTAATTCTAGGATATCATTCTTTCCATAGCTAAATTCTTCCAGTAATCACCTATAATGTAGGTGACCGGATATCACCGATCGCTACCGGTCTAAGCAAGGCTAAGCAGTTATTCGATCCTGACCTAATAGGGTAAAAAGATAATAAGGTAGGCAAGGATAGTAATAAATGCATCAACGATTTCAATCAACTCCTATAACTTAATGCAACAATATATAACTCGTATATAGAAAGAATTACTTTTATAAAGTAGGAGACTTAGAATGCTCCGGGGCTTGCCTGAGATCCGACACAAGTCAGTTCAGTTAGGTTGCACCGTCCTGGTGACATCTCCGATCCTAGCACTTGCTTAGTCCTTCCATCTTCGGGATAGATCCACCAAACCAAATCTTCGGGTTTGGCTCCAACATCGCATCCTTCACGTGGTGCATCTAGCGTACCTAGATGAGATGCAATATGCAAGTGTATGAATACATGGAAGTGCAATAGACAATGCATCGCATGCAGTAAGTAAGACAAGCACAAGGTTACATTAACATGCACAAGCACTTCGCATTATCTACTTTAAATATCGCACAATTTATCATCCCCTGATAGCAAAGAAGATGACAATACCAAGCATGATACAAATTTCCCAAGATCTCAGGTGCTCTAACTCAATCATCATCCAAGGCATAAGTCACACTTAACAATATACAAGCAAACACTATAATTGGAATCTGCCAATTTCTGGACATGCAACAGCAGCTACAAGATTTAGCTATAACTGGAGTTACACAAATCCAAATGACTTGCAAGAAGACATTCTGGAAATCTTATGAAATTGTCTACAATTCATATTTAAACCTATCAGCATGATTCCAAAGTTAACAAGGTTAAACAGGCACATTTATCAAGGCTGGTCCAGAAATTCCAGAAAGCTACAATTTCTGAAGACCAACTTAGAACAGTCATAACTCACAAACTACTTGGCCACATGCTATGAAAATTTAACACAAGCTAGTTAGGTAAGTTATCTACAACTTTCTTATTATCATCTTAAGATGATTCTACAGTTAGAAGGGTCAATTAATCCAATAATTGCATCTCTGTCCAAAACATAGACAGAAACTGACATGCCACTTTAAACAGCTATAAATGGAGTTATACATATCCAATAAATGTGGTTCTAGACTTTTTAGAAAGATTATAAAATTCTAAACAACTTTGTTGTAAACACCTAAAACAAATTCTACAATTAAGAAGGCCCCACAATACCAACAAGGTAACCCTGTCAGAGTTTGGGCAGAAACAGCCACTGATATTTAAGCAAGTATAACTCAAGATATACTTAACCAAAAATCATGATATTTAGCTTTTTGAAAAGCTTAATAAAAGTACTACAACTCATGTATTATCACAAAGTCATGATTCATAACCTAACAAGGCCAATTAATTTAATCTTGTAGGCCTATTCAGAATAGGGTTAAGGCAATACAGGCAATTTGTTATTTTTATAGATCTCAAACTATCAAGCCTAAAATACTGAAATTTTTACCAGACATCACTAATCACATCAGTAACACTCCATAAAAATTTCACATTTATTTGAGTAAAATAACTGCAGTTATAAAAAGAACAAGATATGACTAGCATTAAGAACCTAACTGCCTAAATCTATTTTTACAGCTAAACCTTTAAACTAAAACATGTAATATTATTGATCTAGTACATAGAGAATTTCACAAGGATTCCAAAAAGTCCACATTTGTTATTCTAGGATTTTTCTACTAATTAATACGAATTTTCAAAGTGGAGCATTCAAATCTGTAAAAACCAGAGAAAAAGGGATCGAAATCTTGCATCGGGGTCCCTGCGGAAAACACGAATTAAACATGAACAAATTGATCCTTTTCAGGCACTATTCACATGAGTCACTGACTTCACAGTTAGGACCTCCCCTTTTCTCGAATTTGTAGCGCGAAGTCCATCAGCTTCATCCCTCGGCCGGAAACAGAGCAGTTCGCCGGAGCTCGTGATTCCGGCCGCCGTGGTGATCGCCAGCGACGAAGGAGGGGTCCCGGAGCATCAACGTGCCCAGCCGCACCTATAGGAGGTCCAAACTTGGATGAAGACTGCCGGTGGAGGGCCGGCCACGTGAGCCAGCGACGGTCGCGGCAGCCTCGCCGGCGCTCGCTCTTCCGGCCACCGTGGTTCTCAACGGCGGCAAAGGAGGGGTGGACGAGCACCAAGGGAGCATAGCGGACTCGTAGGACCATCTTGCATGTCCTAGAGATGGGCCAGAATAGCCTGGCCGCGCGCATAGGCGCCAACGGCGGCCACGGCACCTGTGGCAGTGCGCTACGGCCGCGAAGAAGGGCCGGGAAGTGGCTCGCAAGGCCAAAGAGAGGGCGTTTGAGCCGGTGGCGCACGCGGAGGGACACAAGGAAGCACGGGGGCAGCGGGAATGCGGCGTTGGCGAGCTTGGCCAGCCTGGCCATAGCGGACGCACGTCCTGCCTCAGAGCGGAGCGAGGAGAGCGCGAGAGGGAAATAGAGAGCAAGGTTGAGTGGGAGGGCAGGCGGGCGCGGCCTTCAAGCGGTCGCCAGCGGCAGCGGCGTCAGGCTGGCCATGGCGCGTGGCTGGCCACACGGCAGCAAAGCCCGTCAATGGTGGCCACGTCCACAGACAGGTGTCGCCCGTTGAGGCATTTCACCGAGCACGTGGCGGGCAGCGACGTGGGCAAGGTGGAACACCGTTTTGGGCCTCTTCCAGGCCGAATTAGACATTGGGCCATAAACGAAGTTTGTTCACCTCGGCCTGCTCTACATTTCTTATTTAAGGTGCCCGGCCATTTGAGCTCTGTAACAGCGGATAATGAAGCTCCAAAATGATAGTGTCAATATGTTAACAGCGATCACGGAAACTCGCTTTCGGAGGTCGAAACTTGATCAAACTTAGTGCAACTTTTTGCATTCTCTTCTCCATAACATAACCTTCAACCTTTATTTTTGGACCAACTCAAGTTGCTTAACGAATTTCAGAGAACGCGGAATGTCAACGTCGATGTCAGTGAATTCCGGACTGCAAACATTGTCGGGTTGATTTTAGCTTTTCTATTAGACTTTGAGCCTTGTTTTGATCCATTTTGAAACCGAATCATGACTTGGTCTTTTAACAAAGTTTGTTATAATCAAACTTTTATTCAACTTTCATTTTTGGTCAAACCTCATATCTGGTCCAGAAGTCAACTTTATTTCTTGGTCAACGCAAAGCCCTTTTTGCTATAGAATCTAGGGTTTCCATGATTTTTGGATATTTTCTCCATCTTTGCTCAACACGAACCCTTCATAACTTTCATTGTAGAGTTCCATTAGAGTTGTTGGAGCAAGGTTGCAAGGTTTGGTTGACGTCATAGGTTTCCATCTACCTGATAAAGTAATTCATGCAAATATATGACTTATCATTTCATGTGACTTTTTGATTCTAAACTTCATGAAACTTTTCCACGGGTCTAGATGGATGCATGGGGATGTAATGTACATAGAATAATCATGTTTAACATTACTCTTGCATAATCTTAACAAGGGTCCATATATAAGCAAATGTGCGTGGCCCAAGTTTAAGTTGGAGCTCCATCATGTAGATTTGATCTTGACACCTTGATTACCACTTGACATGTCATGTTTGAGCTCAACCCCCTTGCTTAACTGGTGATAAACACTGGGGGTGTTACAGCAGAGCCACATGGCGTCTGCTGGAGCCGCTGTGTTGGAGCTACGTCGCAAGGTCCGACTCCACGGCGGTGGGGGAGGTGACCACCTCGCCAATCTGCTGATGCATAATTTTCACATGCACCTATCCGGCATCAACGTCACTCTTGGAGGAAATCCAGTCAGTGACAAGATTAGGAGAGCAAGACCCCCCCCCCCCCCGGCAGAACCAGAGATCGTGCCCCACTGCCCCCCAACACAGTAGAAAAGGTTTTAATACCCCTATAAATAGTTTAATTTGCAGCCAAAAAAGATATTAAATATATTTATCACACTTAAATGTGTTATTATATTTGTCCGTCCCTCTTAATAAAAAATGCTGGTTCCGCCACTGCCCCGGTGCACTCGTTTTCATCTTCATTATTAGTTGCTAACTTGCTAATAAGGCGAGCGAGATCGTTGTGTATGTGCAGGTTGTACCTCACCGAGCTCGGCATGCTAGGAAATGCGTACCATCTTCAAATGGACACTAGGACGGGGAGAATAAGCATCAATTGTTTCAACTGTGATACGTGCCAAGCAAAAATGGGTTTGAGGTATACTGCCTATCCCTGTCTTAACGAGTGAGAGTCATTGTTGTTATACTAGGAGCTAGCCAGCACAATTGATAACTAAGGGGGAGGACCCTGTACACAAGGAGCGGGGACACATGCCCCCCCCCCCCCCCCCCCCCCCCCCCCCCCCCCCCCCCCCCCCCCCCCCCCCCCCCCCCCCCCCCCCCCCCCCCCCCCCAAATTCTGGGTTAATTTTGACACCACTAATGGTGGTGGAATTTTTGTTATCAGAAACGTGGTGCAACCTAACGTTGCGAAGACGACGGGTTTGGTGCCTAACACGTACGTATGCCACTTATACTAGCTAGCAACTAGTACTAGTTACTCTTCTTGTTTTTCCCTCATATATGACACGTTGCCTAGTTAGGGCTGATTTGAATCTCTCTTTTTTTTAGAGTATGTGTGACACGTTGAAAATTTACCATGCATGTAGATCAAACTATAACGTAAACCTGAAACTAATTGATGTTGGTGGAACTACCCTACTGCTACCTCTGGATATTTTTACTGGAAATGAAAAGGGTACCATCATTGATATTGGCACTAGTGCATCTCCCGAAGTTGTTTACAAGGCTGTAGCGATCGCGATATGAAATCTTGCATGCACCTGCATCAGTTCTCACATATTAGGAGTATATATTATACAATGCAAATTTCTTTAGATATATTAGGTATTCGATGGACACAGTGATACATTATTATACAATTTTAAGGACTTTTAGTGTTTTCAGCATTCTGGAAGGTATGTTAGAAAGACTGACAAAGTTTGAGCGGTGGTTTTTTACTAATAATTGACCTCTACAGATATATATTTTATTTGGAAATCCGGAATTTGAGTGGGGCACGTACCCCCGCTAGGTAGTCGTTGCTAGTTAATTTACCTCCTTTTTTATATATATTTCTTCCAACATTATACTGATTTTTTAAGATTTAGTCATGTCAAACAAGGTGGTTGTTTACAATCCGGAAACTCAAGTCATTGGATGGATAGAATACGACTGTAAGCTTCTCATGATTTGAATTTTCTTATTTTTTTAAGATATGACGTGCATGATGTCCATAGTTGCTTCTTGTATTGTGATGGATTCTTAACTACTTCTTCTGTCCTCAAATATAAGGAATCTAAATTTATTTTAAATCAAACTATATTAGGTTTGATCAATATAAGAAAGAGTATTAGCATATACCACATAAAAGAGGTATATTATAAAAAAAATACTTCAGAATATTTCTAGTTAAGCTAATTTGAAGTCATATGTGTTTTTCTTCTTCTTTTTTTATAAACTTGATCAGTGTTACTATAGTTTGACTTATGAAAAAAATGGATCCCTAATATTTTAGGACAGAGGAGGTAAAGTTTTGATCCGTTCAAGTTGTGAATTAAATTTGAGTTTTCTCGCCTGCTATTTTCCTTTTGGTACACAGGTTCTTCGAAAATCAAAGTCGAGGACGAGGTGACCATATCAACTTACGATGTCAAGGCACGCCATGTCTCCTCAGAGGCGGGCGCCCGGTGCCTAGATTTCTCTTATGGCGCTGTTGGCCTTCGTCGTACTAAGTTGGTAGGCTTAAGTATCATATATATTTGTCGTATCAATTTGACCATTCTAACACACAACACATGCCTGTAACCCTGTATTATGTACTGCTAAGATGTCGGTGTTTGCAGGGAGAAACTAAACAGGCACGAAGCAAGTGTACTGCTCAATAATTGCGCCTGCACAACGGCTTCCTTGTGCACCGCTTTGCAGCTTGTTCGTTCGGCTGTGGCTTATTATAAACGATCGTAAATTTCCAGCCGGAACAGTATTTTTCTCTCACATAAACCAGCCAGCAGTACTTTTTCATGAACCAGCAACGATACAAACTAGCCAACCGAACAAGCTGTTGGTCGTCCAGTGCGGCTGTGCCCGTCCCGCTCTTTGCCCCTGCTCTACCAAAAGAGGCAACTGCCATTCCCCCAAGGCTGCAAGCCCGCAAACCCGTTTGCTCTACCTTCGCCTCCGCCTCGCATCGCACTCCCCAGTCCCTTCCTCTCCCCTTCCCTCACGGCCTCACCTCCCGGGCGTCCTCACCTCCCTGGCGTCGAAGCCATCTCAATTCTCAGCTAAAATGGGGGTTTCCTCTCGCATCTAGCTTTTTCTCCTCGTTTGCGCTATCTCGTCGGTTCTCGCCCATAGCCGCGCGGTGGCTGACGACACCATCTTCGAGGTTCGCCGCAAGCTATCGCTCCATTGTGGAGGGCAGGGGCGAAGGTATGCAGCACTACGTCAGATTTGGACATCACTGTCGGCCTCATCACTGTCCGGATTTGTGAGAACCGGCAGTGATGTACCTTCACTGCCGGTTAAGAGCTTGAAAATGAGAAAATGATTGGGGCTGGGCTAAAACCGGCAGTGAAGCACCACATCACTGCCGGTTTGTGGCTTGAACCAAAAACACTGTCGGTTCAAGCCACAAACCGGCAGTGATTTGGCTATATTACTGTTAGTTCTAGCCAAGAACCGACTGTGATAAGCCTACAGCACAAAAAGGCTGCAGCTGTCCTCTTCTTCCTCCTCTCTTCCACCCCGAGAACAGAGACGCACATTTGGGCCCTCCCGTTGTGGCTGCTCTTCACCATGAAGCTAGCGCTTGGATTTTGAAGAATGACTTGATCTTTTTGCTTTAAGGTTAGTAACAAGCATCCACTCTTTTGATTTTGTTGCTTAATTAGCTTCGTTTTGATGGCTACATTGCTTGATTCTTATTCTAGTTCTTTCTCCATTCTAGAGAGCACTTTTTCAATTGGACATTTGTGCAAAGCTCAAGTTATGGTGAATCCATCATTCAAACGGTTGGTGTCTATGAACACATTTAAATTCCAAGCTAATTATTCCATGGTTGTCAAGATCATCATTTTTAATATGTGATGCTATAATTAGTTCTTAGAAGTAGAGTAGAATAGTTGTTCTTCAATATTGTGTAATAATTATTTTTTTACTATGATATTCAATTTACAGGGCCGAGGCTACCTAATTTCAATTTTTCAATAATTAATGTACAATAATATTTTTCAAAAATGGTACTTTCGAGCTACAATTATTGTTCATGAAGCTTGATTTCTTATTAATTCTTTGTAATTACTATCTCAGTATTTTTTTGTGCAGAGATGGATCGAGAGTGGATGCATCTGTACCGAACAGACAAGCGGTGCATGCATGGTGTCAGCCATTTTATCACCGATGCCAAAGCCTATGCTGAGAATAGGAATCATGTGTTCTGTCCATGCAAATATTGCAAGAATCAAAGGAACTTTCATCAAATATGTTTAGGAACGTGCTAGCTGACGACACCAAGGATAACGATGGTATTTCTCAGCTGCTATGTAATATAGAGATCGGATGTCTTAGTGAAAAATAGCTGAGAAAGCTAGAGAAAATGAGACAAGATAGCAAAACACTATTGTATAGAGATTGCCCAATGAGCAAACTAGAAGCCGACATCATGCTGTTAGAGTTCAAATCGACAAACGAATTAAGCGATAAAGGTTTCGATCAGTTGTTAGGTATAATAAGAAAAATGCTCCTAGAAAAAAATGAGTTGCCAGAAAAGACATACTTAGCCAAGGAAATGATCTACCCCATCGGCCTCGAGGTTGAAAAAATCAACGCATGTTCCAATGATTGCATATTGTATTGTGGAGAAAAATACAAAGACTTGGACAAGTGCCCCAAGTGTGAAGCTCTACGGTATAAGAAAGGGCCGTCAGATGAGGGTACCAAGACCAGAGGAGGTTCCATAAAGGTCGTTTGGTATTTTTCTATAGCTCTCCGGGTGTATAGGCTGTTTGCATGTGCAAAGTCAGCCAAGTTGTTGTGCTGGCATGGCGAAGAGCATAAGAAAGATACAATGATGAGGCACCCCGCCGATAGGCATGACTAGAGGACTGTCAATACTATGTTCTATAAGGACATCGGTGGAGAGATAAGGCACCTTTGATTTGCTTTGAGCACAGATGGGATGAATCCTTTTGACTAGGTTAGAAGCAATCATAGCACCTGGCCAGTGACGCTCTATATATACAACCTTCCACCTTAGGTCTATATGAAGCGGTTACATCCAGATGCCACTACCGATCCAAAGGCTAAGACAACCTGGGAATGACATCGATGTGTTTCTAGAACCAGTGATCGATGAACTAGTGGAGATGTTTGAAAAGGGTATGCCAAATGTTTGGGACGAGTACAAATAGGAACATATCACAATCAAGGGAGTACTTATCGCTACAATCACTGACCTGCCAGGTCGAGGTTCGTTGTCCGAAGAGAAGACAAAAGGTTATACTAGATGTGTCGAGTGCTTGGACGACACCGATGCGGTAAATCTACCAAATAACTCAAAGATAGTTCATATGGGACACCGTAGGTTCCTACCTAAGGATCACCCTTACCACAGGAACAGGAAAGATTTCAACGGTACTATTGAGAAATGCTTAGCTCCAAAATATCGAGACGGGTCTGCGATACTTTGAGAACTCAATAAACTAGAGGTTGTCCTTGGGAAGGGGGACAATGCAATAACAGCGCCTGATGGGAGCATTTGGAAGAAAAAAATCGGTTTTCTAGAAACTACCTTACTGGCCATTTTTGAGTGTACGCCACTGTCTTGATCCCATGTATATCACTAAAAACATGTGTGCTAACACTCTTAACACCTTGATGGACACTGGGGGGACATCAAAGGATTCACTAGCCACACACCTAGACATGCAACACTTGGGAATTAGAAAGGAGTTGCATCTCGTGGAGCTAGAGAATGGCTAGTTCGAACTTCTGGTTGTGTCATGGACATTGAAGAAGGAAGAAAAGCGTGCACTTATTTTCTTCTTCAATGAACTCAAAGTCCCGATAGGCTACTGTGCGAACCCGAATAGGCTAGTGAACATGAGAGAACTCAAGTTCAACTATGACCCTATGAAGGCCCATGACTATCATGTCATTATAACTCAGCTACTCCTTATTGTCTTGCATGGTATCCTCCCCCTAAAGGTCCGTGCCCCAATCATAAAGCTTTACTCATTCTTTAATGCGATCTAAAAAAAGGTCATTGATGTGTCCACGCTAGAGCAGCTGCAGCGGGACATAGCCAAAACTCTCATTAGGCTTGAGATGCATTTCCCGCCGACTTACTTTGATATCTCATTGCGTCTGCTCATTCATCTTGTTGACTAAATTAGAGCCCTTGGCCTAATGTACCAGCATTAGATGTTTCCTTTCAAAAGATTGATGAAAGTTTTCAGGAGCTATGTTAGGAACAGATTCGGTCTAGAAGGGGGCATGGTTGAAGGATGGTCAATGGAGGAGGCCATTGAGTTTTGCACATATTATCTGGACATCAAAAGGGTCGGAGTTCTAGAATCTCATCACGAGGGAAGACTACGTGGCAAAGGAACAATCGGGTAGAAATCTATTACAGCAGACGACCCTATTTCTTTTAGACAGGTACAGTTCGCTATTCTTTAGCAAGCCAAGGGTGTGATGCCATACATTGACGAGCATAGGCAATCGCTGCAAACTCTATATCTGAGCAGGTCATAGGCTTGGCTAGATAAAAACATAAGGAGGAATTTATCAACTGGTTGCGACATCGCTTGCTTGGAATAAAGTTGGGTAATCAACTGGATGCCTTAGCCAAGGGACCTTCGAGTACATATCTTAAGTACCAAGGGTATGAGATCCATGGATTCATATTTTACACAAAAAAGCAAGATGGAAAGAGCACATACCAAAATTATAGTGTTCATTTTGATGCTCATGACGAAAAGGTGACATACTATGGTTTAATAGAGGAGATATAGGAGCTAGCCAACGGTCCATTGAAGGCAGCTCTTTTTCGCTGCCAGTGGGTTCAGCTCGAGGAAATCAACACTGACAGCAAAGGGTTCACTACCGTTGATCTCACTAAGACCGCATATAGAGACGACCCCTTCATCCTTGCAAGAGATGTTATGCAAGTCTTCTATGCAGGGGACAACAAGACAAAAGGAAGGCTAAAAGTAGTCCTAGAAGGGAAAAGGAAGATTGTTGGTGTCGATGAAGTGATGGACGAAGAAGACTACAGGGGCTATCGAGAAATGCCTCCATTTGGGGTGAACATACCCCTACCTATCCTTCAAGAGGATGATGAACCTGCTTACGTATGGCTCACAATGAGGCCCTCATTGTTGATGCACGTAAAGATAGTTAGATTATTGTTAACTATATAATCATTATGCACATAACCATAAAGGATGTTTGATCCTGATGAAACTCTCATCTCCTCTCTCCTCCTTGTTAATACTCTGCCAACTCAGCAAATATGCCGACGTATCATAGCAATTAATGAGAATGAAAGTTGTTTAAAACTACCATTGAGACTGACCTTATTACTATTCAAACACTCGATTAGACACCGGACGTAACATTTCTAAACTTTACTCTCTGAATTTAAACACCAGCTAAATATAAAAATAAATATATATGTCTAGACTTCTGATAGAAGGACATTAGGGTGGCCATTCTCTTTCGAGCTACTACTAGTAGTGAGGGATCCATAGCTCCTCGGCGCCACTGGTCCCCAACTAGTTTGTAGTCCCTGCTCACAATACTCGAAGGAGACCAGCCCACAGTCAGCATTGAGCAAAGGTGTAGTAGCTCCATTCCTCCTCCTACCTTCATTGATCATTGATGTATGTGCTCCTAGAGATGTGAATGGGAATGCTTGTGGCTTGTGTGTTGACTGTTGAGTGATCCATTTACTTGATGCGTGTATTGTTCCAGTCTCTAGATCAAGCCGAGATGAAGAGGAACACTAAGAAGGCCATGGAGAAAGAAGGTGCATAGAGAAAATACATTTAATAATTTATAAAATCAAAACAAAAAATTTGGGCCACCTAGGACTTGAACACGGGTCTCGGGGGCTAAGTTACGGAGTCTTAACCATTGAGACAGTCGGAGGAATTTGAAAGGAAGGGAAAAGTTATACTACTTAACCCCTAACTGGTACACCCCCATCACTGTCGGTTTGAGGAATGGGCCGGCAGTGATGGTTCCTCATCGTTGTCGGATTATTATTAGAATCGACAGCAATGAACAATTTCTCAAAGTAATTTATAAAATTGAAACAAAAAATTTGGGCCACTTGGGACTCGAACACGTGTCTCAGGGGCTAAGTTGCAGATTCTTAACCGTTGAGGCAGTCAGAGGAATTCAAAAGAAATAGAAAAGTTATACTACTTAACCCCTAACTAGTACACTCCTATCACTGCCAGTTTGAGGAATGGCCCAGCAGTGATGGTTCCTCATCACTATCGGTTTATTATTAGAACCGTTAGTGATGAACAATTTCCCAAAGTAATTTATGAAATTGAAACAAAAAATTTGGGCCGCCTAGGACTCAAACATAGGTCTCGGAGGGCTAAGTTGCAGAGTCTTAACCATTGAGGCAGTCGGGGGAATTCAAAAGGAAGGGAAAAGTTATACTACTTAACCCCTAACTAGCTGCGATGGCGGCAGGGCCCTTCACTGCCGGTTTTGGTAACATGCTCCTCACATGCCAACAGTTAAGACAATGATGTGTAGATGCTCCTCACATGCCAACAGTGCTCCTACTGACCACAACAGTTGGAACACTGCTCCCACCTACCCCGACAACTTTAGTTTAGAAATAAAAATGTACCACGACTGCAAGCCCCTATAAAATGGCCCTCGGCCAGGAGCTAGCCTCTCCAAACATGTTGGTTTCAGCTAGGCCTTATCAGCCATGATACAATATTTTCCTCTCACAACAAATCATAGATATCATTATGCGTCGTAGTCCACCAAAATAGTGCACACAAGAGGTACTAGAAGAATGGTACTAAAGATAGAGCAACGCCAAAGATTGAAGATGTCACGAGGTTCACAGAGCCATCCGCTATGGTGCGCATCTAGAAAAAGGCCATGTACAGACAAGGCAGATTCATCAATGCCACCTTGTCATCTCCAACCGGTATAGCTCGTAGACCACCTCGGTGCTGCTGTTTGACCCTAGTTGATGTTAGAAGAATGCAACTGAGGTGGTCACATTATAATGTGTTGATACACATTGATTGTAACATTAACCTGTACGCAAATAGGTCTTTGTTATCATATATGGAATTTTAGTGTAAGGTCTTTGCTATCGTATATGTAATTTATTTCTAATATTTTTGTTATTTTTTATGTATTTTATTACTATCTAAATAAATATACCATTGTTTTTAAAACTTTTCCACTATACTATCTAAATAAATATATCCTTTACATATATGCACCTTCACTATCGGTTCTACTTACAAACCGGCAGTGATATTAACTTTCACTGTCAGTTCTATTTAAAAACCGACAGTGATATTAACTTTCACTGTCGGTTCTACTTAAAAACTGACAGTAATGTCCATGCCCCCCTATATAAAAACAAACCGTTGACCATATACATCGATCCCACCCAACCACGAACTCTCACAGTCTCATTTATCATGTTTTACTCTCACTTCTCAAGAAATCCACTTTCTCTCTCTACGTGATTTGGTCATGGCTCCTGCATTTTCAATGGTATTGATATGTTGTCTTCTTCAATATTCTATCTATATTCATTTCATCTATATTTATATTCATATTTCTTTGCATTCTACATTTATATATATTCTTATCACTTGCATTCGATCTATATTTAATTATGTTGCCACATTTTACTTGGAAGAATTTTTTGTGCATATATTTTATGTTCATATTTTTTGGCATTTTATCGATTAGGTGGTATGAACAACAGACCTCCCCCACCACAAGAACCAGGTTTTCACCCTGACGATGAGCCATTCGCTCCTAATGTGGTTATTCTATGGTTCCCTGCTCCAGCTATTGTATAAAATATTTTTCAACATCTTTTATTTTTTTATGCTAACAAATAAGTGTAATTAGTTTAATATCATTGTTGCATACATATATGTCGCAAACTATATCCCCAATGGATTGGCTGCAAACAACACTTAGCTGGTTCTTTATCTCGGACATCGTCGAGAACACGTCATCTAATGCAAGTGGTCGGCTATGGACGTGTGAACTTAGTTTTTTCCATCCCTTTGAGGGGTACAAATCATCGGAACCATATCCACGAGATCATAAAACAGAGCCCAAACGTGATAAGCGCCCAATTCAATGCCGTGCGCATCTGTTTAGAGGCACTTCGACGTGTTTGTTATGATGTGCCTGATTTCTCGTACTTCAAGGCACTTGCTTTAAATGCTGCTGATATCCCCATCCCGCAAGTAAGCGAATGGTTTGCGAGCTACAACCGTGCGGAAGTGGTAAAATGGTCACTTATACCTAAGTTGTGGTTATTTGTTGTTCATTATTGGAATAACATTCTCTAATTTTATTTCTTTTTCTCTGCATGCAGATTGCGCTCTAGGACCTTACCTATGTTGCATGTGGCTTGTGGGCCGTTCTAGACCAAGCTACGGAGCAACTCAGGTACGATTAGGACTTCTACAATGGTAACCTCGCCCAGCTCACTGTAGAAGGACGTCAGTACTGCATAAGGATTACTAACAGGGGCAGTGATCATTCAGTAGGTTACATCTATGGCCAACCATTCTTTTGGTATTGTGAGGCACGAGACAGTGCACTCATACAGGCATTGGACTATCAATACAAGCGGATACATAATCTGTGACATCAATTACCATGTATGACTATAAAGGCATGTTAGTGTGCATGGCCCGATTGAACACGGTAGTGCTTCTGATAGTAATTAATGTTTATTAGGTTGTTTTCAAGGTCATAGTTTAATTGGGTTATAATTTTAATTTATGCGGCTTTGTGTGTTTAATTATCGTCATGTATTTAATTCGTATAATATTTGTTGAGCAGCTAGAAATATACATTCAGGTGTCGTATTCATCTTAAACTTTTTCTTAGGCTTGCACATGCCACGTGTGAAGGAAACACCTAGTTTGGGATTTTTCAGAGATGGTTTGCTATGTTCTGAGGTTTAATTGAATTTTCGTGCGACGACACCGTTTAATTATAGGTTGAACTGAGTTTACCTACAAAATGATTCAGAATAGTGCCAAACTTTTACATATGCTCTAATGTGCCCCAGGGATAAGAATTTTATGGAGGTTGATGAAAAAATCTATTAGGTCCAAGATGAAATTCACCATCTTTTATCTCATTCGGCACAGAGAAAAATATAATAAAAAAAATGACCAGAAAACCCTCAGATCCTGTGTGGGGTCTTAATTTGGGTGTACATGCTTGCTAAAAAAATTTCAAGCCATTTTGACATAGGTGGAGTATACATGCTTCATAGAAGTACATGTGCCTTTTCATCGAACCATGACTATACACATTAGTTATCAACGTTTCTGTGGTTCATAGGCATTCTAGTGTCGTATTGGTCTTAAAATTATTCTTAGGCTTGCACGTGCCATGTGTGAAGGAAACACCAAGTTTAGGATTTTCTGGAGATGGTTTGCTACTTTCTGAGGTTTAATTGAATTTTCGCACGACGACACCGTTTAATTATAGATTGAACTGAGTCTACCCACGAAAAGATCTAGAATGGTGCCAAACTTTTACACAGGCTCTAATATGCCCTAGGGATAAGAATTTTATAGAAGTGGATGAAAAAATCTATTAGGTCTAAAATAAAATTCATCCTCTTTTGTCTCATTCGACACAGAGAAAAATATAATAAATAAAAAACTGATCAGAAAAACCTCAGACCCTGTGTGGGGTCTTAATTTGGGTGTACATGCTTACCAAAAAAATTCAAGCCATTTCGACATAGGCGGAATATACATGCTTCACAGAGGTACATGCGCCCTTTCATCAAACCATGACTATACACATAGGTTGTCAAGGTTTCTGTGGTTCATACACATTCCGGTGTCATATTGGTTTTAAACTTTTTTTTTAGACTTGCGCGTGCCACATGTGAAGGAACACACCTAGTTTGGGATTTTTTGGAGATAGTTTGCTACTTTCTGAGGTTTAATTGAATTTCCGCGCGACGACGTCAATTAATTATAGGTTGAATTGAGTCTACCCACGAAAAGATCTAGAATAGTGTCAAATTTTTACATAGGCTCTAATGTGCCCTAGGGATAAGAATTTTGTGGAGGCGGATGAAAAAAATCTATTGAATCCAAGATGAAATTCACCCTCTTTTGTCTCATTCAGTACACAAAAAAATATAATAAATAAAAAAACTAATCAGAAAAACCTAAGATCCTATGTGGGGTCTTAATTTGGGTGTACAAGCTTACCAAAAAAATTTCAAGCCATTTCAACATAGGAATACATATGCTTCTATTTATTCAGTATATAAAAGAAATTTTTTAATATATATAAACATCACTGTCGGTTTCAAAAAACTAGCATTGATGAGAAGAAACCGACAGAGATGTTGGTTGTCACTATCGGTTTATTTTGAAAACCGACAGTGATATATAAAAAATTAAAAAAATTTGTGCTAGCCCTCGGGTTCGAGCTCGGGTCTCTGGCTGTACAGTTTAGAGACTTAACCACTGCGCTAGTATAGGATGTGTGCCAAGTGTTATTTATTTTTTATTTTTGACCTTTAGGCTGCTTAATAAATTATAAAATTAAACCAAAAAAATTGGGCCACCTAGGATTCGAACACAGGTCTTGGGGGCTAAGTTGCGGGGTCTTAACCGTTGAGCCAGTGGGAGGTATTCGAAAGAAATGGAAAAGATAACTTACTTATGCTGTAACCGCTATACCACAATCACTACCGGTTTAAAGAATGGCCCAACAATGATATTTCTTCATCACTGTCGGTTTAAACTTACAACCGGCAGTGATGAGTCATTTCCCAAAGTCATTTAATAATTTATAAAATTGAACAAAAAATTTAGGTCGCCTGGGACTCGAACACGGGTCTCAGGGGCTAAGTTGAGGGGTCTTAACCATTGAGCCAGTCGGAGGAATTCGAAAGAAAATAAAAAGTTATCCTACTTAACACCTAACTGCTACACCACATCACTGCCGGTTTGGGGAATGACCCGGCAGTGATGTACCCCCACCACTGTTGGTTTATAATTAGAACCGGCAGTGATGAGCTACTGGTATAAAAGAGGCGCGGGTTGAAATTATCCAAATTCATTTCAACCCCGCGCCAACCCCTCCCCCCGTGCCGCTGGAGCACCACCCCCCGTCGACGGGCACCACCGTTCCCCACGCACCCATCCACCACCCCCGCGCCATCGTTCCCAGCCCCGCGCTCCTCTTCTTCGACGTCGACGCCCGTGCACCACCCCACGCTGTCCATCACCCCAAACCAGAGCACCACGCCATCCGTGCCCTCGTTCCTCATCCACGACGCTGGTCGTGCCCCTCCTCCTCCACGCCTGCACTCCCACCATCGAGGCCTTTAGGAGCGCGCGGACAGCTACTTTCCCACCCCCACGGTGAGTGTATGGCTCATTGCTCGCTATGTGTTTGATGAAATGCCCCACGATGTTGCTGCTTACTTGAATCAGTAGAGGTGTTGCTGTGAATCAGTAGAGGTGTTGCTCTAGAATTCAGTATATACACAATGTTGTTCCAGCTTTGTTTCAGTGAGACCATAATGGTTAGATTTGTATTCAAAGGCATTTTTGCTGTAATCAATCACTCGAATGTGAGCGTCTGTGGTCTGCTCCTTGTAAGCCATAGGATGCCCAGATCTACCTTGTAATTCTATTTAAGTAGTTTTAGGTCCATCTTAAGTAGTTTGCAGTTAAGTGCGGAGGGTGGTTGAAGACTAATGATTTAGCTCTGCAAATGTCCAGTTGGCTACATTGCATGTTAGCAGCTTTGAATTATTTGGCTAGCTCATTCAATTGATCCTTGCCTGCATTGTTAGGTTTGTACAATTGGCATTAGTTTGGGGGTGGGTTGTGGTTGATCCACCCACGATGAGACTGTGGGAGTTGCTAGCTAATTTAAACTAGAGGACAGTTACTACCGATTTCTCTTTTTATAAAAGATGAAACTATGTTATTTCCCTAAAAGCTATAGTTTCCAGTTCTCACCTATAATATTATTGGTTCAATAAGATTGGTTCCAAAATAAAATAAAATCCAGTAATACATATTTTGGGGAACATTTGTGTAACACATTTTTACCAATTCACTTCTAAGAAAAAAAAAGTTGACTTATGTCTACATTAAGTGACAGTATGTTATTATGTTTCTTGGCTATTCGTGTATTGCAGGTTATGGACAAGGGTTTGCCTCCCTATTGTTAGAAATCTAAAGAAGTAAATTTTGAAAGGAGGTTGTGTGATGTGTTTGTCAACACAACAATTCAGACCTAAACAGGGATGCAAGTGAGGTTATAATTATTCAAATATGTTTCAATTTATCTGGAGGATTTGTTCATGTTGAACACACATTAAATTATCTCATGCTTGCTGAGGATCTGGTCTAATAGAAGAACCTATGCTTTAGCAACCAACCTAATGTAAAGTTTGTGAATACTAAGACAAAATCAATGGTTCTAATTTGTAAACAAGGTACAAGAGTAGTGTAGATTTGAATTAAGTGTCACTAGTAGAGATTTGTTCCTTATTACTTTGAGGTGCTTTTACTTTAAGATCTAGAACTCCCTTTTTGATGTACGGAAACAATTTCCATATCTAGAACTTCCTTGTACCATTCCCTATATTCACATAGTTACTATTGGATGTGATGTGTGCATTGGTTGCTCTATAAAACTGCATCAGTTCACCAGTTTATGCTTGGAGCTTTCTATTTTATTTTGATGTTCCTAGTCTTTAATACGTTCTATTATAGTGGTTTGCAAAGTGAGTATTTTATGTGCATTATGTGATTTAGTAAAATAGACTTTGCAGCCCTACAAAATTTTCATTTGAAATATAACCTGGATTGCTTGGAGGATGAGTAACATGCTTTTATTTGCATTCCTAACAACCTACTTCAATGTTTTGTTTGTTACAGGCTAGAGTGTCCATGCCTATCCAAAGTAAAATATGCTTGCTTACTTGAGAAATTCACATGAATACCCCTGTTGCTAACTATTAACCAATGACATATGATGCTGCATGCTAGCAAGTATGATTACTAAACCACATTGATCTCCGAATAATAAACAGTCCCATTATTGAGGTAATTTTTTATCATGCCTAGGATAAAGAACATTAAATAGATTTAGTTTGGTCATATAACTTGAATAATAACTCATGTTTAGTGAGTTATCATTACCACTTATCACATGCCTAATTTACTTAAATGTATAGGCAACCATGGCATGGTATGTAGTGCATGTTGGTCATATGCCTGGGATTTATCGAACCTGGGAAGATTGCTATGCTTAAGTCAATCGCTACTCTGGTAATTTGCACAAAAAGTACAACATAGAAGCTGAAGCTTTGAGGGCCTACTATAGTCATCCGGCCTACCTTGCAAACCATGGGCAACCGGCCTACTATGGTCCAATGAATATAAACCATGGCCATCCATTGGCACTGGGATTGAAGAGAAGACACCCGTTGGAGATGTGAAGATTAGAAGAATTGTTCCTTAGTCTTGGAAAGATGTCATGCTTTTATTTATAGTTATGGTCATTGCTTTTCTTATTTGAAAGTTGATATAGGCTTAGTTTCGTAGAACAGTAGGTGAACTTTGTTGTATGTGGTCAATCAAACAATGAATTAGTTTTAGCTATGGACAACTGCTATTATTTGACTTTGTTGTATGTGGACTTATTATTAGACTTTGCATTAAACATATTATATATATATATATATTATGAACATATGCTATTAGTAGTTGTCCGTAGCCAAAACTAACCACAATCGTATCACAGCCATGACTCATCGTCGCCTATTACCCCATCGCTGAAGAACAGGTCGGCAACAAGAAGTGGCTGATATTGTTGGGATAGGAGAGCCATATGATCTGACAAATGCTGATGGTATCAATCAGAACGGTGAGAACGAGCAGCCATGGAGCTCATCCGGCCTGCTCGATCTAGGTCAAAATGACCAAGATGGCTAGGTAACTTTGGTATCATGTGACTATGTAGCCACACACGCTAATCAATTGAGAGGGTCATAGCTTACTTGGTGTCTCTGGCAGGAGCCTTCGTCGGCCGAGGAGCCAGAGGGTTTAGGTAGCAGGAAGGTCAGATCCAAGCAAGGCATGTCAAAGATTCCTATTGGTAGGAATACACACTGGCACATAACTGAGTTCGATGAATTCAGGGATCCACTCTCACCGCCTATAGCTTTGACCAAATACAAGACTATCCTTGGGTTACTTGTTAGGGACTTCATCCCGATTAGGTACAGAAAGTGGATTGGAAAAGATGATGACCCATAGAGGGTTCCTGAAAGTGAGAAGGATTACATATGAGATATCAAGATCTTAGAGTATTTCACTTTCCTAATGGAGTATGACAAGGAGTTAGTCAAGAAAAAAAGCAAAAGAAATCATGGGGACATGCTTCAAGGATTTCAAGGGGACATTGTACAAGAATTTTGTCCTCCAAAATAAAGAGCCAGATTTCGATGGTGGACAGTTTAGCAAGTAGAAGGACTTTTGGCAGGATTTCAAGGAATACAGATTATCTGATGAGTACTTAGAACTAAGTAGGAAGAATAAGGAAAACTCATAGAAAGCGACGAATCCTCATCATCTCGGCTCTCGTGGCTACGCCAAAAAGATGATAGAATTTGAAGCAGAACTTGAAAAGATGGATCGCCTTGCTAAGGAAGGCGTTCAGGTTGAGACCGCCGATTGGGAGCCAAGATCAGTAATATACTGTATGGGGCGGAATGTATGCCACGTAGAGGACAGGAGCTTTAGCTCCACAAATCAACCCATGAGCGAACTCATCTAGAGGATCTCCCAGGTAACTGAGAAGGTGAGGCAAGGGACTCGCACTTCTAATAGGGAGAAAGACATGCTCACCCAAGCACTCGAAACCAAGGAGCACCCTGGTCGCACTAGAGGAACCGGTGTTGTTCCTTAGAAACTAGCATTCCCACAAGAATCTAACACTTATCGGAGCCGCTCGAGGGGTAGAGCGGATCAGGAGGTAGAGTATTTGAGGCAACTAAAAGAGATGGAAGAAAGAATAGATGCATGGATTGAGGCGACTATTGAAGCACGAGTCTAGTAAATTTTGTTGTCCAAGGGTCAGGAGTACCATAAAACTCTACTATTACTGCCTTTAGCCCATAGTTTAGGGGTCGTAGCAGCTATGGATCAACCCCGCTCGATGAAGAAGATGCGAATGTGCCTCATCCAGTGGATGGCATCACCGAACCCATCAATGTCAAGTTGTACATCTATCAGGAATAGACAAAGGACAAGGTGACGCGCGGCTAGGCCTGGCCTATGGGAGACGGGACCATTAATGACCACCCAAATCCATAGGGGTACGCTCGCATCACCATTGATAGAATACTTGATAAGAAGTATAACAAGATACACATTGAGTACCCCGTAGCGGAAGACAGGTCGAAACCTGGTCATAACAAGGGCTCTCAAGTGACCTGGCGCAAGCGCTTCATTAAGCTTGACCACCAATTGTCCTCTGATGATGAGGACGACTGCGAGTCTTCGCCCACCCTTGATGATCACTCACCATCTCCCAACAGAGATCACTCCCCTCCTCATCCCTTGCCATCACCTTTGAGAAGACAGAGGTCTCATTCTATTCCTTCTCGTCTGACTCCATCTTCATCAGCCCTGAGAAAAGAGACGACTCCTCCTCGTCCTCCATCTTTATCAGTCCTAGGAAAATAGAATTCTCGTCGTCATCCTCCTTCTCCTCCACCTCAGCCCAAAACAAGATCAAAGGCATCCACGCAGTCAAAGAAAAGGACCTTGGATTCGGTCGCTAATGCTCCCAAAGTGGACCAACAAAAAAGAAAAAGGTCGTTCAGTGGCAACGTTACAAACTTGATGGAAGGAAAATTTACAGCACACATCTCGAAGGAAGATTGTATTAGTTTCTTCAATCTCTGTGCCTCACTGCCTTCGTTTTTGTTGAAGTCCGAATTTGAAAGGAAAACACAGAATCGGTACACTACAACAAGAGCCAATGAAATACACAATGAAGATTTAAGAAAGATACAGAAGTACGTCGAAGACAACCCTGAATTAACCATGGAAGAGGTCGCGAATATCTATTATGATGTACAAGGGACGGGAATACCGGCAATGAATATGAAAGGGGCAATCTTTTGGTTCCCGGTCACGAGTATAAAAATTTGACAACATATATGCGCCAGTTGCATGAATATTACATGGCTCAAGCAACAGAGACGGAGGACTTTGATTTTGAGGTTATTATCCATTCGCCACATGTTTTTTATTATCCTGAAGAAGAGAAGTTCGATGTTGAGTGGGAGTGCTTATTCCAGCTATACCAGAAACGCTCTCTCGATACATAAATGTTGACATTGTGGACTATGTAAGTACCCTACACGACACACACGATATTACAATTAACTACTCCCTCAGGACACAAATTGTTAACTTTTGAGCACTTTCTATGATTTTATGTAGGTGTATAGCAAAATTTTGCATTCTAAAAAGCAAATGGGATAACATAGACATCTTGGACCCCTTGCGAGTCAATGAGAAGATATGTCTAGGCCTCCATGGATATGACGTGGAAGACCTAAAACAGAGATTGATTGCTGTTTTCGATGAATTTAAGATAAAGAATAAAACCCACATACTTCTACCCTACAACTGCGAGCATGTGTTCTCGGCTTTTAATTTTATGCTTCTTTTTTGTTAAGATTATTCGATAATTAGGATTCGGTGATTGCAACAACCATTTCGTCTTCATTTGTGTTAATCTCGCCAAAAATCTGATCGAGGTGTGGGACTCGAAGAAAAAATTATTTCATCATCTTGATGCACTGGTGGCAGTGCTTAATTAGTAAGCGATCCTAATAACATATTATTTTCTAATCACACGTACCGCTTTCTAATGTTTCTCCTTTTTAATGTTGCTCAGTGTCCGAAGAAGACATATCGGTAGAACGCAGGTCCCATTCAAGGTTATCGAAATGGAGGGGAAGTACCTAAAACAGCCAACGGGAAACAATGAATGCAGGTTTTATGTAATGTGGGCAATGCTTCACAACATCGACGGGAAATCGGAAGAAACCGATAAGTTGGTGTGTATAATCCCCATTTTATTTATGTCTGTTAATCATTCAACAAAATGATTTACCGATTCCTCTTTGGATATTATTTTTTTTGAACGATAGCGCAAGAAATATAACCATGAAAGGCTGTTAGACATGAAGATCGTCGTGCTGCAATCGGAGCTGGCAAAATTCATCTTAGCCGAGGTATTGGAAAAAGATGGAGTATTTTCCATTATATAATCCGTGAAGTTCAAGGACCAGTATGGCCCAGAGCGACTCGCTAGATTATTGTAAGAAGTCCGAGAAGCATTGCACCCTCTTTTTAATTTTGAGGGATCAAGATCTTGATGAGAACATTTGAATCGTAACCGTAACATTTGTAATGTTTAATATTGATAGATCTATCGTCTACGTAGCTTATATAAAGTGAAACCCGATTCCACGAAAAAATATAAATTAAAATAAATTATAAAACAATAAAATACGAACGTGACATCACTGTCGGTTAGCAGAAAACCAGCAGTGTTGACCGGCAGTGATGGCACTGCCGGCTGAAGCCATAAACCGACAGCGTTGGCTTAGCCATCACTACCGGTTCTTGTCACAAACCGGTACTGATTCTTACGACAACACTGCCGGTTGAAACACAAACCGACAGTGTTGGTGGAACTGAACTCTATCGGGTGGTCTATGAACCGACAGTGTTGGTGAAACTGAACTCTGCCGGTTGTGTAAAGGACCGGCAGTGAAGTTGAAGAACACTGCCGGTTTGTAGGAACCGACAGTGATAGCTTACCCTCATCACTGTCGGTATGGTTGTGCCGGTTCAAAATCCGACAGTGATAGGGTATTTTAAACCGACAGTGAAGTGCTATTCTGACGTAGTGTAGACCACCAAAAGAATTTTGAAGCAATTATCAAATATTGATCTCATATGCACCCCTTGTCCCGACACCATGCACCCACCAAGCCTCTAGCTTGTGCCTGGCTGCCTGCAGCGGCAAGCAGGTTCGATAGACTCGGGAGACAGGGCAATGAGCTATAGTTCATAGAGCAGCCCAGCGTTTATCCATATTTCTTTCGAGCAAAAGTAAAAAAGTAAATCATCAAGATAAAGTTTTATTGCATAATTGTTGGTTGTTGTTTGCTCAGATCTGAGGTCAGGGTTTTATGCACAAATGTAAAACTGGAACTAGTCGTGAGCATCTTTTGTTTATAGTTTTGTGAGCATCTCCAAGTGTCCTTTTTAAATCGACTCTCTAAATCATCATTGGAATAACAATCATTCTCTATATCTTTTTATTTTCCAACATCATTTTTATATCTTGTGCGCACTCTAGAGAACTAATTCTGCTCTCTAGTTTTGGCTAGCCAGAAATCCGAAATAGAGAATTGTAATATTTATGGATCTAATTAAAGAAGTTGTTGGAGTTTTTTTTTACCAAAATCTCTATTCCTATCGCAAAGAAGGATATAGAGAGATTCTTAGAGTTACTTTTACTTCAGTACACTATACACGGTAGCAAAATTAATATTTATAAGTAGGTTTGTCCATTCAATAAATGCTTTTAGTTCCACTACATTCCCATGGTACATTGCTACCACATATATTCAACAAATGTCATTAATTGGTCACATTATTATCTAGAAAATATGTAACTCATTCACGTTCCAAATTATAGATATGTTCACTTTAGGTTTGTCTCAAGTCAATTTGTCTAACTTTGACAAAGTCTTTAGAAATGTATATTAACGTATAGAATTTCAATGTGCTATCAGAACATATTTGATGGGGAATTTAATGAAATTAATTTGATGGAAATTTAATGAAATTAATTTGATCTTGTAGATTTTAGAGTATTTTTCTATAGACTTAGTCAAAATTAAAGAAATTTGGCTTCAAATACTATAATTCAGTACTTATGATGTACTAGTGGTAAAGTGCCGCATCCCCTTTGTTTTTGCTCTCTAGCATCGCCACTGGTGGCAGGAGAGGCTGCCAAACACCTGGAGCACGATGCCCGTCGCCACGGTCACTTCTTCTCTACCTGCACAAGCTTCGCATTTGTCGGTAGGCTGGACACTGAAACCGGGTAGGTAACCCACAAGCCGAATATTTGTTTCGGTGATCTAGATCATTTCTCTCCTGAACTGGGTGGTAATCTGATCTCTGGGGGGGGGGGGGGGGGGGGGGGGGGGGGTCAGTCTGTACTGCGCTAAGTTCACAACTGAGACGCCGCCGAAGACCTACGACATGGAGTTGGACCTGATAAACTGGGGCACCTGCGCCTCCTGCCCCCACGAGAGCGTCATCGGGGTATAGCTCTATTCATCTCCCCTAAATATTTCGGAAAAAATCAATGAAATCCTGATGTTACAAAAAAAAACTGTATGGATTTGCTGTACGCTAGTACTGAATAAACGCCGCTGGATGGCTGAATGATCATCTTTCGCGCAGAGCCCAATAAACCCAAACCTGCAAACCACCCAATCATCTGTTGCTACAATTGTCCTTTTACTAGGGAGTAAGGAAGCATGTTTCATTCTTCTTTGCTCTATGCTGGTGGAGCTTCTCCACTTAGGCTTTGTTTGGATATAGTTAGATTTGGATCAATTCACATGTGTTACGGTGGATTGGAGTGGAACTTGAACTAAATTCCACTCCAATCCATCCCAATACATGTGGATTGAGGTGAATCCAACAACATCCAAACAAGGCCTTAAGAAGTAGAATCAGACAAAGAGATCGAAAATGTCAATGCTTTAGTAATCCTTGTTGTTGGATGTTTTGGAAAGAAACAAATAACCAGAGTTTCAGTGGCATATGAACAAACATTGCAACTAGCGCTTTAGACTAGGAGCTGCAAGAAGCCATTTGTCAACACAAATACACAATCTCAGGCATGGTATTCTAGTTTTTTCGTTATGATGTTGCCATTGATACCTTAGTTTTCATACATGACTAACTATATGGCGGCTCTTCAAACCTCAAAGCAATGTTTGTTTCTTCTTTAAATCATTAATTCTGAACTCTTAACCACATTGCATCACAGTCTGCCTCAAGCAAGGTTTTTGCCCACTGTTTGAACACAGTGGACGGCATTGGCATTATTGCTATTGGAAATGTAGAGCAGCTTCAGAAGACAACTAGCTTGGTGAGGTATGTGATAATCTTATATAGAAGCACAGTTTGGTTATAGGGGTTTTGCCCACTGTTTGAACAATGAACACTGTGGATGGCTTTTGGGGTGGATTTTTATCTCTACTTCAGTTAGAGCAATATACAGTTTAATTTGGACTAATCACGGTCCTAATATTCCAGTTTTGTTTATAGATGCTGTTTACTGTTCTCAGAAGTTGTTCTTTTTTGAATTTATACATGTAGGCCAAACTACATCGTGAATTTGAATTCAGTAGCTGTGGCTGGCTCTACACTACAACTGCCTACAGATACTTTCTATGGTGATGGCAAAGGCACCATGGTTGACATCGGAACCACATCTATATATCTCCCGGAGGTTATGTACAAGGCTGTGATGATTGAGGTATAAAAGTCTATCCATGCATCAATTTATGAGCTAAAAGGAAACATGGTGACCAGTTTTTGTTGACCATTGTAGATTTTTTATAAGCATCCAGACACCTTATTCTGGAGTGTCCGGGATATTCTTTATATGAAACATCATGGAAGGTATGCAGTGCTTGCAGTTGGTTGTTAGGTACACTAGCATGTTGTAGTTCTAAAATTTCTGATTGTTTCCAATCCTTCTGTAGAGTGGATGATGTCTTCCCTAAAATCACCTTTCATTTTGACGGAGGCCTTGCATTGGATATCTATCCACACGATTACCTTCTGAACAACGGGGTAACATCTCGATTGCCTAGCTTTTGTTAATACTGCGCCTTGATGCAATTTATTGTCAATTTTCACAGTTAAGATTGCATTTTTCCCTGGCAGAGTGATCGGTACTATGTCGTTCTGAGAAATGGAAGGTCACAGGCTCACAGCCCGAACATATGAGGAACTTGGTGATTCTTGGAGGTAGGCAGTGTTTGTCATTACTACTACCCTTTTGTTTGTTCAATATTTTGATTCTAATTTTACTCGACCTTTCTCAGACATAGTTTTCTCAAACAAGCTTGTTGTGTATGACCTGGAAAATCAGGTTATTGGATGGACAGACCATGACTGTGAGATACTCGCTTAACCCATTTACAATTTCCAATTCCATTATAAATTCATGTTCAATTGAGTACCTGTTACAGTGAACTTTCCAAAGTATTGATTTCCACAACCTGACACAATTGAGTGTCACTTTTTACAGGTTCCTCCGGCAGTCCGGCGTTGACACCGAAGATGAGTGAGCTCTGAGCCAGTGGTGGTGTCTACATGTCATGAGTTTGTTTCAGTATTGCTAGATGCTATAGGTGATGTACATAAAACTACTTTGTTAGGTTTCCAGAATGAAGATGAACTGATGGTGACGTAGTTATGAGTTGGAAAGCGTTAGTCGATTAGTCTATGTATAGCTTCTGCATTGCATCTGTTCGCGACTGGTCACTGCTGACAAGTAATATACTGTAGATGCCTGAAGAAGACGTTGAGACCATGCATAATTAAGCTGCCATAGGAGAGACCATTATTTGTTCAGATTCTTTTTCTTTTTTTCAGAGGGAAGACGGACTTATATTAAATCTTGGCACGCACATGAAAAAATCTGAAATAAAAAATTACATAATAATCTATCTAGATTCTTCCCTAATGGCTTCCCTCGAACGTCGAAGCCAAAGTGCAGTCCTTCTGCCGAATCCGACGATCAATCCCACAACATTAGACATGACGTAAGATCCAACGCTTCGGAACTAGTACAAAACACATCTAAATCACTGAAAGAATATCGACAGTTCCATCGTTGGGTATGACATAGGATGCAGATTCACCACCTCGGTACCTTGAATTCCTCTCCGCGACCATCGACGATAAGATCGATGACCTGGAGTCGCTTTCCTCGTAGGGGGCTCCCAGATGCACCACTCTCCTTGCAGATAAATGCCATAAATTGGTCGTCTGCCAATGAAATCGACGCCCGCAACAGCGATCTTGTCGTGGCAATCACTGAAGTCATTGCAGAAAATATGATCCCGTTCGGAAATCATCAGATTTCGCTGAAAAATTTATTAGAACCAAACCCTAAGAAACTAGATATGAATCTGCAAGAGGATAGGTCCTCTCTCCTTCTTATTCCCTGGCAGATGCACCGGAGAGGAAGAAGGAGAGAGGCTCTCGGGCGGCGATGGCGGCGGCAGCAACAGCGAGCTTCTCGGGGCGGCGATGCGTAGGCCTTGGAGGCCACTCCGCTAAGCGGTTAGTGGTTAGTTTAGCCATGTTCGGATTCTTCTTTTGAAGACGAAGCCATCTAAACCACGGTGCAATGCCATTCAACATGAATTCTTCGATCGTGGTGTGGGAGACATGTCAGCAACTGAATCAACCAATGGTTTCCTTTGGGCAAAATTTAGTCCTGTCACATCGAATCTGTGGATACCAATTAGAAGTATTAAATATAGGCTAATTACAAAACTAATTACACAGATTGAGGCTAATTTGCGAGACGAATCTATTAAGTCTAATATGTCCATGATTTGACAATATGGTGCTACAGTAAACATTTGTTAATTATGGATTAATTAGGCTTAATCGATTGGTCTCGTTAATTAGTCTACTCATGTGCAATTAGTTTTATAATTAACTCATGTTTAATGTTTCTGCATCCGAACGTTCGATATGATACAGCTAAACTTTAGCCCCCGGATCCTTGACAGGAAAGAGGAATGGCCAAGTACGTGGAGGAGCAGGAAACGCTCGCATTAGTGATTCCTGTTCTCCTTCATCTGGATATAGATAGAATAGGAGTTACCAAACACTCCTTGCATGAAAACAAGTAATTGTGCGGTACGGATCCATTTGATGATTTGAACCCTGATTCATCGAAAACAAGTAATTGTACGGTATTGATCTGTTTGAACCCTGACTTGTCGAAGAGTCATCGGAAGCGAGACCACATTTGATCGAGTGGTGGGAGACAGTAGACAGACGAATAGCAAGAGTTGGGAAGTTCAGCGGTCTTCAGCGCCACTGCTCTAACTTTTTTATGTCCTCCATGGCACTGCCGTCAGTTTGGACTCTAACGGTGTCAAAACTGCAAGTGTGAAAAGTCGAAAATACCTTTAAGTCTAAATATGTCATTAATTTTTTTAGCATCTTAACGACTTCAAATGAAAAAAAAAACTCAAAACTAGAAAGTTATAAATCTCGTCGAGATTTATAATTTTTATATAAAAATTATCTTCATTTAATTCCGCGAAAAAAAGATATGATTTTTCTAAGATATATTAATCATATCAAATCATATTTTTTGCGGAATTAAATAAAGATAATTTTTATATAAAAATTATAGATCTCGACGAGATCTACAACTTTCTAGTTTTGAGTTTTTTCATTTGAAGTCGTTAAGATACTCAAAAAAATTTAATGACATATTTATACTTAAGGGTATTTTTTGACTTTTCACGACTGTAGTTTGACATCGTTAGAGCCCAAACTAACGGCAGTGGCATGGAGGGCACAAAAAAGTTAGAGCAGTGGCGTTGAAGACCGCTGAACTTTTCTAGAGACTCATAGGGCATTGTGATTTTTTTTAATGACACAAAAAAATCCAAAAAAAAAATGGAAGCTGTTCGCCTGTTCCACACTGGCGCTGGGGCTAAAGTTTCCATTTGATTCCGTGATCCTCCAATCCTGTGCGTCACACTCACACATCAATGTGGATATGTGGTGACCATCCTATGAAAAAAATGGCCTTGTTCGGTTTACCTCATATTCGGCTTTTTCGACTTCTTTTTTTACTCAGAATAATATTTTTTTTTTTACAATAATTCAGCCAGAACAGTGTTTTTCAGTCAGTTTCAGCCAAAATTCTACCGGCCGAACGGGGTTGAAGGGTTTGTTTGATTTATCAAATCAAAGCACTTTAGATAATGTTTGGCTTGCTATGAACTAGCCGATTATCCAATGCAATCGTTGAGGACCGAAGCCATCTCAACAGATCCCGATGTAACTGAAATAACGGTTGCTCAGCTTTATTCAGTTTGTGAACTGCAACAGGAATGGCCAAATACATGCCAAGGGAACGGAGGGTCACTTTGGATGCAAAATGGACCTCAGACCTATTTATTTTGGATTTTAGTGTTTAATGACTAACACAACTAAATTGGACTAATGAATTTATAAGTAATTATTTTATAGTTCAATAGGGTGCAAGACGTAACTTAGACGAAGGCGATATGATGATCCCATGATCAACACCATAAACAAGACCCTAGAAGTACAAGAGAAGACCTAAGATATCAAGCATAGTCCAAGCACGAAGATAGGAACCAAGCCGGACGCAAGATCGTGAAGAAACGAGCTCGGCAGAAGTGACCGGACGCGGCCCTATAAGGACCGGACACGTCCGATCAGTTGCTCGGCAACAGCATGCGTCAACAGTTGTGACCGGATGTTGAGCAAAGCAATGACCGGACGCGGCAATGTTTTCGGCGTGATCGGACGCAGCGGCACTGAATGACCGAATGCACAAAGTACAGCGTCCGATCGAGTCCAGATAGGTTCCAGAGCGGCGCCAGCGCGACCGGACGTGCCCGATCGAGTGAGACCGGACTCGGCCCAGAGTCCGATCAACGCGCGCGCTCTAACGGTCGGGACGACCGAACGCGTCCGGTCAAGACGACAGCAGCGTCCGGTCAGTAGCAGAAAGCTAGGTTTCGCCCCCACCGGCTACTTTCTCTATGGGGTTTATAAATAGACCCCCAACCGGCCATTTGAGAGTGGAGAAGTGAGGAAACATATCAAAGGTGTTGATACACCATTTTAGTGATATTCACTTATATAGTGCTTAGTGATTCATTAGGTAATTAGCGTAGGTGCTTTGCGAAGTGCTTAGATTGATTAGACCACCGCTTATGCGCTTGCTCTAGGTTTAAGTCTAGTGTTCAGTGAGGTTTGCACACATCTTACCACTCAGTGCTTGCGCGCACCATTGTTGTACATCGGAGGGGCTTGTAGTCTTGCGAAACCACACCAACCGCGTTTGTGGTGTGGCCGCCACCGTGTACCTAAGGGAACAAGACTCGCGGCTGTTCTGCCGGAAGCTTGATAGTGAAGACGACGGGAGCATCCGAAAGAGCCTTGCCGGAAGGCACGTCGGAGACCCACTTGCGCGTGGGGAAGACCCGAAGCTATCCACGGAGTTACCCAACCGGGAGCTTAGCCCTTGTGAGAAATTCCTTGCAAGAAGCTCCAACGAGGACTAAGCTTGGACGTTTTTTGATATCTCGATAAAAATACCGGAATCATCGACGGGAGTTTGCATATCTCTACCATACTCTTTAGCTTCCGCATTTACATTGTAATCTTAGTGTGTGCTTTACTTTCTAGCTTAATGATAGACTAGTTGATAGGTTTGAAACCTAGGTTGTATAACTTCTTTTGCGGTAGAGGTAGAGATAGCAAAATCGTAGTTTCACATTTAACATTTAGATAGTTTATCTTTTGCATACGTTTTGCCAGGGAACGCCCACATTTCAGTGATTCGTTTCATCTTCATCCGAGATATTACACAGAAGATTGTGATATAGGCATTTGATCGCTGAGGATTCATACTGAACTGTATATATGACCCATGATCAGATTTCAAATCAACGATGACAGTTACGAAATAAAAATGTGGCTTGAAGATGGGGGGATTCTTATTGCTTGTTAATTCGGACCAATTTGGCCATCACTCGAGGCTTCCTGATTTGCAAACCTCAGGGTCAGCGGCGGGCAGGGCACAACATTGGGTTATACTCTATCTGGATGCATGCGCGTCACAGCAAACGGAACACAATCATTGATCAGAGGCAGGGATTGCAAGAAGAAAAATAAGAGGACGCACTAAAACAGAGGTATTCATGGAAGAACAAGAATTGCATAGATGTGCGCAAACAACTAACATTCAAGTCATACAAACTCAGACGTAAGACACACAGGCTGCAGTCGCCACACAAATTAAAGATGCAACTCATCTCATCTAAGGAAATAGAAACGGAACGAATGGCTGTCCGGCGTTCACGCCGCGGCCTCGGCCTCGGGCGCGGCAGGGGGCTGGGCCTCCTCGGACGGCGGGTCGGCCTTCGCGTCCGCGGAGCGGGACTTGACGAACTCGAGGAGGCGGCGGCTCACCTCCTTGGAGTAGAACTGCAGCGCCTCGATCCCCTCCTCCACGGTGGCGGCGGCGCCTCCCGTGGCGGCGGCGGCGTCGAAGGCCTCGGCCTCGATGGCGCGCGCCGCGGGGTCGGCATCGGCGGCCGGCACGGCGCCGTAGCGCTTGCAGAGGATGGTGTCCCCCGCGAGCGTGTCCACGAGGCGCCGCACCACCGCGTCGCGCGTGCGCTGCGTCGGCGGCCAGATGCTGAACGAGAAGGCCGGGGAGTGGTCGCCCCCGGCCGGGGATGGAGCGACGGCGGCCGGAGCCGGGGCGGGCTCGTCGGTGGCCATTTTTGGAAGCTTCCGGAAGAGCTGGATGGAAACCCTAGGGTCGGAGTCGGACGGAGGAGTAGGACGGGGGGCGAGGTGGGGGAGCTCGATCCGTTCGGTGGCTGCGGGGATTTTAAAGCGGTGGAGGGTGGTGCGTCGTTGTAATTGAGGATTTGTTCGGGTGTTGGTTGCGGTGGCTTCAAGAAAGGGAAGTGCGATGCGATGAGATGGCACTCGACAACGAAACGGCAAACAAAACCCATCATCGGTTGGTGGCACCTGTTATCCTGTACTAGCGTTCAGTCTATTCGTTTGTTGATTTTAGCCAGCCTAAATCAGCAATTGTTCCATCCAGGTGGCGGGTCGTATATGCATGCTCATTTGCTTTGACCAATTGTTTCTCCTTTTTTTCCCATTTGAATTTGAATTCCAACGTCCGGATCAGATCATCACCCGCCAGGAAATCGGAATGGTAGGAAATGTGGATAAATGTCGGTGGATGCTACATTCAGTGTGGGATGGCAATGCACACTCTTGACTGTTCGATTCTCCTCGCTGTCATTTGAGTTCGAATTTGTAATGTTCCGTCCGGGAATGGTAGGAAATTTGGATAAATGCGAGGAAATGCGGCATTGAGAGGGGTGGGCAGTAAAGCACGGTGCTTTTGGATTCACGTCTGTGCCATCATTTTCTTTCCGTTCGTTAGAGCAAGTATAATAGCAGGCTGTAAGCCAACTAAATGCTGAGGTGGAGGAGAGAGGGAAGGAGAGAGAGAAGAAGCGGGCTGTAAGCTTACAGCCGGCTTGGGCACAAGAACCAAGAAAGTTTGTGAGAGAGACAAGTGGGCCATGTATTAACTGTAAAGAGCCAACTACTATATAAGTGGGCTGAGAGAAGGCTGCAAGGAACCTTACAGCCAGCAAGCCGGCTATATTATTAGCCTTGCTCTTAGTCGTTGGCGTAGCAGGAGCACCGGCAACAGCAGCGTTGGGCGGCTTGGGCCTCAATTGGTACACGCGTACTCCTCTCGATGCCCCGCGCCGTCGGGGTCCGATCACGGAATTCTCTGTACGGGCCGTGCAGCTCGCGAGCTGCATCAAAAAAAATTCGCTCATTTGCTCGCCTGCCGCGTCGGCGAATGGATCTCATCCGTCTGGACCCAACGGTCGAGACGGATCCCTTGATCGTGTCCTGATCGGGGACGTCCAGCCATTCAGTGGCTAGTGGGCCCCCGTCGCACAGTGCCTATAAAGAGAAGGGGGGGGCAAACGGCTCTGGGTACGAGGTTCACCGTCGCCACAGCCCAACGGTCCTAACCCTAATCCGATCCAGAGGGTGGCACTGCCAGCGGCGGGAAGCGCCACTGCCTTTACCACCACCGCCGGTCTCCACCGCTACTTCATCGCCTGTCGCTGCCCTAGCGCAGATCATCACCGGCGAACTAGCCGAAGACAGGGAGCTCCTCCAACCTCTCCGACGGTCAGATGTTCCTACATTTCCCTTTCTCTCTCTCTGTCTCCTACTCCCTCTGAATCTCTAAGTCACTAATTATCCCAAATAGTATCAGAGCCAATTCCCTAGGCGTGTGATTTAGATCGGGGTAAAGAAAAGAAGAAAGAAAAGAAAGAGAAACGAACTTCGGTTCGGAGAAAATGTAACCCTAACCCTAAAGAAATTGGACGGTCCGGGGAAGTCTTACCAGGGCTTCCCCGCTGCTGTCACTACCGCCTCACGCGGGATGGAGCACCCGCCGCCGGCTTGCTGACGTGCGGGAAGAGAATCAAAAGAATAGAAAAGAAAAAGAACGGATTAAATCCTTTCGAATCTGAGCATACAGACTAGGGGTTTCACTAACCCTAACCCTAACTGGGTGAAGATGGAAACAGAGGGCTCGGATTCAAAAAAAATGATGAGATCCGAACCCTAACCCGCTACAGACTCGGGGGAGAAGAAGAAAAGGGTGAATCCCTAACCCGAAACCCTAACCCTAACTTGATCCCCATCCTAATCGGTCAAAACCGAGAAGAGCAAGCAAGATCCAAACAAGCAGAAACGAGGAAAGGGAAAAGCAAGGCCGGTGGCTTACCTCACCGCTACCATCTCCGCCGTCGTGCGGGAAAGACCGGACCGCGCCGGTGTTCGTTGCTAAGATACATCCGCGTGGGTACGGGTACAGGGCGCCGACACAGAGCCGCTTGACGGCGGCGCGCTCTCCCGACGGGGAGCGTGCTCGCCGGCAAGAGGGCCCACGGTGGCGCCGTCTTCATTTTCTCCTCCGGTGTGGCTCGCTGTTGCTCGTGTGCGGCGCGCTGCTGAGAGAGAGAGACGCGCGAGAGAGAAGGGGAGAAAGAAATGAGCCTAGGGTTCAGAGGGAGGCCGGCCGCGGCAGGGTTTTGATCAGGCGAAACGGCCGGACGGCCGTCGGATTTGATCCGACGGCGTGGAATGATCGGGCCACTCAGTGGCCTAGGCAGGATGCCACTTTCCCGGCCCAGGCCCAGGTTGCGGCCTAGGCGCGGGTGCGCGCTGCGCGAGCGGCTGCTGGGCCGAACAAGCGATCAGGCCTTCGGGCCAAGCAGGCCTCCAGGCCAAATGAACAAGGAGATGTTTTCAGTTTTTTTTTCAGAAGCTATTTTGAATGAATAAAGTTAAGTTTAAATGTTTTATCTCTACTCAAATTTGATCCAACGTGATAATTTGTTTAGAGAACAGATGAGTAAAGTAAAAATGCTTCTGAATTAGTATTATTTTTAAGAACTTTTCATGCTGCCGCTACAAAGTTAAAGAATATTATCTTCTCATTAAATTCAAACCAACAGGAGAATTTAATTTGAAGAGCAGTTATAGTTATTCAATAAATAATGAAAAGTTGATCCTCCGGTTAAAATTGGAACCAACGGGAAAATTTTAATTGGAGGAATAGTCGGTTGATAGTTTAAAGTTAAATTATGGTATTGTTATTTTCTGACCAACGTTGATGATAACAATATTATAATTCTATGAGTTTTATGTATAAAGTTTAAATCTCTGATGAATTTTGTATCAAAGTGACCAATTTTTTAGAGAAAAGATAAATATCAAGGAATGCTCTTAAACTAGAGAAATGTATTTTTATGTTTCCGCTGCAATGAAGTTGATTATCTTCTAATTAAATTCGAACCAACGGGAGAATTTAATTTTGAGGAGCAGTTCTATGTTTTCAAGATTATTGAATTTCTATACGTTAATTCTATTTCTGCCCAACGGTGATGTGGAATTAATGTAGAAGAATGATGTTTTATTCTATTTCTGCCCAACGGTGATATAGAATAGAACATAAAGATTTCAAAGTTTAATGAGCATTATTGTTGAATATGTTTTCAGACAAAAGACCTCCATGCTTTCATTCTTGAAGGCAGTAAGAGAAATGAGCTGGGTACTTATGACTCAGATGATGAAATGCCTAAGGACAAGTTATGTATGAAAGAATATCATTGCTTAAGGAACTGTGTTCTCTTTAAAGAATGGCTTCAAAAGAAAAGAATTCTAGGATATTGATCCAAGAAAAGAGATAGATCAATGAGAGTCTTCATTGAGAAATGTCTTTTATGTACTCTCTGAAGAAGAATTTATTTTCAGTTTCACTTATGAGAGTTGTAAAAGTCATATAAATATTTAATTTGACTAACATTGGATTACACATGTGTGTTAAAGAATATTCGGATTTATTTCTGAATTTGATGATTGAACATGAGCCAATCCTAGCAATTATGTCTGTTCAAGGGAATTATCTCGCATGATGGGAAAAAAGTTTGTGATAGTACCTGCATGGCGGGAAAAGTTTGAGAAAATACCTGCATGGCGGGGTAAAGTTGGCATAGTACATATGTTAACCAATCCTCCATGGCGGGAGAGTTTGGCATAGTACTTATCCCGCATGGCGGGAGGAGGATGTGATGACTCATGTGCTCTAAAGAAATATCCCGCACATGGAGAGAAGTTTGTGATAGCTCTTATGCTATCCTAGTATTGACCGTACACTCTGATTGTATCATGGTCATTAAGTACTCAACGAGTTTAAGAACAAAAGAAAGTTACATGTGAACCAAAAGATAAGAATGATATGCAAGTGTGACTTGCAGATAATAGACTATGTTGAGTTTTGAAGTGTAATGAGGAAAATGTACTCCCATACGAATTTTGTTTGCATGATGTAATCATGTGGATAAAGTAAGTAATCAAAGTTTCCTCATTCACAAGAGTTCTGAATGTTTTGAAAATTGTGGTAGAAAAGTTCATACCACATTTCGAGGGGGAGAAATGTAAGATTAATTAAGAAAGATACTTTCTCATACTTCAGATAATGCAATGCATACTATGCATTGAAGGTAAAAGTGATCTATAAAAGATGAATATGATCGTTGAGGGAGTAAGACGGTCATAATAATGATACCCCTAAAGTAAAGAAATAGCTAAATTCCTGGACCTTTTACAGTTCTGATAGAAAGATAGCATAGTCGGCTAGTATTCATACTGGACGAGTCTCAAAGTTATTAAGGCGGTGCTTAAAGCACCATTCAAGTTTTGAAAGATTAAACCCAAAATAAGAAATTTAAAGATACACCATCTTTAAAGAAGGTGGAGTAATCTGGGGGAGCATGGTATGTAGATACCTAAAGCTTGAATAGAAGTGGGATTACATATCCACTACAATGTTTTAGAGCAACAAATTGCTTAATACATGTTGATGTTGTATGACATACTTAAAGAAGATGAATAAGTAAACAAGGATCTTGTGATACAGGAGGCTATAGAACAATTGCCTTTTTGGCAATGAAGAGTAATAATAGCCCCATATGAAAGAAGTGCCATGAGGCTCCAGAAAGTCTCAAAGAATAAGAAAATCAGATATTTCTGGTGACTAAGAAGTAAAAGTTAAGAAAGAAATTCAAATAGAGAGTGATTCCACCTCATTTGAAGAAGCCATGAGAGACGTTCACTCGTCTAAATGGCAAGAAGCAAAGGAAGATGAAATAAAATCGATAAATACCAACGATGTTTGGGACTTAGAAGAAATTCTCAATGGAGCCAAAATAGTAGGATGTAATGGGTCTGCAAGACAAATGTGACCCCAAAAGGGAATATGGAAAGCTATAAAGCGCCACTTGTGGCGAAATGATTTACTAAAAGAGAAGGAATAGATTATAATGAGCATGTAAGGATTCTTTTAGAATCATAATGGTGTTAGTGGCACATTACGATTTACAGTTACATCAGAAAAATGTAAAGACACATTCCTCAATGGGGATTTGTATGAAAAAGTTTACATGACATAACTCAAAATGTTTTGTCAGAAAAGAACGTAAGGGATGTTGCCTAAAAATCCATTTATGGATTAAAGCAAGCTTTAAGACAGTGGTTCTTGAAGTTTGACAGTACAATAAAAAAGTTTAGGTTTTAAAGAGAATGTAGAGGACAATTGTATTTATGTAAAGTTTAAACATGGGAAATTTATTTTCCTAATCCTACATGTGGGTAGCACCTTACTCGCTAGTAGTGGTGTTAATCTACTGTTGGAGAAGAAGCAGTTCTTGTCCTCAAGTTTCAATGAGAATGGTCTTGGTAAAGCATCATTCGTTCTAGGAATTGGAACTTACCGAGATAAAAAAAAAGGGGTATTAGAACTATCTCAAGTGTATACTTAGAGAAGATTCTAAAGAAATAAAGTATATATATGTGAATAAACCTGCGCCTGTTCCTATAGTCAAGGGTAATAGTTTTCGGAACTTTCAGTGTTCCAAGAATAAATGTGAGATCGATCAAATGGACGTCATATATGCTTTAGCTGTTGGAAGCTTACTGAATGCTTATAAGCAAGAACTTACCCTGACACAGTTTATATATCCGGGATGTTTTTGGCAGAAGTCCAGTCTAGATATAGATCACTGAAATGGAGTTGAGAATGTTTTGCAATTGTGCAAAGATTTATAGGCCTCATGGTGAGTAAGAAAGAATAAGTACTCTCAAATAGTTGTGGGTACAAAAGTTAAATTTTGACGAGATGTTTAGTGAAACCCACATAGTAGCTAACACTCGCAGTTGGAATTTTATTGTGAAAAAGCTCCAAAGAAATAGTTATGGTGTCATCAAAGATGCATACCCATGGTATAGCTTGTTATGAGGCTTAAGGACAGGCAAAATGGTTAAAAGAACTTATACCCGGAATTGATAATGGTATACAACAGCAATAACCATTTAAGTAGTTCGCTCCTATAACAACGGGTCAAGTGTGCTGCCAAACACATTGACGTTAAAGTTGTACGTTGTGAAGGAGAAAGTCCGGAATCATACTAAAAGTATTGAACATATAAGTAACAAGCAAGTGCTTGCGGATCCGCGTACAAAAGGCTTACCACCCAGTGTGTTTGGAGAACACACAGTCGACATGAGTTTGTGGTATAGCCTATGATTTCTGGACAACAAAGGGCCCAAAGTTAAAGAATCTGTTTCAGAACAGAGATGTGTATTGTAGCTGTTAAGTCTATCGGCGATTGACCGTGACGATGAAGCATGCTCTATGCACTAATCTATGATGGAACAAATAAAAGTGAAAGGGATTAAAGTCAAAGTTTAAAGTTAAAGTATGAGTTAAGATCAAGGGGGAGAATGTTAGAATTGATCTTATCCGTCTTGACCCAACGGTCGAGACGGACCCCTTGACCGCGTCCTGATCGGGGACGTCCAGCCATCTAGTGGCTAGTGGAACCCGTCGCACAGTGCCTATAAAGAGGAGGTGGGGCAAACAGCTCTGGGTATGAGGTTCACCGCCGCCACAGCCCCACGGTCCTAACCCTAATCCGATCCAGAGGGTGGCACTGCCAGCGGCGGGAAGCGCCACTATCTTTACCACCACCGTCGGTCTCCACCGCTACTTCATCGCCCGTCGCTGCCCTAGCGCAGATCATCACCGACGAACTAGCCAAAGACAGGGAGCTCCTTCAATCTCTCCGACGGTCAGATGTTCCTACATTTCCCTTTCTCTCTCTGTCTCCTACTCCCTCTAAATTTCTAAGTCACTAATTATCCCAAATAGAAAAGAACTCACCCACTGAATCTACACCTAAACGATCTAAAGAATATAACAGGCCTTGCTGATCCACCCATGCTGCCATGCTAGCCTGCCAGTGACCCAGCGCCACGCCACGCACAGGCTGCAGCTGACGGCCGCGTTGAAGTTTTGTCCTGTGGTGGTGTCTGTCGGTGGCGCTTGGCTCCGCGCTGAAGTACCTCTGCTGCTCCGGCATGTCCGCATGAGCTTGAGCAATACAGCATACTATGCGTGTCTCCGTTCTTGCTTGGGTTTGGTGCTAACAAGTTTGTCACATTTTGTCCGGCAACAAGCTGAAGGTTCTGCTGGTTGCTTAGGCAGTGAGCACATCGCACGGGCAGCCGTGCTGGCCAATTTTGTTTCTCTGGGTGACGCTACGGTCTAGTCCACCTGACCTCTTGCTGTAAAACAATTTGGGCTTGTTCGGCTGGTATTAAAGCTGGCTGATAAACCGGTTGAAGCTGTTTTATTGTGAGAGAAAAATACTATAGATTCTAGCTAATAAGCCGGCCGATAAGTTCAAGCGAATAAGCCCTTTGTCCATGGGATCCGAGACAGACAAATATATAGGAGCAGTGCAAACTAAAAAAAAGCCGTAAACATACAAACTCCTTTAAAAACGTATAGTTCTATTATTTGAAAAAAAAACAAAGAACATCAACAGTGCATCCTTATACTTCCGGATTCTTCCTGAGAAGAATCTCGACCGTATGGATATCAGGATACTGTATGAAGTGGTGAGTAAGATTAAAGCACATGAGTTGTCTCTTTATGGAGAGATCGGAGACTCCTCCATTAACACGAATCTTGTCTTAAGGTTCTGTTTAGTTCGTGAAATTTGGGAATTTGTCTACTGTAGCACTTTCGTTTTTATTTGGCAATTAGTGTTCAATCATGGACTAATTAGGCTCAAAACGTTCGTCTCGCGATTTTCAACCAAACTGTGCAATTAGTTTTTTTTGTCTACATTTAATGCTCCATGCACGTATGACAAAATTCGATGTGATGGCTACTGTAGCACTTTTTGGAAAACTTTTTGGGAACTAAACAATCTCTAAAACTTGGTGCTAGTAAGAATACCAGGAAGGAGAAGATCGACCCGGGATGACTCAAGTGAAGAAGAGTAGGCGTATGCTCCCCCAAACTTGGCAAGGATGATCATAACTACAACCCAAAAAGAACAAAATCAAGCCAAGAAAGTTTATGTGAGAGGACAATGCTACAATTATGATAAAGATCCTCAATGATAGGGGCTTAAGGGGCTCACATACCGACAGTAGGGGGCTCAACCCATGGGTGCCAGCGAAGATCATGGTTGTGTGGAGGCCGATGAGGTGGTTAGTGCCCCGCCACCATGGAGCTAGATCTTTCCATGGAGCTTGAACACGATGCTAGCATGTGCCACATGGCCTTGGGAGAGAACTAAAGTTGTGGCCTAGATCAACCACTATATAACCACTATATTGATAAACTCAAATGTCTTACAAAAGAAAAAAGAATACGATAGCTATGCTAGACTCCTAAAGACTACTTTCGGAGCTCAAGCTTAGTTCGACTCAACTATAACTCCCAACTAAACTAGCATGAACTAAAGAGAGCTAATGAAAAAGTAATTCCTTCTTCTTTTTCCTGTGTTGTGTGTGGAGAGTGGCGCTAAGGCCCTCCATAGTGTTTGGCTTAGAGTGGTGCTCCAACAGACAGAGTGTTTGAGCACCACTTTGTACACTGCAATTACTAGTGCCCAAGCTAGAGAATTTGAGAGCGATGAATGTACAAGCTTCGATGCCCGTTGACTAAACACATGAAAAAATATGCATGGTCTTCATTCCCACACTCTCAGGCCATCATTGCTATTGGTTTCGTTCGCTGATCTGAAACTTGGCTGAAAAATAATGTTCTGCCTGAATTGTTATGAGAGAAAAACATTGTTCCGGCTGAAAAAACAAGCCGAACAAACCGAATATGGGGTAAGCCGAACAGGGCCATTAGTGTTTATCTATTTCACTTGTATCGTGGAATCTAGCCAGCAATATCTACCACTGCAGTTCAAAATGAGTGATGCAATTCTCTTAGGTGGATCACTTTTCGTTCTAGGCACCGCTAGCACACTGCTTAGGGCCTGTTTGACAAAGCCCCTCTCCGGCTTTGGCTCCTCTAGAGTAGCCTTGCCAAACGTTTTTCTAGAAGAACCGTTTTTTTCAATAAAAAATAGAGGAGCCGAAGACATTCTGAAGAAATCACAAATTGTGGCTCCTCCAAAACAACTCAGGCTCCTGTGAAGGAGCCCCTCGGGAGGAGCCGCGCCAGACACCCCTTACAGATGAATGATTTTATTGAATTATTGAATTCAGAAGAAAAATATGTATATGCTTCCGCTTGAGACGTACTTTTAGCTTAAGACAAGAAAAAATAGTATTGGTCCCACTGCTGCAATTTTATTTATCTCTACTACTAAAAAGAACCGAATGTTATCGTCTCGGCAAAACTAATCGGCCTCCTGCCCCTAATCGTGTCGCTCGAAAAAAATGGAACGCCCACGCGGCCTCCGAATATAAAAAAAGGAAAAAATCTACTTAACCCTACCTTTCATACATGGTCTACTTCACCCCCCAACTATGAAACCGTCTGTTTTACCTCCTGAATTTTTCAAAACCGTCTATTTTACCCCTCGGGCGGGTTTTGACAGCAGTTTTGCTACGGTAACAGTAGGTTGATACAGTAACGGTGGGTTTACTACAGTGATGGTGGGTTTGAATTTTTTTTATTTTCGGTGGATCTTTGAAAAATCACAGTAAATCATAGAAAATCATAAAATAAAAAATCTAATTTTGTTGGACTCCACATGAGTAGATCTACATAGTGAATATATAATATGGTATGCTTTAGTACAAATATTTTACTGTAGCCTTAGATTAATTAGAAAATCTAATTTTGTCTGTAATTAATTGGAATAATTCATGGCTACAACTTCTATGGTCCAATTGTGGTGAAATTTTTATGGTACGCTAATTATTGTATGCTTGAACTATAGTAAAAATTTCGTACTCATTGGACTATGTATAACTTAGTTATAGATAAATTCTAATTAATTACAGATAAAATTGGATTTTCCAATTAATCTAAAGCTATAAAAAAAATTGTATTAAAACATACCGTATTATATATTCACTGTGTAGATCTACTCATGTGGAGTCCAATAAAATTATATTTTTCATTTTATGATTTTTCTATGATTTACTATGATTTTTCAAAAATTCACCGAAAATAAATAAAAAAAATTCAAAACCACCGGAACTGTAGCAAACCCGCGTTGCTGTAGCAGACCGCTGTTACTGTAGCAAAACCGCCGCTGAAAACCGCTCAGGGTAAAATAGACGGTTTTAGAAAGTTCAGGGGCTAAAACAGATGATTTTATAGTTGGGGTGAAGTAGACCCAGTATAAAAGGTACGGGTTTAAGTAGATTTTTTCCTTAAAAAAAAAAAGAAAAAAAACGGACCGCTCTCTCTATCGCCTCCGATGCGGCTCATCTCCCACGCCTCCCACATCGCCGCCAACGCCCGCCTCTATGCCATCCCGCACGGCGCACCCACTCCCACGACGCCGCTAGCCCCTGCACGCCGTCGCCAGGGCCGCGCTGCTGTCGTCGCTGGACGCCACCCGCGAGGTCGCCTCCGTCGTCAGCGCCAGCACCGACGTTGGGTCGGCATGCTTCTATCCACCAGCGTGCTCATTGTCCGTGGAGAAGGAGGTGGGAGATGGTAGCAGCAGCGGCACTGCACGGGAACGGGTGAAGCGGCGAGGGTTGCGGCGGGTTGGAGGCCGCGGATCCAGATGATGTGGCCGCGTCCGTGAGGAGGATCCTCGCGGCGCTGTGCCGGGCGCATCCACCGCCGCAGAAGTCCAGGAAAGTGCCGCGACGGTTGGAGGTGTGCCTTTTTCTCTACTAGAAATTCGTATGCGTAGCCGCACCATCGTTGCCACCAGAAGAGTAGAGGACGACGCCTGCTTCTCCCCAAACGGCGACGACCCCCGCCGCCGTCTCCCGCGCCAACGCCGCTGGTCAATAGCGTTCTGCGTCCCGGTTCGTGCCTGTTCATTCCCCCTGATCTGGATCTCTCTTGATTCGTATTTGTGTTGTGTGGTTGTAGTCAAATCTGTATTATGCCTTGTGCTCCTAATCTGCTTACACTTTCTAGATGATTTAGCTTTCAAACAAAAAATACAGAGAAATGATGTACCACTGCATTTTGGTGGTTTTCACAAAAAAAACATTTTATAATTTTTAATCCAATTACTTAAATCACAATGTGGTACCACAGAGCTTACTGCCTACTAAGAGAACTTTGAATTTATCCTTCAGTATCAACAGTATATCATGTCGAAGTGCAGCTCATTGATGTCAGATTTTTCATCATGTTTTGCTTTAATTTTAATTCATAGTCTCTATGGAACTCCTGAATTCTAGCTACTTCCATTTTCTTTGTGCATAATTTTGAAGGAGGTGAAGAAGGAACTAAGCCGGGAGAGCGAGAGATTCCAGCAACCATTGAATGGAGTAGGTACCCAAGTTTCCTTCTGCATTTGTGATCTACCGTAGAGGGGAATAAGCTCTAAACTTAATTAAACTGAACACAGGAGGTAAAATTAATTTGGGATATGGATTGCTCTAAACTGAAATATTTTTTCATGATATGTTCATGATCAGTGGTTTAGAAAGCCAAGCTAGCCATACTATTGTAAGGTGCCCTGTTGCAAGATCTCTGCTGCAGGTAATGAAGAAAAATTCAGGTTTCCGGGTGAGAACAACGGAGGACTGATGAACCAGAGTTGCAATTACAGAAAAATAGGTGCTCAAACATGATGCACCTGTACTTCTGTAGATCCCATGCTAACCATTACTACTGGTGCTTTAGCTAAATGCCACGGCTATTTTTTTTATTTTGATATGTTCCACACGACTATTTTTGTAATTCTACATACTGAATAGAATCTTCCCACTAGCATTCCATCTGTTCGACTCAGTTGGTTAGAATAGCAGTTTTAACTTTGCCATTAGTCTTTGTATCATTGCCCATCTTTCCTTTCAAGGGGCTGCGAAATGGTTGACAATGAAGAGCAGTATGCAAAATACCTGAGTTTTGATTTTCTACCGCAGAAAAAGTGAAATCAGTTGAATGTGATAGGAGAAAGCAGGTAATATAGGAACCTTCAAGAAAAGGGTATGTTTCTGAAATTTAGATTGGTATTTTAAGCATTACTTCATAATCTCTATTTTAGGTTTATTTCAACTTAAAGCATAATTGAACTTGATATTCTGTTGGGTACGAACTTTGATCAATATAGGGTTAGGGAATCTAGAACTTTGGTGGCTATACCTCCTTTGTATAGCAGGATATGTGTTCAGAATTTGAAAACAGATTTATTGAGCAGTGACAAAGTGAATCCATGTTTTGCTTGGTTTACTTGATCATCAGGTTTGGATTTCCTATGGCCGTTTCTTGTTCTTTTACATGTACGCTTTTAAATGGGCATCTGCACACATGTGAGAGTTTCGGTTCCAGCATTTTAGGAATTTTGACCACTAATTTATGGCGAACTTAGGGCATTAGATGATCTAACTTGATCTTTTGTTGACTGAACCTTGCCGATAATTATATTTAGCACAGATCCATGCGTGGGATGCCATCAGCAAGCACCGTCACCTCCCGTACCTGTCTGGTTGTCTTCCCGGCTCTCCTGCTGGTGGCCGAGAATGCAGCTGCTGCAACGGAGGGTTGGGTGCAAACTAATCCGCAAGGGTTGCGCCGAGTGCCCCCCCCCCCCGGCGCTGGTTGGGTGTTTGCCTGTGCTTGTTCTGGAGTCAAAACTAACACATGGCGCATCTGAGTTAGTTCTAAGTTTCTAACTAGGATCAGCGATGCTTTTTCCTGAACCAGAGGTACAGTGCCTCATGTTTATATGTATTTGCAATCATGTACTGCTTTTCACAAACATGATTAATATTTGATCGCTAATATATCATGAGATTCTATGTATACCCGGGCACTCAACTAGTGCCGAGAAAAATGTGTCATCGACGTCTACAAATGGAGAACTTTTGCTTAACCAATGGTTACGGTTCCCAAGTGCGCATCATCACATGAATTCCTTGCTCAAATCGTACAGTACCATCCAGATCCAGTGTTTTTCCAGATCTCGCCTTCGTCCAACTCTAACAGAGTACTCCCGCCGGAATATCCCAAACTCCAGCTGGGATATTATCAGAGGCTTTTAAATGTGTGCCATTAAAAAAGTTTGTACTTACACACAAGTCATTAAAAAAATTAACCACACACAGGTGCCACTGCTCTAAACTTCTTTGCCTTATAAGCCATTCTGTTCGTGTTTCGTTTGTTTTTCGCCGTTTGACGTGGGACAGGCCAGTGAAATTGTCCATATTACCCCCAACTGCCGCAACCTCGGCGCGTCCTGTGGTTGTTTTGATTGCAGAGGGAGCCGTGGCGGACGCTGCTTCTGCCGGCGTACCAGAGCCTCGGCGTGGTGTACGGCGACCTTAGTATCTCGCCGCTGTACGTGTACAAGAGCACCTTCGCTGAGGACATCACGCACTCGGAGGGCAACGAGGAGATCTACGGCGCCCTCTCCTTCGTCTACTGGACGCTCACCCTCATCCCGCTCCTCAAGTACGTCACCATCGTCTTGCGCGCCGACGACAACGGCGAAGGTACGTACGTGCGTCGGCCACCGCTAGCTGCAGCGTACACCCTGACCCTACAGTGCAGCACCACCAGCCAGCTCTGTTCCAATCATCTCTTCTCTCTCCGGCATGCCCACAGGAGGCACGTTCGCGCTCTACTCCCTCATATGCCGCCACGCCAATGTCAGCCTCCTCCTCAACCGACAGGTCGCCGACGAGGAGCTCTCCACCTACAGGCTGGAGCGCCCGCCCCGAGGCCGCCGGGAGGTCCGGCATCAAGGCCTGGCTTGAGAAGCACAAGAATCTGCACACAGCGCTGCTCGTCATGGTCATGATCGGCACCTGCATGGTCATCGGCGACGGCGTCCTCACGCCCGCCATCTCTGGTACGTACAGTCGGCGTCGCTCACCTTTAATTCTCTGTCTGTCCACCATGCCTTGCCTGCTACTTCGTCAGAATTATGCTGACGATGGTTCACTTTCAGTTCAGTTTCTGATCGACCTCTCTGCCTTTTCTTCTCCCTACTTCTTTTAGAGTGGATTAGAATGGACCACTCCAAAACATGTGGATTGAGATGAATACATGTGCATCCAAACAAAGCCTTAGTGTGTAAGTAAATCTGAACTCTGAATTGATGAAGTATGTCCTTTTTTTCAGCTTGCTTTCACTTCTTTGATGTACCCTTCACTGATCCTGGGATACATGGGCCAAGCTGCTTATTTGTCCCAGCACCATAACCTTCACGCAAGCTACCAAATTGGATTCTACATTGCAGTTCCTGATACGCCACACTACTACATGGTTGGTTTATTCTCACATCACACTACGCTTTCAGAGTTTTAGACATTCACAGGCTTTTGCCTCTGTGATGAATGCAGAGAGTGTAAGATGGCCGGTGCTAGTGCTGGCGATCTTGGCGTCGGTGGTCGGCAGCTAGGCCGTCATCAGCGGCACGTTCTCCATCATCAGCCAGAGCCAGTCTCTAAGCTGCTTCCCCAGGGTGAAAGTCGTGCACACATCTGACAAAGTTCATGGCCAGATATACATCCCTGAGGTCAACTGGATCCTCATGGTCCTCTGCATTGTTGTCACTGTTGGTTTCCGTAACACCAAGCACATGGGAAACGCGTCTGGTGAGTAGAGTATCTTGCTTTCCTGGCACTGATGATCATGTGCAGAAAACTGATCCAATCATATACCTGAACTTTTGCTTCTGAATTGTTGTGCAGGCTTGGCCGTGATCACGGTGATGCTGGTGACGACGTGCCTCATGTCCCTGGTGATCATGCTGTGCTGGGACCGGTCTCCATGACTGGCCTTCGCCTTCTTCCTCTTCTTCGGCTCCATCGAGGCGCTCTACTTCTCGGCGTCGCTGATCAAGTTCCTGGAAGGCGCGTGGCTGCCGATCCTCCTGGCGCTCATCCTGCTCGCCGTCATGTTCGTGTGGCACCACACGATGATCAAGAAGGACGAGTACGACATGCACAACAAGGTGACCCTGGAGTGGTGGCTGGCGCTGGGCGACAAGCTGGGCATGGTGCGCGTCCCGGGCATCGGCCTCGTCTACACCGACCTCACCTCCGGCGTGCCAGCCAACTTCTCCCGCTTCGTGACCAACCTGCCGGCGTTCCATCGGGTGCTGGTCTTCGTCTGCGTTAAGTCTGTGACGGTGCCGCACGTGCTCCCCGCCGAGCGCTACCTCGTCGGCCGCGTCGGCCCGCCAGGCCACCGCTCCTACCGCTGCATCGTGCGCTACGGCTACCGCAACGTGCACCAGGACGTGGACTCCTTCGAGATGGAGCTCGTCGGGAGCCTCGCCACGTTCATCAAGCTGGACGCGTTGTTCCGCTGCAGGCCTGCAGCGACGCCGGCGGCGGCGAGCAGCGGGACAACAGCTACTACGAGCGCGAGAACGCGCTGACAGTCATCGGCAGCAATCCGCTGCGGCGCCACATGAGCCTGGGCTACGACGAATCCCACGTCCACCGCCGATGGTAGTATGGACAATTTGACTAGCTGATCCCACACCAAACGGCGAAAAACAAATGAAACACGAACGAAATGGCTGGTAAGACAAAGAAGTTTAGAGCAGTGACATCTGTGTGCGGTCAATTTTTTTAATAACTTATGTGTAATTATAAATTTTTTTAATGACACATGTGTAAAAGCCTCGAATTATTATGTGCAATCTCAGTCATCCGCCACGTTCCCTGACCGTTATCATCGGCACCCATAGAATGAAGCTCCCGCTCTGCCCCTCGGCCACGGGTATCCGCGCCAGTTCAACCCCGCGCCCGCACCCCGGTGCGGCACGGATCCCCACCGGGCGCAGCGCACGACCTCCACAAGTCAGAACGGCCACTGCCCGGAAATCGCCCGCCTCCGCTCCGCTGCGCTCACCACACCAACACACACGCTCCTCCCGCCTCGTTGCTCACCTCGTCCGACGTCTGATCGGCATCGCCTTCGCCTCCGCTAAAAAGACCCGCGGTCCACGCTCCCCTCCAAATCCCATCCCATCGCCATAAATCTCGCCACGCCGTCGCCCGCGCGCGTCTCTCCCTTGTCCCTTCCCCCCACCACTCCGCCACCGGCGCCGAATTGAAGCAGAGCAGCCATGGCCGGCTCCGAGCAGCGCATCGTCGCCGTCATCATGGTCGGCGGCCCCACCAAAGGTTAGTGCTGCTAGATCTGCGCCGCGCCACCCCACCCCGGAATCCCTCCTCCCTCTGCCCTCTCGTCTGATCGGTTCGCTCTGGTGCTGGTGTCGGGTGCAGGGACGCGGTTCCGGCCGCTGTCGCTGAACGTGCCCAAGCCGCTCTTTCCTATCGCCGGCCAGCCCATGGTGCACCACCCCATCTTCGCCTGCAGCCGGGTAAGCCACCAATTCCTGCGCTCCCTTGTCGTTTGTGGAATTGTGGTGCTTGTATGGTTCAGTCTGCGGCTCGTATGAAACAAGCTTTTGGATCCCGTTGCTGCAGATCCCCAACCTGGTACAGATATACCTCATCGGGTTCTATGAGGAGCGGGAATTCGCGCTCTATGTCTCGTCTATCTCCAACGAGCTTAGGATCCCTGTCAGGTTCGTTTCGTGCCCTGATGATGTTTGTTTCTGCTGTGTTGGGCTGGGTGCGCTAGGGAGATTTCAGAGCCGTGCCATTGACAGGGTCTCGCCAATTTTAGGTACCTGCGAGAGGATAAGCCTCACGGGTCAGCTGGAGGGCTCTACAGCTTTAGAGATTACATCATGGAAGACAGTCCGGTAATGACTTTGTGCCATATTGTCAGCTTGAATTGGAAATTGGATATTTCTAAAGCTGCAGTAATGCAGTGGATTGCTTCATCCACATCTTTTTGAATAGTGTGCTTATTCATAACACATTCAGTGGCTGGGGTTTGTAGGAATCTACTACATTGATATGCCTGTTGGGTGAAGAAAGTTTCATCCTCTAAAAGTTGGTTACTGTTTTTGCTTCCCGTTTTGCAGTCACACATAGTTCTGCTGAACTGCGATGTCTGTTCTAGCTTCCCCCTTCCAGACATGCTGGGTAGGTTGCCAAGTAACTGAAGCATACTCTTCTATCTCGTTGGTTCGATTTATCAGTTTGGTGATGGTGTTTCATGATCTTAGACACAAGCATGGCAAGTGTAATAATTGAACATCATGAGGTTCTTCTTTGCTTTGCTGTTTAGAACGAATGATAGCATGTCCACTTGTCATCAAGGTCATGTCTGACATTGTTCTTGTTCCCCTGGTGGGGTTTAGTCAGAGTAAGTGGAATGGAAGTGTAGTGGTTGGTATTGAATCCGAAGCTGAGCTTGTCTTTAGTAGCTTGTTTTTGGCATATTCATGGGTTACATCTAATAGAGATTGCATCCGCCTCTAATCTACGGTATTCTATGTAAGGTCAGTAAAATTGTGCTGTTCAATTTGTGCTGTGATGAGTGTATGCTTTAAAGTATTGTTAGTATAGTGCACAGACAACAATGAAATGATCGACCATTATGTGAATCAATGGTAAATAAGTCACTTTCAATTTTAAGTGTTCTGTACATGGACGCTTCACTCCAAAAGAGTGTTTTAAAGATAATTTAGATGTGCTGATTTACTTTATCATTGGACGATAAGCTCTTTTTCACAAAAGGGTAGACTTTACATCTTCATTCATCCAAATTCTTGGGTTTCTATCTCTGACATAATTGAGAGTATGAAACAGATATTTTAGCTTCTGAGTTTTTTTTTTTGAAATATTGATAGAAATCAACCGTTTATTCCCAGATACTTTGTCAATCCTTTTTTCATCACCTTTCTATATTGCTTCACAATATGCATCTGAACTTTTATTGTTTTCCACCTATAGTTTTGTTGATTAGAGAAATAGGAGATATAAGTCAAACTTGTCCAATAATAGTAAGTGCTACACTTTTTAATAAGCACCTTTTGTTGTAAGATATGAGATAACTCCATCTGCATAGCTTCTTGTTGGATACCAACAGCTAAATGTATCACTGTTTTCGTCATTGTAGAGGCCCATAAAAAGTATGGAGGAATGGGTACTTTACTAGTCAACAAGGTATGCTAATACTATTCCAAAATATCGCAGATTAATCCTGTCTTTCTCATGCATAATTTGTTACTCTTAACATCATCCCACTTTTAATATTCTATGCTAACACTTTTAATCAGGTATCTGCAGAGTCAGCAAACCAGTTTGGCGAGTTGGTAGCTGATCCGGAAACAAACGAACTGCTACACTATACGGAAAAGCCAGAGACTTTTGTGAGTGCAGTTCTGCTTTTTGTTGCTTTATTTGCTCGTCTATGTTTTCAGTTGAGCCTTTGCATGCCATGTTTGGCTCTGAAATCGATTGCAGTTTTCAGAAGTAATGGCTCTCAATGAGTAATTGGCATAGCTGATAGCAGTAATGCAGTTTATCTATATGTAGGTGAGTGATCTCATAAATTGTGGAGTATATATATTTACTCCCAATATCTTTAGCGCCATTGAGGATGTCTTAAAACAGAAAAAAGACAGAGGTATTGTCCCCTGTTATGTTACGACGTTTTTCCTTTGAAACATGTGTTATTGTTTCAAACAAAACATTCTTCGTTTATTCTATTGCTTCAAATGTCAACTTCTCTTAACTGAGTAGATGTAAATGCCTTCTTTACTTTTGATACAAGTCACTTGGAAAAATTTTATTTGCTTTGCCTATATTGAAATTCGTAATATTAATTCTGACGTGGATGCTCTAAAATGTATTACATGTAGCAGATATTCTAACTCGGTCTTCTAGTCCCCTTGATTGACAGTTTATTTTACCATCACAAGTTTAATCCCTTTAAATTTAAATGCTACATTTCAGCAAATTTGCGGCGTGTATCTAGCTTTGAAGCTCTTCATTCAGCAACCAAGTATGTATTTGTGTTATATTCTTCATGTTTTTTACAAATCTTGTTTGGCCTGCAGTTATCCCCTTTCTCTTCACCATTATGTGGAGATTCTTCCAGAAACTAGCTAGTATATAATTGATAGCACTGCCATTAATTCAACTACAAAGTATTATTATTATGTAGACCTTATAAGCTTAATATCAACAGGGCGCTTCCACCAGACTTTGTTAGGTTAGATCAAGACATTTTATCCCCTCGAGCGGGAAAGAAGGAGCTGTACACATACCAGACGCTTGATTTTTGGGAACAGATCAAAACCCCAGGGTATACAGATTTTTTTTTCATGTTTTTTTGTAATATATTGGAATTTCTGACAAATCATTTCTTCATCTTGAGTAGGATGTCTTTGAGATGCTCTGGGTTATATCTTTCTCAGTTCCGCCGTACCTCTCCTCATCTTTTAGCCTCAGGAGATGGCAAAAGAACTGCCACTATTGTTGGCGATGTGTATATCCATCCATCTGCCAAGGTGCATCCTACTTCAAAGGTAGTGTCTGTTTCATCTAACTATTTTGGTCAGATTATGATGGATCATACTCAGTTGGTGGTTGTTGTTGACTGACAATGAAGTGCTTAAAGCTTTTAATAGAGGAATCTATTTAAGAAACAAAATGTAACTAATCATGTAACTCTATAAACAGATTGGCCCCAATGTCTCTATATCAGCAAATGCGCGCGTTGGAGCAGGTGCCAGGCTTATCAATTGCATAATCCTGGATGATGTTGAAATTATGGTTGGTTTTCTGTCTCTGTACGAAGTGATAAACCTCATTTAGGAACATGAATATCTCATTGTTGTATTCTCTTTCTTTTTTGTTTGTGTATCAGGAAAATGCTGTTGTTATACATTCAATTGTGGGGTGGAAGTCATCCATTGGAAAATGGTCACGTGTACAGGCAAGCTTTTCTCTTTACCATTTCATTTTATTCACTTCAAATTTAATGAATCCTCATTCTGTATGAAGCTTAAAAACTTTGCCTTATGACTCTTTGTCAAGTTCAATTCAAGCAGCATGACTGCATGAGCAATGTCCTAGTGTTACATTGTTAATTTTTTCTCTGCCAAGGTTATGCTTCTGAAATCTGAACAGTTCAGCACATCTAGTTTTCTTGAATCGAAGTTTGATAGTTCCAATTGCAAACCTAATACATTCCATGGTGACATTTGAATGCAAATAGTTTAGTTATGACAGTCAAAATCGGTGAGACTGTGCATGCCTGCATGGTCTACTCTTTTTCTTGGCACATCAGCTGGCTTCATGTAATGAAACTTTTGTTCTGAATTCAGGGCGAAGGTGATCACAATGCCAAACTTGGCATTACTATTCTTGGTAAGACCCAAACTTCACGATTTGCTGTTGCCTTCCACATTTTTTTTTGGGTGAAAATTTCGTTTCTGGAATTGACATCCTATCTTAACACAGGTGAAGCAGTTGATGTTGAAGATGAAGTAGTTGTAGTTAACAGCATCGTGCTCCCAAATAAAACTCTCAATGTCAGTGTCCAAGAGGAGATCATCCTATAATAGCTTTCATTTTTTTTATCCCAAATAAGGTCTGAGTACCAATCACATAGTTTATGCCTATTCGTTCTCACCATGTAATCTTCCATTAGATTGATATTATTAGTTTGTATCTATACCCATCTTGCAGCATGTCACTGCTCAATAGACTTGCTATGCTACTTTGGTTAGCGAGTGTGGTGATGTAAAAAAATGTACAAACAGGTGACACCATTTTTGTTGAGAATGACTGAATGAACACTAGGTGATGTAAAAAAATGTAAAATGCGAGTTCAACTGCGTGTTGTATTTTTTTTAACCAAAGAGCATGAGCAGTTGAGCACTACTCTATCACACAGGAGAAAGTTGTTGCAAACTCAAGGGGCTCAGGAAGTGAGCGTAGCTTCAAATTCTCTCTTGGCTTGAATTTGGATGTCAATTTTCCTGTTTTCTCTTCTTAATGAAAAACTGCCAGGGCTCAACACTTGAGCTTAGTAGGGGTCTCTAAGGCATCTATTCTCTCTCTTTTGTAAGGACGAAGATCTATACCGGCGGTTGCGTTTTTCAATAAAAAAAAATCAGGCTGCTGTTCTGTGCTCTCATGGCGCAGCAAGGTCCTTTCCACTTTGCGTTTTAAAGAAAAGGTACAAAGGCATATTTACCAGAACCTTGGTCGTATCGCTTGTCCAAGATCTCAGACTCAACAGGTAATATTATCTTCAGTCTTGCTACTATAATGTGAACTAGTACGTAGGCTAAGTTAACTGCCATTCAGATAACAAATGCCATACTGTTATCAGTGCTTTCAGAGCACTAATTGTTGGGTAAAACGTGCAGACAATGCTAAGAAATAAGCTGGCTTTGCATTATATATATAATTTACATGTGATGGGTTAGTGCTAACTGATAACTCCTGTACCAAAAAAAAAAAAAGCTTTCAGTTGCACATTGTACCAAAATACAAATGCCACAGCCCACAGCATTGCCAATGGGATGGAAACTGTGACACCAGTACCACTGTACCAGCAATCTACAACGCTGGGCATGGCACATTTCCGACCTACCCTTAAATTATCCTACCATCAAACTATTTTCTGCATCGCCTGCAGCATTACTGCAAAAACCATTCTCCAGAGTCCACACTTCACTTATGGCAATCTTCAAGGAAAGATGTAGGGATTTCACGTGGTGAAGCCATTGTCGACACGCACCCAAACTGTAAAATGTTCAAGCAAACAGAGTTCAACAGAATACAAAATGTAGATTAGAGCAACAAAATGGAGAGAATGGATGTACCTTGGGGTCCTTGTACTTCTCTCTGATGGCTTCCTGGTCTGGGCACCTTATTGTCAACTGCAATTCATGTATGACATAAATGGATTTCTGCAGATCAAAGACTTTATACCCCGTGTTTTGTTCAAGTGTCAAGTTCTGCAGAATTATACACACTAAAATCAGAAAAGAGAACCACACACACTGATGTAAGAAAAGCCTACAGCTCAGATACACCCCCGGTCCCAAAAAGTGCGTCATCCTTTTTTTTTTTTTGCGTCTCTCTTATCTAGGTACAACTGTAGTATCTGTTCATGACCAGATACACACACCAACACCACACACACTCACACCCACACACACACCTCAAGTACACAAACAGATCCTACAACTACACCTAGATTCCAAGATCGCATCCTTGAAGAGATCACCGAAACCATCCCAGGCTCCGTAGACGACGGGCGCGTCGTAATCCCTTTGTAGCTCCACGCGAGAGAGACCCTGTTAAACTGGGAAAAATCCCGGTGGGAAATCATGGGTCGAGCAGAGCTCGAACCCACGACCGGCCGCTGCATCATCAGCAGCTTTGCCACACGAGCTACGGCTCGTTCCCAAAAAAGTGCGTCATCCTAGCTATGAATCTGGACAAATATTTGTCTAGCTACTAGAATGATACTCCCTCGTTCCAAATTATAAGACGTTTTGGCTTTTCTAGATACATAGCTTTTACTATGCACTTAAATATACAGCTTATACACTATGTCTAGATACGTACTAAAAGGATTGTATCTAGAAATGTCAAAACGTCTTATAATTTGGAATGGATGAAGTATTTTCTTGGGGGGCGGAGGGTGTAGTTAGCAAGAAAGGCCATGTTGTCTTTACCCAAGGTCGAGTCTTTGGGTGGATTGTGAATCTGGCTACAAACAGGCATGCAGCAGCAAGTACTGAGGGTAGGTAGCTTATGCAGTCATAATCCAGCAAGCTCAATTCCGCAAGGTAGCAACACATGGACTCCAGTTTTCCTCTGTTTATACTCTGTATTTCAATTAAAAAAACAGATTATAAAAGAAAACATTAAGAGAAGTAAATGCACGTGCTCCAAAGTACCACTTACATTGCCTCCACGATACGAAGCTATGAATTTCCTAAAACAGACAGTTATCTAGCATTAGACTCTGAACTTTTTTTAAGTCCAATAGGGCATAATTCTCATATGGTAAGCATTTTACATACAAAGGGAAGTTAGTCAAATGCTATTCTCAAAAAAAACTGATGGAGAAGACATACCGTAGAAATGTTGTTACAGTGGGACCCCCAATCTCAAACCTAAGAGATTTCAGTAAGTCAGCCTCCATCTTCACCACCTGTGTTGCATACAGAATAGAAGTGTGTATCTATCTTCTACGGTTCAGAAGAAACTATGCAATTGAAAGTTCAGCTGAAGAAAGGCTACTTGCTGCTTGGTGTAAGTGTCATCCGTGATATCAGTGTATCTGTTCACCTTCATCTTAGAAGACTCAATTTCTTCATACTTGCTGCGACATTCGAAATATGCAACTCAAAGAGTAGTTTTAAAAGATGAACAAAAGGGAGGAAACAAACAGTTTAGTCCCCTACGTAGCAACGAGCATTGCAGTGACACCCAGTAGTTGCAGCTTGTCCCGGGTAACGACATTCGTTGTGAGGAAATGGCAAGGTGAAGAGTTTCTGCGTGAAGCTTGAATTCCTCAGCAACCTCCACCAACCAGTCGACAAGGACAGCCCTCATTTTGGGGGAACCTAGGCATCACAAGTCACAACCTCTAGACAGCAACGTCCGCTACAGCTGCAATACGCAACATCCTATTTTTTTAACCACTGTCCACTTACCTAGCCAGCAGCAGCTAAAAGCACATAATTCCGACTAAAATCAAATTGGCCAGATCTCAGCACTCAAGCGTACAACGTGACCACGCCTACGAAATGGCCCCATTACATCATCTACAACTACGATCACACATTCACAGCCCAAATCAACCAAGCCGTAGAACAAAACACGCCCACGCGCAGGTTCACAGACCCAGTGGAAAGGGTGGGGCTGTCGAGAGGTTCTCACCTCCAGGGACCGGAGGTACCGGTCGATGTCCCCGACGTACGGCGCGACCGCCGCCTTCGCCGCTTCGGCGCCAGGCGGCCTCGGGTCCAGCGGCCGGCCCACGTCGGCCCCGCGAGCGGCGTCTTCGGCCTCCTGCCGCTTCCTCGCCTCCTCCGCCTCGGCCTCCGTCCGCGCCGCCTACCGCGTCCTCGGCTTGGACGGCCGCGGCGCCGAGCCGTGGTTCGTGTTCGGTCCGGTGGACGTGGGGAGCTCGGCCAGGGCCTTGCGCTTCCCGCGCGGCCTATTGAGAGGCGGCGCCGAGTGCGCGGAGTTCTCCTTGCTCTCCATCGCCTCCGACTCCGGCCTCCGCCTCCAGACCCTCATGCTGCTGCCGACCGACGGGATGGCCGCGCGGATTCGTTCCTCCGATTGCCTTGGCTTTCCACTGGGGTTTGCAGGGTTTGGTTGGGATCGGGCGATGAGTGAAGCGCCTGCGTTCGTTTGGGGTCTTGGGGAAGCTTGACGCGGTTTGAATTTTGAGATGGCCTTAATGGCGGGCATCTGCTGGGCGAAATGTTAGTATCACTATCACACACATGCAGTCACGTAGCCTGGTGTCACCGACTCGTGGGACCCCATACGAAGCAAATGCGAAGCGTGAAAGTTCTGGAGGGATCCTGCAATTATTCCACCCGGAAATATCGATTTGACAGGTGCCAGTGCTACCGGCTGCAATTCTTCGGCCCTGTTCCAAATTTTTCAAGATTTTTCGTCGCATCGAATTTTTGGACGCATGCATGAAGCATTAAATATAAATAAAAAATAAAACTAATTATACAGTTTAGACGAAATCCACGAGACGAATCTTTTAAGTCTAATTAGACTATAATTGGACACTAATTGCCAAATAACAACGAAAACGCTACAGTGTTGTTTTGCCAAAAATTTCGACAACCAAACTGGCCCTTCGCATTTGTGCAAAACTGCAAACTCTGTGCTTGTTTAGTTCTCAAAAAGTTTCTCAAAAAGTGCTACAGTAGTCATCATATTAAATCTTGCGATACGTGCATGGAGCATTAAATATAGACGAAAAAAACTAATTGTACAGTTTGGTTAGAAATCGCGAGACGAACGTTTTGAGCCTAATTAGGGCCTGTTTAGTTCCCAAAAATTTTTGCGTAGTACCCATCACATCGAATCTTACGGCGCATGCATGGAGTACTAAATGTAGACGAAAAAAACTAATTGCACAGTTGGGTGAGAAATCGCGAGATGAAACTTTCGAACCTAATTAGTCCATAATTAGACACTAATTGCCAAATACAAACGAAACTGCTACAGTAGCCAAAAACCCAAAAAAAATCATCTAAACGCGCCCTTAGTCCATGATTGAACACTAATTGTCAAATAAAAATGAAAGTGCTACAGTAGTCAAATTCCTAAATTTCGCGAACTAAACACAACCTCGGACGATCTGTGTGGATGTGATTGTGTCGCCGTGTGCATCGCACTCCACGACACGAAGATACAGCATATTTGTTTCGGCTTATTCGCTCGTATCTAACTTATAATCCACGGTTTAAACAGTGTTTTTCTCTCACACCAAACCAGCCAGCAATACTTTCAGTCATAGTTTATAAGCCAATTCAGCCGAAACGAACAGGCTGACGGTGGACATCCATGGAGATGTATTGAAATGGGCCATAAAAATAAAGGTCGTGCGAATTGACATAATGCTATTACGTGACGTTGCATTTTTTCGATGGTATTTTACGGGTGGCCAAGTTTTGATGGTATTTTTCGGATATGGCGATCTTTCAGTGCTATGAGACCAATTTTCTCTACAAAATACAATCCATTGAGGTGGAGAAGCTGATACCCTATCATCCGAAATTTGAAAAACTGCACGACTAGCAGCCTGTTCGGTTGGCTGGTTCGTATCGTTGCTGGTTCGTGAAGAAGTACTGCTGGCTGGTTTGTGTGAGAGAAAAATACTGCTCCGGCTGAAAATTTACGATCGTTTATGACAAGCCACAGCCAAACGAACAGGATGTAGGCTCATTCCAATGACAGTTTCATTAGTATCATTTATCATTTAATGAGGTAATACATCAATATAGATGGATGATGTGGCACATAAATCATGAGAGAAAGTAGATAAGTTTCATATGGATGAAACCCGCGCACATTGTTTTTTTATCGAACACGCAGGAGAGTTACGTATCATTATATTAATAGAAGAAGAGAGAGTCATACATAGACCCAAGCCCCACCCCCCACACCCACTGCTAGTACTACTTCATGAGAACTAAATCACCGGTTTAAGGGGGTGTTTGGTTCCTACAGAAAAATTTTAGTCCCTGTCTCATCGGATGTTTGGACACATGCATGAAGTATTAAATATAGACGAAAAAAATAACTAATTGCACAGATTGTGCCTAATTTGCGAGACGAATTTTTTAAACCTAATTAGTGCATGATTTGACAATGTTGTGCTATAGTAAATATGTGCTAATAGCGGATTAATTAGGCTTAATAAATTCGTCTCGTAAATTAGTCTCCATCTGTGTAATTAGTTTTATAATTAACTCATATTTAGTTCTTCTAAATAGCATCCAAACGCCCGATGTGACATGGACTAAACTTTAGTCCAGGAAACCAAACACCCCCTAAAACAAAAGGAGGACCTGACAACTACATCAGTCCTTCAAACTGCTCCTCCAGTAGTGAGCAGGAGATCCCCTTGGCTCCTGCTATGCTCCACCAATAGGGCCTTGTTTAGTTTCTTCCAAACTCTCAACTTTGGCACTACCCAAAAAGAAGATTCCCCGTCACATCAAACTTGCGGTACATGTATGGAATACTAAAAGTAGATGAAATTAAAAACTAATTGCACAGTTTGGTTGTACTTTGCGAGACGAACATTTTGAGCCTAATTAGTCAATGGTTGGACAATTATTATCAAATACAAACGAAATACTACAGTGTCGCTACAGTACATTTTGTCAACTTTACACATCCAAAGTTTGGCAACTAAACAAGGCACAGGCCTCTTCCCAAGCCAAAGCTAGTACTGTATTTACATTTGGGGTTGCACCATTGAAAACACAATCATTTTTGTGCCACCAAATGCTCCAGGCTCCCAAAATGACTAGAGAATTTAGATCCTTCCTCAAATCTCCACTAGCAATGTTATTCACCTTTCTCCACCATTCATCCAAGGACTGATCAGAAGGTTGTGGAGTAAGTGATGCAAAACCAAAATGCAACAGGAGGGAGAACAAAAAATCTCTTGAGAATACACAGCCCACAAGCAGATGCTGAATATTTTCTTCCTGTTGATCATAGAGAAGGCACTATTCTAGATGAGGGAGCCCCCTTCTTGCCAATCTATCTGCTGTCCTACATCTGTTGTGAGCAAGTAGCCACATAAAAAATCTGCATTTAAGGGTGCCCAGGATTTCCAGATTCTCTCATAAGCTTCAAAGGAGACTGCTCCCTAAAAAAGGGTATTGTAAGCACGTATTGGAAACTGAATGAAACTCCACTTAACATGCTCAAATAGTTCACATATTAGTAAGCAGGCTATAGTAAGCAGACTATAGTGCTGTGACCGGAAGGTCCCGGATTCGAGTCACGGTCTCCTCGTATTGCACAGGCGAGGGTAAGGCTTACCACTGACATCTTTCCCCAGACCCCGCATAGAGCGGGAGCTCTCTACACTTAATACACCCTTTTTTTATTATTAGTAAGCAGGCTATAGTGCTCGTCCATCAAATGGATCTTTGGTAAAAAGAATCCATGGCATTGATGATATATTTATTATAGTATAATTGGAGTAACGAATTATCGCCCTGTTCGTTTGGCGTATAAGGCGTACTTTTTCAGCCAACGAACAATATTTTTCTCTCACAATAAATCAGCCAACAGTACTTTTAGCCATGGCTTATCAGCCAAACGAACAGGGGCATATGTCATTGTTAGCTTATCAGCAACACCAGAGCAACGTGACTAGTAAGTTTTGGTGCGCAAGGTAAATCTTGATTCTTGAAATTTGAAATTTTTCAGGGAAGACACCCGAGTACAGAACTCAGAAATATCCAAAGTACTTTGTCGATCAGTTTTTTTTTTTTTTTTGACACTAGCTCGTGATCGAAGGGCGGGCCTGGTGCAAGCGGTAGAGTCTTACCGCCTGTGACCAGAAGGTTCCGGGTTCGAGTCGCGGTCTTCTCGCACTGCATAAGTATGTTTATCCTTCTAAATGCAATATTGCTGGGATTTTGCTCTCAACCAGAAGCACCTCTCAGCGTCCTCCAATTTCCCCTTATCACACATCAGATCAAACAGCACATCTGATGCCAACATGAATGATCCAAACTTGTTGCTGAAAAAATCACTCCAAAGCTCAACCATTGGATGAATCTTGAAACTTGAAAACTTTCAGGGAAGGCATCGGAGTACAGAACTCAGAAAAATCCATAAGTGTTGATCTAGTCAACAAAATAATTTATTGCCATTAATTCACGATCGTCATCATCCAAATGTATGCACTAAGCTGCTCTCGATATATCAGCATCAGCTGCATCACCATTGCTAGGCCTGCTTTCAACAGAGTGTTGGACTCTTTGACAATCTTCAGGTGCCAGTCGACCAAATTGTGCCATCATTTCAGTTAACCTGGCAATTGATTCTTCCTGCTTGGCAAGCTGCATAAGTATCTTTATCCTTCTAAACGCAACATTACTGGGCCTTTGCCCTAACTCAACCATTTGACAGAAGCACCTCTGAGCGTCCTCCAACTTCCCCTCATCACACAGCAGGTCAAACAGCACATCTGACACCAGCGTGAATGATCCAAACCTGTTGCTGACCATATCACTCCATAGCTCAAGTGCCTGTACCACCTTCCTGTACCGGTGGCACAACCTGATAATGAACATGCAAGACTGCGTGTTTGGGAAACATCCTTCAGACCGCATACGCTCATATAACCGCCATGTGCTGCCAACGTCGAAAGCCCAGTAATAGCACCTGAAGAAAAGGTTATAAGTTGTGGGATTCGGCATCAGTCCCTTTGAGGCCATTTGATCCATCAGCGCGAATGCATCTCCAAGCCTCTTCGCTATAACAAAATTCCTGTGTTGTATGCAGGGACATCTGGGTAGCACCCTAGCTCATGCATCTCCTTGAGCAAATCTTTTGCCTTGTCAGGTTGGCCAATCAACCCCAGCCCACCAATCAAGCTTGTGTAAGTGATAATATCAGGGGAAATGTCTTTCTCCCGCATTTCGTCGAGCAGCTTGTAGGCCTTCTCCACGTCCCGGTTCTTGCAGTGGCAATCGATCAAGCTATTGTAGGTCACCAGGTCGGGCTCCACCCCGAGCTCCCGCATCTCGGCGACGAACGCCTCGGCGTCCTCGGCCGACTTCCAGCCAGAGAGGAGGATGTTGAAGGTGTGGCGGTTCACCCGGAACTCGTACTTGAGCGCGTGGAAGACGTTGCGCGCGTCGGACATGCTCTTCTCCTGGCAGAGCGTGCGGAGCAGCGCGTTGAAGAGACCGGCCGGGTCGACGGCGCGGAACATCCGCGCGAGGCGGCGGAAGGAGGCGACGGTCTCGTGGACGGAGCAGACCTTGGCGACGCGGCCGAGGACGATCATGGCGGTGCGCGGGGTGACGGCGTCCGGGCAGATGCGGCGGGTGGTCGCGAGGAGGTCCCACATGTGCCGGAACCGGCGGGCCCGGCCGAGCACGTAGAGCGCGGTGTCGATGGCGTAGGACGACGGCGCAACGCCGCCGCGATCGGCGGCGAGGGAGAGGAGCGAGAGCGCGCGGAGCGGGTCCCCGTGCGCGAAGCGGAAGCGGCGCATGACGGCGTCGAGGAGCGGGGACGAGACCGGGACGGCGGACGCCGCGAGCGCGGACTCCATCGCGGACAGCGTGGCCGCGGACGTGACGATGCGGTACACCTCGCCGGCGTCGGCGTCGGACGCGGGGCCGTCGTGGATGGCGGCGGCAGCGGATGTGGCGGCGGGCGGAGGCGGTGGCTTGTGCAACTTGTTGGAGATGTATTGGAAGAGCCGGGGCGCAGGTTTGGGCGGCATTTTGCGCGATCGCGAGGGGGACGGTGGTTCGCGGGTATTTGGCGTCGGCGACGCGGAGGCGGAGCGGCTTCTGCTGCAGCGGCCAGTCCGGCACCCGGCAGCTGCAGGGGAACTGAGGAGCAGAGGGGACTATACTTTACCTGTAGCGGGCCAGCTGGAACTCATGATGGGTTCAAATTTGCTGGGCTTCTTTTTGGGCCTCGCCGCCCCGCTGGTGAAATTCTTCCGGGCCTTGTGCGGATATGGGCTTCCGTTCTGCGCAGCACCAAACCTAGGATTGGGTTGGGGGTCGACTTCGACGGGCGCTGCCGCTGATCGGCATTGATAGGCTGACGGCAGAAGTGAGTACGAATAGGACCGCCGCCGGCCGGTGCACGCGTCGCCGTCACGATGTCGACATGATTTTCACTCATCCGGTGGCTGCGTTCCATATATAAAGTGAGCGCAGTTTTCTCCACTCCTTTGGTATCCAGATGTGCCCAATATTTAGTCTATTCGGTAGTCTGTATTTGACTTATAAGCCTTGACTTATCAGTTAATGAATAGTATTTTTCTCTCACACTAAATCAGTTAGCAGTACTTTCAGTCATGGTTTATAAATCAATCTAGCCGAAACGAATAGACTAATTATTTATTGGCTGAAAAATATAATTTATAAGTCAAGTAAACACGACGCTAATCTTTTTAGATGATGATATATCGGATATATATAGGACCAGGGATAGCCTCCTAGATTGTCCCCCTTTGTACGACCAATCCAAACTGACGTGTGTGGTGCAACCTACATGGATCGTGCACGAATAGGATTGCGGTTCCCAAAGCAGAAAAACAAAGTAAGGCCTTGTTTAGTTCTCTTCAAAATTCCAAGTTTTTTCACCCTCTCTTCATCACATCAATTTTTAGCCGTTTGTATGGAGTATTAAATGTAGGTAAAAAAAACTAATTACACAGTTTAGTTGAAAATCACGAGATGAATCTTTTGAGCCTAGTTGGTCCACAATTAGACAATATTTGTCAAATAAGACGAAAGTAGTACTATTCATCATGTTGAAAAAACTTTCAATCTAAACGTGGCCTAAACAATGTCCGCTTCCTCTTGACTTCCTTTTCCACGATGGAACCAAAATTTAAGGCGTTGGCTGAACTACTTCTCGCTTGTTTTAACTTATTTTCTCTTATAAAATATTATTTAATTATTCAAAATAATTTAAAATTTACTATTCCACCTACCAGCCAAACGCCCTCATTGTCTTGGCATAAAGAATTTTGGGCACGACAAGAGTGTGTTCCTGTCACGCCTGCCATATGTGGCGTGTCCAAACAAACTCCGTCAGCAGCCGCCGGCGACGACGGCGATTGGGGTAAGATTGTCTCCTCTCGTCGCAAAGCAAGGCAACATATCAGGTGTAATCAATCTGTGTAAATTTAAAAATTATCGATCAGTATTACTAGATGCTGATCTAATGGATGGGGTGAGAGAGTTTAAGCGCAAAAAATTTCACCTCTCACCCCATCCATTAGATTAACGTCTAGTGGTCTTGATCGATAGTTTTTAAGTTTGTATAAGTTCATTGGTTTACACCTGATACGTTGCCGTAAAGTAATTTGAGTGCTACTGTACTACAGTATACAACAAGAGTGCGTTCCAGTCACGCCTGGCTCCTCAGAGAAACAAAGAGGTCAATCTATCTGCACTCTGCCGTCGCAGTTCTCCTGTTCCTCGCCGAGTAGCTAACCGCCAGCCATGCGCCATGGATATGGACCTAGCATATGCTGTTTGTGTTGTGCCGATCCGTTCACCGGAAAGGTATGGATAGATGACAAGTAATGGTGTCGTTGAAAGTGCTTGAGAACGATAGCATGCAGTTAGTGACGAAGACAGAAAAAAATTTAAGAGAGGCTGAACAAAAAAATAGATATTTTTTTATTTTTTCTTAACTTTAGCTTTTCCTATCTAATACATATATGCATAAAATTTTAAGAAATAGTTTAGAGGGGCTCCACATGCTCAGGATTGGTAGGGGGGCTAGCCCCACCGCTGGCTTCGTCACTGTCTGCAGTGGATGGGGACCGAGGTGGGTGACCAATACACAGGAATTAACACTATTGTGAGTGACACTGCACATCCATTGCAGTTGTAACGGTCCCGTTCGGCTTGTTGAATCTTGACTGAAAATTACTGAAAAACACTGTTCTGACTGAATTATTGTGAGAGAAAAATATTGTTTCAGCTATAAAAACAAGCCGAATAAATCAAATATGGGTAAGCCGAATTGGCCGTTAATTGTTATGGGGGACACTAATGAGACCTTTTTTTCTGGCCACACCGAGCGGCACGTATCATTATCGTACTCCAGCGTAAATTTCTTGGTTTCGACTTTCGAATGATTATTGTCCCATAGGTTGCAAAGCTGATACTAGTTCATTAGCTGTCACCAACTGTAAAATAATATCTAGTTGCCCAGAAAAACTCAAAAATGTAGAATCCATTCCACTCCATGCACAAGGTAAGAAAAGGCATATATCTACCGAACTCGTTAACAATCAATCATACATACGGGAGGCTTTTACCTGTGTACCCTTAAAAAAAAGATGCCACACTCCTGCGTATCCCTCAAAAGTTGGTCGTCACCTACATGCCCTCGCTCGAACTTTTCTTTTCCCTCACGCCATTTCGTCGGCATTCTGTTAGGTTTTGGTCGTTTGGCGGCTCTGACATGTGGGGCCGGGCTAGAAAAATATCCTCCTTGCCCTCTGGGTCACTGACATATTGGGCCGCATCTCCTTCAGTCTCACCCGAGCCTCTCTCTCAGTCTCTCCCCATTCTCGTTCCTCACTCTCTCACCCGAGCGCGGGAGGACGCGGCGGCGAACCCTAGCGGCGGCAGATCTAGAGATGGCGGCAGTCGGTGTTGGCGGCCCGCCCTCGAAATCCTAGCCCCGTGGAGCAAGACGGTCGGGCGGAGCAGGCATACCATGGAACGGACCCGGCGAGAGGCCGGATTGGTTCCGGGAAGGGTGAGTACCGCTCCTCCTCCCTCCTTGACTTCGCCCCTCCTTGTATTGATGTTGATTGCATTAGTGTATTGCGCTACCGAATCGTGTTTAGGGTTTATTGATTACGTGCTCCTTGTTCATCTATAGGATGGACCCAAACAGTAGTTACAACCTAGAAATGCGGATTGTTGGTCCCAATTGTTGTGCAAAGTGGTTTTCTGTGAATGAAGTGGTGGATGCAGACAGAACTTTGTTAACTTGCCTTATGGAAGATTTGGTTGACAAGTATCCTCCTAGCTATGGTGATGTAGCCACATTGTTTTACTAGTGCATGCATAGTAAAGTTCACATACTTGTGCGCAATGACCAAGAGATGCTAGCAATGTTTGAAAAAAATAGGGCAACCAGAACATGCTTGTTGACTGTTGCATATCATAGTCCTGGTACTCAGCCTGTGCTTCCTGATTGAGAGTCTGGTAGCCCAAGGAAATCTGTTGAGCCCCTCTTCACTCCTTCAATTATTTCTTCAAGCATAGCAGAACCAAGCCAGCCATCTATGTCTCAGCCACCCAAAGCAAGGCAGCCATCCAAGTCTCAGTCACCCAAACCAAGGCAAACATCTAAGTCTAAGCCACCCAAACCAAGCCAACCTGAGTTCCTGGCTAACCCAAATCCAATGAATGAGCATATGGGGATTGATGATGAAGGCTTGTATATTGATCTTGGTCCCAACCACCCTCCACCTCCTCCTACCAGTTCTCAGAGCCAAGGGGGAGTAAAGAAAAGGAAGAAGAAATAGATGAATCCTCTGATGAGGAAGTTGCTAATAGGGATGAGGAGTATGCTGAGTCAGGTTCTGATGATGAAACCAGTGACGAGGAAGATGAGGAAGTAGAAATAGATGAATCCTCTGATGAGGAAGTTGCTGATAGGGAGCCTGAGCAATTTCAATTTCCTGATGTTGAATATGACAAAGATGACCCTCCTATGACAGTGGGAACTATCTACCCAGATATGGCTTCTTTTAAGATTACTTTAGCTAGTCATGCTGTTAAACATGAGTTCAACTATGAAATTGACAAGAGTGATACAGGGAGGTATACGGTGCACTGTTCTCTGAGGAATGAGGGATGCCCGTGGAGACTGCATGCCTCAACTTCAGCTGATGGACATGGCATTCAGGTGATGTGTTAGTTCAATTTGTGGTATTGACTGCTACCTGTTTTCCTTGCATGTACCTAGCTGCTAACATGTGTTTCTTTTCAACTTTTTTTCCAGGTGAAGGTGAACCCACATGAGCATGGAAATGGCTGCCAGAGCACTAGGAGACAAGGATCATGTGTTGGACTTAGTCAGTTTTGGGTGTGCAGCAAGGTAATTGATTGGTTGAAAGAGGATGGAAATGTTGGTGCAAAAGAGCTGCAAAGGAGGCTGAAGGATCTGTACAAGGTTCAGATCAGCTACAGGAAAGTGTATAAAGGTAAATACCTTGCAATGGATCAACTTTATGGGCCTTGGGGCAAGAGTTTCCACAATTTGTTTAGGTTTAAGGCCCAGTTAGAACAATCTAGTCCTGGTTCACTTCTTGTCATTGATCATCACACCATCAATAATAAGGTTAGGTTTAACAGGCTATTTTTTGCTCTGAAAGCATGTGTTGATGGATTTTTTAGGGGATGTAGACCATATCTTGCAATAGATAGTACCTTTTTAACAGGGAGATTTAGGGGACAGTTGTGTGTTGCATGTGTAGTAGATGCCCACAACTGGATGTATCCAGTTGCTATTGGTGTGATTGACTCTGAAACCAATGAAAATTGGATCTGGTTCATGGAGAGATTGAAGGAGGCAATAGGCACTCCAGAAGGCATGACATTCCATACAGACTGTGGGCAGGCAGTAATGAATGGAGTTAGTCAAGTTTTTCCAATAACTGAACATAGAGAATGTATGTATCACCTAGTACAGAATTTCAAGAAGAGGTATAGTGGTAGAGTGTTTGATGATCACTTATGGGCTTCCTCATATTCATGGAGCCCATACATGTTTAAGAAGCATTATGAAGCAATGGCTGTAGCCAAACCAGAAGCAATGAAGTACTTGCAAGAGAATCACAAGAAGCTTTGGACCAGAAGCCAGTACACCACACTGTCAAAGGTTGACTATGTGACAAACAATTTGGCTGAGTCCTTCAACAACTGGGTCAAACCTGAAAAGTGTAAGCACCTGGATGACTTGTTGGACACTATAAGGCAGATGCTTTTGATCAAGTGGAACCATAGGAAGAGGGTAGCTGCTAAGCTCAATGGCAAAATTATGCCCCATATCATGCAGAGGCTTAGGGAAGACACTTACAACTGGGACATAGATGTCATCACAGCCTCACCTGAAGGTGTGGCAGAGCTGTGTGCTAAAGGTCTGCAAGGAACTGGGTTTAGGTTTGTGGTCAACCTAGCAGATAGGACCTGTTCTTGTAGGGTTTGGCAGGGGTTAGGAATCCCATGCAAGCATGCCATTGCATACATTATCTCAATTCCTGGCGCAAAGCTTGAAGACTATGTGGATGAGTACTTCTCTATCAACAATTTCAGAGTTGCATATGATGGCTCCATCCCTAGCATACCTGACAAGAGCATGTGGCCAGAGGCAGAACCAGGCTTTTTCTTGAACCCTCCTCTTCTAAAGTCCACAGGTGGAGGTAGGAGAAAGAATAGGATGAAATCTACACTTGAGGAAGGTAGCAGCTAGAGGAAGTCAAAGAAACATGAATGCCCCATCTGTCATCAGTTAGGCCATCACTAGTACACTTGTAAGAATGGGAACCCAGAAGACATAGCTGCAATAGAGGTAGCAAGGTAATCTGTTGTCCTATGCATATAGCTACCTTTGCATGTACATAGCTTTGCATACACATAAGCTAATCTATTTTCCTTTATAGGGGCACACCAAAGAAGAGGTTGAAGAAGGCTGCAGCAAGCAACATAGAGAGGAGTCTTGTGGTGGCCCAGCCATCCCAAATGCAGTTCCCATTCAATGAGGTAGTGGCAAATGCCATCCATAACAAAAGGAAGAGGAAGTCATCCTCTTCTTCAACCTCCTCACAGAAACATAAGGGTGCAGCACCAGCCACCACTAGTTCAACCTCAGCTCCTACTAGTGTGTCTACAAGGTACCTGTTCTTTGCCTCATCCTTTTCATTTCAACCAGGTGGAAATCTAATGCATACTGTTGACTGTTAGGTCTGGAACTGGTTCAAATGATCTAGTCCCACTCTTATCTATGCATCTGGTTCCTTTCAATGAGGACTCCATTATAGTGGACACCTAGCCCAGCCAGCCAGTTGATGACCTCCCACTTGAGCCTATGGATCCACAATGTACACCAAGAAGAAATAAGGGAGCAGTGAAGAAGAAGTTGACACCAAAGAAGCTATAGTAAGAAACTCTAGTGATGTTCTATTAGTGCTGTGATGTTCTTTTTTTGGCCCTGACGCATGATCTTTTGGTACTTTGATGTTCTTTTGGGGCTGTCATGAAAAACCTTGTCTGAATTGATGGTTCATGTTAGTGATGTGAACAAACTCTAGTAATTTAGTTTCTATGTGTAAACTGTAAGTGATGTGATCAAACACCATATGCTGTTGGTGATGAAACACTTTATGCTACCAGTTATGTGATGGATGAGTGAACTGTTAGTTTCTTTGTCTTAATGTTGTTATGAACCATGAGAAGCATTCATTCATTCATCTATTCATTCATGCATTGATTGATCCATACATCCATGAAAACTCACACACACACACACAACAGCAGCCTACTTCTTGAAAATAGCATACAAAGCAAGCACCAAGCACAAATACACAATTTTTTCAATCCTCCTAAGCTGATGCTGCACCCTCTTGTCCATTGGTGCATGGCCTTCAACTACAGCTACCTGGGAACCTTCCTACAAGATGGCCAGAGGAGGAGCTGTGGGAAAACCACCAGGTGCTGCCACTGTCTACAGCGGAACTGCTTGGATTGGTGTAGCTGTCTCCCCCATCTCATCCTCCCACTGATAGTACTGACATCCTCCAATCTGAAATTCAACATAGAGACTGAGCAAAGAGAGAAAGACAAACAATGTTGACCAAAGAGAGAAGCACAAACCGCGAAATAAAGGGCACTTTGTGAAAGGCCCGGTTGGGGTTGGCCCTGGTCGTCGAGATGAAGCGATTGGAGACCACATTGCAGTTCGGGCAAAGCACACGCCACCTTGACGCACCACCATAGCTGCTGCTACCTTGTGACATGGCTATCAAAGAGAGAGGGCTTCAAGAGAGTGGCAACTCCCTGGCCTTTGGCGTCAATATATAGGAGGAGAAGGGCATGCTCTTTGGCGCCAAATCCCTGTCCTTTGACGCCAAAGCCAATTGGCCTAGCAATGGCACGGGGAGAAACGAAAAAGTTCAGACGCCCATACAAGCCCAAGGGCAACTGAGTCATTTTCCAGAGCTGTTACCTACCGTTAGGAGCAAATGCCAACGGAATGGCGTGAGGGAAAAGAAAAGTTCGAGCGATGACATGTAGGTGACGACCAACTTTTACGGGATACGCAGGAGTATGACATCTTTTTTAAGGGTACATAAGTAAAAGCTTCTGCATACGGCGACTGGACCAGATGTTACTTCTGGCTGCCATCGCAGTCTACCAGATTCTACCGGCGTACATGGGCGCCTGTAACTTGTATCGAACTGTGGAAGCAGACCACTCGTTGGAGAGAACACAAAACAGTTTCAGGGTTTCCAGCTTTCACGGCAATACCAACTATAGGCACGCGCGTACTACTAGATCAGAACAGAGTAGAGAGAGTTGTCCATCGAAGCCAGGACACGAGGCGGTCCCGTGGCGCCACGCCACCGACACGGTCAGGCCGGTGGCGAGAGCGCTCGCCTTGCGGGCGGTGCACGTTCTTTTGGCTGACTCCACGGCCGCTGGTCGTCCGGGCCCCACAGGGAACGCCTCATCACGCGTATCTGCGACGTCGTCCGTTTTGAACTGCCCCGTGGGCCATCCTGCCATGATGCCCGATCGGAAGTCCTCGCGCAGTCTAGCGCGATGATGGAACGGATTTGTATAGCCTACCATACCAACCACGATGCAGCATCATTCAATCTTGAGGGCCTGTTTGGATCGCGGAAAAAAATTCCTATTCCTATGTTTTTCATGTGAAATTGAACTGATTTCTATAAAATTCCTGCGAGATTCTGTAAAATTTCTGTGTTACCAGACAAGCCCTCGACCTTGCACTATTGGCTGTTCTTGTTCGGATCGGATGGCATCTCAACGTTGAGCGTGCGCTCGTGTCATCGGCCATTGTCAATCTGTCAGGCCATTGGCATAACGTGGTTTTCTTCTGCATACTTCCATATACTAAGTCATTGCTTCGCCCTATCCGATGGAGGCATCGACTCAGTTTTTTTATCGGGTATAATTTGGACACACACAACTTACACGTTCCACACGTACATACAGATGTGCATATCCGTACACACATAAAGAAGAGATTAGGAGACTCTCCAAACTCCAAGGCACGGAAAACGCGCAATATCAACGAACGTGCAGGCGTGCGTGTGCCCTATATTTCATAGAAAAATTCTAAAAAAAGATATGAACATCAAAATTTAAATCTTAATATCCCACTGAACAGTCCTACCAGCATACTAGGGCCCTGTTTGGTTCTGCTCATTCTCGCGTTCGCGACCGAGATGAGCCGAAAATCTCGCCAAACGGGTTGCGTCGCGCTCGCGACCAGCCATCGCGCGTCCGCTTATACGC